>NC_141135.1:51146051-52561051 GCF_053477565.2 Lygodium microphyllum | reverse complement strand
CTTGTGCGTCTTTGTCTTCCATTTCTCTTTGCCTTGGCCTTTGTCTTTGTCTTCTGCTTTAGCTTTTCCGTATTTTTCACCTTCGTTCGTTTGAGGGTTAACAGAAACCACCATCTAGCATTGGAACACCCTCCTTGGCACTCTAAGCTTGGGATCAAGCAGTGGAGTGGGGGGTTGCTACCTCCTGAGGCCTACAAGGCAGTCCCCACAATTTTTGATGCATTTTGCATTGGCTGCCCCTACTTGCCCCAGCCCTCTTGTTGCCTTCATGCCGCTCATTGTTGCTTTTGGCCATCCTAGGGCACTCTTCAACACTCTCTCCTTTCCCCTCTTAGCATTCTTCGCCTTAGAAAAAACCCTTTGGAAGATGGATAGTAGCTGGACAGTTTGGGTAGCCATGGATTCTTCACATGGAGCTATCTTAGCTATTAAAGCCCAAGTATCATCAATCAATCCCTAGATAAAACATGTTCCACTCAACCAGAAGTTCCTACAAATTTTAAGCCCAAACAAGCAGAAATGGCACATGTACTCGTATGGAATATGCCAAAAGTCAAAGCCAAAGAGCTTTGCTTAGTTCCCTCTTTCCACCCTAAAAATTGTATGTATGACATGGACATTATACAAGCATTGAAATTAAGAGCAAATAGGCCAAATGAGTTTGACAATAGCTAGTATACCATAAGAGCATCAATAATAAAATAGGTGGTGAGCTAATGACAGTCATTAAGGAAATTCAAGCTATATGGAATTCCATGAATGACCCAATGCACATAGCTCCAACATACTTGCGAGTACTTGTAAATGTATAGAACATTGAACATTGGACAATCCAAAATGGTTCTAGATCACCCTCTCTTGAATAAGCTTCTCATAGAGAGGAGGACTTAAACATTGCTAATAGCTGATTGGATTAAGGAAATGTATTACTCAAGGTCTTGGCATATATACTAATATTTGAAGAAGCTCTACAATTGCTTGATGCTTCTGCTACCCTCTACTATAATCCTAACCTCTATGAATGGCTTATCACAAGGTGGAATAATATTGTGCCATAGCTTGTTACCTTGTATGAACAATCAATTCATTATTGTATATAATAGAGTCAATTACATTTACATATATATTTAAAATCCATGCACACCATAAAAACAAGACCCTTGTAATGCTTACAAGCATTGCAACATTTTTTGTGCAACGATGAAGCAATTGACAAGTATGCTGCCTAATAAGCAAGGCATTGGTAAGTGGTGAGCACAGGTTTGGTAAGTGTTAAAAGTTGAAGTCAAATTTTAATTTCCAATTTTTGAAGATACAATTCTTTTGAGCTCAACCACATGTGCTCTCAATTTCCATCAAGTGAATGCAAACAAAATAGGTGATGGAGGGATATGCTCGAGCCTAAAGGGAGCATTGATTATGCAACAAGTCAACAACCTTTGAAGACTGCAAAAAGACTAATGACACAAGGATGAAGAAACTATGATGGTTGCATTTGAATGGCATAAAAAGACGTGGTCACATCAAGCACATCACCTTATCAAGAAAGATCTACTCGGCTACTACAACAAGTCCTCTACAACTGTGATTGGAAGTGCAATAGGTCTACGGAAATATTAATCATCTCTCAAACTATGGTTCTTCATTGGCAACAAGTTTTTCAACATTGAGACTCATGAATCGATTATTTATGCAAATGATACATACATATGTTGATTTATTCAACACAAGAAGGGAGAGAAGACAACAAAAGAAACAAATATGCACTCATGATCACAACCTAGGTAGCATTTAATGTTATTTGAAATGCATTTTTCATGCGAATAATGGCAAAGTTTTACATTGGTTCTAAAAAAATTAGTTGTATTATTTAGGGATGATATATCCATGTTTTAAGAAATATATGAATATTACTTACACTTTGATAAAAAAAACCTTTTGATAAAAAATTTCCTTCATATACTAAAAAGATCTCATGTTCTTCCATTCTTGCGAGCACTTGTATTTGAGCTTCTAGCTTGAATTAGCAAAGAAGCTTGTGAGTTGAAAAATTAAAATTGGATTTAGTAGTAGTATTATTTTAGAGATTAAAATCACTTATATAGTTTAATATTTAAATTATTAACATTAATAAATATTTATTTTATTCAAAATATTTACATATTTTAATAATTAAATATTTATTAGAGTGATAATGGTTAAATAAATTGATGGACCAAAAAACGGGCCGGCACTGGCTCATGCACTAGCCGGACCTCGTCACTATGCACAAGACAACCCCTCAGCCTCGCGGCCAGGAGCGTCTATCAAAATCTCTGCCTTCCTAAACATTGCGTTTGTAATACGTTGTAGTCCAACTGATCCTAACCCAATATTACTCCTCAGAGGGAGTCCCTTTCACATAGCCAAAAGGCTCGAATCACATACACATGGGGTTCCTCCTACGGCTGGATGCCGTCAACCCTCTGCGACTCTCCTACACCTTGGGGATTGGCCCCTCGATGCGCCGCTCAACGTTTAGACATTTCGCACAAACGTCGCTCAAGGTACCAAATAAACGTATCCAGGAATGTACCATTGTCCTTACTTGACTTCCCCTTTATGATCCCACGACTAGCCTACAGCATAGGAACCTCACGCTCTCAACGGTGGGTCAAAGGCCTACTGAAAACAATTGCTATGCGTATCCAGGAGCTGACTCTGATACTTTTAATTTCCTCTAAATGATCATGCAAAGAGGTGGATGCCTAGTGCTCAAACATTTTAAAAACCAGCAGCGTGCAAGTGCAAAACATCTCTTTCATGCTTTTCTTTCTAACCGCTTTGTGCTTCGCTGCGACACCTAGCACCGAAGTGATCTTCGTACTACTAGGTTTTAATTTTTATCATTATTATTCCGTCCTAGATGCGATGCATATAAAATCAGCAAATTATTCCTCATTCTCAGCGGCATTTAACCATTTTTTCCACAACTCTACCCTCCCCCGTTGATAGTGCATCATTGCATTCATTTCTTTTAGGGTTTCCTTGTCATTTTATGTGGAGAAAGGAAGGAAACACGCACTAAAACATATAAACAAGGCTGAACTGAAGCATAACTTCATGCCCCAGCCTTGCTATACATCAACAAACATAAATCCCATTTTTCTATATTTTTCGTAGCCCCAAATGTATTTTTCCCCTATTTTTCATGGTTTTTTTATCATTTTCCCCCATTTTCTTCATTTTCTTGTATTTTTTAAATTGCTGAAAATGAAAACCAGTTTGTGGGCTGTGGCCCTTAGTTCATTTGCAACAAAATTGAAAGATTAGTTGATGTGTATCGACGGTTTTCCCCATTTATATGCCCAAAACCCTTGTTTTTCCCCATTTTTCATGCGTTTTCGGGTTTCTTGACATTATTTCGAGCCATGAAATGCATGTTTTTCATAATTTCTGGTTATAAACAGTAAGAACTCAGAAGAATCAGCAGCATAATCAAATCTTAGTCCATATGAACGGCATTCCATCAATCAAAAGCATAAAACACTAAATTTTCTTTGTAATTTTTTTAGTTTACCGCTTAAACGCGTGTTTCGGGTTTTGTGTCCATGGCTGTAGATTTGAAAAAACAGCAGCACTCCATGTCCAGCAACATCACAAATCACCATTCTCAGCCCGTGGAGCAATCCGGTCCATGCCGGACAAGCCTCCACCATTCTTTCTTCTTCCTTCTTCTCCCCACATGAACTTGCCTTTAGAAGAGAGAGAGGGAGGAGAGAGAAAGACTAGAATCAGAGATTTCCAAAGAGGGCATCATTTGACGGGAGAAGGGCGGCGATAGAGTCAGGATACGGAGGGGATTCACTGCCAATAATCACTCGGGTAGGTTGCATTGAGGTTGGAGATTGATCATGAAGCCATGGAGCGCAATTTTCGGGCGCATTCTGGCGTGTTCTTCCTCCACGATTTGTTGCATCTTCCTCTCCCAAACTTTCATGTGACATTAAATTTTGGGCCCCAAAGGTCACTTGCCCATTTTGGCCAAATTTTGTCCACCTCTTCGCATCTTGACCGGTTTCTTGGCCATTTCCCCGTCCGGACTCGGAATCGAGCTCTGAAAAATCCTGGGCATCTGGCTTAGCATCCCGCATTGGCCAGTAGCTTGTGTCAACCCGCACGACTGTCTGAAAAATTATGAAAAATCAACAAGTGTCGCTCGGGCGCCTTTAAAGCACTTTGGCGCTTAAAATCGTCCTAGATCGAGCCGCCGCCTTTGACAGTGAATATTTTTCCCTCGATCTTCATAATTTTTAGCTATTTTTAAGCACTTCCCGTCACCTAAATTCCGCTTTCATTGGCGACCACGGGATAGGGCGACTTAGCCCGTCGAATCCACGAACATATCTGCACATAAACAACCAAAGAAGCATCAAACTGATACAAAACAATTATTATCATAAAACTCAGCACAATGCTCCCCCTACCCCTGGCAGAACCAAGTCATAACATCCACAAGGAGGAGGCCTAGCATCATTTAATAGAAGATCCGAAGTGAATCACTAACCAGCTGCTCCAACACAGCCAAACTAAAAAGAAATGCCAAAGAGGTTGCCCTAAGTGGTAGTCTGAACTACTTACCAACTAAAGACAACACCACTAGGAACTCCTCCAAGGCGAGGACTCCTATAGCCTGATCAAAGAGTATTTTCTTTCAGTACATGTCTTCTTTTAGGGTTTTTATTGGATAAACATACTTGGGCATGTAAAAAGGAGGGAGCTGAGCGTAGTGACCCAAGGAGAACAGGGCATCGGTCTCAGGACCTGTCTCGGCACCCAAGAACCTACCAAGCCCTCGCAAGGCGACACTTAATCCTTTTCTAACGCTCACTTTTATTTTCGCTCCAACCTTCCTTGTTTTGATATTATTTTTTCCAGCAAGAAGCCACCCCGAGGAAGACAAGGTATCGGCCCCGGGTCTGACTCGTCCCCAGGAACCTACCAGGCCTTCGCAAGGCAATGATCAACAGCTTATATATTTTCATTTCATTTCTTTTCATTGATAGGGGTTAGAACCCCTTTTTACACACCTTCGCATTTATATTCATCTTTTAGGACAGTCAGGATTTCTTGGCATCATCATTATGATCTTCTAGCAGGCTTCTCTAACTGCCTCACTACTAACAAGAACTCCTAGAACGGTTGCCTAGCAGGTTAGCAGGACAGGGCCACTAGGACTTCTAAAACAGGTCTTTCAATGTCGAACAATGTCTTTACAGGAGGCAATGACTACTCTGACCTCCCTCAAATGTACTTAGCCTAAACCTGGGACTTCATGCCTTGGTTGCCGGTCCCCAACAAAAATAGATCCCCTCGACAAGTACAGATACACATATAACAGGAAAGAAAGGTACTCGTAAAGGAGAAATATCACATGGAGTGGCCACAAGAAGCTTCCATCGCAGCAAAGGCTCCTCCAGGCTCCACAAAATTCCACAACCCGAAAAACCTGTCCAGCACAACACTAAACAAAAACCCAATTAAACGCACCCGCACTAGACAGGGAAATGGCCCTCTTGGCCTAATGAAATCAGACATGACTTTGCTACAAAACTGAATCCGCCCTCTTGGCCTAATGAAATAAAACAATACTATGCATAACATCCTCCTGGAAACAACCATGATAGACATCAAAGCATACTATTCCCAGGGGAACAGGGCTTGTAGCCCTAAACTAGGTGCAGTAGATTATGACCTATCCCTCCTGCGTATATCGCAAGAGGTGTTCGCATCACATGGCGTCGAATCAGTCTATGGGTCCGAGATAATAAAGGTAGATGAGTCTCGCTTACCCTCTGCATCACCCAAATCAACCATCGTCTGCCAAAGAGGGCATGTTCAGAAAGCATACCCCACAAACGACCAGGTCCTGTCTCACTATCAATAGATATATCGGGACAAGGGCCACAATTAAAGAAGAGGTCCTCTTCATACGCAAGATTAGCCAATGAATCGGCAAACTGATTCCAATTCCGTGGAATCAGCTGAAAAGACACTCGATCGAATTCGTCTAGCAGGGCTATGGCAGTATGATGGTACATACAAAGGATCGGGTTCCGCACCATGTACGTCCCATTGAGTTGATTTAAAACCAACTGAGAGTCCCCTTTCACCAACAACTGGCGGATACCACCCTTTTTTGCAATATTCAAACCCATAATCAGGGCTTTGTATTCTGCCATATTATTGGTAAAATTCGCCCCGAGATAAGCAGCTAACTTCATGACAATGCGTCGTCGGGGATCGCGGATGACAACTCCTACACTTCCTTTTTTGCAGGCACCCCTGGACGCCCCATCAAAGTACAAGGTATACGTCCATAAAGGGTTTACATATCTTGCCATCCTGGACTCTACGCGTAATTATGGTAATCGAAATTCAGCATATTCAACGGGTGGACTGTAGGCTTCATCCCTCCATCATCATTGAATTCGACAGGGATGCTCGTCAAAATTTGTAGGCAGTGATGGCAGAAGACCGTGATTTCCCAAATAAATGTCCCGCCTTCTTGCTCAATCACCTTATATCCTTTGCTCCACCAAATGAGCTTTCCCTGATGATACCTCTGTTCCAAATATGGGTGTTCTAAATAAGGGATCAGACGACCCATCAACCTCTATCACGATTTCCTTGTAGATGTTTGATCGATCTTTCCTAGACCTGCAAGGCAGTCATAGCATTAGTGCAATCAGAAGTAATAAGGTTTAATCTTATTAAGATTAACCTTATTTTTAAATTCTATCCCCTCAAGGTCAGCTAACAACACTGTAGATTTATTCTTTCCTATTCTAACGATCTTATAAGGCCCATCCCATTTGGGCTCTAGCTTGCCTGGGAATAATTCTCGTCGTGCGTCATAATACAGAACAAGCTGTCCTTTCTTGAAGGTGTATTTCTTGGCTTTGAGGTCGTGTAGCTTCTTCATTCGGCGCTTCGCCACTTCTTGGTGCAATAAGCTCTGCAACTTAAGCTCATCTAAATGTGCCAGTGTCGTCAAGCGCTCAAAAAGAGCGTCTTCATCGCTTAAAGAATGATTGATAGCAAATCGAATAGTCGGCAGCTCAATCTCTAAAGGCAAGACACACTCCTCCCCATATACTAACTTGAACGGGGTATGGCCAGTGGCTCGTTTGAAAGTCATATTATAAGCCCACACTGCCACGTATAACTTTTTATCCCAATCCCGTTTCTTTTCCGACACAATTTTGGACAGGATGCCTACAAGCTGCTTGTTGGTGCTTTCGACTTGCCCATTGGCTTGCGGATTATATGGGGTTGTCTTGTTATGCTTGATGTTCCACAACTCTGTCAAACCTTTGATCACCTTATTCAGGAAATGAGTTCCGCGGTCCGACACTAATTCTTTCGGCGGACCAAACCGGCATATTATCTGCTCTAAAAGGAAACTAGCAGTTTCTTTAGCATCATCTTTCCTTGTTGCACGTGCTTCTGACCACTTTGTGAAGTAGTCAGTTGCGACAATGATGTATCGCTTTTGCGTAGTCGATGACGGAGTAATAGGACCCACAAAGTCTATTCCCCACTTCTCAAATGGAAGTATCGCCATAATAGGGGTGAGTGGTCGTTTCCTATTCTCTCGACTATCATGTCGTTGGCAAATATCACATCGCTTAACATACGCAAACGCATCCTGGAAGATGGCAGGCCACCAATAACCTGCTCTTAAAGCCTTTTGTGCTGTAAGCCGTCTAGCAAAATGGCCACCGCAAGCAGAATCATGGCACTCTTCCAAAATGAATGGCACCTCGTCAGGCATCACACATCGGCGATAGATGTCGTCAACCCCTTGCCGATATAATGTACCTGCGATCAAGGCAAACTTTAACGCTTGCTGCTTAATTTTCCTTTTCTCAGCCTTAGATAATTCGGATCTCGCCTCTCCTGTTGATAAATAATGTGTTATTGCAGCATACCAAGAGGGAATAGATGCCGTATCTATTTTAAATATCATCTCCATGTCACTACCTGCAGCCACAGATTCTTTCGGCTCCCCAAAGTCCACAAGACATTCCACGATGCCTTGCAACCTTGGTGGCTTACTCTTGATTTCATAATCAAATTCCTGCAAAGTGATCAACCACTTCGCTAAACGATTAGGCGGCTGTAACTTATTCATCAACAGTCGAAGTCCCTCCGCCTTCGTGTAAAGCACGACTTTCTCATAGAGAATGTAATGCCTGAACTTCTTGGCCCCAAAGACCATCGCTAGACATAATTTCTCCATGTAAGTATAATTGATTTCGGATACCCCCAGCTTCCGGCTGGCAAAAGCAATTGGGTGGTACCACTTCTCTTCCCAAATTTGGGCTAAACAGCAGCTGATACTATACATGGTGGCTGCCGAAAATACATAAAACACCTCACCTCTTTTAGGTGCTTTTAAAACGGGCGCTCTTGCTAGCTCTTGTTTCACGTCCTCGAATGCTACCTTACAAGGGTCACCCCATGCAAACGAACAGCTAAAGGACAATAAATTTGTAAGTGGCAACGTTCTTTCTGCTAAGGCGTTAATGAATCTACGGTAGTAACCAACCGAAGACAGAAAGCTATGAACTTCTTTCGGAGTGCGTGGTGGACCCATGGCAACTATAACTTTGACCTTCTCGGGGTCTGTCGCAATTCCTACCGAACTGACCACATGACCCAGCAATAGCCCATAAGGTACTCCAAAAGCACACTTCCGTGGGTTTAAGGCGATGCAAAATTGTCTACAGCGCTCAAAGCATTTTCTCAAAATGATCAACTGCCTTTCTCTCACGGTGGCAGCCCCTAAGTCATCAATAAACACCCTCAACTCTTCAGGGGATATGTCACCGAATGTCTTATCGGCTGTTCGTTGCCACGAACCAAGCGCATTGCATAAACCAAAGGCCATCACATGGTAAGCAAAAGTACCAAATACAGTGATAAAAGTTGTTTTCAACTTGTCCTCTTCTGCAATTGCCATTTGGTTATATCCTGCAAAGCAATCCATAAACGAATATATCTCCCTACCCGCTAATTGATCCAAAATCTGGTCAATAAATGGCAATGGGTAGTAGTCCTTAACTGTCTGCTTATTCAGCTCCCTAAAGTCTACACATAAACGGATCTGATTATTTTTCTTCTTTCTAATCACAACTGGCGAACACCATTCCGTGTGTTGCACAGGAAAAATCAAACCCGCTTTTCGAAGCTTCTGTAACTCTTCAAACAGCCCGTCCCTCAATTCGAAAGGCATACGCCTTACTTTCTGCCGTACAGGACGACTGCCCTCTTTCAACGGAATTGTATGAACAGCAAGACTAGGAGGAATGCCTCTCAACTCATCATAACTCCAGGCAAAGATATCACGGAATTCCTGGATCAAGGCCACATAGTCCTCCCTTTCTGCTGTGCTGAGCATAGAGCCTAATTTGATTGGCCGTGAATCATCAAACGTACCAAGGTCTAGCTCAATAACATCTGCATCTCTCATACGATCTTGGCCCTCTATCGGCTCGTTCAAAGTGATCTGATAGATGTCCTCCGTGGTGGATCCCTCTTTGGACTCATCACTCGATGATGTCTCACTAGCAGATAAATCTTCTAATGTCTCCAATTCTGTAGAAGATAGAGGAGCTCTCTCACTCTGCGGGGACTCAGGATAAGCATCAACCACCACACGCTGGGCACCTCTGCCGAATATCAATCGACCGGCGGGTATATCCACTTGGCAATCCGCTTGCAAGATCCAAGGTCGTCCAAGTAATACTTGGTAACTTGGCCGCCCTGCAAAACGAATCACCCTAAAATCCAACATGCATTCTACATTTGCAACAGTGACATGGACCTTAGTAATGCAGCCTTCCGGCTGTCTCAAACTGTCATCTGCCATTCTGAGAATTGTGGAGGTATCTTTCTGAATCGCAAGACCTAACCTTTCCATCAGTTTAGAACTCATAATGTTAACAGATGATCCCGTGTCGACAATGGCATAATATACTAATATCCCATCGACATAGGCTGCAACCCTTGGGCAATGCTTCTCAGCATGCTCAAACCAGTCATCACCAACTCGCGCAATACCCAAAGGTTCTACGATGTACCCGGTACGTAGGATCTTTCTAAATTCCTTGCGTACTCCTGGGGAAAGCTTAATAAGCTGCAAAAGGTTCACATCCGGCTTGACTTCGCAAAGAGAGCCCGCCAAATCGAATTCATGATAGTTCGATAGAGCTCGCTTTTCACGCCAAACCATCCGCTCTTTAGGTCGCTGAACTGGCTTTATTGCCTCTTTCTTAACTTTCACCTTCTTCTTTGGTGCTTCCTTATCGGCTTTACTCTCTACGGGCTTCAAAGGTCCCCCTTCTAGGGCAGGATCCAAAACTTGCGTTCCTTTGTCGCCTTGTTTAGGGTTTCCGTCGACATGCTTATCCATGTCGGCTTCTCTACCCTTTTTACCTCTTGTAAGGACAGCTCGTAGATTAGAGGTTTCAGCATCATTAACGCGTACAGCCTCAATCAAACTAACCCCACTACCACTTGGTAGCTCCTCCACTGTAGTCTTTGGTCGTTGAAGTATTTGTTTAGGCCCGTTTTCTGGCTGGGAGTCATTTCCTTGGGCACGATGATTGACAGGCCCTGGTTGCCAACTACCATGCTGGAGAGAACTGATCTTACTCCAACAAGTAGCTGCTAGATGGCCGGATTTTCCACAAATGTCGCACTTAACATTTGGGCAATTTCGTGGATAGTGCTGCCCACCACACCATTTGCAACTAAACCTCGACGGTGCACCCTCCTCTGGGTATCTACTTCCTATCAAATTTTGTTGTTTTTTAAGGAAGTTGACATCAACGGCTATTTGTCGATACTGCTCCGTAATCATGTCGGTATAATGCTTCATCATGTCCTTAACCTCGCCAAGAACATTGGAAGAACTCGACTCATAGCCTTGGTCATTACCATGTCGTTCAATCGGCCTAACAATTCAATTAGGCACAGGCTGTTGAGTCACAGGCATGGTATTAGAATTGACCGCCTAGCCTCCACCATTTGGAGCCATTTGACTGCCCGTCGGCATCGACATGCTAGGGGGAGCTGGTAATAAAGGGACATTCTGTATCATGTTCCCTCTCCCATTAGGGTTAGCCATCGCTATCCCTTGGCCACTACTGCCATTGGCTATTGCCATATTGTTTCCCAATACTAAACCCATATTCGAATTGTCTCGAGAAGCATAGGCTGCTTGTAGTCGGGATTCCACCTCTTGTGCTCGTGTAATGGCAGTATCTATATCCCCCAAGGGGACACTACTCAACTGCAATTGGATATTAAAGTCCAAACCATGTAGGAAATATTGCAATTGGGCAGCTGCGGGGATAGGGATAGAGGTGTCCAACTTACGGAAGACCTCTTTTATCTTCTTCGCATAAGCACGAATATTGCCCACCCCTTTCAGGGGCAAACTCCCTTCGAAAAGCTCCATAAAATGCATCAATGTTCAATATAGTTCCGGCTTCTAAACCATGATACCATATAGCGGCTCTTCCTTTGAGAGTCATGTTGAAGAACATCATTAAATGCCCTTCTTCTTGAATGCGACAGTTAAACATCAGCTTTTGAAACTCCCTAATGTGGAGTTCCGCATCTTCCTCAACTAGCCCATTAAAAATGGGTAGCGGGTAACCTAGAGCCGGCAAATCCGTCGTTCCTGCTGGAATTGCAATAGGCTGCGCCATGACGAGGATTGGATTTGCACTAGGAATAGGGACCGGTGGGGTTACACCTCCCGTACTTGACGTGGACTGGCTTATAGAAGGAAGGGGAGCACTAGAGCTTCCACCTTCTCCTAACTTATTGCTCGTGGTACTAAGACCACTAGATCCACTCCCTCGTAAGGGTTCAGCACCGCTACGCTTAGGGGAATATCTCCTAAAAATTTCAGCACGTCGCCTAGCTCTTTCGTCTCTTTCTTGCTTTTGGATTTCTGCTAGACGATGCTTATCAATAAATAACGGATCAATCTCAGTATCCTTTGGCATACACTACTAGTTGGTCCTTAAACAACCAGGATTCGAGAATCGCCACTTTTAAGCGGCTCCCGACAGACGCACCACTGATAGACCAAAAAACGGGCCGGCACTGGCTCATGCACTAGCCGGACCTCGTCACTATGCACAAGACAACCCCTCGGCCTCGCGGCCAGGAGCGTCTATCAAAATCTTTGCCTTCCTAAACATTGCGTTTGTAATACGTTGTAGTCCAACTGATCCTAACCCAATATTACTCCTCAGAGGGAGTCCCTTTCACATAGCCAAAAGGCTCGAATCACATACACATGGGGTTCCTCCTACGGCTGGATGCCGTCAACCCTCTGCGACTCTCCTACACCTTGGGGATTGGCCCCTCAATGCGCCGCTCAACGTTTAGACATTTCGCACAAACGTCGCTCAAGGTACCAAATAAACGTATCCAGGAATGTACCATTGTCCTTACTTGACTTCCCCTTTATGATCCCACGACTAGCCTACAGCATAGGAACCTCACGCTCTCAACGGTGGGTCAAAGGCCTACTGAAAACAATTGCTATGCGTATCCAGGAGCTGACTCTGATACTTTTAATTTCCTCTAAATGATCATGCAAAGAGGTGGATGCCTAGTGCTCAAACATTTTAAAAACCAGCAGCGTGCAAGTGCAAAACATCTCTTTCATGCTTTTCTTTCTAACCGCTTTGTGCTTCGCTGCGACACCTAGCACCGAAGTGATCTTCGTACTACTAGGTTTTAATTTTTATCATTATTATTCCATCCTAGATGCGATGCATATAAAATCAGCAAATTATTCCTCATGCTCAGCGGCATTTAACCATTTTTTCCACAACTCTACCCTCCCCTGTTGATAGTGCATCATTGCATTCATTTCTTTTAGGGTTTCCTTGTCATTTTATGTGGAGAAAGGAAGAAAACACGCACTAAAACATATAAACAAGGCTGAACTGAAGCATAACTTCATGCCCCAGCCTTGCTATACATCAACAAACATAAATCCTATTTTTCTATATTTTTCGTAGCCCCAAATGTATTTTTCCCCTATTTTTCATGGTTTTTTAATCATTTTCCCCCATTTTCTTCATTTTCTTGTATTTTTTAAATTGCTGAAAATGAAAACCAGTTTGTGGGCTGTGGCCCTTAGTTCATTTGCAACAAAATTGAAAGATTAGTTGATGTGTATCGACGGTTTTCCCCATTTATATACCCAAAACCCTTGTTTTTCCCCATTTTTCATGCGTTTTCGGGTTTCTTGACATTATTTCGAGCCATGAAATGCATGTTTTTCATAATTTCTGGTTATAAACAGTAAGAACTCAGAAGAATCAGCAGCATAATCAAATCTTAGTCCATATGAACGGCATTCCATCAATCAAAAGCATAAAACACTAAATTTTCTTTGTAATTTTTTTAGTTTACCGCTTAAACGCGTGTTTCGGGTTTTGTGTCCATGGCTGTAGATTTGAAAAAACAGCAGCACTCCATGTCCAGCAACATCACAAATCACCATTCTCAGCCCGTGGAGCAATCCGGTCCATGCCGGACAAGCCTCCACCATTCTTTCTTCTTCCTTCTTCTCCCCACATGAACTTGCCTTTAGAAGAGAGAGAGGGAGGAGAGAGAAAGACTAGAATCAGAGATTTCCAAAGAGGGCATCATTTGACGGGCGAAGGGCGGCGATAGAGTCAGGATACGGAGGGGATTCACTGCCAATGATCACTCGGGTAGGTTGCATTGAGGCTGGAGATTGATCATGAAGCCATGGAGCGCAATTTTCGGGCGCATTCTGGCGTGTTCTTCCTCCACGATTTGTTGCATCTTCCTCTCCCAAACTTTCATGTGACATTAAATTTTGGGCCCCAAAGGTCACTTGCCCATTTTGGCCAAATTTTGTCCACCTCTTCGCATCTTGACCGGTTTCTTGGCCATTTCCCCGTCTGGACTCGGAATCGAGCTCTGAAAAATCGTGGGCGTCCGGCTTAGCATCCCGCATTGGTCAGTAGCTTGTGTCAACCCGCACGACTGTCTGAAAAATTATGAAAAATCAACAAGTGTCGCTCGGGCGCCTTTAAAGCACTTTGGCGCTTAAAATCGTCCTAGATCGAGCCGCCGCCTTTGACAGTGAATATTTTTCCCTCGATCTTCATAATTTTTAGCTATTTTTAAGCACTTCCCGTCACCTAAATTCCGCTCTCATAAATAAATAAATAAAATAGTTAAATAATTAACTAGTTACAAAAAAAACAAAAGTTGATCATTCTATTGTGTTATAAAAATTCTCACACTTACGAATTATTATAATAGCTAAGAGTTTACTTGATTTTGTTAGAGACTTTCTCACACTTTAAAATAAACTCATAGAAAATTTGGACTCTGATTATTTTATTGTGTTTGAGAGTACCTCACAATTTAGAATAAGAGCGAGTAGCTAGAGTAGAGAGTAAAGAAAAATAGGGTAAAGAGAGAGTCACACACGCATGCACGCACGCACACGCACGCACACACACACACACGCACACACGCACACGCACATTCACACACACATGTAGACACTGGTGAGTAATCTTCTTGATCCAACTTTACATTATAATAGACTTTCCACCCATAGCCATGTTCAAATCTTGCTCCTATGCATACAATCTATAATGATTCATTAATCCAAGATGTCTTCTTATGTGATAGCCTCATGGTTGTTTATCAATTTCCTAACAAATCTACATATCAATGTGATGTCGATACTTCTTTTTCTATATATATATATATATATATATATATTTGAGATAAGGGCTTAAGTAACTTATTTCTTGACATTTCGATGATAGCATTGCATTGTATTTCCTAAGTAACAAACCCCCCCCCCCCCCCCCCCCCCCCCCACACACACACACACACACACATGAGGGCTTAAGTAGCATATTCCTTGACATTTCTATGATAGTATTAAATTGTATCTATTAAGTGTATTGAATCCAATGTGATCTACATCACAATAAAAACCATATCATATGTTTAGATAATTGAAAAAAAAACTCACAAAAGCTAAAATAGATATTTCTCAATGGGGCCCTTGTCTTTTATGATATAGCATTTTAAAAACTTTGCTATATGAACACTCACACACACACACACACACACACACACACACACACACACACACACACACACACACACACACACACACACACACACACACACACACACACACACACACACACACACACACACACACACACACACACACACACACACACACACACACACACACACACACACACACACACACACACACACACACACACATGTGAACTAGGGGAAGATATCCTAGTTCATCTATGTATCACTCATTTCTAGTTATCTAAACTTATGATAAGTATATATGTGAACTATAGGGAGACTATTGGTTAGTGGTCAAATGGAGGATTTTCTATCACCAATATACAAAAAGTGATTACAAAATATCACTCATTCTCAATGAGATATACCACAAAAGAATCTTAGTCCAAGCTCAATGAGAGGACACAAAATGTTCCAATGCAATGATATTCTCTATGTGCATCACCATATACCTCTTACTCAACAAGGCATTATTTGCCAGCTTCTTCAAAAAGTCATTTTTCCCATCTTGATTTCTCAACACATTCAATCTAGTTGTATGAGAATGACTATTTCCATGGCTTCTTCAAGAGGGTACCTCCCTCGATGAGTAGTAAATAGCTTGATGTATTAAATTTCTATATAGAAATTAATTGCCTTATCTTCACCAAAATTGGATTTTGACAGCATGCCTGGATACCACATATTGTCCTCTACATTTCTATATTTTGCACATGAAAATTGGACACTTCTACTTCAAGTTATGGTCAAAATTGTATTGCAGCCTATTTTGGATAGCTACAGTAGTTTCTTCAACATATATACTTCTCCTTCATCAACTTCTATAATCTTCTTTAACTTGAAGTTTCATTTTAGCATGGATTTATGAGGATATATATATAGTGAACCCCCTGAGTTCAAAGTACTTTGTCGTATTCATTGATGATTACTCACATAAGATCCGGGCTTACTCTATTAAGTAGAAATTGGATGTCTTGTCTACCTTTCAGTGTTGGCTTACTATTGTTGAAAACCAGTCTAGGTATAGACTAAAATACCTAAGGTCGGATAATGGGGATCAGTATGTCTCGAAAGCTTTTGAGCAATTTTATGATGAGCAGGGTACTAACCACCACTTGACCACCCCTTCCACCTTCCTTAGAATGGTATTATTGAACATATGAATAGGAAAATTGAGGAGAGAGTCTACAGCACACGCTTAGCTAGGCAAGGCAACACTTTTGGAGGTGAGGCAGTTACTACTAACGTGTACTTGATTAACAAGTCCCCTTGCACTACAATTGATTGCCAAGTTATAAAGGTGGTATGGACTGGGAAACCTCCATCATATGCTTATTTGTGCATATTTGATTATGAGGCAGCCTGTCATCTTCCAAAGGACAAGCACAATAAGCTCGATCCTAAGTCCATGAAATGCATCTTTCTTGGTTATGGGGATGTAGGTGAGGTGGGCTATTGCCTATGGGATACACATGCTCCTGATGTTATCCATAGCCATGATGTAGTTTTCCATGAGAAAAAGATGCATAAGTAGCATGAGAACATAGTTGATATATGTAGGGTGATCTTTCAAGAGGAGCCTCATGCTCCCATATAGCCAGCTAGACAATCTGTAGCAGCAGTTGATGTTTTGGTGGCCTAGGATCTTCTTGTTGTGTAGGATCAGCCTATTTTCAAATGTTCTACTAGAGTTAGATGTTAGCTTGAGCACATCATGCAAGTGGGTATACAAGTTAAAAGTATCTTTGCATGCCCCAAGCCTACTTATAAGGCTAGATTGGTAGCTAAGGGTTTCAAGCAATAACATGGTGTTGAATCCAATGAAGTATTTTCACCTGTGGTCAAGATGATGATCTTACGCTTGGTACTAGCATTGGTTGCTCACCTAGATCTAGAACTTTATCAAAAGGATATAAATATGGCTTTTCTACATGGGGACTTGCATGATGAGATTTATATAGTAAAAATGATGGTGAGAGAAAGAGAGAGAGATAATGAGACAATGAGATGGAGAATGAACCACACTCTTCTAGTGCACGCTTTCTTACACTCTTACATTGCAACAGCTGAGAGTACACATATATATACAATAAAGGTGCGGATATGGTAGGTTCTCTTAGTGAAGTATCCTTCACATGTTCTAAAATCATCTTATTTAGTTCTCCTAAATATCTAGATATTCTCTAAGCACATGTTTATATGAGTACATTCTAATATTCTAACATTCCCCTCCCTAGAAAAGGTTAATAATTTCTTCTAACATTCTTTCTCCCTTCTCAAAAGGAAATAGGATTTTCTTTTGCAATACAAAGACTTTCTGCCAATCATTTTGACTACAATAGAAGTAAGATTACAATGATGAGTATAGCATGAGACCTTGTCCTTGTTATTGCAAAAGATATATGTCAATCTTTACTTGCAATGATTTAAGGGATGTAAATTGATGATGAAGATCTTCGGGTTTTGGTTGATGGATACCTTGATAAAGAGTTGATCACCATAGTTTTCTTAATGATAGACTTGATAAGGGATGGGCTCATCATATAGATAGATGATGTATTGCAATTGGAACTTGATGGTGGTGGAGTGAAACAACTATGAGAGCATATTTGTAGATGGAGATATGATACCATAGAAAGAGAGAGATTGATAAGGTTCTTGTGACTTGATCTTTTGGAAGGTTGTTGATGAATAGCAAGTGATTGATAAGAAATTTCAAGCATATTGTCTTTAAGAGGACTCCAAGAGTTGGGCATAACATCTTCAATAATAGCAAACTTAATGTCAGTATGATTCTTTATCCATACAAAGTGGTTTATACCAATGTGCTCGTGCATTTCTTTGTGCTTTGTCCATTCCTTTTCCCTCCTTTGAAAGGCCAAGATAGTTGACTGATTTGAGAAAGATAAAATATATAGATGATGATTTGGGTAAGGTAAGAGGTAGATCAATCCATAATTATATTTAGAAAATATTGAAAGAGATAGTAGTTGTGTTTTTTTTATGATGTTATTGCAATGTAACATAGAATAATGATTGAGATTTGGGTATACAATTAGAGAAATATGATTGCAAGAGGAAGGTAGGATAGGATAGGATAGAAAGAAACGATGATTTGATAGATTGGGATTGATGGGACATAAAAAATATAGTGTGGATTGAATGTGATGGTAGAATAGCATCATTTGTAGGGATATGGATTGCACATTGAGTAGTGATGTGAGAATGAGAAACTCAAAGAGATAGGAATTTTATGTAAATTTGGAAACATTGTGAGAATCCCGAATGTGTAGGAGGAAGCCAAAAGTATGTGTAATTGCATTTGATCAAGAGATTGTGGCACACAGTTGAAGTGGAGTGTGTGCATGACTGTAAAAATATGAGGATATTGAGCCCATAAAGAGATATTTAATTTGGTCAATAGATTGTGGCACACATTTGAAGTGAGAGAGAGAGAGAGAGAGAGAGAGAGAGAGAGAGAGAGAGAGAGAGAGAGAGAGAGAGAGAGTGTGTGTGTGTGTGTGTGTGTGTGTGTGTGTGCGCGCGCGTGTGACCATAAAAATATGAGGATATTGAGCACATAGAGGGTGTGTAAAATAGGGATTGGGATGTGATCTTGAGATCAAAGTGGAGTCTAGATCAATACTAGATGTTGAGTGACAAATGTAAGGAAATAGGATAGAACTCACATATGTAAGAGAAGTGGAAGCAATGTACATTATGAGGGAGTGACCTTGAAGGTTGGTAGGAATATCCAATAAGAGTTTATGAGGAACAGTAGTAGTATCCATGATTTCAACTAAGAGAGTGATGATATTTTGCCATCTTTTTGCCACTAAAGTACCATCAAAATTTCTTGAAGAACACAATTCAATAGAGAGGCCATGGAAATGTCTTCTTGGGCCTCAAGATGTAGGATATGAAGGATGTCCCCTTTTTCAACTGTCATTCCAATTGAGATAAAGTCCTCTATTTCAGGATGCAAGAGGAGAGACTAACAAGAGTGACAAACATTGTAGTATTGAGAGTGACCGGGAGACCTAAAACATGCTTGGATTGATGAGTTGATAGTAGGAGAGCACAAAATGGAAGAGTCATGACAAAGAAATGGATGTGAGGGGCCTTCATTTGATAGAGAATTGGGGTTGTCCATCAAAGAATTTTCTATGTATTCCACTAGTTGACAAGAGAGAGTGAACAGTGGACGTAATGAGGATATAAGGATGGAACATATGTGTTGCATGATGGGATAGAAATATCTTGTGACAAAGAATTTAGATAAGGAAAAACATTTAGATTTTAACAAAAGAGGTGAGAGTAAATATGTGGCAAGGGCAAGGAGCTAGGAAACTATGTGAAGCATATGCATGTTGGCACAAAGTAATAAGGTAGTTTATGTAAGTGAACATAAGATTAGAGATAAGGTTTGTGGATAATGATTAATGAAGTGGAGAAAAATGGGAGGTAATATAAAGACTTGAGCTAGATTAGAAATGAGTGAAGTATATATGGCATAGATAGCTCAATGCCACTAAAGGCAAATAGGATGAGGTTTGTTTGAGAAATGATAGAAAATATGTGTGGCTAGGAAAAAGATTCTTTGAGGATAAGGTTGGGTGATAATTAAATGGATTGTGTGTGGGCAATCACTTTAATGAATAATGGATGGGTGGGCCACAAATGAGGGTGAGAGAGAAGGGATTTAGACCTTAATATGGTAAATCACCAAACAGATAGGTAAATGGAGAGAGGAGATAAGATGAGATAAGGATGACAATAATGATAAAATATCTCTCTCTTAAGGAGAGGTGAAAATAAAAAAGATAAGAGTAGGTGAAGATGATAAGAATGGACAAGAAGTAGGTAGATAGGATAAAATAAGATCAAGATAATGAAGATAGGGTACTTGGTTAGTTTACCTTGACATGGATTTAATTCCTCCTAATCTATACACAAAGCACTTGATTTGGATTGCATGAAAGAAATAAATGTAAGGATTAATTGACTAGACAAAAGCTGGAAGCTAATAACCTAGGCCCTCAAGAGCTTGGTGTGCTATGATACCACGTTGTCGTCGTGTTGGGGGTCGAAGGTCTATTACCGGGGTTTAGAGCAGAAGAGGAGTGAGAGATGCAAGGTAAGGAGAGAGAAAAGAATGGGGTTTGATAAGTCTTGGGTTTTAGAGATGAATCGGTTGGAGAAGAAGATCTCAAGCTTTTTCATATACTTAGCATACATGAATGGCAATAAAGACTTTGACTCGATTACAACAAATGCTTGTGAGGTTAAAAGACCATTTCATGTAGAGATTTTATCCCAGATTTAATCCAAATACATATTTCAAATGCAAGCCCAAACGAATACAATTTCATGAATGTCAATGAACAACAACTCTAAGGTACAAGTATTTGAGTGGTAGATTCCACTACTTCCAAGACATTAAACCAAAAGCTCTTGAAATGCACTGACAAAGCTTTTAATTCACTTCAGCCCTGTTTTATAACAGAAATTTCCAGCCCATAAACAAGCCCCCAAAACATACATAAACTCAAGAATATGCCTCTCTATTCACTTTCAAATGAAGCCCTGGTGTTTAGAGGTCAATCCCAACACTTGCATCCACATAGATCACTTGATTTCCCTTCAAGAAGACAAGAACAGTGGGCTGCCCTATTTATGACAGGTTTTAGCAGTCCAAATCAACCCCATACACCTCCAAGATCTCCCCTTTTCTTGCCCCAAAGTCACTCAAGTACTTGGGCATAAGAAGGGCTTCAATGGTCCATGAATATAGTAAGAGAATGGAAGAAGACGTACATAAGAGTAGGCTCAATACTTTATCTTTGTTTTTTTTCTTTTATGGATTGTCATACCACTCATTTTCGTGATACCAAATGGATGGGCAAAATGGGCTCTCACCTTCTTTGTTTGTATCTCCTCCCTATCTTCAGTTTGCTTTGTGTTTGCATGCTTTGGAGCATGCATCATAGTCTTCAGCTCTCCCTCCATCTGCCACAAGTGTGCAGGCTCGAAAATTGCACTGAAAAATGCGGACTGCACTCATCTCGTGCTTCCACACAAAAAGTGGACCATATAGGTCACTTACAAGTCACACAAGTCTCTTACAACCATTACTTCAGGTCCCATACAAACCAAGTGGACTTTTGGACATTCTTCTTGATTTCCAAGCAAATACACCTCATGAACCAATGTGACATAACCTGTGAATTGTCAATTACCACCTGTTGATCAAGTTGAAGGTCCCCATAGACTTAATTTTTGTCAGTTTACATGATACAAATTGAAAATTGCATGTCAAATTACAAAGGAACTTATGAGTTTAAATGGCATCTAAGACAAATGTAGGAGAATAATGACTGATTTATGTATGAAAGTTTCTCATGTGAATCCTAATGTAGTTCTTCTGCAAACATAAGAACTCCATGTTTTATGCCATGAACAGAAAACCCTTTGACAACGTAGTGAAAATGATGGGGAGATAAAGAGAGAGAGATACTGAGATAATGAGATGGAAAATGAACCACACACTTGTAAAGCACACTTGTTTACACTCTTACATTGTAATAGATGAGAGTACACATATATATACAATAAAGGTGTGGATATGGTAGGTTCTCTTAGTGAAGTATCCTCCACATGTTTTAGATTCATCTTATCTAGTTCTCCTAAATATCTAGATATTATCTTCCTACATATTCTCTAAGTACAAGTTCATATGAGTACATTCTAATATTCTAACAATTTATATGCAATAGTCTAAGTGCTTTGAGAAAAAAAGTAGAGAACACCAAGTGTATAAGTTGAAAAAGAGACTTTATGGCCTTAATGGTACCACAAGGTTGATACCTTTATGCATTCATAGGGCTATAGGCATAGTGCTATAGATCCATGTTTATAAATGAAGAAGGCTCATGATGGCAACCTTATAATTTTGGTACTCTATTGGATGATATGCTTATTGCTAAGAGAGCTCATGGATGATCTAGATGCCTTAAAACCTCAGCTCAAGAAGAGCTTTGAGATGAAGGACATGGGAGAAGCCTTGCATATTCTTAGGTGCACATCACGTGCAATCTCTCTGAGGGGCTCCTTTATCTACCATTCAAGGAGTATATCTAGAAAGTCTTTGAGCGGTTTCATATGCAGGATGGAAATCCTATTGGTTATCCTCTACCTTCTCACTTGAAGGTTAGTCAAGCATAATTTCCACAGTCAAATGAACAAAGGGTTGAGATGGCCACGATCCCTTATGCATTTGTAGTGGGTAGCTTGATGTATATCATGATAGCCACTCATCCTGTGGAACGTTATATGGCTACACCTAGTAGGTGGCATTGGGATGCCATGAAAGGTATCATGAGATACTTGAAGAGCATAGCAGATATGTGCATATATTATGGTGGCCATGATACAAGAGTCATGGGATACACTAACTTTGATTAGGCATGACATGCAGACAATAGGAAGTCCACCCTCTGCCTATGTCTTCACTTTTGCTAGAGGCATTGTTTCTTGGATGTTCAGGGTGCAAAAATGCATGGCCCAAATCTACTACCAAGGCCAAGTATGTTGCAGCCACCACTAAGTCTTGCAAGGAGACTCTATGGTTAGAGGCTGCAAACCTTGGCATGATTGATACAATCCCTATACTACATTTGGATTCTCTAAGAGCTATTCAATAGGCCAAGAATTCGATCTTCCATGTGAAGATGAAGCACATTGAGTTGTGTTACTAGTTCATTCAAGAGGTCATTTTGAGGATGGGTTTGTTGATCTTGTCAAGATCTCAACTAACTAGAATCTTGTAGATATGCTCATGAAAAGTCTCTCACTGGAGTATTTTGCCTTGGATAAGATGACATCTATCCAATTGTACTATGTGTACATATTGTATCCTTTTCTTTTTCTCTTTTCACTCCTCACTTGAGGCACGTTCACCTTTAAATGGGAGGTTGTTGGGGGTAAAGGCACCTATGTCTAGCCGCCTATGTATTAGTTACATTGACAGTACCCACACACCTATGTAGTAAAGATAGTGGGCAGCCATCACTATCAGTTCATTCTTTATTATTTCAATGGCATTTGAATAAGGGAAGGCCGGTTACACATTGTGATTGTTGGACTTCCCAAATTTGGTCTCTCTTGCTCCTTCCACCATAACTCTTGCTTTTACTCATAGGCTTCCACTCAAGGCTTCCGCCCTTCATAGCTTCAATCTAAAAATGTTTTGGCAAATGTTTTTTTATCCATCAATGTCTATGTAACTTCTACAATATGCCTATTTTTCCTTTTTGCAATCCCATTTGTTGTGGGATATACCTGTAAGTAAACTATGTCTTTATCCCACGAGACCTCAAGAAGTCAGTTAACTCATTAGAGAGGTACTCTCCCTCTCCATCTGACCTCAAGCACTTAACTTTCAAGCTTTATTTTTATTTCAATACCAGCCTTGAAAGTTTTGAAGTGCTCAAATACATTACTTTCTTCCTTTATGAAATACACCCATAGCTTTCTTGAAAAAACATCAATAAACGTGACAAAGTATTTTGAAGTGCTCAAACACATCACTCTTTTCCTTCATGAAATACACCTACAACTTTCTTACACAATCATCAATAATGTGACAAAATATTTGTTACCACCAAGAGATATGTTCTATGTAGGCTCCAAAATATATGTATGCACAACATCAAGTATATTTCTACTCACATCTCTATCATACAAAACGGTTGTCTTGCATGCTTTACCAAACTGATATGCTTCACATAGTTTATGAACTTTTGCAACTCTATAAGTAGGAAACCTTGTAACCAACCCTTTGGACTGCAATAATTTTAACCTTTGCATATTTTCATGTCCAATATATTAGTGCTGCATTTCAATGTCTACAACCACTCCTTTGCCTTTATAGCATATATAATAGCATTCATATCACAAATTCCAAAATCTAAAGTGAACATGTGGCTAACTCTACTTCCTTTTTTGACCAACCTATACTTATCACATTAAATTCTTCCACAAAATAACCTTTTGTATTAAATTAAACCAACAACCCTTAGTCTACCTACCATCTTACCAACAAACACTACATTCTTTGTGATGGATGGCATATGTAATATATTTGACAGACTCTCTGACCATCATGAGGACGAGGGAAATTTTTCAATGTGTGAAATTGGGTGGCATGAATCATCACCTGTCTACACATAACTTGGATTTTGCAAATTATATATCTCTCTAAACCATTTAACATTGATAATCATATGATTAGATGTACCTAAATCACCATACCATATATCATGTGTCCTCTTTCTTGTAACATCATTCATCATATGTTGCATAACACACAAAAACTTATTTTTTTCTTTTATTCTATTGTAAAGAGATGATGCATAGTTTCCATGCAATTTAGCACAATAGATATCATCCTTCTTAGCATAACACTAGGCTGCAATAAGATGTATTTTGCCACAATAATAATAAATAATGCTAGAATTGCTAAAACCTTTGTTGTACCATCCACCTCTTTCTCTAGAGCTCCCCCTACCTCTCAAGATTCCATGGCGTCTTGAAACTTGCATTTTACCAAAGTACTAATTTAATATATTTTATTAGTTATCACTAGTGCATCCCATACCATGGTCTCTTGAAGAGGATCTACTATGCCCCCTTCCTGAACTTGAGTAAAATACTTGAACCTATTTATCTCCAGGCTATGTAAATAGCCTAGAGTTTACTCTCAAGTGTAGAGAGTGTGTACCAATTGTACTATGAACAACTTGATAAGGAAGATCTTGTTCTTGTACTTGAGCTCTCTTCTCTCTCTTGTGCACATAGCTTTATGCTCTCACTATGATTTTTCAACATGGTATTAGATCCATATCTAATCCAACAAGCTCCCTCAACTCCATCGTAACCTAAGTGCACATGAGAAGCTCATTCTCAACCATATCTCTTGATCTTCATAGCCAATCTAGACTGGCGCTCAATGGGGGACCTAGTGAGGGCAAAGAAAGCCATTTCAGCTCAAGAGTTCTTCTAAGGACTTCTTCTTCAGCTCATGGCACATGTGTAAATTTGGCAATGTGGAATTCATCATGTTGCTACATGTTGTGGACGATGCAATCACTCAAGGTTCCTTGATGCTTTTTCCTCCTCTATTGGCCACTATGGGCAAAACCCTAACTATGGGTTTGGTTGGTAGCCATAGCCAGCAAGCTTCAAGCTTTCTCATCCCAACCTTAATTATCTTGGAAGTCACTAACAATAATTATAATCACTGAGTAAACTTCTTTAGAGTTTATTGCATACCTGGAAGCTCTCTCGTTGGGCTTGATACACTTAATAGACTTCAGAAAGTCCATCAGAAGATAACCATTTCACATCTCAAGTGAGACCAAGGAGTTCAGTCATAAATATATGTATGTATCATGTGGGTTAAACATAAGGGATTTTTAAAAATACAATTTTTACACACAAAAGGGTTCCATATAAAAGGGTTACTTACAGATTGAATAGAAAAGTGTCATATTTTATCAAGGAAAAATTCACAAATAAGAATATTTACAAATAGGCCTTGAATGCGTATAATATAAAGGGTATACATTTAGTTAATTCCCTAGGCAAGTGAGGCATAAATTTGAGATGAGTGCTTATAAGCACTAAGATTCCATTTCTTAGTTATAATCTTGGTTTAAATCAATTGTGGAATAATTTTATGCCTCGAGGAGATTAGGTGTTTCATATTAATCATATCCCCTAAATGCTTAACTCTCATTATCTCACTCTTGATCATTGTAAGGCTATATGGCATATATAAACACATAGATCATTTCCTTCTCTTTATCTAATCTTATTTATCTAAGTACACATGAGTTACTTTTAGCTTGCTATTCACTTGGATTAAAGCACCATTTTAATTTCTTCCACTCTTATTGTCCACCTTTTAAAGGATTAGACACTACCATTGCCTTGTGCAATCGGTAAGACCTTACTATCATGGCCTATATTGATGTAAAGCCTCAAATCCGCAAGTTTGATGGGAGAGACTTCCACCCATAGCATGTGTTAGTAAAATATAAAATGATGGAGAGAGATTACTAGTCCTTCATCAAAGGGACCAAAGCCATTGGTCCATCTAACCCTATGGATGTAGAAGATGATGAAAGAGCGCAAGCCATAATAATGTTGCACCTCGATGAATCCTTAATTCACCATATTAACAAGCTTCCAATTGCAAAGGAGAAGTGGAAAAAGCTTGAGAATTTGTATGGTGCAAGAGGAAAGAACTCCAAAATATTTCTCAAAATAGAGTTCTTTATCTAGGAATACAAGGAGAAGACCTAGAAATTTTTATTTCCCACATGAAGGGTTTGATGGCTCAATTAGCTTCAATCCAAGCATTGATTTGTAGAAGAAGATGCCATTGCAATACTCTTGAAATCCATAAGGAAAGTCTTTTTGACTCTTGTCACTACCCTAACAAATATACCAAATCCTATACTTGAAGATGTCATTGTTAGATATGCTCAATGCCCTACCTAGACTCTCTAAGTGTAAACATGAAGAGGTTGCAAAGCAAGTCAATCAATTGCTTGAGATGGGTTTCATTGAATCGAGTTCTTCACCTTATGCATCCCATGTCCTATTAGTCAAGAAGAAAGTTGGCCCTTTCCACATGTGCATCGACTATAGAGACTTGAACAAAATTATGGTGAAGCATCGCTATCCCATCCCATGCACTAATGACTTGTTGGATGAGTTGAAAGGGGCATGTTTTTTCACTAATATTGATCTACGCTCTGGCTATCATTAGATCCGGTATGAGGGAGGGTGATGAGATCAAATAGCTTTTAGGATTGATTGTGGGTTTTTTCATTTTCTAGTGATGCCTTTTGGATTGACTAATGGCCCCACTACATTTTAGAGCCTCATGAATAAAATTCTTCACCCCTTTATATTCAAGTTTATGCTTGTTTTCTTTGAAAACATCCTTATTTATAGCAAGTCATAAGAGGACTACTTGGGACATGTTAGAAAGGTGTTTAATATATTGAGAGGGCATCAACTCTTTGCTAAGGAATGTAAATGCATCTTCATGCAGACATCCATTGACTACTTGGGATACATTGTTACCAAAAATGGCATATATGCTAACCCCAAGAAGGTGCAATCTGTTAAGGACTAGCCCACTCCATCCACCACCACTACTTCATTATGTGATTTCTTGGTCTCTCTTCATTTTATAGATGCTTTATTAAGAATTATACCACCATTGTAGCACCTTTGACTGATTGGTTTTAAAAAAATTCATTCATTGGGATGTCGCTACTAATCATAGCTTCAAATAATTGAAGGAAATGATTACTTCAACCCCCATCCTTACATGCCCTAATTTCTCCAAGATGCTTACCATTCAATGTGATGCCAGTGGCAAGGATATTGGTGCGGTCTTACTGCAAGAGCATGGTCTAATTGCTTTTGAGAGCCATAAGCTGTCAAGATTGTGGGAGAGAAGGAAGGAGTCTCACTTGTAGCTTTCTTGCTTGCACAATGGGGGAATACACACAAAGGTGGAGGTTGAAAACAGTTTTCCTCTTCTTAGTTGTGTAAGCCAAAAGAACTCAAGTAATAGAAATAGAAGAACCCTATATATAGGTCTCGAACCAAACTCAACTAACTAAGGTGGCATAATAATTGAGCCACGAACTAGAGGAGATAAGGATAGCTGTCATCTAGCTATTATTCATGGGCAGTGTACCAACCGCATTTGCAACCAACTGACAAGTCGGTGACATAAATGCACAATGGTCACCCTGGCATATCACGAGTGGAGCTCGATATCTCAACACTCCCCCTCAAGCTCAATCCCAATTCCAGTACACCAAGTAGGTCTCTGAACTTGCGCACATGCCTTCGTAAATATGTCAGCTACCTGATCCTCTGTGCTGACATAAACTAGATCAATAAGACCTAGTAAAAACCTCTCCCGCACATAGTGATAATGCACCTCAATGTGCTTTGTTCTAGCATGATAGACTGGGTTATTTGCCAAGTGTATACTACTCGTTGTCACAATAAATGACAACTGGCCCATCTATAGGCTGATGCATATCATAAAGTAGCTTATGCAACCAAGCTACCTCACATGCAGCCATTGCTGCGCCCCTATACTCAGCCTCTGTGCTCGACAAGGCAACTGTAGGCTGTTTCTTGCTGCTCCAAGTGACTGCAGCACTCCCAAAAGAGAACACATATCCACTGGTAGATCGTCTATTAGAAATACTACCATCCCAATCAGCATCAATGTATCCATGCAACTGTATCTGAATCCCAGTCTCATAAAATAGTCCATACTGCAATGTGGACTTCACATACCTGAGTATGCATCTAGCCGCATCCAAATGCGATTTCCTTGGAGCCTGCATAAACTGACTTACCAATCCAATAGCATAGCTCAAATCTGGCCTGTTAATAGTTATATAAATCAAACTTCTCGTCTGTACATAGTAGGGTCTTCGAGAAGCTCACCTGCATCTGTGCTCAACTTCACATTTTGCTCCAAAGGAAATGAAATAGGCTTACAGCTTGTCATCCCATATTTGGACAGCATGTCCAATCCATACTGCCTCTGCAAGAGCCATATCCCACTTGGTGATCTAATCACCTCAATGCCCAAGAAATAACGCAGCTCTCCCAAATCCTTCATCTCAAACTTCTGCTTCAATAGCATTTTCACATGAAGGATATCTTCATCACTATCACTTGTGATAATCAAATCATCAACATAAATGACAAACAACATAATACCTTTCTCTGTTTTTCTCACATAAAGTGAGAAATCTGCCTTGGAAATCTGAAAGCCAATAGTGACAAGATATTGTCCTATCTTGTCAAACCATGCTCTAGGTGCTTGCTTCAAGCCATACAAGGCTTTCTTCAACCTGCAAACAAACTCAGGATGAACAGCATGCACATAACCTGGTGGCTGTTCCATATAGACCTCTTCTTGCAAATCACCATGCAAGAAGGCATTCTTTATATCCATCTGATGTAAAGACCATCTCTTTGATGCAACCATAGCAATGACTGCTCTTACAGTTGCCATCCTTGCAACCGGACTGAATGTTTCTTTATAATCAATATCATATGTTTGTGCATACCCCTTGACTACTAATCTTGCCTTGTATCTGTTCACAGAACCATCTGCATTGTGCTTCACCTTATAAACCCACTTACAACCAATTGCATTCTTATCTTTAGGCAAAGGTACCAATTTCCATGTAGCTTTTGCTTCCAAGGCATCCATTTCTTCATCCATGGCTTTCTCCCATTTTTCTTTTCCCATGGCTTGCTCAAAAGAAGTGGGTTCTAGTTCCTGTATCACTTTGACCATATAGGCATAGTGAATGGCTGTAAATCCATCATATTTCAGCCTATCTATAGGATACCTAGCTCTGGTAGACCTGCGCAAAGTAGGTTCACTCCCAGGTGCTCTCAAAACATCCCTAGTCTTCCTTACTCAACAATAGAAGGAATACCCAACTCATCATCAATGCTCTGTTCTGAGCCATTGGATTCACCATCCACATAAGAGTGACCTGCATTCACATCAAACATGGGTTGATCTACCTTCTCTTTTCCTTTTCGTCATACCTGCATACCACTATCTGCATTTCTTTGAGAAGATTCTCCTGATCTCAATCTGCCTGTCCATGGCGAAGAATGTGAACCACTGCTAGAGGACGCTCCAGGTCCACTAATATCTTGTGACTGCTGCTGTGAATTTTGTGCAGCATTACCATTTTGTGCATCTACATTATCAACCACATTTATTGGTTTATACCAACTACTCATCTCATCAAAAACAACATCTCTGCTCATTGTAAACTTACGAGCAGAAGGGTTATAGCATCTATACCCTTTCTGCTGCAAAGAGTAACCAATAAAGATGCACTTCTCAGCTTTTGGATCCAACTTGGATCTCAACTCATCTGGCACATGAACATAGGCGATGCAACCAAAAATCTTCAAATGAGAAATATCTGGTTTCCTACCAGTATACCTCTCCTCTGGAGTCATCCCATCTATTGCTGCAGTGGGAGTCCTGTTCATTATGTAGACTGTTGTAGCAACTGCTTCAGCCCAGTAAAAATTTGGCAAGTCTTTTTCGTTGAGCATGGCACGAGATACCTCTCCAATATGAATGTTTTTCCTTTCTGCAATTCCATTTTGTTGTGGAGTATGACTGCATGAATATTGCTGCTTTATGCCATGCTCCTGTAGGAACCTTGTAAACTCATTTGAGAGGTACTCTCCCCCTCCATCTGACCTTAGGTATTTTATTTGCAGGTCTGTTTCTTTTTCAACCATAGCTTTAGGAGTTTTGAAATGCCCAAAAACTTCACTTTTTTTTTTTCATAAAATACACCCAAATTTTTATGCTATAGTCATCAATAAAAGTGACAAAATAATGATAGCCTCCAAGAGATGCAACTTTAGTAGTCCACACATCAGAGTGGATTAATTCCAATGGCTTCTTACTCTCTTGAACATGTCTAGGAAATGGTTTCCTTGCCTGTTTTCCAAATTGATAGGCTTCACATACCTTATGCATTTCTGCAATCTTGAATTTAGGCAATCCTGCAACAATATTTTGGGCTTGCATTGATTTAAGTCGTTGTACATTAACATGACCAATGTGTTTATGCCAGATATCAATATCTGCAACTACACTGGTCCCATGTGCAAACATTGCTACACTCAATTCAGGCATGTCTGCATCCAACGTAAACATTCTGCCCTTCTTCTTTCCATTTGCTATCAAGTGACCTTTATTTTTCATATCCTCAACAAAGCATCCATGAGAATTAAATCTGACCTGCAAGCCCTGCTCAACCATTTGACCAACAGAAACCAGGTTCTTGGTGATATTCGGGACATGAAATACATCCGACAGGTATTTCTTTTTCCCATCCTACATAGACAAAGGAATATTTCCAATCTGCACAATAGGATGTGCAGTATCATCACCAGTCTCCACAAATCCTGGTTTTTCCATTTTCCTTGCATCCTGCATCCATTCTACATGACCTGTCATGTGGTTTGATGCACCTAAGTCAACGTACCACACATCGTTTCTTTCTTCTGCACTTGTCACAGAATTGGTCATGTGCTGCACCATAAACAAATGCTCATTTCTGTCATCACCCTGTCTACTAGAAGATGCATAATTCCCTTGTTGCAATTTTCCATTCATGATGTCATTCTGCTTTTTATAGCAATCTTTAGCCATATGACCCATTTTACCACAGTAGTAGCATTCAACATTGCTATTTGCATTTTGCCCTCTTTGCCATCCACCACGATCTCTTTGGCTCCCCCTGCCTCTAGAGTTACCAGGTCCTCCTCCAAAGGACTGGTTTTCTTGAGTTTGCTGCATATTTTGATTTCTACCACGGCCTCCAGATCAGCCTCCTCTACCTCTGCCTCTACCTCTTCCAGCATTTGAGTAGAAGACAGCTTCTTTTGAAGTTCCTCCTGAAGAAGATGCACCACCATTTCTCTGCTCCTCAGAAATTAGAAGAGCAATCAACTCCTCAAAATCAGGAAATCTTTCACGGATGGAAATGGATGTTCGGAACTGTGCATAATCCTTTCCTAGACCATTCAAGGTCACAGAAACTAAATCATCATCTTCCACCGGCGACCCAATGGAAGCAAGTGCATCTACAATCTTCTTCACCTTCATGTGGTAGTCATTGATGCTCATACTTTCTCTTTGCACATTGTGCAACTCTTGCTTGAGCTGCATTTTCCTGGCTTGCATATTTGTGCTATACATTTTTTACAAAGTATCCCATGCCTCCTTTGGCGTACTTGCATCTTGAATATGCACAATCATAGAGTCTGAAATGCTGATAGACAGCCAGTACATAACTTTCCTGGCTCTCTCATGCCATGCTTTAAATGCCTACATTTGCTATTGATTGGGAACATCGGGAAGAACTGGTTCTTCTTCATTTCCTGCAACGAATTCCTAATATCCTTTTCCCATTAGAAAATTCGTAATTCTAAACTTCCATGCTTGGAAGTTGTTCTTGTCGAGCTTTTCAGTGACAATCTGTGAAAGAGAATCAGATGCCATTACAAAACACTGCAAAAAATTCTGTCATTGTAAAGAACACAACTTCAGCCTCACAAGGACAAATCTGCAAAACTGACGAAAGTAGTATTTGACCACACAGTCACTTCCTAGTGACGATTTTGCATCAACAGGCAACAAGGATGATTTTGTAACTCCCAATGTCTCTGTGCACAGGCATACGATGCAATTTCTACAGCAACTTTTCACCAACCTGTAGAATAGTGGTCGCACAGCATAAAACAGGGCCTTTTCCTGAGTGCGTGCAGAAAACTTTCACCTCCAAAACAGGCCCCGAAATGGCCTCAAATAAAAAAAATAGAGCATATACTGCCCTCTTACTACACCGCGAAGGACGTCTCAATCTGAGACAATGCACTCTTGCACTTTCCGGCTGTGCTACCTGCAGAGACTTGCTCCCAAAACAGAAAAATGAAAGCAACACTGGTCCTCTTACCAGAACACCGCGAACTTGGTTTTCTTTCTTGAGCTCCTTACCACGAACAAGACTCTGATACCATGTCAAGATTGTGGGAGAGAAGGAAGGAGTCTCACTTGTAGTTTTCTTGCTTGCACAATGGGGGAATACACACAAAGGTGGAGGCTAAAAACAGTTTTCCTCTTCTTAGTTGTGTAAGCCAAAAAAACTCAAGTACATAGAAATAGAAGAACCCTATATATGGGTCTCAAACCAAACTCAACTAACTAAGGTGGCATACTAACTGAGCCACAAACTAGAGTAGATAAGGATAGCTGTCATCTAGCTATTATTCATGGGCGGTGTACCAACTGCATCTGCAACTGATAAGTCGGTGACATAAATGCACAACGGTCACCCTGGCATATCACGAGTGGAACTCGATATCTCAACATAAGCTTGATGACAACACTACAAGGAATTGGGCAATTAGCAATGCCGATTAGCGACAGTGGATATCGATGTCGCTATTGGCGTCGCTATTTGCGTCGCTATTGGCGACGCCAATAGCGACGCCGCAGGAAAAAATGCGATGCCAATAGCGACGCCGCAGGAAAAAAAGCGCGGCCGAAACCCAAGCGCCGTTTTCATTTCTTTTTCTTCGACTTTTGAGAGCGAGAGTGAGGGAGAGAGCGAAGGCTTTGTGAGAGAAGAAGAGGAAGAGGACTTGCTGCCGCTGCCGCCGCCGCCACCGCCGTTGTTCACAAAGGAGAGGAGGAGCCCTCATTGCAAAGAGAAGCCGCCCCACGCTCGCCATATCTCATTGGTGAGTCTCCCTCTCTCTTTCTTTTGCTTGTTGAAGGTTTAAATCGTTCTCTTTTGCTTGTTTAGGAGAGGAAATGAAAGAGAAGGAGAGGGAGAGGGAGAGAGAAAGAAAGAAAGAAAGAAAGTTATATTAACGTCTTCTAAAGACCAAAACTGGCCTATGAGACAAACTGTGATACAACTGATGAGGTCCAGCTATCCAAAATAAAAGTGCTGAATGAAAAGCTAAAAACTGGAAACTGAAAATACGGTGCTGTGAGTGTGATAAGTGTCGTATATGTGTATGTGCGTATGTAGCTCTGGTACTCCAGATAATGGCTACAAAAGGGGAACAAATGTCGGCTGTGATAGGGGAACAACTGTTGGCTGTGATAAAGTGGTGCGATGTGTATATGTAACAGATGCAGGGAGATATACTATCCTGGGATGTAGTAGCAGTCGTCGAAGTCGCTAATAGCAGGTGATCCCTCCTGGATGCAGGATGTGGTACATCGGCGGTGGAGAAAGAGCAAACTGGAGATCTGAGATCCAATGTGTCGAGTGTCATCGGATCTCAGTCTGCTGTCGATGTAGATCAAGAATCCTCTGGATCTCCTGTCGGTGTGGCTGTGGGATTCGAAACCCCCGAATCCTCGTGCGACGTCGGGTACGCTGGTCCTTAGCCTGCTGTAGTGTGAGCCCGGAGGTCTGGCTGGAGGCTGGTATAGTAGCTCTCACTCTGTCTGTCTGAAAGAACTGTGTAATAGTCGTCTGGGTGGGCCCCTCTCTGACTGGGATCCGTTGTGTGCTCTGCTCTCTGATGTGCCATGCCTCTCCCAGAAAACGGCCAAATGATCTCTGATCCATATAAGTCATACATCCCTGAAGCGAGTTGCTCAATGTGTATCTAGATCTCAACTCTGAGTATGCCGGGCATCTGAGAACAAAATGCTCCTCACTCTCCACCTCTGATCTGCAAAGGGGGCATATCCTCTCCTCCCGTGGGATGCCACTGGCTCTGCCACTCTCAATCATAAGCTGATGTGATGATACCCTGAGCTGTCCAATAAGAACTCTCAATCGATGTGGCATATAGATCTGCATATATCTCGGAATCTCTATGAATCCCTGCTCTAATATGCTCAAGAATTGTGTATAATAATGTGCCATCTTCGATGGCAGTGGCTGTGCAGGGCTGACCCATGTCCTCTGTATATAAATATGCCATATCTCCTGTCTGATGACTCTGTTCCTCTCAGAGAGAGAGAGGGTATAAGTGGGAGCCTGAGTATCATATAGAAGAGGTGGGAGTCTATCAATGTCCAGCCCATGTCTGTCAAACCAAGCTCTAGTCTGTGCATACCATGATGTGGTATCCCCCGCTCGAGCCATCTCCTGAGATGCCATATATGCTCTATATGCAATGCGATCTCTGTCCATATCCTGAAATCTGTGTAGGAAGCAGAATGTCTGAAATAATGCCTCGACTAGCATGGGCGGTGTGGCAAGCTCTGCTCGCACAATGTCATGTGGGACTGAGGCCTTGCTGCAAATCAATCTAGATATCATGATCACTTGAGGTCTCTCCATCAATATCCATACATAATCGGCAAGGCCTGGCCCCCATATAGCTGCTCCATACATCAGTGCTGGAGTGACTAGAGTATCAAAGAGCCACCCCTTGGTGTGGGGCTCCTGGAAGTGTGCCTGATAACACTGTCGCTCCATAAGAGCCAATGCTGAGTATCCTCTAGTGAGGTGGTCATGAGCTGCCTGTGTCATCGAGAAAGTCCCTGAAGCTGCTGTAAAGGTGACTCCCAAATATACATATGATCCAGTGACCTCAATACTCCCTCCTGCTGCCATGAAAATACTCTGTCTGCGTATCTGAGCTGATGTTCTGCATTAGCCATAAACCATTTTCAGCCTTGATTACCTCAATATCCAAAAAGTACTTCAATTCATCGAGATCTTATAAGAACCTTGGTTTTACCAAGGTTCACTGTCATGCCTCTCTGTATGCAAAAATCATCCAATGCTAATAAATGCTGCTGTAATCCCTGAGCTGAGTCTGAGACCAACACAATGTCATCTGCATATAGTAAGATATGAACTATGGCTCCACTGAGATCTATACCTCCACCGGCTCGCTGTTGAATAAACTCTGCTATCTCATCAATGTATAGCCCAAATAGAGTCGGTGAGAGTGGGCATCCTTGTTTCACACCAATGGTGCTCACAAGGGGATTTGATATACCTCCCAGACATCTGACTCTGCCAGTAACCCGCTCATATAGTGCATAAATACCCCACATCATGTCATCATCCACCCCCAGATCAAGTAGGCGTCTGAAAAGCCTCTCTCTCAGAACCATGTCAAAGGCTTTGCGGAAATCCACAAAGCAACAGTACAATCTCTGTTTCTTCACTCGTGTCTGGTCGATCAGACAACGGAGAGTGAAGATGTGGTCTATGGTAGAAAATGCCCGTCTAAACCCTACCTGTCCAGGTGTGCGCATGCACTCTCTCTCTGCTAGCATGCTGAGCTCCTCCTCCATCACCGTGCCATAAAGTTTGGACAAAACTGGCCCAATCATGATGGTCCTATATGTGTTAGGATCCATAAGATCCCCTGACTTGTGGATAGGTACAATGGTGTGCTCTGTCCACGAGTCAGGGAACCCCTCTGACAATGCACGGTTGAAGAGGTGAGCAATGAGTGGAGCCAATGTGTCTATGCCATATATAATATGCTCTGCCTGAAGATCAAACTGGTCTTGAGCACGGCCATACTGTAACCGTGAGATAGCATGTTTCACCATACTAGTGGTGAAAAAGGATGAAATACCCGGTCTTGGTGTACATGGTGTGGGTATCAGCGGCTGTGCGGGTACATGATATAAACTCTGTGCGTATCCATGCCATACTGCAGGGTCATGTATCGGTGTGGGTGAGCGTGGTTCTCTGATCTGCCTCCATGCCTCTGCACAATCTCTGCTCATAAGAAGGTGGTATATATCCCAATATCTCTCCTCCTCCCATTCCCGCTTTTTACGGCGGGTCAAGCGATGCATGCGTCTCTGCGCCTATCTGTGTGTGATCTCTCCTCTGGCCTCCAAATCGCGTAGCTGTCAACGTAGATCTCTGCACTCATCATCATACCACCTGTTCTATGGCATGGTACCGGTCCGAGGGGGGTGCGTGTATGTGTGATGTGAAAAATTGAGTGTAGCAGAATCATGCAGAATGCGTGTGATATCAGTGGTCAGTGTATCAAGGGGTGCGTATGGATCAAGTGACGTGATGTGCTCCTCCAAATGCTGTGAGTAAATATGTGAGAGCTTATGAGTGAAGTGTATGGTAGTATGCATGTGGGGTATGATATCTGTAGGTGGTGATGGTAATGAGGTGAGGAGTGAGAAACTGAGAAAAGTGTGATCGGCACCGAGTGGAAGTCTCCCAAGGCCGAAGGACTCGATAGTATGCATCCCATCGATCGGTCCGAGCAAATAATCTACAGTACTCTCGCCCCCCCATGTGGGAAGCATGTAAGACCTCCTGAATATGGCCATCATGCCATCCCATTATAAATAACGAGATGATGTCTACTACTAAGCTCAAGTAAATGCCCTCCATACCCTGTGGCGTCTGGCCCAGTATCTGCTGACTCCCTACTGATCCCCAACTCCTCAGGGTCTAATGCTCTCATGATCTCTGGCTGCTCCATATCAAAACTCTCACACTATCGGCTCTGTGTGCGCCCGTTGAAGTCCCCCATAAGGAAGACCTCACCCAAACTAGAATACAGAATAATGTCCTCTCAGAGCTGTGAATAAGGGGAGGGGGAATCTCTGGCCTGAATATCACCCTGCGTAGTAGCAAATCTGGACCCTCGTGGTGAAAAGTAACATACTGCCATATAGATCCATCTCTCATCTGATATCTGCACTCTGATCCATATGTAACTGGCCTCCTCATCTCGTCTCACTAACTGGATATGTCTCTATATGACGGAATAGAACTGCCACCCCTCCTGAGCCCCTAGATGTGCTCTGCCTAGTAGTAGCCCGGTATGCAGATATCCACTCAAATCCTGTAATGCGTGGAAGCCCTCTCTCTGGGCTCTCATGTGTCTCTGTGAGGCATATAACATCATGGTCGGGTAAAATCTCCTCAAGTCTGTCCGATCATGATCATAGGGAGCCGTTGCAGTTCCAAACTGCCACACGTATCGGGGTTTTCTGTACAGTCCTCTACCCCGTCTCATAGGCCGCGCCCCCCTATTTGGTGGGACATCCATCTATAAAAATCCAGCCATCTCGATAGAAGGCCTTACGGCCTTCTCTACGTGCTTGGAGTATCTGTGGCATGCATGCTCGTCTGTGTGCAATCTGCATCTGAGTCAGGTCCTCATCCGTGAAGATGGAAGCCCCAGTCATCCCTCGGAGTGAAATCCGCTTCCGAAAGAAAGCGGCTCTGTCCTCCAATGTGCTCATATGTAATATCAGAGCTCTGACCCTGGTAGTATCTCGTCCTGCATGCCATGCCTGAGTAAAGGGCATGCTCGTGTACCCTAGTCGGGTGCATAGCCCACGTGCGTCCTCCTCCGAAGAGGCCCCTTCGGGGAGCCCGGTAATACGCACGTTCAATCTGTGCGCGTTCCTGAGCCTCTCCTCCTCTAAGGTCTCCTGAACCCGGACTACCTCCTCCTTTTTATTTTCTTCTTGGACCTCCTTCTTAATGTTCTTCTTCACTACCTCAATCAGAGAGAGAGAGGAGAGGGAGAGGGAGAGGGAGAGAAAGAGAAAGAGAGGGAGAGTGCATTCTCTCTCTCTCTCCCTTTTGCTTGTTTAATGTTTAAATTACTTTCTTTTTTGCTTGTTTAGGAGAGGAAACGAGAGAGTAAGAGAGAAAGAGAGGGAGAGGGAGAGAAAGAGAAAGAGAAAGAGAAAGAGAAAGAGAAAGAGAAAGAGAAAGAGAAATAGAGGGAGAGAGAGAGGGAGGGGGAGGAAATGAGAGAGGGAGAGAAAGAGAAAGAGAGGGAGAAGGAGGGAGAGTGCATTCTCTCTCTCCCTCTCCCTTTTGCTTGTTTAATGTTTAAATCACTTTATTTTTTGCTTGTTTAGGAGAGGAAATGAGAGAGAAAGAGAGCGAGAGGGAGAGGGAGGGGAGGGAAATGAGAGAGGGATAGAAAGAGAAAGAGAGGGAGAGTGCATTGTATCTCTCCCTCTCCCTTTTGCTTGGAGGATGTTTAAATCACTTTATTTTTTGCTTGTTTAGGAAATGAGAGAGAAAGAGAGATAGAGAGGGAGAAAAAGAGAAAGAGAGGGAGAGGGAGAGGGAGGGGAAGGAAATGAGAGAGGGAGAGAAAGAGAATGAGAGGGAGAGGGAGAGGGTGAGAGAGAGGGTGTGCATTCTCTCTCTCACGACGGGTTTGGTTATTTGTTGTTTGAATCACTTTCTTTTTTGCTTGTTTAGGAGAGAGGGAGAGGAAGGGGAAGGAAATGAGAGAGTAAGAGAGAAAGAGAGGGAGAGGGAGAGGGAGAGGGAGAGGGAGAGGGAGAGAAAGAGAAAGAGAAAGAGAAAGAGAAAGAGAGGGAGAGGGAGGGGGAGGAAATGAGAGAGGGAGAGAAAGAGAAAGAGAAGGAGAAGGAGGGAGAGTGCATTCTCTCTCTCCCTCTCCCTTTTGCTTGTTTAATGTTTAAATCACTTTATTTTTTGCTTGTTTAGGAGAGGAAATGAGAGAGAAAGAGAGCAAGAGGGAGAGGGAGGGGAAGGAAATGAGAGAGGGATAGAAAGAGAAAGAGAGGGAGAGTGCATTGTATCTCTCCCTCTCCCTTTTGCTTGGAGGATGTTTAAATCACTTTATTTTTTGCTTGTTTAGGAAATGAGAGAGAAAGAGAGATAGAGAGGGAGAGGGAGAAAAAGAGAAATAGAAAGAGAGGGAGAGGGAGAGGGAGGGGAAGGAAATGAGAGAGGGAGAGAAAGAGAACGAGAGGGAGAGGGAGAGGGAGAGGGTGAGAGAAAGAGAGGGAGAGGGAGAGAGAGGGAGAGAAAGAGAGGGAGAGGGAGGGGAAGGAAATTTAAGATAATAGACTTATTGATAATGGTATGCAATGTGCTTTGCCACGGGCCACGTACATTGGTAACTCTTTAAGATGGCTTAAAAATGGTCAATTCCTTCATAATGTCCAAGTAGGGGATCTAATTGTGATATGCATAATTCATTATTTTTGTATTAACTTTATAGGCATGCCAAATTAGAAATCATGCCAACTAGCCAACGGAAGGACTAAAAGAAAATGATACCCTAGCTAATTGTCATTAAGGTACTTCATCAAAATGAACCCAAAAGTATTGTTATAGAAGAAGAAACCCTTAAATTGAGTATAGGATAATTTCTCTCAGGTCTTATGACTATGAGTAGAATTGATTGAAATAAATTTTATTACTATAGTTACTAAATTTCATAGATGGCGTGCATTAATTTTAAAATGGATTACTTATACTCAAAGCTGAGATATAACAAATAATTATCTACCGATACAAACAAATCTTTGAGCATGATACAAGGCCGAGATATAACATCGGAATATCTCTCAACTACTATATACAATGCAAGATTTATGGTCAACTTGCAACTTGACGTACATCTCCATAAAGCTATCCATTTAAGCCTTGTTTGTTGTAATGTAGATAAGATGGAAAACGAAGAAGGTCTTATTGTTCAAGACCGCGAGACGTATCTTAGTCAACGTGTCCCATGTCCTTGCTCTCAATGCAAGTTGGCAATTAGACGAAAACGCCGATTGTCTATAGAACACGTATGACGATTTGGCGAGTTTCAATCTAAGATCATTGATCAGGCGATTGCAGATTTTTAGCAAACGGTAATTTGAAGTTAATATTAATCATGCATTGTACTCTCAAGCTAATTGAAAACCATACACAATAAGATTGGGTCTTGTTGGCAAATTTTCTATCCAGGGGGGTGATGTCTCGACCCAAGGGGGAGTGCACCCTTTGCGGCCAATTAGAAGAGTTCGTGGACGTGCGATGGATGGATTGCAGGAGCCAATCGACCACTCGCAAGGCCCATCTATACCGTCAATGCCAGAGGAGATAGACAACCTTCCCGACCTACCTACAATCTTGGAGCCTGAAATGGAGGCAATGATCGATGCATTGATTCCCATGGATGTTGAGACATCTGACCCGCTTAGAGAGGAAACATCCATACCATTATATGATGGGTGCCGAGTATCTCGGTTGAAGACATTGCTTGCACTCTTAAGTGTGCAAGCAAAATACGGTTGGAGCGATACAAGTGTGACTGAGTTATTCAGGTACCTTGCACACATAGGCTTCATTGTTCAAAGTGGTACTTGGAGGAGTGGAGCAACAGTTCGACGAGGTCCATCTGGATTTCTCGAAATAGATTCCGAAAAAAAATGGACGGATTTGCGCGACACCTTTGTGTTGCCGGCCCATTGTGAAACAGGTACAAATAGTCATTTGCTTGCTAATTGTAATACGACATGGTTTATGTCACAATGTTTTGAACTCACTTTGTAAGTGTTTGTGAATAGGTAATCTTCTATCCAAACCCCCGACAACCTCGATGGTGGTATGTTATACCTTCAACTCCTCGAGGTGCGAGAGTATATGATCAAAGCGATGTTCCAGGCATAGATGAAGAAAATATGCAAATAGAGGGATCGATATTACAAGGGGTGGAGGCCACCGCAAGCTTGGAGCCCGCATCGGCTAACAATGATGGAAATACAGAAGTCGTAGAATTTTTTGAGAACGAGGCAGACTCATTCTTTTGTGGTGACATGTCTATCGACCTTCTAGTGTATGCAGAGTTGTGTCAGGAGATTAACATGGAACCATAGAATACTTTATTCTTGGAGAATTGTATTACTCAATTCGTTGTTTAGCTCTTCCATAAAGGTAGATAAGATATGCATTTTAAGAGGGATTTTTCAAAAATGATTTATATTAATGTGCTTTGTATTGTTTAAATTGATTATTCTAACATCATTTTTTATCTGTGCAAGTATCGACATTTTCAGGATGAGTCGAGGGATGAGCGATGAGGAGTTTTAGGACATGATGGCATGCATGTCTCCAGATCAGCTCGCGAGATTCAGAGAGATGGCAGATCAGGAGCTATCTCGTTCTTCGTCAGGGCGCTCTGCTAGATCAGCTTCAGCTAGATCAGCTTCAACGCGATCAGATGCTTCAGCTTCGAGCAGACGATCTTGACGCTCGCGACTTGGGCCAAAGGGAGGGACTGCGACTGTAGGAGGATCAGGGGGGTGCTGCTGTGGAGACACGGATGTGGTGTCTCCGTCTCGTCGTTCAGCTGGAGCTGCGTCACCTCCAGGATTTGTCACACCTGTGGGGACGTCCACTCCAGTTACTCCGGCTTTTGCGCAGCCATCGGCAGATGGCACGCCTTTTGGTGGCACTCCTTTTGGTGGCACCCCCTTTGGTGGCACCCCTTTGAGTGGCACTCCGGGAGAGGGTACCCCCGTCGGTACACCGGATGTACAGGGGTCTCCTAGATATGCCCAGGAGCGTGGACAGAGATGGGAGAGGACCCATATAAGGCACACTCCTAGGGATTATGGATACCTAGTGGATGGCAGGTCAGGAGCCATCATCATGAATGATGAGGGGAGGAGGGTGATGGCTCGCATGAGGGAGTTGTGCCAACAAGTTTTTCGGCACAACGTCCTGGATCATCGGAGGAACATACCAGAGGGGATCAAGGACTACATAGTAGCATCCTTGCACGAGGAGTTCCCGGTGCCAGCTGCAGTAGATAGATTCTCTACGGGCTGGATGATGGATTGCATGCGTGCATACATGTCACATAGACGATCCGACGCACGCAAGGCAATCAAGAGTGGGGCTCCAAAGCCCGAGTGGTTAGATGCAGACGAATGGCGCCGACTGAGGGAGGAGGCTACAGATTCACCAGGACATTGGAGTCAGCAGCGGGAGGCGGCGAGGGCACAAATCGAGGCCGGATCGGTGCATCATCTTGGGAATGGCGGCCACAGGACATATTTGGAGGACTTTGTAAGTTTCTCTTTTGTTTTGCTTATTTGTTTTTTTGAGATATTCTTTGTACTGACAATCATATTTCTAACAGTTAGCATTTTGTTTTCTTTGCAGCACTCCATTACAAATCGCGATCCACAAGGCCTTGAGACTCGATATGCAGAGAGGCACGGTCTCAGGGCATTGATCGACCGATTGTATAGACGCGGCGGCCCTGTAAGTCACTCATCTTTCTTGTCCGTAGTTACCATGAGATATTTGAATGCATTATTGTATGGTGGATTGATATGTTGTTTCTTTTTCTGCAGAATCCGTTTGATGCTCCTTTGCAGCCGGATGAGCTTTCGGGGGACGAGGATTTGTAGCTCGCCCTTGGATCCTTAGAGCTCACACACCTTTAGTTTTTAGTCGCCTGATCTATGTAGACATTTTCTATGTATTAGTGATATCGTTTCATGATTGTACCAATCGCATTTTATGCAATCATGTATTTATTTCATGTATCAGTTTTATGATTTCAGTATACATTCTTTTTGTTTGCAAACACTTTGTATGCAGTAGTGCAGAAACTATTTTGTATGGCTCTCATACAGCACACATTGCTATATGTGGCAGGGCAGCTTGCTGCCCTGCCACAAAAAAAAAATTCTCTATTACCGTCGCTATTTGCGTCGCAAATTTACTGCTCACGTCGCTATTGGCATCGCTATAAGCGTCGCAAATTCTCTGTAACCATCGCTATATGCGTCGCATTTGCGACGCATATAGCGACGGTTCTATGGTGTCGTCAATAACAACGCTTTTTGCGACGACGGGGGAAAATTTTGTTATTTGTATTTTCGTCGCTTTAAACGTCGCTATAAGGTCTATATCTTGTAGTGCAAGGAGATGCAAATGAATGTGTATGACCAGGAGATGTTGGTCACCCGCCATACTATTAAGAAATGGCACCACTATTTATATGGCAACCGCTTCTAAGTAAAGAATGACCATCGAGTCCTCTAGTATTTCCTAACTCAGTCTACTTTGACTTTAAGAAAATGAGATGTGTGGCGACATTGTAAAATTATGATTTTGACATTTCTCACACTCAAGGCAAAGATCATATCATGGCTAATTCACTCGTGGAGGTGGTCATGCAAAGTATCCTCCATTTCAAAGTTGCATACTGATTGGATTGAGGATCTTCAATAAGCTTATTTGTTGGATGAGGACTTTAGCCACATATTCTAGAAATTACAACATAGGGTCATGGTTGAAAACTCCCAATATCAGCTCAGGCATGGGCTTATTTGGTCCCATGGCAAGATTTTCATCCCCCACACTTCTCCTTTCACATAGAAGATCATGGAAGAGATGCATTCTTTCCCCACTACTGGTTACTTGGGCGTTTTCAAAATATATGATAGGATTTCCAAGAGCTTCCACCGAAAAGGCTTATGGAGGGATATCAAGGATTTTGTGATCAAATGTATTCCATGCCCATAGAACAAGTATAGTATGCTTACGCCCACTGGCCTCTTGCACCCCCTTCCTATTCTTGAAGGGAAATAGACAGATATCACCATGGACCTCATCATAAGCCTCCCCATTACAAAAAATGATGGAATAGTATATACATGGTGGTTGATTTCCTCGGCAAAGCTGCCCACTTTATCCTTACTAAGACACAATACACTGCCTCTCAGGTGGCCATTAGTTTGTGGAGTATGTCTTTAAGTTGCATGGATTACCACAAGTCATAGTGCATGATCAGAAGGCTAAGCTTATGAGCAGCTTTTAGAAGACAATTTTTACGTCTATGGGCACCAAAGTTGCTTCATCTACACTGCATACCATCCCCAAACAGATGGCTAGAATGAAAGAGTAAATTAATGGCTTGAGACGTACTTACAACACTTTTGCCATGATGTACAACACAATTGGGATATGTGGTTCCACTTGGCTAAGTTTGCCTATAATGACTCCACCCACTCTAACATTGGGGTTTCTCCTTTTGAGGCACTATATGGGTATAAGGTTCCCCTCTCTACAGTCTTATTCAATGATAAGATCAACCCTAATAGCAAAGACGAGTTGAATTGCATGTAGATCTTGCTTCAGCAATGCAAAGTGAATCTTCAAAAGCTACAAACTCACATGAAACTCTATGCTAATGAGAAAAGAAGGCATTTGGAATTCCAAGAAGGGAAGATGGTCCTCTTGAAAGTACCTAAGTCCTATTACTCTACTCTCAAAGAGGGAAGCAATAACAAGCTGGCCCACCGTTTCTATGGCCCCTATTGGATATGTAAGAGAGTTGGTGATTTGGCCTACTGATTAGAGCTTTCCCTTACCACCAAGATTCACAATGTGTTTGATGTATACCAACTAAAGCCCTTCATTGGCACCTTAGTGGACTCTGTGGAAGAACTTCCCCCCATAGATGAAGAAGGTATCATTCAGTATATCCCTAAGGCAATGTTAACCCTCAGACAAAGAAGGTGGAAAATCTAGAAAATTTAAACCAGAAGATAAGGCCAAGGAAAAAGTGAAACAGAAGACGAAGGTGCGCCAAGAAAAATATGGAAACACAAGAAGTGCAGAAAAGTCCTAAATCAAGGGGAAAGGTGCACAAGAAAAAGTGCAAGTCAATACTTTTGTAAAAGAGTGCAAAGCACATCATGATTTATTTTAAGAGCGTTAGCCATGCAAACTGTAAAGGTAGATGGGTAGTAGGAAGAAAGGTAGGAAGATAGGCGAACAATGGGAAAAAGGGCCTAGGCCACGGCCTACCATGTAAAAAAGGGGATAGGGGGATTTTAGGGTTTTGTATATAAAGTTGAAAAGTGAATGAGAAGCTCATTCTTATGTGTGGCCAAAAGTAGCTCTTCTTCTTCTTCTTCTTCTTCTTCTTCTTCTTCTTCTTAAGCTTGTGCTTGAGAGAGAGTGTGTGTGAGTGTGAGGGAGTGAGTGTGTGAGGGTGAGGGACCATGGTGGTGAAGCTCTCCATCTTCTCCTCTCTTCTTCTCTTCTCTTCTCTTGCTCACAGTAATGGATCTTGGGGCATGGAGCTTGAAGATCGAAATTTCTTGAAGCTTGCACTTAGATCGTGGAGCTAGTGGAGTGCTCGAGAGAGGAAGCAACTTGATCGGGCATGGAGGTAAGCTCACTACACTCGTAGAGAGAGATAGCGCATTGGCTATGTGAGAGGTAGTCATTAATGCTCAGCTGGAAATGCTTGAAACAATAAGCAGTCCGTGGGTCTTGATGGTCGATCGTCCCTACATTTTGGTTCCATTGCCAAGACCAACGGATTCAAGCCTTGAGTGCTTGTGCGCTTCGAATCAAGCATAGAAATAGGATTTTCCTCGAACCCATACTTGAGGTAGATAGGTAGGAAGCGAGGGAGTTTGAAGAGGTATTAGATCTCCTTAGCAAGTATGTTTTTGGTTTTTTGGATTTGGAAAGGTAGTTTGAAGTAGTGTAGGTGTTTGCTTTGTGATTTGGATGCATTAGGGTAGGAAAAAACAAATAAAAAAAGGAAATTAGGCATTAGGGTTTCTACTGTCATAACAGGGAAAGAGGGTTTGATTTGTTTGTGAATTTTTATTTTGGAATTTATTTGTTATTCCAGGTATACACACAATCCTTAATTAGGGACTATTCTTACATTCTAGAAGTTAGTGCGACCCCTCATACCCAAAATCATTAGAATCGAGTTGATTTTTTTTATCCCCCTCGAAAGTCATCCGTAGGAATTGGACACTGTTACCAGAATTTGATTTTGAACTCGGACGGTCTCGTTTTCTAGAATCGAAAAGTCCGATTTTTGAACTCGAACCAATCCATCTTGTCTGATCGGACATAACATGTCTGATTTCAAAAATCGGACATCCCATAATCGAATGTCCGATTCTTAGAATTAGACTCCCAAAACCAAACACATGAAAATTTGACACCTATCAAATCGAACGCATGAAAATGATACCAACCCATAATCAGACCACTCGGACTCAAACCATCCAATCAACCGATCAGACCAAACACAAAATCAAACGTTCAATTCTGATAATTGGACTCCTGAGAATGGAACCTCTAAGAATCAGACAGAAAACTGTCAAAAATCGAACAAACACCATATTGGGGAATATGGGAATTTCCCATAGGTTTGGGACACGTGGTCAAATATTTGAATTTGTCATAACTTGTACACTATAACTCCAAATTGAGCGCTCTATAGCTCAATAGATTCCATTTTTCAAGCGCTTTCCAATGATAGGTCACATCATATGGTTTTGAGAAACTTATGGGCATGTTATCCAGATGCCACCTTTTTAGTATTCAAAAAATGGGAATTGGGAGATTCCCAAACTCACTAATATTGTGTTAACAGGCAAATACAATACATATTTGTCACATCTAAGCCCTGAAACTAACCCAGAGATCATATAGAGCTAAAAGCACATCATAAATCCATCATAGAGCTGAAATTTAGAGCAATTAGCTTAAAACTTGGCTATGAAAGGTCCTTCAAATTACACATGGTATTTAGCATAATGGCCCTATGGCGGGCTAAGGGGGATAGGTCCTCCAATTGGGAGATTCCCAAACTCACTAATATTGTGTTAACAGGTGAATACAATACATATTTGTCACATCTAAGCCTTGAAACCGACCCAGAGATCATATAGAGCTAAAAGCACATCATAAATCCATCATCGAGCTGAAATTTAGAGCAAGTAGCTTAAAACTTGGTTATGAAAGGTCCTTCAAATTACACATGGTATTTAGCATAATGGCCCTATGGGGGGCTAAGGGGGATAGGTCCTCCAAATTAGATCCTAGTGTAGTAATGGCTCTACACAAGCATGGATTCTCACTTGCAAAAAAACAACCAAAGGCCCATACCCAAACAAAGACCAAACAGAGACCCTAAAACCTCAATGGGTCAATCTAGCCAACAAGGGCAAAAAGGCCACACCTCAAAAACATGTATATGTTGCATTTGGACCGTGTCTAGCTAAAGCGAAACAGAACAACATCAAGCTACAACTGCAAGGATGACTAGAAATGATATTCTTGATGATAGATGCACCTTGAACGGCACTACACAGACAACCCAAGACATTAGTAGAGAATCCACATCTAGTTGTGCAGTTGGGGACTCAAGGGCATGTATCAGAAGGCTTGAATTTATATGGGAAGACTCGGAAGATGAAGACATAGTACCGCTTGCTTACTTAGGGTCAAACTCACTGCAAAAACATAGCATAGTATCGATACTCTCATCGATGAAGGAGCAGATTTCAGTATCTTGACCTATGAAGCATGGACAAGACTAGGCCAACCAAAGCTCACACCAACTATTGCAACTCTTAATCCTTACGAGGGACACCCACAAGCATTGATAGGAAAGTGCAAAATCCTTGTAACTATTGAAATTGAAAGCTTGCCTATCCTATTCCATGTTCCTCCAAATAGTGCTAATTGTGGCAAGGAAACCCTCCTAGGAAGACCCTTCAAAATGGCAATGAAGTGTGAGACCGATTATGTAGCACAGAGGATACACTTGACACTACTGGGTGTGAGAATAATCACAACCTTTATCAAGGGTGACCTCATCAAACCTTGAGGGAAAGACAAGGAACATTCTGACATAGCATGCAAGCCTAGCAACAAGAGTAAGGACTTGTTGAAAGAGTTGATACAAGTGCATGTTGAATAGAGAAAACCAGTGAGGGTGGCCATGCTTAAAAAAAGAAGTTCGAGAGACAATGCTAAGGATAGGCTTTGGACTTAGAAATATCATAGAAGACCACAAAAGAAGTCCCAAGTCTTATAGACAAAGGTATCGATGGAGAGCCAACACAATGCCTCAATGGATATCCAAAGTGTTGCTATGTGCTCAAGGGTATTACACAAGTAACCAATGGATTCGGGTACCAAAACCCCCTGTTAAACCACTTTTGTTAGCTGAAGGCCAGACCATATCAAAAGCGAAGAAGCACAAGAGGAAATCTAAACAAAAAACAAAGTCTCGAGGCAAGAAACCAAACATGACTATTGTTAGGACTTGAACTTCATCGTATATTTAGTACTATTTTACACCTTAGTATTAGTATACATGTAGTCTTTTTTATCAACATATGTAAAATAGCCTTTATCTTTCATATGATATTTCACCTAAAAGTCAGGGCGCAGGTTTAAAATGTCAAGCAGTTGTATTCAAACAGTTACTTTTTAATCAAGAATGGAATACGATTGAGTACAGCGCCCAGAACTTACGGCTGATGTTTTGATTCTATTATCTAATGTCTCTTGAATGTTATTGTGATTCTCTTCCAAATTGTTCAATCGATGAGGGTTATGGAAATAGGAAACAACGTAGTATTTGATGGTCAGCAATTCTCTATTGTTGAGTACGATGTATGCTTTGGGTTTGAATATATTGCCTAAACATTATGAAGTGTTGATGGCTGTAAATCCATTCAGGAGGTTCTTTGTTGTATTGTGATGATCTCTCAGGTAGAACATTGTGTTTGAATTGTTATGGTATTTTAAGAGAGCATAACACTTTGGCAATCCCTGCGAATTTCAGGAAAATAATTTCTTGACTCAGGGGCAGATCATCTGGAACCAATTCTTGAGATATTTGTACAACACGAAGGTTGATGGCATTGATTATGTATCAGGCACCTTATATGGGTAGTATTTATATCATGCAATTATCCTTATCATTTAAACCCTATTTTTACCAGGAGCAGATCATGAGAATTAAGGGAGGCATTGGAAAGGCAGCAGTAGAGCAAGAAGTTTTTCTTGCTGATGCAGAGGTTGTTGCAACATTGGGCAGGTTGGATGAAGAACATGCTATATACTTGATAGTCGGGATGATCAAGATGTGGGTCCCTCTGGGGGTACATCAACCGTTTATAATTCTCTTGCTAGTTCTAAAGAATCTTTTTCAACCCCTCCAACTCCTAAATGTTAACCTAATGTTTCTGAAGATGAGAACTATCATTACCACTTAATGATCAAGAAACTCCTCCTAAGCAGGCACTTGAAAGACTACAACATATAGTGCTTGGGAGATCATTTCTATTGAAAGATACAGCTTGTTAATCTAAGAAGTCTTTAGAATTTAATCATCTATCGCCATTGCAAAGGCCTCATAAGCCGAACATCATGAATCCAAATCTAATTGTTAACCTAAAAGTTAGAGCCTCTAAGTTTTCAGGAAAGAAAAAAGAAGACCCAAATTGCCATGTGGCTCAATTTGAGACAAGATGGACAGCTGTGGCTTCAACCAATTGTATGGGGACCAGGTCAAAAAGCAATAGTTTGCTACCACTATTCAGGGGAAAGCTATGGACTGGTTTGCTAGTTATGGTATGGCAGTCTTCAATTCATATGATGCTCTAAAAATAGCATTTTTAGGTAGGTTCCGTAAGGACAAAACTCCAGGAGATATTCTAAGGAAGATCAAGAAGATAAAACAGAAGACTATGTTAGTGGAAGATTATGCCCAAAAATTTAGGAACTTGTTGAATAGGCTGGATGATGATGATACACCTTCAGTGGAAATGCAGATTACCTATTTTATGAAAGGTCCTGAGAGGTAAGATTTGGAATCCTATTGCCAATGTAGAGATGGGTTAGAATGATACATTGGGCACATTGATAAGGGCAACTATGAGAGTGGAAAAAAGACTTGGTACCTCTAGATCTAAGAACAGTAAAGATGAGGATTCTTTGGACTCAGATTCTGATGCAAATTCAGGGTCAGATTCAAACACAGATAGTGATGATGAGGATAGTGATTACAACTCATGTTCAAATGATGATTCAAGTGACTCTGATGAGGATAACTCTTGCAGGAGGAGGTATAGGAAGAAAAAGAAGAAATTAGGATCGGCCAAGACTAAAAAGAAGAAAGCAAAGGACAAAGATAAGAGGAAGTCAAAGGACATCAAGTTAAATAGAATGATAAAACAAAAGCTAAAAGATTTGGGTATTTTGAAATTAAGAAGAAGGAAAAGCATTGTAAGATATGCTAGAGAAAGGGCCATGAGACTAGGACTTGCTGGTATAATCCTAATGTCAGGATGGCACGACAGATGCCAATAATGCAGAGGCTAGGCCAAGACCTATTCAACCAGCTACAGTAAATCAGATTATTCCTGACACTATGTCACAGACACCCTTCAAAGGACCTAGAAGGACATTTTTTTGGACCAAACTATGAAATTTGGGCAAGGCGTAGGACTAAGAGAGGAATGCTGGTAGCAAGGTCCCACAATGACAGAAGACCTACATGAGCATCTCATCAACAACATCCACCTACCCCAATTGTAGCAGTCCTTATAGAGTTACCTGATCAAGATGAGAAAAGGCAATCTACTGATGGTATAGGAGCTACTAGTTGTAAGAAATTTTTGCAACAGAAGGTTCAAGAAGAGGCAAATGCGGTGTTAGATAACACTAATGCTATAAGTATGCATGTTCATTGTTATTGTTCTAATTGCATTGAAATAGAGGAATGCCAAGAGGAACCACTTGTTTTAGCAATCACCAGAAGTCAAGATGGTATGAAGCTTGATTGGCAAGAATAAGAGAAGATAAGGAAAGAGGTAGCAACGCAGGTAAGAAAGGTGCAAAAACTTGTTGAAAAAAGTGAAGCTAATCAACTTCAGGATGCAAGGAATTCAGGTTTGTAGAGACCTGAATTGTAGGACTAGTTTCCTGAAATTCAGGAGTATGCTCCTAAAGAGCAGAACCAGTCTCCTGAAGATCAGGAGCAGTTTCCTGATAGTAGTGTTGCCCAAAACTTACAGCAAGGAGGCTCAAAAGAGCTCTTCCAAGCTTTAGCAAAGTGTTCTCTACACTTACCCTTGGAGTTGGATCTAATACCAAGATTCAAGGAGAAGTTACTTCTAAAGATTAGGCAGAGGCAACAAGAAGTCTTTGAAAGTATACCAGTTCAGGATCAAATAGTTCCTAATTGTCAAGCAATGATCCCAATCCAACAGGATTGGTGGATTGCCAAGTACCTACCATTCAGGTTGAGTATGCAGGTAGTAAGTATGATGATATTTTGTTGAATGGAGGTTCAAGAGTTAATATCCTTCCTGAACATACATATTTGGCAAATAAGCAAGAAGAGTTATTGACATCCCCATTTCAGGTGCGGATGGTAGACCAAAGGAGGTTATAGACTTTGGTCAGTTTTGTGGTCTTGAGAATGTTAGAAATTGGGGATTTGATGGACCAAAAAATGGGCCGGCACTGGCTCATGCACTAGCCGGACCTCGTCACTATGCGCAAGACAACCCCTCGGCCTCGCGGCCAGGAGCGTCTATCAAAATCTCTGCCTTCCTAAACATTGCGTTTGTAATACGTTGTAGTCCAACTGATCCTAACCCAATATTGCTCCTCAGAGGGAGTCCCTTTCACATAGCCAAAAGGCTCGAATCACATACACATGGGGTTCCTCCTACGGCTGAATGCCGTCAACCCTCTGCGACTCTCCTACACCTTGGGGATTGGCCCCTCGATGCGCCGCTCAACATTTAGACATTTCGCACAAACGTCGCTCAAGGTACCAAATAAACGTATCCAGGAATGTACCATTTCCTCACTTGACTTCCCCTTTATGATCCCACGACTAGCCTACAGCATAGGAACCTCACACTCTCAACGGTGGGTCACAGGCCTACTGAAGACAATTGCTATGCATATCCAGGAGCTAACTCTGATACTTTTAATTTCCTCTAAATGATCATGCAAAGAGGTGGATGCCTAGTGCTCAAAAATTTTAAAAACCAGCAGCGTGCAAGTGCAAATCATCTCTTTCATGCTTTTCTTTCTAACCGCTTTGTGCTTCGTTGCAACACCTAGCACCGAAGTGATCTTCGTGCTACTAGGTTTTAATTTTTATCATTATTATTCCGTCCTAGATGCAATACATATAAAATCAGCAAATTATTCCTCATGCTCAGCGGCACTTAACCATTTTTTCCACAACTCTACCCTTCCCCGTTGATAGGGCATCATTATATTCATTTCTTTTAGGGTTTCCTTGTCATTTTATGTGGAGAAAGGAAGGAAACACGCACTAAAACATATAAACAAGACTGAACTGAAGCATAACTTCATGCCCCAGCCTTGCTATACATCAACAAACATAAATCCTATTTTTCTATATTTTTCGTAGCCCCAAATGTATTTTCCCCTATTTTTCATGGTGTTTTTATCATTTTTCTCCATTTTCTTCATTTTCTTGTATTTTTTAAATTACTGAAAATAAAAACCAGTTTGTGGGCTGTGGCCCTTAGTTCATTTGCAACAAAATTGAAAGATTAGTTGATGTGTATCGACGGTTTTCCCCATTTATATGCCCAAAACCCTTGTTTTCCTTCATTTTTATGGTTTTTTCGTGTCTCGGTTCCCTATTTTCTGCTATCCCACACATGTTTTCCTGATTTTTAAATGATGAACAGCTAGAAACCAACTCAAAGCACGACATACTCAAAACTCAATCCATATGAACACATTTTTATCAACCAAATTTGCATCAAAAGACCATTTTCTTTGTAAAAACAATTATTACCGTGTCTTGCGGGTTTTTTCATTAAATTTGGCACGTCCCACGATTGATTTCCAGCCATGAATTCTGCTTGGAATCAACAATCTACAATGGTTTTGCATTGCTCTTTCATCCCGTCAAGAATCGGCATCCATCCGACCGTCCATCTCCATCCTATTCCTTCAAGCACGAACGGGGGCTAAGAGGAGAGAGAGAGAGGAGAGAGAAAGACTGATTTTCTCTCTCTCCAACCAGTCCACCATTGCGGGAGCGGAGACCGGCGATTCACTCGGCATGATGCTCTGACCAGGCCTGGAGGTTCATTACTATGGCTTCTATTCAAGCCCTGCAATCGATTGGGGGGGGGGGGGGGGGGGGGGGGTGGGGGGTCGCGTTTTTTTCGGCGGCTGTTTTCAGCCGCCGCCCCCCCTCCATATCCACGATTTTTTTTTGTGGGGGGGTGCCAAAGGTCACCCCCCCCCCTCTTGCACCTTTTGAAATTTCAATTTTGGGCCCCCTCTTGGGCACCCCGGCCGGTTTCGGGCCAACTCTCGCGTGCGAACTCCGAACTGCGTTCTGAAAATTTCTGTGAGCTCGTCTCAACATTCCGGACAGGCCTGCAGCTTCACTGACTGGCATGGGCGCACGGAAAAATTATGAAAATTCTCGGAGTGTCGTACGGGCGCCCGTCAAGTACTTGATGCTTAAAATCGTGCTCGCTCGAGCTGCCGCCTTCGTGGTTGAGCATTTTCCCCCGCATTTCCATATTTTTCTCCTATTTTTAGGCATGTTCCGGGGCCTAAAATCCATCTTTCATTGGCGACCACGGGATAGGACGACTCAGTCCGTCGAACCCACGAACATATCTGCACATAAACCACCAAAGAAGCATCAAACTGATACAAAACAATTATCATCAGAAAACTCAGCACAATGCTCCCCCTACCCCTAGACAGAACCAAGGCATAACATCCACAAGGAGTAGGCCTAGCATCATCTAATAGAAGATCCGAAGTGAGTCACTAACCAGCTGCTCCAACACAGCCAAACAAAAAAAACTATCAAAGAGGTTGCCCTAAATGGTAGTCTGAACTACTGACCAACTAAAGACAACACAACTAGGAGCTCCTACAAGGCGAGGACTCCTATAGCCTGAACAAAGGATATTTTCTTTCAGTATATCTCTTCTTTGAGGGTTTTTATTGGATGAACATACTTGGGCATGTAAAAAGGAGGGAGCTGAGCGTAGTGACCCAAGGAGAACAGGGCATCGGTCTCAGGACCTGTCTCGGCACCCAAGAACCTACCAAGCCCTCGCAAGGCGACACTTAATCCTTTTCTAACGCTCATTTTTATTTTCGCTCCAACCTTCCTTGTTTTGATATTATTTTTCCAGCAAGAAGCCACCCCGAGGAAGACAAGGTATCGGCCCCGGGTCTGACTCGTCCCCAGGAACCTACCAGGCCTTCGCAAGGCAATGATCAACTGCTTATCTATTTTCATTTCATTTCTTTTCTTTGATAGGGGTTAGAACCCCTTTTTACACACCTTCGCATTTATATTCATCTTTTAGGATATTCAGGATTTCTTGACATCATTATTATTATCTTCTAGCAGGCTTCTCTAACTGCCTCACTACTAACAAGAACTCCTAGAACGGCTGCCTAGCAGGTTAGCAGGACAGGGCCACTAGGACTTCCTTCTAAAACAGGTCTTTCAATGTCTAACAATGTCTTTACAGGAGGCAATGACTACTCCGACCTCCCTCAAACATACTTAGCCCAAACATGGGACTTCATGCCTTGGTTGCCGGTCCCCAAAAAAAATAGATCCCCTCAACAAGTACAAATACACATATAATAGGAAAGAAAGGTACTCGTAAAGGAGAAATATCACCTGGAGTGGCCACAAGAAGCTTCCATCGCAGCAAAGGCTCCTCCAGGCTCCACAAAATTCCACAACCCGCGAAACCTGTCCAGCACAACACTAAACAAAAACCCAAATAAACGCACCCGCACTAGACAGGGAAATGGCCCTCTTGGCCTAATGAAATCAGACATGACTTTGCTACAAAACTAAATCGGCCCTCTTGGCCTAATGAAATAAAACAATACTATGCAGAACATCCACCTGGAAACAACCATGATAGACATCAAAGCATACTATTCCCAGGGGAACAGGGCTTGTAGCCCTAAACTAGGTGCATTAAATTATGACCTATCCCTCCTGCGTATATCGCAAGAGGTGTGCGCATCACATGTCGTTGAATCAGTCTATGGGTCTGAGATAATAAAGGTAGATGAGTCTCGCTTACCCTCTGCATCACCCAAATCAACCATCGTCTGCCAAAGAGGGCATGTTCAGAAAGCATACCCCACAAACGACCAGGTCCTGTCTCACCATCAATAGATATATCGGGACAAGGGCCACAATTAAAGAAGAGGTCCTCTTCATACGCAAGATTAGCCAATGAATCGGCAAACTGGTTCCAATTTCGTGGAATTAGCTGAAAAGACACTCGATCGAATTCGTCTAGCAGGGCTATGGCAGTATGATGGTACATACAAAGGATCGGGTTCCGCACCATGTACGTCCCATTGAGTTGATTTAAAACCAACTGAGAGTCCCCTTTCACCAACAACTGGTGGATACCACCCTTCTTTGCAATATTCAAACCCATGATCAGGGCTTTGTATTCTGCCATATTATTGGTAAAATTCGCCCCGAGATAAGCAGCTAACTTCATGACAATGCGTCGTCGGGGGTTGCGGATGACAACTCCTACACTTCCTTTTTTGCATGCACCCCTGGACGCCCCATCAAAGTACAAGGTGTACGTCCATAAAGGGTTTACATATCCTGCCATCCTGAACTCTACTCGTAATTATGGTAATCGAAATTCAGCATATTCAACGGGTGGACTGTAGACTCCATCCCTCCATCATCATTGAATTCAACAGGGATGCTCGTCAAAAGTTGTAGGCAATGATGGCAGAAGACCTTGATTTCCCAAATGAATGTCCCGCCTTCTTGCTCAATCACCTTGTATCCTTTGCTCCACCAAATGAGCTTTCCCTGATGATACCTCTGTTCCAAATATGGGTGTTCTAAATAAGGGATCAGACGACCCATCAACCTCTATCACGATTTCCTTGCAGATGTTTGATCAATCTTGCCTAGACCTACAAGGCAGTCATAGCATTAGTACAATCAGAAGTAATAAGGTTTAATCTTATTAAGATTAACCTTATTTTTAAATTCTATCCCCTCAAGGTCAGCTAACAAAACAGTGGATTTATTCTTTCCTATTCTAACGATCTTATAGGGCCCATCCCATTTGGGTTCTAGCTTGCCTGGGAATAATTCACGTCGTGCGTCATAATACAGAACAAGCTGTCCTTTCTTGAAGGTGTATTTCTTGGCTTTGAGGTCGTGTAGCTTCTTCATTCGGCGCTTCGCCACTTCTTGGTGCAATAAGCTCTGCAACTTAAGCTCATCTAAATGTGCCAGTGTCGTCAAGCGCTCAAAAAGAGCGTCTTCATCGCTCAAAGAATGATTGATGGCGAACCGAATAGTCGGCAGCTCAATCTCTAAAGGCAAGACACACTCCTCCCCATATACTAACTTGAACGGGGTATGGCCAGTGGCTCGTTTGAAAGTCGTATTATAGGCCCACACTGCCACGTATAACTTTTTATCCCAATCCCGTTTCTTTTCCGACACAATTTTGGACAGGATGCCCACAAGCTGCTTGTTGGTACTTTCGACTTGCCCATTGGCTTGCAGATTATATGGGGTTGTCTTGTTATGCTTGATGTTCCACAACTCTGTCAAACCTTTGATCACCTTATTCAGGAAATGGGTTCCGCGGTCCGACACTAATTCTTTCGACGGACCAAACCGGCATATTATCTGCTCTAAAAGGAAACTAGCAGTTTCTTTAGCATCATCTTTCCTTGTTGCACGTGCTTCTGACCACTTTGTGAAGTAGTCAGTCGCTACAATAATGTACCGCTTTTGCGTAGTCGATGACGGAGTAATAGGACCCACAAAGTCTATTCCCCACTTCTCAAATGGAAGTATCGCCATGATAGGGGTGAGTGGTCGTTTCCTATTCTCTCGACTATCATGCCGTTGGCAAATATCGCATCTCTTAACATACGCAAACGCATCCTGGAAGATGGCAGGCCACCAATAACCTGCTCTTAAAGCCTTTTGTGCTGTAAGCCGTCCAGCAAAATGGCCACCGCAAGCAGAATCATGGCACTCCTCCAAAATAAATGGTACCTCGTCAGGCATCACACATCGGCGATAGATGTCGTCAACCCCTTGCCGATATAATGTACCTGCGATCAAGGAAAACTTTAACGCTTGTTGCTTAATTTTCCTTTTCTCAGCTTTAGATAGTTCGGATCCCGCCTCTCCCATTGATAAATAATGCGTTATTGCAGCATACCAGGAGGGAATAGATGCCGTATCTATTTTAAATATCATCTCCATGTCACTACCTTCAGCCACAGATTCTTTCGGCTCCCCAAAGTCCACTAGACATTCCACGATGCCTTGCAACCTTGGTGGCTTACTCTTGATTTCATAATCAAATTCCTGCAAAGTGATCAACCACTTCGCTAAACGATCAGGCGGCTGTAACTTGTTCATCAATAGTCGAAGTCCCTCCGCCTTCGTATAAAGCACCACTTTTTCATAGAGAATGTAATGCCTGAATTTCTTGGTCCCAAAGACCATCGCTAGACACAGCTTCTCCATGTAGGTGTAATTGATTTCGGATACCCCCAGCTTCCGGCTAGCAAAAGCAATTGGGTGGTACCACTTCTCTTCCCAAATTTGGGCTAAACAGCAGCTGATACTATACATGGTGGCTGCCGAAAATATATAGAACACCTCACCTCTTTTAGGTGCTTTTAAAACGGGCACTCTTGCTAGCTCTTGTTTCACATCTTCGAATGCTACCTTACAAGGGTCACCCCACACAAATGAACAGCTAAAGGACAATAAATTTGTAAGTGGCAACGTTCTTTCTGCTAAGGCGTTAATGAATCTACGGTAGTAACCAACCGAAGACAGAAAGCTATGAACTTCTTTCGGAGTGCGTGGTGGACCCATGGCAACTATAACTTTCACCTTCTCGGGGTCTGTCGCAATTCCTACCGAACTGACCACATGGCCCAGCAATAGCCCATAAGGTACTCCAAAAGCACACTTCCGTGGGTTTAGGGCGATGCAAAATTGTCTACAGCGCTCAAAGCATTTTCTCAAAATGATCAACTGCCTTTCTCTCACGGTGGCGGCCCCTAAGTCATCAATAAACACCCTCAACTCTTCAGGGGATATGTCACCGAATGTCTTATCGGCTGTTCGTTGCCACGAACCAGGCGCATTGCATAAACCAAAAGCCATCACGTGGTAAGCAAAAGTGCCAAATACAGTGATAAAAGTTGTTTTCAACTTGTCCTCTTCTGCAATTGCCATTTGGTTGTATCCTGCAAAGCAATCCATAAACGAATATATCTCCCTACCCGCTGATTGATCCAAAATCTGGTCAATAAATGGTAATGGGTAGTAGTCCTTAACTGTCTGCTTATTCAGCTCCCTAAAGTCTACACATAAACGGATTTGATTATTCTTCTTCTTTCTAATCACAACTGGCGAACACCATTCCGTGTGTTGCACAGGAAAAATCAAACCCGCTTTTCGAAGCTTCTGTAACTCTTCAAACAGCCCGTCCCTCAATTCGAAAGGCATACGCCTTACTTTCTGCCGTACAGGACGACTGCCCTCTTTCAACGGAATTGTATGAACAGCAAGACTAGGAGGAATGCCTCTCAACTCATCATAACTCCAGGCAAAAATATCACGGAACTCCTGGATCAAGGCCACATAGTCCTCCCTTTCTGCTGTGCTGAGCATGGACCCTAATTTGATTGGCCGCGAATCATCAAGCGTACCAAGGTCTAGCTCGATAACATCTGCATCCCTTATACGATCTTGGCCCTCTATCGGCTCATTCAAAGTGACCTGATAGATGTCCTCCGTGGTGGATCCTTCTTTGGACTCATCACTCGATGATGTCTCACTGCCAGATAAATCTTCTAATGTCTCCAATTCTGTAGAAGATAGAGGAGCTCTCTCACTCTGCGGGGACTCAGGATAAGCATCAACCACCACACGCTGGGCACCTCTGCCGAATATCAATCGACCGGCGGGTATATCCACTTGGCAATCCGCTTGCAAGATCCAAGGTCGTCCAAGTAATACTTGATAACTTGGCCGCCCTGCAAAACGAATCACCCTAAAGTCCAACAGGCATTCTACATTTGCAATAGTGACATGGACCTTAGTAATGCAGCCTTCCGACTGTCTCAAACTGTCATCTGCCATTCTGAGAATTGTGGAGGTATCTTTCTGGATTGCAAGACCCAACCTTTCCATCAGTTCAGAACTCATAATGTTGACCGATGATCCTGTGTCGACAATGGCATAATCTACTAATATCCCATCGACATAAGCTGCAACCCTTGGGCAATGCTTCTCAGCATGCTCAAACCAGTCATCACCAACTCGCGCAATACCCAAAGGTTCGACGATATACCCGGTACGTAGGATCTTTCTAAATTCCTTACGTACTCCTGGGGAAAGCTTAATAAGCTGCAAAAGGTTCACATCCGGCTTGACTTCGCAAAGAGAGCCCGCCAAATCGAATTCATGATAGTTCGAAAGAGCTCGCTTTTCACGCCAAATCATCCGCTCTTTAGGTCGCTGAGCTGGCTTTATTGCCTCTTTCTTAACTTTCACCTTCTTCTTTGGTGCTTCCTTATTGGCTTTACTCTCTACGGGCTTCAAAGGTCCCCCTTCTAGGGTAGGATCCAAAACTTGCGTTCCTTTGTCGCCTTGTTTAGGGTTTCCGTCGACAGGCTTATCCATGTCGGCTTCTCTACCCTTTTTACCTCTTGTAAGGACAGCTCGCAAATTAGGGGTTTCAGCATCGTTAACGCGTACAGCCTCAATCAAACTAACCCCACTACCACTTGGTAGCTCCTCCACTGTAGTCTTTGGTCGTTGAAGTATTTGTTTAGGCCCATTTTCTGGCTGGGAATCATTTCCTTGGGCACGATGATTAACAGGCCCTGGTTGCCGACTACCACGCTGGAGAGAACTGATCTTACTCCAGCAAGTAGCTGCTAGATGGCCGGATTTTCCACAAATGTCGCACTTAACATTTGGGCAATTTCTTGGATAGTGCTGCCCGCCACACCATTTGCAACTAAACCTCGACGGTGCACCCTCTTCTGGGTATCTACTTCCTATCAAATTTTATTGTTTTTTAAGGAAGTTGACATCAACGGCTATTTGTCGATACTGCTCCGTAATCATGTCGGTATAATGCTTCATCATGTCCTTAACCTCGCCAAGAACATTGGAAGAACTCGACTCATAGCCTTGGTCATTACTATGTCGCTCCATCGGCCTAACAATTCGATTAGGCACAGATTGTTGAGTCACAGGCATGGTATTAGGATTGACCGCCTGGCCTCCACCATTTGGAGCCATTTGACTGCCCGTCGGCATCGACATGCTAGGGGGAGCTGGTAATAAAGGGACACTCTGTATCATGTTCCCTCTCCCATTAGGGTTAGCCATCGCTATCCCTTGGCCACTACTGCCATTGGCTATTGACATATTGTTTCCCAATACTAAACCCATGTTCGAATTGCCTCGAGAAGCATAGGCTGCTTGTATTCGGGATTCCACCTCTTGTGCTCGTGTAATGGCAGTATCTATATCCCCCAAGGGGACACTACTCAACTGCAATTGGATATTAAAGTCCAAACCATGTAGGAAATATTGCAATTGGGCAGCTGCGGGGATAGGAATAGAGGTGTCCAACTTACGGAAGACCTCTTTTATCTTCTTTGCATAAGCACGAATATCCTCGTGTGGATCTTGGCGGGTCACGTTGAGTACACGCAACCAATATTGCCCACCCCTTTCAGGGGCAAACTCCCTTCGAAAAGCTCCATAAAATGCATCAATGTTCAATATAGTTCCGGCTTCTAAACCATGATACCATATAGCAGCTCTTCCTTTGAGAGTCATATTGAAGAACATCATTAAATGCCCTTCTTCTTGAATGCGACAGTTAAACATCAGCTTTTGAAACTCCCTAATGTGAAGTTCTGCATCTTCCTCAACTAGCCCATTAAAAATGGGTAGCGGGTAACCTAGAGCCGGCAAATCCGTCGTTCCTGCTGGAATTGCAATAGGCTGCGCCATGACGCGGATTGGATTTGTACTAGGAATAGGGGACGGTGGGATTACACCTCCCGTACTTGACGTGGACTGACTTATAGAAGGAAGGGGAGCACTAGAGCTTCCACCTTCTCCTAACTTACTGCTTGTGGTCCTAAGACCACTAGATCCACTCCCTCGTAAGGGTTCAGCACCGCTACGCTTAGGGGAATATCTCCTAAAAATTTCAGCACGTCGCCTAGCTCTTTCGTCTCTTTCTTGCTTTTGGATTTCTGCTAGATGATGCTTATCAATAAATAACGGATCAAGCTCAGTATCCTCTGGCATAAACTGCTAGTTGGTCCTTAAACAACCAGGATTCGAGAACCGCCACTTTTAGGCAGCTCCCGGCAGACGCACCACTGATGGACCAAAAAACGGGCCGGCACTGGCTCATGCACTAGCCGAACCTCGTCACTATGCGCAAGACAACCCCTCGGCCTCGCGGCCAGGAGCGTCTATCAAAATCTCTGCCTTCCTAAACATTGCGTTTGTAATACGTTGTAGTCCAACTGATCCTAACCCAATATTGCTCCTCGGAGGGAGTCCCTTTCACATAGCCAAAAGGCTCGAATCACATACACATGGGGTTCCTCCTACGGCTGAATGCCGTCAACCCTCTGCGACTCTCCTACACCTTGGGGATTGGCCCCTCGATGCGCCGCTCAACATTTAGACATTTCGCACAAACGTCGCTCAAGGTACCAAATAAACGTATCCAGGAATGTACCATTTCCTCACTTGACTTCCCCTTTATGATCCCACGACTAGCCTACAGCATAGGAACCTCACACTCTCAACGGTGGGTCACAGGCCTACTGAAGACAATTGCTATGCATATCCAGGAGCTAACTCTGATACTTTTAATTTCCTCTAAATGATCATGCAAAGAGGTGGATGCCTAGTGCTCAAACATTTTAAAAACCAGCAGCGTGCAAGTGCAAATCATCTCTTTCATGCTTTTCTTTCTAACCGCTTTGTGCTTCGTTGCAACACCTAGCACCGAAGTGATCTTCGTGCTACTAGGTTTTAATTTTTATCATTATTATTCCGTCCTAGATGCAATACATATAAAATCAGCAAATTATTCCTCATGCTCAGCGGCACTTAACCATTTTTTCCACAACTCTACCCTTCCCCGTTGATAGGGCATCATTATATTCATTTCTTTTAGGGTTTCCTTGTCATTTTATGTGGAGAAAGGAAGGAAACACGCACTAAAACATATAAACAAGACTGAACTGAAGCATAACTTCATGCCCCAGCCTTGCTATACATCAACAAACATAAATCCTATTTTTCTATATTTTTCGTAGCCCCAAATGTATTTTCCCCTATTTTTCATGGTGTTTTTATCATTTTTCTCCATTTTCTTCATTTTCTTGTATTTTTTAAATTACTGAAAATGAAAACCAGTTTGTGGGCTGTGGCCCTTAGTTCATTTGCAACAAAATTGAAAGATTAGTTGATGTGTATCGACGGTTTTCCCCATTTATATGCCCAAAACCCTTGTTTTCCTTCATTTTTATGGTTTTTTCGTGTCTCGGTTCCCTATTTTCTGCTATCCCACACATGTTTTCCTGATTTTTAAATGATGAACAGCTAGAAACCAACTCAAAGCACGACATACTCAAAACTCAATCCATATGAACACATTTTTATCAACCAAATTTGCATCAAAAGACCATTTTCTTTGTAAAAACAATTATTACCGTGTCTTGCGGGTTTTTTCATTAAATTTGGCACGTCCCACGATTGATTTCCAGCCATGAATTCTGCTTGGAATCAACAATCTACAATGGTTTTGCATTGCTCTTTCATCCCGTCAAGAATCGGCATCCATCCGGCCGTCCATCTCCATCCTATTCCTTCAAGCACGAACGGGGGCTAAGAGGAGAGAGAGAGAGGAGAGAGAAAGACTGATTTTCTCTCTCTCCAACCAGTCCACCATTGCGGGAGCGGAGACCGGCGATTCACTCGGCATGATGCTCTGACCAGGCCTGGAGGTTCATTACTATGGCTTCTATTCAAGCCCTGCAATCAATTGGGGGGGGGGGGGGGGGGGGGGGGGGGGGGGGGTCGCGTTTTTTTCGGCGGCTGTTTTCAGCCGCCGCCCCCCCTCCATATCCACGATTTTTTTTTGTGGGGGGGTGCCAAAGGTCACCCCCCCCCCCCTCTTGCACCTTTTGAAATTTCAATTTTGGGCCCCCTCTTGGGCACCCCGGCCGGTTTCGGGCCAACTCTCGCGTGCGAACTCCGAACTGCGTTCTGAAAATTTCTGTGAGCTCGTCTCAACATTCCGGACAGGCCTGCAGCTTCACTGACTGGCATGGGCGCACGAAAAAATTATGAAAATTCTCGGAGTGTCGTACGGGCGCCCGTCAAGTACTTGACGCTTAAAATCGTGCTCGCTCGAGCTGCCGCCTTCGTGGTTGAGCATTTTCCCCCGCATTTCTATATTTTTCTCCTATTTTTAGGCATGTTCCGGGGCCTAAAATCCATCCTTCAGGATTCTTATACAATGCTTTTGGGGAGGCCGTTGTTTAGATTGGCTAAAATCAAGCAGGATTGGGAAAATGATTATGTGTGCATTCCAAGAGGACTCAAGGAAATTAGGTTATCCACAGTAAATGAGGTTATTTTAAAGAGGTCATCTAGACATGTTATAGCCCAAACTATTAACCTTGCCGATGAAGTAGAAGATGATGAGAAGGAATTATATCTTTAAGCAAATCCTTATGTAGTTCCATTTTTTGAGATAGATGTTGATGGTATTATTCAAGGGTATCAAAAGCAACCCAATAGGGCTAGAGATGTATTTATGGAGCAACAACCTGTTGAAGTTGCAGGTCAAAATCAGTTTGCACAGCAATCAGAGGGTTTTCTTGAAGGTTTGGAGAATCCTGAATTTCAAGACAGGTCAGGGCATGAAGGGAATAAATTAATTCAGGACCGAGTCATCACTCATCCAGAGGTTTTGCAGCAAGAAATACCTAATAAACAGCAAATTGGTAGGGACAGTTTCATGGACAGTGTGGTACATTGGATGAGAAAGGGCAGAAAGCTATTGTTCAAGCTAAAGTAAGATATGAGCATACAATGAGAAGATCAGCAAGAGTGGTTGAAGATGAGGTTCAGGAGGTTAAGCTGAATGTTCAAGATGAGTTTAAACCCATCAAGATCAGTATTTTTGTGGAATATAATTTCAAGCAGGATCTAATTCAGTTGTGCAGAGAGTTTCAAGATATTTTTTCTTGGAATTATACAGACATGAAGGGATTCAATCCAACTGTGTGTCAGCACAAGATAAACTTGAAAAAGGATGTTAAGCCTGTTGTTCAAAAGTGGTATAGAATGAATCCTAATTATGCCAAACAAGTTAGGGAAGAAATTAACAAGCTTTTGAGAGTTGGGTTTATCAAACCGGTTAATGAGGTTACTTGGTTATTTCCTATTGTTGTAGTGCCAAAGAAGAATGGGAAGATTAGAGTTTGTGTGGATTACAGGAAATTAAATGCAGCTACCATTACTGATCATGAGATGTATAGTTTCCTGGATGGTTTTTTGGGATATAATCAGATCAGGATATGCATCTAGAAGATATGGATAAGATAGCTTTCATTACAGAGTGGGGAGCTTATGTTAGCACAGTTATGAACTTTGGGCTGAAAAATGGACCGCCTGAATTTCAAGGAGCTACTCACAAAACCTTTGAACCATATTTAACAACTTTTATGAGAGTATTCATTGATGATTTTTGTGTTTTTGGTAGCAAAGCGGAGCACTTAAAACATCTTAAATTATGCTTTCAGAGATGTAGAATGTTTGGTATGTCATTAAATCCTTTCAAGTCGGTGTTTGCAACCAAAAGAGGTGTGTTGTTGGGTCATTTCCTATATTACGAGGGTATGAGTATAGACCCTAAGAAGATTGTAGTTGTGCATAAGGCTAAGGTTCCCAGTAATGTGCAAGAAATCATGAGGTTTGTGGGTCAGGTTAAGTGGCATAGCAAATATTTAAGGTACCTATCACATATGTGTTCTCCTCTTACAACTCTCACAAAGAAAGGAATGCAGTTTGTTTGGAGGGAAAATCAGGAGAGAGCTTTTAGGGTTTTGAAAAAGATGTTGGTGGTGGCTCCAATTTTACAACCTCCAATATGGGATTTACCTTTCCATATTTTTGTTGATGCATGTGATCTGGCCATAGGAGCTTTTTTTATGCAAGATAAAGTGTTTGATTTGTACAAACCAATTTATTATGCAAGCAGAAGATTGAGTGCTATTGCGGAGAAGAGCTATTCAATAATGGAAAGGGAAGCACTTGGAGGTCTTCTCAGTGCAAAAATTCAGAAATTATTTATTGGGGAATCGGGTTGTTTTCCATGTGGATCATCATGCATTGTTGTTTTTTATTAATAAGCCCCATTTGACAGGTAGATTGGCTAGATGGATTTTGCTGTTGCAAGAGTTTGATTTTAAGGTTATTCATACCCTTGGAAAAGAGCATGCCATTGCTAATTATCTAAGTAGATTGCAAACTGATGAACCTAAAGTAGGAATTCATGATCAATTACCTGATGCTGAATTGTTTGATGTTCAGGTGCTTGACCCTGATTCATAATATGACCAGATGTTGCATTTCCTGAAGTCAAGAATTATGCCTACAAACCTTTCAGCAGATCAAAGAAGAAGGTTGGCATTAAAGAGTAGATTATTTCAGGTCATTTTGAACACACTCTATAGAAGGGGAGTTGATAATGTATTGCAAAGATGTGTTCCTGAGTTTGAGAAACCAGAAGTATTACATGAAGCTCATTTTGGATTATCATGAGGTCATTTTTCAGGAAAGATTACAAGCAGGAAAATTTTGTAGGCAAGTCTTTGGTGGCCCACTGTGTTGAAAGATGTTCATCAATATGCCAAAGAGTGTTTGCAGTGTTTGAAGGAAGGTCAATGACAGATGATTTTTGGCATCAAGAAGTGCTTAAAAATAGCCAAAAATTTTGAATTTTAGGGGAAAAATAGACTTCATTGAAGGTGGCAGCTGCAATCAGTACAATTTTAAGTGGCAATGCCCGAAAGTGCTTTAAAGACCCACGAGATGGCGGTTGATGAATTTTCATAATTTTTCGGCATGTCAATTAGGACTTCTGGAGATGCCCGATAGTGGGGGACTTCAAGACGAATGCCCATGAATTTTTGGAGGTCGATTTGGACGCCGGACGCGGGAGATAGGCTAGAGGGGAGGCCAAGGCCAAAGTGGCCAAGTGAAAATAGACTTGAGAGGTTGCGACCTTTGGGGGCTCCCTTTGGGGCCCCCAACCAAACTTGATTTTCGTGGGGGGGGGGGGGGGGGCGCCTGTTTTTGGCGGCTGAAAAAAATGGGCTGAAGGCGCTCCTTGTGCAGGTGATGATTTGATTAGGGGGGGCTATAGTGGCACAAGCAACCCCCCCAACAGATTACATGGATATCTATGCTCCATATCGCCGATCTCCGTTCGATGAATGGCTGCCCGGTTGTTGAGATTTAAAAGATAGTATTTCTCTCTCCTCCCTCTCTCTCCCCTTAAGAGGTAGTTCATGCCCATGAAGAGGATTGAAGACCAGTTGAAGGATGCTTGTCCAGCATGGTACCAGATCACTCCCGGATTGGTGAAGGGCTAGAGTTTGTTGTGCGGAGGTGGGCTGATTCTTGAATGAGGACTGATCTGCAGTCCCGCATCAGATTTAAAAACCTGCAAAGAAGGAAAAAAACCGATAATTCTATTTTACAAAAAGAAATTGCTTGTTTTTTACATTTGATTGAGCCAATGTTGTTCTTATGGAATGAAAATTGGTAGAAATGGTGTTCACTATTTGTTATATGCTTGCATGATGAAAAAATCAGGAAACATAAAGTCAAAATGCTGGAAATAATTTTTAGAAACTCGTAAAACATGGTTTTTATGAGGAAAATGGAGTTTTTGGTGTTTTCGGGTGGGATAAACCAATACACATGGGATAAAATGCTAATAAAATCTATATTTCCGCTATTCTAAGAATCAAGAGCCATAGCTCTGAAAATATATCAATTTTTAATTGGAAAAATAGAGAAAAATAGAGAAAAATGAGAAAAAATAAGAGAAAAAATCACTACAAGGGAATGGGGCAATAGCGACGCCGATTAGCGACGGTGGATATCGGCGTCGCTATTTGCGTCGCATTTGCGTCGCATTTGCGACGCAAATAGCGACGCATATAGCGACGCCGCAGGGAAAAAAGCGCGGCCGAAACCAGAGCGCCGTTTTCATTTTGTTTTCTTCGCCTTTTGAGAGCGAGAGCGAGGGAGAGAGCGAGGGAGAGAGCCAAGGCTTTGTGAGAGAAGAGGAGGAAGAGACTTGCCGCCACCGCCGCCGCCGCCGCCGCCACCGTCGTTGTTCGCGAAGGAGAGGAGGAGCCCTCGTTGCAAAGAGAAGCCGCCCACACTCGCCATATCTCATTGGTGAGTCTCCCTCTCTCTTTCTTTTACTTGTTGAAGGTTTAAATCGTTCTCTTTTGTTTGTTTAGGAGAGGAAATGAAAGAGAAGGAGAGGGAGAGGGAGAGAGAGGGAGAGAAAGAGAGGGAGAGAAAGAGAAAGAGAGGGAGAGTGCATTCTCTCTCTCTCTCTCCCTTTTGCTTGTTTAATGTTTAAATTACTTTCTTCTTTGCTTGTTTAGGACAAGAAACGAGAGAGTAAGAGAGAAAGAGAGGGAGAGGGAGAGGGAGAGGGAGAGGGAGAGGGAGAGGGAAAGAAAGAGAAAGAGAAATAGAGGGAGAGGGAGAGGGAGGGGGAGGAAATAGGAGAGGGAGAGAAAGAGAAAGAGAGGGAGAAGGAGGAAGAGTGCATTCTCTCTCTCCCTCCCTCTCCCTTTTGCTTGTTTAATGTTTTAATCACTTTATTTTTTGCTTGTTTAGGAGAGGAAATGAGAGAGAAAGAGAGTGAGAGGGAGAGGAAGGGGAAGGAAATGAGAGAGGGATAGAAAGAGAAAGAGAGGGAGAGTGCATTGTATCTCTCCCTCTCCCTTTTGCTTGGAGGATGTTTAAATCACTTTATTTTTTGCTTGTTTAGGAAATGAGAGAGAAAGAGAGATAGAGAAGGAGAGGGAGAAAAAGAGAAAGAGAGGGAGAGGGAGAGGAAGAGGGAGAGGGAGGGGGAGGGGAAGGAAATGAGAGAGGGAGAGAAAGAGGGAGGGGGAGGGAGAGGGAGCGAGGGAGAGGGAGAGGGAGAGGGAGAGGGAGAGGGAGAGGGAGAGGGAGAAAGAGGGAGGGGGAGGGAGAGGGAGAAAGAGGGAGGAAATGAGAGAGGGAGAGAAAGAGAACGAGAGGGAGAGGGAGAGGGTGAGAGAAAGAGAGGGAGAGGGAGAGAAAGAGAGGGAGAGGGAGAGGGAAGGGAAGGAAATTTAAGATAATATACGTATTGATAATGGTATGCAATGTGCTTTGCATACGGCCACGTACTTCATCAAAATGAACCCAAAATTATTGTTATAGAAGAAGAAACCCTTAAATTGAGTATAGGATAATTTCTCTCAGGTCTTATGACTATGAGTAGAATTGATTGAAATAAATTTTATTACTATAGTTACTAAATTTCATAGATGGCGCGCATTAATTTTAAAATGGATTACTTATACTCAAAGCCGAGATATAACAAAAAATTATCTACCGGGACAAACAAATCGTTGAGCATGATACAAGGCCGAGATATAACATCGGAAAATCTCTCGACTACTATATACAATGCAAGGTTTATGGTCAACTTGCAACTTGACGTACATCTCCATCAAGCTATCCATTTAAGCCTTGTTTGCTGTAATGTAGATAAGATGGCAAACGAAGAAGGTCCTATTGTTCAAGACCGCGAGTCGTATCTTAATCAGCGTGTCCCATGTCCTTGCTCTCAATGCAAGTTGGCAATTAGACGAAAACGCCGATTGTCTATAGAACATGTACGACGATTTGGCGAGTTTCAATCTGAGATCATTGATCAGGCGATTGCAGACTTTCAGCAAACGGTAATTTGAAGTTAGCATTTTTCATGCATTGTACTCTCAAGCTAATTGAAAACCATACACAATAAGATTGGGTCTTGTTGGTAAATTTTGTATCCAGGGGGGTGATGTCTCGACCCAAGGGGGAGTGCACCCTTTGCGGCCAATTAGAAGAGTTCGTGGACGTGCGATGGATGGATTGCAGGAGCCAATCGACCACTCGCAAGGCCCATCTATACCGTCAATGCCAGAGGAGACAGACAACCTTCCCGACTTGCCTACAATCTTGGAGCCTGAGATGGAGGCAATGATCGATGCATTGATCCCATGGATGTTGAGACATCTGACCCGCTTAGAGAGGAAGCATCCATACCATTATATGAAGGGTGCCGAGTATCTCGGTTGAAGACATTGCTTGCACTCTTAAGTGTGCAAGCAAAATACGGTTGGAGCGATACGAGTGTGACTGAGTTATTCAGGTATCTTGCACACAGACTTCATTGTTTTTTTTTTAAACAGTATTATTGCAAACATGGATGGATTTTTCAAGGTGTTTTATGATTTTTTCAGGTTATTGAAATATCATATATTGCCACCTGCAAACACCATGCCTGAGTCTCGTGATGATGCGCGACATGTTTTACGGAAGCTTGGCATGGACTACAATAACATCTATGCATGTATCAACGACTGCATATTGTTTCGAGATGAATACGAGACTATGGAGACATGCCCAAAGTGTGGTGCTCACAGGTATCGACAGGACTTGCAAGGGCAGACCATCCCTCAAAAAGTCCTCAGACACTTTCCGCTCATCCCCCGCATAAACCACATGTTTCGCACGTCTGCCATGGCAAGCTTGACAATGTGGCATTTGCAGAATAGGTCCACGGATGGAGTGCAACGAATATCAGTAGATTCGCGCGCATGGAGCCACATTGACTCTACCTTCTCAGGCTTTGCGCGAGAGCCAAGGAATCTTCGGCTCAATCTCGCCATGGATGGTGTGAACCCATTCGGTCTGCGCTCGACTTCTTACAGTGTGTCGCCTATAGTGCTTGTCAACTACAACATTCCTCCATGGCTTTCTACGAAGAAAGGACATCTCATCCTTAGCTTGCTCATCTCGGGCCGCTACAAAGTAAAAAATATGGACGTGTATCTTCGTCCATTAGTCGATGAGCTTAAGATTTTGTGGGAGGAGGGGGTCACGGTGCAAGATATGAGCAGGTGCGATGGTCGGCGGTCAGCCAACATTCGAGCCATTCTCATGTGGACGATGCATGACTTTCCGGGATTGGGAGAGTGCTCAGGTGAGCAGACCTTTGTTCTCGCCGGTAATATCTATATTTTATTTCATTCAATCAAGTATTCACTAGGTCGTGGATCGCCTTGCAGGTCTCGTTACCTCAGGTTATCATGCATGTCCATTGTGTGGGCAACAGTTAGACTCCCGAAGGTCACGAACCATGAAGAAGATGGTATATCAAGGACACACCGCTTTCTTGCCGGAGGATCATGAACTCAGGGAAGGTTTTCTTGGACGACCTCCAGCACGTATGAACGCTGCTAGCTGGTACAAGCTGAAAATGGTAAACCCGGATTCACATCCAAATGGAATGCGACGGTTCTCAGTTTTCTACGAGTTGCCATATTGGACCCACTTACAGGTCAACCACTTGTTGGATCCCATGCATATTTTCAAAAATGTGGGCAGCTTGCTATGGGACCACATCACAGGAAAGAGAGACACTATAGGGTCACGAATGGATTTAAAGGAGGTAGGTAAGATGGAGGCGCTTTGGCCACAGTCGAGTGCTGAAGGGGGAGTGCAGCTTCCTCGCGCTCCCTGGGTTTTGTCTACCAAAGAAGAGCGCATTGTGAAGCAAGTAATCAAGTCTATCCACACTTCGACGGGTATGATGCGTTCTCTCAGGTCCGCATTTTCTAAAGATGACCAGATTTCTGGGCTAAAATCCCATGATTGGCATAAGATATGTCAGGTTTGTGAACAGAATGGATTTTAATTAGCGTGGACATTTTAAAATTTGAAAAGTGACCATTATTCTTAATGCTTTCTCATTTGTGGCAGTTTGTTCTACCGATCGCGATCGTGGGATGCCTAACTCCAGAAATTCGTGGGGCCATTTACAAGCTGTCGACTTTGGTGCAATGGATCTCACAGAAAGAGATTAAGATGTCCTCTATTGAATCCGCAAGGCGGGGAGCAGTTGAGACGGTCCGTCTCTTTGAGAAATACCTACCCACTAGCATGCTCACGATACAAGTTCACCTTCTTGTGCATCTTGTGGATGAAGTGGAGATTGCTGGACCTGTCCATACGCGATGGATGTTCTTCTTGGAGCGCTTCATGAAAACCCTGAAAGGCTTTGTGCGATAACGAGCTCGTCCGGAAGGTAGCATGGCGGAAGGTTGGTTGGTGTCAGAGGCGTTAGTGCATATCTCACAATGGCTACCAACGGTGGAACCAGACAATGAAATGCTATGGACGCTAAAGGACGATGACAGGCTGACTGGAGATGTGGTGGTTGGAAATGGGGTAGAAAAAAGAATGGATGCCTCAATGGAAGAGAAGGTGAATCGCTTTTGTATGTTGCACCATGCCTCCATGGAGACGTGGCTCGCCAAGTACCAGATTGCAAGGCAAGATCGAGAGGAAGCGCGAGCTAAATTCCGACGCAGTACGCGTCACCGACCGATTCGATATCCCGAAGGCATGGAGGAGATGCCGCGGTTTATGTCAACACGATGGTTGCATGGAGCCTTGACTGCAGCATCCAGCGAAGGGACAGAGGTCTCAATGGAGGAGTGGGAGTTCTCGAGGGGATGTAGTCCAAAGGTAATGAGGGGTTTAGAATGTGTCGTATCTAAATTTGCTTGCTACATCTAATTTGAGTGTTTCAATGTGCAATACAAAATATATAGTGCAGCGTGGTCGCGTGGACGGCATTTTCGGGTGGAGCGTATTGACAAAATGCGCTCCACAATGGACTGTGGTGTCATGGCAAGGTTTGAGCAAGAGAGCCGGCGACGAGCAACGGATCCGAACACGGTTGTGGATGAGATGGAGTATTTTGGGAATTTGCAAAGTATTATTACAGTGGATTACCGTAGCTTCTCCATGATAATATTCGACGTGCAGTGGTTCAAAGTGGTACTTGGAGGAGCTGGCGCAACAGTTCGACGAGGTCCATCTGGATTTCTCGAAATAGATACCGAAAAAAAATGGATGGATTTGCGCGACACCTTTGTGTTGCCGGCCCATTGTGAACAGGTGCAACTAGGCATTTGCTTGCTAATTGTAATACGACATGGTTTATGTCACAATGGGTTGAAGACGGTTTGTAAGTGTTTGTGAACAGGTAATCTTCTATCCAAATCCCCGACAACCTCGATGGTGGTATGTTATACCTTCAACTCCTCAAGGTGCGAGAGTATATGATCAAAGCGATGTTCCAGACATAGATGAAGAAAATATGCAAATAGAGGGATCGAAATTACAAGGGGTGGAGGCCACCGCAAGCTTGGAGCCTGCATCGGCTAACAATGATGGAAATACAGAAGTCGTAGAATTTTTTGAGAACGAGACAGACTCGTTATTTTATGGTGACATGTCTATCGACCTTCTAGTGTATGCAGAGTTGTGTCAGGAGATTAACATGGGACCATAGAATACTTCATTCTTGGAGAATTGTATTACTCAATTCGTTGTTTAGATCTTCCATAAAGGTAGATAAGATATGCATTTTAAGAGGGATTTTTCAAAAATGATTTTATTAATGTGCTTTGTATAGTTTAAATTGATTATTCTAACATTATTTTCCATCTGTGCAGGTATCGACATTTTTAGGATGAGTTGAGGGATGAGCGATGAGGAGTTTCAGGAGATAATGGCACGTATGTCTCCAGATCAGCTCGCGAGATTCAGAGAGATAGCAGATCAGGAGCTGTCTCGTTCTTCGTCAGGGCGCTCTGCTAGATCAGCTTCGGTGCGATCAGATGCTTCAGCTTCGAGCAGACGATCTCGACGCTCGCGACTTGGGCCAGAGGGAGGGACTGCGACTGCAGGAGGATCAGGGGGTGCTGCTGTGGAGACACGAACACGGTGTCTCCATCTCGTCGTTCAGCTGGAGCTCGGTCACCTCCAGGATTTGTCACACCTGTGGGGACATCCACTCCAGTTACTCCGGCTTTTGCGCAGCCGTCGGCAGATGTCACGCCTTTTGGTGGCACTCCTTTTGGTGGCACCCCCTCTGGTGGCACTCCTTTTGGTGGCACACCCTCTGGTGGCACCCCTTTGTGTGGCACTCCGGGAGAGGGTACCCCCGTCGGTACACCGGATGTACAGGGGTCTCCTGGATATGCCCAGGAGCGTGGACAGAGATGGGAGAGGGCCCATACAAGGCACACTCCTAGGGATTATGGATACCTAGTGGATGGCAAGTCAGGAGCCATCATCATGAATGATGAGGGAAGGAGGGTGATGGCTCGCATGAGGGAGTTGTGCCAACAAGTTTTTCGGCACAACGTCCTGGATCATTGGAGGAACATACCGGAGGGGAGCAAGGAGTACATAGTAGCATCCTTGCACGAGGAGTTCCCGGTGCCAGCCACAGTGGATAGATTCTCTACGGGCTGGATGATGGATTGCATGCGTGCATACATGTCACATAGACGATCCGACGCACGCAAGGCAATCAAGAGTGGGGCTCCAAAGCCCGAGTGGTTAGATGCAGACGACTAGCACCGACTGAGGGAGGAGGCTACAAATTCGCCAGGACGTTGGAGTCAGCAGCGGGAGGCGGTGAGGGCACGAATCGAGGCCGGATCGGTACATCATCTTGGGAGTGGCGGCCACAGGACATATTTGGAGGACTTTGTAAGATTCTCTTTTGTTTTGCTTATTTGTTTTTTTGAGATATTCTTTGTACTGACAATCATGTTTCTAACAGTTAGCATTTTGTTTTCTTTGCAGCACTCCATTACAAATCGCGATCCGCAAGGCCTTGAGACTCGATATGCGGAGAGGCACGGTCTCAGATCATTGATCGACCGATTGTATAGATGCGGTGGCCCAGTAAGTCACTCATCTTTCTTGTCCGTAGTTACCATGAGATATTTGAATGCATTGTTGTATGGTGGATTGATATGTTGTTTCTTTTTCTGCAGAATCCGTTTGATGCTCCTTTACAGCGGGAAGAGCTTTCGGGGGACGACGATTTGTAGCTCGCCCTTGGATCCTTAGAGCTCACATACCTTTAGTTTTTAGTCGCCCGATCTATGTAGACATTTTCTATGTATTAGTGATATTGTTTTATGATTGTACCAATCGCATTTTATGCGATATCATGTATTTATTTCATCCATCAGTTTTATGATTTCAGTATACATTCTGTTTGTTTGCAAACGCTTTGTATGAAGCAGTGCAGAAACTATTTTGTATGGCTCTCATACAGCACACAGTGCTATATGTGGCAGGGCAGCTTGCTGCCCTGCCACAAAAAAAAAATTCTCTTTTACCGTCGCTATTTGCGTCGCAAATTTACTGCACGCGTCGCTATTGTCGTCGCTATCAGCGTCGCAAAATCTCTGTAACCATCGCTATAACCGTCGCTATATGCGTCGCAAATGCGACGCATATAGCGACGGTTATAGCGACGATTCCATAGCGTCGTCAATAACGACGCTTTTTGCGATGACGGGGGCAAATTTTGTTGTTTGTATTTTCGTCGCTTTAAATGTCGCTATAAGGTCTATATCTTGTAGTGAATAGAAATGTGTCTTTAAAAAATACGAAAAAATATAATAAGTGGTTGTGGATGTAAAAGCATGAGGTTTGGCCTCACTTTGCTCTATCTTTTTGTTATAGTATGTGATTCATTACTTTTTATACACTAAATCATGACAAAATAACCTCTATACACCTATGCAACAGAGCAAAACTTAAACGGTGAGGGGGAATAGAATTTCGTGCAACACTTTGAGGGCTAAAATAATACAAATTCTAATTGTTTTTTTTCTATGCATATCATTTAGGAAACGATCTATTTGGAAATAGGGGATCTAGTAGCACAAGGTTTACCTTGGTGCTATATTCTTGCAGCAAAACATATATGTATTAGTTGGAATTCATGGAAAGATTGTTTGCGTACTAGCACATAGGCTGATTTCGAAACATAACTGTTTGTGCACAATTAGACATCCACTATTACATTGATCATACATATGGTATCAACTCCTAGAAATGCATAGCAATTGGTTGAATTATAGTTGACCTACTCTTGCGAGGGTGAGATTCCCCTTGCCGTAGAATAGTCGTTCGTTTCTTGGGAAAAATTATTGGTGAGAAACATGGTATCTCCTAGATCTTATTGAGAAGAGAGGAGTCGTGTGCGAATGTATTTACATGTAAAAGCAACGCATCAAGGGGTCAATCCCCAAGATGTAGGAGAGTTGCAATGGGACCACGGCAATCAGCCAGTGGGGTGCCCCCTGTGTCTGTGATACGTGGTACTTATTGCCAATACGTGTGGGATATCCCCTTTGAGGGGTTTTGGGGAAGGTACCATTGGAATCTTATCTAGCTACAAATGCAATATTAGAAGTATCTAGTGTGCATTTAGTTATTATAGACGCTCTTGGACTGTGAGGCCATGTGGTGTTAGAGGTGTCTATTGTATGCATGAGGGTCCAACTATAGTGCCATAGCCAATGCCGGCCCATTTTTGGTCCCATCAGTGGTGCGTCTACCGGGAGCTGCCTCAAAGTGGTGGTTTTCGAATCTAGGGTCTCTTGGGACCTACTTGTTAGTTGATATCCTTTGAAGAGATCCGTCAAGCTGAACTCCAAAAATAGGAGAGAGCTGAGAGGGCTAGACAGAGGGCCAAAATCAATAGGCATTATTCTCCTAAAAGGAGTAGTTCTAAACCTATTCAAGGGCGGGGTCTTAGTAACCTTAGTCTGAATCATCAGGAGGTGGAAGTTCTAGTACTTCCCCCTTCCCAATTAATCTACCCACTTCGAGTGGTGTGACAACTTTGCTTGTCCTAATTCCATCAGCAAATCCGATCATTGCCATGGGGCAACCTATCACAATCCTTGCAGGAATGGCAGATTTGCCAGCCTTAAAATTCCCCCTACCCATTTTTAATGGGTTAGTGGAAGAGGATCTGGAGCTTCATATAAGGGAGTTCCAAAAGCTGATGTTTAACTGCCGCATCCAAGAAGAAGGGCATCTAATGATGTTCTTCAATATGACCCTAAAGGGAAGGGCAGCTATATGGTATCACAGTCTTGAGGTCGGAACCATAACCACCATGGACTTATTTTATGAAGCCTTCCAAAGGGAGTTTGCCCCCAAGAGGGGTGGCCAATATTGGCTGCATGTGTTGAATGTGACACACCAAGAACCGCATGAAGATATACAAGCGTATGCCAAGAAGATCAAAGAGGTTTTCCGTAAATTGGATGCCTCTATCCCTATCCCACATGTTGCCCAGTTATAATACTTCTTGCATGGTCTTGATTTTAACATCCAGGTGCAGCTGAGTAGTGTCACCTTGGCGAATATAGACACTGCCATTAGATGAGCTCAAGAAATAGAATCCCAACTACAAGTGGCCTATGCTTCTCAAATCAATTCCACTATGGATCTAGCATCGAGAAATAATTTGCAATTGATCAATGGCAATGGAAGCCAAGGGATAGGAATGGCCAACCCTAATGGGGAAGGGAACGTGGTGCCGAATGTGCCTTTATTGCCAGCTCCCCCTAGTGTGACTATGCCTATGGCTAGTCAAATGCCTCCAAGTGTGGGAAGCCAAGCAGCGAACCATAACATTGTTCCTGTGGGTCAGCAACCAATGCCTAATCAAATTGTGCGGCCAAGAGACCGACAAGTATATGATCAGGGCTATGAGTTGAGTTCGTAAATGTCCTTAACGAAGTCAAGGACATGATGAAGCACTACATGGATATGATTTCTGAACAATATCAACGAATAGCCATTGACGTCAATTTCTTAAAGAAACAACAGAATTTGATAGGGAGTCAACGCCCCGAAGAGGGTGCACCCTCTAGATTCAGCTGTGCAAATGGTGTGGTGGGCAACATTATCCATGTAATTGCCCAAATATCAAGTGTGACATTTACGGGAAGTCCGCCATTTAGCAGCCACCTGTTGGAGCAAGATCAATTCCCTCTAGCAAGGTAGTCGCCAATCAGGGCTTGTTAATCATCGTGCACAAGGAAACTATTTTCAATAGGATGATGGGCCGAAACAAATACTCCAAAGGGGTAAGGCTATTGTCGAGGAATTGCTAGGCGGTAGTGGGTTGAGCCTCATCAAGGCTATGCAGGTTAATGGCACTGAAGCTTCTAACCTACGTGATGTAACAAGAGGCCAAAAACATAGAGAAGGCGACAAAGATAATGTAAAACCTATTGACGAAAACCTAAAGGCAAGGTGATAAAGGAACACAAGTTCTAAATCCTAACGAGGAAGGGGGACCTCTGAAGCCTATAGAGAGTAAGGCTAACGCCAAGAGAGATAAAGAGGTATTGAGAAAGAAGGTGAGAGTTAAAAAAGAGGCAATAAAGCCGGTGCAGCATCCTAAAGAGCGGATGGTTTGGCATGAGAAGCGAGCTTTAGCAAATTATCACGAATTTGATTTAGCTAGCTCCCTTTGCGATGTTAAACCAGATGTGAATCTCTTTGACCTAATCAAGCTGTCGCCAGGAGTATGCAAAGAATTTTAAAATATCTTGCGTACATGTTATATCGTAGAACCCTTGGGAATAGCGCGGGTAGGGGATGACTAGTTTGAACATGCCGAAAAGCACTACCCAAGGATTGCAGCTTATGTTGATGGGATTCTAGTGGATAATGCTATCGTTGACACTAGATCCTCGGTTAATATTATGAGTTATGAATTGATGGAGAGGTTGGGTCTTGCGATTCAAAAAGATGCCTCCACAATCCTTCGAATGGCTAACAATAGTCTAAGACTGCTGGAGGGCTGCATTACTAAAGTCCACGTGATAGTTGCCAACGTAGAATGCATGTTGGACTTTAGGGTAATCCGATTTGTAGGACATTTGAGCTACCAAGTATTACTTGGTTGACCTTGGATTTTACAAGCAGATTGTCAATTAGATATACCCACTGGTAGATTGATATTTGGTAGAGGTGCTAGATGTGTGGTAGTCGATGCATATCGTGAATCACCTCAAAGTGAGCGAGCTCCGATGACTTCTACAGAGTTAGAGACAATGGAAGATGTGTCTAAAAGTGAGATGTCGTCGACTGACGAATCCAAAGAGGGATCAACCCCACTGAAGACGTATATCAAGTAATGTTGAACAAGTCATTAGAATCTCAAGATAGAATAAGGGATGCAAATGTTATCGAGCTAGACCTTGGTACACCAAATGATGAACGACCAATAAAGCTAGGGTCCATGCTTAGTGCGGAGTAACGGGAGGATTATGTCACTCTGATCCAAGAGTTCCGCAATATTTTTGCTTGGAGTTACAATGAACTTAGGGGCATTCCTCTCAGCCTCGCTGTCCATACAATTTCGTTGAAAGAAAGAAGCCATCCTATGCGACAAAAAGTCAAGCATATGCCATTTGAGTTGCGGGATGGGCTGTTCGAGAAGTTACAGAAATTACAAAAAGTGGGTTTGATCTTCCCTGTGCATCACACTGAATGGTGTTCACCAATTATGATCAGGAAGAAGAAAAATAATCAAATCCGAGTGTGTGTGGACTTTCCAGAGTTAAACAAGCAAACAATTAAGGATTACTACCCACTGCCTTTTAATGACCAGATTCTAGATCAATTGGCAAGTAGGGAGATATATTCATTCATGGACTATTTTGCAGGTTATAATCAAATGGCGATTGCAGAAGAGGATAAGCTCAAAATGACTTTCATAACAGTTTTCGGGACCTTCGCGTATCATGTGATGGCATTTGTTCTATGCAATGCGCCTGGTTCTTGGCAATGAAATGCCAATAAGACCTTTGGCGACATTTCCCCTGAGAAATTGAAGGTATTTATTGACGATTTAGGGGCGGCCACCGTGAGAGAAAGGTAGTTGATTATTTTACGAAAATGTTTTGAGCGACGCAGACAATTTTGCATAGCTCTCAATCTGAGGAAGTGCGTTTTTGGCGTACCTTATGGGCTCCTGCTAGGCCATGTAGTTAGCTCGATAGGGATTGCGACAGATCCTCAAAAGATCAAAGCTATAGTCGCCATGAGTCCGCCACGTACCCCCAAAGAAGTCCACAGTTTTCTGTCATCAGTTGGATATTATCGACAGTTCATAAATGCTTTGGCAGAAAGAACGTTGTCATTAACAAATTTGTTATCCTTTAATTGTTTGTTTATGTGGAGTGACCCTTGTAAGGTGGCTTTCGAGGATATAAAATAGGAACTCGTAAGAGAACCTATGTTGAAAGCACCGAAGAGGGGCGAAATTTTTTATATCTCTTAAGCAGTACCATGCATAGCATTAGTTGCTGTTTAACGCAGATGTGGGAAGAGAAGTGGTATCACTCGATTGCTTTTGCTAGTTGAAACCCATTGTGGACATACGCATTATACTTTGATGGGGCGTCTAGGGGTCCTAATAGAAAAGGGAGTATTGGAGTAGTTATCCGAGATCCCTGACGTAGAGTTACAATGAAATTAGCTACTTATCTTGGGGTAGGATTCACTGACAACATGGAGGAGTATAAAGCCTTGATTATAGGATTGAATGTTGCCAAGAAAGGTGGTATTTGGTAGTTGTTAGTAAAAAGGGATTCCCAACTTATCTTAAATCAACTCAATGAGACATATACAGTATGGAATCCTATCCTATCATCGAGCTGTTATAACCCTACTTGATGAATTTGAGAGCATATCTCTTCAGCTGATTCCACGTTCTTGGAATCAGTTTGCGGACTCACTAGCCAATTTTGCTTATGAAGAGGACCTCTTCTTCAACTGTGGTCCTAGTCCAAATGTTGCTCTTGATAATGAGATAGGACATGGTCGCTTGTGGGGAATGTTATCAGATCACGCGTTATATGGCAAGTGATGGTTGATATGGGTAATGCAAAGAGTATCCGAGACCCATCTACTGCTATTACTATGGACCCATAGATTGGTCAGACGACATGTTATGCGTACGCCTCTTGCTATATATGCAGGAGGTATGGGTCATAACTTGATGCATTTAGTTTAGGCCTGAGAGCCCTATTTTTCCCCTTGGAATAGAGCATATTTTTGTATATCTGCCTTCTTCCAAGGAGGGATCTATATGAGCTGGTTTGTTTGATTTCTTTAGGCCAAGAGGCCGGTTGTTTTTAAGGTTTTAATGTTTGATCTCTTTAGGCCAAGAGGGCTAGTTAGTTTGCGGTACAAATGTACTACTTCTTTAGGCCAAGAGGGCCCTATGTCTGTTTGGTGTAGGTACATTTAATAGTTTGTTGTTTTAGTGATTGCATCATATAGATTGATGAAGTCACTAGAGGGAGCCTTTGCAGTAGAGGAGCTTCTTGTGGCCATTCCAAGTGGTTTCGTCCCATTTTTTAGTTTTTCCCTTAAGCAAATAACAATACATGAATAAGGGGGTGCTTTCTTTTTGTTTGTTGGGGACCGACAATCGAGGGATGAAGTCCCAGGGTTAGGTTATGCATGTCTGTGGGAGATCTAAGTAGTCATTGCCTCCTATAAAGGCATTGTCAGGCACTGAAAGACCCGTTTTTGAAGGAAGTTCTAGTGGCCCTGTTATGTTGACCTGCTAGGCGGCTTTTCAAGGAGTTTCTGTTAGTTGTGAGGTAGTTAGAGAAGCCTACTAAAATGATGCTATAAAGAAGCACAACCCTAAATATCCGAGAGAAAATCTATGAATTACGGAGGTGTGTAAAAAGGGGTTCTAACCCGTATAAAATATAGAAAAGGAAAGACATAAAAAATTTTGAGCAGTTGATCATCGCTTTGCGAGGGCCTGGTAGGTTCCTGGGGATGAGTCAGACCCAAGGCCGATGCCTTATCTTCCTAGTGGTAGCATCTAGCTAGAAAAATATAAATAAAAGAAGGTTGGAGCGAAAATAAAAGTGAGCGTTAGAAAAGGATTAAGTGTCGCCTTGCGAGGGCTTGGTAGGTTCTTAGGTACCAAGACAGGACCTGAGGCCGATGCCTTGTTCTCCTTGGGTCAATGTGCTCACCTCCCTCCTTTTTACACGCCCGAGTATGGAAATAAGAGCCTAAAGGACTAACGTGCTAAAAGATAATATTTATTGATTAGGCTATAGGAGTCCTCGCCTAGTAGGAGCTCCTAGTTGAGTTGTCCTTAGTTAGGTAGGTAGTTCAAGCCACCACTTAGGATGACCTCTTTGATTGTTCTTTTTAGCTTGGCTATGTTGGAACAGTTGGTTAGTGTAGTAGCTTTGGGCTTTTTATCAGATTCTGCTAGGCCTGCTTCTCATGGATTTCATGCCTTGATTTTATCAAGGGTAGGGTGAGAGCTATGATGTGTTTTGATGTGTCTCTCTTTTGTATCAACTTGATGCTCTTTATGATTGTGTATGTGCAGATCTGTTCGTGGGATTCAATGGGGGGCTGAGTCACCCTATCCCGTGGTTGCCAATGAAAGATGATTTTTGACATCAAGAAGTGCTTAAAAATATCCAAAAATTTCGAATTTTAGGGGGAAAATAGATTTCGTCAAAGGCGGCAACTGCAATCATTACAATTTTAAGTGGCAATGCCCAAAAGTGCTTTAAAGACCCACGGGATGGTGGTTGATGAATTTTCATAATTTTTCAGCATGTCAATCAGGACTTCTGGAGATGCCCGATAGTGGGGGACTTCAAGACGAATGCCCATAAATTTTTGGAGGTCGATTTGGACACCGGACACGGGAGATAGGCTAGAGGGGAGGCCAAGGCCAAAGTGGCCAAGTGAAAATAGACTTGAGAGGTCCCAAAGGATGTGAACTTTGGGGCCCCTAACCAAACTTGATTTTCGTGGTAGGGGGGCTGTTTTTGGCTGTCAAAAAAAGTGGGCTAAAGGCGCTCCTTGTGTAGGCGACGATTTGATTTGGGGGGGCTATAATGGCTACAAGCAACCCCCCCCCCCAACAGATTACATGGATCTTCTCTCTCCTCCCGCTCTCTCCCCTTAAGAGGTAGTTCATGTCCATGAAGAGGATTGAAGACCGGTTGAAGGATGCTTGTCTGGCATGGTACCGAATCACTCCCGGATTGGTGGAGGGCTAGAGTTTGCTGTGCGCAGGTGGGCTGAGCTTTGAATGAGGGCTGATCTGCAGTCTTGCATCAGATTTTAAAACCCGCAAAGAAGGAAAAAAAACAGTAATTCTATTTTACAAAGGAAATTTGCTTGTTTTTTACATTTGATTGAGCCAATGTTGTTCTTATGGAGTGAAAATTGGCAAAAATGTTGTTCACTGTTGTTCTATGCTTGCATGATGAAAAAATCAGGAAACATAAAGTCAAAATGCTGGAAATAATTTTTCGAGACCCGTAAAATATGGTTTTTATGAGGAAAATGGGATTTTTGGTGTTTTCAGGTGGGATAATCCAATACACACGAGATAAAATGCTAATAAAATCTATATTTCTACTGTTCTAAGAATCAAGAGCCACAGCTCTAAAAATATATCACTTTTTAATTGAAAAAATAGAGAAAATAGAGAAAAATAAGAAAAAATAAGAGGAAAAATAGAAATGTGTCTTAAAAAAATACGAAAAAATATAATAAGTGGTTGTGGATGTATGGTGGGGCAAAGCATGAGGTTTGGTCTCACTTTGCTCTATATTTTTGTTATAGTGTGCGATTTATTTATTTTTATACACTAAAACATGACAAAATAACCTTTATACACTTATGCAACAGGGCAAAACTTAAACGGTGAGGGGGAGTAGGATTTCGTGCAACACTTTGAGGGCTGAAATAATAACAATTTTGATTGGTTTTTTTTCTATGCATAGCATTTAGGAAATGCTCTATTTGGAAATAGGGGATCTAGTAGCACAAAGTTTACCTTGGTGCTAGATTCTTGCAACAAAGCATATACGTATTAGTTGGAATTCATGAAAAGAATGTTTGCGTACTAGCACATAGGCTGATTTCGAAACATAACTGTTTGTGCACAATGAGACATCCACTATTGCATTGATCATACATGCGATATCAACTCTTGGAAATGCATAGTAATTGTTTGAATTATAGTTGACCCACTCTTGAGAGGGTGAGATTCCCCTTGCCATAGGATAGCCGTTCGTTTCTTGGGAAAAAAATTTGGGTAAAAACATGGTATCTCCTGGATCTCACTGAAAAGAGAGGTGTTGTGTGTGAATGTATTTATATGTAAAAGCAGCGCATCGCGGGGCCAATCCCCAAGATGTAGGAGAGCTGCAATGGGGCCATGGCAATCAGCTGGTGGGGTGCCTCTTTTGTCTGTGATACGTGGTACTTATTGCCAATATGTGTGGGACACCCCCTTTGAGGGGTTTTGGGGAAGGTGCCGTTGGACTCTTATCTAGCTTGCAATATTAGAAGTATCTAGTGTGCATTTAGTTATTACAAGCGCTCCTGGACCATGAGGCCATGTGGTGGTGGAGGTGTCTGTGGTATGTATGAGGATCCGACTACTAGTGCCATATCCAGTGGCCTGGTCCTATCAGTCAACCACTTGATAGGGATAGGATGCATGATCATCCTGTATTACCACTTGTTGAACCATTTCAAAAATAGGGGATCCACTTTGTCGAGCCCATCAAACCAGTAGCTAAACAAACATGTAATAGATACATTTTGGTTTGCACTGACTATGCTACAAAGTGGGTAGAAGCTCAGGCATTAAAGAATAATAAGGCAGTAAATGTGACCAAGTTTTTATACTCTAATATCATGACCAAATTTGGTTGTCCTATTGAGCTAATTAGTGATCGGGGAAAGTATTTTTTGAATCAAGTGATCAGAGAACTGAATATCAGGCATATGATTCTGCACAAGAAATCTACTCTGTATCACCCTCAAGCTAATGGTCAAGCTGAAAGTTCCAACAAGATTTTATCTACATCTTGAAGAAAATTGTGGAGGATAATAGGGAGGATTGGGATATTAAACTTGATTCAGCATTATGGGCCTTCAGGACAACATATAAAGTTGCCACAAGGCTTTCACCTTTTAGGCTGGTTTATGGTTTGAAAGCAGTGGTTTCCATGGAATTTGTAGTTCCAAGTCTGAGAGTTGCTATTATCCACAAGATGGAACTTGAAGACTCGGTGTAGCATAGGTTAGAACAACTTTTGACACTAGAAGAGGACCAGATATTAGCAGCTTATATTACGAGTGTCACACAATAGAGGAGACATGCATGGGTAATAGGCATGTTAAGAAGAAAATGTTTCAAGAGGGAGATTGGGTTGTAGTATATAACTCCTACCTTGGCAAGTTTCCCGATAAGTTGAAACTGAGGTATGCAAGTCCCTTTGTTATTTTCAAGGATATGGGTCAATGTACTTTTTGGCTGCAGGACTTGCAAGGAAAGGTTTTATACCCTACAGTGAATTTGTTTAGGCTTAAGAGGTTAGTACAATCCTATTATTCAAATGTCCATTTTATCATTCAAAGTGGGACAAAGGAATTAGTTATTGGTAGTTACATGTGTGAATGGTCCAAATCTTATGATGTTGAGGTGACACTTAGCACAAAATAGGGTACACTGAGAGAAGACTTGGACTTTGGCATGCAAATGGAAAAGAGCATGTGTTCATTTGGAAGTTTCTCTCCTTCTCCACTCTCGACGCATTCTTGGCTTGCAACTCTCACTGTCATGATACATACTCGCTGCTCTTCAGCTTGGAAGTTGTCCATGACCAAGTGTGGCCACTAGGAGGATGACAATGATGAGCTCTATGTGGCAAGTGATGATGATAGGTTGGTGCAGCAAGGAAATGAAGAGGTAACACCACTGAAAGCTCCATTTTCCAATCCTAGTGTTGTTGGAACTCCCTTCGTGGACTCCATCTTGTATTTGAATGTTGAGGCAGAGGTTCATCAGTCATGGTTGTAAAAGATTGGATTGTATGATTATGCTTGGTTGCCATGGGATCGTTGGGCATTGAATGTGCATGCCTCCATATAGATGGATATTTTGAGGCACTCAAATTGCAAAATTGCAAGTCGTATTGAGTTGATTTCTGCCATTGTTAGTCAAGTGTTTGCACTCCCTATGAATGATAATCCAATTTCATATAGATGCATAGAAGACCAAATGCATTATGTTTTCGGTGATCTAGCAGGGACCAAGAATGTTTATGTGTTAAAACACATTGATGGTGTCAAGAAATTGCAGTCGCATTGGTTTATGGAACTCTTTATGATGTTCATCAAGACGTATAGCATTGCTAGAGATACTTATGGGATTCTTTATTATGCAGAGATTTTAGGGATGCCAAATTGGGCAAGCCTTATGTTTGAGAGGCTTATGCCTGACATTGAAATTTCAAAAACCAAGAAAGTTTTTTAGAAAACTTGGATGGGTTGTTTTCTAACAGGGTTGTATGAGCATGCAAGGGTTTTGTATCCAGAGCTTATGACTGAGTATTTGCTAAAAATGGATGTTACTTCTTTGGTTGAATATGTAGTGGAAGCCAATCATAAAGATGATGTTTCTCATGAGTTTAAAAATGCCAATGATACTCATGATATGTTTGATGGTGATGTTGGAAAACATGCTATTTATCATGACTTGAAACAGGTTGGATATGATGAGGCATATGCTAAGTAGGTGGCTTCTGAATTTTTAAGGGAAACCATAGAGATGCAAGTATTAAATATGTATTTCATGTTGATAACTAATATGATAAGGATGCTTCTAAAATGGGTGGAAATTTTTTTGGCAAAGAAGAAGTAGAAAATTGGGAAGATATGGTTGAGGGGTAGGTTGGCATCAGAGGAGAAAAAGCAAGATGCTAATCTTGATGCTTGGAATCATCTTGGCGATGATTTTGGTGACCAGCATATAGCTGAAGGTCCAGCAGAAATACCTTTGGGTTTAACCAGTTCTCGGATGTGTGATGGTCAGTTTGCTAGTCTTTCTGATGCACTCCCTGCAATGGCCGAAATCTCTCCAATAACATTTGATAATCAACCTCAAGTTGAACATATTTCCCCATAAAAAACTGCATCTCCTCCAAGCATTGAGTCCTAAGTTCACTAGTCCATTTTTCAAAAAGTGCAATAGAAATTTTATTTCTATCCAACATTTGCTGCATATTTGCAATTTTAACCCCAAGTTCCAATTCTAATGTATCATACTCTGACTGCTTTTGCTGCAGCTTCTGATTCAACTCCTCAATTGCCTACTGCCTGTAGCAGTCAACTGATCCTGCAATTCAGTAACCCGAACATCAGTCTGAGCATTCCTCTTATCATAATCCTAGAAGTATACCATGATTTTCTGCAAATCAAAATTTGAGCAATGTTGAAGTTGAAGTGGATGCTTCAGTGATATTGAAGTCTGACTTTGAGGATATTAGAAATGCCTTGGTGGATGATGTCAAAGTTTCATGGCAAATGGTTGTAGCTAGGTTTGATGCTATGATTTCTCGACCTTATCATATGTTCAAAAATGTCTTTGTGTTAGCAGATTATGAGGATCTCATGCATGAGAGAAATGCTTTGAGATTGAAAGTGGAAGAATTGGAGACAAAATGCATGGATATAAATGCAAGATAAGAAAAGGCTTTGGATGCAAAAAGAGCAAGTGAAGAGCATGTGGCTTCTTTGTTGCAACATAGAGATTTTTGGTCCAATGAGCATGATTCTGTCATTAAGGAGGTGGTTCACAAACTTCATTAGGATTTTTTTGTCATGGATCATGGGATAGTTCAGAAGCATGATGTTGGTGCTATAGCATGTAAGATATCTTCATGCACAAAAATCATTTTATATACTCCTAGATCTGTCTAGTTATTACTTTGGATGTAGTTTTGTTTTGTTCATGACATCTTTCAATCATTCCACTGACTCCTAGAACCAATTATGCAACTGCATAAGAGGATTATGAGTATCCTAGAGGGGCTCTACTCATAATAGCTCAATGTGGCTTGTCAAGGGGTGCAAGGTCCCTGGCAAGGCATAATTGTTTTCTCTGAGTAGTTATTTATCATATTTAGTTTTCATATGTTCAGTCAGCTATCTTCATGCATGTGGGTTTGAGTCATGACTATCCCAGTCATCCACCCGGCTATGCCAAGTGCTAGGACTTGAACTTCACCTTATATTTAGTATTATTTTACACCTTAGTATTAGTATACATGTAGTCTTTTGGATCATCATATGTAAAACAACCTTTATCTTTCATATGATGTTTCACCTGAAAGTCAGGGCGCAGGTTTAAAATGCCAGGCAGTTGTATTCAAACAGTTGCTTTTCAATCAAGAATGGAATATGACAGAGTACAACGCTTAGAACTAGCGGCGGCAGATGTTTTAATTCTATTATCTTCTAATTGTGTCTTGAATGTTATTGTGATTCTCGTCCAAATTGTTCAATCAATGAGGGTTATGGAAATAGGAAACATTGTAGTATTTGATGGTCAGCAATTCTCTATTGTTGAGTATGATGTATGCTTTGGGTTTGAATATATTGCCTAAACATTATGAAGTGTTGATGCTATAAATCCATTCAGGAGGTTCTTTGTTGTATTGTGATGATCTCTCAGGGAACATTGTATTTGAATTGTTATGGTATTTTAAGAGGGCATACCAACTATTCAAAAGCAAGATCCTCAGCCTAGCATGTTTAACAAGTGGATGTCAAATATGACCATCGAATGTGCATAAAGACCACTAGCGCCCAAGGAACTTTTGACTTCCCAAGAGGATAATGAGCACCACAAGCACAATGTTGCTCATGATAAGGCTGATTGCTAAATAAAATAAATGGAAGAATCGTCTAGCAACAATGAGTGAATCTTCCACCAAGTGCCAAATCCACCTAGGAGTCCCAAATCTCCTACACCCTCTTTTCCTAAACGAACACAGGAAGCACAACAACAATCGTCAAGTGCAGCTGCTCAATCCCTATCTCAATCTTCATCTGAGCTTCCAAATGTCCAAGATGTGGGACATGACACCATCCCTAATTCTCAACCTAAGGATATGCTTATGTAATCCGGTGTGACTAGCTCAAGTGATGCTCAATCTGCACAAGTGAATGCGCAAAGGGCAACAAAAGATACAACCACTTATGATATGCTTAAGGACTTGACACCGTAGTCTACCAATAGTGGCCAGTCCACTGAACTAGCCGCTACTACTTCCAATCAAGAATCACAGCAGCACAGCCTTTGGCCGTGGATGGCTATGGACGACACCCCTGCGGAATGTGTCCTTAGCAATTCACGTATGGAAGAGATGTCACAACCAACATCCTTAATACCTCCAACACTTCTGAAGCACCTAAAGCCTAGGCTTGAGGAGAAATCTCTCAAAGATTTGGCCAAGGAGATGGTGTATCTAACCAATGAACTAGAGATGAAGTGCATGATGAAACTTGATCACAAGCTAATAGCCATCACACTACAAGGATATGAGGATATAGCAATGGCGATTTGCGATGAGAAATAGCGGCGTCGCTATTTGCATCGCTATTAGCACGCATTTGCGATGTTAATAGCGACCCAAATAGCGACGGTACTCAGATGAAAAAAACGCGGGCCAAAACCCGAGCGCATTATTTTGCGCACATTCACGAAAGAGAGAGCAAAAGGGAGAGCGAGAGGGAGAGCGAACATCTTGCATTTGAGAGGGAGAGAAAGAGAGAAAGAGGGAGAAAGAAGGCTTCTCACCGCTGCCGCTGTCGTTTGTGAAGAAGAGGAGGAGGTGTACGGAGGGCGAACAGGAGCCACCGTCATAAAGAGGAGCTGCCAAACCCTTCTTTGAGCCTTTACGGTGAGTGTATTCTCCATTCTTGCTTTTCTTTTGTGTTTTCTCTCTCTCTTTTACTTGTTTTTTGTATAATTCATGTGTATTGAGAGAGGGAGAGGAAATGAGAGAGAAAGAGAGGGAGAGGGAGAGGGAGAGGGAGAGGGAGAGGGAGGGAGAGGAAATGAGAGAGGGAGAGGGAGAGAGGGAAACATTAAACATAATAGAGAAAGAGAGAAAGAGAGGGAGAGGGAGAGGGAGAGGGAGAGGGAAGAAGAGAGAAAGAGAGAGGGAGGGAGAGGGAGAGGGAGAGGGAGAGGGAGAAGAAATGAGAGAGGGAGAGGAAGAGAGAAAAAACATTAAATATAATAGCGAAAGAGAGAGGGAGGGGGAGGGGGAGAGGGAGGAAATGAGAGAGGGAGAGGAAGAGGGAGAGGGAGGGAGAGGAAAGAGAGGGAAACATTCAACATAATAGGGAAAGAGAGAGGGAGAGGAAGAGAGAAAAAACATTAAACATAATAGGAAAAGAGAGAAAGGGAGGGAAAGGAAGGAAAAAACATTAAACATAATAGGGAAAGAGAGAGAGAGGGAGAGGAAGAGGAAGAGAGAAAAGGAAATGAGAGAGGGAGAGGAGAGAGAAAAAACATTAAAAATAATAGAAAAGAGAGAAAGAGAGGGTGAGGGTGAGGGAGGAAGAAGAAATGAGGGAGGCATAGTAGAGAGAAAAAGAAATGAGAGAGGGAGAGGAGAGAGAAAAAAGAAAGAAAAAATATTAAACATAATAGGGAAAGAGAGAAAGAAAGGGAGAGGAAATGAGAGAGGCAGAGGAAGAGAGAAAAGAAAATGAGAGAGGGAGAGGAGAGAAAAAAAACATTAAACATAATAGGGAAATAGAGAAAGAGAGGGAGAGGGTGAGGGAGGGAAAAGAAATGAGAGAGGGAGAGGAAGAGAGCAAAAGGAAATGAGAGAGGGAGAGGAGAGAGAAAAAATGAGAGAAGGAGAGGAGAGAGAAAAAGATAGAAAAAACATTAAACATAATAGGGAAAGAGAGAAAGAGAGGGTGAGGGTGAGGGTGAGGGAGGGAGAGGAAATGAGAGAGGTAGAGGAAGAGAGAAAAGGAAATGAGAGAGGGAGAGGAGAGAGAAAAAGAGAGAAAAGCCATTAAACCTAATAGGGAAAGAGAGAAAGAACGGGAGAGGGTGAGGGAGGGAGAGGAAATGAGAGAGGGAGAGAAAGAGAGAAAAGGAAATGAGAGAGGGAGAGGAGAGAGAAAAAACATTAAACATAATAGGGAAAGAGAGAAAGAGAGGATGAGGGGGAGAGGGAGGGAGAGGAGAGAGAAAAAGAGAGAAAAAACCATTAAATCTAGTAGGAAAAGAGAGAAAGAGAGGGAGAGGGTGAGGGAGGAAGAGGAAATGAGAGAGGGAGAGAAAGAGAGAAAAGGAAATTGTTGTTGTTTGTAGTAGTAGTAGTAGTAGTTTTTTTTCTTTTCTTTTCTTGTTTATTGTTGTTTAGTTTTCTTGTTTTTTGTTGTTATAGTAGTAGTAGTTTTTTTTTTTTCTTGTTTATTGTTGCAGTAGTAGTAGTAGTTGTTATTGTTTTTGTTTTTTTTTTCTTCTTTTCTTGTTTATTATAGTGGTAGTGGTAGTCGTAGTCGTGGTTGTAGTCATGGTCGTTGTTTTTTCTTCTTTTCTTATTCATTATACTAGTAGTGGTAGTCGTAGTGGTAGTGGTAGTGGTAGTGGTAGTCCTGGTCGTGGTTGTGGTCGTGGTCATAGTTGTAGTCATGGTCATCGTCGTCGTCGTCGTAGTCGTAGTCGTAGTCATAGTCGTAGTCGTGGTCATAGTCATAGTCATCGTCGTCATCGTCGTCATAGTCATCGTCGTAGTTGTAGTCGTAGTCGTGGTCGTGGTCATGGTCGTAGTCATAGTTGTGGTCGTGATCGTGGTCGTGGTCATGGTCATGATCGTTAAAGAAAATGAGAGAGGGGAAGGAAGAGAAAAAAGAAAAAGGAACGAGAGAGAGGGAATAAACATACAACATAATAAAGAAAGAGAAAAAGAGAGAGAGATGGAAGGAGAGGAGATAATGAATGGATAAAAAACAAAGAGAGAGTGGTGGGGAGGTCCGGTGAGGTTCGGTGCAACACCACGAGATGGGAAACACTCCAACATATATACGTTAATTTGTGGGTGGGATAAAAAACAAAGAGAGAGTGGTGGCGAGGTCCGGTGAGGTTCGGTGCAACACCACGAGACGGGAAACACTCTGACATATATATGTTAATTTGTGGGTGGGTGGATGGAGACTTTACTTGCGTTAATTTTTGCTGAGTTACAAGAGAAGAAATCCCTTCTCAAACAATTTAAGAAAGAAAAAAAGAGTGATAACAAAGACAAATTGTTTGTCGTAACGTAGACAAAATGGAAAACGATGAAGGTCTTGTTGTTCAAGATCGCAAGACGTATCTTAATCAGCATGTCCCATGTCCTTGCTCTCAATGTAAGTTAGCAATTAGACAAAAATGCCAATTGTCTATAGAACACATACGACGCTTCGGCGAGTTTCAATCTGAGATCATTGATCAGGTGACTAAGCCAATCCACCACACTTGGAAGGTACTACCCAATCTATATCATCAATACCAGAGGAGACAAGCAGCCTTCTAGACCTACCTACAAACTTGGAGCCTGAGATGGAGGCAATGATCGATGCATTGATTCCCATGGATGTCAAGACTTCTGATCCGCTTAGAGAGGAAGGATCCATACCATTATATGATGGGTGTCGAGTATCTCGCCTGAAGACACTGCTTGGACTCCTAAGTGTGCAAGCAAAATATGGGTGGAGCGATGCGAGTGTGACCGAGTTGTTCAAGTACCTTGTACGTACATTGAGTTGATTTCTTTTTGACACTATCATTAAAAACATTTATGCTTTTTCAAGGTGTTTTATGATTTTTTTCAAGTTACTGAAATATCATATATTACCACCTGCAAATACCATGCCTGAGTTTCGTGATGATGCACGACATGTTTTACGAAAGCTTGGCATGGATTGAAACAGCATCCATGCATGTATCAACGATTGCATCCTGTTTCGAGGAGAATACGAGACTATGGAGACATGTCCAAGTGTGGTGCTCACAGGTATCAATAAGACTTGCAAGGGCAAACCATCCCTCAAAAAGTTCTTAGACACTTTTCTCTTATCCCCCGCATAAACCACATGTTTCGTACGTCCGGCATGGCGAGCTTGACAACATGGCAAGCGTAGAATAGGTCCACAGATGGAGTTCAACGAATATCAATGGATTCACGCGCATGGAGCCACATTGACTCTACCTTCCCTGGCTTTTCTTGAGAGCCAAAGAATCTTCGGCTCGGTCTTGCAATGGATGGCGTGAACCCAGTCGGTCTGTGCTCAACTTCTTACAGTGTGTGACCTATAGTCCTTGTCAACTACAATATCCCTCCATGGCTTTCTATGAAGAAAGGACATCTCATCCTTAGCTTACTCGTCCTCGGCCACTACAAAGTCAAAAATATGGACATGTATCTTCTTCCATTAGTCGATGAGCTTAAGATTTTGTGGGAGGAGGGGGTCACCGCGCAAGATATGAGCAAGCGCAATGGTCGACGATCCGCCAATATTCGAGCCATTCTCATGTGGACGATGCATGACTTTCCGGGATTCGAAGAGTGCTCAGGTAAATAGGCTTCCGTTCTCGTTGGTAATATCTATCATAGCTCGTTCAAGTTTGTATTCACTGGATAGAGGTATTGGAACAAGTCCGGTTACCTCAGGTTATCATGCATGTCCATTGTGCGGGCCACAGTTAGACTCCCAAAGGTCACGAACCATGAAGAAGATGGTATATCAAGGACAAGCCACCAGAGGGGCATGAATTCAAGGAAGGTTTTCTTGGATGACCTCCAACACGTATGAATGTCGCAAGCTGGTATGAGCTGAAAATGGTCCACGTGGAGTCACATCCAAACGGAATGTGACGGTTCTCCGTTTTCTATGAGTTGCCATATTGGACCCACTTACAGATCAACCACTTGTTGGATCCCATGCATATTTTCAAGAATGTGGGTAGCTTGCAATGGGACCACATCACAGGAAAGAGAGACACTATAGGGGCACAAATGAATTTGAAGGAGGTAGGAAAGATGGACGTGCTTTGGCCACAGTCGAGTACTGATGGTCGCGTGCAGCTACCTCACGCTCCTTGGATTTTTTCCACTAAAGAGAGAAGAGTGCATTGTGAAGCAAATAGTCAAGTCTATCCGCGCTCCAACAGGTATGATACGTTCTCTCAGGTCTGCATTTTCTAAAGACAACCAATTATCAGGGCTAAAATCCCATGACTGACATAAGATATGTCAGGCTTGTATTACGAATGGATTGTAATTGGTGTGCACATTTTGCTATTTGGAGTGTAGCCATTATTCATAATGCTTTCTCATTTGTGGCAGTTTATACTACTGATCGCAATCGCAGGATGCCTTACTCCAGAAATACGCGGGGCCATTTACAGGTTGTCAACTTTAGTGCAATGGGTCTCATAGAAGATTAAGATGTCCTCTATTGAATCCGTGAGGCGGGGAGCAGTGGAAACGGTCTGTCTCTTTGAGAAATATCTGCCTACCAGCATGCTCACGATACAAATCCACCTTCTTATGCATCTTGTAGATGAAGTGGAGATTGCTGGACCTGTCCATACGCGATGGATGTTCTTTTTGGAGCGCTTCATGAAAATCCTGAAAGGCTTTGTGCGACAACGAGCTCGGCCAAAAGGTAGCATGGCTGAAGGTTGGTTGGTTTCTGAGGCGCTAGTGCATATTTCACAATGGCTACCAACGGTGGATCCAGACAACAAAATGCTATGCTTGCTGAAGGATGATAATAGACTGATCGAAGATGTGGTGGTTGGAAATGGGGTAGAAAAAAGAATGGATGCTACAATGGAGGAGAATGTAAATTGCTTTTGTATGTTGCACCATTTGTCTATGGAGACGTGGCTCGCCAAGTACCAGCAAGCTAGGCAAGATCGAGAGGAAGTGCGATCTGAATTTCAATGTAGTACGTGCCATCGACCGATTCGATATACCGAGGGCATGGAGGAGATGTCGCGGTTCATGTCAACGCGATGGTTTCATGGAGCTTTGACCGCAGCATCTCACGAAGGGGCAGAGGTCTCAATCTCGACAAGTGGGAATTCTCGAGGGGATGTAGTCCAAAGGTGATGTCGTGTTTAGGATTTTTTGTATCTATATTTTATATGCGACAACTAATTTGAGTGTTTCAATGTATAGTACAAAATATATAGTGTAGCATGGTCACGTGGACAGCATTTTCGCATGGAGCGTATTGACAAAATACACTCCACAACGGACTGTGGTATCATGGCAAGGTTCGAGCAAGAGAGCCAACGATGAGCAATGGATCCAAACACGGTTATAGATGAGATGGAGTATTTTGGGAACTTGCAAAGTATTGTTACGCCGAATTATCATAGCTTCTCCATGATACTATTCGATGTGCAGTGGTTCAAAGTGGTACTTGAAGGAGTTGGAGCAATAGTTCGACGAGGTCCATCTAGATTTCTTGAAATAGATTCCAAAAAAAAATGGATGGATTTGCGCGACACCTTTGTGTTGCCGGTCCATTGTGAATAGGTGCATGAACTCATTTGTTTGTTAATTGTATTACGACATGATACATGTCACAATAGCTTAATGTCTCTTGTACATATTTGTGAATAGGTAATCTTCTATCCAAACCCCCGACAACCTCAATGGTGGTATGTTATACCTTTAGCTCCCCGAAGTACGAGAGTATATGATCAAAGCGATGTTCTAAGCATAGATGAGGACAATATGCAAACAGATAGGTCGATATTGCAAGGGGTGGAGGCCACCGAAAGCGTGGAGCATGTAGAGGAGCTAGCATCGGGTAACAATGATGGAAATACAGGAGTCCAAGAATTCTTTGAGAATGAGGTGGACTCGTCCTTTTGTGGTGACATGTCTATCGACCTTTCAATGTATGCGGAGTTGTGTCAGGAGATTGACATCGGACTATAGGATACTTCATACTTGGAGCATCCACTTACTCAATTCGTTGACTAATCGCTTATAAGGGTACATAAGATATGTGTTTTAAGTAAGATCATTTTTTAAGATTTATATTACCATGCTTTGTATGATTTAAATTGATTATGCTAATATCATTTTTTGTCTATGCAAGTGACCTTTTTGGATACTTAGATTATCAGGATGAGTCGAGGGATGAGCGATGAGGAGTTGCAGGATATCTTTATGCGCATGTCTCTAGATCAAATGGCGAGATTCAGAGACATGGTGAACCAGGAGCTGTCTTAGACATCATCAGGCCGCTCTATTAGATCTACTTCGGCGCGATCAGATGCTTCAGCTTCGAGTAGACGAGGTCGACACTCCAAACTTGGGCCAGAGGGAGGGAGTGCTTCAGGGTCAGGGGGATGCTACAGAGATACGGAGGTAGTGAGCCCGCAACCAGCACGGGATACAGGTGCTACTCCTCGCTCTCATGGCGGTTCCAGGGAGCGTGGCTTAGGTGGTTCCTATGGAGGCATGGACGCGGTGTCTCCGTCTCGTCGTTCTGCTGGAGTTGCGTCACCTCTAGGATTTGTCACACCTGTGGGGACATCTACTCCAGTTACTCCGACTTTTGCTCAGCTGTTTTGCAGGTGGCACCCCTATGGGTGCTACACCGATAGATACTACCCCGATCGGTACACCATATGTATAGAGGTCTCTTAGATATGCCCAGGAGCATGGTCACAAGTGGGAGAGGACCCATCTTAGGTATACCCCAGAGTGATATGCCTATCTTGTCGTTACTAGGTTGGGAGCCATCATCATGAATTATGAGTGGCGGAGGGTGATGGCTCGCATGAGAGAGTTGTGCCAACAAGTTTTTCGACATAATGTCTTAGATCATTGGAAAAACATGCCGGAGGGGAGCAAGGACTACATAGTACCATCCTTGCATGAGGAGTTTCCGATTCCAATAGCAGATAGATTTTCTACGGGCTAGATGATGGACTACATGCATGCATATATGTCACACAGACGATCGGACACACGTAAGGCACTCAAGAGTGGGGCTGCAAAGCCCGAGTGGCTAGATGCAAACGACTGGCGCAGACTGAGGACGGAGGCTACAGATTCTCCAGGACATTGGAGTCAGCAACGCGAGGCGGCGAGGGCATGACTAGAGGCCAAAGTGGTCCATCATCTTGGGAGTGGCGGCGGCCACAGGACATATCTGGAGGACTTTGTAAGTTTTTCTTTTGTTTTGCTTGCTTATTTTTTTACAATATCCTTTGTACTGACAATCATGTTTCTAACAGTTAGTATTTTGTTTTCTTTGTAGCACTCCATTACAAATCGCGATCCAACCGGCCTTGAGACTCAATATGCAGAGAGGCACGATCTCACTACATTGATCGACCAATTGTATAGACGCGGCGGCCCTATAAGTCACTCCTCTTTCTTGTCTGTAATTACCATGTTTAATTAGAATGCATTATTGTATGGTGGACCGATGTGTAATTGTTTCTTTTTTTTGCAGAGTCCATTCGATGCTCCTTTGCGACGGGACAAGCTTTCGGATGGTGAGGATATATAGCTCGCCGTTGGATCCCTAGAGCTCACACACCCTTCTTTTTTGGTCGCATGATCTATGTAGACATTTTCTATGTAGTAGTGATATCTTGACATGATTGTACTAGTCGCTTTCATTATGCGATCATGTATTTATTTATGTATCAGTGTTATGATTTAAGTACACTTTGTTTTTATTTACACGAGCATTGTACACAGTTCAGAAACCATTTTGTATGGCCCAAATAAAGCACACAGTGCTATATGTGACAGGGTAGCTTGCCACAAAAAAAAAATTTCCATGTTACCGACGCTATTAGCATTGCAAAATTACCTACCCGCATCGTTATTGGTGTTGTTATTAGCATCGCAGACCGTTGTTATCAACGTCGTTATTTGCATCAGTATCAGTTGATACCGACGCAAATAGTGATGCTAATAACGATACTACTACCGGTTGTTCTATGGCATCGCTAATAACAATGCTTTTTGCAAAAACAGGGGCAAATTTCTTTATTTACATTTTCGTCGCTTTTAACGTCAGTATAAGGCCTATATCTTGTAGTGTCACATGTGCGTACATCCATGTGGAAATTGGAAGGTCAACACCAGAGCACACAAAGCTCATAGCCGAACCCCTGACATGGGACGAGCAACAACATGTTTGCTCTTGCTATGTAGCTATCAGTGAAGAAGTCATAAAGGACATTCCAAAAGCCACAGCTAGAGAATTGCACTTGATACCCTCACTCTATACTACTCGATGTGAGACAAACAAGGAAAAGCTTAAAGAAATCAAATGAAAAGGGAAAGGACAAGGTGATTTTGTGCAGAAATGGTACTCCAACCAAAGTTTGGCAACCAAAATTAGCCACTGACTAATGATGCTTGCTGAGCAAAGGAACACCCTTTGGACATCAATACATGACCCCACATACATTACCCCAACCTCATTAAGAGTGTTGGCAATGGTCCATGAGGTCTAGCTTTCTACCACTGTCCAAAAATATCCCTTGTATGATAATGTGCTTCTAGAAGAAGATCTACATGTGGCTAGCATGCTAGGGGTAGAAAGCATGGTACTTGATGTTAGTACATATGTCTTTTGCCTCATTCAAGACCCTGCAATCGTAGATATCTATGCTTCCCATCAATACAACCTCAACTTCTTCACCTGGTTTCATCCAAGCCTACATGGCATGATCCCTAAACCATCTCTTGGTTCTACAGTAGAGTCACCTGAACCTCCTGAGTAAGAGGAAAATAGCTCTAAACACAACACTTGCTCTGATAAGAAGCAATGGAGGCATGTTCCAATGGGTAAGGACAAGAGTCTAGAGCAAATGCCAATGCAATTGGATGAGCAACTAGACGGAGGGGAATTAGGTGAAGAGCTAGACTCTCTAAAAAGAGAGGCAGTTGTATCCTTACAACCTAGCGAGGTTGTTCAACAGGCGCTGCAGCTATGTCCCATGAGGACACACTAGAGAAAGAGAATGATGAGGCCCAACCATGCACATCAATGGCTCACCTAGTTCACAGTCCTGAGTCTTTAAAGGATACACCTCGATTGCCCAAGAAAAAGAGGAGAAAACAACGAAAACAATGATAGTTGTAAGTGGTTGTAGACGCCAAGAAGATTGAGACCGAGAGTGCTAAAGAGCTAAGGAATCAAGCATCGAGTCCACCCACGAATGGACCCATTGCCATCTCTCCTAATAACAGTGAAACCTCAAACACATCCATGTGTCCTAATAAGTCAAAGAGACCATTACCATCAACGATCGCTTGCAACACTCAATCCACCGACAACAGAACTTGCATTGACCAATCAAGAGTGAATACAACACTGTCATAGCAAGTTGACAAAACCATAGAAGTCACATCCGAGGAGAACCATGACACAATAGCAGCAAAGCCTCAGGAGAAACATGAAAACCCCAAGGACAAAAGCAATCCTAGCATTGACCAATATTGCTCATCTAAGCCCGAGCCCCCAACTATGCTAAAGCCTAGGGAAACTCCCAAAACCTTTCATGAGATAGCAACCGAGCAAGCCCTCATCGAACATAGAAGTGTCACAGAGTGCTTGACTGAGTTGGATGCTAAACTCAAATTATTTGTGCATGTCTATGTCCTTGCAGACATGGGCACATTCCCTATGAAGCATCTTGAGGAATATTTTTCATATCTACTATCTTGGGAAGAGCAAGAATATCTTAATGAGCACTATGACAAGCTCCTATATGAACGCATGCAACTCATCTCTCATGAGGAAGCTGAAGAACTACGCTTGACTATGACATTCGACAAAGTGCTTTGGGAGAGGGGCCTCATTGGAGGTTGGTTACATGGTTGATGGGGAAGCTCAACAAAGGCTCATCATGGGTATGAGATGGTTCACTAACTTCATAGGTAGAAGGGGGAATACCCTTGGATCCAAGAATGACATATGGACCATGTAGTGGCTCTAGTGGTGGAGGGCATCGAGACTCATGCTTGGATTTATTCACCTTTTCCTGGGATAAAGTGGTAGCTAACTGAGCTACAAGAGTGGTGAGCTGCTCTAGAGTATACTGAATCCCAGAGTTTGACAAGGCCATTTGCTCAATTTCTTCATCAAATTTTTATATCATTTGTGACCATGTCATTCTTCCTCTCCATGCGTCAAAGATCATGCTGACGTAAAGTCTAGTTGAGCAAGCTATAGGGATCCATATCATGCACTTCCTCATGCATATGATGTAAAAAATTTGCACTTGGATCTATGTGTCTCTCCTGGAGTGGTCTACGCCCTATCCACAGTGACCTCAACGCACAAAAATGGCCATAACTTTTAGATCGTACTCTGATTGGGAAGTTTTTTAATTCAAACCAGAGGGAACAAATCCCTCTTCAACAGGAGTTATAAGGTTCACTCCCAAGTGTAATACATGATTTTTTGTAATTGAATCTTTATGACTGTCCTGATTGACTGTGGCTAAAAACACTATTTGTCGCTTGATGCAAATGCATTATATGAATGGTTCATAGACTGAGGGGCTTGAGCAACATCATAAACAACATCCCAAGAATATTGATCACAATCCCAAGCACATTTACATATCCATCCACTCTATCATCACTACATAAGTGGAGCTTAATGCCGTATATCTCTTTTGATGATTGCATACACTTCAAGTGTCATACATGGGTACCATAAGCACTAAAAGGGTGTCCAAAGGGGATTATTTCATTGGGAATGGTGGTGATCATAGGAGGGTACCTACACCTGCATACAAATATCATGCTCCAAATCATGGAGAGGTGGGAAAATTCCCAAGTTATGTACCCTTTCACAATCTTAAGTGATAAGGGAGGATCAGCTCTCTTTTGGCTTACCACCTCGCCTGGCATTGGCCTTTTTCCTTAGCCAGAATATACATGGCAGAATTTTTATTAACAATCAGCATGAGATGCATTGGAAAGGAAATATTGTGTCATTTCATGAGATACAATGATGAACAAGAGCTTGGATAGGGATTACCTTGATAGTCTAGTGAATCACTAGCTGCTACTTACCCCTTTTTACAATAGCTTATTACTCACTCACTTGGGATTAATCCAAGCACACAAGATTAAGAAGAAGTTAATGTCAACAAGTGCAATTGATTTAGGATTAATCATGATGCATTGGAAAAAGGTTTTTTGGATATAAATTTATTTTTCTCCCATCCACAAGGTAGAGATTTCACATCTTTTGCATTGTTCTCATTTAAGAGACCTAGGTCAAGTCATTCATAGCTACAAACTAACAAAATGAAGGTATTATCCATCCTCTAAATACCTATGAATATGTCATCATTGGTATCTATAGCCATACAGGCAACTAGTTCTACAAGGGATTGTCTCTCATAAGAGGATCATATGCCTCTAGAGGTGGATCTTGCTTTGTTGGGTTGGTTTGGTTGATAGGAATACTTGATTGGGTTTGGTTTGATCCAATGTAAGTATGTTGTTAAAGTTAGACGAGTTTCTTGTAACTACCTTTTCACCTTGTATCTTCATATAGAGAAAGCTAAAATTTATATACTTCAATTCATCTTGAGGGGTATGTACATACCGATGGAGCTACATTAACAAGATTGGACAAACTTTTCCAACATAGGAAGCATTTAAAAGAGTTATGGTTGAAGTTTTTGTCTCATTGATGAAAAAGGAGAAGCTAGAGAGGGCATGGTATGGACTTCAACAAAGAGGCTTATCAGTTAGAGACTATTACAGTCCATTTTTGAATCTTTCTATGTATGTTGAAGGTATTTCAAATTTTTCCAAATTTAACAAATACAACCTTACCCTTATCCTTGGAGGTTAGAGCTATGCAATCCATAATTTTCCATGTGGCCATTTGGCTCACTATAAAAGATATAGTCAAAAGTACAAGAGATATTTGTCTAGTTTTTAGCCTAAAATAGTGGGAGTTTTACCTTTAGACTAGTCCATAAGATTAGGAAAATATTTTAGCCCAATCAAGAGAGGGAATATTGTTTAAAAATAGGAATCCAAATTCAGTACAAGAGATATTTGTCTAGTTTTTAGCCTAAAGCAGTGGGAGTTTTACCTTTAGACTAGTCCATAAGATTAGGAAAATATTTCAGCCCAATCAAGAGAGGGAATATTGTAAAAAAATAGGTATTCAAATGCCTATAGCAAAGTGCCTATTTTTATTATACTAACTCTTCTTTAATGTAACTTCATTGTTCAACTTTCAAACCTTATCAACCCATATATCACCTGAAAGCTCTTGATATATGTGACTTTCTAATTAACATAACTTTGAAGAAAGCTATCAGCTCATTGAGATCACCCATTTGTAGCACAGACCCATTGGGGATTCCATGCTCCCGCTTTCTTTGATGGTGTGTTTAAGTTATTTAATTAAAGTAGCACATTTATGTTTGACCTGCAAATACAATTCCTTAATTAACCATTAAACATTAGTTCTTTATCGTAATTTATTATCACATACACAAAGACAATATCAAAAAGTCTTTTAAAATCAATTACAAAGTAATATATTTATCTTGTACCTTCTCCAAGGTGCAATGCCACACTAGCATTCCATCTCTCAGCTAGGATACTTATCCAAACACTTGGATACTCATGTCCAAGTCCCATAGACACAATCCATAATCCACCCTTTATCCAGAATAGAGTCTTCCAACATCCACAGATGTTAGGCCATGGAGGTCTTTCATCTCTACCCTAGGTCTAGCATGGGGTGTTTGGAGCCTCCTTGACCTGCATGGCTGATGTAGGAGTGAACCAAAATTATGTGGTGGCTAGTGTATCAAGTAATGCCCTTCTCGATCCATTTCCTTTGTTGATATCTCTTTTTCTTTTTGTAGTGTGATCATGGAGGTGATCTACCTGTACATCAAACCCTCATCCGAAAAGCCTCAAGATGGGTAAACTCTCTGTCTTCAAGGATTTTCAAGTTTTAAACAAAAACAAGGCAAACATCCTATCTTTAAGCTAGGGAAAGTAATCTTTTTCATGATAAGGATAACATCTCTTCAAGATTATATGAAATTCAAATAATGCCCTTCAGCATTCCACAAGGATCAATATAGTTGTCAATAATAATCCTCTAAAGAGTGAAACTACTTGAGAAGCAATATAGATAGTAATTCCATTTATACTTAAGTTGTAGCTCAACATAACACATTTCAAGCTTCTTTATATAGCGATTCCACAAGGATCAATAACATTATCAATCATAATCCTCAAAAGAGTGCAACTGCTTGAGAAAACATATAGATAGCAATCCCAATTTATACTTAAGTTGCAAGTGAAGATAATGAATTCCAAGTATCTTTATGTATCATAAATCTTTTCCATTAGAGAGGTGCAACTATTAACCATGCACAATCACTTCCTTATGACATCATAGAGCATCTACCTTATCATCTAATTTGACTTAGGAAAAATGCATATGTACCATAAATATTTTCCCTTAGAGAGGTGCAACTATTAACCATGCACTGTCACTTCCTTATGACATCATAGAGCATCTACCTTTGCATCTAATTTGACCTAGGGATCACTACGTCCCTCGTAGACTCATCCTACGCTTTAGGATATAATATTTTAAAAAATTAAATCTAAGTTTTTATTGCTAGACACTTACGTGTGTTTCTAATAATAAGCTGAGACATAATTTAATAACCCTTTTCAAGAGTTACAAGGGTCTTCTACTATAAGAGATATTTCATCCTATGCTTTTATAAGAGATATTTCACAACATAACACTCTTCTCAAGAGTGCACTTTTTTATAAGATTCAATACTTTGACTAAATACTTAGAGTTTTAGGGTCTTGCCTTAGGGGTACGCTTTAAAAATGGTGATTCTAAAATTGTCTTCTACACTGAACAAGTTCATCTAACCATGCTATAGACATTGTTTATTCTTTTATTGTTTTCTTTGACTTAAGACAAGGGCACCTAGTTATTTCTTGGAGATGGAGTACTCCCTTTTGCTCCTACAATTTCATGGCCTTTTTCAAATGTACTCCTCTTTGGTGCTATGATGTCCTCTCCTTCAAAGCTTTAGATTGTTCTTTGGTCTCCATGACCAAGCTTTGTCCCGTGATTACTTCAAAGGAGCTCTCTTCTCTTTTTTTGAATCTCTTCTTTTCTCTCGATCTCCTCTCTCTTTTCCCTCTATCTCCTCTCTCTTTTCCTCTCAATCTCTCTTCTTCCTCTATCTCCCTCAATTTATTTCTCTCCCTCTATTGCTCTCTCTATCTCTCTCAATCTCTCTTGTCTCCCTCTATCTCTCTCTCTTTCTATCTTCCTCTATTTCAGCATGCTAGAAAAATAATGATGTTGAGGAAGAAGAAAAGCCTTCTAAGGCTATAGCTTTATAGCCCAAGCCTCCTCTCTCTCTCTCTCTCTCTCTCTCTCTCTCTCTCTCTCTCTCTCTCTCTCTCTCTCTCTCTCTCTCTCTCTCTCTCTCTCTCTCTCTCTCTCTCTCTCTCTCTCTCTCTCTCTCTCTCTCTCTCTCTCTCTCTCTCTCTCTCTCTGTGTGTGTGTGTGTGTGTGTGTGTGTGCGTGTGCGTGCGTGTGCGTGTGCGTGTGCGTGTGCGTGTGGGTGGGTGTGTGTGTGTGTGTGTGTGTGTGTGTGTGTGTGTGTGTGTGTGTGTGTGTGTGTGTGTGTGTGTGTGTGTGTGTGTGTGTGTGTGTGTGTGTGTGTGTGTGTGTGTGTGTGTGTGTGTGTGTGTGTGTGTGTGTGTGTGTGTGTGTGTGTGTGTGTGTGTGTGTGTGTGTGTGTGTGTGTGTGTGTGTGTGTGTGTGTGTGTGTGTGTGTGTGTGTGTGTGAACAATGTTAACAAAAAGAAGGGGAGAGATATGCCTAAACTCTTAAGGCTTATATGGCCTTAATTTCTTTGTCTCAATTTGTCGGCATTGATTACAATGGAATTAAGGACTATGAGAGAGAGATGTTAATGAAAATGATGAGAATGATGGTGACGTTGTAGTTTGTGATCATTTGGGGGCAAGATCAATTGAAGTGAGTATAGAATTGAATGATGATGCATTCGAGGCTCAACTTGTTCATCCATTCGATGTGAAGAACAGATGATAAGTTGATGTCCATGATGACATCAAGCAAAAATGATGGCTTAGTTTGATAAATAGTTCCTTCTTTTCTTTTTTAAAGGTTTTTTTTTAATCTTAGCTTTTATCCACCCCCTTTCACGCGTAAGTTGGGATATTACATGAAGAGTGACCATCGACTTCTAAAGTATTTTCCCTCTCAACCAAATCTATCTTCAAAGCAAAGATGGTGGTGGTTGGCCACATTACAAAGTTATGATTTTGAAATTTCATACATGGTGGGAAAGGATAATATTGTGACTGGTGCATTATCATAGGTAGGCACGTTCCATTTATACAATCTCTACCATACATAAGGATTAGATTCATGATATTCAAGAGGAATACTTGTTAGATGATCACACTGCCAACATGATGAAGAAATTATAGGAGAATAATAAAAGTGTCACACACACAATAAAGAAGCAGGAAGACTATTACACACACATAGAGGTGGTAGGGATGGTGGAGGAGGAGGAGGAGGAGGAGGAAGAGGTATTGGTGGTGGTGGTGGTGGTAATGGCAAAGGGTGGAAGAAATGGACTATGTGAAACAAATGTAGGGGGTCTCTAGAAAAAGCTTACTCAAAAATCTCACTTATTTCCCTTCCACACAAAGGGCTTGAGCATGTTCTCCATTGCACAAACACTTTGGCCTATAGAGATCGAAGCATATTCTTGTAATGAGCACTAAAAAATTTTGTTTGCTTGCAATATTGAAGATGATATTTCATTAGATAGCTGATGCAGTGAGTTGTGATATACCTTTTGCTATATTTCAAATTTTAATATTGCTTTCTTACTTTTGATGATGCATTGAGCTTGATACTTATGTATTGAGCTAAGAGAGAGCATCATTCATAAATTTTAAGAAATTTTTTGATGCCTTAATCTATGGGTTCTCATGCTTGATATCTAGCACATTGATTCTTTAATGTATTCATAGTCGATTCTTTGATGTATTCATAGTCGATTCTCTGATGTATTCACAGTGTGACTAAGCCATTGATAATGATACTTTGCCTCATCTTGTTGCAATTTTTAAATGATTCATTTTACAGTTGGTTACATCCTCAAATTCTATTGAACTTATACATATATATTATGTGGAATATTGAGAGTAGATAGCTTACTTGAATAAATATTGGCAACTTGTACTAAATTTCAAATAGTGTTTGGAAGTACCATGATGGTCTCATATTTTTTCTCATAAGGTCTATTCACATAAACTCACATTGGAGCCATATAAGGGTCATGAGAATGAAAACTTATGCTTGAATGATTTAGACTTTGGCTTTTTAGATTTTTTGAGATTATAATAGTATACACATGCATCATAGCCTAACAAAACTAGAGTCTTAAGGGTTTGGCCCTATGATAGCGTTTGCATGACCTACTTATGCATGCCCGACTCAAAACACAAAACATTTACACATGCATTATATTTTCAATCCCACATAGTGCATATCCTTGCACCCTCATAAACCACATGTGCTCTTGACCACACCGCTCACTTCATTATACCCTACTGCACTACATTATGCACTAACATGCTACACTTGTGCATAATACACATACATACTGCATAGTAAAATTGCATGGCACCCAGTGCACCCCGTCTTAGATTATCTGGGGGTATTCATCCTTAGATACCCCCTACATTGATCACTACACATAGGCACCCTGATTCACCTTACTGCACATTACTCACCTCAATGCACAGTGCATTGAACTCTACACGTAAACCTCTTTTAGGAGGGGACAAAGATGCACTTAGTCCTCCCTATCATTGCATTAGGGGACTCCATCCAAAAGGGGATTGCCAACATGGAGATAGGAGCTATTGCTCTCGTGATATAGTTTTGGAGGCTTGGGGTAATCCATCACCTGTAGAAGCCACATGCCTTAATGTTATGCTGCCAATGAACCCAAAGGTCAAGCTATGTGGTGTGTTGAAGGATTTCCTATTAAAATCACAGATAGAAGCTACATAGTTTAATGTTATGTTGGTGATGAAACGAATTCAACCCATTTGGTGTGCTGAAGGATTGGTTTATTAACATCACTAGTATCAAGTACTTAGTGTGCATCATTGTTGTCATGGAGGGAGTGGACTATGATGTCCTACATGTTAGACCTTAGTGGGAAGTACAACAAGAATCAAGGATTGGTTAATGGATTAATGTTCTTTAGAAACCACATAGAAGTTTTGAGCATCAAGATGGACATATGGAAAACCTCACTAGTCGACTTGGATGCCATCTCTACCTTGCTAAATGGCAATCTAAAACTACACCCAACCACTCACAAAATACATCCCTTGTTCTAATGGTAAGTGAGATTAGATGTATATCCTTGTGGAGCCCCAAGGAAAAGGGGTTTCTACTACAAGAAAATCTATCTTGTAACATTAACAAGCTTTTGTTTCATTCTTTAGAGAACCACAACAAGGAAAAGAACACCATTAGCAAGAAATCTTCACGCAGCATCATAGAAACAATTCTCCCATGGCTTTTAACTTCAACAAAATTAATCATTCTTTTCACTTTCTTCATAAAATTCATCAACCAACAAAGAGAACACAAAAGAAATACCACTTTGAATAGAAATGAGATCACATAGTATTCATCTTTATTATCTTCATAGTTTTCTCTCTCAGTCTCTCATAGAAAGATACATTGTTTTGCATAAAATTGGCTATCTCTATCTCTCTCTTTCTCTCTCAATCAATAGTACATATTATCCTCTCTACAATGCTCAATAATCACTCACAATAATCCTTCTTAGGTCGTGGATACACCTCCCAAAAGGTGTGTCAAATGCGAAGAGACACCAGAGACATCATAGTGTCATGTGAATTCTAGCTTCTGTCATCATTGTTCTTCTATAACCTTCTGTGAATCTTCATCAACTACTTCTGCACTTCAATTACCTTGAATAGAGATTCCATTAATCCTTTTCTAAGACAAGAACACTTCCCAAAACATCCATACATCCAACATAACACTCAACAAAAACAAACAACAGAGACCACAGAACAACAAGACAACAAAAGAGCAGAACTACAGAAGCTACAAAATCTTACAAAAGATCAACAAAGACCATAAAAACCACAAAAACCGAAACAAAACCAATTCAATATTTCATAATCCTTTTAAAACAACCTCAACCATCTCTCAAAACATCCATTCAACCATCTCAACTACCAAAACAAAAACAAAACTAAACAAAACTGAAGAAAATCAAACCTTACAGAACCAAACAAAGAGAATCACAGAACCCTTTAAAACAACATATCCTCATCAAAACCCAACATAAACCCTTCAAACATACTCAAACCATTCCAAACACTTCAAAACATCTTCAAATTCAAACAATCAATCACCAAAAACAACCATTCAACAACAAAAACAACAAAAAATCAGCCCAAACAAATCATTTCCACACTCAACATATCCCCACACTTTAAAAGGAAGCGTCCTCGCGACCTCAGAAAGAAAAGGAGAATAAAAGCTTTAATATTTGCTAAAAAGAATCTTCAATCCATCACAAGTCATCAACTACTATCACATCCCTAACATATCAGCTTCATAGAACTTGTATCTAAAACACATATGAAAGGAAAACCAATAATACCAAGAACCATTCCAACATCATAAAACCAATATAACTCAAACTATTAAAGAATATTAAAGTTCAACATCCAAGTCATCAACTGCAACCATGTTATAACTGATCAAAAACAAAAAAAACACATCACCCAACACAAAAAATACCCATATACAAATATAGTATGAATGGCATGGATCCCCAAAAATTGGAGAGAAAAAAGAAGTTTCCATTAATAAAAAGATGATAAAATCATGAAAAGATCCACTACTAAGTAGGATGAAGGTATCTCTTCTTAAACTGCATACTAAGCTTGAGGCGCTCCAAAGCTTTACTCTCATTAACAAAATGCTAAGGCACATTTTGGAGGAACTATAAACAACACATCCTTTCCAGTAAGATAATGATCCTAGTAGGGAAGGCATGGGCAAAGTAATACAAAACATCCATTTAAGCAACAATCACATCCACATTTGGATTGATGATCGATGGGGGAATACTCTTCCGAGCATTCAGGTTTGATTGTTGATGCATGAAAGAAAGATACCAACAAAAATGAGCTGCAAGATAGATAGTCGTATCCTCAAAAGCAACATGCACTCTAGCAAAATGAAGGTAAGAGTTTGAACATGCTGAAGACGTATCACAGGACCCTGGAATAAGAGGCCAGTTAAACATTGGTCCTATCACAGAATCATGCAATGTCCATTGTCTTCGACAAAGTATGTCACTATCATATCCAAGAGTATCCAGCACTGACTGGGGAGGAAGGTTAATATAATCTGAGGGAGAGGTAATAGAATAAGAGGAGAACATTATAAAGGAGGATAAGAAAAATCATAGAATGAGGGTAAATGAAGAGATAAGGAAGGTGGAAAAGACACAGAATTCAACAAAAATGTTCAAAGGGAATTCATTGAGAAAACAAAAGGAATAGGAGGAGCAATAGGTGGAGGTTCAAAAGGGGTAGGAGATAATGTGAGATCGGCAATAAAAGGACAAATGGTAAACACAAGGATATGGAGAGATCCAGAAGGGGTTAAAGATAAAAGCGGAATGGTATCAGGGTTAGAGGAAAGAAGGGAAACATAAAAAGGGAAACGATATGCTATAAGAGAATAAGAAAGGAGATCAGCAGGATCCAACGAATAAATAGAACAACAAAAATTAAGATCCTAGAAAAAGGACTCAGTAAATAACAAATGATCAGCAATAAAGCTCAACAACGGAGTTTGTAATGGCTGGATATTGAATTTATGAAATACACTCCTGATACGACGAGGTTCTAAAGCATCAGCCTCCAAAGGTGGGTGCCAAGCATGTCATTTACACCAAGATGTCTGCTCATGATAAGTCTTCAAACTTTCTGCTAGCAAAAGCTCAACTGAATGTACATACATAACAACTTGCAAGATCACATCCCCCACATAAACATTCAAGTCCTCCTCATCAGGGATCTATAAATGGCCTATAAGATACATGAGAGATAACAACTGGGCCTCATGGGAAACCAACTCATCCACGAATCTATCAAAAAACACCCTCAACAAATCTGCAGACTAGAGATTTGACCACCCATCCTCTGGAGGTTCCAAATCCACATTGCTCAAAGAAATATACAAGGCAAACCTCTGCTGATTATAGTTGATCCAAAACGAAGGAGGAGGAGACACCAATTCAGTATAATGGATAAAAACTTATTGCATGCAATCCATACGCTGCTGAAGGCGGTCCACTTTAGCAGAAAACCCATCACACAGTTTAGCTTTATGTTGCAACTGATCAAGCACCCCTTTGGAAGACAAAACAGAAGATACATGAGCTGGAGGAGGAATAGAAAGAACAGTCACCTTTTGGTGAAGTTCTTCAATAAGTTTCTTTTGGGACTCTACAATTTCCTAAGAGTGCTGCAAATGACCCTCACTAGTACCAAGTTTACTAGCCAAAGTGACCATTTCCTCAAGGGTAGAATTTTTCTCAATCGTCAAAGATGCATTCTCCTCCCCCGATTTAACGACTTTAGATTCCAACTCTTTAATGGTTGCCTTCTATGAATCCATTAAGGCTATGGAAACAGTCATTTGTTTACGAATATCACTGAGTGTAGCCCTTTCTGAAGACAAATCCTCCAGTGCCTTATTCAACTAACTAGTTAGGGAATCCACCTTGTCTTGCATGGAAGTGTAAACACTAGTGTACAATGTCTGAAGACAAGAAGTGAGAAAGGTTTCTAGAGTAGACAAGCAACTTGAAACCATATGTGGAAGCATGGGTCCATATAATATGGTTTGTAAAGATGAAGGGATCTGCGAATCGAGATGTCCTTTCCTTTGGGCTACAAATAAACTGATTACATGAGAGGAATGAAGGAAGGGCACTGCCAGAAACAGCAAGAGCAAATGCCTGTACAGGGGAATCTAGTACAAGAGGACTAGAAGGACCCTTCGTACAAAGGTGTTTCTATCGAAAAAAAACAATAGGGGACTCTTCATCTTCTGAATTAGGTTGCATGGATGGAGGAGAAGGGATTGAAGGTGGAGGCTTCATCGGCAAAGGAGCATGATTAGGCACTAGTACACTACCAAGAGGAGGTGCAAAATTGATAATGTGTTGTAAGAAAGTACCATAGGAGACATTATTGAGTTGACACTTCCGTACTCGTCAAAAATGTTGATCCATTTTGGATCATAGAAAGCCTTGCCCACTTGAACTTAGCACCCTCTAGAATCTTCAAAGAAGCTGTGAACAGTTCCTTGGATAGGTACATAGATGCAGGTTTTCCCGACATAAACCGCAATCCTGGAGGAACTAACATATTTGCTTCCATATGGGAGAAGAGATATGGGCAACAGATACCCCTGAACTATTAATAAGTTGGTTGAGAAGCAAGGTGGTACAAGTTTCCTTCTTCAAGAGCGTGGCAATGTCCTCAACAGTAAGTAATTTATTACTGCTGGGTACAAACAAAGTAGAAATGGGCAAGCATAGTGCTTCATTGATATTAGTTGTAGGTAAACAAAAGGTGTGGTTATAAACCAGACCAGACTGGTTTTTATAAGAAGCCAAGAAGGAGTAACAAAGTTTCTCATCAATAGGCGGCAATGTGAGGGCAACAAATGGTCAGAGGCCTGCACGTCGAATGTAACCTGCCTCTAAAAGGAGGGAATAATCTTGGACTGTAAGCAGAACATGCTATACCACAATCGGAGGGGTAGAAGAAGGTGCCATTCAGACTATATTAAAAACCCACACACACACACAAAACCAGGAATAAAAAGAGAAAACCTATAAAATCCACGAACAAAACCACCACTGAGACCATCGACAAGAGAAAGATTTATGACAAGACTGACTGGACTTGACAAGACCATCCCAAGCAAACCACAACCTACGGAAAAAAATTCGACATGACCTATGCACATATATGATCAAAAGCTTCATGATATGCATAACAATCAAGCACCCTGATCCCCGGAGACAAGCACACAACAGAAAAGAAAAGTGTCACGCATACCATAACCCAAACACAGACTCAAAAAGCCATGACTGGACCAAAAACTCTAGCCGAAAATATAAAGAACATCGATCACAAGGGCAGACTAATAATCTCAAATCCCACATAATGTTCAACGTCCTACAATGCGATGAAGTGGGTGAGTGAAACTAATGACTCATTTTTTTAGATGATCAATTAAGCACAGTTCATTGTTAACTTAATCCGTTAATGCATGGTGAGTTGGAAATGTATCCCAACCCCTCTCAAACTGGACACAACTTAACTTGAATGGGTCTCTACTAATGTAGTTATTTTTACAATTATATGATGTGTGGTGCTTGAGTGCATGCATGCATGACTTCGAGGGGTTCATTTTAATTACAATCTAAATGTGTCTGTAACGTGTGCATATGCACTTGTGAATGGTTTTTAATTTACAAAAATTGAGTGGGTTATACTGCAAAGGTGCGCGTGCAACAATGGGGTTCCTTTTACAATTAACATCCGATTCATTTTATTTACAATTTGATGATGTGCATTCTGCTAATTTGGTGTGTGCAACGGTCAGTTCATTTTTATTACAGTTAAATGTGTATGGTGCAACGTGAGAGAGGGAAAAAGAGAAAAAACCTAGTGACGTGTGGGTTTTGTTGCAAAGTCTGATACCACGTCCTCAAAGATGGAATGCGCAATCCACGAAAATACACAAAAAATTGACAGAATGTCCACTAACAATAGTCGTCCTGCCGTACAGAAAAGACGAAAACCAACTAACACCTTAACTTTTTTAAAAAATTATACGTATGACCAAAATAAATAAAAAAGAGAAAAATTTGATCAATTAAGGGGGAGTTTGTTTTGTTTTGTTTTTCTTGAGGTGGAATATGGAGTGTGATAAAAAGATATATGAACAGTATTTTGGTTTGTGGTGGTTTGGATTTTGCTTTGTGTGTTTTTATTTGTTTGATTTTGTGGTTTTTTTTTTCATACCATGACCATATAGTATGGAGATGTTTTTTCTTTGTTTTTAAGCATTAAATTGAAAGAATTTTTTTAAAAAACCAAGAAATGGGTTTTCCTCAACACAAAGGCTAAGAACCATTTTGTTTCAATTTTTTGGAAAATTCTCGATCATGTTTTTGAATTTTCAAAGGATTTTAAATGATAAGTACATTTTTAAAAGATTTTTCCATGAAAGAATTATGTCTCCAAAAATAGGTTGATATTTTCCATTCCAAAAATTTGTCCAAAATATGAAAGAATATGAATGTGAGTTTTTGGTTTTTTTTTTGGAAATTTTTTCTTGATTTTTATGTACTTTTTTGGAATCTTTATGCATTTCCATCATTTTATGAATGATTTTGGCCAATTTTAAGTTTTTCAAAAATTATCTAATGGCATTTTTCATTAGATAAAATTTGCAAAATGTAGGAAAATGTTTTCAGCATTTTCTTTTCTTTTCTTTTTGATTTTTTTGTGTAATTTTTGAAAAAAAAATATGATTTTCTTTTTAATTTTAAATATTTTTTATGGATTTAATGATTTTGAAGGGATTTTCATGATTTTAAAAAAAGGAATACCCGGGTACGTGTGTGTGAACAGTAGCGACCTCGCACGCCCACGAATGAGTTCGACGCACATCCTCTTGCGTGAACATCCGCGACGACCACGGACACACCAACCACACATGGTGGCGTAGGAACAGCTACGAAGTAAACCTGAAAGCACGTCCACGTGCGTGAACACGCACGAATCCATGCGAACACACACGCAAACCAAGGCAAAAAAAACCAAAACCTACCCACGCTATCAAAATTGAGGTGCAGGTTGGGGGGGGTGTGTGAGAAAGGGGGTTTGTGGGGGGAAGGTGGGTCATGGGCGGGCGGGTAGGGGGTATTGGGAGGGGTAGGAAAAGGGGGGGTTAAGGGAGTATAGGTGGGTAGGGGTAGGGGGATGGGAGGGGGGAAGGAAGGGTGGGAGGGTGGGAGGGTGACGGGGAGAGGTGGGAGGGGAGGGGGAGGGGGAGGGGGCGAGGGAGGATGATGCAGGCGGGCGAGCATGACGGCGATGCAGTGGGCACAGCGACGGGTGGCATGGGCACGAGCAAGGGCAGCAGCAGCAGAAGGCGTGGGTGCGTCCACACTGGCAGTGCCAACAACAATGGTAGGCTCCAAGGGCGGCGCAACGACAGGCACCAAGGGCGGCGCGATGGCGAGCGCCAAGGGCGGTTGGTGGAGGACGGCGAGAGGAGGGAGTGGAGGAGTAGCAGGGAGAGGAGGGTGGAGAGGGAGCGAGGGGAAGGAGAAGAAGGAGACGAAGGAAGAGGAGGACGAGGAGAAGGAGAGGAGAGAGAGAGAGAGAGAGGAGAAGAAGAGAGGGAAGTGGGGGAGTGGGAAGAGAGAAGGTAATTGGGGGGGGGAGGGGTCGTGGGAAACAGAAGGGAAAGGGGCTGGTTTGCGTATGTGTTTGTTTTTTCCTTTTGGTTTTTTTTGTTTTAGTTGTTAAAGATTTGTTTTGTTTGTTTTTTTTAAATGAAGAAAATCAATGTAAAAAATCATTAAAAGGGTGGCTCACCCCCCGTCCCACGCACATGCGCGAGGCGAGGGTAAAAAAAATTTGTGTCAATGGGATCAAACAAGACCAGGACGGTGGCGGGGGAGTCGGGGATGTAATGGCAGCATCTGGACGTGCGGAAAAGCAAAAACACACGCATTCATGCACAAGGCGAGGCACGCGGCAACACAGCGAGATAAAGAAAAATTAATAACACGCAAATTGCGTATCGGAACAAAATTCCATAAAAAGAAAAAATGGGTTGGGCAATGGGGGGAAGATGAGGGAAAAGTGCAACAGGGTGTCCAAGGCGAAATCAAGGTGTTCACATGGGAAAATCTCACAAAACAGACTCCAAAATGGACTCGAAGATTAATATGTGAATAATCGAGTACCGGAACGAAGGGATGTAAAAATGAAAAATGTCCAAGGGAAGGGGATTTATAGGGTTGTCACATCAAAACTCATTTTCAGGGGAATGAGGAGGGGTTCACAAGCGAAAAACACAAAAAAGACGCCCGAAAACACATTAAAATTTTAATAACTAAAAATCCAGCAGGCAAAATAAGGTGGAGAAAATAGAAAAAATGTGGGGAAAGGTTCGTTGGACACGGCTGTCAAATTGAACTGGAATTCCGATGAAAATAGGGCATGTTCACATGGAAAAATATAAAGAATACAAACGAATATGTCTCGAAAACCCGCAAAAATTAATAATCGATGAACCATGCATCGGAATGATGGGAGCAAAAAATAAAAAATATCAAGGGAAAGGTGTAGGGCAGGACTATCATGTCAGATTGTTGTTCCAAAGCAAAAAGGATGTATTCACATGGAAACATGTCTAATTGACGAAAAATTGCTCAAAAATTAATAACTCAAGAACCCTTTAGCGGAATAGTGATTGGTAAAAAGGAAAAATGGTCAGTTAGAAGGGAAAAGCAAGGTTGGAAGGTTGGATTTGGGTTTCAGTGAACGTAGGGTGCGTTCACATGAAAAAACTTCAAAACAAGGGATAAAGGGAAAGCGAGAAGGAACGGCCCTGGGAGTGGGGTGAAAGTGAAAGGGTGGGTGAGGAAGGCACTCCATCAAGGTAAAAGCAAATCATGGCATAGATGCATGAGAAAATTGATGCATATACAAGGCGTATGCATCATAGACGTGCAGGGACGCGTCCCCAAACTTAAAACCTTAACACATGAAGGGTAAACCAAACATCACGGACCTAGGACCACGCATCAAACCAATTGCTTACGTCCCTACACTTAATACCTAGCCATCACTAATAAACAAAAGGTGTACGATTAGAAAAACTTGGCCCATGTTGGAGAGAATCGAGGTTGACTGTCGATGTCGCATATTGTGTCGCATTCGAATGCAGGAGAGACCAAGGTGTCTTTGCAGTACGTACACGTTCAGTGGGTAGGGACCACACACTAGCAATACCCAGGGAGGCAGCTTTGTTGAGGGAATCGCGAAAAACCATCGATGGCAAAGAATATTGCACTCAACTCAGATCACTCAAATGGAATGAAAGAATAGTCACTCGTCCCATTACTGATATCACTCGAGTGAATCATGATTGAAACCCAAATCTCACACCTGAGTTAGGAATCACCAAGGGAGATGGTGCAGAGGGAGTATGCCACGGTGCACAATTGATGGTGCATTAGTGCGCCCAACCCCGTCTGGCATAGGTGCAAGCAAGAAGGCCATGGAGTCTTGTTGTGTAGTGTACAAAAGAGGATGGCATGTCCTATGGTGATATCAGAGACCAATCCTGTGTGTGCGTAGGGAAACAAGAACATACCTGACTCCAATTGTCGTAACGTCCCTCAATCTTCACCTCTCAATAATTGATTTAGGAAACACCAGCCACACTCAACCCCCCCTCTGTCTCACACTCTGTTGATAGATACAGAAGGGTAGCCCGTTCCTAAAACCCATTGAAGTTTCCTTACAATCACTTGTGCAGAGGTTATATGCCTTGAGCGCAATCGATGGTGCAGTAGTGTATCCCGCCCTATGCTAGCATATAGTGCAAGAAGGAAGGCTAGGGATCCTTATAGTGCAATGCACAGAAACAAATCGACCCTCCATTCCACACAGCTCACCTCTCATTTGAATTGTGACTAGTCCCACCCTCTATCTCACACTCTATTGATAAATACATAGGGCAGCCCATACTCACAGCCCATCCTGTTAGGATGAAAGTTCACATCACTCAAGTGTTTGTCGATGAAGATCACTTTGTCTGTCGCTAGCATCAGGGAGTTGATGACGAGGCGTACCCACGAAGGTAGCCCATATATTTGGTACTGTAGATTTTATGAAAATCATGTCATCTATGTTAGGGAATCACATGTTCTATAGGGAGTACAAAGACAACACACCAAGGGAGGTGGCTTTGGAATTTCTTTTGGAAAAGTGTCTATTGATGATTTAGCTATCTTGGACTACGGGGTGTTACCACCTTTTCCACAGCTAGCTTCCCGAATAAGGGTGTTTCCACCTTTTCTCGGAACAAGGCCTGCTATGACAGGGAACTTCTTCCTTTTCTCCCATAACAGAATTTTTTTTCTTTTCTTTTCTTTTTCTTTCCTACTCCCGAGGGTGTTTCCACCTTTTCTCGAAGAATAGGTTGGCATGATAGGGACCAAAGTCCTTTTCTCCCATGATTGATATATTTTTATTTTATTTTATTCTTTTTTTAAATTGTCTTTGAAGTAGCGAATGGCAGGGACGCCATGTATCAGAGCCATCCTTGCCACCTCTGTTGAATCTGACACAGAAGGGAAGCCAAGGAGGAGGAGAAGGTGGCTGCAAGGGGCTATCACAACAAAACCATAGCATTAGAATTAGCAAGAGGGTTAACATGAACATTAGGTAAAGGCATATTGACCTTTGTACAAGGAATGAGGAAGCTATCAACGGTGATTGTCAGGATCCCCATGGGGGGCAATACTTCTTGAGGTGATAGCCATTAATAAGAAAGGGGTTTGGACTTGGACTAAGCCATTCGGATTGATGGCAAGTACCGTATAAGGACCCATCCAGCGTTGTTGAAGCTTGCCAGGAAACTTGCCAAATCGGGAATCATAAGCGAGGACTAAGTCACCTTTTTTGAACTCTTTCTGCTTGATGAAGTTGTCATGATAGACCTTTCTACGAGCTTGTGTGGTTTCCATGCACTGTAGGGCCATCTTGCGGTTCTCATCAAGACATTCCAAGTGCAAGAGATGGCATTGTAAGAACTCGGCATCTCCCAAGCGCCCCTTGATAGCCACTCGTAGGGAGGGCAACTCTAGTTCAACAGGAAAAATTGTTTATGTACCATACACCAACTGGAAGGGTGTCTGTATGCCCAAAGGGCCTTTGTAAGTTGATCATCCCAATCACGGCAATGCACGGCAACAATTGTCCTTGTCAGGATCAAGCAAAGGATGCGATTGGTGACTTCAACTTGGCCATTGGCTCTAGTATAGTAGGGGGTGGACTTGCGATGGCATATCTTATACAGTTTTGTCAATTCTTCCATGATTTTGTTAAGGAAGTGGGTACCTCTATCACTTATAAGCTCTAGGGGACTACCAAAATGGGTGATGATATTCTCGTATAGGAACAAGGCCACGTTATTGCAATCATCCTGCTTCAGAGCTTTAGTTTCATACCACTTGGTGAAATAATCCATACGTACCAGGATGTATCTATTTTGCTTCCATCTAGTAGGGGGATTGATTGGATCTACAAAGTCGATACCCCACTTCTCAAATGGCTTCAAGGGAAGGATAGGTTGTAATGGCATGACATTGGTCTTGGTGGGCTTCTCCATCCGTTGACATGCATCACATTGCTTACAATAGTCATAGGCATCCTTATGGAGGGTCGGCCACCAGTATCCTGCTAACAAAGCCTTTCTGGCTGTTGCTTCTCTTGCAAAGTGGCCTCCACATGGCTCATCGTGGCAAGCCTTCAGAATAATCCCAATCTCATCTCCTACAATACATCATTTGAGTACTTTATCTTTGCTCTTCTTGTACAGTGCGCCACCTAACATGGTGTAGGGGGACTAATTCTAACAGAAGCTTCTTCCTTTCCTAGCTAGAGATGCCAAGAGAATACTGCTGGATTGCCAGTAGATTAGGGATGTTTGCATACCAAGGGGTGACAGTTTCTACTAGAAACAAAGAAGCATTAGGGAGGTCTGGATTATCCCACTCCTCGTCTGCATTCTGCGGGATATGCGACAGATGATCAGCCAACATGGGAGCGACCAAGTTTGGTGATTACCTCAAAGTCAAACTCCTGGAATAGAAGGATCCATCTCATTATTCTTCCCTTCACATCTATTTTGTTCATTAGGAAGAATAGGGCCTCATGATCCACATAAAATTTGAAGTGAGTTGACAGTAGGTAGTGGTGAAACTTCTCTAGGGCAAACACCATTGCCAAGCATTCCAGCTCTGACACAGTATAGTTACGCTCTCTATCAGTGACTTTTCAGCTTGCATAGTAGATGGGCTGATCCAACTTCAAGGAGCCTTTCTAGCATAAGACAGCTCCTAAGCCTTTAATTGATGCATCAGTGTGCACATGGAACTCCTTCGTCCAATTCGCAATTTTTCATTCTTCTTGGGTATGACCACGATGGGTGAGACCCATTCACTATTAGCCACTAGATATATGAACTCGTCTTCCAAGAGCTTCACAACTCTGCTTTTACCAAGGTAGAGTAGTTTGGGTTCCTTTTCCTCTATCGTTGCCATACAGGCTTGGCATCAGGCTCTAGATCAATGTGATGCTGACATATTGTGGGATCAATCCCTTTCAAATCTTTATAAGACCATGCAAACACGTCCAAGTTCTCTTTCAATAAGTTATACAGAATTGATATTTCCTCTTCTAGTAGCCTGCTACCCACTTCAAGTGGCATTCAGAGCCATCTACATCCACAAAATTCAATTGGGATGTCCTCCTCATATGTATCCTCTTCAGGTGGGATAGATTCTTCCATTTCACTCTCATAACCATCTTCCTCAGTATCATCTTCGTCCTCTTTGGACTCTATCTCTGTCTCTGTAGGAGCTTTGTTAGAGAAGAACAGGTTCTCTATTTCATCTTCTGCCTCTGGCTCTGGCTCTGCTTCGGCCATGTAGTAGGGAGAGCAGTACATCCAGGCCTCTATCTCACTATCAGAGGTAATGTCGAAAGTCATTCCTAGTTCAGGCAGAAATTATTCGCCCATTGACAAGGACTTTGCATCTTGAGGGAGTCGACTTACAATGCCCATTGTTAGGGACTATGCCTCTATTTTCTTGGGAAATATCTATTTGGCAACCTCTTCATCTCTTGATGTACCATTTGTTACTTCATTAGAGGAGTCGGTTATGACTTCAATGGATGTGGATCCATTGCCTTTTTGCGATCCATACAACTTCAATACTACTTTGTTGGGTCCTCTGCCTAGGTCAGGGTTCCTTTGAACCAATCCGTCCTCGCTCTTGCTTCAAAAAGCCATGGTCTTCCCAGTAGTAGAGGGTATGAGGTCCCATAAAAATTTGGTTTCACCACTAGATACATCAACCAATAGTCTCTTCCTGCCAAGGTTGTCTCCACATATGGGAGAATGCCCAATGGTTTGTTTCTGCTCTGGTCTGCCAATCTGATAAGCCACTATGTAGGTTGCATTCCTTGCAATCCTAGATCTTTCATTGTCACATCTGTCATTACGTTTATTGATGAGCCTCCATCAATCAATGCATCTACAATAAAGCACCCTTCAATCCATATGCCAATCTCTAGGGTTCCAGGATCTAGAAAGGCGTTGGTTGCATCCACTTCCTTTACAGGCTCTGGAGCCTTATTGGTCTGTGTTGTTGTTGAAGGAGCAATCCTTAATCCACCTCTTTGAGTCAAGATGCTTTTGAACTTCTTTCGACATCCAGGAGATAGCATCAGTAACTATCAGAATGTTAAATTTGGTTTAAAAGTGTCTAGGTCTTTTACCAAATCATATTCTTTAATGGGATCCACAGGTTTCTTCAGCTTGCTAGGAAATGGGGCTACACCCTTTTTCATCTTTCCTTTTTCTTCTAGCAATGGCAATATCGTCACTTCTTCTGTGTCTAGAGGTACTTCTGTATCATCTATCTCCTGGACCTCTGGTTTTGTTTCTAGAATTGTTTCTGGTACCTTCTGTGGCAATGTAGTGCTCTGTACTATAGGGTTTTGTTATGTACTGGTCTGCCCTTCTGTTGACAAGTTGAACTTCACAGTCTTGGTAGGAGGATTGTTCTCTTTTTGGACAAGTGGTTCCTTCTTCTTGGCATGAGTAATAGCGGCAACTTCCAACTCCACAAAATTAGAGCCAAGCTCCTATGCCTTCTGCTGGCTACTATCAGTGGCATTGGCATTGACAAGGGTTGGACTGGGACAATCCTTTGCAATGCGGCCTTCTCCTTTACATCTGCTACAAAGATTTTTATAGTCCATTGACCTTCTAGGGTTTGGATAATTTGGCAAAATGTGCCCCTTTTCTCCGCATCTATAGCATTCAACTTCTGATCTCCGGCCACCGCCACACTGTCTTCCTCTGTAGGTCTGGGACAACAGGAACCTCCTTGGTCCAAAATTAGATCCGAACTCCCTGGGCTTTGGCCCAATATTTTGGGTTGTCATCTTCGACTCAACAAATTGAACCTTGCATCTTTATCTCTCTTCCCTCTATCATGCATCTCTTTTAGAGAGCAGATATTTGTTGTATGTTGCTTCCTCAAGCAGTATGAACAGAAAGCTCCTGGAATAGTAGGTTGCGGGTACATTTAGTGGCTAAATGTCCTAATTGATGGCATTTTCCACACCATGCATTGGATCTAAGGGTGTCTCACGCCACTCCTATGGGATTGGACACACCGGCAGTGTTTACCTTCAAAGTCTGCAGCTACTCTGTCAACACATCCATGAGTTCCTTCTTGATATTTGCAACTGAGTTAGATAAGTATTCCTTTAGGCTTTTGCCTCTTGACACATTGGTAGCAGAGTTTTGTGGTATCTTTATTATCACTGGATAGACTAGTTGAGCTTATGCAAAGGGTCCTCTGTTCTAGTTCTAATTCAGGGCTCCTGTCTGGACTGTTGGCTATTGTTGATTCCAGTTGGTAGGATTCCAGTGTTGAGGCTTATTCACCATTTGAGGGATTGTCTGAGGCCATTGGAGTAGTTGTGGATCCATCATGGGGGGCACTATCTGCTACCATTATGGAGTTGGTGAACTGTACTGAGGCATTGTAGGCATCTGTTGGTAGGGGTAGGGAACAATTCGTGAGACTGTATTTGGTGAATACACCATTCCTGACATTGTAGGAGGTAGAACTCCTTTTCCTAGGTCATTGAAAATCTTGCCTCTACTTCATGATACAATCTAGCACCTTCCACTACAGCCTACAGATTGGTTGGTCTTCTTAATTCCATAAACTTGCGAACTTATGGTTGTAGGCCTCTGAGGAATGCTCCTTTCTGGATGCCTTCATCCAAATGATGATTGGTCCATCTCTTCAGGATGGATTCCATTCGCTAGACATAAGCTTCTACTCTTTCTCTAGAGGACTGACTTAGGTTCATGAACTCCTCTCGCATCCGTTCTTCAAAACCTTCACACCTGAATTTAGTGAGGGCCAACTTCAAGTCGTCCCATGTGCCAAATGTTCATATTGCTTGTCTCTCATAAGTTCTAGGTCTAGATGGTGATGTGCGTGGATATGAATTTCAGTCGACTATTAAGAGGACTCCTCCGGGTCTATTGGAAGAGGCACCTCACATGTGGTATTAGAGCCTAGGTTTCAAAAGAGCTTTTAGTGTAAGGTTAAGTAGTCAATGTATAAAAGGAATTAATAAAATAACCACACTTATTTAAAGAAAACTGTTATTGATTATCTTGCACTAGCATACACATTGTGCCCACAAGAACTTAGCGATGAGGAAGCTACATGTTAGTGGGATATTTTTCCCACCACATATCAAGTAGCCTTAGGGTCAAATAATTTCTCATACTGCAAAGCTATATTTGAGATAATGGAAATGATCTTTATTCCTCCAATTGTATTGCAACCTTATCCTAACTCATGTACATGAGAGATTTTTGGCCAAGGAATAGGTCACATATGGGGATATATTGTGGGAGTAACATCCTTCTTGAGCTATCGAGGATTCGATGGGCTAAATAACTAAGGATACTTAAGATATACTTTTTGTTCAGTGCCTTTGTTGAACAGTTACTAGACATTGGGAATGAGCCTATATTTGAAACCTTGTGGGTATATCGGAAAGTGCTACAAATAGTACCACCCAAGAGAGTTGTTGTAGTGCCAAGAAGGCCTTATTTTGGCACGGGATGTTTTGGTTATCCCCAAGAGCCACCATATTATGTTGTTTACCATGTACACGAGAATCCACCAAGATATGAGAGTATAGACCTTGATACTTTTCATGAGGAAAGGATCCATGAGATGGTGTGTTGGTAGATCATAGTATGATCAATATATCTTTGTAAATACTTTTCATGAATATAAAGTCTCGTTATTATTTTTGAAGAGCATGAGTTATGAGCTTATGATGATAGTTGAGTTGCTTTGACAAGTTAATGATAAAGTACACTTTATGCAATTGATTTTTGAGATCATGTATTCCACTGCTTGCCAATCCAACATGTTAGAATTAAGAGAGAGAGTAATGGTTATCTTCGACTCGTCTATGGAGTTGTTTAAGCTTACAAGAGGGCTACGACTGAAGCCCAACCTAGGGATGGGACGATCTTACTTTTACTTAGACTCAACTTTGTACAAAGATGTGAAAGTCCATCTCAAGTTGTTGAAATGGCTCCAAGACCTCAAATTGATTGGACTTTATAAGTACGATACTCTTCGAAATGATAAGGCAAAATATATAGATGGAAAATTTGTAATGAGAAATAAACGGGTGTATGAACAAGTCATCCAAGTTATACCTCTTGACCATATAGTAGTCCACAAGAGACATGCGCGAAATGGCTACTTTGTTAGAGGATACCCTCCTTTACCCTCAATTTATAGAGCCTTAGAGACAGATAAGAAACCCCCTTACTTTGTAAATATACCATTACACGAAGTCCATAACTGATCTCCATTGTATTTCTTCTTTTGATAAATAAAGATTACCTTATTTTATAAAGTTGATTAAGAGAGAGTAGATACTTTAACTCTTGGGAAATCAAATCTAACATTTAGCTTGTGTGGTAGTAATCAGAATCACCAACTAGTGTGAATCGATGAAACATACAAGGAACTCCAAGAGAATAAGTTTCTTCTCAAGCATACACCACCACCTAGGTTGAGCAATGAAGGACCCAAGGTGGAGCAAGATGCATAAGCTTGGATTGAGGCTATGGACGACTATTTCCTAGCCATGCTGAAACTATTGTTGCAAATCAGTCCATGACTGATCTCTTTGTCTTATTGGCGAAGTTAAGCTTTGATGGAAATAGTTTTGCCAAGATAAAGGGGTAACAAGAAGCTTTCCAAAATTGGGAGCAGATCAAAGAAGTTGTGAAAGGACATTATCTTTCCCCATCTTTTGAATCAATCAAGATGAATGAATTCTACAACTTACGACAATAAAACCTAACCTTGGAAGAATACTATTCTAAGTTTGTGAGTTTGCGCAAATATGCACCCCCAATGACAATGTCTCAACAGATTGCAAGGTTCTGCCAAGGAGGACTGAATCCACCCTTGGACACTTGCCTTGAATCAATAAGACCAACGACTCTCAAAGATACTTCTATGCTGCGAGCAAAGCCTATGGCCAAGGAAATTGCTTGAAATGGCCAAAGAAACCACCTAGTAAACAACTATGGAAGGGGCTACCCAAACCATGGTGTCGACATGGCCAATGCCAAAGGGAATGGTAGAGCTAATGCAATCACCCAAGGACCACATGGGATAGGCAACATGCAATGCTACCAGTGCGGAATGATTAGACAAGTAAGGAATAATTTTCCTAACTATCCTGAAAATCCTAGCCCAAACCAGGTTGGTGGAAGAGGTCGAGAGAACAACAACAACAACCCAGGCCGTGAACATGGAAGAGCAACTAGTGCCTGTGTAAATACCATGATTGGACAGTCCCTGGAATGCACATTACGTGAAGAAATTGAAAGAGGATCCATTCATGCTGCCATGGAAAGGAAAGGAGCGGACCACCAATGTTCAGTAATTCAATCTCCATCTACTTACAAGGGTACGTTGTTTATAATCTTGATTGATTGTGGTAGCAATCATTCCTTTCTTGCACCCAAATATAGTTAAAAGATTGCACCTAGAATCCAGGGGGACAAGGAAAATGATAGTAGAATTGGCTAGCGGGAAGGAAATTGCCTCAATTGAAACTGTAGGGAAACTTCAATTTTAGTTAGACAACTAACTAAAGTCAAATTCTGAATCCTACCACTAGGATGGTACAATTGCATTTTGGAAATGGGTTGGCTCAAGAAGAACAAAGCCCAAATTCTATATGCTAAAGAGGAAATAATCTTTCAAGACTTGGAAGGAGAAACTGTAAAGGCATATGGGAAAGCTAGAAGAGCTAGAGTCCCCAACTAGCCAAAGCAAGCCGACTCAAGAAAGGATTGAAGAAAGGTCAACCAATCTACATGATCCTATTGAATAAGGTCGAAAAGACTAATGAAGGCACTCTACCTTCCTGGATCAATGACTTCGAGGATGTCTTTCTAGAAGAATTGACTCAACTGCCTCCAAATCGTGAGGTTGATCATGAAATAGAATTGGTTTCTAGAGCCAAACCAGTATCAAAACAACTATACAAAATATCTATTCTTGAAGCTATTGAGTTTAAGGAGCAATAGAGGCAATGGATAGATTAAGGATTTATCCGGTCAAGTAATTCACATTGGGGAGCACCTGTCCTCTTCTAGAAAAAGAAGGATGGAACATTTAGACTCTGCATTGACTTCAGAAGACTAAACCATGTTACGGTCAAGAATAAGTACCCCATACCCAGGATAGATGAACTTTCAGATCGCCTACACGGAGCCAATGTTTTTTCCAAGATTAATCTAAGGTCTGGATATAAATCTGAATCAAGGAATAAGATATCCCAAAGATTGCCTTCAGCACACTTAGGTATGGTCATTATAAATTTTTTGTCATGCCATTCGGATTGACTAATGACCCAGCCACGTTCAACCATCTCATGCAAGACATCTTTCGACCATATCTAGATGATTTTGTGCTAATATTCTTTGATGATATACTAGTGTACTCCAAATCAATAGAGGAACGTGAAGGTCACTTAAAGATTGCCCTAGTAACATTATGTGAAAATCAACTCTATGCCAAGATGAGTAAATGCATATTTCTCACTGATAGGATTGAATATCTTAGATACATTATTTTCGCTAATGGAATCTAAGTAGACCGTACCAAAGTAAAAGATATCCTAGAATGGCCAATACCTAAGGCAATAAAAGAAATCCGAGGATTTTTGGGACTGATAGGATGGTACCAAATCTTCATCAAAGATTATTCCCTCATTGTTGCACCCTTGACAAATCTTTTGAAGAAAAATACAGTAATCATTTGGATAATTGAGCATCAAGAAAGCTTTGATAAGCTTAAAGAAGTTGTAACCATTGCACCTATACTATAACTCCTTGACTTTAATCAACCATTTGAGGTGATCATTGATGCAATGGGACTTGCAATTGGTGGGGTGCTAGTACAAGAAGGAAGACCAGTGGCCTATACTTCGAGAAAATTGAAGCTCTATGAGTCCAACTATGCCACTCATGGCCTTGAAACTATGGAGACACTATCCATTGGGAAAAGGAAATTCACATTAGTGACATATCATAAAAGTCTTAAGTGGATCTTCACCCAAGCTGACCTAAACATAAGCTACCCAACTTATCGAGTCCACCCAGTCATAGACATTCGATCATCAGGATCAAAGCCTCCCACTTTCCTCTATTGGGTTAGCTTTAGTTTTCTAATTTTAGCAAAGCATACTACCACACTGTTTGGACATATAAAAAACAGCTTTCTTTTATTACTCAGTTAAACTGGGTCCGTTAAACTCAATCTTTAGCATGTAATAAATAATTTAAAAATCAAATACGTTATTTCATAGTAATAAGCAGAGCCACCACTCTGCAAAGTGGTACAAAACCATCTTTCCACAAAAAGACATTTTCCATCCTAGGATAGGACCTTTCAATCCCTCGCTATTGGGTTATATGTGACTGCACTCCGTCTGTGGTGGTCAATAGGGAATTTATTAGCTCAGAGCCCCTCTAAGCTTCCCTGAGCCTCAAGAGCCATCCTACATAGCAAGGGAACTTATCACTCAGCCCTTTGCCCTCAAGTGCTCGAGTGATCAAAAACCAAAAACACCTACTCCCCTTTGGGGCATGGGACCCCCACCTACTGCATGTGAGTTTTTCCACACTCTACAAAGTGTTAAGGAGCATTGGGTTGGAGATCCCAATGTTCCAAACCATCACAATCCACAACTCGTTTGGCTGTTACAAGCATGGAATCATAAGAAACATAATTCATCATTCACAAATCCAAAAGTAGTCATAACCATAAAATATTTTTAATACACTTGTCAATGTATGCAATGCATAGAATCTATCCCCCTCATCAATTCCCGTGTTCTTTCCTAAAAATCAATTGATAATACTAACATGTGTTTGTAATTTTAAGTATATTCTAACTAATCGTCATAATCTATGTAGCAGACTTATCATATGGCTTTTCTAACATTACTAACTTATGCCTCATTTTATTATAAGATGCAAAAAAGAAATAACATAAAATAGAAAAATTAGAAAGTTGTAGAGTTAATAGCTTAAAAGTAATCCTTTTCTTATATACTAAACATGATTATCTTCGTTCGTCCATCCATCCGTGATTATATGGGTTATGACCGCAACCTCGGTTTGTTGTGGAATAACTGGTCCTTTGGGTTGAATGGATTCGGGGGTAACTTCCACTTGCACTTTAACTTCATGTTGAGTTCCCTTAGCAAGGCAACGACTTCCTCGCATTGGGGAGCTCTCCAAACATGACCCCTCTCAGCATCTTGACGTCTCTTAGGAGCCATGGAAGAAGCTTGATGGATTTGAGCAGCGCTTCCACGTAGGTGTGGAGAGAGAGAGGCTCGATTGATTGCAGCATAGCTTCATCATGTCAACAACAAAGAGACTTCTGCATGGGTTGTTGTTCTGAGTGATGCTCATCCCTATTTATATAGTACTCAAGAGGGGGGAGATAAAGAGAGAATGCTTGCTTTTAGCGTTTTCAATGACATCATCGATGATATCAAAGAGGGGCTCAATATTTGGAACGTAGCGTGGAGATAAAGATAAGAATTTACAAATATATGGCAAGCATCGTGTGTTGCATTGTCAAGTGGGCATCATTCCAAGGCGGTGACCAAGGCATAGACCTTGGCATACTTAGCAATGGGCTACAAAGGCTTCGTTGGCGCCATTGGCTGCGCGTGAGAAGCTCCCACTAGCTTGTAGGAAAAGCTTCCCAGGAGGTCACCCATCCCGGCAGTGTCGTCAACCAAGTGCACTTAGCTACCAAGTGACTATCCACTAGGCTAGTCATTTTTATAGTTCTATACTACAAACACAATTTTAACAAGCTTGTCTTGGGAGGGTTTCCCAAGCCTTCCTTCAATTACTTTCATAGTTAGAGCTAGTTTTACCATTTTGTTTTCAACATAAATCAATTTTTGGAATGTATGCGCGCATTGTTTATTAAAATAAACTAAGTAATGGGGACACTACATTGAGCTTACCACAATGAGACAACAATGGGACTCATTCTGACATGTACATGCTCTCTTGAGTACTTATGTTTATTAGGGTGTTGTTAGTAGTATTTATGTGCTTCTAGGTTATGTATTGAGCTTTTACTCAGTGGTTGGGTAATGCATCTGGTAGTTCTCTTCATTTACCCTTGAGACCTACCCTATGTATGGCATCTTACCTATTGCATGTATGGTTTCTAACACAATACAATTATGAAAATATTCTATGCTAGTTGTTCCTGGCTTCTTCCTTCTTGATTGATCACTGTTGGTTATTAGCATATTGTAGTAGTTTATTATAGTAGCCTATCATTTTAGTTCTATGCATTTTATTTGAGGGTAGACACCTAGACTTGACAGTCTTTTGTTTACAGTTTGTGAATAGCTCATTACTTTGGCAATATCTCATGTCTCCCACTTGATTTAGCAGTGGTTTTGGGGCTGATTTGCAGGGTATTACAGTAGCCCACCGTCTTGCCCTTTTGTGTACTTGCTTGGTCTTATTATTGCTAGTGGTTATCACAGTAGTGCTATCTTTAATATTGAGAAACTAGATGGGATGGGCTAAAATTCCAAGATGTTGAGAGTGCCATCTTGACAAAAGAGGTGAACAGAAAGAATGTGGATACTTCTTGTACATCTATGCATTGACTGTGAGTGGCCATGGTAGATACTCTAACAGGTATCAGTCTTAGGACATGTGGATAGTCTCACAGTAAGTCATGTTGCTATAAGTCTAGTCTTACTTGTCATTATTATGGAAAAGTAGGTTACATTCAACCACAATGCCATAAAATGTGCGAAGACAAGCACAAAAAAAAGGGAAAGGGTAAAGTGCAGAACAAGAATGATGATTGCAGCATTGTGCCTAGCAAGTCTAGTGTCAAGATTGAGGAGATTAATGTAGTGCAGCCTAATATATCTTATGATCTTATCTTAGTAACTTCTTCTTTGGATGCTTCACAACTTATTAATGCTTTGTCAAGATATACTCAGTGTTGGTTGATAGATTTAAGGGCTTTCTTTCATGTGACCTCTTGTAGATAATGGTTTCACTCCTATCTTAGTATGACTGGATTTGTCCATTTGGATAATGACCTAGAAATGGAGTAGTTGGTATTGGTAATGTCTAGCTACATTTTGGTTTAGACAACATTTTCACTCTTCATGACATGATGCACATCATGTGTACCAACTCTCACAAAGAGCCTTATCTCTGTTGGTACCTTGGATGATGTAGGTTATGTTGTCTCTTTTGGTGATTCCTCATGGAAGATTACCCATGAGAATCTTACTATTGTACGGAGTGCTAAGTCTAGTACCCTCTATCATTTTCTTGTATATGGGACAGTTCACCATGTTTTTGCCATGGCTACAGTTCCACATGTAGCTCTTTGGCATCATCACCTTGGACACATGTCTTTGAAAGGAATGAAAATGCTTACCAGTTTGTAGTATCTGCCACTCCTAGACTATAAGTATTTTGAGTCTTGTAATCATTGTTTATATGGCGGGTAGACACACAGTACTCATAAAAGGTCTAGCATGAAGCGCATGGGTGAGCCTTTGGCTCTTGTTCACATTCGAATGTATATGGTCCCATGCCATGCTAGGTGGTGCGAAGTACTTTATCAGATTTGTTGATGATTACTCGCATAAGGTCTGGGCATATCCTATTAAGCAGAAATTAGATGTCTTGTCTATCTTTCAGTGTTGGCTTGCTCTTGTTGAGAACCAGAAGCGTCAGTTGACTACCCCTTACCCCCCTTCCTAGAAAAGTATTGTTGAATGCATAAACAGGAGGATTCAGGAGAGTGCTTCCATAGTATGCTTAGCTAGGTAGGCTTACCATAGCACTTTTGGACTGAGGCAATTACTACTATCATACACTTGATTAACCAGTCCCCTTGCACTGTTATTGATTGTTGCCAAGTTGCAGAGGAGGTTTGGACTGGGAAACCTCCATCATATTCTCATTTGCACGTCTTTGGTTGTAAGGCATTTTGCCATGTTTCCAAGGACAAGCACAATAAGCTAGATCCTAAGTCCATGAAATGCATATTTCTTAGTTATGGGGAAGCAAGTGAGATGGGTTATCATCTATGGGATCCACATTCTCACAAGGTTATCCTCAGTCATGATGTCATTTTCCATGAGGAAAAGATGCATAAGTAGCCTAAGCAGGTGGTTGAGATACACAAGGTGATCTTTCACAAGGAACTTCCTACTCCCATATAGCTAACTAGACAGCCTGCAACAACTGATGCTCCAACGGCCCAAGACCCACCTGTTGTGTAGGATTAGCTTGCTTGGAGATGCTCTACAAGAGCTAGGCATCAACCTGAGTGCTTTATACGCTCCATGGATTATGTTATGGGTGACAAATGCATGTGAGTGTATCTTTTATGATGAGGCCATGCATAAAGATGATAGTCACTCATGGGACAAGGCTATGCAATCGGAGTTTGACTCCTTACAAACTAACAATATGTGGGATTTGGTTCCTTTGCCTAATGGCAAGAAGGCATTGCCATACAAGTGGGTATAAAGCTAAAAAGTATTCTTGGACACCCCAAGCCCACTTGCAAGGCTAGATAGGTAGCTAAGGGTTTCAAGCGAAAATATGGTGTTGACTTTGATAAAGTCTTTTCTCTTGTGGTCAAAATGACAACCCTATGCTTCTTACTACCATTGGTTGCTCAGCTAGATCTAGACCTTTATCAAATGGATGTAAAGACAATTTTTTTACATGGAAACTTGCATGATAAGATCTATATGCAACAACCTAAGGACTTTGAAGAAAAAGACAAGGAATACCTAGTGTGCAAGTTGAGAAAGAGTCTTTATGGCCTTAAGCAGGCACCTAGGGAATGATATCACAAGTTTAATGCTTTTATGCATTCACAAGGATATAGCTATAGGGCTATGGATCTGTGTTTATACACAAAGAAGGCTCGTGATGGCAACCTTATGATTTTGGCACTCTATGTTGATGATATGCTTATTGCTAGGAGAGCTCATGATGAGTTGGATGCCTTGAAAAATCAGCTCAAGAAGAGCTTTGAGATGAAGGACATGGGACATACCTTGCATATTCTTGGGATGCACATCACACACGATTACTCTAAGGGGCTCCTTAATCTACAGAGAGAGAGTATATCCAAAAAGTCCTCGAGCAGTTTCACTGGCTCTAATGGTAAGCCTATTAGCTATTCTATACCTTCTCATGTGAAGGTTAGTTAGGCCGATTGTCCCCAATCTAATGAGCTGAAAGCCTAGACGGCAAAGATCCCTTATGCATCCATCATGGGTGGTTTGATGTATGCTATGATAGCCACTCATCCTTCCTAACATAGCATTTGAAGTGGAAGTTGTGACATGCTATACGGCTATACCTAGTAAACAACATTGGGTTGCCGTCAAGGGTATCACGAGGTACTTAAAGGAAACAACAGCTATGTGCATATACTATGGTGGCCAAGATACAGGAGTCATTGGGTACACTAACTCTAATTATGTAGGACATGCAAAGAGTAGGAAGTCCACCTCTAGCTATCTCTTCACCTTTATTGGAGGTGTTGTTTCTTGGATGCCCTCTCTACTACTAAGGCCAAGCATGTTGCAACCGGTGAGGCTTGCAAGGAGGCTCTTTGGTTAGGCCCCATCTGGTTCGACCTTGGTATTACTAATGCGGTCCCTACAGTACATTCAGATTCTATGAGTGTTATCCAGTTAGCCAAGAATCTGATCTTCCATGCGAAGATGAAACACATTGAGGTGCATTACGACTTCATTAGAGAGGTTGTTGAGGACAGGTCTATTGACCTTATCAAGATCTCAACAACTGACCAAAATCTTATAGATCTATTCACAAAAAGTCTCTAAGCATAGTGTTTTGCCTTCCTCAAGAAGTTGATGGGCATTAGATGAGATGACATCATTCCTCATCCTATTGTACTTATGTACTTTTGTACCTTGTCATTTTTCTCTTGTTCTCTCCTCACAAGGGGTACATTCACCTTTAAGTGGGAAGTTGTTGGGGGGTAAAGATGCATGTGCCTAGCCACCCATGTATTACTACACTGACAATACCCACATACTTGTACACTGCAAATGGCGGGTGCCCTTCACTATCACTTCATTCTTTATTCTTTCAGTGACATTTGAATAAAGGTGGTTGTGCCTAACCACCCATGCTACATTGGCAATATCCACACACATGTATATTGCAGGTGGCGAGAGCCCATCATTGTCACTTCATTCTTTGTACTTTTAGTGACATTTGAAGAAAGGAAAGGCCGGTTACACGTTGTGACTATTGGAGTTTCCACACACACACACACACACACACACACATATCTCGCTCCTTCTACCATAGCTCTTGCTTCCGCTTGCATGCTTCCACTTCGGGCTCACTCCCTTCAGTAACTTGGATAATAGTAACCGTGTGTTCTTGGTAGATGCTAATGAGCTTGTTTTTATTCTTCTTCATGTTATTATTGTCCAAGTTTAGCAATAACATGAAAGTTGAGTTAGAGGCAAAGCTTGTTTGCTAAATGAACTTGATAAAAGACAATGAATTTGTTCTTATTCTTGTCTCATGTTACTACTATACAATTTTAGCAATAATAGATGAGTTGAAAGCAAAGCTTGTTTGGTGATAAAAGAAATTCAAACAAAAAGTCATCTAAAGTTCGAGCCATAATCAAATTGGTGCCTTTTATAGCTATGTGGCTATGTAGATGCCATTCTATTTGGTTGTGTTAGTATTAGTGAGGGAGTTTTGGATTTTGTCTTACCTCAGATTACCTTTGAGATATTTGCCACCCTTGGACAAAGTAATAATGTGGTCAAGGTTTTGCTTGGAAGGATGCCATCATCTCTCTAGAGATGTGTGTACATTAATATAACCTACTACTTCTTTTATGCAAAAAAGGATCGAAAATAAGGTTTTGAACATGAAAAATATAGATCTATTTTAGTCATATTGTTATATGCACAAACTCTAAAAATAAATATTCTTGTATTATTTCTAGCCATTGTTTTTATAAAATATTAAATTAACATGTGTATGCCAAGGCTCTTATTGATTAGCTCCTTATAGACAATATTTTTGTAATACATGATATTGTATTAATCAAAAGTAAGTGAATACAACATCAATTGGATGCAATGAGGCTTTGGGCCATTTTGTTGAGCTTTCTATAGAAAAGTTTGTAAAGTCAGTGGTTAATCTTTAGAGGCCCTAAAATAGTAAGAAACTCCTAGCTTAGCCTTCATAGTTAGTAGTCCGATCTCCCCTTTCTCCTAGTTTTGAAAATAAGTTCATTCATTTTAATCCCAATAAATTTGATGGTCACCTCATAGATCACATTGATCAATCACCAATTGCTATCATCCACCAACTTGGCTTGGTCAGCAAAATGGGCCATAGCCACCCCAAAGTTTTCGTAAAGGTTAGCATTCTTGAGCTTAGGAACCACATGGATATAATCCCAAAACAAGTGCTTCTCTATCTCTTTTGACTAGCCACAAAATGGACAAAGATGGGAAACACAAATTATTTTGGTTTGCCTAGTACAAAGGGGGAGCTTCTTTAAGATCAACCTTCACCATAGCACATTTATCTTGTAGGAGGGGGGCTTCTAGATTCTTTTAACTCTTCTTTTCCACATAGATGTCTTGGCCATTGGAGACTCTTTTTCCACTTTTGTTGCTAATTTAGTAGAATTACAAGGGACTAGGGTGTAAAGTCATGAGATGATTTACATAGCTAGAGTTGCTTACCTATCAGACTGGTAAGATCCTTCAGGACTAAAAAGTCCTTCTTTCTAAATTTGGAAGAGGGCCAAACCTCTCTTCTTTATAGAGTCACCAAGGAAAGACAATTAGCTTCACAATCAATTAACCTGAGTGTTCCACTATCCATTCCATTGGCTACCAATAGCTTTGCTGACTATCCCAAATGTCCACCCAGGAGGCAACACCTTCGTTGTGTAGGGAACTAGACTTTCTATGCATAGGTGCTAGAGTCATGTTGTAAGCATAGAGAGAGAGCCAAATGCTATGCCCCAATGAGCAGTCTCCCTTTCTTGCTCCCTAGAATTCCAAGAGGCATTGCTTAGAATCTTTTGTCGATTGGGCCACCATTGCTTGAGCTATGTGTGACTAGGGAATTTCGATGACCAATTGGGGGCATGAGATAATGTCTTGCTAGTCAGGATGGATTTGAGTTTCTCCCTTTATCTTAGTAGAAGATATCCACCCTTGAAGATCATCCATGGTTGGCTACCATCCATTCCTCTGAGCAAAGCCATATTTAGACTCTGTGCCTTAATGGAAAGGCCCTCTAGACCTGCACTTCCAAGTCCTTTATCCTCCATCAGCACGTTGTCAAAGAGTTTATTGTTCATAATATAAATCATGGGATTCTTATGAACACAGAAGTACTTCACTGGGATTTATATGAGGAATTTGCATACATAATTCAGTCATTGTTACCCAATAACCAACTTAATTACATAAGTTCTTTTGTATTTAGTATATAATTTTCAATTGTACCATGTATATTGATAAAAAATAAGTCTATGGGAGCCCATAACTTGGTCAGTTGGAAGTAATTGACAGTCTGCAAGATAAATCACGTTGATTCAAGTGCAAAAACATGGTTAGAACTCAAGAAAAATGCCAAAAGTCCATTAGGTTCATGGGGGACCTGAAGTAATGGACTAATGTGACCAGTAAGTGACCTAAGTAGGTCAAAAAGTAGTGTGGACCTGAGTAGGATGCAGCCCGCATTTTTCGGCACAAAATGCAAGCCTACACAACCTGTTGCATCTGGAGAAAGCTGGGAGCTATGGTGCATGCTTTAGAGCATGCAAACTAAAGATTAACAAGAGCTGAAGATGAAGATACAAACAAGGTGAGAGCTCCACTTATCCGTCCATTTGGTCTAACAAAAATGCATGGTAAGACAGTCTATAAAAGGGAGAAATCTGAGAGAAAAGTATTCGGCCTGCTCTTATGTACATCTTCTCTCATTTTATCTACCTTATTCATGGTCCAATGAAGCCCGACTTGTACCCAAGTACTTGAGTGACTTTGGGGCAAGCAAAGGGTGAGGATTTTGAAGGTGTATGGGCTGTTATGGGCTGAAAAAACCAGTCATAAATAGGGCAACCCACTGTTCTTATCCATTTTTATGAACAAACAAGTGATTCATGTGGTTGTAATACAAGAAAATGACCTCTTATCATCAGGGCTTTACCCATTAATGATTAGAGGAGCTTATTTATGAGTTTATGCACTCTTTTTGAGCTTGATTATGGGATGGAATTTTCTGTTTTAAAACGGAGCTGAAGTTATAAGTATGCTCCTTCAATGCATTTCATGTACTATTGGTCCATGTCTTGAATGTACTTGAGTCTACCAACAAAATACTAGTTTCATGGAGTTGTAATCCATCTATGTACATGAGATAAAAGCCATTTGAGCTTGCATTTGGTATATGCATTTGGATTAAAAATCTGAGAATATCCTTTATGTGATGGCTTATTTTTCCAAATGCATTTGATGTAATCAAGATAGAAACATTCATTCCATTCATGTATGCTAAATACACAAAAAAAGCTTGAAATCTTCTTCTTCTTCTAAGTCATTTCTAAAACCCAAATCTTGTCAAACTCCATTCTTTTTCCCTTCTCCAAACCTTGAATCCCATACTCTTCTTCTTCTCTAAGCCCTAGTGGTAGACCTTCAACCCTTAACGCGATGACAGTGGTGAAATCGACGTGAAGGTCCGCTGTAAAAGAGGAAGTACAATGGGAGAATCATCAAGTACACGAGGAGATGCCTTGCAACAATTGGTTTGTCTGATGCAAGAAAGCCAACAACAATAATTGTAATTTCAGTAGTAGTTGCAATTGCAACAACAACGGAGACAAGAAGAAGAGCGGAATGATGTTGCTGCCATTAAAGCTTTGGAAGCAGTTGGGCAAGAGCTCAAGCAATTTAATGGGCAAAATGTGTCCTCTTTTATCCGCCTCTATACTGACAAGATGGTCTTCTTCAAAGTTCCTCAACATGCCTGGAGCTGATATTTTGCCCGTTTGGCTGTGCATGGTCTCTAGGACCGAATTCATGGTCTTTTCCAAAAAGACACAGGATGGTCCGCGTTCAAGAAGGCTTTTCGAGAAGAATTTTTTCTTGAAGATTCTAGCCTTATGACAAAGAAAGTTTTCACTAAATGGGTCGAAAGGCCCAATAAGGGTCTAACCGCCACTGCTCTTCATCGCGAATTTGAAAGTAAATTTGCTCAACTAGGTCTTGGCAATCATCAAGGTATGGAAAGCCAGAAGATTGAATTATTTCTAAAGGCTGCAGATCCTTTCCTTCAAGAGAAGCTAACTGATCGACTTGAAGATCCTGACTCTGAAACGGGATTGAAGACTGCTTGGAGTGATGTCACTGAAGCAGTTAATATGATTGCTCGAAGAGAGCGGTTGCGCCTAAGATGGGGATCAGCCCCTGCAACAACTGAATCCATGAAGGAGCCTGTTCCTGTTTCTCGACCTCCTGTCTCTATGGCCGAGCAACCAAGAAATTCTGCTATTTCATCTCCGAAGAAGGATGTCATGGACGAGCTAATTAAAAGCATGCGGGATCTCCATCTTAATCTAATAGAGATTAATTTCAAAGTAGAAAGGCTTGATGTGAAAGTGGAAGAAAGGGGACGGTCAACTTCCCAAAGACCTGTACGAGAAGGCTTCAAAAGACGTTGTATCTAGTGTGATAGCCTACAGCATGACAAGAGGGAGTGCGGTGCATTTCGTGAAGCTGAAGCACAAAAATTAGTCTTTTGGAAGGAGGTAAAATTCATGCAACCGAAACCGGGCTTCCTCTTGAGCCAAATTTTGGCAATGGTGGCATGAAGAAAAGATTGGAGGATTTGGCAACAAGAACAGCCTATGCAGCTATTGATGCATCAACCTATGGGCTGCAAATTGAGCCAACTAATGAAATTGTTAAAGCATGTAAAACTAATGCAAAATCTAAAGTGTGGATACAGGCCTTAGATCGCATGGAGCAAGGCAAGGCAACCAAAGATGATTTAACTACTGCCAGTCAATGCATCCCAGGAAGAACCGGATGAACTGAGCCAGTTGATTCATTTTCAGCTTTTGCCTGGTTAGCTGAAATTAATAATCATGAAGCCATGATAGAAGAAAAGAGAAGAAGAGATGAAGATATTGCCAGTCCTTCTTCTTCAGGGCCAACTAAACGCATAACAAGAAGTAAATCAGACCAACAGAAGGCTGCTGAAATCCTCCACCGCCAGAGCTTGATATGGGAGATGCCCCTCAAGCAAAGAAGACAGAAGGAAAAAGAAAAAGCAAACATCCCAGTTACAAGTTGCAGTCTTACATAGAGACCGAAATGGATCTTAAGTGGAACCTAGAAGAAAGGATTCTTGGAAGTAGAATTGAATTTACATTAGGTGAAATTCTCGGAATTGCAAAATGAGGATTTCATGATGTAATAATTGATGTAATTAAATGAAAAAGACGATATGTTGGTGAGGAAACTGAAGAATCTGTGTATGCTTTTTTGCAAGCACTTCATGTGTATTTACAAGATGAAGAGAAGCTGAAAACTCAAGGGATTCGATTGGAGGCAATCAAAGAATTGATTGCAGCCATAGAAGCCAAAGATGAAGACATCTATGAAGCAGAAACTGAAGAAGCTATTATGGTGGGGACTTCTCAATCTAAAGTGCAGCCCATGCTTAAGGAAGAAGCTCATCTTCACAACATGCGAGAAGAAAGTGATGCTCACTTTATTCCTAGTAGTCACTACTCCCGTACCCATTGGGCAATGGCGACCACTGAAACCGTTGTTAAGATCGGAGAAAAAGAGACTCCATGCATTGCCCTTATAGACCATGGCTCGGAGATTAATGTCATGTCAAGAAGTCTCTACGAGAATGGTGGATAGCCCATTGATGTGGACCCAGGATGGCGCATGAAAGCAGCCAATAATTCTTCTGGTGATCTTTATGCAGCATCCCCTTATGTACAAGTTACTATTGGTAATGTAAAAGATGAATTTCATTTCTTTGTTCAAGATTCCTGCAGTTATCCTATCATTCTTGGATAACCTTTTATTTGTGAGTCTCGTTTAGAGACAAAGGCCCTTGATGATAGTTCATCATATGCTCAGATAAGAAGCAAGGATAATGACAAAGCTGTCCAATTCTTGATTGTATGTATAAATCATCATCGGAATAGGGATCGATTGAGAGATCATCATGTTCCTCCTAATGCCCGAGAATTTAAGGGTTTTCGGGTAGCACTGCTATAAGTGGAGGCTATAGCAGTGCATCATGTCATAAAAAATTGCCTCCACATAAAAAGGAGGCAAGGCCAAAAGCTGACTTGTAGGTTTTTACAGCCAATAGTGTGGGCTGTTATAAATAGTTTTCAGCCATGAATAGGGCTGAAAGAAAGCATTTATGTCATGTAGAACAAGAACTGAATCAAATTGATGTTTTGCCAAAAGATGAAGAAATTTCAGGACTATTTTATGGGCTGATTTATAATGATACAATGGCTGAAATATATACAGCCGTTCATGCTGAAAATCAAGCTGAAAATCAATCCATACAGGTATGCACATTGGATATGTATGACATAATTTAAGAATTTGTAGATCATGAAGCTTTTGGATAGCCAAACAAGGATGAAGTAAGAGTAGAAACAAAGTATAAGACAATTGATAAAAAGGTCAAGCCAGTGGCTACTCCTCTCCCACCCGAAAGCAAAGGACTGGTAGAAAGGGTGTCCAAACAGCCAAGCCTTCGTGATCCCAAAGATATTGGTCACCAATTTACAGCAGAAAGTCTACAAGAGTTGAAAATTGGTGAAGACTCTTTTCTCTTGCCAGCTGAAAAGCAAATCTTCATGCAGATATTAAAGAATCATGGCAAAGCTTTTTCATTTCAGCCACATGAAATTAGCTATGTGGGTCCAAGCATTGTGGCACCAATGGTGATTTTTACGGTCCCACATGTTCCTTGGAATCTTAAACCAATTCCGGTACCAAGGGCTCATTTGCCTAAGTTATTGGAACTTCTAAATGAAAAGATAAAAATGTGAATATTGGAGCCATCTTCAGCCCCATATTCCAACCGATGGTTTACCGTACCTAAGAAGAATGGATCTTTGCGATTCATTCAAGATTTACAGCCTGTCAATAAAGTCACTATTAGAAATGTTGGTTCAGGGCCAATTGTTGATGAATTTGCTGAAGCTTTTGCAGGTAGAGCAATCTATTCCGTGGGAGATTTATATTCAGGCTATGACCAATTTCAACTTGCTTTAGAAAGCCGAGACATTACCACAATGAAGACGCCTCTTGGCTTAGTCCGCATGTGTACTCTACCTCAAGGGGCTACGAATTCAGTAGCTCGCATGATGAATGCCATGCATAAAGTATTGAGAGATTATATTCCTCAATTAACTCTTCCTTTCCTTGATGATGTACCAATCAAAGGATGTGAAGTTCATGAGAAGAATGAAGAACTCAATGAACTTGGATGTCGCAAGTTTGTTTCCGATCATATTAATGATTGTGCTCAAATCTTGTCTAAATTAGAAGAAGTCAATCTTACTCTTTCAGGTGCTAAATCTGTTTTTGGAGTCGAAGAAGTTCTTGTGGTCGGGCATATGTTTGGTCCATATGGCCGAAAGCCTTCTCCATCCAAGATTGATGCTATCAGCAAAATGCAGGAAATATGTACAAATGTTTCGGAGGTGAGAAGATTTCTTGGTGCATGTGTCTTCTACCTTATTTAGATCCCACATTTTACTCATGTTGCTGAAAATATTTATCAATTGCTAAGAAAAGGCCAAAGGTTTATATGGGAAAATGAACATGCCCAAGCTATTCGAAAACTGAAGAAATTTCTGATTTCAGCCCCCACCTTAAAGAGGGCTAATTACTTTAATGGACAGCCTATTATACTCACAGTGGGACACAAGTCCTATTGGAATAGGATGGGCAGTTGGTCAAGACGACCTTGAAGGCAACAGATATGCAATCCACTTTGGAGTGAAGGTTCTTAATGAACGACAAAGAAGGTATGCTCAAATTAAAAGAGAACTTTGGGGAGTAGTAACTGCATTGAAATGTGACCAGGAGTACTTCATGGGCGCACACGTAATAGTTGAAACAGATTGCCTTCCACTCTTGGGCATGATTGCCAACTAATCCACTCCCGACATATCTATGCTAAGATGGATAGCCTATATTAAATCCTAAAATCCTAATTTGAAACATATTGCAGGAAGAGATAATCCAGTTGCTGACATGCTTTCGCATGCCAGATATAAGGATGAAGAAGAAATGATGGATGAGGAAGAATTAGAGTCTATAAATGATGCTGTAAATGCAGGTACAAATCTGAAAACAGCAAGTATAGCTGAATCTAATGATGATTCAACAGTCAAAAATGCAGGTACAACAATAGTTACAGCAAGTACAACAGGTTCAGCTACTAAAACAAATTTTACATCAGCAAGGAAGGATGAAACAACCAAAGAAGGACAGTGGGCAGTTGATAGACAGCATGCTCAATGTTTTGTTATGGTTTGTTCACACTTTAAAGATGAATATTATGCAGATGATTGGCTAAAAGTTAGCCAATTTTTTAGCACTATGACAAAAAAGGAAGATTGGTCTAATGAAGAGTTCAAGAGAATCAAGAGAAAAGCTTGTGGCTTTTTTTCTTAAAGATGGCTATCTTTGGAGGCATGCGAAAAAGAAAGGAAGGGCGCCTGTTCGTGTCTTAGGAGACAAAAAGACTCAAAGGCAGGTCATGTAAGAATTTCATGAAAGCCTATTGGCTGGTCATAGAGGCAAATGGGGCACTTTTGCCAAAATAAAAGAGAAATTTTGGTGGCAAAACATGTATAAAGACATTGAGCATTTTGTTGAGTCTTGTCATGTTTGTCAAATGTACTCTATGGTTAAGCATAGAGATGGGTTTCAGCCTACCTTTCCTTTATCCATTCACTATAGATGGGTTATTGATTTAGTAACCATGCCTACAAGATTTTGGAACATGAGATATCTAGTACTTGCTAGAGAAGATCTCACAAATCGTGGAAGGAAAAGCCTTGACAACAAAGTCTACTCAAGCTGTTTGTAGATTTTTACTTGAAGAAGTATTTTGCACGTATGGTTGTGTTGCCAAAGTAACCGCTGATAGAGGAGAATTGGATGCTGATGAGGCTCGCCATTTCTTTACTCAATTGGGGATCAAGCTATCTCTTACATCAGCCTACAACCCTGAAGGCAATGGTAAGAGCGAAATAGGTCATCAACCAATTCTTAAAGCTTTAGCAAAATCTTACAAAGGAAAGATGAGAGAATGGCCTAGAATGCTACCATTCGCATTATGGGCTGATAGAACTACCCATAGTGCAGTAACAGGTTATATGCCAACTGAACTAATATATGGACAGCCACCTATTATGCCTATTGAGGAGTCCATTGTCACATGGAGTATCTTACCTTGGGATGAAGGCATGAATAGAGAAGAGTTGCTGACTCTGCGCATAAGGCAACTTGAAAGAAGGCCAGAAGATGTCAAGACAGCCATTGAAAGGCTGAAAACAGCAAGATTAAAGAATAAGAAGAGGTTTGACAAGCACCATCGACTCCATCCAAGAGCTATTCAAGAGAATGATTGGGTACTTGTCTATGATAACAGCCTGGAAAATCAATATAGTGCTCATAGAAAGTTAGCCAAGCAATGGTTTGGACCATATGTTGTAAAAGTAGTACATAATAATGCTACTTACTCTTTACTTGAAATGGATGGAACCATGGTAAAAGTACCAATAGCCGGGAAATGAATCAAGCTCTTCAAACGAAGAGAATCTTCAACTTATGAGCTTGATGACTTAGATATGAGCCATCTACTTGAAGACAAGCAGGAAGAAAAAGACTTAGAGGATGAAGATGAAGATATATCAGAAGAAGACCCTCCTTAACCTGTAATCTTATGAAATGGCACATGCCGGAGGATGTGCAGGTTAGGAGGGGGTGAATGTCAAAGAGTTTATTGTTCATAATATAAATCATGGGATTCTTATGAACACAAAAGTACTTCATTGGGATTTATATGAGGAATTTGCATACATAATTGAGTCATTGTTACCCAATAACCAACTTATTACATAAGTTCTTTTGTATTTAGTATATAATTTTCAGTTGTACCATGTATATTGATAAAAAATAAGTCTATGGGAGTCCACAACTTGGTCAGTTGGAAGTAATTGACAGTCTGCAGGATAAATCACATTGATTCAAGTGCAAAAATATGGTTAGAACTCAAGAAAAATGCCAAAAGTCCACTAGGTTCATGGGGGACCTAAAGTAATGGACTAATGTGACCAGTAAGTGACCTAAGTAGGTCAAAAAGTAGTGTGGACTTGAGTAGGATGCAGCCTGCATTTTTCGGCACAAAATGTGGGCCTGCACAACCTGCTGCATCTAGAGAAAGCTGGGAGCTATGGTGCATGCCTTAGAGCATGCAAACTAAAGATTAACAAGAGCTGAAGATGAAGATACAAACAAGGTGAGAGCTCCACTTATCCGTCCATTTGGTCTGACGAAAATGCATGGTAAGACAGTCTATAAAAGGGGGAAATCTGAGAGAAAAGTATTCAGCCTGCTCTTATGTACGTCTTCTCTCATTTTATCTACCTTATTCATGGTCCAATGAAGCCCGACTTGTACCCAAGTACTTGAGTGACTTTGGGGCAAGCAAAGGGTGAGGATTTTGAAGGTGCATGGGCTGTTATGGGCTGAAAAAACTAGTCATAAATAGAGCAGCCCACTGTTCTTATCCATTTTTATGAACAAACAAGTGATTCATGTGGTTATAATAGAAGAAAATGGCCTCTTATCATCAGGGCTTTACCCATTAATGATTAGAGGAGCTTATTTATGAGTTTATGCACTCTTTTTGAGCTTGATTATGGGATGGAATTTTCTGTTTTAAAACGGAGCTGAAGTTATAAGTATGCTCCTTCAATGCATTTCATGTACTATTGGTCCATGTCTTGAATGTACTTGAGTCTACCAACAAAATACTAGTTTCATGGAGTTGTAATCCATCTATGTACATGAGATAAAAGCCATTTGAGCTTGCATTTGGTATATGCATTTGGATTAAAAATCTGAGAATATCCTTTATGTGATGGCTTATTTTTCCAAATGCATTTGATGTAATCAAGATAGAAACATTCATTCCATTCATGTATGCTAAATACACAGAAAAAGCTTGAAATCTTCTTCTTCATCTGTGTCATTTCTAAAACCTAAATCTTGTCAAACTCCATTCTTTTACCCTTCTCCAAACCTTGAATCCCATACTCTTCTTTTTCTCTAAGCCCCGGTGGTAAACCTTCAACCCTTAATGCGATGACAACGTCCTAGGTGATTTGGCCAAGAGCCTTAGAAAGCTTATGATAAGCAAGCCGCATGATTGAATTGCAATAGTAATGCAACATAGACAATAGTAGAGGCCACCATGCTTTTGCTACTTGTCAACTTCCCAACAGCAGCAAAAGAGAGTAGTGCATTGAACTAGTCTTTCATCTTCACCTGAAACTTATTGAAAAACTAGTTAAATATTTGTGTAAGAGAAACACTAACTAATACAGGTGCTCCTAGGTACCATATCGTTTCTCCCAACTTCACCACCTTAAAGCGTGGTTGCAAAATCCATGGTTTTGGTTCCTCGAGAGAGAGATAAAAGAGTTTCGTTTTGGCTTGATTAACTTTGCAAGAAAATAATTAAGAGAATTCAAAGTATACCTCAAAAAGCTTGGACATCAAGGCCCTATTAGCTTCCACAATAGAAGCTTATTGTTAGCAAAGAATTGGATAGCATCTTGGGATCTATCTAGGAGGGGTAAACACTTCATGGTATACTATTTTGGATACACTTGTCGGTTTTATGGAGGAGGGGGTCCATGATGAGGGAAAAAATTAGGGGTGCTAAGGGACACCCCTACCTAATGGATTTGCAAAGGGGAAAAGGAGAAGGTGCGAGGGGAGTAGAAATGGGATTTGACCCTCCTTTGAACTGAGTGATGTGGTTAATAATTGAGCGACGTGGCTAATAACTTCTCTAATTGATGTGGTGCCAGTGACCCATTCAAAGCCCATTAACTCCACCACATGGTAGGCATGTATGCATGTAGTCCAACTTGAGCAAAAGACAAAGGAGACGCAAGATGTCTCCTTAAATTACAAGTAGGCACTTCAGACCAGTGACTTTGACATAGCCAAAATAAAGCGATCTCTAATGAAAGACCCAAACCATCATAATTTTGTATGCAAAGTCAAAGTGCATGAAGGGGTGCAAGTCCACAAAGCCCAAGTATCTCTGGCCCTTGAGTACGTTTTGCAGTGATACACCACACTATTGGCTCTATTGGTGTGTATATGTATTTCATTGGGGGGGGGGGCTCTTTGTTGAAGATGATTTTTTCATATGGTTTGATGCTACCTACCAAGCTAAGGCTAATCTCATCCAATTTAAATTTTCAAGAAAGGTTTCTACCTAGCATTGATGGGGTCCCAAGTAGAACACGACTAGGTGCTGGCTTGCTATTAGTTTAAGGGGTAATCTAGTCCATGCTATGCCATGGTCATCTTCCTTCTCTATAGACGGTGTGCTCTCTCACACAAGTGCCCTATATGGATAGTTTACAGATTTTCTTCCTTATGCAATGGATGAATCTACAACTATCACAGTGACATTGGTAAGGTCCTACACTCTCCTTCTCTAGTGACATCTTGGGGCCTCATCAAATTAGTGAGCCAAGCCTATATTCTCTAGGACAGGTGCAATGAGCTCCTAGAGTTCATGTAGCTTCAAGGCCCTAGGGGCATGGAAGTACTCCTTAGTGTTAGGTTTTCAACCTTCCCCAATTCCTACTACAAGTGCAAAGAGAATGGCCACTTTGTTGGAAATTGTCCCTTAGAAATAGAGTTGGTTAACTTGACTTAGTCTATAGGGAAAATTAAGAAAAAGAAGAGAGATGATAATATCTCTCAAAAGGTGGAAAAGAAAGATATTGGCAAGCTCTTGAAGAATGAAGCCTAGCTTTCTAAGCCAGTGCTAGCCAAGTAAAGTCTCAAAGATGGTACGGGGAGCATGGTCCTTCCTTCTTCTAGGGGGCTCCCTAGACAAAAAAGGACATGATTGTGCAACACAATAAACAAATCAAGAAGGATAAATATTGCTTCAAAGCATGCAAATAACAAAGGAATTTATAAGAACAATAGGGAACCTTCTCTCAAGAGGCTTGCTTGAATCCCCCTAGTGGACCAAAATTTTTGCACCCTAATCAATGATCATGAGATATTGGATGAACCTATTGCAGTGTAAAGACATGACATCATTGTCTTTAAAGCTCAAATTTTACTCTTGGAACATCAAGGGCTCATCTCAAATCTTAAAAAGTAGGTCACATATGGGCTGGTCAAGAAACACAAACCACACTTCTTAGCTCTTCAAGAGGTTAAGATGGATGAGGGGGCATGTAAGGTCTTTCATATCACTAACTTCAATATCTTCTACAACGTAGCATCCAAGGGAAAGGGTGGGACCCTACTATTAGTTCGTGATGAATTCAACCCCTCTCCTACCTTTGCAAAGGAGATAGAAGTTGCATTGATGTCAAGGTGAAAATCTTCCATGAAGAGCTTTTGATTTGTTTTTTGTATGTAGTGAATTGTTTAGTCACACTAGGGCCAAGCAATGGGATTTCCTCCATTGACACTTGTTAAGGAAGAAATGCTCTAAAGGGTTGCAATTGGAATATGACATACAAAGAAGAAGATTGATTGCATGAGAGTGATACAATGCTTTTTGAAGAAAGAGAGGCTTCCAACTCCTCATTATGACCTGCGACTTGGAAGATTTGGTAGTGCTGGCTACCAAAGAAAGCAAGCCCAAGTTCACATGGCACAATAGACATGTGGGATCAACTTGGTGAGGGGGTAGGATGGACATATTCTATGCCATACATGGCACTTGATGAGGGGGTAGTTTGGACATATTCTATGCTACACAGGGCACTTGGTGGTTTTAGTGGTGAAATAAAATACTTAGTTCTTGATAATATTGTGGATTATGATCAAGTCCCTATCTTGACTATGTGTAGGGTGATCCTACTTTCAAGAAACAGTAATGGATTAGCTAAATGCCTCCTTCTTAGAAGATAAATCCTTCATCACTAGGATGTCCCATGCTTGGGAAAGGGCTAGAGACTTTTAGATCACCCTTGGATACATCTCACTAAAATGTTAGAAGGCTATCACCATTGTAGCTAAGGAGAATGGGACACAAAAAGCGGCCGCTAGGAGAATTGCATAGGATCTGGCCTATAGAGCTAGATCAAGAGTATTAGATGTTCTCTCATATTTCCACTTGATATGGTAATGCAAAGCTATCTTAAGAACATAGAAGATTTCATTAGGACTAAGAAAGAGAAAGCAATCAAGGCTACCAAAGTCAATCTAAAAGGACAATGGGAACTCCTAGGGAATGAACCTAATAGCTTCTACTTCTCAAAGCTAAGAGTCAAGTAGAAAAAGGAAGCACTAATATGTGTGGAAAATTAGTAAGGAGAGTTGATATGTGATAGAATATTTAAAGAACACTTGGCAACCATTCTAGGCTCTGAGCCTCCTAGTGTCCCAAACTATGAATATAGGCTTTACGACTTTCTAGATGACACAATGGTCCCAATCAACACCAAAGAGCCACTCCTATTGGGTATACCATTTTCACTAAAAGAAATTTACAAGGTGGTTTTCAACATGAAAGTTAGAAAGTTCTGAGGCATTAATAGCCTTTTGGTAGAAGGCTTGCCAAATCTATGTCTTCCAATAGTTAAAATTGTTGCCATCTAACTTATCAATGTTAAAGATAGCACTATCATCAAAAGCACTAGAAGCACCTGTAATAATGACTACAAAATAAATAGAATATGAACTACTATAATTTCAATAAAACAACCCCAAAATTGAGCCAAATGTGTATGCAAAAGGAGGAATATAAGGCAATGTACTATTGTCCACTACAAAATAGAAGCATTAAAGTGCCCAAAACAAGTGTTTGCCCTCAATAAGATAGCTCCAAGATGAAGTACAATAGTGTTGTCCATGAAACTATAGTAAATAAAAACTCAATTGTAAACAAATGCCTAAAATAAAATGCTCCTACTACTAGGAAGGTCTAATGCAACTAGTAGTTGACCAATGAAAAGCATGCAACTCCTACCAAATAGTATCATAGAATCAAAAAGTGTTAGATACATAGATACATCTCGAACCAAGGGGTAACCAAGTAATTGTGCATAAGAGATCTCCAAGAAACAATGAGATTTATCAAGCTACAACCAACTCACTACTCATGAACAATGAGTGAACAATGAAGCTTAGCATAACAAAGCATGTATCCAAGACAAACAACCCTTCTAATAGGAGGAAGTACCATGTAACCAAAACAAAATCAAATGAAAATAAACTCACAACAAAGATAATGTTTGCATCAACCAATGGGCATATATTAGAGACTCCCATATTTTCTAAAAGCCAAGCTTTACAATAAAATCTAAAATTTCTCATAGAGAAAGCAAACTTCAAGATGCAAGAGCAAAGCAAGCTCAATACTTGTATGTCATAACATCCGAAAGCCTAAAGATACCAAGTAATACATCTAGGAGTATGTAAATAACATAAGCATCCAAGCTCATAAATAAGAAAATGGATTATGCAACTCTACAAATATGGATGTAAGAGAGCTTAGAATCAAAGCTCAAGGGTGCTCAAAGGAGAGCATATCTATACATGATTAGTGGTGTCAAGCATCCACATAATCAAAGAGTGTTCCTAGATTGTATGTAAGCATAGATTGCACTAATATTCAAAGCATATGCTTGTTGTGCACTATTTACGACAGCAAATATCCATTTTGTAGAGTATCCCTAAACATCAATACATCATCTCAACATTAAAATATCAGTGAATAAGCATCAATGAAGCATAAAGATTAAATTACTTGATGTCCCAAACTATGAACAACAAGTTTGTCCACAAATGACATCCAATGGTTAATGATATCTTCTCCAAATGATGCCTAATACGGAGCCAATTGAGAAGGATATTCGCCCTAAAAATGTGCCAAAAATTGCGGGCTACTATCTTGGGGCTTCTCCTTCTAGTTTTGATCCTTTGAGGTCACTTGGCATTGACCAAATGTTGTCTTAAAGCTGAGAAAGAAGCTAGGGAAGATGGGGAGATATTTAACTCAAATGATTGAAGACATGGTTGCCATGGAAGCTGGGGTTGAAGCTTTCTTTCTCAGGCTAAAGTGGAATGGTTGAAGCTCCTCGAATGCCCACTCTGATACTAGTTGAAAGGGTGAGTAGGAGTGAAAGGGAAAAGCATAAGCAAAAAGCAAGAGTAAGTTCTACGAAGGTTTGAATTAGAGAGAACAAGATCGATGTATGGGAACAACGTGTGACTTGCCTTCCCTTTATTATTCTATCATAATAAAGAATAACGAATAAAGATGACAGTAATGGAGGTGACTGCTACTTATAATGTATAGGTGTGTGGGTACTGAGCACAAGGTAAATATAGACAGCTAGGTATAGGTAGTCTTTAACCCCCACCACGTGGAGTTGAGTTAGTGGCACTTCTCAACTATTTTAGACAATCTAGTATGATGCCTCAATTCATGAATTAAGGAGTCATCAAGTTGGTCTCAAAGTCTCAAGATCGCACCAAACTCTCCAACTTGAGCCTGCTTATTATGCTAAATTTCTCCTATAAGGTACTTGCTAAGGCTCTAGCTTTAAGAGTTAAACACTTATTTGCTAAGGCTATTCACGAGAAGCATTTTGGCTTCATTCACGGTGGGGCTGATAAATCCATGATGCAATCTTGAATTTGATATTCTCCATAGACTATGCCCTTAGCTTACAACCAAACTTTATCTTAGTAAACGTGGATTGGGATAAAGCCTATGAAAGAGTTAGTTGGTCATTTGTTCTAGCCATCCTCTCAATGACGAAGTTTGGCCCTACCTTCATGCAAACAAATTGTGACTAGCTTGGTGACTCCTTAATGTAGTCCTGAATTTGATATTCTCCATGGACGACACTCTTAGGAGTTAGCTTACAAGTAGACTTTATCATCTTAGTCAACAAGGACTGGGATAATGTCTATGATAGAGCCAGGTGGGCATTTGTTCTGGCCGTCCTCTCAGTGATGAAGTTTGGCCCTACCTTCATCAACCTAATGGCTACCTTCCTAAACATCAACGGAACCTTGTTTTTTAAATTTGGACTTAAAAATTTGCAATTCGTTTGGATGTGACTTGGATTTGTGTGTACGGGAAAGTGAGAGTGCGCCTGCGCACGTACAATGGACGTGTTGTCACACTGGCCGAAGGGAAAGAGGAGATCCACACGACTATGGTGCCGTTTCAGCTTGCATTAGCCTAGCTTCTCGACCGCGAGAGAGAGAGAGAGAGAGAGAGAGAGAGAGAGAGAGGGCAGATCGGTACTGTCGCTTGCTTTGGATCACTGTAGATCCATACCTTCGGCCCTAATCTCATCATTTAATCCATTTTTGGTGTATGCTGTTGACAACTACTGTACACAGGTATCTTCAGAATTCATCACAATTTTAATGTATTATGTACAGATTCAGAGACTTATCATTTCAGAGTAGAAAACACAGGAAGACAGAGACTCTGTTGTAGGCGAACAGTTCTGTGTGTGTATGTATTAGATGTGTACGTGAATCTGTATACAAGAAGGAGCCTCACGATGGCTCTGACGTTTCAGTTGCGCCCTTTTGATTATTCATAATTTAGTGGTGTAACTGTTTTAAATAGAATGATGATAACGTGTAATTTGTTTATTGCCAACACCCCCCCATAAACAATACTGAGTTATTCTGGAAACTCCATTCCCAAAGTCTGAGCACACTTGAAGTGTTGTGATACACTCAAGCTTTTGGTAAATATGTCTGCAGCATTGTCTTTGGATGGCTTGTAGACTAGTGTAATTGTTTTGGCTTCAACATGCTCTCTGACAAAATGATTAGCAATAGCAATGTGTTTTAGCTTGTCTGATTGCCTAGCCTTCCTAGATGATTCTATTGCAGTCATAGAATCTGAATATATAATCATAGGAACATTCACAAGAAAACCAAGTTCGGTTAGAAAGTTCTTGATCCATAGAGCTTCTTTTGTAGCATCAGAGGCTGCCTTATACTCAGATTTGGTACTTGAGAGAGAGATAGTTGGTTGTCGCTTGCTCTTCCAAGATATAGCGCCTCCTGAAAGAAGAAAAACAAATCCACCAATTGAGTGTCGTGACTTTCTATTTGTTGCCCAATCAGCATCTGTATAGCCAATAACTTGAAGACCACTTGTTGTGTTATCTCTTCTAAATGTTATACCAAAAGCACGTGTTGTGTTTATGTATTGTAGTAGCCGCTTCACTAACATGAGATGCTCATGTCGTGGAGCGTGCATATAGCGGGAAAGCATGCCAGATGCAAAGGCAAGATTTGGACGAGTGCATGTGACTAAATAGCGAATGCTTCCCAAGATGCTCCTGTATTCTTTCGAGAGTGGATCATGCACCCAAAGTATCGTGTCTTCATTATGTACAGAATATGTTTGTTGTCGTATAAGTGGCAATGGTGTCCAACAATGCTTATGCACACTTGTGTTAAACTTCTTCACTATGCCTTCTGCAAATTTTGCTTGAGTGAGATGCATAGTGTGAGTTGGTCGATGACTAAGTACTTGCATGCCCAAAATGTAACTAAGTTTCCCCCCATCACTCATGCAAAATGTAGCTGTAAGTTCCCTCTTGATGTGGTTCATGGCTGGAAGTGAGGTTGTGAGCAAAACAATGTCATCCACATAGAGGGCTAGGATAACAAAGTGGGATCCAAGGTGGCGAATATAAACTGACACATCAGTGTGGGGTCGCTTGAAGTAAATGGACTGCATAAAGGAGTGAAAGCGAGCATTCCATTGTCGAGGAGATTGTCTTAGACCATACAGGGACCGTAAAAGACGACAAACATAGTTAGGATAGTCAGGGTGAACGATGTGTGAAGGTTGAACCATGTATATCTCTTCTTCAAGTTTACCATTTAGAAAGGCTGTTTTGACATCCATCTGATGCATTTCTAGATCATACTGTACTCCGATAGCTAAGAGTATATGCAACGAGGCCAGCCGTAATGTAGGAGAGAATGTCTCAAAGTAGTCAATGCCAGGCTCTTGAGAGAAACCACGAGCAACAAGGCGAGCCTTATAGCGCTCAATAGAGCCATCAGGGCGGTACTTTCTTCGAAGAAGCCATTTGCAGGTGATTGGTTTGCGATGCGGAGGAAGAGGGACCAATTCCCAGGTATTATTGTGAAGTAGAGATGCCATTTCAGCTTCCATTGCAGCACGCCAAAGAGGAGAATCAGGAGAAGCAAGAGCAGTAGTAACACTAAGAGTACCCTCAAGAGAAAGGGTGTAAGTAGCAAGATCCGGCGAGGAGGCAGAGGGCCGAGCGGAGGCAAGGTTCAGATTACCAAGGATATCACGAAGGCTTCGTGTCTTGATGGGAGGAGACTCAAGCGATGAGGATGAAGGAGGGCTTAGATGCCGAAGTGGCTCATGAGATGTAGATGTTTGATGAGCAGTTCGAGACGGGAATGCTGAGGAGCCAAAAGTATGTGCAGGTTGAAAAATAGGAGATTCATAGTTAATACGTGTAAAGCGATTTCGAGGAACGCGTGTAGAGGAGGAGGGCACCACCGGTGTAGTAGCAATTGTCACTGGGACAGCTCCATGAGAATTTGCTGCCATAGGTATGGTCTGTTGCCTGACAACAAGCGGAGTAGTAGAAGTGTGCAGAGATGCAGGTGAACGCACATCAAGTCGAGCTGGCGTGACTGGCAACTGTCCACCAATCGTTGGGGCACCAAGAACAGCAGGTGGTGGAGGAGGTTGACCAGCAGGAGGATTAAGTGGTGTGGATGTAGACAGTGTTTCAAAACAGCTCCACGAAGGGCTGGCAATGATTGATGAGTCAGCCCCTGAAGGAGGAGACACTCCAAGAGACGGTTGAAAGGTATCTGCTGAAGTAGTAGGAGTTGTAATCAGCAAATCCTCTTGAAAAAGTAGATCTCGACTAAAGGAGAATTTCTTTGTGTCAAGATGATAAACACGATAGCCCTTTATGCCAAAACGATCACCATAGTCAACAAGAATTCCTCGTTCAGCATGGGAAGAGAGCTTATCCTGTTTCTCAGCAGGAATGAGAGAATAGCAAGGTGTGCCAAAGATTCGGAGATGTGAGAGATCAGGCTTGTCACTAGTCCAGAGCTCATAGGGAGTAACATTGGGAAGAGTACGAGTAGGGAGCCTATTCTGGACGTAACAAGCTGTAGCAGCAGCTTCTTCCCAAAAAGATTCAGAGACACCTGCAGTTTGAAGCATAGCCCGCACCGCATTGAGCAAGGTGCGACCTCCGCGACACCGTTTTGTTGTGGTGAGTAGGGAACAGTGAATTGATGGAAAATGCCCTCATCAGAACAATAGGATTGAAAGGCGTGCGAGACATACTCGCCACCATTATCGGTTCGAAGATTTCGAAGAGACTTGTTAAGTTGACGTTCCACAAAGGATTTGTAGTGTTGAAAACAAGTAAGCATCTCAAATTTCTGTTTTAGGAAGTACAAAATGGTGTACTTCGACCAGTCATCAATGAAAGTAAGAATGTAAATAGACCCTGTATTCGAAGTAGTTGGCAGAGGCCCACATAAATCTGAGTGGACCAAGTCCAAAAGGTCTTTACTCTTACTTTTGGATCTGGGAAACTTGCTTCGTGTCATTTTGCCAAAGATACATGCCTCACACAGCGATATATGGCTTAGTTTTGGGTTAAAACCCGTCACCATCTTATGTGTTTGTAGGGTGCGCATGGCTTGAACATGCGGATGGCCCAAGCGGTAATGCCATCGTAGAGTTTCCTCGGCTTCAGAGCCGGTAGCAGCATACATCTCCATTGGAGGGCGAATAACAGACAACCCAAGAGGATATAAGCGCCCTTTCTTTGGGCAGATGAGGTGTGTAGGAACACCTGAAGTAGAAGGTGTCTTTATGACACAGTAGTTGTGCTGGAATTCCACAGAAGTGCCATGGCTTGTCAGCTCATTGACTGAAAGAAGGTTCTTGGCTAAGCCAGGAATGTAATAGACATTGGTAACCACAGTAGTTGTACCATTTGGTAGCCGCAAATGGAGAGACCCATTTCCCACAGCTTGATAAAGAAAATCATCACCAAGACGAACCTCAAGTGGTGAGGTGACTTGATGGTAATCATGGAGGCATTCTTGGGTTCCTGTCATATGGTGTGTGGCACCAGTATCAAGATACCAAACATTGCTATCACTAGGTTGTGCAGCTATAGCAGCATAGAGATGCATCGAGGAAACTTCCTCGCTCAAATCATCAGCTTGATAAGCCATATTTGCATTTAGGCGCCTATTTTGGGAGCTGCGATGTTGACGCCTTTTAGTGCGACATTGCCGATCTGTATGACCTCAGCGATGACAAAAAGTACAGGTTGGGACAGAGTTGGCCGAGGTTGAGGCTTGCACTGGATTGCGAAAGTGAGAGGGATTGAATTGAGGCTGCATCGAATTGCGTGATGAACGAGAGAAGAAGGATGTGCGAGATTGTGGGCTTGTTTGATTGATTAGATGTGATTGGCGTGAGCTGAATTGCCTTGAGCGGAAACGGGGAAGGGAGTGAGATCCTCCAGCGAGCATGGCAAGAGGGACAGGTGGAGGATTGCCTGGGGATGTTGGAACGCTCCTTCCCTTATTGTGGATTTGATCCTCTTGCCTTATGTTAGCAATCAAGGTAGTTAATGGTAAATTTGGTGTATTAGAATGTTGTGAAACAAACGATTGCCATGTTTCAGGTAAAGCAGCAAGGAGTATATTTACTTGGACCTCATCAGGTAAGAGCAGTCCCGCAATAAGAAGATTGTCGTTGGCAGATTGCCAGGCTTCAAGAAAGACCTCCGCAGTAGGATAGTTAACCATCTGGATGTCATTCAGCTGCTTGTGTAGGAAGACACGTGATACCACATTCGTCTGTTGATACTGTGTCTTAAGTAGCGCCCACATATCATGCGTAGTTTCCAAAGTCTGAACCAGTTGAAGTTGACGGCCGCCGAGGTGCAGAACAATCTCAATTCAGGCCTCGAGATCTTTCTTCTTCCATGTTGCTTTCTCCGCATCAATCGGTGGTTGAGCACCAGCAGCAATAGGTTGTTTTGCAGGGTCAGGTTCGGAGCCATTAGTTACGCCCCAATTACCTGCTTTCTCCAGTATCATCTTGATGCGTAGGCTCCATGGAAGGTAGTTGCTGCCTTGAAGCTTCTCTATCTGGTAAAATTTTGATACAGAACTAGACGTGGATGCTGCGGCCATGGCTCCTTGATAAGTCCGGATCAAATCAAGAGGCTAAGTCTGCAGCAGGAAGCGAGAGGGCTACAAAAGTAGAGAATCAGTAGTTGTCAGCGATTGATACCATGTTGACAACTACTGTACACAGGTATCTTCAGAATTCATCACAATTTTAATGTATTATGTACAGATTCAGAGACTTATCATTTCAGAGTAGAAAACACAGGAAGACAGAGACTCTGTTGTAGGCGAACAGTTCTGTGTGTGTATGTATTAGATGTGTACGTGAATCTGTATACAAGAAGGAGCCTCACGACCCATTGTGAGGGCTCTGACGTTTCAGTTGCGCCCTTTTGATTATTCATAATTTAGTGGTGTAGCTGTTTTAAATATAATAATGATGACGTGTAATTTGTTTATTGCCAACATATGCGACAACCTTACACAACCATCGAGTCCTCCTTCTACAACCAGCACCTAGAACGTTAGACAGCTCACAGAACCTGCACAGGTATGCGATTTCTGGCCTCTTCCTCTCTGTTCTTCGTGCTTTTTGCTTGATCAATGTTTGGGTCAATCCTCAAAACTTGGAGCAAATCAATTCAACAAATGACAATCTTGAAGCTGATTGGGCAAAAGATGCCGCTCATTGAGATGTGGGCTATGTCATAAAATTGAATGCATAACAAGGCAAAATGACAATGTTGGGTTGATTGTGAAATATCAAAACGTTAGTTACTGGAAAGATCCTACATATTGAGACGTTAGCTATGTACCGAATGTATAATAAGCCGTCAGATCGCTTAGTTGGGCATGTGGCTGTCAACCATGGTAGAAGGTGGCTAATTGCACAGCGTATGCCAGGTATGTACGGAATGGACTGAACCTACCAGACCCTTTCGGTGACCTTAGGGCTGCAACCATAGAGGAAGCTGACTAAGGGTGTGCAAGTTTTCTAATGTGTTGGATCGATTGCCTGAAAGCTACTCCGCTCTGGGTGAAAGAGTCTTTTTATCTTTGAGGGGGATTTGCTGCAAATTGTGACTATAGTGCTGCAACAATAGAAGAAGCTGATTAAGGGTGTGCAAGCTTTCTAATGTGTTGGATTGATTGCCTGAAAGCTACTCTGCATTGGGTGAAGAGTCTTTTCATCTTTGAGGGTGATTTGCTGCAAATGGTTCGATCTTTACTTTGTATGTTTATCATCATTAGATATCTTTGTGTACGTACCACATTTGACCCAAGACCTAACATACATAGAATGTACCCAATTATAGTACTTATTGTATTAGCTATCTTGTTTTTCTTTCGAGTGTGTAACTTGCTTTGAAGCTTAGAATCTCCAAGTCCTTGTGAAAGTATGACCCCCCCATAATTTTTCAAAGCATGCAAGCGTATCTTTAGATAAAGCTCCTCATGAAGACATGACATTGCTACTAGTGTTTGTATATTGAAGAATTGCATAATGAGCTTGAATTGTGGGAGCTTGTCCTTACTTTGATTTTGGCATGTGAGTGCCAATATAAAAATATATGAAACTTTTCTCTTTTGTGGAAGTCTTTGACTTGGTTGAGGCTAAATTGTGCATTGAGAGCAAGATTGGAGGACTTCTGAATTAGATTGTTTTGCCTTTCTTTGCTTTTAATTGTTCAGAACTTGACAAAAATTTGGTTGATGTCTTGAATTGGGAAAGACAATGAAGATTTCTTCTTGCATCGGGATCACACCTTAGCATTGTTTCCTTGTGTGTCATTCTTTTAGTTTTCTTGTTTTAAAGTTGCTTAAATTAAGAGCCTAAAGTTCTAGCTAGGTTACATTGGTATCAAAATGTAAACGTTTATTGTTGCACAATGAAACCTAGTGGTTGTTGCTCCATGGAATCCATCATTTAATACATTTTGATCCAATCTATATGCAAAATAATTTCATACCGTTCTAGTTTAGTCCCATCTCCGTTCAAGAACATAGAGACCGTCACATTCACAGAGAAATGTAAAACCATCACTATCACTTTGGGACTTAAAAACTCCATCATGGCCCATCATATGAATTGTATTCAAAGTTTCCTAGCATAGTTGATTTGTTGATTCAATTCTTTTTCAATGTTTGTTCTCTCATTTCTCCATTTGCATTTTTAGAGTTTATTTGTTAGTCATGTTTGTACACTTCGAATTTCCTCCACAAACCTTAGTGTATCCTCTCATTGTATTAACAAAGAATGATGGTTACCAAAGCTATTGTGATGGCTGCATTGTGCAAGAGCTGAGTGTGTTTTGCATTTTACAAGAGCGATAAACGGACTTGTGATATTTGAGTCTAAGCACTTATCTTCAAAGCCCAAACCCTTTAAAATGAGCCTTTCTTTTGGGATAAGGTGGTAAATCACCTAATTAAGCACTAATTACAGCAAGCATAAAATGCACATAAACTGAAAATACAAATGTTACCACTTAATCTTGGTCAACGGATAGCTTGTTGGTCTTAAAATTGGTATCCCTTTTGATATTTTTTAATCTTTTATTGCAAATAAATGGAGTATAGTTAAGATTCATTGATTTCCTTCACTAATCAAAGTGCTACTTATTATCATTAATAATTAGCAAGCTGTCAAACCAATTTGCCCCTTGGTTTGCTTGGGGAATTGGCCTTCACCTTACTCCTTGTGGATGAATACCTTAAAAGTTTGTCATTAGGGTATAGGGATTAAAGTTCAATTTTAAGGTGCTACAAGATATACCTCTTAGCCCTAGCTATCTTGATAGGCCTTTCCCTCATTTTTGTGGGTCATTGTATAAGGTTAAGTTTTCTTTACAGCTCTTCTTTTAAGTCACTTTTAAGCAGGTGTATTGGTTCTTGAGGTCAAGGTGCAAGGTCAAGTCCTGGATTTCCTTATAGTTTAGGTATTCTCTAACTTCTTCTATGGAACCTTGTTATAAATGAAGTTACAAAGCTGCCCAATGGATTCTCATGCTAAGAGGAGAAGATTGATCGTTGTCCTAACTCCGTACACATTGTCAACTCATGTTCTATGGCTGAAAATTGCAATTTCTATAGTAGCAAAGAAGAGAAGGATGACTGTCTTCAAACTTGGTTTGCTCAAAAATATAAGAGAGAGAGAGACTTTTCAAATAAGTAACAACTACTTAATCCTATCTCGTTTTTGATTATGGGCTAAGTAATGACTTAGCCACTAATCATAAGTGAGGTACTCACTGGATTACTTAAACTTAGGACACGCTTTATAACATAAATGTGTTGCTTATTGGTGAAACTTTCAAATAATCAGCAAACCTAAGGTGCAAACTTTCAATGAATGAAAGTTTCATATTGCACCTTGTTTCTTTTGCTCTGTCCTTGTACCACATAGCATGTACACTTGTCCATTGTATACCTTGGTGTCAAATCCTTCAATGTTGGTGCAATGGTTACCATGCCAAGACCTAGTGGTATCGGAATTAGAGTTCATTTTTAATTAAATAATTAAGCCCATTTCTCATTTTGATGATATATGTCCCTCTTGAAACATTGCAAGCAACCTCGATTTCATACAGTTAAGATCCAATATGGCAAACAAAATAACCAATACATGTTTTCTAGCAATCATGTGCTCAACCATTATTGCATATATTATAAACGTACAATTGTTCATATATGTTTTGAATTAACCAAGCACGATGTTGTTACTCCATGTACTACCAATATGGAAGATGATAGTTACTATGCTAGTAAATAACCAATCATAATTGTACATTATTGGCCCAGCATGCATAGAGTAATTGTGTGATTAATTTATTGGAAAATAAATGAGATGAAAGAATTAATCAATGCACAACAATACTCAATCACGAATGAGTGAATTTATGAGTGAGAGAGTACATCACTCAAGGCGAACATAATGACTAATGCCATACTTATGTGCAAATGAGACACGGAGTGTCTTTAAATAATAAAATAAAACCATAAGGGCTTAACCATCATAGGAGACCCTAAATGAAACCCTAATCCTAGTGACTAGGGGCAAGAATTGCTTTTATTAATAGTTTAAATGCCTAGGAAGCCCGGATCATGGATCAAAGGGCATCTACTCATAGCCAATGAGATGGCCTACAAATTTCCCTTTATGAAATGGACGGATTGATCTAGGAAAAATAACAAAATCCTAGAAAAAATGATATATGAGGTCATGGTTGCACATGTTCATCTTGATGGGTATAGCAATCTATGACAATACAATGAATGATGGATCATGTTTCAAAAGGTATCATGAGTAGAAATAGTTGAATGGCTCGAAACTCTGATGGAGAAATAACCTTCATAAAAAAGATATGTCAAAATGTCTTGCGAATAACCAGCCCAATCACACTCCATGAATCCATTTATAAGTGAAAAAATAGCCTTGAAGAAAAGGCTTAAATTCTTAGTGTCCTTGAGGAAAGTGAAGACACTTTTTATTGGTTACCAATGATTCACAAGAGGGTTGTTACTTATGATGGTTGATTGGGCAACTGAATCCTTTTTTGGTGATGGAAATATGCCCCCTTGAATGGTGACAAATTGGGGAGCCAAAGGTGGGCGAAGAACACCAAAATGATGCTGTAATTGATCCCAATAATAAGAAATCATCAATATATGGAATAAAAGTCAGCAAATTTGAAATATGTTGCACTAAAGGAACACATCATAAAAAGATCACTCGTTGAAGGAGCATGATTAAGAGAAATTTTAGCATGCTATTGATCACAAGTATCAAGTCAATAAAGTCCTGATTTGAGAGTGCGGCTCAATACAATAGAAGAAGGCACCCGATCATCATAAACCACACATCGGGGGCCATGAAAATGGACGCGAGACCTTGAAGTTGCAATGGTTGAAATGGAAATAAGATTCTTCTTGATGCCGGACACATAGAGAATATCATGCAATGTGAAAGGAGTGTCCAAGACGGAGACGACCTGCACATGGTCGATGCCTTTAATTGCATAAGAGGCATTGTTAGTGCACATAACTATACCCTATGGAGCCAAAACATGCTTTATAGCTGATTAGTATCTTTAAATAGCCCCAAAATATGCTTAATTAATGAAAAACACAAAAGTAATACATGGTTCGAGAGAGTTTTAGTGGTTCCTCAAAATCCTAATTTTTTGGGACACCCTTCAATATATATAAATAGATAGGCTACCCACAATTCAGCCTCACTCCTCTTGTGCATATTTCAGCCATCGGCATTCACCCACATGGTGGTCTATTCTTTGCGATTATTGCCACTCCTTCCACAGCTCCTCTAATGCTTGGTGCCTTCTTTCTCAGCTGTCGCCCATTGTCTGGGACCCTTCCTCGAGTTGCATTCAACATCATTGTCATTGCCAACCCCTCTTGCTGCTTGGGTTTGGACTCTACAGTTCGTAGCGATAGGTGGCAGCCCTTCTCCATTCATTTGGCAATGTTCTACAGTCTACGTTTGGTCGTCTCTTTACCCGGTGGCAGCTAGTGTGCTTCTCCATCCTCCTAGCGGCTCCACCATTGCTGTGTTTGCAACTTTTTGTTGTTGCCTTCCTCCTTAGGTAGCATCCAGACAGTCGCCTTAGTCTCTTGACTCTCTGGTGATTTGCGTTGGTGTTTTCCTTGTCCTCTACACTTCAATTGATGGTCATAGCACTTGGAATTTATCTTCGATAGACATCACTCTCGGACACTCCATTGCTCTGCCCCTGGGGCACTTTGTACACTCTTACATTCATTTACATCATTCATTCACTTCAGAGTTTCTTCTCTCTGTATTTGTTTCTATGTTTAAGTTTTGCGTTTTGCATTTTGCATTTAGGGTTTGAGTTTTTCTTGTCTTTGTCTAAGTCATTGTGATTCAGACTTGGTTGTACATGCTGTGTTTCCTTAGTGCAAACCCTGGCATATCTTCACATGCCTTCCCTTAGTTACATAAGAGAGAGGAAAATAATACTTGGCAAGAGATGATGTACTTAGATGCACCACTGCCGAAATGCCAAGTAGAAGCCACATTAGTAATAGAAAAACAAGTATTATGAATAGAAGGATTATACTGACATTGAATGAAAAAATTGTAATTCTTAAACTGAGAATAGTTGTGGACTTCTGTGTAAGTGCAAAACCGGACTTATCCTCCTTTTTTGATGCAATGCGTTATGATGTTCAGTGATGTCATGCCCTATCTTTTGGCAATAATTACACCTCTTAGCTTTGGTATTTGTATCCTTGGAAGGATTGGAAGAGGATGGTGGACTAGCATGAAAGGTTGTTTTCCATGGAAAAGGGGTAGATGTAGAAGGATGATCAACGTGAAAGTTTGTTAATTTTTAACCAACAACCTTTTCTTAAACCTTTGGTTTGGGTTTTCCATGGTGATGGGTGGAAAAGGCCTATTTAGTTGCCATGGTAGCATTGTGGTTGAGTTGGCTTTGTTTTTCCCGCAACAAAAGAGACACAAGTTGATTGAAACTATAGGTAACTTGAAACTAGTCTTCCTTCTTAGATAGGGTGGTAAATAACTTGATTTAATACTAATTATAGCACATATAAAATTCACATAAATTGAAAATACACACTTTATCACTTTAATCTTGGACATTAAATGCCCTATCCAGAATTGACGCCCCTTGTGGTATTCCTTTATCTTATATTGCAAGTGGAAGGAGTACAACAGAGATCCTCTGATCTCCTCCTCTAATCCAAGTGTCTCTTGTTGTCAAAGCTGACTAGTAAGCATCCAAACCAATTTTTCCCTTGGTTTGCTTGGGGATTGACGTTTACTGTCACAGGACTGTGACAACTATTACCTTTTTGCTGATTTCTTTATTACTACTTTATTTGGTTTTTCCTTTTTGGAAGGATCCCTCTTGAAATCTAAACGCCTGAGTTGCATGGCCAGTATGTGAAATGGACAGGAATGTCCAGTGAGTCAAGACTGGACAGTTAAGGTCCAGTACAAGTCTGGAAGAGACTGATGGCACTATAGATTGACAAGCCTGGAAGAGACTTGTGAAAGTGTATATGGACAAGTGTGTTGAAGAACTAGCCTGGAAGAGACTAGTTCAAAGTGAAGATGGACAAATCTGCAAGAGATTAGTCCATGTGGGGTCATCAGTGGAAATTCACTTTCAGTTGAGCTACATTGTAAATTTGGATGTAGCCATAGTCTGCAAATATGGTCAGAAGACTAGTGGGGATGCAATGGAAGCAGCTCCTAAAATTTAGGGAGTTACTATTTTTGGACCCCAGAATCTGTTCGCGTCATTATCTTCGTTTTTGCACAAGGATTAATTCTCTGGTTTGTGACGAGGTCAAATTTTGCATCGATCATAGAGAATTTTAGACCGAAAGGTTTGAACAGGAAAATTGTTACATGTATGCCATGTGTCACAATTTGGGCATAAATTCCCAAAAGAGAGAGAGAGAGCAGCACAAAAATGAGTTTCAATGCATAAGGGGCAGATTGGAGCATGGAACTCATGGGGCTGAGGGCAGATTGCTGCAAATACATCAGCTATGGTGGGTACTTCTTCATCTTTGACTCATGTACAGAGGTTGAGCTTGCTCCTCCTAGGTCACTCTCTCCTTATCTGAGCAGATGGATTATGTACGGTGTTGTGGGCTGATCAGATGGATCATGTACAGTGTTGTGGGTTTATGCATAATTGCCGAGGCAAGAGCCTCTTGAACAGGGACAGGGTTTGCTAATTGCATTCCCAAGCAGATACTTGTGTGGGAAACGCTGTTTTCCTGAGATTTCTCGCGTGAAATCTCGTAGGATTCAAAGGGCAAGTGGCCCATAAGGTGCGGGAGCCCGTTGGCTACGCAGACAAGTGATTGGCAGGTAAAACAAGGCCCAAAACAGGAAATTACAGCCTGCTGTATATTTTTGCAGGTTTGGGTTTTTGGACATTTTTTGGTGTCTATTTGCTCCAGAAGCTTCAAGGAAGCTCGAGGGACATTGTACTTGTATTTTGGAGCAGTTTAAAGACAAAAACCAGAAAATGCAGCGTGCTATATTTCTTACCAGGCACTTCATTGAGTGTGTTTAGGTGTATGGAGACACCAATTGAGTAGGGATAATGACCAGGTCAAGTTGTACTGCCGTTATCCTTTGGCTTGCAATCAGGTGCCCTGGGCCCACCAAATCAAGGGATTGAGTGGTATCTTGGAAAATAGAACCATGAAAGCTGCCTTCCTTCTTGGATAAGGTGGTAATTCTTGATCAAGTACTTAACTATAGTAAATAGTTACAAAAAAAATTAAAAATGCATAATTTATCTTAAAAATTCTTGGACAATTGACACCTTGTTGGCCCCAAAATTGGTGCCCCTTTTGGTATTTCTTTACTTTATTGACTAATGGAGTGGGTAGAGTTGAGATTCTACAATCTCCTTGGCTGACCCAAAAAGCCCCTGGCTGTTGATGCAATCAACAAACAAAATGGGTCAATTGCTCCTTGAATTTCACCAAGGACTTATTCTAATTGGATCCCAACTGTCCAAATGTTGCCCCAAATTCACAATGGATGGGGTTGACATCTAAATTGCTTAATAATTCCACAAATTTCAGGTGTTGAATTCAATGTACGATGCTTTCTATTGATGGCACATGTCTCGAAGTGGCGGCAAAACCCTAATTTTTGAGGTAGCCATTGTAGGTTGTTTCTTGCTTAGCCATGAAATGCATCAAGGGCCCAACGAGAAAGAATATCCACTAGTAGACTGTCTAGTGTTTGCATTGCCAATCCAATATGAATCATTGTAAGCTTTAAGTGCAAGTCTCACCTCGTGGGAAATAATAATGCATATGACTGAGTATCTCACAAGTATTTGAAGATCTGCTTAACAGCTTGCCAATGTATGGTCCATGGCCTATGCATATATCTTCTCACCTCCTGAGATAGTGCATACTAAATGTCAAGACGTGTTGCAAAGGTAAATGAGGTAGCCAACATCCTAGCTGTAAATTGCAACATCATACATCCTTTACCATTATGCATAGACAACTTTAAGCTTGACTTTATAGGGGTACAGATAGGTTTGCAATCTTGCATATCAAACCTATGTAACAACTTATCCACATATTGTGAGTGTGACATGATGATACCATGCTGATTTTGGGTGAATTGAATCTCCAACTAGTAGTTAAACAGCCCATGTCTAGTATAGCAAATGCATGTTTTAATTCAGCCTTAAAATCTGCAAATTTTCCCTTTATAGGTCCAATGAGCGGCATGTCATCTGCATAAAGAATAATAATCGGCAAGTCCTCCCTTTCATTCTTAATGTATAGAGTGGCAGTAGTTGGACTATTTTTGAGCTTTGTTGGCTCAATATGCATCAATTTTCGAGTACCATGCATGAGGAGCCTGTTTAAGACCATAAAGAGCTTTATGTAGCTTGCATACCATGTGCTCTTTCCTTTTAATCACAAATTGTGGAGGTTGTGGTACATAAACATCCTCAGGCAAATCCCCATTCAAGAATGTTATCTTTATGTCCAACTGATATACTTTCCAACCATAATTTGCAGCCATTGCAATTACATATTTCATTGTACTCATATAGAATGTAGGAGCAAAAGTTTCCTCATAATCTATGTCCATCTTCTGTGCATAGCCTTTTTGATACCAATTGTGCCTTGTACCTATTAATTGTACTATCAGCTTTACATTTGAGTTTAGAAACCCACTTAGTGCCAATGACCTTCTTGCTAGGTGGTAAATCCACAAGATTCCATGTAGAGTTAGTGGCAATGGAGTCTAACTCCTCTTGTATGGCCTACATCCAATGTACATCTTGCTGAGCTTTGTCCAAGGAAATAGGCTCATCATCCAACGTTGAGCTCATAAACACATGCTCATCACAATTATCTACTTCTGTTATATCAGCCAAATATGCCTCACTTGCATCATGTGTTGAATGTTTGGCAGCCCTTTTAGTGTGCTGAGGTAAAGGCGCATCCATTTTACTCTCTCGGAGAGTTTGTAATAGCCATCTTGGGACTATGTTTACTGCATTGACAGCAGCCCTTTCATGGTGAACTGTTGCTCCATTACATATGGCAAACCCTCATTAATACCTTGTTGTTTGGAAGCATATGGAGCAGCAACAGCTTGCTGTAATAAGTCTGTCTTGCCATTTACAGCAGGCACAGACTCAAAAGAAAGTGGCAAAAGGCCTTCAAAGGGATCACCAATGTCATGGGTGGCTAGCATTTGAAACTCGTCATGTGAAAATGCTCCATTTTCAGCAAATATGACATCCCTATTGACAAAAACCTTCTTCATGCATGGGTCATATATACGATAGTCTTTGCTTTCCGAACTGTAGCCAATAAAGATGCATTTTATAGCCTTATTATCAAGCTTTCCACGAAGCTCTTTCGGAACAAGCTTCAAATAATGTGATTGTCTTTGAAGCCTTTGTGGGTGCGCGATTCAATACAGGTCTTGCACACTGAAGCCCTTCTAACTAAAATTTATGAGGCAGCCCCTTGCTTTTTAACATACAACTTGTCATTTCCATGAGAGTGCGATTCTTTCTTTCAGCAACTCCATTTTGCTGAGGAGTCATTAACAGTGGCTTGATGGGTAATGCCACGATCCAATAAACATGTCTCAAATGCACAAGAAATGCACTCCCCTCCTCCATTTGTGCGAAGTGTCTGCACTTTTGAACTAGTTTCAGTCTCAAGCTTTGCCACAAGATGTTTAAAATGCATGAATACATCAGATTTGGCCTTCATTCCATACACCCATGTATACCATGAGTAGTCATCAATAAATGTAATAAAGTAAAGATGATTTCCAAGTGCATGTGTCCTCATGGGATCACAAACATTAGAGAGAATAAGCTACATTTTTCGGATAGCACGTATTGCACTATCCTTTTGAAGGCAAACTTGTGCATCTTGCCTAAAATACATCCCTATTGCACTATCCTTTTTGAAGGCAAACTTGTGCATCTTGCCTAAAATACATCCCTTGCATGCATGAGGAGGTGGGGTCTCCACCATTGGAGGCAATGCATCTATCATATGACACCTTTGAAGAGCCATCGAACTCCCAAAGCCCACATATCCATAACGGGCATGCCAAAGCTTTGCATTTTGTATAGTGGGCATAAGACTAGTGATTGCCAGAGCATCATGAGACTATATGTCATAATCATCTAACAAGAATAAGCCTTGCTTGTACGGGGATTGAATAGCCTAAGTGCATAGTTCATCTCTCTGTCTTTGAGAATACATTTGTTATCCTCAAAGATGACTTGAAAGCCATCCTTATTGAAGGAAGTAGTAGACAACAACGTCTTTGAAATGCCATGCATAAACAAGACATCGAGAAGCATGAAGTCAGAACCATTTGTAGCAGGAATAGTGATTGTTCCAATGCCATATACATCGTAATTGCTGCCGTTCACACGTGACAGGATTCCTGGCAGGGGCTGAATGCAAAGAAGTAAATAGGCACTTCTTGGAAGTGGTATGCTTTGATGCACCATTGTCAAAATACCATATTTGCTACGTTTCAGTAGCATTAAATGCCAAATCAGCCATAGAAGAATCATAATTACATGTGAGAAATGCATAATCCTCCTTTATCAAATTAGTTGACGTATTACCATCTGCTGATTTGTTGGTTGATGCCTCTTGGACAGCCAAACCAGAGTCTTTCTTTTTCTCCTTGGCCAATCTCTTTAGGTATTCATTAATACAGTGATCGAGCTTCTTGCAATTATGGCATTTTCCCTTCTTATTGGACTTATTTGAGTCTTGGAGAGTCTTGTTTGATGGCTGTCCAGCATCACCCTTTTGCTGATTTTTTGCATTTTGCCTAGCTTTACCTTTGCCTTGAAACTTGGAAAGCATGGCTACATCACCTGAATGCAATGCAACATTCTTTCGAGTTTGTTCCTCTGGCAACAAGAGGCTTTGCAACTCCACAAATATAAGAGGTTGTTGCTCCCCCCAATGACAACATCAAAGAGGGGTGGAAACCAAGTATGACTTTTGAAGAGAGTTCAGTTTGCTCATGCAAATTCTGTATATAAGTAAGGTGGTTCATCATGCTATCACCCTTATCCATGTTTACATTTTCCAACTCTCTGTGAAGATAGATCTTGGCGTCATTGCAGGCTGCAAACATACCCTCAAGTATGTCCCATGCTGATTTTGAGGTCTCGCAAGACTGAATGTTCGGAATGATGGCCCTTTTTACTGACAATGCTATCAAAGAAAGTGCCTAAGCATTCTTTCAATCCTTTTTCCTTTGATTCTCCATGGGATGGGGAGGAGGGACAGAAGCAACAACCACTTGTCCATGAGCATGAGGTTGAGGTGTTTGAGGTGCAAGGCCTCGTGGTCGTTGCAAGTCACTAGTAACTATTGAGCTAAGAATTGCTATGTTGATTAGCCACTTAAGGAGCCCTAAAACAAGCTTGATTTAATAAAAATCCTAAAAGGGAAGTGGTTCGAGAGAGTTTATTGAAACCCTAATTTGGGAGGATCCATCCTCATCTATAAACAGATAGGCTATCCCCATTTAGTCTTAATGCCTTTCTGTGTAGGTTTCTCACCCTTGAGTGTAGATTTCAGCCATCAGTCCACATACATACGTGGCTATCTAGCCCCAACGATTGCTGCCATTCCATGTGCTTGAATGCATTTCTTAGCTCAACACCCCCTCTCAGGTCCAAAATAGGGTGAGAAAGAAAGGCCAACCCATTTTGCCCAAGGCGTCCCACCACAAAGTAGCTAGGGCATTAGACAAAGGGTGCACAGTGGCTGCCTAGTGGCCTACTTGGACTCCCTTAGTAAGATAACCATCACCTCTATAGTATGGTAGGCCATTGGTCAGTCGTCGTGCATCCTTTGTGTGATGCCTTGGTTGCTTTGGGGTGGGATGCCTTGGGCAAAATGGATTAGTCTTCCTTTCTCACCCTGTTTTGGGCTTGAGAGGGGGTGTTGAGCTAAGAAATGCATTCTATGCTGATTGGCCACTTAAACGGCCCCAAAACAAGCTTAAATTAATGAAAACCCTAAAATAGAGAGCGGTCCGAGAGAGTTTAGTGAAACCCTAATTTGGGAGGGTCCATCCTCATCTATACATAGACAGGCTGCCCCCATTCAGTTTCAATCCCTTTCTGTGTAGGTTTCTCACCCTTGAGTGTAGATTTCAGCCATTAGTCCACACACACACGTGGCTGTCCAGCCCCAGTGATTGCTACCACTCCATTTGTTGTTGCTGCAGTGCTTGGTGTCTTCTTCTATAGTTGCCACTCACTAAGTGACACCCTTTCAGGCTGCGTTTGGCATCCATCAGCCATTGCCAGCATCTCCAACACGTTATGCAGCTTGGCTTTAGTTCCAGACCATTGGTTCTAGACCAGCCAGGCAACAATTTCTACATCAGTTGATAGCTTTCTCCATTAGGTGACAGCTCCTCCACATTAGGGGACAGGTGTCACAGTCCTCTTCCACACCCTCTTGTGCTTGCATTTGGTGCTTCAGGCCCTCCTGACACTTGCGTGTGTTGCATTCTCTTCATCCTACACTCAGATTGGTGGTCATAGACTTGGGATCCCTCTCCGGTGGATGTCAGTCTCCAATACATTGCTTTGCCCTTGGGCACACTGTACACTCTTACATTCATTTACAGCATTCGTTCACTTCAGAGTTGTGTTCTTTCTATCCGTTCTATTTGTGTTTGAGTTTTGCGTTTAGGATTTGAGTTTTACTTTCTATGTCTGTGTTTGTCTTGTTGTGCTTTTGTTGTGGTCGTACACTCTGTGTTTCCCTCAATGCAAACCCTAGCGGTGCCTCCATAACCCACCGTGACATAGTCCCTTGCTGAGCCCCAGTGATCTTGTAAATGCTTTTTACCTATGAATATGATGTGATGCCCTCAAGATGGGCCCTTGGGTGAATCTTGTGCCGTGTTATGTTCCGTGTCGCGTTCCGTGACGTGTTGGGGTGCCTCGTGACGTGTTGAGGGGTCGATATGGCAAAGTTGGGGGATGGGTCTAGTGTTGCTCCGGGGCCTAGACGGGGTCCCGAGGGGGTCCTGTGCAGGTCTCTGGGGGCTGGACCTTCACACTTGGTATCAGAGCCGCCTTCGCAGGTGGCGTGTACAAACCCCCGTGTTGGGGAGCCTGGGTTGAGGCGTGTTGAGAAAGCTCTGAAGAGTGCCTTGCCAAAGTCAAGAATTGATGCTGTGGAGTATATTTATTAAAAAAAAAAAAAGAAGCCTTCTAGATGAATTTTATGATTTGGAGTATGATATGCTGGGTTTGGGGGAAAAGCTGAGGTATGGACGTGGAAGCAGGCCAAGTGCCCTGTCCCAAATTCGAATCGAGCCGGAAAAGAAGATGAGGTTGATCGAAGGGAGGCAGGATGAGGTGAAAGTGGGTTGAAAAGAAAAATTGCTTTGGATTTTGATGCGTCTATCGCTACGGGTGGAATGCCGGGGGTGAAGAAAGAAGTGAAGGTTGTGAAGGGGAGTAGGAGTGATGGAGTGGAAGAGAAAGGGGTGGAGAAGAAGAAAAATGATGCTGAGATGAAAAAGACCAATCGGTTTGATGCGCCACTGCGGCGGCTTGTGCCCTCAAAGTGTAAAGAGTCGAGTTCGAGCTCTAAAACTAAAGATAGAGATGATGATGGGAGTGAGGATGAGGATAAGGAGAGCGAAGAGAGGATGCGGGCAATGAAGGCCCAGTTTGTGGATTTAATGAAAATTATGCAAAAAGGGTTGAAGCAGCGTGGCGTGGCGTTGGATGCCAAAACTAAGGAGATGGTAGAGAAGAGTATGGATAGTGGGAAGGAGAAGGGTGCAGTGCGGGTTATGGCAAAGAAGCCGACCCCTTGTTTGAAAAAGACGTGTGCTGATGAGAAGGGTGGAGTGAAGAAACAGAATGCTGAGTTGATGATGAGAAGCGACGTGGTGGAGGAGAGAAAGTTGAAGAAGAAAGTTGTGTTGGAGTATGTTGACAGGAAGAAATGTGTTGTGAATGGGGTGGTGATTAAGGAGATGGACGAAGCCAAAGAGGCTAAGTCTAAACCATGTGCGTCGAGTGTGCTGCGGGGCGATATGCCCCCATGTTTTGGAAAAGATAGAAGGGAAGGTGAGAGGAGAGAAGAAGGAAGGCTCGTCTGGCCCAGCGAGCATAAATGAACTGGGACCACATGTTCTTTCTCGTGACCCTGTTAAGCTGAAAAAGATTGATGATTTGAAGCCTAGAGTTGGCGTTGAGTTGAAGCGTGGTGAAGGAAAGGTGGGGATGGAGAGAATGAAGGAGAAGGAGGTGTTGCATACTGAAAGGGTGTTGAAGCGTGTTGAATTGAGGAAAGATGAAATCTTAGAGAGTAGAGATGCGAAAATGAGTGGTGTTGGAGGGGAAGATGTAAAGGAAGGCTCGTCCAGCCCAGCGAGCATAAATGAACTGGTGCCTTGTATTTTACCATGTACAAATATTGAGGTGAGGAGTGAAGTTGAGGCGAAGTGTTTTAAGTTGAGAGGAGGTGAAGGAAAGAAGTTTTGTGTTGAAGACAAGGTGAAGTATGATGTTTTGAGGTGTGTTGGAGTGGAGGAGGAGAAGGAAGACTCGTCCGGCCCAGCGAGTATAAATGAACTGGAGCCTAGTATTCTACTGTTTTTGAGTTGTGTTGGAGAGGAGGCGAAGGAAGACTCGTCCGGCCCAGCGAGTATAAACGAACTGGAGCCTTGTATTTTGCCATGCGTTGATAATGAGGTAAAGTGTAGCATTGAGTTAGTTAAGCAGGTATGTATAGAAGGTGTGATGAGGAATGTAGGAGTAGAGGAGACGAAGGAAGGCTCTTCCGGCCCAGCGAGCATAAACGAACTGGCGCCTTGTATAAAACTAGGTATGAAGGATGAGGTAAAGGGTGAGTTTGAGTTAGGTGAGGAGGTGAAGGAAGGCTCGTCCGGCCCAGCGAGCATAAATGAACTGGGACCATGTTTTGTGTTATGTAAGCATGCGGAAGTGTGTGTAGGAGTAGGGAAGGTTAAGGAGGACTCGTCCGACCTAGTGAGTATAAACGAACTGGTGTCTTGTGTTTTTTTTGATGCAGATACAAAGATGAAGAGTTGTGCTGAAGTGAAGAGGAATGGGTGTGAGGTGAAGGAAGACTTGTCTAGCCCAGCGAGTATAAATGAACTGGTGCCCTGTGTTTTTTCTGATGCAGATGAGAAGCGGAAGATCGTGGTTGGGGAGGACTCCTTGCGCCGGGAGAATAAACGAACGGGCAACCCTTGTGAAGAACTCGTTAGCCGCGAGTATAAAAGAATGGCCGGTTGTGTGGAGGAGTGTGAGGAGGAGCTCGTTAGCCGTGAGGGTAAAAGAACGGCCTTGTGTGTTGAGGAAGGCTCCTTGCACCGGGAGGGTAAACGAATGGTTGCATGTTGGGTGAAGAAAGAGAGGAAGAGGAGAGTTGTAGTGGAAGGGAGTGGTATGGAGAAGAGGAAGAGGAGAAAGGTTTGGAAACCAGTGAACTATTCATCTGTCTGCGGGGCAAAGGAGGAGACACATCCGTCGAATCCGATGCCCCTTGAATCTGAATCGGTTAGTAGGCGACAACGGGTTAGCTTTCGCAAGAAAGTGAGGTCCTACTGCTACGAAGCCGAGGAGGAGTTAACTTGTGCTTCAATGGCTAACTTAGAGGGTGCAAAACCCTCATGCAGCAAGCGAGGAGCAAAGGCCGATTCCGAGGGTGACAGACCCTCACGCGGTATCAAGATTGGGAGTGCTGGGGAACTCCAAGTGCGGTCCAACCATGGCAAGTGGATCTTCAGGAAGCAAACCCAAGTGGGTGAGTTAGGGAACGACATCGGACCCGCGCTCAACATGAAGGTGAGTTTCAGGAAGGTGCAGGAGTCAAGGAAACCCACGTGTGCAATCAAGCCCATTCAGGTCTCTGGGCCAAAGGGATGCGACCGTCTTGGCGAACTCAAAGTTGCCGAAAGACTACTAGATGGAACCAAGGGGGAAGCAAGGAGGCTTCACACTCCAATGAGTTCCATGCAAATCCGGCTCATCAAGGAGCAAGTGATGAAGGAGAGAGCGAGGTGTGAAGGCTTAGCTCTCATTTGGCCGCAAGACGGATCCGGGCATACACAGGCCCTTTTTTGAAGCAAAGCGAGGCGTGGTGGCCCCTTACCGAGAGTTGCTTGAGCGAATGGGAACCTCCTTGTCTTTTCAGGCCGTGAAGGGCCAGTTTGACGTGATTACGGCGGGGGACATGACCCTCGCGATCCAAGCCAAAAAGTTCAATGCTATGAAATGGACCCGAACGGCTTACAAGTTCCTTGTAGAGATTGATCTGGCCACCAAGGGCCTGAAATTTCAAGTGTGTGGCATGTACGGATAGATCTAGAGCCTGCCTTCTTTACTTGCGCATGATACAGTCAGATCTGGGCAACAGAGGCCCGAAGGTGATCGCGGCGAGGGAAATGGCCCTTACTCTCCAGGTGCGGCGGTTTGATGCAACCCATCAAGTCGTCACGAGCTGGCTAGGTGCTCCAACTCTCCAGTCCAACCAGGGTCGGTGCTCTCATCCTATCCTTTTACCGGGGCGTGCTTCAACGAGGGTGGGGGCATTTGATGCGGGAGACATGGTTCTCGCGCGGCGGGCTAAGCGGCATGCACCTTCCAGGTGTGTCGTGCGGTTTGCTCCTGTCACACGTGCTCCTCGTGCAGCTCAGTCCAACAAAAGACTCCCCCAGATCTACTTCGAGCTTACAGAAATTAGTTTCAAGATGTGTGCTGCAACGTGGGGAAGGATTCCAAACAACCAGTGTGCTCCCCTCGTGGTTCAGTCCAACAGAAAACTTCCTCGAATCTGCTTCAAGCTTCCCCAAGTCTATCTCAAGATGTGTGCTGCAACGCGGGGAAGGATTCTAGACGCGAGTGAAATGGACCTCGCGAGAAGGGCCAAACGGCATGCTGCATCCTAGCAAGTCGGGTGGTTTTCTTCAAGAAGAGCTTCAAGTCAGATTCGTGCCTCCAAGGGCACTAAGAGGAAAGCTAGAAAGCAAGGGTGCGCATCATTGTAGATTCGGACGACAGAGGTCCAGCTCTTTTCAAGGGGGAGGTGCGTTCAAGGCAAAACACACCTCTTACACTCTCTTCATCGGCGGCAGATTGCAAGATGTGGCCAAAGAGGGCCTTCTTCTGCGAGGTGTCATTGCCTAGACCCTTGCATTCTGGGCTTGGCATTCAGAGTGAAAGCTGCTTAGTGAACCCTTAGTCCACAGGCAGTTCTGCGCACTCAAGCTGCTTGACCCAAGTTGGAGCATGGGTGCACAACGTGTCTTCGACTGGGTTACCCTCCATTCTGTGCTTGTAAATTTTGGTTAGTAGATGGATGGGTTGATGTGCCCAATAAAGTCTCTTTCACAATTCTGCCCAAGTCCCATTCTACTCCATAGTTGTAAATAGAGTCAGTGGGTGGAATGCAACAAGTATGAAAAGTCCATGTTTCACAGTTGTAAATAGAGTCAGTGAGCATGGCACCTAGCGGGTAGACACTGGCCGCCTTGATAGTGAGGCGTGTTAAGACCCCCGACGATAAATATGAGTCTGAGTCAAATCGCCGTTTTCAAAGGCCAGTAAGTTGTGCCTCCCTCACTCGATGTGGTCATCGAGTTTTTTCAAGGGGAGGTGTGTATGAGGGAGTACCTCTTGAGCTCCCTCACCCACGGTGTTGGCGTCGTGTCGCAGTGCGTTGATAGCTCCACCCACCCACCATGACACAGTCCCTTGCTGAGCCCTGGTGATCTTGTAAATGCTTTTTACCTATGAATATGACGTGATGCCCTCAAGATGGGCCCTTGGGTGAATCTTGTGCCGTGTTATGTTCCGTGTCGCGTTCCATGACGTGTTGGGGTGCCCCGTGACGTGTTGAGGGGTCGATATGGCAAAGTTGGGGGATGGGTCTAGTGCTGCTCCGGGGCCTAGACGGGTCCCGAGGGGTTCCCGCGCGGGTCTCTGGGGGCCGGACCTTCAGAGTGGGAGCACTGCTTAGTGTTGGAGGTAGCTGGCAGAGGTGCAGCAAAACGGCATTGAGCAAGTGGCAGCCAAACAGGCACTGGCGATGTGGTACACTGCAAGCGGCATCAAGTGGTGGCCAAGCATGGCTAGGCTAGTAGCGGCTCTGCTGATAGGCAGGTGACGTGCAAAGTGGCGGGTGAGTAGGCTGATGGCCATTTCAGGTATAGGTGGTGCCAGTTGGGCATAGTCGGTGGCAGACAAGCGGCAGACACCACTTGTCTAGATGGCATTGTGGGTGGGGCTGGAGGCGTCAGAAAGGTGCTGGACAGGAGTAATGTAGGTAGCGCACAGGGTGGTGACGACCAGTGATCACAGGCGGCACTGATGATAGAATGGTGGGCAGTGGTAGGGGCTGGGCAGGCGGGGCTCACGGTGCCTGACTGATAGGTGACTCAGCTGTGGTGGTGGTGACTCTGTTTGGAGCACACTAACAAGTGGCCCAGCTAGATGGGTTGAAGGATCAACTGGTGGCACTTCCTTCTCCTCTTCCTCAGGCTGAACGTTGGTTGGCTGCAGTAGGACCTTGACAGAGTGGAACTGGCTGATGGTGGCTGCTCGGAATCCGCGCGCAGAAGATGCTTTGATACCGATTGTGAGAAAACAGGATCAGCAATGGAGGAGAGAGAAGGGAGACTGTGACAGTGAGTGAGCAGCTGCCAAAGAGTAGAGTGTACTTGCTGAACTGAAAGATAGAGTGAGGCTAACTTACTCTAGTTCCTAGTGTCACTAATTTAATGTTCAAAGACACTAGGTACACACACTATATTGACACTTCAAGGAGTGTATATACCACATAAAATAGACTGAGCACTGCCCAGAATTACCAAATTCTAACATATATAACCTTTGTTTTTATTTGAGTTGTGCCATTGCTTGTCTGAATGTAAATAGCAAGACAGTTAGTGGAGAGTTTGGACAGTTATATTTTTATGTACTTTTGTATGTTCATGTGCATGAATTATTACCTGGTATCCAACTGACAGGAGCAAAGATGGTTATGATTATGAACAAGGAGGGCAAAATATTTGTGGCTGGACATTCTGGCCTAGTAGGCTCAGCAATTGTGAGAAAGCTGAAGAAAGAAGGGTTCACAAACCTTGTTTTGAAAACACACAAGGAGCTGGACCTCACAAGGCAATTAGCTGTGGAGAACTTTTTCAGTGAGTTTAGGCCTGAGTATGTAATTGTGGCTGCAGCTAAGGTTGGGGGAATATATGCAAACAATACGTATCCTGCAGACTTCATTGGCATAAATTTGCAGATACAAACCAATGTAATTGATGCTGCTTATAAAAGTGGAGTAAAGAAACTTCTGTTTCTTGGTTCTTCCTGCATCTATCCAAAGTTTGCTCCGCAGCCCATCACAGAGGATTCACTTCTCACAGGTCCCTTGGAACCGACAAATGAATGGTATGCTGTTGCCAAAATTGCAGGAATTAAGATGTGTCAGGCTTACAGGATTCAATACAATTGGGATGCAATTTCGGGCATGCCAACAAATCTGTATGGCCCGCATGATAATTTTCACCCTCAGAATTCACATGTTCTTCCTGCGTTAATTCGGCGTTTCCATGAGGCAAAAGTTTCTGGATCAGAAGAGGTGGTAGTATGGGGCACAGGTTCACCTTTGCGTGAGTTCCTTCACGTTGATGATCTGGCAGATGCTGTTTTGTTCCTTATGCAGAAGTATAGTGACATTCCTCATGTGAATATGGGAAGTGGAAAAGAAGTAACAATCAAAGAGTTGGCTGAATTGGTTAAGGAGGTGGTTGGCTTTAAAGGTAATCTTGTATGGGATTCCAGCAAACCGGACGGTACTCCACGAAAACTCATGGACAATGAAAACTTAGCAAGCTTGGGCTGGGAAGCAAAGATCTCTCTTAAGGATGGTCTTATTGACACCTACAAGTGGTATTTGGAAAATTACATCAAATGAAGAGAAGCTAGAAGAAATTGTATTTTTCTCAAATGTTGAGCATTCATTCTCAGGAATGTGTAATGGCTAATCAATTTGAAACTGAGGACCATTTTGATCCCATTTCAGCAAAACCTGTGATCTTTGCATCTGATAACACCTTGCTTGGGCACATTCCAAGGATTTACATTTTTTCAAATCGTTTCTAGCTGCAACAAGCAGGGCTCAACATCAGTAGCACATTTCTCAATTTCTTACAAGTTTTCACATGTATGCAGTTATATAGGCTTTTGAAAAGTGTAAAACAGATCATATTTCAAGAGAGACAGAAGAGGTTGGAAGAACAGGTTAATAATGATGTACTAGGCGCTTCTAGATTCTCCTGGCACTTTGTGCAGGTGTTCTTTTGGCGCCTCTCACCGGGGTTCGAAGGACTAGTATCAATAATAGTCAAGGGACATCGCATCCTAGTGGTTGAGTCACAAAGAAGCCAATTGTGTATGTATGCATGTGATTTATATGCGTGTGTCCATTTGTGTGGTCTCATAAGCTCATCATTCCTCCTCTCCCTTCTTGTCCCTCCTTTTTCATTGGGTCCCTTTTTTCTTTTTCTTCTTCTTCTTCTCTCTCTCTCTCTCTCTCTCTATATATATATATATATATATATATATATATATATACACACACACACACACACACACACACGCGTATGTATGTACATACACACAAAAATATGTGTGAAAAAGAAGACCAGAGAAAAATAGTGAGGAAAAGAGAGGACATACTCGTGAAACCACACATGAAAAGTATATGTATGTGTGTATTTGTATATGTGCATGCTTTATAAGTTTGTATCTATTCTCTTCTCTCCTTTGTTTCCTCTTTTCTCTCATAGTTCTCTCTTTATCATCGGTTTTATTTTTCTTTCTTTTCTCTCTCTCTCTCTCTCTCTCTCTCTCCATTTTTTCTTGCTAATACATGTGTGCACATTGTGTGCATACGTGTGTATGTTTTCACACATGTATGGTGTGTATATACATGTTGTATGTGCTTTTATAGTATATGTATATTTGTGAGCGTTTTTAGAATATATACACATTATATGTACATGTTCCATCATTATTAAAATATCATCTCATTAAGAAAATTCATCTTTCTTTAATGTATACGCATTTTTAGAGTGTACACGTTGCATGTGTTCAGCCATCAAAATATCATTTCCTCTCATTTTCAATTAGAAAATAAATTCATATCTATATATATGAGAGAGAGAGAGAGAGAGAGAGAGAGAGAGAGAGAGAGAGAGAGAGACTCACGTGTTGCCTGAGCCCTCCTGTCGGTCCTGCGTGGGGTCCGTTTTTGCCTTGCGCGAGCCCTGCCCCAGCATGTCTGCAATCAGTCGCGAATAGTCTTGCTCTATGACGTGATGTTCGTGTGGCGCCTTGATCTACACCTAAGAAAGAGATGCTGAATAGGAATAAGAGACAGCTCTGCCCTGCCTCTGCGTGGACAACTTTCACGCACCCAGTCAGAAATAGACTTGGTGTAGGGGTAGACTTCAGCGCACTCCCTGTGCGTCCTTGTGCATGCAGGTACCAGCAGCAATAGAATTAGATAGAAAGGACAGATTTGCGCTTGGGTTGAAGATTACGGACGAGCAGAGCGTGCAGACTGGACATTCTCCTATTGCACGTGCAATCTACCCCTGCGCACTGATAAAGAGAGCAGACCTGCTCTTGTACATACACACACACACACACATACACACATAGGACAGATAGAGGCTTGTGCCGTTTCTGCCTCCCGTGAGATCTTGGCTCGGTATTTGACTTGCACAAGTGGTGATACAACATGGCTGGTCTTGATATGGCTTTTATTGACCAAACGGTGGCAGCCCTTGGTCCAGATTCTGATACAGAGGAACTAGAGGACATGGTTCCTTGCACAGAGGAGATGCCCCCTGGTCCTGACTTCCAGCCTGCAGGCAAACGCACCAAGCATACTTCGAAGAGACAATGGATCATCAGGAACGTTCTTATGCTCATGTTGCCTCTGATTCTGTGGATTCTTAGGATGTTGATTGGGAGCATTTGCTGGAGTTTGCCAACACTCTGCTTGGTGATTATGTTCAACATAATCATGAAGCGTTTTCTGACTCTGGAACTGAAGATAATCTAAAAGCCACTATGGATCCGAAAAATGTCTTGGGCTCATTTTCAGTGTTTTATGAACGTGCTGTTATACTCTTCTTCACTGGTAGGATCCCAGTGCTTTCCCGTATTTGCCAGTGGCTGCACAGTCTGCTACAAGAGGAGTGTGTTGAAGAGATTTTTGTTGGGCCCTGAGGCTTTTATGAGGTGCTATTGAAATCTGAGAAGCATCGTGCTGATCTCTTGTTTAAATTGCCATTGTTCTTTGATCGCCGTTTGGTCCATGTTGTGCCATGGCACCCAATGGCAGATTTTCAGCGCCTGCTTCAACGTGAATGCCCGGTATGGGTTGAAGTGGAAAATTATCAGGCTGTCTATTGGCCACTATTAAAGGATGCCATGGTCGTTGTGGGCACTGTTCTGGTCCCCCTGAGCCTCAGGGCCATGAATCGTAACTATTTGTGTATGTTATGGGACACTGCTAGGAAAATGCATGCTTGGTTATGTCTTAATTGCTTTGGCATGCATCCTTTGCACTTTCTTTTGAAATGGGGTAACTTTGCAGGACATTGCTTTTCATGTGGAAAATTGGAGCATTTTATTGGCCGAATGCCCAGAGAAGCAACCAACTTTAGATGCTGAGCATGTTGTGCTGCCCATGGAAGATATGGTACTTGATGCTCCATCGCAGGATGCAACCCAGCCACCTAAAGTTTTGGATAAAGGTAAACAACATGTTTCGGGTTTGGATACCCGTGGCAATGACTGGGTAGATGTACATGCAAAAAAAGGTAAAAGGTTTGATGCTGGCATGGCGGATGCTGTACCTATTGCTTCACAAGATTCCATGCGTACTTATATGCGTAGGAAATAAATGGTCTTTAGAGCCCATTGCTCATGCTATGGTTTCTTCTGCTCCCCGTAATCAGCCTACTAGGAAAGTCTATACGGATGGTCCAAAGGGTCCACCTGCTAAGTTGACTTTTGATACTAGAGGTAACGTGATTATCCCATGGGATCGTCGTTATCCCCGTTTCATCCCCAAGACAGTGGATATACCGTCTATCTCTAAATCTGGCCATCAGAACTCTTTTGCCTTGTTAGCTGATTTTTTGGATGAGAGAGTCCTGGACATTCTAGCAGAAAAGGTTAAATTGAGGCAAGCTGTGCCTCGTACCTGATTTTCTTTTTTGAATATACATGAAGATAGCCATGTGGAATGTGCGAGGCATTTGTTCTTGCCATAAGCAACATGCCATGTGGACTGTATTGCATGAGAATCAGTGGGATGTCTTGTGTGCTGTTGAGCACAAGAGTCACGGTGAAGCAAGAAAAGTTGTGGATTGCCATGGGTTTCGCTTGTTTTATGCAGGGACACATGCCATGCATTATTCTGGTGTGCTTATGATTGTACATGAGAACAACCTGTTCTTATTAAAAATGATGTACATGGCCGTTTTGTGGTGATTGAAGTTTTATTTGAAGGAGAGATCTTATGGTTACTTGGCCTCTATGCTCTGAATGATCCTTTATCCCGTCGGGATCTTTGGAATACTTTGCAGACCTCCTTGTCACTTGGCAGACGGGGTTTTTTGATAGGGGATTTTAATGTGTGTGTTGATTCTTCACAGTCCACATCAGAGCATTTGGTGATGGACGCTCCAGAAAGGCGTGTGTGGAACGCGTTTGCTCTTGCCGTACTTAAGCAAGATCTCTGGTCTTGGCTACACCCTTCTTCTATAGGGTTTACTTTCCATTCTGCACAGTATGCAACTACATGGTCGCGGTTGGACCGCATGTACATCATGCAGAATGATGATTTTCTTCCTGAGATGCTGGAAATGAAAGTGTTGCAGCAATATGCATTGTCGGATCATTTCCCTCTACAGCTTGAGATGCTTGCACAACCCATTGCACATTTTAAGCAATTTTTGGATAGACTCCCTTTGCATTTCAACTCATCTTATTTGAAGCAATCGATTTTTCGGTGCTATATGCAGCAATTGATTGATAGATTCTTATTGGACTTCTCCTCTGAGGAAAATGCTTCGTTTGAACGATTGCTCTCTAATGTGCAGCGGGTTTTTTGGCAGTATGGGATCTATCATGCCTCTCTTTGTCGGCGGCGTCGACAAGCAGCGGAGGACTTACTGGCTTTGGTTCGTTCTCTGCTGGTGGACACTCCAGATGATGTATTTCTGCTGCCACTGGCGATGCGTTTGGCTGATCTTATTAAAGAGTTTTAGTTGAAATCTTATCAGCATGCCAAATTGCAAAATTTGACTGAGAATTTGCAAGATAGTGCTTGTCAGACTCATAAGTTCTTTCGAGCTCTACATGCATCTCCTGCTCGAGAAAATATGACTAGACTCCAGGATCTAGAAGGTCAAATGGTCATTGATCCTCAGACTATTGTGAATATGTGCAGGAATTATTTTCTAGACCTTCTTGGTTCTTCTCCTTCACCTTCTGACCAAGTTACTCATGCACGCTCAGTTTTCTATGATTTGGTTCGCAATCAGGTTCCACATGACATGCAAAGTACTTTGGAGACAGATATTTGTGAGGTGGAGGTTATGGATGCTTTGTTACACCTGCCCAAGGATAAAAGTCCTGGTTGGGATGGTCTCACCAACGAATTCTTTGAGGTTTTTGCTACTCAACTGGTGAAACCATTGACGACTATGTTTCAGCAGGTTTGGGAAACGGGGTTCATGCCTTCCTCATGGAAAGAAGGTCTTATCAAATTGCTTCCAAAAGTTCCTTCACCGTCAATGTTGAAACATTGGAGACCAATTTCTTTGATGGGTTCGATGTATAAAATCTTTTCCAAAGTGATGGCGAATCGACTCCACAAGCATCTTCCGGCCATTGTGCATTCTCTTCAATATGGTTTCATTAAGGGCCAAAATATTTTGCATAATATCTTAAATGTGCCAATTGCTATTGACTATGCAAGGCACTCTAATCAGCAAGTGGTATTGATTCAATTGGACCTAGAAAAGGCTTTTGATTATTTAGACTGGTCTTTCATTGTAGAACTTATGTCTACTATGGGCTTTGGTACTTGGATGTCCCGCTTGATCTAACACCATTAGTGCTGTGGCTTCTTCGCGAGTTGTGCTAAATGGCGGTGTTATCGAGCCATTTGTCCTTGCACGCTCTGTGAGACAGGGTTGCCCTTTGAGTCCTCTCTTCTTTGCCCTTGTGACTCATCCGGTTCTTTCGATGTTATCTTCTATGGTAGCTTCGACTCAGTTGGCTGGATTGTCTCTTCCTTTTGGACAACACTTCATTAGTCAATCTTTGGTTGATGACAGCTTTATGATTTTGCATGCGGACAAAGATAATCTTCACAAAGCATTAGATGTTTGGACGCCCTTTGGTCAGGCGTCTGGTCTTTGTATTAATGCTTTCAAATCAGCCATTCTCAGTTGCACGAAGTCAAATTTACAGTCATTGGGCTGGCAGGGACTGGTTGTTCCCCGTGGTTTCATTGTCAGGCATCTTGGGTACCCTTTGGGTGTTGATGTTCGGCCAAAGCAACTACTAGAGTAGATTTCACAGAAACTGGCAGCCAAGTTTCCGTATTGGAAGTCGCAAGCTTGGCCCTTCCATGTTCGCCTCAAAGTGGCTCAGACAATTATGTTGCCAATGCTCACATATTTCTTGCCATTGCTACCTTGGACTACTACTACTTTGAATGCTCTTACTCAGTACATTCGTTTCATGTTATGGAAAAAGGACTCCTTGCATGCAGGCATTTCATGGATTTCTTGGTTGCATGCATGTACCCCCAAACGCATGGGTGGTGGGGCTATTTTGGATGCCGAAACTCATATGCTGGCACTTCGTTGGTCTCTTTTTCGTGCCATGTGCTTGGATCATCACCTGTGGGTCGTTATAGCCCGTTATTTTCTTGAGGATAATACCCAAATTCGGAGCTCCTGGTGGCATGTTCTTAATGCCGACTCTCGGTTTTCTAGTCCTTTCTCATCCCTGCTTGCTCATTTGGTATGCTCCTGGAAATTGGTTCTCCAGAAGGCTTAATGGCATCTAGCGGAGGACCGCTTACATACTAACTCTTTTCAACTGAAATTGTTGGCAGCCTCGCGATTCCTTTCTTGGGACGACAAACATGACCTTAGACCAAAATTTAACCGCATGGCACGTTTGGGCTTGACTTCAGTTTGCAGATGCCACCCTTGCCAGTCGCAATGTGTTGATATCGTTTTGTACAGCCAGGAGGCTTTTCAGAATCCCTCGCGGATATCGTGATTTATGGGAACAAATTTTGCTAGTGCTCCAGAGCAGACAACTGTTTCCTGCCCTTGCTTTGGAAAAGGCCTCAGCTAACCAGGTATATCATCTTCTGATTAAAGATCATCAATGGCTGGTTACTAAAGCTAATACTGTATGGGGATTGCGTAAATCTCAGCCATGGTGGAAGGCAACTGTGATGGAGGGTTGGTTGAACAAGACACCTTTCAAATGCAAGTTCTTTCTTTGGAGGGTGATGATTGGTGGTCTTCCTCTTGCTTCAGCCATTTCCAAGCGTTGGATCTCTAACGACAATTGTTTCTTTTGCACCACCAGTGTGGAATCGGCCCGTCATCGATTTATTTCTTACCCTCTCGCTAAGAATATTTGGTCACTCTTGTCAGCGGTTTGGCGGACAGTGGTTGGTTTCTCGCTAAGCCCTTTTGATTGGGTTTTTGTACTGCCCAAATACCCCACACCGGCACAGTCGCATATGAAGATCTTGTTTCACTTTCTTAGATACTGGGGCTGCTGGCACAATTGGACCACTCGGAATGCCTTTCTTTTAGATTCACCCTCTAATGTTCCGAGACATATTGTGAGGCTTAAAGGTCTCCTGCATTGGCAGATAGATCTCATTCGCCACTCTGACTTACTCCCTCGGGAGGACTTACTTCCTTGGCATATGGCAATTTCCTCTGCGTCTTTGCCATGAATTTTGTAACTCGATGGCTTAGAGCCATCTTGTATCGTGTAATCATGTAAACTTGTACATTTTTTTCGTAATTAATACAATTACCTTTTACAAAAAAAAGAGAGAGAGCCATGAATAACTTTTAAAAGACTTATATTTCCTCTTTTCATTATTGTATCCCCCTTCAAAAGAAAACCCATTTTTATTTCTTGTATATGTAACCTCTCTCTTTCTCTCTAGAGAGAGAGAAAGAGCCATATACAACTTTTCAAAGACTTATCTTTTTCCTTTTTATTATTATATCACCCTTTGTTAGGGATTTTAATGTGACTTCAAGTGGTAACCTATCATAAGGTAGAGAAATGATACATAAAACAGGGACACAAAATATATCAATAAGGAATCCTTGTATTCATGAAATAGAAAGATACAATATGTAGGTACATCTCAGAACCATCCTCTTGATGTTACACATGTGAGGGTTTACCATTGAGCATAAGGAGTTGTATGTAAAACACATTGCAAGTAGAGCTTGAGTGACTACTACTTCCTATATAGGTGCATTTGTGGGTAATGCCATAGTATACCTACAAAGCCCCAAATGGGAGAGAAGGGAAACCCATACTCACCCTTGCACAATGGATTGTTATTCTTAGCAATTTAAGGATTGTTAACACATTTTGGGGTTTTAACACAACTCATTTCATTAAGTTGGTTAGTGTTTGTCGTATGACTTGTTAGTAGGGTCTTAATACAACTTTTTCGATCAAGCTAGTCAATGTCTGCCACACTACAATTGGGGGGGGGTCTTAACACCACCTTTATTATCAAGTTGGCTAATATTTGCTCATTTAGACTTTAAAAAAAATAATATTTCATCTAATCTACTCTCAACTCAGTTATATTTAAGAAGTTGAGGCTTCAAAGTTCTTAGTTGGCTTGCCTCATATAACTTTGCATGCTAAGTTTTATAGCTAGGAATCCTTAGTTGTCGCTCTGTTGGGTCAAGGCTCATGTCAGTTGCCTAATACGCTAGTGAGCAATATCTTGCCATGTCACCAACAACTCTGTCTCACTATCACCCACAATGATAAAATTATCCACACATATAGTAATAACCACAATACCTACATCATTCTTACATACATAGAGTGAGTGATCAGCGTGTGTGCTGACAAGGTATTTTTCAATCCTTGTATGCCATGCCATATGTGCTTGCTTTAGCCCCATACAAGGACTTATGAAGCTTGCATATATAATCTGGACTATTCTCATTCACATAACCATGTGGCTGCTACACATAAACTTCCTCTTGCAACTCCCTCTACATGAAGGCATTCTTAACATCCATTTGATGCATGATTTAGCCTTTTGATGCAACCACTGCTATGACATCCCTTATAGTGGCCATTTTAGCCATTGAAACAAAGGTCTCCTCATAATCAATGCCATGAGTCTATGCATATCCTTTGGCAGCCAGCCATGCCTTATAACGCTCAATAGATCCATTTTCTTGACCTTGTAAACCCATTTGTAGCCAATAGCTTTCCCCTTCAGGTAAGAGCACTAATTTCCATGTGTCATTATCCATTAGTGCAGCCATTTCTTTATCCATAGGATGATCCTAATACTCATTACCCACTTCATCCTCAAAACAATTAGGTTCAACATCCTGCACAACCTTAGCTACATATGCATGTGATAAACTACATAGCTATCATATGTCAATCGATGTGTTGGATTTCTCACGTTGCTTGACCTGCGTGGACTTGGATCACTACCAAGTGCTTTAGCATCCTCTTATGTCTTTCCCACATCAATTTTTTAAATAGATGGAATCCCAAACTCCTCATCCAAGCTTTACTCAAAGTCATTTGAATCAATACCAACATGAGAGAAACCTGATGATACATAAGTCACAATAGGTGAGTCCCCAACTTTCCCTTTTCCTTTTCTTGACATCTATGATGTACTTGGTGGAGTAATCTGTGACCTCAATTTTCCACTCCAGGTCTATTAACAAAACCACGACTAGGAGACTCTTGTGGTCCACTCAATATTAGTGACTGCTAACCTATTTTTTGCACATCCAAACTCATGCTCATCAATCCCAATTGCATTTTGTATTTTATTGTACCAACTACTCATTTCATAAAAAACAACATCCCTGCTAACTCTCAACTCATGTGCAACAAGGTTATAATATATGTATCCCTTCTACTCAAGAGAATATTCAATAAATACACGGTTTTTTGCTTTGGGATCCAAATTACTGCACAACTCATCAAGAATATGCACATAAGAAATACATCTAAATACTTTTATATGGAACTGTAATATCGCCATTACTTAGTTTATTTTAATAAATAATTTGTGTATACATTCCAAAAATTGATTTATGTTGAAAACAAAATGGTAAAGATTGTACATTTTTAAAACTAGCTCTAACCATGAAGATAATTGATGAGGTATTATATGCCAGTTAATGGAAGGAAGGCTTGGGAAACCCTCCCAAGACAAGATTATTAAAACTATGTTTGTAGTATAGAACAACAAAAAGAACTAGCCTAGTGGATAGTCACTTGGCTGTTAAGTGCACTTGGGTGACGACATTGCCGGGATGGGTGACCTCCCCCTGGGAAGCTTTTCCTACAAAGCTAGTGGAAGCTTCTCACGCACAACCAACAGCACGAATGAAGCCTTTATAGCCCATTGCCAAGTATGCCAAGGCCAAGATGCCAAGGTCTATGCCTTGGTCACCGCCTTAGTTGCCATCTTAGTCATGAGCCTTGGAGGGATGCCCGCCCGACGACGCGACGTGTGGTGCTTGCCTATCTTTATCTCCACACTATGTTCCCAAAACGGAGCCCCTGTCTGGCATAATTGATGATGTCATCGAAAGCGCTAAAAGCAAGTGTCTGCCACCCCCCAATTACTATATAAACAGGGATAGAGCATCATGTAGAAAAAAAAAAAACAACCCATGTAGAAGTCTTTCTCCTGTTGATGTGACAAAGCTCTGCTGCAATCAGTAGAGCCTCTCTCTCTCCACATCTACATGGAGGCATTGCTCAAATCCACCAAGCTTCTTCTATGGCTCCTAAGAGATGTTGAGATGGTGAGCAAGGTCATGCTCGGGGAGCTCCCCAACGCGAGGAAGTAGTCGCTTCTGAGGCAACTTAATATGAAGCTGAAGCGCAAGTGGAAGTTACCCTCCAATCCATTCAGCCCGAAGGACTGGTTATTCCACAACAAACTGAGGTTGCGATCATAACCCATAATCATGATGGATGGCCGAATGGATAATCAGGTTTAGTACATAAAAAACTGATTACTTTTAGTCTACTAACTCTACAACTTTCTAATTTTTCTATTTTATGTTATTGTTTTTTTGCATCTTACGATAAAATCAGGGATAAGTTAGTAATGTTAGAAAAGCCTATAGAGGATAAGTCTGTTACATAAATTATGATTAGCTAGAATGTACTTAACATTATAAAAACATGTTAGTATTATCAATTTCTTTTTAGGAAAGAACACGGGAATTGATGAGGAGGATAGATTCTATGCATTGCATACATTGACAAGTGTGTTAAAAATATTTTATGGTTACGATTGCTTTTGAATTTGTGAATGATGAATTGTCTCTTATGATTCCGTGCTTGTAATAGTTGGACAAGTTGTGGATTGTGGTGGTTCAAGACGCTGGGGTCCCTAACCCAATGCTCCCTAACACTCTGTGGAGTGTGGAAAAACTCACATGGAGTGGGGATTCTATGCTTCTGAGGGAGGTAGGCGTTTTTGGTGTTTGATCACTCGAGCACCTAAGAGGGCAAAGGGTCGAGTAATAAGTACCCTTGCTATGCAGGACAACTCCTGAGGCTCAAGGAAGCTTAGAGGGGCTCCGAGCCAATAAATTCCCTGTTGAGTGTGGATGGAGTGCGATCACATACATCCCAATCCCGAGGGATCGGAAGGTCCTATCCTAGGCTGGACAATGTCTTTTTACAGAAAGACAATTTTCTACCACTTTGTAGAGTGATGGTTCTGCTTATTATTATGAAATAAAGTATTTGATTTCCAAATTATTTGTTATGTGCTAAATATTAAGTTTAACGAATCCCGTTTAATTGAGTAATAAAAAGAAGCTGTTTTTATATGTCTAGACAACGTGGTAGTATGCTTTGCTAATTAGAAAACTAAAGCAAACCCAATTGAGGAAAGTGGGAGGCTTTGATCTTGACGATTGAACATCTATGGGCTAGGTGGACCTGAGCTGATTAAATCGTGACCCTCCCAATATCGATAGGATTATTTTGCTAGGTTTAACACAGTTTTAGGGGGTTGAAGCTGAGATTTTACCTTATGGGTAGGGGGATTGAGTTACACTCTCCCCCGTCTCTCACTCTCTTTGAACCAAGTGTAGGGTTACCCTCATTCCTGCCTTTGATTGATTACAAAGTGGTCTTTCTTAGGTGGGCGTTAGATTGCTGTTAGGGGTGACTTGTCCAAGCTTTCCTTGTGAAGTAGAACTGAGATTTCCATGTTCAACTAAGTCCTAGGTTTCCCATGGGGAGACTGGATGGTGATGTACATGGATATGAATTTCGGTTGACTACTAAGAGGAATCCTCTGGGTTTGTTGGAGGAGGTACCTCACATGTGGTATCAAAGCCTAGGCTTCAAATGAGCTTTTAGTGTAAGATTAAGTAGTCAACGTATAAAAGGAATTATTAAAATAACCACACTTGTTTGAAGAAAACTGTCGTTGATTATCTTGCACTAACACTAGCATATACATTGTGCCCATAGGAACTTAACGATGAGGAAGGTATACGTTTGCAGGATATTTTTTCCATAATGTATTAAGTAGCCTTAGGGTCTAATAATTTCTCATACCGCAAGGCTATATTTGAGATAATGGAAATAATCTTTATTCCTGCAATTGTATTGCAACCTTATCTTAACTCATGATACATGAGAGATTTCTGGCCAAAGAATAGGTCACATATGGAGACATATTGTGGGCATAACATCCTTCTTCATTACGAGCCATGGAGGATTTGATGGGCTGAACAACTAAGGATAGTTAAGATATACCTTTTGTTCAGTGACTGTGTTGAGACATTGGGAATGAGCCTATACCTGAAACCTTGTGGGTATATCAGAAAGTGCTACAAATAGTACCACCTGAGAGAGTTGTGTTAGTGTCAAGAAGGCCTTATTTTGACACGGGATGTTTCGGTTACCCCCAAGAGCCACCATATTATGTTGTTTGCTATGTATATGAGAATCCACCAAGATATGAGAGTATAGATCATGATATTTTTCATGAGGAAAGGATCCATGAGTTGGTGTGTTGGTAGATCATAGTATGATTAATATATCTTTGTAAATACTTTTCATAAATATAAAGTCTCGTTATTATTTTCGAAGAGTGTGAGTTATGAGCTTATGATGATAATTGAGTTGCTTTGACAAGTTAATGATAAAGTACACTTTATGCGATTGATTTTTGAGATCATGTATTCCACTGCTTGCCAGTCAAACATGTTGGAATTAAGAGAGAGCCTAATGGCTATCTTAGACTCGTCCATGGAGTTGTTTAAGCTTACGAAGGTGCTACAACTGGAGCCCAAACCTGGGGACGGGACGACCCTTACTTTTACTTAGACTCAACTTTGTACGAAGTTATAAGTCCATCTCAAGTTGTTGAAATGGCTCGAAGACCTCAAATTGATAGGACTTTATAAGTATGATACTCTTCAAAATGATAAGGAAAAATATATAGATGGAAAAATTGTAATGAGAAATAAATGGGTGTATGACCAATATACAAAGGTTATTTCTCCTGATAGGATCACCCTTACTGGGCGTGTAAAGGCAAAAAATTATGAGCTCCAGAGTATCCCAATCTCTCAAAATCTTATCGATTCCTAGAGACGAAGGCCAAACCACCTCATTTTGTAACAAAGAAGTTACGGAGATATATTACTAAACACTTGTACTTTCTTATGATAATAAAAATATTTCTCTTTTTCTTTTGATGAGTGTATTATGGTATTTTAGGATATTGAAGAGGCCTATAATCGATTTATGGTATTCAAGATTACGTACAATACTGCTTGCCAATCCTTGAACATTGAGTTTCAAGAATCCATGATGATGATAATTCTTGAGAATATGACAAACCCTCATTACACCCAAATCCACTGGGATTGTTTTAGAGGAATGCCATGGATAATAACTTGCAACTTCTTCACGATCAACCTTGATTATACAGGGAACCTCAAGACTGATCTTAAGAGAATTTGGTGTCTTGAAGAATTAAAACTAGTTTGATGTTTCTTAGTTTAAGGGCGGAGGGTTAATGATACTTTGACAATTAATGGGGAGACAATGACCCTACATCGTTGGGTGTATGAACAAGTCATCCAAATTATATCTCCTGACCGTATAGTAGTCCAAGGGAGACATGACCGAAATAGCTACTCTGTTAAAGGATACCCTCCTTTACTCTCAATTTATAGAGCCTTAGAGATAGATAAGAAACCCCCTTACTTTGTAGATGTACCATCATACAAAGTCCATGATTGATCTCCATTGTATTTCTTCTTTTGATAAATAAAGATTATCATATTTTCTAAAGTTGACTAAGAGAGTGTAGGTACTTCAACTCTTGCAAAATCAAATCTAACATTCAGCTTGTGTGGTAATTAGAACCGCCAACTATTGTGAATTAATGAAACATACAAGGAACTCCAAGAGAAGAAGTTTCTTATCAAGCAGACACCACCACCTAGGTTTAGCAGTGAAGGACCCAAGGTAGAGCAAGATGCAAAAGCTTGGATTGAGGCTATGGAAGACTATTTCCTAGCCGTTGAAACTACTACTAAAAATCAGTCCATGACTGCTCGTCTTCGTCTTATTGGCAAAGCTAAGCTTTGGTGGAAACAATTTTGCCGAGATAAAGGGGTAACAGAAGCTTCCCAAACTTGGGAGCAGATCAAAGAAGCTCTGAAAGGATGTTATGTTTCCCCATCTTTTGAATCAATCAAGATGAATGAATTCTACAACTTACGATAATTAAACCTAACATTGGAAGGATATTATTCTAAGTTTGTGAGTCTGTGTAAATATGCACCCCCAATGACAGCGTCTCAATAAATTCCAAGGTTCTGCCACAAGGATTAAATCCACCTTAGAACACTCGCCTTGAATCAATGAGACCAATGACTCTTGAAGATGCTCTTACGCAAGAAAAGCCTATGGCCAAGGAAATCACTTGAAATGGCCAAAGGAACTACCTAATAAACAACTATGGAAGGGGCTACTCAAACCGTGGTGTCAACATGGCCAATGCCAGAGGGAATGGTAGAGCTAATGCAATCACCCAAGGACCACCCCCAAGGACCAAATGGGATAGGCGACATACAATGCTACCACTGCAGAAGGATTGGAAACCTAAGGGAAAATTGTCCTAACCATCCTCAAAATCCTAACCCAAACCAGGTTGGTGGAAGACGCTGAGGGAATGGCAACAACAACCCAGGCCATGAACATGGAAGAGCAACTGGTGCCCTAGTAAATACCATGATTGGACAGTTCGAGGAATGCACATTGGGTGAAGAAATTGAAAGAGGATCCATTCATGCTGCCATGGAAAGGAAAGGAGCGGACCACTAATGTTCAGTAATTCAATCTCCAGCTACTTACAAGGGCATGTTGTTTATAATCTTGATTGATTGTGGTAGTACTCATTCCTTTCTTGCACCAAAATAGTTAAAAGATTGCATCTAGAATCCAAGAGGACAAGGAAAATGATAATAGAATTAGCTAGTGGGAAGGAATTCACCTCAAATGAAACTATAGGAAAACTTCAATTTGAGTTAGACAGCCATACAACTGAAGCAGAATTCCGAATCCTACCACTAGGATGCTACAATTGCATTCTAGGAATGGGTTGGCTCAAGAAGAACAAAGCCCACATTCTATGTGCTAAAGAGGAGATAATCTTTCAAGACTTGGAAGGAGAAACCGTAAAGGCATATGGGAAAGCTAGAAGAACTAGAGTCCAACTAGCCAAGGCTGCCAGGAAAGGATTGAAGAAAGGTCAACCAATCTACATGATCTAGTTGAATAAGGTCAAAAAGACTAATGAAGGCACTCTACCATCCTAGATCAATGACTTTGAGGATGTCTTTCTAGAAGAACTGACTCAACTGCCTCCAAATCCCGAGGTTGATCATGAAATAGAATTGGTTCCCAGATCCGAACCTGTATCAAAATGATCGTACAAAATGTCTATTCTTGAAGCTATTGAGCTTAAGGAGCAACTGAGGCAGCTGATAGAGAAATGATTTATCTGCCCAAGTGAATTACCTTGGGGAGTGCTTCTCCTCTTCCAAAAAAATAAGGATGGAACAATTAGACTTTGCACTCACTTCAGAGGACTAAATCACATTAACGTCAAGAACAAGTACCCCATACCCAGGATAGATGAACTTTTAGATTGCCTACATGGACCCAAGGTTTTTTCCAAGATTGATCTAAGGCATGGATACTATCAAATCCAAATCAAGGAACAAGAGATCCCAAAGACTGCCTTCAGCACTAGGTATGGTCATTATGAATTTTGGGTCATGCTATTCGGATTGACTAATGTACTAGCAACATTCAACCATCTAATGCAAGTCATCTTTCGACCATATCTAGATGATTTTTTGCTAGTATTCTCTGATGATATACTAGTGTACTCCAAATCAATAGAGGAACATGAAGGTCACTTAAAGATCGCCCTAGTAATACTCCGTGAAAATTAGCTCTATGCCAAGATGAGTAAATGCATATTTCTCACTAATAGAATTGAATATCTTGGATACATTGTTTTCGCTAATGGAATCTCAGTAGATCCTACCAAAGTAAAAGATATCCTAGAATGGCCAATACCTAGGATAGTAAAAGAGATCTGAGGATTTTTGGGACTCACAAGATGGTACCGAATCTTCATCAAAGATTATTCCCTCATTGTTGTACCCTTGACAAATCTTTTGAAGAAAAATACAGTAATTGTTTGGATCATTGAGCATCAAGAAAGATTTGATAAGCTTAAAGAAGTTGTAACCACCTGTACTTGTACTAAAACCCCCTGACTTCAGTCAACCATTTGAGGTGATCATTGATGCAAGTGGACTTGCAATCAGTGGGATGCTAGTACAAGAAGGAAGACCGATGGTCTATACTTCCAGAAAATCGAACCCCTACAAGCCCAACTATGCTACTTATGACCTTGAGTTACTCGTAGTAATCCATGCCTTGAAACTATGGAGACACTATCTATTGGGAAGGAAATTCACTTTAGTGACAAATCATAAAAGTCTAAAGTGGATCTTCACCCAAGCTAACCTAAACATGAGCGAAAGAAGATGGATAGAGATACTACAAGAGTTTGATTTTGAAATCAAATATTGTCTAGGGAAGGACAATGCTATTGTAGATTCCTTAATCTGAAAAGCCTTTCTTAACATCATTGTCGAAGTTCGAAGCTTAAGAACCATATCCATACCTGATAATCTTGTACTTGAGCTTGTACGCCAAGCTATTTCTCAGGATAAGGAATATGAAGGACTCATGGCTAAGGTATTTCAAGGAGGAAGCTCTGACAAAGAAAGGTCTAAGATTAAGGATTATCATGCTAGCAATGGTTGTCTATATTACCATAATCACCTTTTTGTCACAAAAAGGTGATCATGGTTGTCTATATTACCATGATCACCTTTTGTCCCAAAAGGACCAGAAGTGAAGGCCAAGATCTTATGGGAAGCACATGACAGTCCCATTGCAAGACATCCGGGGCATGCCAAGACACTCAATGTAGTTCGTAAGAGCTATCATTGGCCACGATTGAAAAGGGATGTATTAAAGCATGTAACTCAGTGCTTGACTTGTTAAAGAGTTAAGGCAGAAAGGATCAAGATTCCTGGAGAGTTACAACCCTTGGATGTCCCACAACTGAAATGGGAGTGAATAAGTCTAGACTTTGTTGGATTACCTATTGCTGCTAGTGGATATGATTCCATCATGGTAGTGGTTGATAGATTGACAAAAGTTGCACACTTAATCCTAGTCAAAACAACCTATAAGTCATCTGACATTACTCAAGTCTTTATCAAAAAAGTAATTAGGTTATATGGGTTTCCAAAGAGCATAATCAATGACCGAGACTCCAGGTTCACCTCTAAGTTTTGGACTTGCCTATTCCAAGAAATTGGAATGCAGCTAATGCTTACCATCCTCAAACTAATGGCCAAACTGAGAGGGTGAATGAGACCATTAAAGATATTCTAAGGTCTTATTATGGCAAAGAACCTAGGTAGTGGATTGAACATCTACCTTTGGTGGAGTTTTCTTATAACATTGCCTTTCAACAAACAATCAAGATGTCGCCATTTCAAGCCTTGTATGGGCAAGAATGTCGTACACCTCTAAACTTCTCAAATCCCACTCTCAAGGTAGAGGCTTCTAAGGCTATGCTTGAAGAGATGGACCAACAAATCCAATTGATCTGACATGACATTCAAGTTGCTCAAGATCTGCAAAAGTCCTATGCAGATCTTGAAAGATCCATAAGAACATTCAAGGAAGGTGCCATGGTGTTTCTAAGGGCAAGGCTCGAATAGAGCTCATTATCCTTGGGGATATACAAAAAGCTTAGTCCAAGGTACTGTGGACCATTTGAAGTAATCAAAGTAATGGGAAGGCAAGCCTACAAGTTTAAATTGCCACCCCATCTCAAGATTCACAATGTATTTCCTACTGAAACCTTAAGTACCAAACCCCAATCATGTGCTTAACAAATAAATAGTCATGACTACCCACATAGTTTTGGAAATGCAACCTGAGAAGATTCTAGATACAAGGGAGAAACCTCTAAGAAGACGAATCCTAAGAGAACACCTAGTACAATGGAAGGAATATCTTGAAGAGAATGCCACTTGGATCGATGAGGCAACCCTTATGAAAGAATACCCCCAGTTTCTCTCGAGATGAGGACATCTTGATTTCTCTAAGGAGGAAAGAATGTAATGTCCCCATAACTTAGTTTATTCTAATAAACAATGTGCGTATACATTCCAAAAATTGATTTATGTTGAAAACAAAATGGTAAAACTAGCTCTAACTATGAAGATAATTGAAGGAAGGCTTGGGAAACCCTTGCAAGACAAGCTTATTAAAATTATGTTTCTAGTATAAAACAAAAAAAAGAACTAGCCTAGTGGATAGCCACTTGATAGTTAAGTGCACTTGGGTGGTGCGTGACCTCTCGGGAAGCTTTTTCTACAAGCTAGTAGGAGCTTCTCGCGTGCAACCAATGGCACCAACGAAGCCTTCATAGCCCATTTCCAAGCATGCCAAGGCAAAGATACCAAGATCTATGCCTTGGTTGCTGCCTTAGTTTCCACCCGATGATGCGATGCGTGGCGCTTATCGTATATTCGTAAATTCTTATCTTTGTCTTCATGCTATGTTCCAAAAATAGAGGCCCTCTCTAACATCATCGATGATGTCATTGAAAACGCTAAAAGAAAGAGTTTTCTCTTTACCCCCTCATGAGTACTATATAAATAGGGATAGAGCATTACGTCAAAAAAACAACCTATGCAGAAGTCTCTCACTTGTTGTTGCGACGAAGCTCTGCTGCAATCATCCAAGCCTCTTTCTCTCCACATCTACGCAGAAGCATTGCTCAAATCCATCAAGCTTCTTCCATGGCTCCCAAGAGACGTCGAGATGCTGAGGGAGGTCATGCTTGGAGAGCTCCCCAACGTGAGAAAGTAGTCACTACTAAGGGAACTCAACATGAAGTTGAAGCATAAGGGAAAGCTACCCTTGAATCCATTTAACACGAAGGACCGTTTATTCCATGACAAACAGAGGTTGTGATCATAACTGGTAATCATGATGGATGGCCAAACGGAGATAATCAGGTTTAGTACATAAGAAAAGGATTACTTTTAGGCTATTAACTCTACAACTTCCTAATTTTTCTATTTTATGTTATTACTTTTTTGCATCTTATGATAAAATCAGGGATAAGTTAGTAATGTTAGAAAATCCCATAGGATAAGTCTCTTACATAGATTATGATTAGTTAGAACATACTTAAACTTACAAAAACATGTTAGTATTATCAATTTCTTTGTAGGAAAGAACACATGAATTGATGAGGGGGATAGATTCTATGCATTGCATACATTGAGAAGTGTGTTAAAAATGTTTTATGGTTTTATGACTGCTTTTGGATTTTTGAATGATGAATTATGTCTCTTATGATTCCGTTCTTGTAACAACTAGACAAGTTGTGGATTGTGGTGGTTTGCGACGTTGGGGTCCCCAACCCAATGCTCCATAACACTCTGTGGAGTGTGCAAAAACTCACTTGTGGGGGTGGGGGTCCTATGCTGAGGTAGGTGTTATTGGTTTTTGATCACTTGAGCACTTGCGGGGGGTGGGGGTCCTATGCTGAGGTAGTTCTTTGAGAGGGCAAAGGGTTGAGTGATAAGTGCCCTTGCTACGTAGGATGGCTCTTGAGGCTCAGGGAATCTTAGAGGGGCTCTGAGCTAGTAAATTCCCTGTTGACCCGCAGACAGCATAGTGCGATCACAAGGGATTGGAAGGTCCTATCCCAGGTTGGACAATGTCTTTTTGCAAAAAGACAGTTTTGTACCACTCTGCGGAGTGATGGTTCTTATTATTATTATGAAATAAAGTATTTGATTTCCAAATTGTTTACTATGTACTAAAGATTGAGTTTAACGAACCCAATTTAACTGAGTAATAAAGGAAGCTATTTTTATATATCCAATTAGTGTGGTAGATGCTTTGCTAATTACAAAACTAAAGTAAACCCAATCGAGGAAAGTGGGAGGCTTCGATCCTGACGATTGAACGTCTATGGCTAGGTGGACCTGATAAGTTGAGTAACTTTCCAACACTAGATAGAGCTAATTAAATTGTGACCCTCCCAATATTGGTAGAATTAATTGCTAGGTTTAACACCATTTTAGGGGGTTGGAGCTGAGATTTTACCTTATGGGTAGGGGGATCGAGTTACACTCTCCCCCGACTATCACTCTCTTTGAACCAAGTGCGGGGTTAATCTCATCTCTACCTTTGATTGATTACAAAGTGGTCTTTCTTAGGTGGGCATTAGATTGTTGTTAGGGGTGACTTGTCCAAGCTTCCCTTGTGAAGTAGAAATGAGATTCCCATGTTCAACTAAGTCCTAGGTTTCCCATGGGGAGACTGGATAGTGATGTGCGTGGATATGAATTTTGGTCAACTACTAAGAGGACTCCTCCGGATTTGTTGGAGGAGGCACCTCACACTCAAGCTCAATTGCATATACCAAATGCTTTGTAGTATATCCAAGTGCCAATGTGACTCTGTACATAAAGTCGAGTAGCTTTCATTGAAGCAAAAGTCGAATGCCAAATGAGCAAGAAAAGCTCAAAACATCATGTGAATGACATTCGAGTATCCAAGATCCATAGAGCATACATTCGAAAGCATTGAACCCAAGTAGTCTGCAAGACTCTAACTATAGCATCCAAGGTCCAATCTAAGCTTAGGAGCATGTCATAAACATATCCATAGGCATACATGACAACCAAAGTGTCAGTACATCCAATATATAGTACCTGAGTAGCTTCAAAGCATAATGAGCATAATATTTATCAGATAACTACTTGCTATCCACTATGAACAACAAGGATATGACAATCAAAATTGAGTAAATGTGAGCTCAATCAAAGCCCAAAAGCATTCTAAGACATGTGTCAAGCATCTGAAGTGTCAACAAATATTTGAGCATTAATACCAATGAAATATTTTGGAAAAATTAAGCCAATTTTGTACTCAAATCAATCCAAAATCATAACCATACCATTTAGGCACCAAAGTAGCATCCCCACAATATCAAACATGCATTATGGAATTTTTTATTTGCTATCCAAACCAAAATAGTTTTTTTTTTCTGTGCAAAATAGAGAATAAAAACTGCACACAATCAACTTAATGAGTCCCTAGATTTATAGATCTTGTTGCGCTCTTCATTTCTAGCTATAGAACGCCTAAATCTGATACCATATGCAAAAGTTATAGCCAAAATACGATAATGTTGTCAAGTTGACCCATAACTATTCATGACTTCTATATCATGCTTTGTCTCCACTTAAAAATGGATAAAATGGCTGCTACTTAGCTCAATAAGCACTCAAGAAGGCCTAGTTAATCCTTGGGAAGCTCCTCAACAAGCATAGAGTAAGTTGGAACAAGCTAGAAGAGGGAAAGATACCAGTTAAAGGGAGAGACCCTTGAGTGGAAGCAAGAGCTATGGTGAGAGAGAGAGAGAGAGAGAGAGAGAGAGAGAGAGAGAGAGAGAGAGAGAGAGAGATAATATGTGGAAACTCCAATAGTCACAATGTGTGATTGGTCTTAACTTTATTCAAATGTCATTGAAAGAATAAAGAATGAAGTGACAATGATGGGTGCTTGCCACTTGCAGTGTATAACTATATTAATGAATTGCTATAATAACTTGTAAAGTAAAACTCTTAGCAAATATGAAGATCCTAAAGTGAGAAAGTGAAAAATCAAATCTTTTTATTGTAATCCAAATCGTATAGATATCCACTTCTACTACTTGCATAATTTCATTTGCTCCAACTTCATCCACAAATTGATTCGGTTCTACAAAGCTTTAGAAATATCATCTTGAATTGAAATATTGGAACCCAAATAATTATATGCATACAAATTCTCAAAAATAATATCTTGACTCAGAACATAAGAAAATTCCAAGCGAGTATAAAAGTCTTCAACCTCATTTAAATCATTCTACAAAACTTCTTCAAGAGCATTAATGACCTCAAAGTAGTGAGAAACTTGCAAATGCATTCCATCCCCAACTTGGAAAAATTTCATTTGCAACAATCCTCTCTCTTCCTAAAAGCTAAGTGATTAGAAATAGAGCTTCAACTGCTATACTTTTTGCTACATTTCTTTTCCTTTCAAGCTCAAAAGAAAGCCAATGGATAACCTAAGTTGGAGATTTCTTAAAATGATATACCATATTTGAGTCTTGGAAAACCATCAAAACCATACAAACTAACTAAACTATTTGATTCTCGACTTTTAACCAACTTTTGCAACTCTAGACATTTATGAAATCCTAGTAATTTTCTCTCCAAAAGTTCACATTCTAAAAGATTTGCGTAAGTATGGGAGATAGACTCAATCATTTATAACATCCAACATTTGCTGAAGTACATCAAGTTGAATAGTCTAATAATATGGAATAGCACTTCACATGCTAAAACCATGGGATCAATGGTGTTGCATGCTACATTATGCCTATCAAAACTTCATGCACTTGTGTAAAACGTCTTCATTGAAATTCAACTTGATAGCTCTTGTTCAAAATCAACAAGTTAACAAAGATATAAATCCACAACAATATCCTCATGATTGATAAAATCATGATTCTCACACTTATCATCCACAAAAATTTCATCTTCATAAAGGCATAACATATTTTCTCAATCACTGAACTAATCATCTTGCTTGTCTATCACTTGGTGATTTATTTCTTCTTAAAATTGATTGGAGGTTGATTACTATAGCTTATAAGAAATGAAAACATTAAACATACCTTGGATGTATCAATGAGAGGCATCTAATACTCAACTTTACAATTTACAGGCTCCTTCATTAGGTTTGGGGCACTCAATTATCCTTGACATCTTGGGCTCTTGTCCTATCTTACTCCTATAGTCTCAATCTTTAATAAAACCATGGTTGGAGGGCACCAATCTTCATCCTCACTAGAACTTGAATGTAATTCCAAAACATATTCAAACTTTCCCTTGAGCTTTGAAGCCACTCTTTTAAGCCTTTTAATGTCAAATTTGAGTAAGACCACTTTGGAACCATCATGTTCATCATGTCATCCATTAGCTTCTTTGAGCAAACTTTCAAAAGAATCCAACTTGTCCCATGCATGATCCATCTTGAAACTCAATCCATGCTTTGATGCTAAAATAAACGTCTTATGGATGCTACAAATTTCTCATATAAATCAAAAAAATAAAATTGATTGCATGATCTTCATTTTACAAAAGATCAATGCACATATGACCACTCATCTATACGATACACATAGTAAAAGCCATTCTTACACATATGACCACTCATTTATATGATACCCATAGTAAAAGGCATTCTTATACATATGACCACTCATTTATACGATACCCATAGTAAAAGCCATTCTTAAAAATATTTTTCTTCTTTTAAGCTATTCAAAAAAACCAAAACATGAATAACCAACATTGAAATTTGAATGCATCAACTATATGAAATGATGATGAGCTAAAATCTTTTGGATAAATTGTCATCTTTTGCTTTAGGTCCTTTAGTTTGGGTGCCTTAGGTTGCACTCCTTCTAGTGTGAATGCATTTCGGTTCTTGAATGTGAATCACTCCACTATTGACGACCACTTGAGCTATTACATAGCATGAACTTTTTAGCTATGGGATGCTTGAACTACTTACCCTATAGAATGGTGCTTAAATTGTTTATCCTACGAGATATTGTATCTATCTCAAGTTGGAAAATGTAGCAATAACTAGCTAATCAACCTTGAGTTTTGTAGGTTTCAGATAAAATGATGAAAGAGCAAGTATTTAATTTCAGCAATTTAGGTCATCCTCTAAATCTTCATCTTAATTTTATATGACTTAACTGATGTGAACATGCACTACAAGTAAGGGGGATCGATTTTGAAATGTAAACTTTTGTTTCATATTTCTATCATATCTTCTTTTCCTCTCTCATTGAAAGCCTTTTACTCCTCTTTCTTTGTTTATTTTTTTATTGCTATATTGTTGCAAAGTATCCAAGGATGGAGAGTAGAAAAGTAATTGAGTATGGTGGTGCCTTATTGCTTGTGTGTGGTTGCACTAGAAACATTGCTAGAGAAGATGCCTATTCTTTCTTATTCTTTCTTTGGTGTATAATCCAAGTGTTGTAGGTAGTAACATTGCTTTATCATATTGCTATCTTTAACTTCTCTTCAAGGTAAGTGTGCTTGGTAGGGGATATCTCTCAAAAGTTGGAGTATGTATGATGGCATGTCAAATTGTTGATATTGAAGGTGGCTTGCTAGAGGGCCTGCTGTTGAGTGTTGAAATGACTTGTTTTTTGACTGATTTTTGTTGTTTTTGAGAGCTGAATGGTTGATTTTATAGATGATTGATTGGTCTTGAAGTGTTTTGAGAGTGTTTTGGATAGGTTGGAATGGTTTTATTAAGCTCATGATGTTTATTAGTAGAGATGTGAAGTTCTGATGATGTTCTGTTTTATTCTGTTTTGTTCTGTTTTCTCTCTGAAAGGAGGGATGGAGTATTGATTGATAGGGTTTGAGATTGTTTGGAAGCTTATTGAATATTTTTTGATGGTTTGGAATAAATTTGGTATGAGTTATGTGGTTCTGATGCTTTCTGTTGACCTTCTGTAACTCTCTGATGAGTTTCTGATGAGCTTCTGTAGACCTTCTGTATGCTTCTGTATGTGTTCTGATGGATGAGAGTGTAGCTTGGGAAATTTTTCTAGCCTTGGAAAGAGGTGAATACAAGTGCAAAAGAGCTAAAAGAAGTGAAAGAAGTAGCTGCTGAAGACTCAAGTAAAGATTGGAGTGAAGTGACAGTGGTGAGCTACGAAAGGACACTGTAGTGGCTCTGGTGCCTCTTCATATCAGACACACCTCTTGGGAGGGGTATCCACGATCTAAGAAGGATTATTGTGAGTGATTATGAGAGATTGTAGTGAGGATATGATGTATTATTGATGGAGAGAGAGAGAGAGAGTCAGAGATAGCCAATTCTATTAAAATAGAGTGATTGTATATGAGAGATTGAGAGAGAAGACTATGAAGATATTGAAGATGAATACTATGTGATGTATTTCCATTCAAAGATGGTGTATTCCTTTGCTTTCTTTGTTATATTGATGGATTTTGTGAAGATATTGAAGAATATGGTTGATTCTATCAAATCCGTGGGAGATTTACATGATGCTGCATGAAGATTTGTTGTGCCTGGTGTTCTTTTATTCATTGTGATCATATAAAACCTAATAAAAAAGCTTATTGATGTTACAAGATATATTTTCTTGCAAGATAATTCCCTTTTCCTTGGTGTCCCTCTTGGGGCTCCATGTTTTTGGTGCGGAACTGGGGAATCTTGCCATCAACAAGCACTAGAAGAGGCTGAAAATGAAGGAAATGGCATTGCCAAGAAGAGAAGAATTCAATGGATGTTTGTAAAGTTCCTTCTTCCATTGAAAAGTTGGAATTTCTCATAATCAAAGACACTTTCCACAAGAAGTTCATCCCACAATGGCGGAAACACATCACCATCATGATGCATGCTCTATGTGGTGGACAGTTTCCTCTTCCTGTTGAAGCAACATAAACTTGCATCTTGGTGACAAACTGTTTGGGAACAAACTGAAGAGCAGAAACAGAGAGAATGACCATCTATGGAAGATTTGGCATTCATTGAGAAGTTTCCAGACATCATCAAGTGGGAGATTGTGAAGAAGCTTCAGGACTCTTGGTCTGTGGAGGTTCACGAAGACAAGAAGGAAAAGAGTTGGAATTTGTTCGTGGATGCTCAACATCAAGATACGTGGGATGCTTGGTGTTCTGACAATCTTCTGTTTGTTCAATTAGCAACCCACTAGAAGTTGGTAGACAGAGTGTTTTTCACAACATACACTGTTGAAACCATCATAAGCTGGCATTACTATGATGATGGCACCACCACAATGCTCAGACGTATGCATTTTCAAGCCCTTCCTCCTCCTGCTAGAGGCCCACTTCCAAGCCAGATCCCGAAATATTGATGATAGGCCAACGAATGTAGTCCCATTGCCAGTTTTTAAGGGAGAGTACAATGAAGACCCCGATCTTCATGTAGCAGAGTTTATGGTAGCATGTGTGGCTAACAACGCCAGAACCCCTGAGCATTGGTTAGCAATATTCCCTGCCACTTTCAAGGGCACGGCGTTTCAGTGGTATGAGAGACAAGCAGTAGGAACTTTTGGCACATGGGACGACCTGAAGTTGGCCTTCCTCACTAAATTCAGGCGTGAAGGTTTTGAAGAGCGGATGCGAGAGGAATTTATGAACCTAAGTCAGTCCTCTGGAGAAAGAGTAGAAGCTTATGTCTCACGAATGGAATCCATCCTGAAGAGATGGACTAACCATAATCTAGATGATGGCATTCAGAAGGGGGTGTTTCTCAGAGGATTACAACCAGAAGTTCGTAAGTTTGTGGAGCTGCAAAGACCAGCCACACTGCAAGCTGCAACAGAAGGTGCAAGATTGTACACGATGAAGTGGAAGCTAGATTGGCGATGAATCCAGGAAGAGGAGTCCTACCTCCTCTGATGCCAGGAATGATGTACCCAACAAATGCAGTCCCAGGAACAGTCCCCTACCCCTACCAACGGATGCCCCCAGTATCACAGTACAGTGCACCAAATCCACAGTGGCCACAATCCATGCCTCAAATGATGGTTCAACCACAACAACAATGGTCCCAACCAATTTTCCCAATGCCAAATCAGCAGCAACAGTGGAACCCTACCAACTGGAGCCAACAACCAACAGTTCAAACAGGAGCTCTGAATCAGAATCAGAACAGAGACCCCTCTGCGCCAGCCCAACCTGTTTATGCAGTGATTACAGAGACTCCTCAAAACCCTACTGCCAATACCTCAGGAGGAGAAAGCTTGAAGAATTACTTATCCAACTCAGTTGAAAATATCAAAAAGGAGTTGATGGATGTGATTACAGAGCAGCTACAGACGCTGAAAGTGAATACCGCTAGCATATCCAACGTTGCAGGAGCAGGAAGAGATGTGATGCGATCAAATACTTGGTGTGGTAAGTGTCATTAAGCAGGCCATTTAGCCACTGAATGTACACGAAAACCAACCTTCCCTGGAGCTTTATGTTCCTACTGTTTACGAAAGAACCATACAGAGGATATTTGCTCTCTGAAGGAGATGCATGATAGGAGAAGAAAGGAAGAGGATGCAAGATTCAACTTGCTGGAATGCAAAATGACAACACAAGATATTGGACCCAAGCCTAGAGAGTTTGGTCCTAATTTCGGACCCAGAAGGTTTCCCTCTCAAAGTTATAGAGAAAGACAGTCTGGCGGTGGTCAGAGATCAAAAGTGGAGTGTTATAGATGCGGAGAAAAGGAACACATTTCACCAAATTGTCCAAATCCCAGAAGGTCAGTAGATTACAAGCCCTTATGCAGTCGATGCAAAGGAGAAGGCCACACTGCAAAAGACTGTCCAAGCCCAGCCCAAGTGAAAAACAGTGCTACTGATAGTCCGGCCAAGGCCCAAGAGCCTACCTCCAATTTAGTGGAATTGGAAGTTGCTGCCATCACGCGTGCAAAGAAGAAGGAACCACCTATCCAGAAAGAAAATAATCCTCCTGCCAGAACAGTGAAGTTCAATCTTCCACTAGAAGAACATAATAGAACAGAGCCTGACAGTGCCGTACAGAGCACCACAGTGCCACAGAGAGTCACAGAGACAGTTCCAGAGACAGGACTAGAGATCCAGGAGATAGAAGAGGAGGAAGTGCCACAAGTGGCAGAAGAAATTCCCATGATGCCCCTGTTGGATCCTATTAAGGAATACGATCTGGTCAGAGATCTAGATACCTTTAAACCAAACCTCACATTCTGACAATTATTGACGCTGTCTCCCGGTTGCCGAAAAAGGTTCAAAAGTATACTGACAAGAAGATGTGGCTTAAGGATTGATCCCTGAATAGCAACAAAGTCCAACAAAGCTCCAAAGCCTGTAAAAGAAGTGGACATGGCTAACGCCTTCCTAGATCCGGGTACCCCAGAGACTGGCATGTGGATAGAAGGCTGCTTTATTGCAAATGCACTGATTGATGGAGGCTCATTAGTAAACATAATGACGGATGTGACAATGAAGGATCTAGGCCTACAAGGTGTGCAACCAACCCAATGGCTCATCAGACTGGCGGATCAGAGCAGAATCAAGCCTTTGGGCATTCTCCCATATGTGAAGACTACAGTGGCTGGAAAAGATTATTGGCTAACCTATCTGGTGGTGAAGCCAAACTCTTATGGTACATCCTACCCTCTGTTACTGGGCAGACCATGGCTTTTTGAAGCCAGAGCAAGGACGGATTGGTTCAAAGGAACCTTGACCTTGGGTAGAGGACCCAACAAAGTGGTGTTGAAGCTCTATGGTGCTCAAAAAGGACATGGATCCACCTCCTTGGAGTTATCTTCTGACTCCCCTAATGAGGCTACAGATGGCACATCAGTTGATGAAGATGCTATCAAACAGATCCTTCCCAAGAAAACAGTGGCACGTTCCTTAACAGTGGATACTGTAAGCCAACTCCCAAAAGATGCAAAGCCCTTGACAATGAACCAGGAACGATTTCCGAAATCACTTCTGACAGTGAGATAGAAGCATGGATGTACTGCTCTCCTTGTTACATGGCCATAGCAGAGCCAGAGATAGAGGAAGAAGATGAAATAGAGAACCTGTTCTTCTCTTACAGAGCTCCTACAGAGGCAGAGACAGAGACAGAGACAGAAGAGGATGGAGATAATATTGAAGAAGAAGGTTATGAAAGTGAGATGGAAGAGTCTATCCCACCCGAAGAGTTTATATATGAAGAAGAAGTTCCAGAAGCATCAGAAGCAGACGAGCTCATGTTGTGGGACAGAATGGCGATGGTGCCATTTGGTCTGGTAAATGGATCTTCTCATATGCAAAATCTTTATAAGAAATGGATTAAGAAGATCAAGCCATCTTTCAGCAGTGGCTCATGCCATCCTAACCCATCCTTGCCAAAGAAAGATGATGATGATGCATCGTGCCAACAAGCACCAGTCTCACAATTCCAATAGGCATCAGAGGGTCCCTGTTATGTGACGTTCCTAGATGCGTCATCAGACGATGAGTCTTCAAGCCAAGAGGTAACTAATCTTGAAACCAAACCTGAAACGGCTCTAATCCCATTTCAACATATCAAGAGGCAACCTAAGTCTCCACCAAAAGAAGAAGTTGGTTCTAGTGGGACATCAGACGAAGATACCACTCCCTTGAAGGAGTCGGATCTGTACCCAGAAGCGGTCCGTGGGACCTTCATCTGTGAAGTAGAAGGTGAAAGGCAGTTAACTTTTGTGGATGCAGATGACACTGAACGCCATTTGAAGGTGGGTAGCGGCCTACCAGAGGAGGAGTTGTCAACTTTGTACAACTTGTTGAAAGAGAATTTGGACGTGTTTGCTTGGTCCTACAAAGACCTAAAGGGGATTGATCCTACAATATGTCAGCATCATATTGACTTGGAGCCTGATGCCAAGCCAGTACGGCAACGACAGAGGCGAATGAACCCGAATTATTCCACATTGGTAAAAGCAGAGCTGTTGAAGCTTCTGGAAGCCGAGTTCGTCTATCCAGTGGAAAATAGTGAATCGGTCTCACCCATCGTAGTAGTACCCAAAAAGAATGGAAAGCTTCGTATATGTGTGGATTTCCGCAAGTTGAATTCCAAGACGAAGAAGGATCACTTTTTGATTCCTTTCACAGACCAACTGTTGGACACAGTGGCAAGACATGAGCTTTATTCCCTTCTGGATGGATTCAGCGGATATAACCAAGTCCAAATCACAAAAGAAGACCAATCCAAAACAACCTTCATCACAAAATGGGGGACCTACGCTTACCGAGTGATGCCATTTGGGCTCTGCAATGCCCTTGCTACCTTCCAGCGAGTCATGATGGCCGCATTCCAAAATTATCTGCACGACTTTATTGAGGTATATTTGGATGACTTCTGTGTCTATAGTTTGATCCGTGAACATTGGGGACACCTGGAACAATGCTTTGACCGATGCAGGGAGTATGGGATTTCCCTCAACCTTGACAAATGCATCTTTGGGGTCTCTTCTGGAGTTCTGTTGGGCCACATTGTCTCTGCACAAGGGATATCAATAGACCCTGCAAAGATCGAAAAGATTACAGCTCTGACAGCACCCACCAACCTCAAACAGTTGAGGGGATTCCTAGGCCATGTGGGTTACTACAGAAGGTTCATAGCTCATTTTGCAACAAAGGCAACCTCCTTGTACAAGCTTCTGAGGAAAGATGCAGAGTTTGTTTGGACGGAAGAATGTGACACAGCCTTCAACACTCTGAAGCAGTGTCTGATTGAGGCACCCATTCTGCAACCTCCTGACTAGACGAAGGAGTTCCATGTACACACTGATGCATCCATTGAAGGCTTAGGCGCAGTTCTCTGCTAGAAGGGCTCCTTGAAGCTGGATCAGCCGATCTATTACGCAAGCCGAAAAGTCACTGATAGGGAACAGAACTACACAGTGACAGAGCTGGAGTGCTTGGCAATGGTGTTTGCCCTAGAGAAGTTTCGCCACTACCTACTGTCTACCCACTTTAAATTTTATGTGGATCATGAGGCCCTGTCCTTCCTGATGAACAAAGCGGATGTGAAAGGACGAATGATGAGATGGCTCCTTCTATTTCAGGAGTTTGACTTTGAGGTGATTAGCAAACCTGGTTGTTCCCATGTTCTGGCTGATCATCTGTCGCGTATCCCTCAAACAGAAGACGAGGAACATGATGATCCAGACCTTCCTGATGCTTCCCTATTCTTGGTAGAAACTGTAACTCCCTGGTATGCACACATTGCCAATCTGCTGGCAACCCAAGAGTACCCTCCTGGTATTTCTAGTCAGGAAAGGACGAAGCTTATGTTAGAATCAGCCCCCTACACCCTGTTAGGCGGCGCACTGTACAAGAAAGACAAAGATGAAGTGCTCAGAAGATGTGTTGCAGGAGATGAGATTGGGATTGTTCTGAAGGCTTGCCATGACGAGCCATGTGGAGGCCACTTTGCAGGAGAAGCCACAGCTAGGAAGGCTCTGTTAGCAGGATACTGGTGGCCTACCATTCACAAGGATGCCTATGATTACTGCAAGAGATGTGATGCTTGTCAGAGAATGGGGAAACCCACGAAGACCAGTGCGATGCCACTTCAACCTATCCTTCCCTTGAAGCCTTTCGAGAAGTGGGGCATTGACTTCGTAGGCCCAATTGATCCTCCTACCAGAAGGAAACAGAATCGATACATCCTCGTATGTACGGATTATGTCACAAAGTGGTGTGAAGTTAAAGCCCTAAAGTGGGACGATGGTAACAGCGTGGCCCTATTCATGTACGAGAATATCATCACCCGTTTTGGCAGTCCCTTAGAGCTGGTAAGTGACAGAGGCACTCATTTCATTAATAAAGTCATGGAAGAGTTGACAGAGCTGTATAAGATCCGCCATCGCAAGTTCACTCCTTATCACCCCAAAGCCAATGTCCAAGTTGAAGTCACCAATCACATCCTCTGCTCGATCCTGACAAGAACGATTGCCGCACATCGTCGTGATTGGGATGATCGACTTACAGAGGCCCTCTGGGCGTACAGAACCTCCCATAAAGCAACAACAGGACAGACACCCTTCCAGCTGGTGTATGGTACAGAAGCTGTTTTCCCTGTTGAACTGGAATTACCCTCTTTGAGAGTGGCTATCCAAGAGTGTTTGGGGGATGATGATTCACTGCAACACCGTCTCCTGCACCTGGAATGTTTGGATGAAACAATCACAGTCACCTGATCCTTTCCCTTGTTGGCGTGGTACTATCACTCTTATGGTGCTACTTCTGATAGCCGTTCTCCAGCCACTTCTGATGCGGTGAACACAACCCTCTGTCCCCTCAGCCCTACCTTCCAGCCTTGATCTCTTATCCTCTATTTTCCACCAGCAACAGTGGCGAGGTTGGTTCTGACATATGGTCTTTCTACCATTCATTTCCTAATGAAAAAAAAAGAGAAAAAAAAGAAAAAAAATATCGGTCATGGGAGAAAAGGACTTAGGTCCCTGTCATGCCGACCTATTCTTCGAGAAAAGGTGGAAACACCCTTGGGAGTATGAGAAAAAGAAAAAAAAAGAAGGAAAAAAAAACAAAACTATTATGGGAGAAAAGGAAGAAATTCCTTGTCATAGCAGGCCTCGTTCCAAGAAAAGGTGTTCAACACCCTTGGGCGGGAAGCTGGCTGTGGAAAATGTGGCAACACCCAGCAGTCCAGAAAGTGGATTCATCAATTGATATCCCCAGGATCCAGTTTCAAAGCTGCCTCCCTTGGTACGCTGTGTCCTGTGTCTCTCTGCAGAGCGTCTCACTGTCCTCTAGCAGACGACATGTCCTATGTAACACAACGTTCGATTTGTTGGCTGCCTCCCTGGGTATGCCTCATCTTCACACCACCCCCCACTCAACCTCCCTCTAAGCCCCCCTTCCCCCCCACCATTACACATTCCCCCCACCCCTCTGCAAGCCCCCCTTCTCCCCCGGGACAATCACACACACACCCCGTAGAAAACCCCCCTTTCCAAGCCCTTGTTCCCCCCCAGGGCCAATTCCATTCCCACCTTCCAAGCCCCTGTTCTCCCGTCCCGCACACCCGCAGAACAGCAAAAAACCACCCCTTCTCAAACGCAGTTCCCCCTCGCAGAACCGCAGAACCCCTTCTCAAACGCTGTTCTCCCCCGCAGACAACCGCAGACACCCGAGACAAATGCAGACCCCCGCGACAACCGCAGAAAACCCCCCATAAGCCCCCTTGTCACCCACCGACACACGCAGAAACCCGTAGCTACCATTCTCAGTCCATTCTCACCCGCACAAGGGTTCATACGCACGTGGTTGTGTTCGTGTGTTCGTGATTGTTCGTGTGTGGGAGTCCGTTTGCGGATGTTCACGCGCGGGGATACGCGTTAGCTGGTCCGTGAGGTGGTGTGTAGCCGACTGTTTACACGCAGCTGACACGCAGTCTATTCCTGGGTATATTCCCGGATTGTTAATTCCAATACCCGAAAACCTTTAAAATACATTGCAAAATTTAAAAAAAAAACATTAAAAAACACTTAAAATTCACAAAAAAGTGCAAAAATATCTTGAAAAATTCCCAATATTTCTGCAGTAAATTGCCATATTTTTCTATACTTAATATTTCAGGAAAAAAATTCAAACCATTCTAAAATTCAAAATTCTTTTAAAAATACCCAAAATTTGAAAAAAATTCATTGAAAATGGTAAAAATTCCAATTTAATTACAAAAACTTTCTAAAAATTCCATTAATATTTTTACTTATTTTTGGCATATTTTCTAAGCCGTAAAAATACTTCATTAAATACCAAATTCATACAAACATCTCTATTATTCAAACCACACACTGAAAAATCTTGAAAAAAATCCAAATACCTTTTGGGATTGAGAAGAGCGCATTCATTGCATTCACATACACCCACTACCAGGTATTTTTTCACTTTTATATTTTTATTTTTTTTCGCTACCCCACAATCCACAGTTAATTATTAACATGAACCCTAAACACCACCATGGCACGCGCGTTCGTGCTAAACACACCATTTTTTAATAAAAATTAACCCGCCGTTCACTTAGCACGCGCTAAGTGTGCTTAAGAGACACTTTAATATTTTTAATTAAAATGAACCAACCGTCACAAGAGCACACGCTGGCAAAAAAGCGCTCCACATCACCTTAATTTTTAATAAATAAATTTGCATTTAGAGACCCAGTCTGGGTATTGAAGTCCGGGATTCGGATTAAAGCACCGCTTTAACCTAATCATTGGTAATTAAAATTTTAAGAAGGAACCGCCGTTTTCTTGATAAGGCTTATCACTTAAAAAAAATTCACCCATTTCTTAATAATTTATTAAAATGAACCTTTCATTAAATTAATTCCCCTCACTGTACTTATTTCCCCTTTTTAATGAACTCGTTTCATGGGATGGGTATGCGAAGTCTTCGGAGTTGTCTCCATGGTCAAACCTGATTATCAAAGTTGTGGTCTTGATATGTGTGGGTTGTTGTTATGTTTTGGTTCGGTTTCTTTGTTACGGTTAAGAGTACGGCGTGTAGTTTTTTCTTTATTGCTTGATACGGGTTTTTGGGTATTTGCACGTTGCATAGCATGAAGCTTTCGGTCGCATATGTCTAGAGGTCATGTCGAATTTTTCTAGATTGTGGTTTGCTTGGGGATAGTTGGTCGAGTCACATTTTACCACTTTGGTTGATATCTTATCCTTGGTTTTTGTCTGTTGCTTTGCAGCCATTCTCCTTATTTGTCTGTGTTTGCGGTGTGTGTGTAACCATCTGAATGGCGCCCTCTCGTACTCCTCTCCCGATTCAGTATGTTCCTTTGGTTGTCCATGATTATTCTTTGTTACTGGATTCGAACGTTGTTGCTAAAGCGGGCTTGTCCAAGTTTGTGAGCCTGTCTTTCCCCTTGGTTCCAGATGATCCTTCTCTTTGTGACGAGTTTCTAACCTCTTACAGCAAGAGGTCTGGTCGAGTCCATGGCACAACTGTTCTTCTGACATTGAAGAGTCTAGGCAAGGCTCTTGGTTTGCCATATCGTGGGGAATCTGTCCCTGCTGCCAGACAGTTGTTTACCAATGATGATATTTTGAAGCTATTGCAGAAGTAGACTCCAGATGTTCTTGATTCGAAGAAGGTCATTACCACATCAGGAGTGGGTGTCTCCATGATTTCCAATCCCTTATGGAAACAGATATGCCAATTCCTTCAGGACAGGTTCATGCCTGCAAAATTTCCATCTCATTATCTTTCCAAGGAGTTGTTTACAACTTCCCAAATGATTTTGAAAGGCATAACCATTGATTCGAGTACCTACCTCCTCTCCAAGATAGATCACCATTTTATCCGAGCTACTCGAGGAAATGCGACTAATGTTACATTTGGGTCCTTCCTCTATGTCTTCTTGCTACATGCTGCCCCTGCAAAGGAAGTTCCTTTACCTCCAGTTGATCCTCCAGAAGTTCCTCCTCTGCCTCATAATGAAGATGATGAAGTGATAATTGAGGATCATGATTCTCCTCCTCCCCTGGTCATTCAGAGAAAACGCCTCAAGAGTTCCTCCAGTTCCAGTGCCAATTCTTGCCCAGTCTTGTAGCAGCTTGCATGCTTTCCTTCAGACGCCAAATCTTTTCAGAGCCCATAGAGATGGGATGCTCGACCTTAATATTCCTTCTGTTCACTACCTGGTAACAGGAGATGCTATTCCGTTCCTATGCAAGGATATTCAAAGTTCTATTGAACTTTCGATGACTGTCTGTATCCAACAATTATATTCTTCATTTTATGATGAAGTTCAGCAGTCTAAGGAGGAATTGAATGAGGCCAATACTGAGTTAGCCTCTGCTTAGGAGAAATTCTCTGACCTTTGTATGCAAATGGAGCAGCAGACTAAGCTAGTGGATACTCAGAAAGCTGAAATTTCCAAGTTGAAAGCTGAGTTGGCAGAAGCTAGGTCTCAAGTGGTTGCTGTAACAGAGGAGAGGGATAAGTTACAGAAGGAGAGTCAAGAAATGAAGGAGGAGATAGCTGCCTAAGCAGAGAAGTTGAAATCCACCACAGCTATTTTAGACTAGAGCAATGTTCAAATCCAGCAACTCAAAGATCAGTTGGCTCAGTCTCGGTCTAATACACAGAGTTCTGTGCAGCCAGTTTCTCTTTTATCCCCTGCAGACTTGGCAGCTCTTCAAAGACAGGCTACCTTATGTCCCTCTTTCCAGACCAAGATGGAAAGATTGCAATCTCGTATGGATTTGCTATGGTCTTCTTTTGAGCAGTATCAAGAATATGTTCCACTAGATCATTCCTTTTTTGTTCATTATCAACAACAGAAGTTGGCCTTCTATATCAAGCTTTCCACGATGGATTTACCTATTCCAGAGGATGGATGGAGTGGGGCATGGTCATCTGATTTGCTGATCGAAGTTGTAAGGATGGTTTTTGAAGACTCTGTCATTCCAGATACGATGCTTTTGTTCTACATGTATTTGAGGGGTGATTTACTGATTCCAGATGAGGAAGATCTGGCTTGGTATGTCAGAGATGTGGTATTGCAAGCTTCTTTGTATGTCCGACATTTGGAGTTGAGGATTGATGAGATGTTCCAGGGATATTTTTCAAAGGTGACTGAGTGTCCTGAGTCTTCATGGCACACTACGGTTGATTCTGTCATTTTGAATCACCGAACAGGTCAAAGCTTTAGCTCATGCCTAGAACACTAACCAACTGAGGGTGGATCTTTTAGCCTATCTTTCCAATCAACCTCCATTTGATACTTCTTTCTTTGAAGCCTATCATCGTAGATCAGCTTTAGGTCCATCCTTACCATGCTTAACTCATTATCAACAAATGGCTCATAGGTATGATGTTTATATTTTCCTTTTTCAATCTAATCCAAAAGTCATTTTACCCCTTCTTTTCCAACCTCAAGGATCTCCTCAAATTCCTATTTTTACGCATTGTTCTTTTATTGAAGATAGAGTTTTTCTACCTCCTGATCCTTGTCCTTCCCCATCCCCTGATATTCTATCAACTTTTCCTCCTTATCTTTTAACACCTTTCTTAACAGAATCTCCTCAATTTTCAGCCAATTCATCTTTAATCCATTCCTCCTTTTATGATTTTGCCTATCCATCACTTCATCCTCTTTCCTTAGTTCCCCTTCCATCTCCTACTACTTCTATTCGTAATCCTCCTCAGTTGGTTAGTGGGTATCCAGGATTTGATCAGAAGATTCTTTGAAGAAGAGGCTGGAGTTCAAATGATTCCCTTACTGGACCTCAAATCAATTGGCCATTGATCCTAGGAGAATGGATAAGTGCTAGTCAGGCTTATCAGAATTATCTGCATTTTGCTTAGCAGTATTCTCAGTCCGCAGATCCTTCTGTGTGCTTAACTACTCATTTTGCTTGGTACCTAGCATATATGCATAGGCATTCTCATAATGATTCAAAGCCTATTCCAAAGTTGTGCATGAATGTCAATGTGAGCATTGATTTCCAGCCAGCTGGATATATTGTACTTTCATGCCCTTTGTTTGCCTAGCAGATACCTTGTCTTGTTGGAAAGGATGTGCTCCCTTCAGTTTTTTCAGAATCCTCCCAAGACATTTGTAGATGAATCCTTATTCATGGATCGTTTCCGAAATCACCAATCTTTCAAGAGGGATCATCTTCATTGATACCTTTGCCATGTATGGTGGATGAATTTTAATGATAAATCTCTCTTTTTGGAGGAGTCATTCAGATGGTTGTGTTGTGTGTAGTGTTTGTGTTGTGGGTTAATTTATGTAATACGATCGTGGTGGTTGTCTATTCGATTGGCTTTCGTGCGAGCTACATTTTTGGAGAATTGTGGTGATGGTATTGCTGGTTGGATAGTTGAAGATACTGCTGCAGAAGAAGAAGAAACCTCTTATATCCTTTACAAGTTTGTTGTGATTTCCAGTTTGATAAGAAGTGTTAATGTATAAAGGGTTTTCCTTTCGTTGTATTTTTTATATCAGATAAAGGTTATAAGTTGGGCTGGTGGTTGGATGGACTGTTTTTGAAGATTTATTGAAGATCAAAGTTGAGCTTTTGAATGAACTTGTATTCCCTTTTTCCTGGGTCGCGAGGACACTTCCTTATTAAGTGTGGGGATATGTTGAGTGTTGAAATGACTTGTTTTTTGGCTGATTTTTGTTGTTTTTGAGAGCTGAATGGTTGATTTTATGAGATGATTGATTGGTTTGGAAGTGTTTTAAGAGTGTTTTGGATAGGTTGGAATAGTTTTATTAAGCTCATGATGTTTATTAGTAGAGATGTGAAGTTTTGATAATGTTCTGATATGTTCTGTTTTATTCTGTTTTGTTCTGTTTTTCCTCTGAAAGGAGGGATGGAGTATTGATTGATAGGGTTTGAGATTGTTTGGAAGCTTATTGAGTGATTTTTGATGGTTTGGAATGGTTTGGTATGAGTTATGTGGTTTTGATGCTTTTTGTTGACCTTCTGTAACTCTCTGATGAGTTTCTGATGAGCTTCTGTAGACCTTCTGTATGCTTCAGTATGTGTTCTGATGGATGAGAGTGTAGCTTGGGAATTCAGTGGCTAAATGGCCTGCTTGATGACACTTACCACACTAAGTATTTGACCGCATCACATCTCTTCCTGCTCCTGCAACGTTGGATATGCTAGCGGTATTCACTTTCAGAGTCTGTAGCTGCTCTGTAATCACATCCATCAACTCCTTTTTGATATTTGCAACTGAGTTGGATAAGTAATCCTTCAAGCTTTCTCCTCCTGAGGTAGTGGCAGTAGGGTTTTGAGGAGTATCTGTAATCACTGCATAAACAGGTTGGGCTGGTGCAAAGAGGTCTCTGTTCTGATTCTGATTCAGAGCTCCAGTTTGAACTGTTGGTTGTTGGCTCCAGTTGGTAGGGGGTCATTGTTGCTATTGATTTGGCATTGGGGAAATTGGTTGGGACCATTGTTATTGGGGTTGAACCATCATTTGAGGCATGGATTGTGGCCATTGTGGATTTGGTGCACTGTACTGTGATACTGGGGGCATCTGTTGGTAGGGGTAGGGGACTGTTCCTGGGACTGCATTTGTTGGGTACATCATTCCTGGCATTAGAGGAGGTAGACTCCTCTTCCTGGATTCATCGCCAACCTAGCTTCCACTTCATCGTACAGTCTTGCACCTTCTGTTGCAGCTTGCAGTGTGGCTAGTCTTTGCAGCTCCATAAACTTACGGACTTCTGGTTGTAATCCTCTGAGAAACACCCCCTTCTGAATGCCATCATCTAGATTATGGTTAGTCCATCTCTTCAGGATGGATTCCATTCGTGAGACATAAGCTTCTACTCTTTCTCCAGAGGACTGACTTAGGTTCATAAATTCCTCTCGCATCTGCTCTTCAAAACCTTCACGCCTGAATTTAGTGAGGAAGGCCAACTTCAGGTCGTCCCATGTGCCAAAAGTTCCTGCTGCTTATCTCTCATACCACTGAAACGCCACGCCCTTGAAAGTGGCGGGGAATATTGCTTAACAATGCTCACGGGTTCTGGCACTGTTAGCCACACATGTCCAGAGGTCATGTCCACGCGCCCCGGTCGCGTCCCCGTGCCCCGTCCCGCCATCCCAATGCTATTTTGATCCCGTCATAGCAAATTTTTTTACCTCGCCCGACGCACGCGCGCGGGACGGGGGTACGCCTCTCTTTTATGGGCCCCCACCCATTCCCTTGTAGGCACCCCCCATGGGCACCCCCCACACCCTTCCACCCCACCACACACCCCCTGCAAGCCCCCATTCACCCCACCCAAGCCCCAATCTAACCCCACCAACACCATAACCCACCAAACCCCTCCATAAGCCCCTCGTCCCGCAGAACCCCACTACACCCGTCCCACCCGCAGAAAACCCCCTCCAAACGCCTATTCCCCCTCGAGACGCAGAACCGCAGTAATCTCCTCCTAAGCCCCAGTTCCCCCCCGCAGACAACCATAGACACCCGCGACAACCACGGAAAACCCCTCATACGCCCCCTTGTCACCCCGCCGACACACACAAAAACCCGCAGCTACCATTTTCAGTCCATGATCACCGCACAAGGGTGCGTACGCACACGTGGCTGTTCGTGTGATTGCTTAGGTTCGTATGCGGGAGTTCGTTCGCAGATGTTCACGCGCGGGGACGCGCGTTAGCTGGTCTGTGAGGTGGTGTGCAGCCAGGTGTTCACACGCAGCTGACACACAGTCTATTCTTGGGTATATTCTTGGATTGTTAATTCCAATACTCGAAAACCTTTAAAATACATTGCAAAATTAAAAAAAAAACATTAAAAAACACTTAAATTACAAAAAAATCTTGAAAATTTTCCAATATTTCTGCAGTAAATTGCCATATTTTTCTAAACTAAGCATTTCAGGAAAAAAAATTCAAACCATTTTAAAATTTAAAATTCTTTTAAAAATACCCAAAATTTGAAAAAAATTCATTAAAAATGGTTATAAATTAAAATTTAATTGCAAAAAAGTACTAAAAATTTAATTAATATTTTTACTTATTTTTGGCATATTTTCTAAGCTGTAAAAATACTTCATTAAACACCTAAATTCATACAAAAATCTATTTCATTCAAACCACACACACTCAAAAATCTCGAAAAAAATCCAGATACCTTTTGGGATTGAGAAGAGCGCATTCATTGCATTCACATACACCCACTACCAGGTATTTTTTTCCTTTTATATTTTTATTTTTTCTCGCTACCCCACAATTCATGGTTAATTATTAAAATGAACCCTAAACACCACCATGGCACGCGCGCTCGCGCTAAACACACCATTTTTAAATAAAAATTAACCCACCGTTCACTTAGCACGTGCTAAGTGCGCCTAAGAGGCACTTTAATATTTTTAATTAAAATGAACCAACCATCACAAAAGCACACGCTGGCAAAAAAACGCTCCACATCACCTTAATTTTTAATAAATGAATTTGCATTTAGAGACCCAGTCTGGGTATCAAAGTCCGAGATTCGGATTAAAGCACCGCTTTAACCTAATAATTGGTAATTAAAATTTTAAGAAAGAACCGTCATTTTCTTGTTAAGATTTATCACTTAATAAAAATTCACCCATTTCTTAATAATTTATTAAAATGAACATTTCATTAAATTAATTCTCTCTCACTGCACTTATTTCCCATTTTTAATGAACTCGTTTCCTGGGATGGGTATGCAAAGTCTTCGGAGTTATCTCCATTGTCAAACCTGATTATCAAAGTTGTGGTCTTGATATGTGTGGGCGGTTGTTATGTTTTGGTTCAGTTTCTTTGTTACGGTTAAGGGTACCGTGTGTAGTTTTTTTCTTTATTGCCTGATACGAGGATTTGGGTGTTTGCATGTTGCATAGCATGAAGCTTTCGGTCGCATATGTCTAGAGGTCATGTCGAATTTTTTCTAGGCTTTGGTTTGCTTGGGGATAGTTGGTCGAGTCACGTTTTACCACTTTGGTTGACATCTTATCCTTGGTTTTTGTATGTTGCTTTGCAGGCATTCTCCTTGTTTGCCTGTGTTTGTGGTGTGTGTGTAACCATCTGAATGGCGCCCTCTCGTACTCCTCCGCCGATTCAGTATGTTCCTTTGGCTATCCATGATTATTCTTTGTTACTGGATTCGGACATTTTTGCTAAACCGGGCTTGTCCAAGTTCGTGAGCCTGTCTTTTCCCCTGGTTCCAAATGATCCTTCTCTTTGTGACGAGTTTTTAACCTCTTACAGCAAGAGGTCTGGTCTAGTCCGTGGCACAACAGTTGTTTTGACACCGAAGAGTCTAGGCAAGGCTCTTGGTTTGCCATATCGTGGGGAATCTGTCCCTGCTGCCAGACAATTGTTTACCAATGATGATATTTTGAAGCTGTTGAGAAGCAGACTCTAGATGTTCTTGATTCGAAGAATGCCATTACCACGTCAGGAGTGGGTGTCTCCATGATTTCCAATCCCTTATAGAAACAGATTTGCCAATTCCTTCAAGACAGGTTCATGCTTGCAAAATCCCCATCTCATTATCTTTCCAAGGAGTTGTTTACAGCTTCTCAAATGATTTTGAAAGGCATAACCATTGATTGGAGTACCTACCTCCTCTCCAAGATGGATCACCATTTTATCCGAGCTACTCGAGGAAATGTGACTAATGTTACATTTGGGTCCTTCCTCTATGTCTTCTTGCTACATGCTGCCCCTGCAAAGGAAGTTCCTTTACCTCCAGTTGATCCTCCCGAAGTTCCTCCTCTGCCTCATAATGAAGATGATGAAGTGATAATTGAGGATGATGATTCTCCTCCTCCCCTTGTCATTCAGAGAAAACGCCTCAAGAGGGTGGCTGATTTAATGCCTGTTCCTCTAGTTCCAGTGCCAATTCCTGCCCAGTCTTGTAGCAGCTTGCCTGCTTTCCTTCAGACGCTAAATCTTTTCAGAGCCCATAGAGATGGGATGCTCGACCTTAATATTCCTTCTGTTCACTGCCTAGTAACAGGAGATGCTATTCCGTTCCTGTGCAAGGATATCTAGAGTTCTATTGAACTTTCGATGACTGCTTGTATCCAACAATTATATTCTTCATTTTATGATGAAGTTCAGCAGTCTAAGGAGGAATTGAATAAGACCACTACTGAGTTAGCCTCTGCGCAGGAGAAATTCTCTGACCTTTGTATGCAAATGGGGCAGTAGACTAAGCTAGTGGATGCTCAGAAAGCTGAAATTTTTAAGTTGAAAGCTGAGTTGGCAGAAGCTAGGTCTCAAGTGGTTGTTGTAACAGAGGAGAGGGATAAGTTACAGAAGGAGAGTCAAGAAATGAAGGAGGAGATAGCTACCCAAGCACAGAAGTTGAAATCCACCACAGCTATCTTAGACCAGAGCAATGTTCAAATCCAACAACTCAAAGATCAGTTGGCTCAGTCTCGGTCTAATACACAGAGTCCTGTGCAGCCAGTTTCTCTTTTATCCCCTGCAGACTTGGCAGCTCTTCAAAGACAGGCTACCTTATGTCCCTTATTCCAGGCCAAGGTGGAAATATTGCAATCTCGTATAGATTTATTATGGTCTTCTTTTGAGCAGTATCAAGAATATGTTCCACTAGATCATTCCTTTTTTGTTCATTATCAACAACAAAAGTTGGCCTTCTATATCAAGCTTTCCACGATAGATTTACCTATTCCGGAGGATGGATGGAGTGGGGCCTGGTCATCTGATTTGCTGATCGAAGTTGTAAGGATGGTTTTTGAAGGCTCTGTTACTCCAGATACGATGCTTCTGTCCTACATGTATTTGAGAGGTGATTTACTGATTCCAGATGAGGAAGATCGGGCTTGGTATGTCGGAGATGTGGTATTGCAAGCTTCTTTGTATGTCCGACATTTGGAGTTGAGGATTGATGAGATGTTCTAGGGATATTTTTCAAAGGTGGCTGAGTGTCCTGAGTCTTCATGGCACACTACGGTTGATCCTGTCATTTTGAATCACCGAACAGGTCAAAGCTTCAGCTCATGCCCAGAACACTAACCAACTGAGGGTGGATCTTTTAGCCTATCTTTCCAATCAACCTCCATTTGATACTTCTTTCTTTGAAGCCTATCATCGTAGATCAGCTTTAGGTCCATCCTTACCATGCTTAACTCATTATCAACAAATGGCTCATAGGTATGATGTTTATATTTTCCTTTTTCAATCTAACCCAAAAGTCATTTTACCCCTTCTTTTCCAACCTCAAGGATCTCCTCAAATTCCTATTTTTACGCATTGTTCTTTTATTGAAGATAGAGTTTTTCTACCTCCTGATCCTTGTCCTTCCCCATCCCCTGATATTCTATCAACTTTTCCTCCTTATCTTTTAACACCTTTCTTAACAGAATCTCCTCAATTTTCAGCCAATCCATCTTTAATCCATTCCTCTTTTATGATTTTGCCTATCCATCACTTCATCCTCTTTCCTTAGTTCCCCTTCCATCTCCTACTACTTCTATTCGTAATCCTCCTCAGTTGGTTAGTGGGTATCCAGGATTTGATCAGAAGATTCTTCGAAGACGAGGCTGGAGTTCAAATGATTCCCTTACTGGACCTCAAATCAATTGGCCATTGATCCTAGGAGAATGGATAAGTGCTAGTTAGGCTTATCAGAATTATCTGCATTTTGCTTAGCAGTATTCTCAGTCTGCAGATCCTTCTGTGTGCTTAACTGCTCATTTTGCTTGGTACCCTAAAAGAGTATTCTCATTTTGCTTGGAAGGGGGATTAAGGAAAGAGGATGAAGTGATGGATAGGAAAAATCATAAAAGGAAGAATGGATTAAAGATGGATTGGCTGAAAATTCAGGAGATTCTGTTAAGAAAGGTGTTAAAAGATAAGGAGGAAAAGTTGATAGAATATCAGGGGATGGGGAAGGACAAGGATCAGGAGGTAGAAAAACTCTATCTTCCATAAAAGAACAATGCGTAAAAATAGGAATTTGAGGAGATCCTTGAGGTTGGAAAAGAAGGGGTAAAGTGACTTTTGGGTTAGATTGAAAAAGGGAAATATAAGCATCATACCTATGAGCCATTTGTTGATAATGAGTTAAGCATTGTAAGGATGGACCTAAAGCTGATCTACGATGATAGGCTTCAAAGAAAGAAGTATCAAATGGAGGTTGATTGGAAAGATAGGCTAAAAGATCCACCCTCAGTTGGTTAGTGTTCTGAGCATGAGCTGAAGCTTTGACCTGACGGTGATTCAAAATGACAGAATCAACCATAGTGTGCCATGAAGACTCAGGACACTCAGCCACCTTTGAAATTATCCCTGGAACATCTCATCAATCCTCAACTCCAAATGTCGGACATACAAAGAAGCTTGCAACACTACATCTTCGACATACCAAGCCAGATCTTCCTCATCTGGAATCAGTAAATCACCTCTCAAATACATGTAGGACAGAAGCATCGTATCTGGAGTGACAGAGTCTTAAAAAACCATCCTTACAACTTCGATCAGCAAATCAGATGATCAGGCCCCACTCCATCCATCCTCTGGAATATGTAAATCCATCGTGGAAAGCTTGATATAGAAGGCCAACTTCTGATGTTGATAATGAACAAAAAAGGAATGATCTGGTGGAACATATTCTTGATACTGTTCAAAAGAAGACCATAGCAAATCCATACGAGATTGCAATCTTTCCACCTTGGTCTGGAATAAGGGACATAAGGTAGCGTGTCTTTGAAGAGCTGCCAAGTGTGCAGGGGATAAAAGAGAAACTGGCTGCACAAGACTCTGTGTATTAGACTGAGACTGAGCCAACTGATCTTTGAGTTGCTGGATTTGAACATTGCTTTGGTCTAAGATAGCTGTGGTGGATTTCAACTTCTCTGCTTGGGCAGCTATCTCCTCCTTCATTTCTTGACTCTCCTTCTGTAACTTATCCCTCTCCTATGTTACAGCAACCACTTGAGACCTAGCTTCTGCCAACTTAGCTTTCAACTTAAAAATTTCAGCTTTCTGAGCAACCACTAGCTTAGTCTGTTGCTCCATTTGCATAGAAAGGTCAAAGAATTTCTCCTGAGCAGAGGCTAACTTAGTAGTGGTCTTATTCAATTACTCCTTAGACTGCTGAACTTCATCATAAAATGAAGAATATAATTGCTGGATACAAGCAGTCATCGAAAGTTCAATAGAACTATGGATATCCTTGGACAGGAGTGGAATAGCATCTCCTGTTACCAGGCGGTGAACAGAAGGAATATTAAGGTCGAGCATCCCATCTCTATGGGCTCTGAAAAGGTTTGGTGTTTGAAGGAATGCAGACAAGCTGCTGCAAGAGTGGGCAGGAATTGCCACTGGAACTGGAGGAACATGCATTGAATCAGCCACCCTCTTGAGGCGTTTTCTCTGAATGACCAGGGGAGGAGGAGAATCATCATCCTCAATTATCACCTCATCTTCTTCATTATGAGGCAGAGCAGGAACTTTGGGAGGATCAATTGGAGGTAAAGGAACTTCCTTTGTTGGGGCAGCATGTAGCAAGAAGACATAGAGGAAGGACCCAAATGTAACATTAGTCACATTTCCTCGAGTAGCTCGGATAAAATGGTGATCCATCTTGGAGAGGAGGTAGGTACTCCAATCAATGGTTATGCCTTTCAAAATCATTCGGGAAGCTGTAAACAACTCCTTGGAAAGATAATGAGATGGGGATTTTGTAGGCATGAACATGTCTTGAAGGAATTGGCAAATCTGTTTCCATAAGGGATTGGAAATCATGGAGACACCCACTCCTGACGTGGTAATGACCTTCGGATCAAGAACATCTGGAGTTTGCTTCTGCAATAGCTTCAAAATATCATCATTGGTAAACAACTGTCTGGCAGCAGGGACAGATTCCCCACGATATGGCAAACCAAGAGCCTTGCCTAGACTCTTCGGTGTCAGAAGAACAGTTGTGCCACGGACTGGACCAGACCTCTTGCTGTAAGAGGTTAAAAACTCGTCACAAAGGGAAGGATCATTTGGAACCAGGGGAAAAGACAGGCTCACGAACTTGGACAAGCCCGCTTTAGCAACAACGTCCGAATCCAGTAATAAAGAATAATCATGGACAGCCAAAGGAACATACTGAATCGGGGGAGGAGTACGAGAGGGTGCCATTCAGATGGTTACACACACACACCACAAACACAGACAAACAAGGAGAATGCCTGCAAAGCAACAGACAAAAACCAAGGATAAGATATCAACCAAAGTGGTAAAATGTGACTCGACCAACTATCCCCAAGCAAAGCACAGCCTAGAAAAAATTTGACATGACCTCTAGACATATGCGACCGAGAGCTTCATGCTATGCAACATGCAAATACCCAAATCCCTGTATCAGGAAATAAAGAAAAAAACTACACATCATACCCTTAACCGTAACAATGAAACTGAACCAAAACATAACAACAACCCACACATATCAAGACCACAACTTTGATAATCAGGTTTGACTATGGAGACAACTCCGAAGACTTCGCATACCCATTCCACAAAACAAGTTCATTAAAAAGGGGAAATAAGTGCAGTGAGGGGGAATTAATTTAATGAAGGGTTCATTTTAATAAATTATTAAGAAATGGGTGAATTTTTATTAAAAGTGATAAACCTTATCAAGAAAACGACGGTTCCTTCTTAAAATTTTAATTACCAATTATTAGGTTAAAGCGATGCTTGAATCCGAATCCCGGACTTCGATACCTAGACTGGGTCTCTAAATGCAAATTCATTTATTAAAAATTAAGGTGATGTGGAGCGCTTTTTTGCCAGCGCGTGCTTTTGTGATGGCTGGCTCATTTTAATTAAAAATATCAAAGTGCCTCTTAAGCACACTTAGCGCGTGCTAAGTGAACGACAGGTTAATTTTTATTAAAAAATGGTGTGTTTAGCGCGAGCGCGCATGCCATGGTGGTGTTTAGGGTTCATTTTAATAATTAACCGTGAAGTTTGGGGTATCAAGCAATAAAGAAAAAAACTACACACCGTACCCTTAACCGTAACAAAGAAACTGAACCAAAACATAACAATAACCCACACATATCAAGACCACAACTTTGATAATCAGGTTTGACCATGGAGACAACTTCGAAGACTTCGCGTACCCATCCCACAAAACGAGTTAATTAAAAAGGGAAAATAAGTGCAGTGAGGGGGAATTAATTTAATGAAAGGTTTATTTTAATAAATTATTAAGAAATGGGTGAATTTTTATTAAGTGATAAACCTTATCAAGAAAACGGCGGTTCCTTATTAAAATTTTAATTACCAATTATTAGGTTAAAGCGGTGCTTTAATTCGAATCCCCGACTTCGATACCCAGACTGGGTCTCTAAATACAAATTCATTTATTAAAAATTAAGGTGATGTGGAGCACTTTTTTGCCAGCGCGTGCTTTTGTGACGGCTGGTTCATTTTAATTAAAAATATTAAAGTGTCTCTTAAGCACACTTAGCGCGTGGTAAGTGAATGACAGATTAATTTTTATTAAATAATGGTGCTCGCGCTTAGGGTTCATGTTAAGAATTAACCATGGATTGTGAGATAGCGGGAAAAAATAAAAATATAAAAGGAAAAAAATACCTGGTAGTGGGTGTATGTGAATGCAATGAATGCGCTCTTCTCAATCCAAAATATACGTCAGCAATCCAAAAAGAACCAAGGTATCTGGATTTTTTTTCTAGAATTTTCAGTGTGTGTTTTGAATTAAATATGTTTTTTAAAATAAATTTAGGTTTTTAATGAAGTATATTTACCATAAAATAATCATGGAATAAAATGACACATCATTTTCAGCTTAAGAAATCTTCCAAAAATAAGTAAAAATATTAATGGAAATTTTAGGGATTTTTTTGCAATTAAATTGGAAATTTTAACCATTTTTAATTATTTGTTTTCAAATTTTGGGTATTTTTAAAAGAATTTTTAATTTTAAAATGGGTTGAATTTTTTTTGCTGAAACTTTCAGTTCAGAAAAATATGGCAATTTACTGCAGAAATATTGGGAAATTTTCAAGATTTTTCTGCAATTTTTTGTGAATTTTAAGTATTTTTTAATGATTTTTTTAAATTTTGCAATGTACTTTAAAGGTTTTCGAGTATTGGAATTAAGAATTCGGGAATATACCCAGGAATAGACTGCGTGTTAGCTGCGTGTGAACAGCCAGCTGCACACCACCTCACGGACCAGCTAACGCGCATCCCCGCGCTTGAACATCCGCGAACGGACTCTCGCACAAACACGAACAATCACGAACACACGAACACAACCACGTGCGTACACACCCTTGTGCGGGTGAGAATGGACTGAGAATGGTGACTGAAGGTTGCTGCGTGTGTCGGCGGGTGACAAGGGGGCTTATGGGGGGTTTTCTGCGGTTGTCGCGGGGGTCTGCGTTTGTCTCGGGTGTTTGCGGTTGTCTGCGGGGGAGAACAATGTTTGAGAAGGGGTTCTGCGGTCCTACGGGGGGGAACAGTGTTTGAGAAGGGAATCTGCGGTTCTGCGGGTGTGAACAGTGCTTGGGAAGGAGTGGTTTTCTGCCGTTCTGCGGGTGTGCGGGACGGGAGAACAGGGGCTTGGAAGGTGGGAATGGGATTGGCCCTGGGGGGGAACAATAGCTTGGAAAGGGGGGTTTTCTGCGGGGTGTGTGTGTGATTGTCCCAGGGGGGAAGGGGGGCTTGCAGAGGGGTGGGGGGAATGTGTAATGGTGGGGGGGAAGGGGGGCTTAGAGGGAGGTTGAGTGGGGGGTGGTGTGACTGTGGGGGAGAAGGGGGGCTTAGGTAGGGGGAATGTGGTGGGCACATGGAGGCCCAACGGGCGGATGGCGGGCAAGGGGCGTCAGAGGCCACATGGCGGGCACACGTCAGGAGGGCGGCACGATGGCGGCTTGGGGCTGGAGGCGGGGGACAGTGGCCACAGGCGGCGTCGCTCGGTGGTGACAAGGCGGCACCCGGCGGCTACAAGGCGGGGCAGGGGACACTGGCGAAGGCGGGCAAGGACGGCGCGACCGACGAGGAGGGGTGCAGAGCCGTCAGAGGCGCAGGGCGGCAGAGGCCACGGACGGCGGCGGGGCTCCACGAGGAGAAGAGGGAGGGACATCGCGGCAGGGAGGAGGCCACGGAGGAGGCAGACGGGCGTTGCAGAGGAGAAGAGGGAGGGACGTCGCGGCAGGGAGGAGAGAAGGAGGAGAAGAGGATGAGGAGGGGAGGGAGAGGAGGAGGAGATGGAGGTGAAGAAGAAGAAGATTGAAGTGGAGATGGAGAGGGGATGGAGGGAGACACGCAGGGGAAGGGAGAGGAAGAGAGGTGGTTGGGGGGGGGGAAGGGGTCGGGGAGAGAGAAAGGTTGGGGTGAGGGGGATAGGGAAGGGTGTAGGGGGGTGCCTGGGCGGTGGGGTGCCTATAGGTGCCCGGGGGTTGGGGGTGGGGTGCCCAGGGAATGGGTGGGGGAAAGGGTGTGGGGGGGTGGGTAGGGTTGAAAGGGCGCCCGGGGGTGGGAATGGGATGGGCGGGGGGCCCATGGGAAAGAAGGGTACCCAAGGGAGGGCGTAGGAAAATGCCCGCCATAAAGGAAAGGCGTACGGGATCGAAATAGCGCCGGGATGGCGGGACAAGGCACGCGGACGCGACCGGGGCGCGTGGAGACGCATGAAATTGAAAAGGGCGCATTCACGCGCGGGACGAGGGGCACGAAAACACGTAAAAATAAATAAAAATGAATATCTCCCAATCCGGTCATCAAAACGAAATGTCGTAAAAACAAAAATTGGATAGGAAGGCAGGGGGAAGACAGGGAAAAAACGTAACGGGGGTTCCGGGGGAAAGACAGGGCGTTCACATGCAAAAAACGCAAAAAAACAGGTCCAAAAATGTAATTAAAAATTAATATCGGAAGATTCGTATATCGGAACGAGGTGCAGGAAAAAGGAAAAATGTGCAGAAGGATATGCTCGATAATTCTATCACATCAAAACATAGTTTCGACTAAGATAAGACGCGTTCACATGGGAAAAACCCAAAAAAAAGCCCAAAAATAGAATCGAAAATTAATATTGGACGAACCGCTCACCGGAATGACAGGCAGTAAAAAGGAAAAATGTCCGCAGGAAGGGGGGGTACAGGATGATCATGTCAAAATGCATTTCCGGCGGAAGTAAGAGGGGTTCACATGCGAAAAACAACAACAATACTTCCAAAAATACATTTAAAAATTAATAATTAAAAGTACAGAAGTCGAAAGTGGATAGAGAAAAAAGGAAAAAGGTGGGGGAAGGCACGGTGGACACAGTTGTCAAATCAAATGGGAATTCCGATGCAAACAGGGTAGGTTCACATGGAAAAATGTCAAAAAGACGCACGAAAAAGTCTTGAAAACCGTAAAATTAATATTGACAAACCGTGCATCGGAAGGACACGGAGTAAAAAGGAAAAATATCAGGGAGAAATTTATTGTCAGGGCTATAACGTTAGATCACGGTTCCGAAGCAAGTAGAGCACGTTCACATGGAAAACCGGCTAATGTGCGCAAAATGCTTCAAAAATTAAAAACTCGGGAACCGGGCATCGGAACAGGGGTGGCTAAAATAGAAAAATGGTCATTTCAAAGGGAGGAACAGGGCCGTAAAGTCAGATTAGAAGTCCGTTGAACGTAGGGTGCGTTCACATGAAAACACAGCAAAATAAGGGAAAAAGAGAAATAGAGGAGGAACAGCCCCAAGGGAGGGGTGACAACGGACGGGTGGGTGGGAAGGGACCCCATCAAGGTAAAAGCAAGTCATGGCATAGAGGCATGAGCTGGTTGAGGCATATGCAGAAGGGTATGCAATGTAGACGCTCAGGGACGCGTCCCCACACTTAAGACCTTAACGAACAGGGTTAACCGAGCAACAGGGACCTAGGACCACATAACAGACCAACCACTAACATCCCCACACTTAAAACATGAACGTCATTGAGAAACAGAAGGTGTAGGGTTAGAAAAACTTGGCCCATATTGTAGAGAATCAAGGTTGATTGTCGATGGCACTTCCACTGTTGTTGGTGGCTGTAGGAGGTACCAAGGCATCTTCACAGCACACGTCCTTCGTAGCAGGGACCACGCGGCAACACCCAGGGAGGTAGCTGGTTGAAGGAATCGCAGGAAATTCATCGATGGCGAGGGATATTACACTCAACTCACAATCGCTTATATGGAATGAAAGAACAGTCACTCGCCCCATGACTAATATTACTCGAAGAAGAATGATTGAAACCCATATCTCGTACCCGGTTTAGAAATCGACAGGGAATGGTGCAGAGGGAGTATGCTAGGGTGCACAGTTGATGGTGCATTAGTGCGTCCAACCCGTTTGGCAGAAGTGCAAGGAGGAAGGCAAGGGAGCCTTACAGTGCAGTGTACAGAACAAGGTGACGTGCCTTGTGATGACGGTAGAGACGCATCCCGTGGGTGCATAGGGAAACGGGAACATACCTGACTCCAAGTGTCGTAACGTCCCTCAATCTCACCTCTCGGTAATTGATTGAAGAAACTCCAGTCACACTCAGCCCACCCTCTGTCTCACGCTCTGTTGATAGTTACAGGAGGGCAGCCCTTTCCTGAAACCCATTAATGTTATCCTCACGGTCACTTGTGCAAAGGTTGTATGCCTTGTGCGCATTTGATGGTGCAACTGTGCATCCCACCCTGTGCTGGCATACGGTGCGAGAAGAAAGGCCAGGGAGCCTTATGCATAAGAACAAATTGTGCTTTGTGCATTGAGAGGCCCATCCCGTGCGTACAACACTTCATTCACACTTCTCACCTCTCATTTGATTTGAAGAGAAAAGACTGGTCACTCGCCCCACCCTCTGTCTCACTCTCTGTTGATAGTTACAGAGGGCAACCCATACTCACTTCCCCATCCGGTTAGGATGAAAGCTCGCGTCACTCGATTGTTTGTCGATGAAGATCGCGTCGTCTGTTGTTGAAGAGGCATACCCAGGGAGGTAGCCATCAAATCGAACGTTGTGTTGGATAGGAACATGGCGTCTACTAGAGGACAGTAAGACACTCTGCAGACAGACCCAAGACACAACATACCAAGGGAGGCAGCTTCGGAACTGGATCCTGGGGATATCAATTGATAAATCCACTTTCTGGACTGCCTGGTGTTGCCACCTTTTCTACAGTCAGCTTCTCACCTAAGGGTGTTGACTACCTTTTCTTGGAACAAGGCCTGCTATGACAGGGAATTACTTCCTTTTCTCCCATAACAGTTTTTTTTCGTTTTTCTTATCTTGTTTTTTTATTCTTGTTTTTTTTTTGGTTTTTTCCTATTCCCGAGGGTGTCTCCACCTTTTCTTGAAGAATAGGTCGGCATGACAGGGACCGAAGTCTTTTTCTCCCATGACTGATATGTATATATATATATATATATATATATATATATATATATATATATATATATATATATATATTTCTTTTTTCTTTCGAATTAAGCAAGGAAATGGTGGAAATACCATTTGTCAGAACCCACCTCGCCACTGCCGCTGGTGGAAAATAGAGGATAAGAGATCAAGGCTAGAAGGTGGGGCTGAGGGGACAGAGGGTTGCATCCACCTCATCAGGAGTGGCTGGAGAATGGCTATCAGAAGTAGCACCATAAGAGTGATAGTGCCACGCCAACGAGGGAAAGGATCAGGTGACTGTGATTGTCAAGATCCCCAAGGAGGAAAGTACTTCTTCAGGCAATATCCATTGATCAGGAAGGGATCATTAGAGGCATCAAGGATCTGCACTTGGACAGAGCCATTAGGGTTGATGGAAAGTACCTTATATGGGCCCATCCACCGCTGTTGAAGCTTGCCAGGAAACTTGCCGAATCGTGAATCATAGGCTAGGACCAAATCACCTTCTTTGAACTCCTTGTGCTTGATGAAGCTGTCATGGTAAGCCTTGTGTCGAGCTTGCGTGGCTTCCATGCACTGTAGAGCCATCCTACGAATTTCGTCCAAACATTCTAGGTGCAGGAGGCAGCGTTGCAGTGAATCATCGTCCCCCAAACGCTCTTTGATATAGCCACTCTCAAAGAGGGTAATTCCAGCTCAATAGGGAAAATAGCTTTTGTGCCATACACCAGATGGAAGGGGGTCTGTCCTGTTGCTGCTTTGTGGGAGGTTCTGTACGCCCAGAGGGCCTCTGTAAGTCGATCATCCCAGTCACGACGATGTGCGGCAATCGTTCTTGTCAGGATCGAGCAGAGGATGCAATTGGTGACTTCGACGTGGCCGTTGGCTCTGGGGTAATAAGAAGTGGACTTGCGATGGTGGATCTTATACAGCTCTGTCAACTCTGCCATGACTTTATTAATGAAATGAGTGCCTCTGTCACACTTACCAGCTCTAAGGGATTGCCAAAATGGGTGATGATATTCTCGTACATGAACAGGGCTACGCTGTTACCATCGTCCCGCTTTAGGGCTTTAGCTTCACACCACTTTGTGACATAATCCGTACATATGAGGATGTATCGGTTCTGCTTCCTTCTGGTGGGAGGATCGATTGGGCCTACGAAGTCAATGCTCTACTTCTCGAAAGGCTTCAAGGGAAGGATAGGTTGCAGTGGCATGGCACTTGTCTTGGTAGGTTTCCCCATTCTCTGACAAGCATCACATCGCTTGCAGTAATCATAGGCATCCTTGTGAATAGTAGGCCACCAGTATCCTGCTAGTAGCAGAGCCTTCCTGGCTATGGCTTCTCCTGTAAAGTGGCCTCCACATGGCTCGTTATGGCAAGCCTTCAGAACAATCCCAATCTCATCTCCTGCAACATATCTTCTAAGCACTTCATCTTTTCCTTTCTTGTACAATGCGCCGCCTAATAGGGTGTAGGGGGCTGATTCTAACATAAGCTTCGTCCTTTCTCGACTAGAAATACCAGGAGGGTACTGTTGGGTTGCCAGAGCAGATTGGCAATGTCGGCATACCAGGGGGTTACAGTTTCGACCAGGAATAGGGAAGCATCAGGGAGGTCGGGATCATCCTGCTCCTCATCTGCAATTTGTGGGATACGCGACAGATGATCAGCCAGAACATGGGAACGACCAGGTTTGGTAATTACCTCAAAGTCAAACTCCTAGAATAAGAGAAGCCATCTCATCATTCGTCCTTTCACGTTTGCTTTGTTCATTAGGAAGGACAGGGCCTCATGATCCACATAAAATTTAAAGTGGGTAGACAGTAAGTAGTGGCGAAACTTTTCTAGGGCAAACACCATTGCCAAGCACTCAAGCTCTGTCTGTATAGTTCCGTTCCCTATCAGTGACTTTTCGGCTTGTGTAATAGATCGGTTGATCCAGCTTCGAGGAACACTTCTGGCAGAGAACTGTGCCTAAGCCTTCAATGGATGCATCAGTGTGTACATGGAACTCCTTCGTCCAATCAGGAGGTTGAAGAATGGGTGCCTCAATTAGACACTGTTTCAGAGTGTTGACGGCTTTGTCACATTCTTCTGTCCAAACAAACTCTGCATCTTTCCTCAGAAGCTTGTGCAAGGAGGTTGATGGAACCTAGAACGGGCCGGCACTGGCTCGTGCACTAGCCGGACCTCTATCTCATGCACTCAACAACCCCACGGCCTCGCGGCCAGGAGCGTTGATGACACATACATTGCCTTCCTAGACATCTTGCATTTGTATTACGTCGTTTGTAGTCCACTCTACTCTCACCCACTACTCCTCAGAGGGAGTCCCTTACACATTGCCTAATGGCACAAAGCACAGACATAGGGGGTCCTCCAACGGCTGAGTGCCGCCATTCCTCTGCGACTCTCCTACACCTTGGGGATTGGCCCCTCGATGCGTCGCTCAACATATAAACATTTCCCACAAAATCCACTCAAGGTACCATTTAAATATTGTGCACATGCGGAAAACATCCTTTCAATGATTTTCAACTACCGTTCTTATGCGCCGTTGCACAAACCTAGCACCGAGGAAACCCTCCTGCTACTAGGCCCTTATTTTATAATTATTCACCAACCTATATGGCATGCAAACAAAAACAGTAATCTTTTAATCATTTGACTCCACATTTAGACACATTCTATCCACTCTACCCTTCCATCGATCAAATGTTGCATTGTTGTATAGATTTATAAGGCATTTTGCTATCATTTTATGTATAAAAAGCGGGAAAAACATACTAGAACAAGAAGGTGGGGTTTAACTCAGGAAAATCCTCATGCTTCAGTCCCCACAAACATTCACGAACATTGTTCTTAATTTTCATTAATTTTCCGCACCCAAAATGCATTTTTCCCCTATTTTTAGTGATTTTACTCTATTTTTCTTGTATTTTTCCTTATTTTTTGCATTATTTAATTACTGAAAATTCAAAATAGGTTATGGGCTGTGGCCCTTAGTTCCTTCTTGCAGCAAAAATGAAAATTTAGTTGGTGTTCCTATTCATTCTTCCATTTTTATGCCCAAAAACATCATTTTCCCTTGATTTTCCATATTTTACGTGTTTTAGTGTATTATTTTGAGCCACAAGATGCATATTTTTCTGATTTTCTGATTATGATCAACAAGTACTCATGGAAAACAGCAACATAAATAATTTTTAGCCCACATGAACAACATTTCATCAATCAAAAGCCATGAAATCTCAAATTTCCTTTGAAAAAATTGAATTACCGCTTATTTGCGTGTTTCGGGTTTCATGTCCATGGCTGCAAATCTGAAAATCAGCAGCACTTCATGTCCAGCACAATCACAAATCACCATTTCCTGCCCGTGGAGCAATCCGATCCATGCTGGACAAGCCTCCATCATTCTTTCTTCTTCCTTCTTCTTCCCACATGAATTCCCCCTTAGAAGAGAGAGAGGGAGGAGAGAGAAAGACTGAAATCAGAGATCTTCAAAGAGATCATCATTGCGCGAGCGAAGGGTGGCGATAGAGTCAGCATTCAGGAGGGAAGCAAGGGCAATGATCATTTGCATGGGTTGCATTGATGCTGGAGATTGAAGATCCACCCATAGAGCGCAATTTTCGGGCGCAGATGGCGCCATATCTTCTCGAGTTTTTTTCTCCTCTATTGCATGAAACTTTCATGCCACATTAAAAGTTGGGCTCCCAAAGGTCACTTGCCCATTTTGGCCAAATTTTGTCCACCCCTTCGCATCTTGACCGTTTCCTTGGCCATTTCCTCGTTCGGACTCGGAATTGAGCTCTGAAAAATCCTGGGCGTCCAGCTTAGCATCCCGCATTGGCCAGTAGCTCGTGTCAACCCGCACGACTGTCTGAAAAATTATGAAAAATCAAAAAGTGTCGCTCGGGCACCTTTAAAGCACTTTGGTGCTTAAAATCGTCATAGGTCGAGCCGCCGCCATTGACGGTGAATATTTTTCCCTTGATATTCGTAATTTTTAGCTATTTTTAAGCACTTCCCGGCACCTAAATTCGCACTTCCCGGCATCTAAATTCCGCTCTCAGAGGTTGCCTTTGTTGCAAAATGGGCTATGAACCTTCTGTAGTAACCCACGTGGCCTAGGAATCCCCTCAACTGTTTGAGGTTGGTGGGTGCTGTCAGAGCTGCAATCTTCTCGATCTTTGCAGGGTCTGTTGTATCCCTTATGTAGAGACAATGTGGCCCAACAGAACTCCAGAAGAGACCCCAAAGATGCATTTGTTGGGATTGAGGGAAATCCCATACTCCCGGCATCGATCAAAGCATTGTTCTAGGTGTCCCCAGTATTCACGGATCAAACTATAGACACAGAAGTCATCCAAATATACCTCAATAAAGTCATGCAGATGATTTTGGAATGCGGCCATCATGACTCACTGGAAGGTAGCAGGGGCATTGTAGAGCCCAAATGGCATCACTCGGTAAGCGTAGGTCCCCCATTCTGTGGTGAAGGTTGTTTTGGACTGGTCCTCTTCTGCTATCTGCACTTGGTTATATTCGCCGAATCCATCCAGAAGGGAATAAAACTCATGTCCTGCCACTGTGTCCAACAGTTGGTCTGTGAAAGGGATAGGAAAGTGATCCTTCTTGGTCTTGGAATTCAACTTGTGGAAATCCACACAGATTCGCAATTTGCCATTCTTCTTGGGTACAACCACGATGGGTGAAACCCATTCACTATTTGCCACTGGATAGATGAACTTGGCTTCCAGAAGCTTCAGCAGCTCCGCTTTCACCAATGTGGAATAATTCGGGTTCATTCGCCTCTGTCGTTGCCGTACTGGCTTGGCATCAGGCTCCAAGTCAATATGATGCTGACATATTGTGGGATCAATCCCCTTTAGGTCTTTGTAGGACCATGCAAACACGTCCAAATTCTCTTTCAACAAGTTGTACAAAGTTGACAACTCCTCTTCTGGTAGGCTGCTACCCACCTTAAGTGGCATTCAGTGCCATCTGCATCCACAAAAGTTAACTGCCTTTCACCTTCTACTTCACGGATGTATGTCCCACGAACTGCTTCTGGATACAGATCCGACTCCTTCAAGGGAGTGGTGTCCTCTTCTGATGTCCCACTAGAACCAACTTCTTCTTTTGGTGGAGACTGAGGTTGATCCTTGAGATGTTGAAATGGGATTAGAGCCGTTTCGGGTTTGGTTTCACGATTAGTTACCTCTTGGCTTGAAGACTCATCTTCTGATGACGCATCCAGGAACGTCACATAACAGGGACCCTCTGATTTCTGTTGGATTTGTGGGACTGGTGCTTGGTGACACGGTGCATCATCATCATCTTTCCCGGATTGTTAATTCCAATACCCAAAAACCTTTAAAATACATTGCAAAATTTAAAAAAAAATAAAAAACACTTAAAATTCACAAAAAATTACAGAAAAATCTTGAAAAATTCCCAATATTTCTGCAATAAATTGCCATATTTTTTCAAATTGAAAATTTTATCAAAAAAATTTAAACCATTTTAAAATTCAAAATTCTTTTAAAAATATCCAAAATTTGAAAAAATTTTATTAAAAATGGTAAAAAATTCCAATTTAATTGCAAAAAAATTCCTAAAAATTCCATTAACATTTTTACTTATTTTTGGAAGATTTTTTAAGCTAAAAATGATGTGTCATTTTATTTAATGATTATTTTATGGTAAAAATACTTCATTAAACACCTAAATTTATTAAAAAAAACTTTTTAATTCAAACGACACACTGAAAATTCTAGGAAAAAAATTCAGATACCTTAGTTCTTTTTGGATTACTGGCATATATCTTGGGATTGAGAAGAGCGCATTCATTGCATTCACATACACCCACTACCAGGTATTTTTTCCCTTTTATATTTTTATTTTTTCTCGCTATCCCACAATCCACGGTTAATTATTAATATGAACCCTAAACACCACCATGGCACGTGCGCTCGCGCTAAACACACCATTTTTTAATAAAAATTAACTCGCCGTTCACTTAGCACGCGCTAAGTGCGCTTAAGATGCACTTTAATATTTTTAATGAAAATGAACCAGCCGTCACAAAAGCACGCGCTGGCAAAAAAACACTCCACATCACCTTAATTTTTAATAAATGGATTTGCATTTAGAGACCCAGTCTGGGTATCGAAGTCCGAGATTCGGATTAAAGCACCGCTTTAACCTAATAATTGGTAATTAAAATTTTAAGAAGGAACCGTCGTTTTCTTGATAAGATTTATCACTTAATAAAAATTCACCCATTTCTTAATAATTTATTAAAATGAACATTTCATTAAATTAATTCCCCCTCAACGCACTTATTTCCCATTTTTAATGAACTCGTTTCGTGGGATGGGTATGCGAAGTCTTCGGAGTTGTCTCCATGGTCAAACCTGATTATCAAAGTTGTGGCCTTGATATGTGTGGGTTGTTGTTATATTTTGGTTTAGTTTCTTTGTTACGGTTAAGGGTACAGTGTGTAGTTTTTTTCTTTATTGCCTGATACGGGGATTTGGGTTTTTGCATGTTGCATAGCATGAAGCTTTTGGTCGCATATGTGTCGAGGTCATGTCGAATTTTTTTAAGGCTGTGGTTTGCTTGGGGATAGTTGGTCGAGTCACATTTTACCATATTGGTTGATATCTTATCCTTGGTTTTTGTCAAGATTGTGGGAGAGAAGGAAGGAGTCTCGCTTGAAGCTTTCTTGCTTGCACAATGGGGGAAGACACACAAGGGTGGAGGCTGAAAACAGTTTTCCTCTTCTTAGTTGTGTAAGCCAAAAGAACACAAGTACAAAGAAATAGAAGAACCCTATATATGGGTCTCAAACCAAACTCAACTAACTAAGGTGGCATACTAACTGAGCCACGAACTAGAGTAGATAAGGATAGCTATCATGTAGCTATTATTCATGGGCGGTGTACCAACCGTGTCTGCAACTGACAAGTCGGTGACATAAATACACAACGGTCACCCTGGCGTATCACGAGTGGAGCTCGATATCTCAACACTCCCCCTCGAGCTCAATCCCAATTCCTGCACACCAAGCAGGTCTCTGAACTTGCGCAGCTTCTCTGCGCCCAATGCCTTCGTGAATATGTCAGCTACCTGATCCTCTGTGCTGACATAAACTAGATCAATAAGATCTAGTAAAACCCTCTCTCGCACATAGTGATAATGCACCTCAATGTGCTTTGTTCTAGCATGATAGACTGGGTTATTTGCCAAGTGTATACTACTCATGTTGTCACAATAAATGACAACTGGCCCATCTGTAGACTGATGCATATCATAAAGTAGCTTATGCAACCAAGCTACCTCACATGCAACCATTGCTGCACCCCTGTACTCAGCCTCTGTGCTCGACAAGGAAACTGTAGGCTGTTTCTTGCTGCTCCAAGTGACTGTAGCACTCCCAAAAGAGAACACATATCCACTGGTAGATCGTCTATCAAAAATACTACCAGCCCAATCAGCATCAGTGTATCCATGCAGCTGTATCTGAATCCCAGTCTCATAAAATAGTCCATACTGCAATGTGGACTTCACATACCTGAGTATGCGTCTAGCCGCATCCAAATGTGGTTTCCTTGGAGCCTGCATAAACTGACTTACCAATCCAACAGCATAGCTCAAATCTGGCCTGGTAATAGTCATATAAATCAAACTTCCTACTATGCGTCTGTACATAGTAGGGTCTTCTAGAAGCTCACCTGTATCTGTGCTCAGCTTCACATTCTGCTCCAAAGGAACTGAAATAGGCTTACAGCCTGTCATCCCATATTTGGACAACATGTCCAATCCATACTGCCTCTGCAAGAGTTGTATCCCACTTGGCGATCTAATCACCTCAATGCCCAAGAAATATCGCAGCTCTCCCAAATCCTTCATCTCAAACTTCTGCTTCAATAGCATTTTCACATGAAGGATATCTTCATCACTATCACCTGTCATAATCAAATCATCAACATAAATGACAAGTAGCATAATACCTTTCTCTGTTTTTCTCACATAAAGTGAGAAATCTGCCTTCGAAATCTGAAAGCCAATAGTGACAAGATACTGTCCTATCTTGTCAGACCATGCTCTAGGTGCTTGCTTCAAGCCATACAAGGCTTTCTTCAACCTGCAAACAAACTCAGGATGAACAGCATGCACATAACTTGGTGGCTGCTCCATATAGACCTCTTCTTGCAAATCACCATGCAAGAAGGCATTCTTTACATCCATCTGATGTAAAGACCATCCCTTTGATGCAGCCATAGCAATGACTGCTCTTACGGTTGCCATCCTTGCAACCGGACTGAATGTTTCTTCATAGTCAATACCATATGTTTGTGCATACCCCTTGACTACTAATCTTGCATTGTATCTATTCACAGAACCATCTGCATTGTGCTTCACCTTATAAACCCACTTACAGCCAATTGCATTTTTACCTTTAGGCAAAGGTACCAATTCCCATGTAGCATTTGCTTCCAAGGCATCCATTTCTTCATCCATGGCTTTCTTCCATTTTTCTTTTCCCATGGCTTCCTCAAAATAAGTGGGTTCTGGTTCCTGTATCACTTTAACCATATATGCATAGTGAATGGCTGTAAATCCATCATATTTCAGCCTATCCACAGGATACCTAGCTCTCGTAGACCTCGCAAAGTAGGTTCACTCCCAGGTGCTCTCAAAACATCCCTGGTCTTCCTTACTCCAGGTGTAACAATAGAAGGAATACCCAACTCATCATCAATGCTCTGTTCTGAGCCACTGGATTCACCATCCACATAAGAGTGACCTGCATTCACATCAAACATGGGCTGATCAACCTTCTCTTTTCCTTTTCGTGATACCTGCATACCACTATCTGTATTGATTTGAGAAGATTCTCCTGATCTCAATCTGCCTGTCCATGGCAAAGAATGTGAACCACTGCTAGAGGATGCTCCAGGTCCACTAATATTTTGTGACTGCTGCTGTGAATTTTGTGCAGCATTACCATTTTGTGCATCTACATCATCAATCACATTTACTGGTTTATACCAGCTACTCATCTCATCAAAAACAACATCTCTGCTCACTGTAAACTTACGAGTAGAAGGGTTATAGCATCTATACCCTTTTTGCTGCAGAGAGTAACCAATAAAGATGCACTTCTCAGCTTTTGGATCCAACTTGGATCTCAACTCATTTGGCACATGTACATAGGCAATGCAACCAAAAATTTTCAAATGAGAGATATCTGGTTTCCTACCAGTATACCTCTCCTCTGGAGTCATTCCATGTACTGCTGCAGTGGGAGTCCTGTTCATTATGTAGACTGCTGTAGCAACTGCTTCAGCCCAATAAAAATCTGGCAAGTCTTTTTCATTGAGCATGGCACGAGATACCTCTCCAATATGCCTGTTTTTTCTTTCTGCAATTCCATTTTGTTGTGGGGTATGACTGCATGAATATTGCTGCTTTATGCCATGCTCCTGCAGGAACCTTGCAAACTCATTTGAGAGGTACTCTCCCCCTCCATCTGACCTTAGGCATTTTATCTGCAAGCCTGTTTCTTTTTCAACCATAGCTTTAAGAGTTTTGAAATGCCCAAAAACTTCACTTTTCTTTTTCATAAAATACACCCAAACTTTTCTGCTATAGTCATCAATAAAACTGACAAAATAATGACAGCCTCCAAGAGATGCAGCTTTAGTTGTCCACACATCAGAGTGGATTAATTCCAATGGCTTCTTACGCTCTTGAACATGTCTAGGAAATGGTTTCCTTGCCTGTTTTCCAAACTGACAGGCTTCACATACCTTATGCATTTCTGCAACCTTGAATTTGGGCAATCCTGCAACAATATTTTGGGCCTGCATTGATTTAAGTCGCTGTACATTAACATGACCAATGCGTTTATGCCAGATATCAATATCTGCAACTACACCGGTCCCATGTGCAAACATTGCTGCACTCAATTCAGACATTTCTGCATCCAATGTAAACATTCTGCCCTTCTTCTTTCCTTTTGCTATCAAGCGACCTTTATTTTTCATATCCTTAACAAAGCATCCATGAGGATTAAATCTGACCTGCAAGCCCTGCTCAACCATTTGACCGACAGAAACCAGATTCTTGGTGATATTCGGGACATGAAATACATCGGACATGTATTTCTTTTTCCCATCTTGCATAGACAAAGGAATTTTTCCAATCTGCACAATAGGATGTGCAGTATCATCACCAATCTCCAAAAATCCTGGTTTTTCCATTTTTCTTGCATCCTCCATCCATTTTGCATGACCTGTCATGTGGTTTGATGCACCTGAGTCAACATACCATACATCATTGTTTTCTTCTGTACTTGTCACATAATTGTTCATGTGCTGCACCATAAACAAGTGCTCATTTCTGTCATCACCCTGTCTACTAGAAGATGCATAATTCCCTTGTTGCAGTTTTCCATTCATGATGTCATTCTGCTTTTTATAGCAGTCTTTAGCCATATGACCCATTTTACCACAGTAGTAGCATTCAACATTACTGTTTGTATTTTGGCCTCTTTGCCATCCACCACGACCTCTTTGGCTCCCCCTGCCTCTAGAGTTACCACGTCCTCCTCCATAGGACTGGTTTTCTTGAGTTTGCTACATATTCTCATTTCTACCACGGCCTCCAAATCGGCCTCCTCTACCTCTGCCTCTACCTCTTCCAGCATTTGAGTAGAAGACAGCTTCTTTTGAAGTTCCTCCTGAAGAAGATGCACCACCATTTCTCTGCTCCACAGAAATTAGAAGAGCAATCAACTCCTCAAAATCAGGAAATCTTTCACGAACTGAAATGGATGTCCGAAACTGTGCATAATCCTTTCCTAGACCATTCAAGGTCACGGAAACTAAATCATCATCTTCCACTGGCGACCCAATGGAAGCAAGTGCATCTGCAATCTTCTTCACCTTCATGTGGTAGTCATTGATGCTCATATTTTCTCTTTGCACATTATGCAACTCTTGCTTGAGCTGCATTTTCCTGGCTTGCGTATTTGTGCTATATATCTTTGACAGAGTATCCCATGCCTCCTTTGGCGTACTTGCATCCTGAATATGCACAATCATAGAGTCTGAAATGCTGATAGACAGCCAGTACATAACTTTCCTGGCTCTCTCATGCCACGCTTTGAATGCTTGCATTTGCTGTTGATTGGGAACATCAGGAAGAACTGGTTCTTTTTCATTTCCTGCAACAAATTCCCAATATCCTTTTCCCATAAGGAAATTCGTCATTCTAAACTTCCATGCCTGGAAGTTGTTCTTGTCAAGCTTTTTAGTGACAATCTGTGAAAGAGAATCAGATGCCATTACAGAACACTGCAAAAAATTCTGTCACTGCAAAAACTCAGCTTCACCCTCACAAGGGCAAATCTGCAAAACTGGCGAAAGTGGTATTTGACCACACAGTCACTTTTTAGTGACGATTTTGCATAAACCGGAACCAAGGATGATTCTGAAACTCCCAATGTCTCTGCGCACAAGCATATGATGCAATTTCTACAGTAACTTTTCACCGACCTGTAGAACAGTGGCTGAACAGCATAAAACTAAGCCTTTTTCTGAGTGCGTGCAAAAAACTTCCGCCTCCAAAACAAGCCCCGAAATGGCCTCAAATAAAAAAAACAAGGTCGCCTAGAGCTAAAGCCCTTCCCCCGCAACATATACTGCCCTCTTGCTTCACCGCGAAGGGCGTCTCAACCTGAGACAATGCACTCCTGCACTTTCTGGCTGTGCTACCTGCAGAGATCTTCTCCCAAAACAGAAAATGGAAGCAACACTGCTCCTCTTACCAGAACACCGCGAGCTTGGCTTGCTTTCTTGAGCTCCTTACCACGAACAAGGCTCTGATACCATGTCAAGATTGTGGGAGAGAAGGAAGGAGTCTCGCTTGAAGCTTTCTTGCTTGCACAATGGGGGAAGACACACAAGGGTGGAGGCTGAAAACAGTTTTCCTCTTCTTAGTTGTGTAAGCCAAAAGAACACAAGTACAAAGAAATAGAAGAACCCTATATATGGGTCTCAAACCAAACTCAACTAACTAAGGTGGCATACTAATTGAGCCACGAACTAGAGTAGATAAGGATAGCTATCATGTAGCTATTATTCATGGGCGGTATACCAACCGTGTATGCAACTTACAAGTCGGTGACATAAATACACAACGGTCACCCTGGCATATCACGAGTGGAGCTCGATATCTCAACACTTTTTGTCTGCTGCTTTGCAGGCATTCTCTTTGTTTGTTTGTGTTTGTGGTGTGTGTGTGTAGCCATCTGAATGGCGCCCTCTCGTACTCCTCCCCCGATTCAGTATGTTCCTTTGGCTGTCCATGATTATTCTTTATTACTGGATTCGGACGTTGTTGCCAAAGCGGGCTTGTCCAAGTTCGTGAGCCTGTCTTTTCCCCTGGTTCCAGATGATCCTTCCCTTTGTGACGAGTTTTTAACCTCTTACAGCAAGAGGTCTGGTCCAGTCCGTGGCACAACTATTCTTCTGACACCGAAGAGTCTAGGCAAGGCTCTTGGTCTACCATATCGTGGGAAATCTGTCCCTGCTGCCAGATAGTTGTCTACCAATGATGATATTTTGAAGCTGTTGCAGAAGCAGACTCCAGATGTTCTTGATCCGAAGAAGGTCATTACCATGTCAGGAGTGGGTGTTTCCATGATTTCCAATCCCTTATGGAAATAGATATGCCAATTCCTTAAGGACAAGTTCATGCCTGCCAAATCTCCATCTCATTATCTTTCAAAGGAGTTGTTTACAGCTTCCCGAATGATTTTGAAAGGCATAACCATTGATTGGAGTACCTACCTCCTCTCCAAGATGGATCACCATTTTATCCGAGCTACTCGAGGAAATGTGGCTAATGTTACATTTGGGTCCTTCCTCTATGTCTTCTTGCTACATGCTGCCCCTGCAAAGGAAGTTCCTTTACCTCCAGTTGATCCTCCCAAAGTTCCTCCTCTGTCTCATAATGAAGAAGATGAAGTGATAATTGAGGATGATGATTCTCCTCCTCCCCTGGTCATTCAGAGAAAACGCCTCAAGAGGATGGCTGATTCAATGCCTGTTCCTCCAGTTCCAAAGCCAATTCCTGCCCAGTCTTGCAGCAGCTTGCCTGCTTTCCTTCAGACGCCAAATCTTTTCAGAGCCCATAGAGATGGGATGCTCGACCTTAATATTCCTTCTGTTCACTGCCTAGTAACAGGAGATGCTATTCCGTTCCTGTGCAAGGATATCCAGAGTTCTATTGAACTTTCGATGACTGCTTGTATCCAACAATTATATTCTTCATTTTATGATGAAGTTCAGCAGTCTAAGGAGGAACTGAATAAGGCCAATACTGAGTTAGCCTCTTCTCAAGAGAAATTCTCTGACCTTTGTATGCAAATGGAGCAGCAGACTAAGCTAGTGGATACTCGGAAAGCTGAAATTTTCAAGTTGAAAGCTGAGTTGGTAGAAGCTAGGTCTCAAGTGGTTGCTGTAATAGAGGAGAGGGATAAATTACAGAAGGAGAGTCAAGAGATGAAGGAGGAGATAGCTGCCCAAGCAGAGAAGTGTTGAGATATCGAGCTCCACTCGTGATACGCCAGGGTGACCGTTGAGTACTTATGTCACCGACTTGTCAGTTGCAGACGCGGTTGGTACACCGCCGATGAATAATAACTACATGATAGCTATCCTTATCTACTCTAGTTCGTGGCTCAGTTAGTATGCCACCTTAGTTAGTTGAGTTTGGTTTTGAGACCCATACATAGGGTTCTTCTATTTCTTTGTACTAGAGTTCTTTTGGCTTACACAACTAAGAAGAGGAAAACTGTTTTCAGCCTCCACCCTTGTGTGTCTTCCCCCATTGTGCAAGCAAGAAAGCTTCAAGCGAGACTCCTTCCTTCTCTCCCACAATCTTGACATGGTATCAGAGCCTTGTTCGTGGTAAGGAGCTCAAGAAAGCAAGCCAATCTCGCGGTGGTCTGGTAAGAGGAGCAGTGTTGCTTTCATTTTTTGTTTTGGGAGCAAATCTCTGCAGGTAGCACAGCCGGAAATTGCAGGAGTGCATTGTCTCAGGTTGAGATGCCCTTCGCGGTGAAGCAAGAGGGCAGTATATGGTGCGGGCAAGGGCTTTAGCCCTTGGCAACCTTGTTTTTTTTATTTGAGGCCATTTCGGGGCCTGTTTTGCAGACGGAAGTTTTCTGCACGCACTCAGGAAAAGGCTCAGTTTTATGCTGTGCAGCCACTGTTCTACAGGTTGGTGAAAAGTTACTGTAGAAATTGCATCGTATGCTTGTGCGCAGAGACATTGGGAGTTTCAGAATCATCCTTGGTTCCTGTTTATGCAAAATCGTCACTAGGAAGTGACTGTGTGGTCAAATACCACTTTCGCCAGTTTTGCAGATTTGCCCTTGTGAGGGTGAAGCTGTGTTTTTTGCAGTAACAGAATTTCTTGCAGTATTCTATAATGGCGTCTGATTCTCTTTCACAGATTGTCACTGAAAAGCTTGACAAGAACAACTTCCAGGCATGGAAGTTTAGAATGACGAATTTCCTTATGGGAAAAGGATATTGGGAATTTGTTGCAGGAAATGAAGAAGAACCAGTTCTTCTTGATGTTCCCAATCAACAGCAAATGCAGGCATTCAAAGCATGGCATGAGAGAGCCAGGAAAGTTATGTACTGGCTGTCTATTAGCATTTCAGACTCTATGATTGTGTATATTCAGGATGCAAGTACGCCAAAGGAGGCATGGGATACTCTGTCAAAAATGTATAGCACAAATACACAAGCCAGGAAAATGCAGCTCAAGCAAGAGTTGCATAATGTGCAAAGAGAAAATATGAGCATCAACGACTACCACACGAAGGTGAAGAAGATTGCAGATGCACTTGCTTCCATTGGGTCGCCAGTGGAAGATGATGATTTAGTTTCCGTGACCTTGAATGGTCTAGGAAAGGATTATGCACAGTTTCGAACATCCATTTCCGTTCGTGAAAGATTTCCTGACTTTGAGGAGTTGATTGCTCTTCTAATTTCTGAGGAGCAGAGAAATGGTGGTGCATCTTCTTCAGGAGGAACTTCAAAAGAAGCAGTCTTCTACTCAAATGCTGGAAGAGGTAGAGGCAGAGGTAGAGGAGGCCGATTTGGAGGCCGTGGTAGAAATCAAAATATGCAGCAAACTCAAGAAAATCAGTCCTATGGAGGAGGACATGGTAACTCTAGAGGCAGGGGGAGCCAAAGAGGTCGTGGTGGATGGTAAAGAGGCCAAAATGCAAACAATAATGTTGAATGCTACTATTGTGGTAAAATGGGTCATATGGCTAAAGACTGCTACAAAAAGCAGAATGACATCATGAATGGAAAACTGCAACAAGGAAATTATGCATCTTCTAGTAGACAGGGTGATGACAGAAATGAGCATCTGTTTATGGTGCAGCACATGAACAATTCTGTGACAAGTGCAGAAGAAAGCAACGATGTATGGTATGTTGACTCAAGTGCGTCAAACCACATGACAGGTCATGCAGAATGGATGGAGGATGCAAGGAAAATGGAAAAACCAGGATTTGTGGAGACTGGTGATGATACTGCACATCCTATTGTGCAGATTGGAAAAATACCTTTGTCTATGCAGGATGGGAAAAAGAAATACCACTCCGATGTATTTCATGTTCCGAATATCACCAAGAATCTGGTTTCTGTTGGTCAAATGGTTGAGCAGGGCTTGCAGGTCAGATTTAATCCTCATGGATGCTTTGTTGAGGATATGAAAAATAAAGGTCGCTTGATAGCAAAAGGAAAGAAGAAGGGCAGAATGTTTACATTGGATGCAGACATGTCTGAATTGAGTGCAGCAATGTTTGCACATGGGACCGGTGTAGTTGCAGATATTGATATCTGGCATAAACGCATTGGTCATGTTAATGTACAGCGACTGAAATCAATGCAGGCCCAAAATATTGTTGCAGGATTGCCAAAATTCAAGGTTGCAGAAATGCATAAGGTATGTGAAGCCTGTCAGTTTGGAAAACAGGCAAGGAAACCATTTCCTAGACATGTTCAAGAGAGTGAGAAGCCATTGGAGTTAATCCACTCTGATGTGTGGACTACTAAAGCTGCATCTCTTGGAGGCTGTCATTATTTTGTCACTTTTATTGATGACTATAGCAGAAAAGTTTGGGTGTATTTTATGAAAAAGAAAAGTGAAGTTTTTGGGCATTTCAAAACCCTTAAAGCTATGGCTGAAAAAGAAACAGGTCTGCAAATAAAATGCCTAAGGTCAGATGGAGGGGGAGAGTACCTCTCAAATGAGTTTGCAAAGTTCTTGCAGGAGCATGGCATAAAGCAGCAATATTCATGCAGTTATACCCCACAACAAAATGGAATTGCAGAAAGGAAAAACAGGCATATTGGAGAGGTATCTCGTGCCATGCTCAATGAAAAAGACTTGCCAGATTTTTATTGGGCTGAAGCAGTTGCTACAGCAGTCTACATAATGAACAGGACTCCCACTGCAGCAATACATGGAATGACTCCAGAGGAGAGGTATACTGGTAGGAAACCAAATATTTCTCATTTGAAAGTTTTTGGTTGCATTGCCTATGTACATGTGCCAGATGAGCTGAGATCCAAGTTGGATCCAAAAGCTGAGAAGTGCATCTTTATTGGTTACTCTCTGTAGCAAAAAGGGTATAGATGCTATAACCCTTCTACTGGTAAGTTTACAGTGAGCAGAGATGTTGTTTTTGATGAGATGAGTAGCTGGTATAAACCAGTAAATGTGATTGATGATGTAGATGCACAAAATGGTAATGCTGCACAGAATTCACAGCAGCAGTCACAAAATATTAGTGGACCTGGAGCGTCCTCTAGCAATGGTTCACATTCTTCGCCATGGATAGGCAGATTGAGATCAGGAGAATCTTCTCAAAGCAATGCAGATAGTGGTATGCAGGTATCACGAAAAGGAAAAGAGAAGGTTGATCAGCCCATGTTTGATGTGAATGCAGGTCACTCTTATGTGGATGGTGAATCCAGTGGCTCAGAACAGAGCATTGATGATGAGTTGGGTATCCCTTCTATTGTTACACCTGGAGTAAGGAAGACCAGGGATGTTTTGAGAGCACCTGGGAGTGAACCTACTTTGCGCAGGTCTACGAGAGCTAGGTATCCTGTGGATAGGCTGAAATTATGATGGATTTACAGCCATTCACTATGCATATATGGTCAAAGTGATATAGGAACCAGAACCGACATCTTTTGAGCAAGCCATGGGAAAAGAAAAATGGGAGAAAGCCATGGATGAAGAAATGGATGCCTTGGAAGCAAATGCTACATGGGAGTTAGTACCTTTGCTTAAAGGTAAGAATGCAATTGGCTGTAAGTGGGTTTATAAGGTGAAGCACAATGCAGATGGTTCTGTGAACAGATACAAGGCAAGATTAGTAGTCAAGGGGTATGCACAAACATATGGCATTGACTATGAAGAAACATTCAGTCCAGTTGCAAGGATGGCAACTGTAAGAGCAGTCATTGCTATGGCTACATCAAAGGAATGGTCTTTACATCAGATGGATGTAAAGAATGCCTTCTTGCATGGTGATTTGCAAGAAGAGGTCTATATGGAGCAGCCACCAGGTTATGTGCATGCTGTTCATCCTGAGTTTGTTTGCAGGTTGAAGAAAGCCTTGTATGGCTTGAAGCAAGCACCTAGAGCATGGTCTGACAAGATAGGACAGTATCTTGTCACTATTGGCTTTCAGATTTCCAAGGCAGATTTCTCACTTTATGTGAGAAAAACAGAGAAAGGTATTATGCTACTTGTCATTTATGTTGATGATTTGATCATGACAGGTGACAGTGATGAAGATATCCTTCATGTGAAAATGCTATTGAAGCAAAAGTTTGAGATGAAGGATTTGGGAGAGCTGCGTTATTTCTTGGGCATTGAGGTGATTCGATCACCAAGTGGGATACAGCTCTTGCAGAGGCAGTATGGATTGGACATGCTGTCCAAATATGGGATGACAGGCTGTAAGCCTATTTCAGTTCCTTTGGAGCAGAATGTGAAGCTGAGCATAGATGCAGGTGAGCTTCTAGAAGACCCTACTATGTACAGACGCATAGTAGGAAGTTTGATTTATATGACTATTACCAGGCCAGATTTGAGCTATGTTGTTGGATTGGTAAGTCAGTTTATGCATGCTCCAAGGAAACCGCATTTGGATGCGGCTAGACGCATACTCAGGTATGTGAAGTCCACATTGCAGTATGGACTATTTTATGAGACTGGGGTTCAGATACAGTTGCATGGATACACTGATGCTGATTGGGCTGGTAGCATTTCTGATAGACGATCTACCAGTGGATATGTGTTCTCTTTCGGGAGTGCTGCAGTCACTTGGAGCAGCAAGAAACAGCCTACAGTTGCCTTGTCGAGCACAGAGGCGGAGTACAGGGGTGCAGCAATGGCTGCATGTGAGGTAGCTTGGTTGCATAAGCTACTTTATGATATGCATCAGTCTACAGATGGGCCAGTTGTCATTTATTGTGACAACATGAGTAGTATACACTTGGCAAATAACCCAGTCTATCATGCTAGAACAAAGCACATTGAGGTGCATTATCACTATGTGCGAGAGAGGGTTTTACTAGGTCTTATTGATCTAGTTTATGTCAGCACAGAGGATCAGGTAGCTGACATATTCACGAAGGCATTGGGCACAGAGAAGCTGCGCAAGTTCAGAGACCTGCTTGGTGTGCAGGAATTGGGATTGAGCTCGAGGGGGAGTGTTGAGATATCGAGCTCCACTTCTGATACGCCAGGGTGACCGTTGAGTACTTATGTCACCGACTTGTCAGTTGCAGACGCGGTTGGTACACCGCCGATGAATAATAGCTACATGATAGCTATCCTTATCTACTCTAGTTCGTGGCTCAGTTAGTATGCCACCTTAGTTAGTTGAGTTTGGTTTTGAGACCCATACATAGGGTTCTTCTATTTCTTTGTACTAGAGTTCTTTTGGCTTACACAACTAAGAAGAGGAAAACTGTTATCAGCCTCCACCCTTGTGTGCCTTCCCCCATTGTGCAAGCAAGAAAGCTTCAAGCGAGACTCCTTCCTTCTCTCCCACAATCTTGACAAGAAGTTGAAATCCACCACAACTATTTTAGACCAGAGCAATGTTCAAATCCAACAACTCAAAGATCAGTTGGCTCAGTCTCGGTCTAATACACAGAGTCCTGTGCAGCCAGTTTCTCTTTTATCCCCTGCAGACTTGGCAGCTCTTCAAAGACAGGCTACCTTATGTCCCTTATTCCAGGCCAAGGTGGAAAGATTGCAATCTCGTATGGATTTGCTATGGTCTTCTTTTGAGCAGTATCAAGAATATGTTCCACTAGATCATTCCTTTTTTGTCCATTATCAACAATAGAAGTTGGCCTTCTATATAAAGCTTTCCACGACGGATTTATCTATTCCAGAGGATGGATGGAGTGGGGCTTGGTCATCAGACTTGCTGACAGAATTCGTAAGGATGGTTTTTGAAGACTCTGTCACTCCAGATACGATGCTTTTGTCCTACATGTATTTGAGAGGTGATTTACTGATTCCAGATGAGGAAGATCTGGCTTGGTATGTCAGAGATGTGGTATTGCAAGCTTCTTTGTATGTCCAACATTTGAAGTTGACGATTGATGAGATGTTCTAGGGATATTTTTCAAAGGTGGCTGAGTGTCCTGAGTCTTCATGGCACACTATGGTTGATTCTGTCATTTTGAATCACCGACAGGTCAAAGCTTCAGCTCATGCCCAGAACACTACCAACTGAGGGTGGATCTTTTAGCCTATCTTTCCAATCAACCTCCATTTGATACTTCTTTTTTTGAAGCCTATCATTGTAGATCAGCTTTAGGTCCATCCTTACCATGCTTAACTCATTATCAACAAATGGCTCATATGTATGATGCTTATATTTCCCTTTTTCAATCTAACCCAAAAGTCATTTTACCCCTTCTTTTCCAACCTCAAGGATATCCTCAAATTCCTATCTTTACGCATTGTTCTTTTATTGAAGATAGAGTTTTTCTACCTCCTGATCCTTGTCCTTTCCCATCCCCTGATATTCTATCAACTTTTCCTCCTTATCTTTTAACACCTTTCTTAACAGAATCTCCTCAATTTTCAGCCAATCCATCTTTAATCCATTCTTCCTTTTATGATTTTGCCTATCCATCACTTCATCCTCTTTCCTTAGTTCCCCTTCCATCTCCTACTACTTCTATTCCTAATCCTCCTCAGTTGGTTAGTGGGTATCTAGGATTTGATCAGAAGATTCTTCGAAGACGAGGCTGGAGTTCAAATGATTCCCTTATTGGACCTCAAATCAATTGGCCATTGATCCCAGGAGAATGGATAAGTGCTAGTCAGGCTTATCAGAATTATCTGCATTTTGCTCAGCAGTATTCTCAGTCTGCAGATCCTTTTGTGCGCTTAACTGCTCATTTTGCTTGGTACCTAGCGTATATGCATAGGCATTCTCATAATGATTCAAAGCCTATTCCAAAGTTGTGCATGAATGTCAATGTGAGCATTGATTCCCAGCAGCTGGATATATTGTACTTTCATGCCCTTTGTTTGCCTAGCAGATACCTTGTCCTGTTGGAAAGGATGTGCTGCCTTCAGTTTTTTCAGAATCCTCCCAAGACATTTGTAGATGAATCCTTATCCATGGATCGTTTCCGAAATCACCAATCTTTCAAGAGGGATCATCTTCATTGATACCTTTTCCATTTATGGTGGATGATTTTTAATGATAAAACTCTCTTTTTGGAGGAGTCATTCAGATGGTTGTGTTGTGTGTAGTGTTTGTGTTATGGGTTAATTTATGTAATACGATCGTGGTGGTTGTCTATTCGATTGGCTTTCGTGCGAGCTACATTTTTGGAGAATTGTGGTGATGGTATTGTTGGTTGGATAGTTGAAGATGCTGATGCAGAAGAAGAAGAAACCTCTTATATCCTTTACAAGTTTGTTGTGATTTCCAGTTTGATAAGAAGTGTTAATGCATAAAGGGTTTTCCTTTCGTTGTATTCTTTATATCAGATACAGGTTATAAGTTGGGGTCGTGGTTGGATGGACTGTTTTTGAAGATTTATTGAAGATCAAAGTTGAGCTTTTGAATGAACTTGTATTCCCTTTTTCCTGGGTCGCGAGGACACTTCCTTATTAAGTGTGGGGATATGTTGAGTGTTGAAATGACTTGTTTTTTAGCTAAATTTTGTTGTTTTTGAGAGCTGAATGGTTGATTTTATGAGATGATTGATTGGTTTGGAAGTGTTTTGAGAGTGTTTTGGATAGGTTGGAATGGTTTTATTAAGCTCGTGATGTTTATTAGTAGAGATGTGAAGTTCTGATGATGTTCTGATATATTCTGATTGGTTCTGATATGTTCTGTTTTATTCTGTTTTGTTCTGTTTTCTCTCTGAAAGGAGGGATGGAGTATTGATTGATAGGGTTTGAGATTGTTTGGAATCTTATTGAATAGTTTTTGATGGTTTGGAATGGTTTTGGTATGAGTTATGTGGTTCTGATGCTTTCTGTTGACCTTCTGTAACTCTCTGATGAGTTTCAGATGAGCTTCTCTAGACCTTCTGTATGCTTTTGTATGTGTTCTGATGGATGAGAGTGTAGCTTGGGAAAGTTTTCTAGCCTTGGAAAGAGGTGAATACAAGTGTAAAAGAGCTAAAAGAAGTGAAAGAAGTAGCTGCTGAAGACTCAAGTAAAGACTGGAGTGAAGTGACAGTGGTGAGCTACGAAAGGACACTGTAGTGGCTTTGGTGCCTCTTCATATCAGACACACCTCTTGGGAGGGGTATCCACGACCTAAGAAGGATTATTGTGAGTGATTATGAGAGATTGTAGTGAGGATATGATGTATTATTGATGGAGAGAGAGTCAGAGATAGCCAAATCTATTAAAACAGAGTGATTGTATATGAGAGATTGAGAGAGAAGACTATGAAGATATTGAAGATGAATACTATGTGATGTATTTCCATTCAAAGATGGTGTATTCCTTTGCTTTCTTTGTTATATTGATGGATTTCGTGAGGATATTGAAGAATATGGTTGATTCTATCAAATCCGTGGGAGATCTACATGATGCTGCATGAAGATTTGTTGTGCCTGGTGTTCTTTTCTTTATTGTGATCATATAAAACCTAATAAAAAAGCTTGTTGATGCTACAAGATATATTTTCTTGTAAGAGAATTCCCTTTTCCTTGGTGTTCCTCTTGGGGCTCCACCTGCTCTTGGGGCACTAATAAGGGTAGAAGGATACTGATAGGGAAGGTTGTGGGGGAAAGAGTTACCCCTTCCTCTTGATTTTTCTCTTCTTCTTCTTTTACAAGAAGAAAATGGGTTCACACACAAAGTTCAACATGATATTGTACACAACATAAATCTTAATGGGTTGAAAATTCTCCAAATAGATCTACAATCTTTAAGTCATGGAATCTTGCAAAAATAATCCTCAAACCACAAAGATGGTAGAATTAGGCATGATCATCAAGTGTTATTCCTATAATTGGCTCACAATAACATGAAAGAAGAATAAGGAACACGTAAAAAAATGGACATTCAAGAATAAGGGAAAGAACAGTAGCCATATCTTCATTATTCATCATCATCAATCCATAATCACAATGGACCATACAAGACAATTACTTTCTCTCTCCTGAGCTTCCTATTCTAATGATAGTGTATGACTCTAACTACCACAATGAGATGCATGAAATCACACACCTCTTCATACCTTAGGACATTCTAAATATGACTTTGGCCTCCTACAAGTATTTGCATGTACTAAGCATAAAAGTAAAGTGCTCTAATGAGTTATTGGTGCTAATATCAACCCACGATGATTATCTATCCTTTTATTAGCTCTCATCATATATTGGTTACATTCGTGGGCCTCCTTATGGTGCCAAAAGATGTGCTTTACTCTATCCTCTTCTCTCTTGCAAATGGAGTAGAATGGAGAGATATTCCAAAAAATCATCTTGCCCTTCAATGGGAACTTCCTTGTTAAAACCCTCTACATGATCAAGTTAAGCTTGAAAGATCCTCTTAAGTCTTCTCTTCCATGTTTTCCAAGTTTCTCCTTCATCCACTTGTGCTCATGGTATTTTAACTTTTTTGATCCATACATTACCAAAAATAACAAAGTCCTTTCTTTTCTTCAAAGCATTTTAAGCCTTTGTTGACGAGGCTACTGAGCAATAGGTTATTGCCATTATCTTTATCATGAAAATCCATTGGGTCATTTTGTAATATTTTCACACAATAAAAGTTAGTTAGTTAGTTCGAAAGCTAGTTAGTCAATTAATAAGTTCGTAAGGTTACTAACTAAAGACTAACTAAGGTAAAAACTAAATAACATTAACAATTAATAATTTTTATTTAATCAAAAATATATTTTAAAATAAATCGAGAGTTGTAATTCGTCATTTTTCTCAGATTGACAAGGACCATAGCCACCCTTCACGTAAGTTACAACATGAATGAGACTTATGAGCTATATTAATCACTAGTATTAATGTGTATAGTTTGGATGGTCCAAAAATATTAGATTTTGGACAAAACTAGTATATTTTAGATATTATCTTTAAAAAAAGATATGGAGATTTCTAGAACTAGATGTCATTTAAAAGAAAAGACAAGTGATGTTTTAGTTAGTTTTGGAGATTTTATTAAAAGAAAAAAATAAAGAGAGGGATTTGCGAAATCACGCGCGCCACGATCACAATTTACAGATAGAAAACATCACTTCAAACAGAGAAAAGAAGAAGGAGTGAACTAAGAGCTTTCTAAGCAAGTGTCTTGAAGTTTAACCCCCTTTCGGAGCCAATGGAACCATCAGATTTATGATCTGAGCATCAAATCACTGATCTTTCCAAGATCCCTCTCCACAAAGAGCTCCACTTCTCAGCCACAAGCCTTCTTCTCTAATTCACTATAAATATGAGGCATGGGGAGGTACAAAAGAGCATAAGGAGACCCCGAGAGGCTACAAGAGAGAGGTAGAGAGAAGGATACCCCTCCGAGAGAGAGAGAGAGAGAGAGAGAGAGAGAGAGAGAGAGAGAGAGAGAGAGAGAGAGAGAGAGAGAGAGAGAGAGAGAGAGGAGTCACCCTGAGAGTCTGCAAGGAAGAGAGTTAACTCAATTCCCTCTATTTCGATCCTCGACTCACCCATTTTCTCTTACACTCTCCCATATTGAATCTATTCTCGCTTCTTAATCCCTTGAGTCTACTTGTGGAAGATGACCCCCAAGTGAAGAATGTCATGTGGGGATGGCAATTCCACAACCAGAAACAAAGCTTCGGGCGAAGGCATCACTGTCAATCCAACTACGGTACCAATCTTAAGTAATGTATTTCCAAATTGATAGATGCTTGTTTTGATTCTCGTATGAGATACGTTACGCCCATACTATGATGCACGAGTATAGATAATTTCATCTCACATATTCGTAAGATGGAGGTTGTGAAGTGCATATATCAAGGAAAGTTAATTGCACCTAGTTGCATGTGGCTTATTCGTTGATACAGTAATTACAAGGAAGAATTGGTCAAGGGTTATGAATGGCATAATCATGACATTAAAAATTATGCACATAAGTGCTAAGTAAATTTTATATAGAATCACTCGTTGATCCCAAGGGAGAGAGTAGATATGCGATGAAATTGTTATCGCGACTATTCTTGCATTGTTTGGAAAGAATGCAATTGGTTTTGTTGGTTGATCAAACAACATCCTAAATGATTTTACATTCAACTGGTTGTTAGTTGTTGTTTGGATGATTATTCCAAGTGCTTGTGATTTATGCTAAATGCATGGCAAGGGTCTGTGATGACAAGTTGCCATGGGGATAAATGAATGTTTTCCTAGAAAATGATATTAGGACTAAATGCCTTGTTGTGCTGGATTCCTAAAGGATTTAATTGGAAAAAGATCGAAGCTAGATGAGATAGCAAGACAAAAGAGAGGGGACTCTCCCTTGCTATTTAGGACTCTCTAGGGGTGCACAACTAGAATGAACTTTGCACACCTTTTGCAATTCCAGAGCCCATTTAGGTGTCTCATCCACTGTTTTATCCCTCACCTTAGGTGGTGGATCATGGAAAACCACTTGGAAAAGAGTGGAAAAGACTCAAGGATCATTGTGGTTTATTGGCACTAAAACAAGGTAAAACAGGGTGAGCATAAAGAATTGCAAGGATTTATAGATTTACAAGTTATATACATGTGCTTGGATGATATTTATAGGATATTCATGATGGCTTTCAGTAGTCATAGGTGTTTGATGAAGACCCATGGCTATATTTGGAAAAATAAGGCCTAAATAATTTAATTACACGTGTATACAGGTTGCTATCTCATTTTGAATAGTCATAAATAATTAATTTAAATATCATGGTTCTAACTATATTTCTTGTACTCCATTTGAAGAGGACAAAGTTAGCTTCAATTCTAGCCAAAATTTTTAGCAAACGGAGTTGTGGATCAAAAGGTATGACCATTTTACTAACATGTGGTCATTGTAGATAGCTCTTGGATAGCTAGACAGGGTTTAGTATTTTGACCTAGATCTTACCCCTACCTCATTCCAACTTGGTAGTCAGTAAATCTACCTTATCCTCACATAATAAGATTTATTTAGAGATAACAATCAAAATGATTGAAAGATTACAACTCAAGATATTACACATTTATTGATAAACAATACTTTTCTATTGCACCTATTCCAATGGCTAGAAAGAAGAAGGAGCAAGTGCTTGAGAATATGAATGAGGACTTGGCAATTGATTATCATGCATAGATGAACTTATCCATGAGGAAAATAAACCAAGGGAAAAATTTTATGGGTAATAGCAACACAAATGATGAGTCATATTGGCCAAGAGGTAATCATGATGTGGGATCTATAGTTGAAGCAAATGTACATCATGACTCAAACTAGTATCAACAATTCTCACAAAGGATTGGCAGTATGAATGAATGTATCATTCAATGGAATCATACAATAGATGACAAGTTTGGTTAAATGATAATCCATTTTAAGAAGTTGGGGTAACATAATCATATGTTGGATAGCAAGTTTGATCAAATGATTATCACTCTCAGCAACTTGGGCAATAAATGGCAAAGTAATCAGTCTACTAATAACAATGGTATACCACTTTTAAATGATAATCTGAAGTCTAAAGAAATCAATCGGTTTGTATACTCAACATATGAGCATGGTGGCCCTTCAAGAGTCAAAGAAACAGTTCAACCCCTCCCAATTCATGGAATAGAGGAAGACCCAATTTTGACTCTTCAAAGAATCATGGACATCAAGAGAATTTTCAGCATGTTAATAGAAATGATGACATTCATAGATATGATTCCTTTTACAAAAAATTTTATCCACAAAATACTCAAGTGTCTAATGCAAGGAATGGACAAGATCAACACATTCACGAAGAACCAAGAAGAGATTATAGATTTCAGCATGATGAAGACCTTGATGCCATGATGCCACATGTTCAACTGAACCAAAATCCTTAGCCACATCACTTGGTCATTATTCTTTTGGTAACAAGAATAATAGAGAGAATTCCTTTAACAATAACCATGGATAACAAACATTTGGTAATTTCTGTCATAAATAACATTCAATTAGTCTACCCAACAACAATGGACAAGATTATCACTATGACAAAGAATACAGGGAGAATATTAGCATACCTCAGTTTAAAGGGGATAATCCCTCACCAATAGATTTAGAAGAACGGGTCAACAAACTAGAAATGTACTTTACCCTCTATCCATGCAATGATGAGATAAGGAACTATTATGTAGCCATATACCTAGAGGGTTATGCATACATGGTGGAGATACATGATAAAAATTGGAAAAAATTTGCAGAGTTGGAAAGACTTTAAATCAACGACCATGACTCAAGTTTTTGTATCTCTAATGGAAAAAGTAAGACTAGAAAAAAGGAAATGGTATGATATTAGGCAAAGAGGCTCTTTTACAAGATTTCAGGGTGCGCCTTTTTATTTTAAATTGTGCCTTTCCCCTTTTGCCTTTGCCTTGGACTTTTAAGGTTGCCCTTGCGCTTTTGGCCTTTTCTCCTTTTCTTTCTTCAGTCGGGCTACCTTTTTTTCGCCTTTGCCCTGCGTCTTTTCCACTTCCTTTTGCTTTCTTCGTGTTGGGGTTAACATTACCCCCCTCCTAGACGAGTGCCAGTCCCATGGCACTCACCGTCGTAGGTAGCAGGCTGTAGCATGTACCGAAGACGTGGGTGACAAGGACACCTGTGGTTTCCGTGGAGGAGTGTTGGTGGTGGTGTGGCGGAAGGTCCTGGGGGCCTGTTGGTGGCCAAGGTGGCTGGTGGAAGGTTGTTGGAGTTGGTGGTAGGGCTATGCTGTGTTGGGGATTGGATTGATGGCCAGCACAAGTGTTGGTTTGTTGGGGATTCTGCACATGATAATTCTTTGCGGGCTTGTTGGATGGTAAGGGACAAGTAGCAAAGTTGAGTGTTGATGAAGAGCAAACAACACCTTATACCTGCAATTGGAAAACCTCACCTGTGATCTCTCCTTAAGGGGTAGTGCTAGGCTTCTCATCGTGCACAAGACATATTTTGATTAGTTTGGGAGACAGGTCGAACGCTAAGCAAGCCGAGAGTATTGTCCTGCACTTGAGGATCCAAACTGTGGATATACTTTGGTGCAAATATTATGTGAGTGGTCGTGCATACTTAGATATTACATAGTTAGAAGACCGTGGGCTAGTTTCTCATAACAATTCGTGGATGAAGCAAAGTTGTCCACGTGGAGAAGGAGTACGCGTGAAGGCATATGAGACATCCTTTGCACTGTGACTGCACGATGGAGCATAATGGAATATAAGGACACTGCACTTTCAGTAAGCTGGAAACTATTGGACTTGCTTGATGAGTACAGTGTACTTTTCATGGCCAATCGTGCGGTGCTTATCACCACTGATTGCAATGGTAGTAAGGCAGAGTGCAAAAGAAAATTGTGCAAGTGGGTCAGGGTGACAGGTCTAACCCTAGGCGAGACAAGCTCCTCAGGTATGTCCTGCCCTTGATGTGCCCTGAACAATTGTGGGTGATTGTACGGGGCTAGGGGACTAGGGACGAAGCCAGTCGACCAAGGCCACCAGACGTACCTAATTTGAGGACCCCTAGGTACTGTGCTGTGATCGTGGGTGCTTCTTATTTTTCCATTCACTTCTTTTTCTTTTTTCTTTTGTTTTTCTTTTCTTTTTCTTTTCTTTTCTTTCTTTCTTTCTTTCTTTCTTTTTTTTTTGCCTGAGTACAACCATTACAATATGTTGAGGCTATCAGCCTTTCAATGGGTTGGAAAATGTCAAGCTTTGAAGGCTCAGAAAATGAATAGTACAATGATGATGGTGCACTAGCCTCGCTGTTAGAGAAGCAGTTGGTGAAAGGGGGAGATACACTTGAGATATTGCAACCCTCCTTGCGGCACATGCGATGTTGGTACAATTGAGGTAATGACTGCCGTGAGCCAACTATAGAGCCTGACCTAGAAAGGGGGCGTGGCCCAGGAATGTTTTGTGGGCCATGCAATATGGGCGATTGGCAAGGGTGCTTTCGGTAGCGTGGCTTTGCCGCGGTTCGCTGTGGGGTTGTGAGTGTTGCGGTGATTGGGCATTGAGCATTTTCGCACAGGGACCTGTATTATCCTGCATCCACTTGTCGCTTCATGAGAGCATATGCATTGTGAACGCAACTATAATAAACCAGTGCAATGCAAGGAGACATCACTTATTTGAATTCTATAGTGTTGACTAGACTTCTCACCTGCGCTTGATTAGCTTTTTCTTTTGCTAAAGGCGTAGCATATATTAAACGCAGATATGATAAGTTCATACAAGTGAGGAACATGTCAACACTTAACAAGTCGGGAACACTCAACCATTTAAAACAAAAAGTCCTAGCCGGTTATCATTTGATAAGCCCCTTATGCATTATGGGCTACTCGATTTGTATGAGGCGGGGTGAGTCTGGATGGCCGGGTGATTGGGGCTCTGCTGGTGTGGGACTCTCGTGGGGGTGAGCAGGGAACATGTCGGCCGGGATATGAATGGTGTAATCCTGACTCGCTACTGTCTCCAGAATTTCTTTAAATAATTCATTAAATTCTTCTCGTTCCTGAGCTGCCCTTTCTGCCTTTGAGCGTCTGGGGCCCGAGCGGGAGCTGGGAGTGCGTACCACTAGTGCTGTGGCCTGTTGCAGGTTTCGAGTCTTGACTTTCTTGAGTCGAGGGTTCTTCGGCCTTCGCCCTGGGCAATGTCGCTTAGGGCCCCGCTTCTTGGCATACCTCTTGATGGTGGGCACATAGCACTCTAGTGGAGGGGCACATGCCACATGCTCCCACCTTTTGCGAAGAGCGTCTTTGCAAGCCAACTCTCCATGATTCTCCATGTGTTCCGCCAAAAAAGGAAACCTGCAAGGTGCGAACCAAGGGTTAGACCTTGATACAGGATACAATTGTTCGCATGGAAGAGATTTTAGTGTGGTTTATCAAGCGCATATGATAAGAAGGGGAGGGGTGAGGCACGCGGTGTTTGTTGTAGGGGAATGGTCCCCATGCTGATGTTCGCGTTGCCTCCAGTCATTAGCGGATATTAGTTTATGCTAAGTTGCGTGGACTGGTTGTCGTGGAGTGGGACAGGGTACATCCTTGGGAGGATAGACCAAAAAGGGAAGAAGGTGTATAGGAAGGGACTACACCCTGTCTACACCATCAGAGTTGTTGGTCAAGGCCTCCTATGGCGGCAATATGGGTTGCATGCCCTTCACTTAGAGGTGGGGCTGGTCACCCGACTTGTAAAAGTGTGATGTGAGGAGGACCTGAGGAGCATAGCCTGTCAAACCCGACTCTTCTCCCTGCGCTTGACTATCATTGCTTGTGTGTGTTGATATTGTTTATACATGGTGACACAAAAATCAGTGTTTATTTATATACATATCTATGAATCCATGTCACATCACGAGGATAAGAACCAAGTGTAGAACTCGAGGTTGTACCGGAGCATGGCACACGGATCTAGTATTCATGGCAGCTGACTTAATACTGATAGATATTTTGCCACGTCGAGTAGCATGGAACCTTGACCGAGTCTACTGGCAATATGTAACTCCTCCTCGGTGAGAACCTTATCAATCAAAGGGCCCTGTAGCCTAGTCCCAGCCAAGTCTGCACCCCGAATGTCAGTGAGCACTCGAAGGGAAGTTGGTGCCACGTAGGTTGGGTCTCTTTGAGATCGCCATTTGGCCAATCGCTCTTCTGAGACCGTCATGATCTGAGCCCCTAGTTCGGCCATTACAATGCGGCTTTCGCACCAACGCTGCTCAAATTGACTCTGGCCTACTGACAGTCGCTTTAGTAGCTCTATGTCTACGAGATTTGGTCGGCAGAGCACTTCATTGAACGTGACGGTTAAGCGTAGTTCGTCAGCCTCCTCGTCAGGGATGAGTCGCAGATGTTCATGCAGGAGCCTGTCGTAGTGCCCATTAAGATGTTCTTGTTCTTCCCATGATAGAGGAAAGGTCAAGTAATCTCCAAGCTGCTCCTTGGGGATCGTGCCCATGTCCGCAAGGACGTAGACACGCGCGACCACCTTGAGCTTAGCCTCCAACTCAGTTAAGCATTTTGTGACACTTCTATGTTCAACGAGGGCTTGCTCGGTTGCTATCTCATGCAAAGTTCTAAGAGTTTCCTTAGGCTTTAGCATGGTTGGGGGCTCAGGCCTAGATGAGCAAGATTGGTCCACGCTAGGTTTTCTTATGCTCTTGGGGTTCTCACGTTTCTCCTGAGGTTTTGCTGTTATTTCATCATGGTTCTTCTCGGATGTGACTGGTATAGATTTGTCACCCTGTTGTGACAGCATTGTATCCACTCTTGATTGATCAATGTGAGTTCTATTGTCAGTGGATAGAGTGTTGCAAGCAACTGTTGATGGCAGCGGTTGCTTTGGTTTCTCAAAACACACGGATGTGTCTGGGGTTTCACCGCTATTAGAAGAGGCATCAGTGGGTTCAATGGTGGATGGACTCGATGCTTTATTCATCAGCTCTCCAACGCCCTTCGTCTCAATGTTCTTTGGGTCCACAACCGCCTGCATCTGTTGCTGTTTTCTCTGCTTTCTCCTCTTTTTCTTAGTCAATGAAGGTGCCTCTTTCAACAACTCAGGACCCTGGGCTATATCGACCGTTGATGTGCTTGGTCGAGCCTCAGTATTTCCCTTCTCTAGTGTGTCCTTATGGGACATAGCCGTGGTTTGCTGAATAGCCTTGCCCAATTGTGAGGGCACAACTGCCGCCCTTTTCGGAGAGTCTAGCTTTTCAACTAACTCCCCTGCGTTTAACTCCCCCATCCTAGGCTCTAGGCACTTTGAAGATGCTAGCGTTATCGAGGGATTTAGTTGCGACACCTCCTCCACAAGTAAACTACTAAGGACACGTTCCGCAAGGGGAATTGTCACATCCAAGGGCTGTGACTGCTGTGGTCCCTGATTGGAAGTAGTAGCAGCTAGTTTAGTGGGCTGGCTACCCTTGGTGGATTGCAGTGTCAAGTCCCTAGGGCGATCAGAAGTGGTTGTGTCTTTTGTTGGCCTTTGAGCACTCATCTGTGTAGATCAGGCATGAGTTGATCTGGTCACATTAGGTTGCTCATGCATATCCTTGGGTCGAGAGCTACAGATGGAGCCATGTCCCACCTCTTGGACGTTTTGAAGCTTAGATGAAGATAGAGATTGGAATTGAGCAGTTTCCCTTGACAACCGCTGTTGTGCTTCCTGTGTCCGTTTGGAAAAAGAGGGTGTAGGAGATCTAGGACTCTTAGGTGGACTTGGCACTCGCTGAATGATTTGCTCGAGGCTATTAGACAATTGTGCCATTTTCTTTGGTGAGTGATCAGCCTTGCCTTGAGTAATGTTGTGCCTATGATGCTTGTTCTCCCCTTGGGGAATCAAAGGCTCCTTGGGCACTAACGATTCTTGTGCTTGCTCAATGGCTACGTATGACATCTGTCTATTTAGCATGCTAGGCTGGGGCTCTTTCCTTCGAATAGTCATGTCTGGTTTCTTGCCTTGAGACCTAGAGTTTCTCTTAGATTTCCTCTTGTGCCATGCTTTTGAGGCACTCTGGCCTTCAGCTGATGGAGGCGGTTTAGCAGGGGCTCAAATCCATTGGTTACCTGCGTAGTATCCTTGAGCACGTAGCAACGCTTTGGATATCCATCGCGGCGTTGTGCTGACTCTCCATCGATGCCTTCGTCTATAAGGCTTGGGCTTCTTTTGGGGTCTTCTACGATATTTGTAAGTCCAAAGCCCATCCTTGGCATTGTCTCTTGACCTTCTTGTTTCAGGCCTGGCCTCACTCACTGGTTCTCGTTGTTTGACCTGTGCTTGTATCAACTCTTCCAACAAGTCCTTGCCCTCGTTTGTAGGCGTGACTGTTATGTCATCACCTTCCTTGCCTTTCCCTTGAGGTTCGATGAGGTCACCCTTGCTAAAGGTGGTGACTATCCTCACACCTGGTAGTGTCAGGTGTATCCTCTGTGCTACATAGTCAGCCTCACATTTGGTAGCCCTTTTGAAGGGTCTTCCTAGGAGGGTTTCTTTCCTACAGCTAGCACTTTTTGGAGGAACATGAAATAGGATAGGCAAGCTTTTCGTTTCAATTGTCGCAAGGATTTTGCACTTCCCTATGAGTGCTTGTGGGTGTCCCCCATAAGGGCTAAGAGTTGCACTAGTCGGTGTGAGCTCTGGTTGGCCTAGTTGGGTCCATGATTCATAGGTCAAGATATTAAAATCTGCTCCTTCATCAATTAGAGCATCAATAGTATGCTCTCTTTTCATGGTGAGTTTGACCCTAAGATAAGCAGGTGGTACTATGTCTTCATCTTCCGGGTCTTGGCTTGTAAATTTAAGCCTTCTGACAGATGCCCTTGAGCTCTCAACTGCACGACCAGATGTGGATTCTCCACTGCTGTCTTGGATCGTCAGCGTAGTGCTATTCAAGGTACATCTCTCGTCAAGAGTGTCATGTCTCGTCACCTTCGCATTTGTAGCTTGTTGAAGTTGCATTTTGATCTGACTAGACACGGTTTGAACACAATGTCTTTGTGTTCTCGTGATATGGCCTTTTTGCCCTTGATGGCTAGATTGGCCCATTGATGTTCTAGGGTCTCTGTTTCTCTTTGTTCAGGTATGGGCTTTTGGTTGCTCTATTGCAAGTGAGACTCCATGCTGATGCAGAGCCATTACTTCACTAGGGTTCAATTTGGAAGACCTCTCACGGCATGCATTTTCTCTCCAACCTACTCGGGGGAGGTGTGGAGGGGGCAGAGCCCCCTCTGCGGGGGTCCGAGGGGGGCAGTCCCCCCCGTCCCACAGGGCCCTTACGGTAAAATCCATGCACAATTTGGAGGACCGTTTATAGCCAAATTTTGAACTATGTGCTCTAGATTTTAGCCCGATGATGGATCTATGATGTGCCTTTGCTCTACGTAGCCTTCGGGGTCAATCTTGGGGTTTAGATGTGCCAAAATTTGTGTTCTAGATACTTGTCTGATTTTGACAGTTTTCTGTCCGATTCTCAGATGTCCGATTTTCAGGAGTCCAATTATCAGAATCGGACGTCCGATTTTGGGTGGGTCCGATCGGACCAATGGTCCGATTTTGGTCACGTCCGATTCTAGGAGTCGGATAAAAAAGTGGTCCGATTTTCAAGTGGTCCAATTCTGGGAATCGGATCAGACAGGGTGGTCCGATTCTGGCTGGTCCGATTCTGAGCTGGTCCGATTCTGGGACTCGGATGGCCTGGTCCGATTGTGAGTGGCCCGATTATGGACTTGTCCGAGTGTTCGAGTCGAACGGATTGGTCCGAGCGTCCGATTCTCAAAATCGGACGGGTTGGTCCGAGTGCCACGTGGCACGTTCGATCGGGCTAGTCCGATTCTAGGAATCGGACGGTCTGACTCCCGAACTCGGGTGGTATGATTTTGGGAATCGGACCACAGCGAGTTGGTCCGAGTGCGTCGGCGGGTCGGGCGCGATTCCTGTGCGTTTGATCCCTCCTCACTGTCTGGTGCACACAATCACCACAGACTTTCTAGATCTGATCAGGACACTTGTTGGAAAACACTAGACTCACCTGGAGCAGCACGAATCACCGACGCCTAAGAATCGGGGCAGCGCTTCCTCGTCCTGTGAACCAGAAGTTCTCTCTCTCTCTCTCTCTCACAAGGCAAACCAAGGAAATGAGGTCTATCCTGGCCTCCCAGACCTCTTAAGGTCCTTTCCGAGCACTACAGAACCTCACAGCTAGTTCCCTGTCCCTGTCTGACCCAGAACTTGAATCTGGTTCCCTGTTTCCCTGTTTTAGCCTGTTATACAGCAACAGAGAACCCTACTGTTTGTTTCTTTTTCTTTGTTTTTTCCTATCCTAAATGCATCCAAATCACAAAATAAATACCTATACTACATTCCACAACATAAATCTCAGAAAGCAAAAAACCTACTTGCCAAGGAGATCGAATACCATCTTCAACCCCCTCGCTTTCTACCTATCTACCTCATGCATTGGTTCGGGGAAAACCCCTTACTTTGATGCTCGATTCGAAGCGCGCAAACGCTCAAGGCTTGAATCCGTGGTCCCGGCAACGGAACCAAACTGTGGGGGCTTTCACTCAACCGCCAAGACCCTCGGACCGCTTATTGTTTCAAGCGTTCCAAGCCGAGCACTAATGGCTACCTCTCACATAGCCGACGCGCCATCCATATCTACGGGTGTGGTGAACTTACCTTGATGCCGTTCGAGTTACCTCCTCTCCCGTGCACTCCGGTAGCTCCATGATCCAAGTGCAAGCTTCAAGCAAGCTCCATCCTCAAGCTCCACGTTCCAAGCTCCATTGTCGCGAGCAAGACAAGAGAAGAGAAGAGAAGAGAAGAAGAGAGGAGAAGATGGAGAGCTTCTCCTCCTCAGTCCCTCACCCTCACTCACTCACTCCCTCACACTCTCACACTCCCTCTCTCAAGCACAAGCTCAAGCAAGCAAGAAGAAGAAGAGGAGAGCTACTTTTGGCCACACACAAGAATGAGCTTCTCATTCACTTTTCAACTTTATATACAAAACCCTAAACCCCTTTTGGGCGGTCATCCCCTTTTTCCCCTTTTTACACGGCCGGCCATAGCCTAGGCCCTTTTCCCATTGTCCTTCTATCTTCCTAGCTTCCTTTCCACCGCCCGTCTACATTTACAAATTGCACGGGTGAGAGCCCGGTGCTCTTTTACAAGATTTCAGGGTGCGCCTTTTTATTTTAAATTGTGCCTTTCCCCTTTTGCCTTTGCCTTGGACTTTTAAGGTTGCCCTTGCGCTTTTGGCCTTTTCTCCTTTTCTTTCTTCAGTCGGGCTACCTTTTTTCCGCCTTTGCCCTGCGTCTTTTCCACTTCCTTTTGCTTTCTTCGTGTTGGGGTTAACATAGGGCAGCAAAGCTTACAAATGTATATGTAGCCATACAATATGTTGAATACTATAGTCAATAATATAGAAGATATTTGAACTCTTTTAGAAGAGTTTAGGGCAGGAAAGCCTACAAATGTATATGTAGCCATACAATATGCTGAATACTATAGTCAATAATATAGAAGATATTTGAACTCTTTTCAACCCAAAATAGGAGTCACTTACTATTCAAATGAGCTAATAAGAAATGGACAGTAGTTCAATCAACAAAGAGAATATTATAGACAATAGAATAGGGCTCCAAATATTTTAAGCAAGATTTTCACTTATCCTACAACATGTACTTCTAAACAAGGTAATGACTTTAGGTTTAACGTTGAACTAAAGGGGAATTTCAAGGGACCAGAAAGTGGGCCTAAATAGCCACCTAATGACACCAACAAGCCCTTTTCTAATGATAAGTTGAAACAATTATATTTCAAGTGTGGTGAGAAATGGTCACCCGGTCATGAACAGAAATGCAAAGCCTATAGTGCCAAGTGTAACATGGTGATCATAAAAGACTTTGATGAAGATGAGGCACATGAGGAAAGTCTATTATAGGTAGAGGCAATTCTTACTTGTGATGAGACACATGATCATGATGATTAGTGTACACAAGAGGATTTAGAGAAAATTAACAAGTTCTCATTTGATCTAGGTGGATTACAAATGGATGATTCTTCGAGTGCTGCATGTTCACCCATGTTATGTTCCATATCCCAAGATGCTTGGATGGGCTGTAAAGGAGAGAATACACTTAATCTCAAGGGCATTATCAATTCTAAGGTTGCCCATATTCTCATAGATATGGGCAACACACATAGCTTTGTCAATGCCAAATCATTATATGAGCTGAAGTTATTGCCTCAAGAAATGGACTCTCCACTGAAGGTACAAAGTTGCAAATGGAGTTCAAGAGTTGAGCAAGGAGATATATTTACAAATTCCTATTGAGTTCTCCTAGTCTTGTACTATTATGATAGACTTGATTGTTCTAGATATGGATCCCATTGACATCATTATTGGTTGTGATTGGCTCAAAAAGCTTGGCAAATTTTCATTAGATCTCAATCATATGTTTATGGAGTTTACTTGGAATGGACAACAAGTAATACTTAATGGCATAGAAAAGAAATAAGTGGAAATAATTAACAAAAGAAAGATGAAGAAGAAAATCCATACTATGGCTTGTATTTTTACACTTCTCATTTTGAAGGTGGATGAAAATCAACAATCTCCTTCACCCAATGAGCATGATTTGTATCTATGTAAATTTTTGGAAGAGTTTAAGGACATATTTTAGCATCCTATGTCATTAACTTCTAAGAGAGAAGTGGACTATCCTATTGAATGGGCACTTGACATTCAAGTTCTTAAAGAACTACCTCCCCTTGATGAAAATGGGTTGATCATTTATAATCCCAAGAGCATCATTGGAAAGCGGGAGAAGATCTAAGAAACCATATTGTCATAAAATATCTTGTCAAATGGTAGGGTCTGCCTAAGGAAGAGTCTTCATGGCAACATGCTTCATATTTGGAACAATTTCCATGGTTTCTTTAAGAAGATACTTAGTACACCGACTAGTGGACAACTTGCTTTATTGAATTTTGTGTATGTTGAAAATAACTACCATATTGTTATCAAATTTGACTTTTGATGATTTGGATGGATACCTTATAAAGTATACTTCATTTTTATACCTCATACGCATAAATTTGACATTCCTATCTAAAGTTATGGGCCATTTTCTATAGCTACCCTATTCAGGATAGCATGCCAGATTTCCACTGTTTGAATCTTTATGATGCTTCTCTAAGGATACTACAACATTTTTCCTTCACCTCTTCATTGTACCATCCATTTACCATTTTAGTCTTATAATTTTTGAGGACAAAAATTATGGGGTAGGGATGGATTGTAATAAGGATATGGCCAATTTCATTATGGAGCAAATCGTTTGCCATTTTGGTCCACCTAAGGAGATAGTGTCTAATCGAGGGACACACTTCTTGAATAAAGTTATTGTAGCCTTGGTGGAAGCTTTGAATATTAAACATAATAAAACTACCTCGTATAATCCTCAAGACAATGGCCAAGTTGAGAGTACAAATAAATAGCTGGTGGGAATCTTATCCAAGATAGTGTTGGAAAGTAAGTGCGATTGGGATAAAATTTTTAATGTGGCAGTGTGTGGGCTTACAACACGACATTCAAGAGAGCTACAAGCCACACCTTGTTCAAGCTAGTGTATGGGAAAGAGTGCGTTTTTCCATTGGAAATAGAGTTACCCATTATGCATTTTGCTCTCAATCATTCATTGGGAGAGGTAGAAGTGTTACATGAAAGATATACTTCTCTTGCACATCTTGATGGGATTCTCTTGCAAGCTTTACTACATTAAGAAGCAGCAAAGAAGAGAATGAAAGCCACATTAAGAAGCAGGGAAGAAGAGAATGAAAGCCCTTTATGATCTTTGGGCTAAGAAATATAAATTTGCAAGGGGTCGGTTGGTGCTATATTATGATACTCGTCATGAGCTATTCCCAAGTAAATTGGAATCCAAATGGGATGGGCCATGCAAAAGTGTATGTTTAAGAATGGCTCTACAGCCCTTTTAGCAGATTTAAAAGGGGTAGAGTTTATTCCATAAAGTTAAATTTAATAAGCTGAAGTCTTACTATATGTAAGGGTTGACGTTGGGCTTGGTGCCTATGCAAGTCCTTCATGATTCAACCATAATATGCAGTAGGTACCAAGACTATCGGATGGGATGAATCATTCCTTATCTTAAGAATACACATTTGGAGCAACATGACCACCAAGGTCGAGTGATTTGGTTGAGTAAAGGTTATCAGGTTATTGAGTGGCAAGATGGATCTTTCATGTGGAAAATTAATATATATTGTCATCATTGTTAAAGAATTTGGACTAGTGTTCCTATTAGGTTTAGCGAGGAAGGAGGGATTGTACATGTTATACATCCTCTCAGCTTGATTTTGATTATCATAAGTACAAGTGACCTTATCAATATGGCATTGCCTATCACTGAAGACTGGGTTTATACTTTGTATTTTGACGAGCTTCTAGTGCGCGCACTAAACATGCGAGTGTTGGTGTGGTCATTAAAGACCCCCAACGTAGGGTTGTCATGAAAATGGGAGTATATTTAGGACCTTGTTTTACTAATAATATGGCAAAATATAAGGCCTTGATTATGGGGCTGAATGTAGCCCAATGTGGTGGTATCTACTGATTATTGGTAAAAGGTGACTCACAATTAGTAATCAATCTACTGAATGGGACCTGCAATGTGCGTGATCCCATCTTGTCAATGTACTGTCGTCAATCCTTGGGTGTGTTGCATATTTTTGAGACGGTGACTTGTCAACTAGTTCCTCAAGCGACAGTGGAATTGCTTCACAGATTCCCTAGCTAATTATACTTTTGTTGAAGATATCTTTTTCAATTGTGGTCTAGGGGAGCTCTTACAATTACCTTCTAACATTAGCCCTAGACTATTTTGGGGTATTCTTGATGACACATCCTATTGGGCTAGTTTGGGTTGTGAGTCAAGTAGCAATTAAGCACCTTCCTATTTTTTCATGGACGCATAGGATTTTTTATTGTCATATTCATCAAACACCCCTTGCTACTTATCCAAGGGGTTAGACAATAACTTGATGTACTTAGTGTAGGGCCTCAAGAGCCCTTATCCTTGGTCAGTCTTTTGCTTTAGTAGATTGATGTCAAGACCAAGGGTTTATTGCAATAGTATGCTACTAAATGGTAGTGAAGTGGATTATCTCGTTAGCCCAAGAGGGCCATATGTTTGTTTGGTGTGGGTACGTTTAATAGTTTTCTATTTTAGTGATTGCATCATCAGACCGGTTTAATGAAGTTCCTAGAAGTAGCCTTTGCTGCGTGGGAGATTCTTGTGGCCATTCCAAGGTGTCGTCGCCTTTCCAAGTTTTTTCCTTAAGTTGATTTATGGTTCTATGTGTATGTGAGGGTTATTTTCTTTTCGTTTGTTGGAGTAAGTTTTCTAGATTTTTTAAAAGAATGATGTATTATTATTATTATATACAAAAAGAATGATGGTTTTTTTTGTGTTTATTTGACTCGGGATTCTAATTTTGGAATCACTAGTCATAAAAACTAGGGTTGTACTCAACCTCTATGAGGGCATCTAAGTTAAAAGGTCTAATTGTAACTATGCAAAGCTAAGAAGCATGGACAAATTTCCTAGTGGAGCTAGAACGCCTCTTTGAAACCTATCTCATTGCAACCCATGCTCTAGTCTATGGACAAATTGCCTAGTGGAGCTAGAATGCCTCTCTGAAACCTATCTCATTGCAACCCATGCTCTAGTCTATGAAAAAGCATGCTACAAGATTTGGTTTGACAAATATATCAAGCAACAAGACTTTGGGCACGAAGACTTATTCTTGCTATACTCTATCAAAGGACACAAGCAAAAATTGAAGTTTAGGGGATTGGGACTCTTCAAGGTATGTACCGTCATCAATAGAATGGGGAATGTGAACTAGAAACCCCAAAGGGACATGGTATAGGTTTCTTCAATAGAAGCCACATCAAAAAGTGCTACCCCCCATCACATCCACTTCATGAACCTCGAATAACGGACCCACCATCAAATGTGAGGGTTGTGACCATTAAAAAGCTTGAGGATTCTGATGATGAAGCTATAGCACCAGCCTACCAGTGGATCATCATGACCTCCCAAATGATATGCACCCTTAATGCACTGATTGATGAGGGAGTAGATGCCAATATTTTAATGCATGAACACTGGACCACATTGGGTCAACCCCAATTACAACCAACCAACATGAAACTAAGCCCCTTTGGGAGACAATCCTACCCACTCTTAGAAAAATGCAAATTGATGGTTTCTATCGAGACCGAGAATCTACCTCTCATTTTGTACATGCTACCCAATAAGCAAAGTGTTGCCTAGGAAAGCATGTTGGGACAAGTGTTCAAAAAACAAGCTCATTGCAATGTAGACTACAACTTGTAGCATATCCACCTTGCCATCTGGCAAGTTAGAATTGTAATGGCTTTCAGCAAAGAGCACCATAGTTATCCCAAAACCTGTAGTGCTACCAGCAGCTAAATCTAGCATCCACCCTAAGGAGGGGAGTGATACATTCTGATGTGCTTCCATAGTACCTACCATGTCACATTAAATAACCACGGCCCAAACACACAAGTGGATTCCCAAGCATAAACCACAGTTTCACAAATGTCAAACACTGAGTGTGCATAATTTCCATACCTCTTACTTAAGGCCTAAACGACAGAGTTGGAACTCCTATAGTGCACATGTGATTGAGCAACACTGGGTCTCGAAGGCCTTGCTATGCGCCCAAGGAAACTATGAGGGTAACACCTCATTGTGGTTACCCAAACTCGTGAATGCTAACTTGGATCCTCAATCTTAGCCCCCACAAAACAAGCTTCCACAATGTCAATCAAAACAGGGGAGGAAGAGAACTAAGACAAAAGGTGCTTAATCCTTGAGTGCTCGAATGGTCTATTGTCAACCAAGAGTCCATGAGCAACCAAACAAGGCCATGCTGAAAGGCTCTAAGATAATCACCACAAACCCCAACACCTACGCATCAATTGAGTTGCAAACCTCACAATCCGAGCCTACCACACCCATTGAGAATCTTGCAGTGGAAGTGGCCCAAGTCAACTTGTCTTGCTTGACCAAACCCAAGCCACCAAGAAACCTTAAGCCGTTGTTTCCACCACGACGATCCATTCTTGAAGCGGCATCCAATATGGCCATGGCCATAGGGGATGATTTGGCTACATGCATCCGACAACTAGATTCAACTTTCACATTGTTCACTAGAAGTTATAAACGTTTAGACCTAGGCCTACTTAACAAGCCTAAGCAAACTGGGTATGCTCCTTATTGTGTTCTTGGGAAGAATACAAATTCATGTTTATTAAAACTTCTGTTACTGCAAATAAAATGATTGGAAATAAAATCTCGCGAGAAAAGGCCAAAATAAAATGCTTGATCACATCTTATCAAAAAAGAAAAATTTCCGTGCCAATCCAAGAGCTCTCTAAACTCCAATGACTCATTGAATCTGAGTTCAATTTCACATGTAAGTGGTATAATTTCACCTTTTATGGGCCTAAGAGGGACATCAAATCATGACCAATGCAGAGCAAAGCCCTGCTATCAAGACTTTTGAGTACAATCCAACCTATGTGGCCCCCACCTCATTTAAGGTATTGTCCCTAACCGGGAATCAGCCCATTAGAAGACAATGTCATGCTTCACCCATGCTTGGATAAGATAAGCATTCTAATGGAGGAGGGACTCCATGTTGTAAGTCGGCTCAACTCAAGTGACCTCTTGATTGATGTATTCACTTACATCACACAAGTGGGCATACGTCCACCATGGAATTTGGACTGTTATGCGACTCTTGAATATAGCCTCAAGTTTTATGACTAGTTCTTGAGAAAAAAAGACACACCACAGATGTGTTGGATACCCATACACCTTGATTTACACAATCCTAGGAAGGATTTTCATCCTTTCTAGGAGGAAGGGGAGTAATGGATGAAAACTCAAAATAGGAATTGAATTTTAAAGAAAAGACTGAAGGTATGGATTGATTGGTATGCAAATTCTTAACTTGTAGGTTTTTGTTGGTTACATTCCCCATTGCATGAGAGTTTTTTTTCCAAACACTGATCTTTCTAGTAATCTTAATTTCTATGCAAGAGAGCCCTTTAAAGAGAACTAATTGTGGGATGTTGTGTGGTGATAAAAACCTAAATGGTAGGACACATGGTAGGACAATAGGATAAAGCCAATAGGCTTCCCTTCTTGGAGGAGGAGCATAGAAGATATGCACTAGCGATGGAAATCCAAACATTCAACTAATTGAAATATTGCAACATCCACAATCTAGAAGGAGTGGTGACAGCCGAAGAGGTGGTGGCATAAATGTTGGAACAATGCAAACTTTCCAAGTACCAAGAAAAGGTGGGGCAAGACATAGACCACAGTAAATGCATTGAATTCTTGAGGACCTTTGACATCCAAAGAAACATTGACACAATGATCGTTAGGCAAGGTGAGGTCTCTCGAAGTGTGGTGGTTCCCCTTAGTCCAAAAATTGTAGAGAAGGCACTAGGGATAGCAAAGAAGCCGAAAAAGAGACCCAAGAGGGATGTGTATGGAATGCTAGGGATGGACAAAAGAAGGGTCTATATCAATAATGATGGAATCAACCTAGCTGATATTCCATATCCCACCATTTGGTTGCAGGCTAAAATGATCCATACACTTTTTTCGAGCCAAAGATACAATGCCCTTATGACTAGAATTGGTGTACTCTTGTTGGAAAGCCTTGCAACAACAAAAACGCCTTGGACAAGGTGAATTATCACTTCTACGTCCAAAAAACAATACAAGCCTCGACAAAGGTACTAGTTGCAGCACCAAGGGTGGTAGGAGGAGAGTCCCTAGCTACTATTTTGGAGTCCAAAAGGAAAAAGCTTTCCTCAAAGGCCTCAATCATAGGTTTTGGAGGAGTATTAATAGCCATTATCCAAGAAGCTCTAGAGGAGGCAAAGAAAGAGGTGGTAGAGGAAACCTTGGAGCCATCGTCACCTCACTAGGAGTTGTCACTAATCCATGAGGAGTATCGATCTCCCACCCCAACAAGCCCGACCATCTCTATGTCAAGAGGAGAATAGGAGGGAGGAAACCCATAAAGAGCAACAGAACAACTCGGTAAGAGTCATTAATGAAAAAAGGAACATGACCAACCACCTCAACCCCAAGAAGCCTCAAGCGAGAGGACAGTTAGTGAGTAACAAGGCTTAGAACTCTCAAGCCAAGGGTGAAGAAGAAAGATTACTTTCAAAATCCCCATATAGAAGGCCCATTTACCATTGAGGAAAACAAAGAGCTGCAAAGGGTGGAGGTAGAGTCCAAGAGGCTAGAAGAAGAGTACCAAAAGAGGCAAGAAGAGGAGGAAGAGAGACTGAGGAAAAAAGAAGAAAATGAGATTTCCCTTGCCATTTGGAGATTAGTGGAGCAACCCTCCCAATCTCAAGAATTGGCAATGATGAGCCTAGTAAGGGAGGATGTGCCAAGAATAAGCGTAGTAGTAGCAGAGGAAGCTAGACCTGGTGGTGGTGGAAGGCAAGGGTAAAACCCCATAACAACCCATCCCACCACTCTTGGCCACACCAACAATAACCCCAACATAGGGTACTACAGAGGGGGTGGTCAATGAAAGCAATCTCATGACCTGGGTGTAGTACGTAGTTAGCAAAGTAAAAGAAATTGTGCCTGCACCCAATGAAGGAGCCCCTCTTGCAGGAACCAAGAGATCAATAGCAGCCAATGCAAAGTCATGCCAGGGGCCAAAGCTACCCCACATAGAAGTATCAACCACTTTGGTACCTTCGGCCATGCATCATAATGAAGATTAAGATGAACTGACGAGTGAATTTCAAAGCCAACTCCACAAGGAAACTGAAGACAAAAAGGCCTTAATGGCAAAACTCAAAAAAGAAAAGGCTATGTTTGTAAACTACAAGGTGGAGCAAGCAAGAGTGATGACCATCATTAATAAGAAAATGATCTCATTAAAAGAGGCCCTTGAGGGAAGAGAGGGATAGGAGGGTCTCAAGGAGTTGTATGATGAAGAGAGGGGGATCCACATCTCCTAGGAAAATATGCGTGCCTTCAATTCCTGTGAAAATAAATGCCTAGAGTTGGAAATAAAGGAGCTGAAGAAGCAAAAAGAATAGGCTACAAAGGAGCTGCAAGAAGTAAGGAACCAATAGATGAGGAGAACAAGAGGAAACTAATGGAGTTGTACAACTAGCTACAATCAATTTTCCAAAAGCAAGACATACTTAAAAGAGTGGGTGAAAAGAAAAACCCAAGAGCTAGAGCAAATGCATACACTGTGGAAGAAGCAAGAGCAGGAAATTGCAACTCTAGCAGCCCTGTATCAAAAACAAGGGTTAGAGCGGATTAAGGAAAAAGCAGAAGAATGGGTGCAAAAAATGAAGATCATATAAAAAACTTAGCCTACAAGCTAGCACGGGGGATTCACTAGTAGTAATAAGGAGACGTCACCTGCATGCAAGAAATATACGAAAATACCCCTTACCTAACCCCTATTTATGGGACCTTACCTTATAAAATGTACCTTGCTTCCCTTAATTAACCCCTCTCCCTTACACTCATGTGGTACTATACGGTAAACCATGGTGGATCCCTCGGGCAAGCTAGCCCATGCCAAGGGTGAGCGCCTCTTGGAAAAAAGTAAAGCAGTAGCTATAGAGTCAAGAATGCTAGAGCAACAATGTGCATTCTTACGAATAGTGTTGAATGTCATGTAGCCAGGAGGAGAAGAGTTGGTGGAATAGCTCAAAAGAAAGCTAGAATTGACAAGGAGGGCTCTGCAATATGGACTCAATGCCCATGACTAGCACCAATTTGGGACTAGAGGAGCAACGCACTCACCTACTTCTCAACTGGCTTAACTGCATAAAAACTCACTCTACTAGGGCTTGCGGAGCTAGAAGAGACAATGCAACCACCAAAATAGGGGCCACTATACGGTCTAGGAAGAAGGACCTGATTTTGAAAAGGACCATCAAGAGGAGGAATAGATGCAGTAATCAAGCCCCGCTATGCAACCACAAGTACAAATATAAGAGCAAGGGAAGAAAACAGGGCCACCCAAACAAATGGTGTGGGCATATCACAAGCACAGGGAGCAAGTGAAACATGCATGTAAAAAGTTTCAAGCTAGGATACCACAAGTTCCTCAAGTGGTCATCCCTCAAGGTGAGGAGTGTGATCCCGTCAACAACAAGGGCCAAGAACTTGTGGTGTTGGAGCAATGGGAGAACCGCACCCCTTCGAGTTCTCTTTCACTTGTTGAGATGGCAAGCTCAACATGTGCGGACATTGATGATGGACTGCCTGGCTAGATGGGTCCGCACATCTACACTTAGCACGTTGGTGGTCATTATGACACTCATATGGCCATTGACTTATCACTTATTATATTTAGTTTGTTACACCTATCTACAACTGGCAAAGATATAGCGCAAGTTGATTAGTGTAGTCGCTTATGCACTGTTTGACTTAGAAGGCCACTTTCCTTTATGTTGTATCTTATCTATACTTTGTGTACATTGTATAGTGTGTGGAAGAAGAAGAAAAATCAGCAAGAAAACTTTTTTTCCTCCATCTCTCTTCTTGCGTTCTTGAGTGAGCACCCTCTTGTGTATACATTGTGAGTTTGGCGCAACAGCTTAAGCAAGTCCCCTCACCACACGATTCTTGAAATGGTATCATAGCCGTGCCACTAAGAGAGGCTGATTTTGAAGGATGAAGTGAAGGAGAAGAAGCAAGGTTCGAGCAAGCAAGCTATGGGTAATAAGCGCTCCCATTCTTCCACTCTCTTTCTTGGATAGTGCCTCTGGAGGCACCGGAAGCAGGGTCAAGCAAAAAATCTCAGATTGCTATGGGATTTGATGTGCGAGCAGATCACTATATATTCTGCAGGCCCGCAGTTATTTTGGGCATTTGAGGCCGTTTGAGGCCCCGTTTTAGAGCCATAAGGTTGCGGGCAATAGTTTCAAGGTACATTGTGATTTTGGCTGTATTGACCAAAAGTGGGTGCACATGTTACAGATTGCGAATCTGTAAATTTTGAGGTATTTGCAGGAAGCAAACATAAGGTTTATCTGCAAATAGGTTGCAGATTACATGTACTACTGAGCAGTTAGTGAAAAAGGTTGCTGGGCGTAGTGCTTGCACGTGTTGAAAGATTGCACAAGACTAGCTTGATGTGTTGTATCCTTGTTTGTGATAATGGCAGAGAACACTAGAAATCCCATTATTGAGAAGCTCAACAAGAACAACTACCCTTCGTGGAAGTTCTATGTGACGAACTTCCTCATTGGAAAGGGCCTTTATGAGTTTGTTTCAGGTGAAGAAAAGGAGCCAGAGTTGGGTATCCCTCCGACTGCAGATGAATTAAAAGCATGGAAAAGCATTTTACTCAAGTTCAGGAAGGGGACGTGATAGATCCTCTTTGAGAGGAGGCCGTGGTATGGGACGTGCTGGCGATAACCATCAAAATAGGTTGAATCAACAATTTGGTGAAATATAGGTTTTAGGAGGCAGAGGAAACTTTGGAGGCAGTGGGAGCTCTAGAGGAAGAGTTAGATGGCAGAATAGAGGTTCTGGAAATTCTTCTATTATTTGCCATTATTGTGGCAAAACACGCCATATTGCAGCCCATTGCTATGCAAAAAAGGATGATATTCGCAGTGATAAATTGCAGCAAGGAAACTATGCATCGTCTTCACGACAAAACGAAGACAAAAACGAGCGTCTGTTTGTTATTAGCATATGATGAATGCAGCGTCTGTTTGCTATGCAGCATATGATGAATGCAGTTATAGGAAAGGGGACACATGATGATGTATGGTATGTCGATTCAGGTGCATCTAATCATATGACCAGTCATGTTGAATGGTTTGGAGAGATGCGGGACTTACAAAATCCAGGTTATGTGCAAACGGGTGATGATTCATGCCACCCAATTTCACACATTGGAAAGGTTCCCTTGTCCTTGTATGATGGCGAGACAAAGAGTCTGACAAATGTATCACATGTGCCATCAATTACAAAGAATCTAGTGTCTATTGGCCAAATGGTAGAGCAGGGGTTGCAGGTCCGATTCAATGCAAAAGGTTGATTTGTAAAAGTCTTTAATGATAAGTGGAGGTTGGTTGCAAAAGGAAGTAGAGTTGGCCGAATGTCACTTTAGACGCTGGAATTCCTGCAATGGATGCTGCTATGTATGCTAAAGGAAAAGGAGTAGTTGCAGATATTGAAAAATGGCATAAATGTATTGGACATGAAAATGTGTAAAGGCTGAAATTAATGCAGTCCAGAGGATTGGTTACATGGTTGCCTTCTTTTAGAGTTGCAGAATTGCATAAAGTTTGTGAAGCATGCCAGTTTGGTAAGCAGGCAAGACAAACCTTCTCGCATGACAGAGAAGTGAGTAGAAAAATACTTGATGTAGTGCATACAGATGTTTGGGGGCCTACACAGAATGTATCTCTTGGTGGCAGCAAATACTTTGTCACATTTATTGATGACTGTTCAAGGAAGTTATGGGTATACTTCATGAAGGAAAAGAGTGATGTGTTTGAGCACTTCAAATCTTTTAAGGCAGCTATTGAAAATGAAATATGCTTAAAAGTGAAGTGCTTGAGATCAGATGGAGGGAAAAATTACCTCTCTAATGAGTTCAGTGGCTTCTTGAGGACTCATGGCATAAAGAGGCAATTTACTTGTAGGTATACCCCACAACAAAATGGGGTTGCAGAAAGAAAAAATATGCATATTGCAGAAGTCGCACGGGCATTAATGGATAAAAAGAATATGCCTAAATATTTTTTGTCTGAGGCTATCCTTACTGTTGTTTACATTATGAATAGAACTCCCACAGTAGCTGCAGTTCATGGGATGACTCTTAAAGAGTGCTTTACTAGCAAGAAGCCCGATGTATCGCACTTGAAGGTATTTGGATGTGTTGCATATGTTCTACAGAAGAAGCTTGATCCAAAGGCTAAAAAATGTATTTTTATTGGGTACTCTTTAGAGTAGAAAGGGTATCACTGTTATAACCCTGTCATAGGTGAGTTCAGAGTGAGCAGGGATGTTATCTTCGATGAGATGGGCAGCTGGTATGCACTTGCTAGTGATGTATTAGATGATGATAATCATCAGGACAACTATGTGTAGAAAGATAAACAAGAATCACGGAGTCTTAGTGGACCAGAAACATCATCTGGTACTACACCTATAGTGAGCCCTTGGTCTAGGAGACTAAAGAGTAGCCCGACATCTTCAAGTGGATCTATAAGTGTTGCAAGAAAGGACAAAGGAAAGAAGAAAGTGCTAGATAGTAATGATGCATCTACCAGTCATTTGGGATTTGATGGAGATTCTAGTGGTTCATAGAGTTTGGATGATGAGCTTGGCATACCTTCAGTCCAGGACACCAGGTGTACAGAGAGCTCATAGTAATGTAAAGGCTCCATTGAGTGATCCGGTGGTACATAGATCTAGAAGGGTCAGATACCTTGTTAAAAGATCTGGTTTTGAAGGTTATGCAGCTCACCATTATGCTTATATGGTGAAACTAGTTGAGGATGTTGAGCCTACTTGTTTTGAGGATGCTGTTGGTCATGCTCATTGGGATGCATCAATAGATGAGGAGACGGTTGCATTAGAAGCCAATAAGACTTGGGATTTGGTACCTTTACCTAAGGGTAAGAACACTATTGGTTGTAAGTGGGTTTACAAAGTCAAGCATAATGCAGATGGTTTAGTTAGCAAGTATAAGGCTAGGCTGGTTGCAAAGGCTATGCTCAAACATATGGCATAGATTATGAAGACACATTCAGTCCAGTTGCTAGAATGGCAACTGCTAGGTGTGTGATTGCCTTACCAGCAGCCAAACGTTGGAGTTTGCATGGTGAATTGCAAGAAGAAGTGTATATGGAGCAGCCAGTCGGTTATGAGGATTTAGAGCATCCCACATATGTGTGTAGGTTAAAGAAGGCGCTCTATGGGCTGAAGCAGGAACCTAGAGCATGGTCTGACAAGATTGGAGAGTATCTTCTCAATATTGGATTTTGTATTTATGATGCTGATCACTCACTTTATGTGAGAAAGGGAGATGCAGGTTTGGTCATCATAGACATCTATGTGGATGACTTGATTATTACAAGTGACAATGACAATGGGATTGCTGAAGTTAAGGACTTCTTGAAGAAGAAGTTTGAGATGAAAGATTTGGGTGTGCTGAGATACTTTCATGGTATTGAGGTGATAAGATGTGATGATGGTATATGGCTATCCCAAAGGCAGTATGGCTTGGATATGTTATCCAAGTATGGTATGACAGCATGTAAGCCTCTTTCAATACCATTGGAGCAAAAGGTGAAGTTGAGTGCTGACGTTAGAGATGAGATAAGGAGACTCTAATATGTTCAGGAGGATAGTAGGGAGTTTGATTTACATGACTATCACAAGGCCAGACTTGAGCTATGATGTTGGCCTTGTTAGTCAATTTATGCAAATGCTTAGAAAGCCTCATTTGGATGTAGTTAGACATATATTGAGGTATGTGAAGTTCACTTTACATTATGGATTTTTTAATGAGGCAGGTAAGGACGTATAGGTCTTTGGATACAGAGAGGCAGATTGGGTTGGTAGCATGTCAGAGAGAAGATCTACGAGTGGATTCATGTTTTCCCTAGGTAGTACACCATTTATATGGAGCAGCAAAAAACAACCTACAGTTTTTTTATCGAGTACAGAGGCTGAGTATAGAGATGCTGCTATGGTAGCATGTGAGGTGGTATGGCTACAAAAGTTATTAGGTGATTTGGACGTGTAGGGAGATGGTCCAATTGTCATTCATTATGACAACATGAGCAGCATATAGCTAGCTAGGAATCCAGTGTTCCATGCTAGGACAAAACACATTGAGATGCACTACCACTTTGTGAGAGAGAAGGTACTTGTAGGAGAGATTGAATAAGTATATGTCAGCACACAGGATCAGATAGCTGACATTTTGACAAAGGCATTTGGTGCAGAGAAGCTTTGAAAGTTTGGAAGCTTACTTAGAGTTGCAGAGATAGAATTGAGCTTGAGGGAAAGTGTTAAGATGGCAAGCTCAATACGTGTGGATATTGATGATGGACCACCTGGCTAGATGGGTCCGCACTTCTACACTTAGCATATTGGTGGTCATTATGGAACTCACATGGCCACTGACTTATCACTTATTATGTTTAGTTTGTTACACCTACCTACAACTGACAAAGATACAGCGCCAGCTGATTAGTGTAGTCGGTTATGCATTGTTTGACTTAGAAGGCCACTTTCCTTTATGTTGTATCTTATCTATACTTTGTGTACATTGTATAGTGTGTGAAAGAAGAAGAAAAATCAACAAGAAAACGTTTTAGCCTCCATCTCTCTTCTTGCATTCTTTGAGTGAGCTTCCTCTTGTGTATAGAGTGTGTGCTTGGCGCAGCAGCTCAACAAGTCCCCCCACTACGCGATTCTTGACATCACCTTCCCTCACTCATTGGATAGAGTGCTATCTCCTAGGGTGGTGTAGAATGTCATCAAGCTTTGAGCTAGTCTGGGAAGGAGATGGCTAGAGAAATGAAAAGGAGGCACCCCACAAGGTGGTGGTAGAAATGTGCAAACTATTGGGAAGATAAGGTATGGCAGAGTTACCCTGGAGGGTAGAAGGATATGAGGCATAGCCAAGGTGGTGCTAGAATATCTAGGACTCTAGCTTGGAGACTTGGATCACTTTTTGTAGCACCCTACCTTATAAGTGGGATGATCCTATCTACATGCCCTACTTGGAGTTGACTTCAATGAGAATCTTGAAGGATAGAGGATTATTGTTGAAAAGGAAACCTTTGTTTAGACCAGAGCTTGCCTTGGAACTATTTCCACAACTTGAATGGACCATTTGAAGAATGATAATACTAGTTTATAAGCTCTATTTCATTGCAGTTTTTGCTCTTTTCTTTGTACCAGAATTGATGATAATTTAATGAAAAAGGAGCATAAGTTAAATTTGAAAGTTCTCAAAAAGTTATTTTTTTGGAGCTATCATATGCCTTCATTGGATCAACCTTTCAAGAGATATTGTTGACTTAGTACATTAGGACCTGTAGTGGACAAGAATGTCACTACCCATAAGAAGAGTTTCTACTTGTTGACAACTCAAAGATCAAAGCTTGCCTTTATGGCTTATCTTGGGTGGATGTATAGACATGGCCTTTGGTCCCAAGTTTATCATTTTTCAACTCTCATATATATATTTGAAGATTATGGCATGAATCACATGGTGGGGGACTTCCTTGAGCTATTGCATTGAACACACATAATATATACAAGAGATAGCTCATTCAAAAACACAAGAAAAGAGATGGAGACCAAAAATTTTTATTCTTGGTTTTTGATTCTTCATACTCACAATACAATGCACACCAAGTATAGATAAGATGCAATATAAAGGAAAATGGCTTACTAAGTCATATAATATATAACTAACCATACTAATCGGTTGGCACTATAACTATGCCACCTGTAGATAGGTGTAACAAACCAAATGTAATAAGTGGTAATTCGGTGGCTATGTGAGGATAATAATGATCACGAATGTGCTAAGTGTAGACACACAGACCCATCTAACTAGGCATTTCATTATCAATATCCACACCTTTGGAGCTTGTTATCTCAACACCCTCCCTCAAGCTCAACTACATCTCTATAACGCTAAGTAAGCTTGAAAATTTTGAAGCTTCTTTAGACCCAATGCCTTTGTAAAAAATTTTGCTATCTAATCTTGTATTCTTACATATACCAAGACAATCTCTCTTGCAAGTACATTCTCTAGACTCACAAAATGATAATGTACCTCAATGTGTTTTGTCCTTGTATGGAACATTATGTTCCAAGTTAACTATACGCTCCTCATGTTGTCACAAGTGAATGACAACTACTCTATCTCCTTTCACATCCAAATCACCTAATAACTTTTGTAGCCATACAACCTCACATTGTGCCATAGTAGCATCTCTATACATAGCCTCTAATATACACTCAATCAAGCAATTGGTGATTGCTTTTTGTTGATCCAAGTAACTACTACACTACTAAGGAAAAACATGAATCTAGTGGTAGATATACTATCACAGTTGCCACAAGTTCAATCTACATCTGTATACCACCGAAACACATGTACATCCTTGCTTGCCTCATTAAAAACTCTATAGTTAGCCTCTATACTCTATAAATCAACTTTTGGTTGCATTTTTTTGCTCCAAGTAACCATCTCACTACTAAGGGAAAACATGAATCCATTGGTGGACCTTCTATCATATTTGCTACCATCCCAGTTTGCATCTTCGTATCCAATCACATGTACATCCTTACATACCTTATAAAAAATTCCATAAGGCAAGATGGACTTCATATATCTCAATATGCATATAACTACATTCAAATAAGGCTTCCTAGAAACTTATATAAACTAACACACAAGTCCAATAGTATAGCTCACGTTTAGCTTTGTGAAAGTGATATAGATCAAACTCCCTACTATCTTCTTGAACATAATAGGGTCTTCTATCTTATCCCCAACATCAGTACTCAACTTTTTATTTTGTTCCAATGGCATTGAAAGAGGCTTACATGTCTTGATACCATACTTGGACAATATATCCAAATCATGCTGCCTTTGGAATAGCCATATACTATCACCACATCTAATCACCTCAATACCATGAAAGTACCTTAGCTTACCCAAGCCCTTCATCTCAAATTTTTGCTTCAAAAGACCCTTCACATTAGAAATCCCACTATCATTATCACTTGTAATTAAGTCATTCCCATAGATGAGTGTGACAATTAAACTTCAATCACCCTTCCTCATATAATTTGAGTGATCTTTATCTAAAATATAAAGGCCAAAGTTGAGAAGGTATTCTTTGATCTTGCCATATGTGCTTGTTTCAGCCCCCATAGACCACCTTCTTTAACCTGCACATATACGTAGGATACTCTAAATCCTCATAACATGTTGGTTGCTCCATATACACCTCTTCTTGCAAATCACTATTCAAGAAGACATTCTTCACATCTATGTGCTATAAGCCCCAACCTCTAGCTACTACTACCAAAGCAATCATACATTTAACTATGGCCATCCTAGCAAGTGGATTGAATATCTCTTTATAATTTGTGCCATATATCTATGCATAGCATTTTGCAACCATCATGGCCTTATACTTACTAATAGAACCAATTGCATTATGATTCATTTTATAGAACCACTTACAACCAATAGATTTCTTATCTTTGGGCGCAATGGTACTAGATTGCAAGTCATATTGGCCTCTAATGTAGCCATCTCCTCATCCATTGTTGCATTCTAATGAGCATGATCAATAGCCTTATAAAAAAAAGTTGGCTCAACATCCTCAATTACCTTTACCATATAAGCATAACGGTGAGTTATATAACCCTCAAAATCAAATCTTCTAATAGGATATCTCATCTCACTACACTTGTGTTCCACTAGATCACTCAACTGAGCCTTTACATTATCATGTGCTCTTTGTACACTTGGTATCCTCAGTGAAGGAATACCAATCTCATAATCCAAACTCTCTGAGCCACTAGAATCACCATCAAGAACTACATGATTAGTTGATGTATGATTACCATCTGACACACTCTTCTTCCCTTTGTCATTACTTGCCACACTAATAGATGCAGTTGAAGATGTTGGATTCCATGAGACCCCAAAAAATCACTAACCTCATTAGAGGGGTGTTCTCCCCCTCCATCTAATCTGAAACACTTTTCAAGATTTCTTTTGCTTTAACAATAACCTTGAAATTTTTGAAGTGCTCAAACCCTTCACTCTTTTTCCTTTATGAAATACACCCAAAATTTTCTAGATCAATCATCAATGAATGTAGCAAAATACTTATTACCACCAAGAGATACATTTTGGGTATGCCCTCAGACATCTGTATACATAACATCAAGTATATTCTTACTTACATCTTTTTCATGAAAAAATGGTTGCCTTGCATGCTTTCCAAATTAACATGCTTCACAAATCTTATGTAATTCTACAACTCTGAATGTAGGCAATGAACCCTTTGGATTGCATTAATTCCAGCCTTTGCAAATTTGCATATCCAGCACATTTGTGTCATATCTCAATGGTTGCAACAATGCCTTTGACTTTAAGCATACATAACAACATTTATAGCAACGATTCTAACATCCAAAGTAAGCATGTGAGAAACTCTGTGATGAAGCCTAAAGATGCTCAAAATCTAGAACCCTATCGGATCTACATTTACAATATCATATATCAATGTAGTCTTATTATGATTTTAAAAATGGTGTATTCATAAAGCAAGCCCCTAAGTGTTGAGGTCCCTAAATAAACAATGGCTAAGGCCAATGTAAAAAAAATATATATATTCATTAATAATTTTTTTACAAAGGGATGCATGTGGGGGAAGATTGGGATGTGATTCTTCAATATACCTCTCTCTCTCTTGCATGCACTTCAAGAGCATTTGGTGTGTAAAAAAAATTCTCTCTATGTGTTGTTTCTTTCATTGTGTGGCTTCCATGGATGAGGGTGAGGAAAAAGAGGGAGATGGACAAATTTTCTTTGCTTTATGAGTGAGAGGTTAAATCTCGGCATATATTTTGCTCTGGACGTTCTATTCTTGGGAGATTTATTCCTTCGATGGATCATGTTTGGTGCACTAATCAAGAAACCACTCCCGCATGGTGAAGCTGTTGGACTTGATCATCAAACTATTGGCAAGGTACAATTGCGTTTTTCTAGAAGCAAGGATCCAAAAAGATAAAAAAAAGGGCAACATCAGACTATCGGATGGGCCATAGGTTGTCAATTGAGGCATTGAATGCTCTCTTCTTCAACACCTCTAATCAACTGTCAGAATCTAATAGATATATTTTTCTTCATCAATTGCACTCCTCATGATCGTTGTTACATCAAAAGGCACAATGATCAGTTTTCTTTCTTCGGCATCCATCATCGTCATTCTTTGATCGGCAACAGCAACCATTTATCACGATAGAGAAAGTTCCACTTATGTCAATTATTTGTAATAACCTCAATCAATTACGTATACTAAGACTCATTTTTAAAATTGAAATGTACTTAAGTGAGCAAGAACTAATGAAAATAGCCACATGTGAGATGAAAGAGGACACAACTAGTCAGATCTTGTTTTAGGAGTTGTTGAACTCCATGATGGAGCAATGTGGATATCTGCATGTCAATTTTTACGAATTTATGGTAGACAAGGCAGGAGCTAATTAGTTAGCCATCAAAATTGTCTTCTCAACAAGGGTCCAAAATATGTGATGGGGACAAGAGAGAGAGGTCATGCTTATTTCATTGGAAAAAAAGCTTGCGGCAACATATGAGAAAGTTTGTGAGGAAAGAGAAGCAATAGGAGCACCTCTCTATATGTGAGTAATGGAGGTTGGCACAAACAAATGCTGATGCAATGACACAATTTACATTGATAAGAAAGTGGTGGAGAAAAGGCTACGTGCAAGAGAGTGACATTCTGTCCATGGATATTTGGCTTAGTTGGTGGGATAACCAGATTGCACATTGGGGAAACATCATGTCTACTATAAACACTCTTAATACATCCGATTTTATTTTCTATAGTTTACAAGTTCTATAATTCTTCATTCACTTTAATGCTTGACAATTTACATTTTTTAGGAGTGATGTGGAGGTTTCTGAGACACCATGTACAAACATCTCAGAGAGCATGGCATGGTTCATGGATTATTGGGAAAGGATTTGAGGAGAGGATCTCACTGTATAATGCATGTTTATTGGACATGGCTAATGTCATGCATTATAGAGCAAGACAACATGCCTATACCTTGAGCAAGCATCTTGGTGACAACTCAAGCATGGAAGTGATTTTGTAGCCCATTGTAGCTAAGAGTATCCCAAGCCCACAACAAGATACACATATGGTATATAAAGCAATGGTAGGGACTCCAATGTTTTAGGAGCCAACAAATTTGAAAGGAACAAGGAAATGGTGTAGAAGAAGAGGAGAAAATCAACAAAAATAATAGGAACTTGTTCTCATAAGCTTAGATTTGTAATGGAAACTAGGTAGTAATGACAAAAAGGTCACCCTCAAAAGATTTCATTTCATGGGGTGGAAGAAGATAGCACTTGTCCAATGGCTAACACTATATGGCAGCTCCAAGGATGGGAAAACTCTACATCATGCAACAATACCAAAACAAGGCATGTCTACTCTAGTGAGAGAGCAAGTTGCAATTGTGGAGCACAATATTAATCTAGCCTTGTGGGAAGTACAGAGGACTCCACTTGGTTCCAATGTGTAAGAGTGTGGGTAGGGGCATACAGTGGGGCAAAGGATGTATGTACAAGGGATCATATTTTGTTTACAGAATAATATAACTTTTCAATTCTTCTCCCTAGCTCCTCCTATCCTTTCATGGCTGCCAACCATCTTTCTCCTTCTTTCCTATCTTTCTCTCTCAGTTTCTAGTCTTTTTCTCTCCTCATCTAGATTTCTCTCTCCTCTTCACTCTTCTTCTCTCTTTCTTGTAGTCTTCTCTCTCGTCTCATGTCCCTTCATAAGAAATGGTATTATAGCATTGGTCTTTGATCCATTTCCCCTTCTTTTTCTTCATATTTAGTCCTAATTTTCATCATAAAAATCAATTTCAAACAAGTACTACAAGTATAGGATATGCATAGTGACTAGTAATGACTTGTAGGATACCTACAATTGGAAGAAGAAAAATCTTGAGATATTTAAAGCTGCAAGGGATAGGTATGCCAATGTGGATGCTCAAAATAGTAGGTCATCACTTAGTTTTAGATAGGTTTTGACAAGCATTTTGAAGAGAGAGGCTTCATTGAAGTTAGGGAAGACTTAGACATAGTTACTTTCCAAAGAGTCTTCGAAGTTCTTCTTCAACTTTCCCAAACCTCTTTCAAGTCTCATGGAAGATCACATGTTTTAATTCATTTTTCTCCTTCATTTTCATCTACTAACATCAAGGAGTTGCTAGAGGACCTTCCATTCATAATTTAGAGGAGATGAAGCACCATTTTATGGAGTGTTTAGCAAACTTTTGCTTTAGAATAATTATAGGGAAATTCTTCACTATTTTCAATAGGAAAGCTCCATTGGAAGAGCTTAATCAATAAAGAGATCATAGCCATGGCATTGGCACTTCATGTGATGGAGATTTGAGCTCTATCTTAAAATTCTTTGGGCTTTTCTTTATCCTTAGAAACCCTAGACTAGGCAAAGTCTTCCAATGCTTCTATGTTGCAAGTTTTGCCTGCTGATCAACCGCAGTGTTACAAGAACTATCGCGATTTCTTCTTGCTTTGCAACCTTGAAATTTTTCTCACCCACAAGCACCTAGATTTCTTCATTAGACATTAAGCTTGCTTGATTTCAGCTAGCAAGATTCTACTCTACAACATCCCTTCTACCATCAAATTTGTTTCTTGAAGGAATGCCAGTAGTAGTGGTGAAAATTGAATTTGCTAATGCCATACTCTTCCTGATGCATGCTCAAAATTTATCAATTGGTGTATGATGCAAGAACCAAATAGTTGCTCAAAATCATGTGATTAAAATTCATGATCATCAAGTATGATAGACTCATAGAGTTCTCGTATATTACCACGAAGAATCCTTACATTTGGATCAAAATGACCCTTGGATTGAAGAGATGTCAACAAATGTTTCTTCAAATAAACAGCCTTTTGATAGTTGAGAGCAACATGTGATGTAGTCCTCGGATCACTTGGATGCATCATGGTCCATCGGTTGGGTACGTCCTTCTTCTCCCCTTCTTGCTGAATAGTGGTGGTCACAAGTTGGGCCTGCATGTGTATATGAGTCGGCGTATTTTGTGACTAAGCATGGAAGTTCACTTGAGTAAATTACACTTGAAAAAATGATGTGATTGCTTAGTGCTCTAGCCTTGCCAACAATTTCTTCTGAGGGTTGTTGCATATTATACTGCATCAGAATGGACTCAACACTGAGAAGGATGTATGCAAATCATTACAGTTACATTTTTCCAACCTAAAAATGTAGAATCAATTGTGGCTCCTACTATTGCAAGGGTCTCTCTTTGCACTTGATTGAGATCAAGGATGACAATTAAATCAACCAAGCTAGCTTAGTCCAAGAAGCCCTCCAAAAAATGTATCCTTACAAGATGAAATAGGTTGAACAATTCATCGAAGTCATTCTAAAGTAGGGTCCCAAACATCAACACACGCATTTTGGTTTGCACTTGTAAAAGGCCTTCTAGAATTTTAGATTCTTTATTATAGGCAAAGTGCCTCTCATCTAGTATCATTACCCCAAGCTTTAGTCCATGTGCTTGGGTGTTGATATCATAGAGGTTGAGCACTAGAATATCCTCAGTTTTTCATTTTTTTAAAACCCCCTTTGCCAAACATTTATCATCTCTTTGGGTGCAATGATCAAAGGCCTTTCATCAAGGTAGGTTGTCAAGAAACTATGCAAGAAAGCAATGACTAGAATTGCCTTTCTCATTCTAGGAGCAAGTGCTAGAATGCAACCCCTAGGTAGTTCTTCTAAGATGTTTCTCTACAAAAATTGGAAACCATATTTTTGATGCACATGACTTTTCTCACTGTAAGTTGGATGCAATGTCAAAATTCTTGGTACCTCATTACATGTGATAGGAGGTTTGAAGCCTTGTAGGCCATCAAGTGTTTCTTGTGTTAAAGTGTGAATTGCCTTCTCTTGAGGCTTAGAGAGAACATATGCCATGTGAATTCATTTGTTGAAGGCCCAAGGTTGCAGAAGATAAACAATGATAAGACGATCAAAAGCTGTAATATTTTCGCAACGAAATATTAATGACTCTAGACCTCGCGCAAAAGCGGTTCAAAGTAATCTCCCGCAATAGAAAAACCTTGGGCTAAGTGCTCCTTCTTCATGCACTAACAAACTCCAGCTTGTGTTGTGCATAAGAGACTGTGGCTAAAAACCGTAGCCCATGTGGGAACACCCCTTCAGGGGACAAAATAAGATAATGAATTAATTGCAAACTTTTTTACATTAAACTCCCTCCCCTTCAGCCGTTGCATGGCAGGGAGAGGGAGTATGTGTGGAGCTTGAGTGGTGGAAGGGCATGGGGAGGAGGCATGCAACCTGCCACTTGTGTGGCTAGCCCCCCACCCTCCTCCCATATAAACCCCACGTCCCAAGCCTGGGGGAGATCGTGCTACCCACCGTGAGGAGCTTCCCGCCGCTAGAGAGCCGCCGCCGCTAGGCTGCCGCCCCCATCGCCTTCATCATCATCATCATCATCATCATCGTCGTCATCGTCGTCGTCGTCGTCGTCATTGTCGTCGTCATCATCTCCCTCATCGTTATCTTCACCATCATCATCATCTCCACCCATCACGTTTCCACGCCATCTCTGTAATCCAGAAGCTTGAGAAGCTTCTATTGAAGCTTCTCTAAGCCAAGTTCACCCGCGTCTCCTGGGGTTTCTAAGCCTGCTTCCCAAGGTCTACTTTCCATGCAACAAGGGAAATCTCACGCAGTAGGGAGTTTTGGAAATCGGATAAAGGGCAAGGAGAGTTTGCTAAGTCGAAATCTGCTGTGTCAATGGCTCCTAAGCAAAATTTGAGAGGAGCGCATGCGGAAGCTTCCACCCAAAGTACGAGAGTGGACAACGCCCTGGTATTGAATGCCTAGGTTTTGAAAATTAACCCCACATGTAAAGGATGCATTAAGCATGTTTTAATTCTCGTAGGGAAGTTTAAATGCATTGGGAAATTTATATACTCATTCGATCTACAAAGTTTAGTTGCATGTCGAGTGTTTGCAATTGCTTGCACTTTCATGGTCAAGGGTAGTTGCAATTCTAAACGTATAATGCATAAGTAAAAAGACGAAATTGTGCAAAGGCATCCTTATTACATTGCGCAAAGGACAGGGCATATAACACATAATACACTTATGTAATAATTTCCTAGTTGTGACTCGTGTATAAGATAATCGTAGATGCCCATTAAATGATGTCCAAATAGTTGCAATGCATGGAAAGGATTTATGTACTTTGCAAATTGCATGCGATGATAGTTACATTCTAGGTTGGGTTAAGTGCTAAAGGAAGGATTAAATCAATGATGGATTCATGGCATCCATCTGATCATGTAAGAATGATACACCCATGCATGGAGTTCTTTTATCAAAGTTTGAATTAGGGAAAGGATGCATCTTTATTAAAATACTAACAGCTTGAATTCGATGCATAAAACATAGGGTTTATAAGAATAGCTCTGAATGTCAATCAACATCGCATAGGGCAAGGAAAGGAAAGGTCACTATAGATCCTATAGTCACATAAAGGCAAAAGGTCTACGGTCTTGAAATTGCATGGAATGATACACCTTGCTCATCTTGCAGTTACTTACATCTTTTAGGGAAAGTATTTGCAAGTAGAGGAAAAGTATTTGTATCTTTAAGGGGAAGATCATCTTTAGTCGTGGGTTGGTTAGATCAACTAAGTAATTTGTGTGTGAATGAGTAGCCTACATGAAATTCATAAAGGTATGATTAGTTAGCATATGATGGTCACCTCAATGTGCTAGGTAGGCTTAAGCTATGTTAAAATTCTACCTAGTATTGCACTTAGGATGCCGATTTAATATTTCTGATCCTAAAGGTCATACCCACATTCTTGAAATGTTAGGATTGACTAATCTTCCATGCAAGAATGATCTAGGGTTCTCACCCTAAGAACCATTTGACCAAATGCTAGTTCTCCACAAGGAATTTAGGGACCCTGGGGGGCCAAAACGACTATCAGCCTAGAAGGGTCAAGGTGTAATATGTCCACTAGTATCATCTAGGACACGTCTTAGTAGTCCATCGGAAAGGATGTCTAGAAAGCTCCACCCGGCACTCCCATGGAATGCTACGGGGTTTGCGATCTAGGGCTTTCCGCGTCTGCCACATAGCGGAAGTATTCTAGCCGTTCCCACTTAGGATCGACCGGAATTAGGGTTTTCCTGATTGGACATTTCCTAACAGCAACTAGTGTCGGACCCAAGTGAACTACTTTACGCAGAAATACCAGGTCCGAAGCGGATTCATGCTGCACTTGGTTCAAAGAGAATGGGAAACGAGAGGGATGCCAAGCTCAACCTCTCTAGCATAAGGCATAGTCCCATTCCGTTTCCCTAAAACAGCGTGAATCGGTTAAGACATAACTCTAGGTCAACGCTTTCATTGTTTGTGTCCTTTGACGATCATCCTGCTGTTCTTCGAGATTTGAGAAAAGTTCCCGGCCAACCGGGACCACCCAACCGTAGGACGGACCCATGGCCCATCCTCCGCACTTTCCTTGGTTTGTTTTAGTTTAACACATTAATTTGGACATGTAACAATCAGCTTCTTTAATTAAACCGTTAAGCACTGGTTCCTTCACACAATCTTATCACATGACATAGAAAAACAATATCAAACAAGTTCTTTATTAACATATCATCATATTTATCTTTGAAATACAAGGAGTTCCGCTTGTAGGCTTATCCATAATCTGCCCGAAGCTATCCAGCAATCCACAGGGATTACTATTCCAAGCTTCCGCCCGTAAACTAGTATGCGGGCCTTGAGATTCAATCCCGAGTCACGTTAGCCTCTTGTGCAGGACCCGGAAGGTGAGGGATTTACGGCCAGAGACCCCCTGGCACCCAAGCATCCTCCTGCTCCAAGTAGAGCTTAAGGGAGAGACCTCTCATGGCGGGTTCGGTCCATGTTACCGGTGTGGTGAACAACCGGCCCCTTGATTAGGGTCAGGCGGGCAGTCGGGGATAACTGAAGCTGCCACTCCCTTCAGGCCTTCACCCTGAAGTATAGATATTCATTTAATTTGTAATTCATAAATCAAACAGTGCTCTAAAATCTCTAGCAAGCACAAACATTTCCATTAACCAATCTTATTGTTGGCAAACTGCTAAGGAATGATTCTTTCCTTTCGAATGAATCAGCACTTGTTCCAGCGTGTCTTGCAACTTGGCAAGATCCCTTATATTCTGGGTTAGGGCGTACCCTATTAACCCAACTTGGTCAATCCTAAAGTTCATTGGATACTTTAGTTTCCGGTTTTTAACCTTCCTTAATTAGAAGGATATCAAAGAATACCTCCTTTTGCAAGATAACTTACGTAAGGATCTGCCATCCTTGTTGAGGATATTTAACCTTTCTTCTTGTGAATCAATCACAAGTCCATATAAAATTGTACTTGCTGCGCAAGTCCTGCATCATAATATGCGATGAAACAATATGTTTCAGTTTCTTTAAGCTGATGTTTGTCAGACCTAGGGTCTCCTTTTATTATTTTCTTTAAGAACCTCAGGGACAAACCCTAGTTCTTTTACGTTACAATTTATTGACCCTACAATCAGGGAAGGTGGGCAAGTATTTAAGGTATAAACATTTCTTGGATTTAAACCATTCCCAATGCATATTTCATAGCATAGGTATTTCTAAGTTTATATTAATTTGGTTAACTTTTAGAAGGTAATATCGAGATCACCTCGGCACGACTTGTTATCTATGTGACGATTGATTTTTCAGTCCTAAACTTTATTGCTTCGAGGTTAGGTAAATTCAATTAATCTTCTTTTTTTTCCTTGCGAACAAAACTTATGCCAAATAAACAATCTTTCCCTTGCTAAGATATGCAGTTAGCAATGATAACTTCCTAGAGTTTAAGCAACATAAGAAACCTTTCATGAATTTCACCCTCTATGATGATTCGTTGCAAAAAAAGAATAGGGGTTAATGGTTCAAGATGCAGTTTTTATACCTTCAAGATTTAACCAAAATATACTACTATAGTGGGTAGATAATATTGCTCGTAATTCATTTTCAATGCATGATGCTATTTGAAGGAAAACTATGTTTTATACATTATCCATTTTGCATGTTCAGTTAAACTAAATTCATTCTTCGTAAATAACTAGGACAAAATATATCTTATCCCTAACAATTCATCTTGCATGATTAAATTAAAACCGATATAAAACCAAGAAGGAAAAACCTGGTTTTGGGGCAAGATATCCACATGGATACCGGGCGATGACCCTCCCGCAGCTACTCCTTGGACTTTCTTAGGCGGCATCGCAGTTGTAATCCCTCAAACATGAAATTAGCTTTACACTCCTTTTTGGAATTCACCGTCACTTCAATATTCCTCTTCTCTCTTTCAAGTCAAGGAATCATTAAGGAATTTAACCATGAGAAAGGGGTAACAAGACCTTTAAGGTCTTAGCTTCTTCGGAGAGGGAAAGATTTATAAAGCCTAAGAAGGCCCTATAGGGTATATACACTACAAAAAGGTTATGAGTGAGTGTGGCTTCGCAACCATATGAACCTTGGGAGAACTTTGGGCTTGGGATAAAAGGTACAGGAAGGGGGATTTTTAGAGAGGTTTTAGGACACAGAGTAGTAAAGGCTTTAGGGATTTAAACCGGGGTGAAAGGGAAAGGTGAAGGGTGAAGGCTTATAGCACGGGGAGGGAAAAGGGTATGTAAGGAAAAGGGGACACGGTGGTTAAAAAGGGGCTTAGGGGGGTGTGTTAAAAAAAAGAAATATGAGGGGGGGTGCAACACGGGTTTTCAAGAAAACACAAGAAGGAACTTTATAAATTTAGGCACGGGGAAGGGAAAAGGGTTTATGAGGCCAAGGGAAGTGGGGGTCTAATGGCCCCACGGGAAGGGTTAAGGGTTTTAAGGCCGGGAGGGGCGAAATGAATAAAGGGAATAAAACCGAGGGGGGGGGGGGTGAAAGGATTCTAATGTATAGAAAGGGGGGCTTAAGGAGCCCCTCCCTTCGAAGCTTCAAGAAGCTTCTTGAAGCTTTTGTAGTCATGTGGGGGGGATTCTGACGGCGATGACAGGGGGTAAAAGTTTGCGGGCGATGATGAAGTGGCTAGTCCATCGAGCTCCTCCTCATCCTCAGCAAGCTCCCTCCTTGTTCAGCATGGCGTTATGGTGGCCTCCCTCTGTCATAGCAGATGGACGTTTTAGCGTCAGACGGTAGCGCAATTTACTTCGTTCTCCCCTCCTCTGCCTCAGTCAGCAGTATGGCAGCTTAGACGGTCCTTCTCCCCTCTCTCACGGCCTACTCCCCCATTATATAGGGGAGGGGAGGGAATCCTCCCCCCCTCAATGTGTCGATGGGCATGACTGTGGAGCTGAGCAAGCTCTAGCGAGGAGCTTGCTGGCTCCCCTATCCCCTTCCCCCTTCCAGCATGACACGCCGCGGATGGGAGGATAAGGGAAAAACAAATTCCCCTTTGGTTAATTAATTTGATATATTACATTCTCTCCCCCTTACAGGAATCGAGATGTCCTCATCTCGAGATAAACAGGGGATATTGATGGTTGAGAGTGTCTTCTTTTGTCCAAGTGGCATCTTCTTCGGGATAATCTTTCCACTGGATGAGACATTCTCTCAAGGTTCTGGATCTTAGTTGTCTCTCCCTAACATCTAGCTGGATTCTATCCGGCCTTAGTTCAAGGACTCCTTGACTAGGCATTACAATTTGTTGGTCATCAAGTACATGGTTAGGGTTGGGTACATATTTTTTCAATAGATTGATATGGAATACATTGTGAACTTTTAGGTTCTCAGGGAGTTGCAATCTATAAGCATTGGGTCCTAGGCATTTGAGGATTTTGTACAGCCCACAATACCTTGGACTTAGCTTCTTGCAATCTCCTAAGGATAGGGAACTCTTTTTAGGGCGTACGCGAATGAAGACCATGTCTCCTTCTTCGAAGACTCTTTCTTTATGCTTTAAATCCACGTATGCCTTTTGTCTATCCTTGGCCGCTTGTATGTCTTGTCTTATTGACTTTATTTGATCATCCATGTCTTCCAACATATGTCTTGAAGTTTCAACACTTAAGGTTGGATCTGAGAAGTTTAGGGGACTTCTGCAATCATGACCATATAATGCTTGAAAAGGGGTCATCTGAATGCTTTGCTAGTAAGAAGCATTGCATGCAAATTCTACCAAAGGCAAGTATTGAATTCACCTCTTTGGCTCTCGACAGCAGTATGCCCTAAGCATATCCTGGATGACTTGATTTACTCGCTCTGTTTGGCCATCCGTTTGGGGATGGTAGGCAGTGCTAAAACAGAATTGAGTCCCAATAGCTTCAAAGATAGCTCTCCAGAAGTGTGATGTGAAGAGAGAATCACGGTCACTAATGATTCTTCTGGGTAAACCATGTAGCTTGAATATCTCCTTGGTAAACAATCTTGCAATGTCGGAGGCTTTATAGTTTGTCTTTACTGGAATAAGGTGTGCAACCTTGGTAAGCATGTCAACCACAACCATGATGGAGTTGTATCCTCCCTCGACTTGGGGTAAGCCTACAACAAAATCCATACTGATGAATTCCCATTTCATTTGGGGGATGTCAAGCGGTTGATGTTTCCCTGGCATCATGACATGTTCGGCTTTGATATGTTGGCAAGACAAACACTCAGTGACATATTTGAGAATGTCACCTTTGAGCCTCTCCCAATGGTAGCTCTTCCTAACTGCATTAAGAGTCTTAGCATAGCCAAGATGTCATGCGAAAGGAGAATCATGAGCTTCCCACATTATCTTCTGCTTAATGACTGGCTTGCTGGTATACACAGCCTTGTTTTGTAGTAGACAAGTCCATTATCAATGGAAAATTCCTGATACTTAGCTTGCAACTTTTGATTCTGCTCCTTGGTAGAGATCTCCTTTAGCATTGTTTGGTAGGCCAAATCATGGCATGCTTCCTCTCTAGCTAACTAAGGAAAAGGGTTGTTTGGCATAGATACTTTTGTAACTAGAGATCTGGCCGTTGATGGATTCTACAAGATTAGGGAATTTTTATTCTTTCCATGGCCAATCAAAAAAATGCACTTAACAATGAATTTAGGCTTGTCACTTTGAAATGCACGACAAGGCAACATGCTACTAAGCTCGTAAGATGGATAGGTAATTTACATTCATAACATTGGAAATGCAAATAACCCGATTTCATGTCGTGCATTAATTCTAGTAAATCGTTCGAGTAGGCAATTTTTCCAAATGCATTTTAACTATGCTAGGTGAATTAGAAACATGGATAAGTGCTTCTTTTTCCATGAAAGTTATCGTGCTTAACGCATTTCTTTTGCGTGAAATCAAAATCGTAAAACTTGGGCTTGTGGGCTCTTGGGGATGTCCACGTGTATGTTTGGGAAAGAACCTCTCGCGGGTGCGCCTTGCATCCATCCTTGATGACTTGAACTCCACAGATTCCTCCTAGCCTCTTTTCACGCTCTCCGAGCCTGCCTCTAGGCCAATACCTTCTCCTTTCGTAGGAATTGGAGCTTTACAAGCCTGGTTTTAAAATCGGGAAGGGCACATAGGAACAAGGCTTATGGGCTTATCCTTAGAAGCTTCTGAAGATGAGCAAAGACGTCATGGAAGGGCCAATGATTAAGAAGGAGAAGGCGTTGAAGATAGGGGGAGGGACTTTGATGACGATGGCGAGGATGGGTGGCGGCCTCGCAGCAATGCCTTGCGACTAAGTGCATCGGCAACTACATTCTCTTTCCTTGGTCGGTACTTGATTTCAAAGTCATATTCCTCCAAGACTTCAATCCACCGGCGTTGCCTCATGTTGAGCTCGTTCTGGGTAAAGATCCACTTGAGACTCTTATGGTCAGTTACTAGAGTAAACTTGTTACCCAACAGGTAGTGTCTCCAAAGCTTTAGAGCATGGATGACAGCTAGTAATTCCAGATCATGCGTAGCATAATTCTTTTCATGGTTCTTCAGTTTCCTTGAAGAGTATGCTATTGGATGACCTTCCTACATAAGTACACACCCCAAGGCAAGAATACTAGCATCAGTTACTACCTCGAATTCCTTATTGAGGTCTGGAAGTTTTAGGATAGGTGCTGATACCAAAATTTGCTTCAATCTATCGAATCTATTTTGTTCGGGAGTTGACCATGCAATGGAAGTTTGCTTCTTTAGTAAATCCATCAGAGGTGCTGCAATCAAAGCATAGTTTTTGATGAAGACCCTATACCATCCTGTCAATCCAAGAAAGCTGCGTATTTCTTTGACAGATACTGGTGTTGGCCATTCAAGCACATCTTTGACCTTGGATGGGTCCACTGATATTCCTTCTGATGATACTATGAATCCCAGATATTCAATCTGATGCTTGAAGAATGCACACTTCTTCATTTTAGCATATAGCTTATGTGACCTCATTGTCTCGAGGACAATCCGAAGCTGAGGTTCATGATCTTCTTCCTATTTAGAATAGACTAAAGTGTCATCGAAGAAGACAAGCGCGAAATCATCAAGATATGGCCTAAAGATATCCTGCATTAATCTATTGAAGGTGGCAAGTGCATTCGTAAGCCCGAATGACATAACCAGGAACTCAAAGTGCCTATATCTTGTATTGAAGGCTGTCTTTGGGATATCTTCTTCCTTGATCCTTATCTGATAGTAACCTGACCTGAGATCAATCTTAGAGAAGATCTTTACACCTTGAAGATGATCAAGAAGCTCATCTATTCTAGGAATAGGATACTTGTTCTTGACTGTTGATTGATTCAACCCTCGATAATCAATACATAGTCGAAGTGTCCCATCTTTCTTTTTTTGGAATAGTACTGGAGCTCCCCACGGTGAATTGCTAGGCCGGATGTAGCCCTAATCTAACAGTTGCTTGAGTTGTTCCTTCATCTCAATTGCTTCCGGTATGGACATTCTATAAGGTATCTTGGCAATTGGTGCAGCTCCAGGCACTAACCTAATCTCATGATCCACTTCTCTTCGAGGCGGAAGCTCAGTCAACTCTTCAGGGAATACGTCCGCGTATTCCTTTAGCCAAGAAGGTCCTTCATGAGACTCTTGCTTTTGATCTAATTTGTTGAGTTTGATCAAGTAAACAAGTAATCCTTTTTTGACTCCTTTTATGATCCGAGATACTTTGGCCAGTTGGATTCTTGGCACTCTTGCCTCACCTTGAGTTGTGACTAATTCCCTTTCAGAGTTTCGAAAGGAAACTTGACCCTTTCCACAGTGAATGTGGGCATCGTTGGGCTTAAGCCAATCCATTCTGAGTAGACACTCATGGATACCTAAATTCATGACTCTAAATTTAATCGAAGTCTTCTTTCCTCCCCGAAAGAATTCCACCTTAGCAGTTTTCCCGGTACAAGTTACCTCATGACCATTGCCAATTCCACAAGCAGGGTAGGTGTTTCTACTGTGGCTATTCCTAATCTTTTTGCACATGCTGGTGAGATAAAGGAATGTGTACTGCCACAATCAATCAAGGTTTTGAAACCTTTACCTTGATAGTCTGACTGTGTCTCAATCACTGAGAACTAGCGATTCGGCCCTTTCTTGTGTAAAGCGGCATGGACCGTCACTCTTTCGAGTTCTGCTTCCATGGTCAGATCTTCCTCTTCTTCTTCTTCACCTCGTTTCCTATTGGCAATGCAGGCGGTTCTTCCTCTTCCTCGGGTAGCGGCTCCTTGACCACGGCCTGTTCCTTGGAAAGGCGCTTGGCGATGTCCTTTACCAAGCTTGGGACATTGCCTCTTAAAGTGATTGGGTTCGTTGCAGTGGAAACAACAGAGGTTTCGGCCATTAGTTTGAGTAGGAACAAAGTTGTTGACGTTATTCATCCTTGCTTTCTTTCTTTGTCCCAGATTATGACCTTGAACTCTCTTCATTTGAGGTCTGAATGCTCCTCTATTTGGGTCATTATAAGACCAAGTTTTGTTACCCCTTGGTCTAGCTTGCACCTCTTGAATTATAGGCGCCACTCGAATGAGTGCATCCTGAAGATCTGATAGACGCATAGATTCGAGACGGGTATTTACTGGTGGATTTAAATCCGCACAAAATTTGGACACCTGCTGTGTCATGTCCACCTGTGGCGCATACTTTAAAAGTGAGACGAATTTAGAGTAGTATGCGTCAAGAGTGAGTCCTAGCTGCTTTAGCTCGTAGAACTCATTCATTTTTTGCGTGCGATATGCAGGTGGTAAATATCTTCCCTGCACGGCTTTCTTCAGCTTCTCCTAGGTAACGGATCCCTCTGCAATCCCTTGATCCATGCACCATTGCTTCCACCAAAGTCTGGCTTTGCCGATGAGCTTTAACTTGGCGAGCATAGCCTGATTGGTGGGTGCAATACCGCCTGCTTCGAAGTAATCCTCCATGGATTCAATCCAAATTTCAACATCAGCCTGGACGAATCTGCCTCTCCCGTCAAACTCGCGTGGCTTAATCTGCTTGAGGAGGAACTTCTTCTCCTGGATCACAGCAGTACTTGATGTAGGAGGCGAATTAGGAACCTGTACCTGGGGTTGTGCCTGAATAAAGGTTTTCTTAACATTATTATACGATAATCGACGTTAGCTTATATTACATCTTTAATTCAGCTATCTCGTAAACAATGTAGCTACTTAACTTTTAATCAACTCTTATGCATAGCCAGACATTGATAAAAATAAGTCTTTATTTGTATTTACATGGGCATAGCCCTTTCGAATACAACGTTTCATGTAATGATAAGCCAATTGTTACATTTAGTTTGGGGAGAACAATGTTGTATTGCATTTATCTACAGGAACTGTGTAATAGTAAGGCTTTGGGCCATGGATCTTCAGGAATCGATAAGTCATTGGAAGTTTGGGCTATCCTTTTCGTTGGAATCCATACTTCTCATGGCGGCCCAATACTTTAATCCTGGCGGCAAGGATTACACGAGTTACTTCCTCATATACATATGAGTTCATCTCAACCCTCCGACCTCGAATATGTAAAGTTGAATTTACATGACCTTCCACAAAAACGAATAGCTTCACAACTTTCAAGTCTTCCAACCACTTGATCCTCTTTAGGTTGGTCTGTAGGTAAGCAAACGGTGGGCGGCTATATAGTAGATTCTTGAAGCACCCATCCATCTTTGTTCCATGTACAAAGGTGATGGATTATAGATTTGCTCCAGGATGTTCATCATCCCAATCCTTTGTCTATAAAGCAGAGAATGCATTGCAGTCATAAACATGACTCGAAATACCAAAAACTTGTTCCATGCTTTGTAATTCTGCAAGACAGTATTGAAGGTAAGAAAATGTTTGGACAGCAACAATTTCTTTACTTCATTTTATTGAGATTTCATAAAAACAATTCCGTTGTTGGTCGGCTCTGATACCAACTGTAATGTGTCCACTAGTATCATCCAGGACACGTCTTAGCAGTCCATCGGAAAGGATGTCTAGAAAGCTCCGCCCGGTACTTCCATGGAATGCTACGGGGTTTGCGATCTAGAGCTTTCCGCATCTGCCATGTAGCGGAAGTATTCTGGCCGTTCCCACTTAGGATCGACTAGAATTAGGGTTTTCCTGATTGGACATTTCCTAACAGCAGCTAGCGTGAGACCCAAGTGAACTACTTTACGCAGAAACACCAGTTCCGAAGTGGATTCACGCTGCACTTGGTTCAAAGAGAATGGAAAATGAGAGAGATGCAAAGCTCAACCTCTCTACCATAAGGCATAGTCCCATTCCGTTCCCCTAAAACAACGTAAATCGGTTAAGACATAACTCTAGGTCCACGCTTTCGTTATTCCTGTCCTTTGATGATTATCCTGCTGTTCTTCGAGATTTGAGAAAAGTTCCCGGCCAACCGGGACCACCCAACCGTAGGACGGACCCATGGCCCATCCTTTGCACTTTCCTCAGTTTGTTTTAGTTATGTAATTATCTAACACATTAATTTGGACATGTAACAATCAAATTCTTTAATTAAATTGTTAAGCACTAGTTCCTTCACGCAATCTTATCACGTGACATAGAAAAACAATATCAAACAAGTTCTTTATTAACATATCATCATATTTATCTTTGAACTACAAGGAGTTCCCCCCATAGGCGTATCCATAATCCGCTCGAAGGCTATCCAGCAATCCACAGGGATTACTATTCCAAGCTTCTGCCCGTAGACCAGTATGCGGGCCTCAAGATCCAATCCCGAGTCACGTTAGCCTCTTCTGCAGGACCCGGAAGGTGAGGGATTTACGGCCAGAGACCCCCTGGCACCCAAGCATCCTCCTGCTCCAAGTAGAGCTTAAGGGAGAGACCTCTCATGGCGGGTTCGGTCCATGTTACCGGTGTGGTGAACAACCGGCCCCTTGATTAGGGTCAGGCGGGCAGTCGGGGATAACTGAAGCTGCCACTCCCTTCAGGCCTTCACCCTGAAGTATAGATATTCATTTAATTTGTAATTCATAAATCAAACAGTGCTCTAAAATCTCTAGCAAGCACAAACATTTCCATTAACCAATCTTATTGTTGGCAAACTGCTAAGGAATGATTCTTTCCTTTCGAATGAATTAGCACTTGTTCCAGCGTGTCTTGCAACTTGGCAAGATCCCTTATATTCTAGGTTAGGGCGTACCCTATTAACCCAACTTGGTCAATCCTAAAGTTCATTGGATACTTTAGTTTCCAGTTTTTAACCTTCCTTAATTAGAAGGATATCAAAGAATACCTCCTTTTGCAAGATAACTTGCGTCAGGATCTGCCATCCTTGTTGAGGATATTTAACCTTTCTTCTTGTGAATCAATCACAAGACCATATAAATTTGTACTTGCTGCGCAAGTCCTGCATCATAATATGCGATGAAACAATCTGTTTCAGTTTCTTTAAGCTGACGTTTGTCAGACCTAGGGTCTCCTTTTATTATTTTCTTTAAGAACCTCAGGGACAAACCCTAGTTCTTTTACGTTACGATTTATTGACCCTAGTTCTTTTACGTTTCTTGGATTTAAATCATTCCCAATGCATATTTCATAGCATAGGTATTTCTAAGTTTATATTAATTTGGTTAACTTTTAGAAGGTAATATCGAGATCACCTCCGCACATCTTGTTATCTATGTGATGATTGATTTTTCAGTCCTAAACTTTATTGCTTCAAGGTTAGGTAAATTCAATTAATCTTCCTTTTTTTTCCTTGCAAACAAAACTCATGCCAAATAAAAAATCTTTCCCTTGCTAAGATATGCTGTTAGCAATGATAACTTCCTAGAGTTTAAGCAACGTAAGAAACCTTTCATGAATTTCACCCTCTATGATGATTCGTTGCAAAAAAAGAATAGGGGTTAATGGTTCAAGATGTAGTTTTTATACCTTCAAGATTTAACCGAAATATACTACTATAGTGGGTAGATAATATTGCTCGTAATTTGTTTTCAATGCATGATGCTATTTGAAGGAAAACTATGTTTTATACATGATCCATTTTGCATGTTCAGTTAAACTAAATTCCTTCTTCGTAAATAACTAGGAAAAAATATATCTTATCCCTAACAATTCATCTTGCATGATTAAATTAAAACAGATATAAAACCAAGAAGGAAAAGCCTAGTTTTGGGGCAAGATATCCACATGGATACCGGGCGATGACCCTCCCGCAGCTACTCCTTGGACTTTCTTAGGCGGCATCGCAGTTGTAATCCCTCAAACATGAAATTAGCTTTACACTCCTTTTCAGAATTCACCGTCGCTTCAATATTCCTCTTCTCTCTTTCGAGTTAAGGAATCATTAAGGAATTTAACCACGAGAAAGAGGTAACAAGACCTTTAAGGTCTTAGCTTCTTCGGAGAGGGAAAGATTTATAAAGCCTAAGAAGGCCCTATAGGGTATATACACTGCAAAAAGGTTATGAGTGAGTGTGGCTTCGCAACCATATGAACCTTAGGAGAACTTTGGGTTTGGGGTAAAAGGTACAGGAAGGGGGATTTTTAGAGAGGTTTTAGGACACGGAGTAGTAAAGGCTTTAGGGATTTAAACCGGGGTGAAAGGGAAAGGTGAAGGCTTATAGCATGGGGAGGGAAAAGGGTATGTAAGAAAAAGGGGACACGAGGGTTAAAAAGGGGCTTAGGGGGGTGTGTTTAAAAAAAGAAATATGAGGGGGGGGGGGGGGTGCAACACGGGTTTTCAAGAAAACACAAGAAGGAACTTTATAAATTTAGGCACGGGGAAGGGAAAAGGGTTTATGAGGCCAAGGGAAGTGGGGGTCTAATGGCCCCACGGGAAGGGTTAAGGGTTTTAAGGCCGGGAGGGGCGAAAGGATTAAAGGGAATAAAATCGGGGGGGGGGATGAAAGGATTCTAATGTATAGAAAGGGGGGCTTAAGGAGCCCCTCCCCTTAGAAGCTTCAAGAAGCTTCTTGAAGCTTTTGTAGCCACAGGGGGGGGGGGATTCTGACGGTGATGATGGGGGGTGAAAGTTTGCAGGCGGTGACGAAGTGGCTATCCCATCGAGCTCCTCCTCGTCCTCAACAAGCTCCCTCCTTGTTCAGCACGGTGTTATGGTGGCCTCCCTCTCTCACAGTAGACGACATCACAATTTACTTCGTTCTCCCCTCCTCTTCCTCAGTTGGCAGTATGGCAGCTTCGACGGTCCTTCTCCCCTCTCTCACGGCCTACTCCTGCATTATATAGGGGAGGGGAGGGAATCCTCCCCCCCTCAACGTGTCGATGGGCATGACTATGGAGCCGAGCAAGCTCCAGCGAGGAGCTTGTTGGCTCCCCTATCCCCTTCCCCCTTCCAGCACGATGCGCCGCGGATGGGAGGATAAGGGGGAAAAAAATTCCCCTTTGGTTAATTAATTTGATATATTACACAAGGCTTTGGATTCGGTCAATAGGACCCCAAGCCGTACATCTTGATCAAAGGTATTCTTCATCAAGGAATACCGTGTGAAGGGAAAAATAATCCAGCAAGTTAGGTGTTGACACCTATTGGTGCGCAGATCGGACGCAGGTAGCTCACGTAGTGAATTCCCAAAGGTCCCCAAGAACAAAGCACTCTACTTTTTAGCACAAAAACCAATGTAAAAACAAGCACGACATGAGACAAGAGACAAATTGGGTTGAATCTCCCCCATGCCTTGTGTGAGCGCTTCACAAAGCATGTATTTAATATATATTTCCAATCTTTTTGCTCAAAAATAGCCCAATTACAAAAATATGACAAGCTTTTAGCTTTTGAGTTTGCTTTCTACCAAAAATAGGAAAATAAAGCTAATGGACGGTGCCCAAAGAGTCTGGCACGCCCAATCTCAATGTCCAAATAAAAATAACATATCCAGGCGCATAAGCGCATACAAAATAATAATAAATAGTCGATGTCTCTATAGACATAATCAAAATATAGGCGTGGCGCCTATCAAAATATAGTCGAAAGGTCGAAAACCCGCTAGACTCCAATGCTTTCCTCCGCCACTGCTGCTATCTCTACACATCAACTGAAGCATTCACAATCGTTAGTAAAATAACACAATTAAACCGACAAAAGTGAATACCTAGCAGTCTTCAGCTACATAAATAAATCAACTGGTTAGAAATAAATCCTAACCTTAATTTATTACGAGTGCGCACTCTAAACTCATAAACGTTTATTAATTTAATATGCATTTTGCGGAATCACCCGCTATGGAATCACCCATGTACACACTAAATTAATGAAACGCCCGAAAAGGATAGGCGTCCCCATCAACTTCTCGCACAAAGAATCCTCTTTGCGTATGAGCCCCGGTCATCTAAGTTTACGGAATCCACCGTAAAACCTCACGGAATCCACCGTGGAATATGCCTCCTGGCATCACCTATCTCGTGCAACAAGCGGTAACGTCATATGCTTTTGTGTCTAAATCACAAAATAGTATTGCTACTCCTTAGACTAAGTCTGGCGAGTTCTAATTATAAGTCTGACTTTCTAGAAGTTGAGTAGACATCCTTCTACAACACTTTTCCTGGGGATTGATTTGATAAGCCAGGGTAGTAATGAATTGCCAAGGAAGTAATTGACCAACCAAGTTAGGGCGACAAGGTTGCCCAGGATTTATTGTCTATAATTTAAGAAAACCTAAGGTAAAGACAATTTGGGTCCATAGGGTATAGACCTAACCCAAGGAAAAAGGATAAACGAGCAACTCCGCTTACGAAACCCTTGGGATCTTGCCAAGTCGCAATTGATTTAGGACCAAATACTAGGGGCATTCGGGGAGAAGGAATCACACCTTAGTAGTTGGCCGAACGAACGACGTCTGGAATGCTCGTGATTGTACACTTAGGTACAGTGTTGTACTTCTTTGCTCAATGAAATAATTCAAGAAAAACATCTAATGCTTCAGGTTAAAAGCTTGGAGGGAGAGGCAGTATCAGTTACCTCCGGCTGTCTACCTTACCCTATCCAAGGGGGTTGTTAGCCGCGTAAGGTACGTGGATCGAACCCGCTGCGAGAGGTCTCTCCGTGGGTGCTACTTGGAGCAGAAGGATGCCTGGGTGCCAGGAGAGGCTCTGGCTATAAATCCCTTGCCTCCAAATCCTACACAAGAGGCCGATGTGACTCGAGATGGGATCTCGAGGACTGCATACTAGTCAATGGGCAGAACTTGGAATAGCGATCCTTGAGGATTGTTGAAATAGACTTCGGACTGTATATTTGATGTATTTCTACAGAATATGATAAATAAAGATCAAATGTTGAAAATGAACTTGCTTGACATTGTTTTTCTGTGTCAGTGCTAAGTTACGTGAAGGAACCAGGGATTAATTGGCTAATTAAGGAAGTTATTTTTGCTTGTCAAACTAAATGTGGTAGGTAATTAGATAACTAAAGCAACCCGAGGAAAGTGTCGTGGATGTGACCTTGGGTCCGTCCTACGGAAGGATGGTCCCAGTTGGCCGGGAACTTTTCTCAAAGGAATTGACAGCGAGGTAACAATGACCTAGAATCTATAGAGCTAGAGTCCCGATTTACGTTGTTTTAGGGGAACGGAATGAGAGTATGCCTTAGGGGCAGAGAGGTCGAGCTTCGCATCCCTCTCATTTCCCATTCTCCTTGAACCAATGCAGTATAAATCCGCTTGGACCCTGATGTTTCTGCGCAAAGTAGTTCGTCGACGCTAGCTACCTCCTAGGGACTTGACTATTAGGAAAACCTTGATTCAGGTCTATTCTAAGTGGGAACGGCCGGAATGCTTTCGCTTCATTGCAGACTCGGGAAGACCTAGATCGCAAACCCCGTGACATTCCTTGTGAGTGCCGAGCAACGCTTTCTAGACTCTCTTCTCGATGGGCTGCTAAGACGTGTCCTACAAGTGGACAAGGGGACACGTTACAGTTTGTATCAGAGCCAAACCAACGGAATCTAATATTTACAAGGACACTTAATGAGGGGAAATAGAGAAATGTTGCCGTTAAGAAAATTTCCTTACTTACTTATGGTGGCTGGCTTGCAGAGTCGCGAATCATGGAACAAATTCTTGGTGTTCGAGGTTATGTTTATGACTGCAATGCCTGCTTCGGATTATTGACGAAGACTAGGCATGATGAATTCTAGACCGTATCTACAATCCTTCAAATGGGTGAATCATGAATATATTACATAGCAGCTCACCAACTTGTGTACCTTCAGACCAACTTGAAGAGAATCAAGTGGATGGAGGATTTAAAGATTGTGAAGCTGTTCATCTTTGTTGAGGCTCACACAAACGCAACCCTACATGTTGGCGGTCGGAAGGTCAAGCAAAACAAGTATGTGTATGAGGAAGTGACTCGAATAATCCCTATCGACAGAATCAAGGTGCTGGGATGTTATGAGAAGAACAGGTATCAAAGGAAGGGATACCCCAAGCTTCCTATGACCTATCGATTCCTAAAAATCCATGACCCCTCTCCATATTATTACTCAGTTCCCATAGCCGAATGTAACATAATCCTATTTTACCCAAACTAATGTATCAGCTTCTTCTACCTTCACAAAATAAATGTACTCGAAAGGGCTATGCCCACATGAATGGATACGATTTTTTTTATCACTGTCTCTCATGGCTGTAAGTGTTGGTAAAGGAGTTAAGTGATTAGGTCACTTGGCTAAAAGCTAAACTGGGCATATTAATATAATGTAAGAAACGTTTAGCAAGTTATTAACAGAATCTTATTGCCCAGGCACAACCTCAAGTGCAGATTCCTAGCCTGACCCCTGGACTAAGTACGACTATAATTCAAGAGAAGAAGTTCCTTCTCAAACAAATCAAGCCACCTAAATTCGATGGTAAGGGAAGGACCATCTAAACTGACGCTGAGGTCTGGATCGAATCCATGGAGGATTATTTCGAGGCAGCACAAATTGCACCCACTAACCAAGTGATGCTCGCCAAACTGAAGCTTATTAGCGAAGCAAGACTTTGGTGGAAACAATGGTGTAGAGACGAGGGGATCTCAGAAGGGTCAGTTACCTAGGAGAAGCTTAAAAAAGCTGTGTGAGAGAGGTATCTGCCACCTGCCTGCTGCACACAGAAGATGAACAAATTCTATGAATTAAAGCAGCTCAGACTATCCCTGGATGCATATTATTCAAAGTTCTTCTCTCTCTTAAAGTACACGCCACAAATGGATATGACACAACAGGTGTCAAAGTTTTGTGTTGGGTTAAATCCACCCATAAACACCCGCTTGGAATCAATGCGCCCAACGGACCTTCAAGACGTGCTCATTCAAGCTCTGCCAATAATACAGGAGGTGCAGTCAAGACAAGGAATAATAGCACTTGATCTTACAGGGATCAGAACAAGGGAATGCTTAGGTTTCAGGCCAAGAGAGTGCATGGACGAAACCAAGGACAAAGGAAGAAAGCTAGGGCCAACATTGTCAACAATTTCGTTCCTACACAAGGTAATGGCCGCAACCTCCATTGCTTCCATTGCAACGAGCCTAGTCACTTTAAGAGGCAGTGTCCCAAGCTTAGCAGAGGACAACATCAAGGGCCATTCCAAGGAGCTGTCCATGGCCAAGGAGCCACCGTCATGGCCAGATGGAGAACCTCCAGTGTTGCCAACAAGGAGCTGGGTGATGAGGAAGATCCATCCATGGAAGCTGACATTGAGAGGGCAACGGTTCATGCCACTCTTCACAAGAAAGGCCCGAATCGCCAATTCTTGGTGATTCAAAATCCATCCGATTATCAAGGTAAAAGCTTCAAAACCTTGATTGATTGTGGCAGTACACATTCCTTCATTTCGCCAGTCTATGCAAGAAGATTAGGAATAGCCACAAAAGATGCACCTACCTTACTTGTGGAATTAGCAAATGGTCGAGAGGTCTCTTGTACCAGGCAAATTGCTAAGGTGAAATTCCTACTGGGTGGAAAGTCGACTTCGGTCAGATTCAGGGTAATGAACCTAGGTATCAACCAATGTTTGCTCGGAATGGATTGGCTAATACCTAATGATGCCCACATTCACTGTGGAAAGGACCAAGTCTCCTTTCGAAATTCTGAAGGGGAACTAGTCACAACTCAAGGAGAGGCTGGGAAGCCAAAAATTCAACTGGCCAAAGAACCACGGATAATAAAAGGAGTTAGAAAGGGGCTACCTGTCTATTTGATTAAAATAAATAAGCTAGATCGGAATCAAGAATCTAGGGAAGAACCTTCATGGTTAAAGTAATACGCAGACGTATTTCTTGAAGAGCTGACAGAACTTCCTCCTCAAAGGGAAGTCAATCACGAAATCAAGTTGGCGCGAGGAGCTGCACCAATCGAAAAGAGACCATATAGGATGTCCATCCCAGAAGCGATTGGGATGAAGGAGCAACTCAAGCAACTGTTAGACCAAGGCTACATCCGTCCTAGCAGTTCACCATGGGGAGCTCTAGTGCTGTTCCAGAAGAAGAAAGATGGGACGCTTCGGCTATGCATTGACTACAAAGGGTTAAATCAATCAACCATTAAAAACAAATACCCCATTCCAAGAATAGATGAACTTCTTGACCGTCTTCAAGGTGCGGAGATCTTCTCTAAGATTGATCTCAGGTCTAGATGTTATCAGATAAGGATCAAGGAAGAAGATATCCCAAAGACGACATTTAGTACAAGGTATGGACACTTTGAATTCCTGGTCATGTCATTCGGGCTGAAAAATGCTTCTACTACCTTCAACAGGTTAATGCAGGATATCTTTAGGCCCTATCTTGATGACTTTGTACTCGTCTTCTTTGATGACACCCTAATCTACTCCAAGCAAGAAAAAGATCATGAACCCTAGCTTCGCATTGTCCTTGAAACAATGAGGACACACAAGCTTTATGCCAAGAAGAATAAGTATGCATTTTTCAAGCAACAAATTGAGTATCTGGGATTCATTGTATCATCGGAAGGAATTTCAGTAGATCCGAGATGTTCTGGAGTGGCCAACACCAACTTCTGTCAAAGAAATATGTAGTTTTCTTGGATTGACAGGATGGCACATGGTCTTTATAAAAAACTATGCTTTGATTGCAGCGCCTCTAACCGATCTACTAAAGAAGCAAGTATCAATTGTGTGGTCTGCTAAACATACCAACTTTGACAAACTAAAGCAAAGCTTGGTATTAGTACCCATCCTAAAACTTCCTGATCTTAGTAAGAAGTTTGAGGTGATAACTGATACTAGTGCACTTGCCTTAGGATGTGTGCTCCTACAAAAAGGTCACCCTGTAGTAGCATACTCTTCAAGAAAACTGAAGAGCCATGAAAGGAACTATGCTACCCATGATCTAGAGCTGTTGGCTGTCATCCATGCTCTCAAACTTTGGAGACACTATTTGCTGGGTAACAAATTTACCTTAGTGACGAACCACTCTTAAATGGATTTTCACCCAGAATGAGCTCAATATGAGGCAATGTAGATGGATTGAAGTGCTGGAAGAATATGATTTTGAAATCAAATACCGGCCCGGAAAGGAGAATGTAGTTGCCGATGCACTCATTCGCAAGGCATTTCTGAATTCTCTAATTTTGCAAGATCCATCAACAGCAAGATCGCTAGCCACAAAGGTATCCATGCCAAACAACCCAATTCTTGAGCTAGCTAGAGAAGAGGCATGTCATGACCCAACCTATCAGAAATTGCTAAGGGAGATCCCCATCAAAGATCAAGACCCGAAGCTACAAACAAAGTATGAAGAATTTTCTATCCATAGCGGACTTGTCTACTTTAGGACAAGATTATGTATCCCGGCAAGCCAATCACTCAAGTAGAAGATAATTTGGGAAGCCCATGACTCCCCTTTCTCAGGACATCCTGGCTATGCAAAGACCTTTAATGCAATCATGAAGAGCTATCATTGGGATAGGCTCAAAGGTGGCATTCTCAAATATGTCATGGAATGTTTGTCTTGTCAACGCATTAAGGCCGAACATGTCAAAATGCTAGGAAAATTGCAACCACTTGACATTCCCCAAATGAAATGGGAATTCATTAGTATAGACTTTGTTGTTGGCCTGCCCCAAGTTTAAGGAGGATACAACTCCATTATGGTTGTGGTAGATATACACACCAAGGTTGCACATCTTATCCCTGTTAAGACAAACTATAAAGCCTCAGACATCGCAAGGTTATTCATTAAGGAAATATTCAAACTGCATGGGTTACCCAGAAGAATCATTAGTGATCGTAACTCTCTCTTCACATCACACTTCTGGAGGGCTATCTTCGAGGCCATTGGGACTCAACTCTGTTTCAGTACAGCTTACCATCCCCAAACTGATGGTCAAACAGAACGAGTCAACTAAGTCATTGAGGATATGCTTAGGGCACACTATTGCCGCGAACCCAAAAAGTGGATTCAATATTTGCCAGTGGTTGAGTTTTCCTACAATGCTTCTTACCAACAAAGCATTTGGATAACCCCTTTTCAAGCTTTGTATGGACACGATTGGCATACTCCTTTAAGATTTTCGGATCCAACCTTGAGGGTTGAAGCTTCAAAGCAGATACTGGAAGACATGGATGACAAAATCAAATCAATAAGACATGACATCTAAGCTACCAAGGACAGACAGAAGGCTTACGCGGACTTGAAGCGACAAGATAGATCCTTCATTGAAGGTGATATGGTCTTCATTCACGTATGTCCAAAGAAGAGTTCCCTATCCTTGGGTGAATGAAAAAAGCTAAGCCCAAGGTATTGTGGACCCTACAAGATTCTCAAGTGCCTAGGGCCTAATGCTTATAGACTTCAACTCCCTGAAAACCTAAAAGTTCATAATATATTCCATATCATTCTATTGAAAAAGTATGTGTCTAACCCTAGTCACGTGCTTGATGATCAACAAGTTGTAATGCCGAACCAGGGAGTCCTTGAGCTACGACCTGACAGGATCTTAGATGCTAGGGAGAGACATTTGAGATCTAGGACCCTGAGGGAATACCTCATCCCAGTGGAAAGATTATCCCGAAGAGGATGCCACTTGGATGGATGAAAGTACTCTCAACCAACAATACCCCCAAATCTTCTCGAGATGAGGACATCTCAATTCCTCTATGGGGGAGAGAATGTAATATTTCTACCATGAAATATTAATGACTCTAGACCTCGCGCAAAAGTGGTTCCTGCAACAGATAAACCTTGGGCTAAGTGCTCCTTCTGTTTACCACAGCATAGAGGAGCGGGAAATGGAAAAAAGGAAATAGTAAAAGGCGCAGGACAAAAGGAAGAAAAAAGTGCCTTAACTGGTAACCAGACCCTGAAAAAATTAAAAGCACGGGCACGACCCTCAGGTTGTCTTAGAGTCGCCCAAGGAAAGTAAAAGAGTAAAAAGTGCACCATTAAGTGTGAAAGCGCTCCTGAATCCTTGTAAAAGAGCACCAGGCTCACACCTGTGCAAATTGTATGCATTAGTTGGGAATAGGATAGATTAGAACGGTGGGAAATGAGAAATGGGCCTAGGCTAATGGCCATCCATGTAAAAAAGAGGATGACCGCCCATGAAAATTAGGGCATGTATATAAAGTTAAAAAAGTGAATGATATTTTGTAAATATCTTGGCAGTAATACAATTATTACTTGGCATCATATTCGTCTTGCTTATTTGCTTTGCTTGATCTTCTGTCTTGGAATTTCTCAAGGACCTTTGTGGTCACGACTTTGTTTTCGAAAACCCTTCGATAGCGTCGTTATCAGCGTCGCTATTTGCGTTGGTAACATTTGTGACACTGACACCAATGCAAATAATGACGCTGATAACGATGCTCTGCGACATTGATAAGGACGCCAATAACGACACATGCAGGTAATTTTGTGATGCCCGCTAATAGCGATGGTAATAGGGGAAAAAAAAATTGTGGCATGGCAGCAAGCTGTCTTGCCACATATAGCACTATGTGCTTTATTTGGGCCATACAAAATAGTTTCTACACTGTGTACAATGCTTGTGTAAATAAAGACAAAGTGTACTTAAATCATAACATTGATACATGAAATAAATACATGATCGCATAATGAAAGCGATTGGTATAATCATGGCAAGATATCACTACTACATAGAAAATGTCTACATAGATCAGGCGACCAAAAAAAAAGGGTGTGTGAGCTCTAGGGATCCAAGGATGAGCTATATATCATCGCCATCCGAAAGCTCGTCCCATTGCAAAGGAGCATCGAATGGACTTTGCAAAAAAAGAAACAACTACACATCAGTCCACCATACAATAATGCATTCTAATTAAACATGGTAACTACGAACAAGAAAGATGAGTGACTTACAGTGCCACTGTGTCTATACAATCGGTCAATCAAAGCTGATGCCAAGAGGCATATTTCACGGTGGATTCCATGCCGTGGTGGATTCCATGTGGTTTTACGGTGGATTCTGTAAACTTTGTTGACCGAGGCTCATACACAAAGAGGATTCTTTGTGCGAGAAGTTGATGGGGACGCCTATCCTTTTTGGGCGTTTCATTAATTTAGTGTGTACATGGGTGATTCCATAGCGAGTGATTTCGCAAAATACATATTAAATTAATAAACGTTTATGAGTTTAGAGTGCGCACTCGTAATAAATTAAGGTTAGGATTGATTTCTAACTAGTTGATTTATTTATGTAGCTGAAGACTTCTAGGTATTCACTTTTGTCGGTTTAATTGTATTATTTTACTAACGATTGTGAATGCTTCAGTTGATGTGTAGAGATAGCAGCAGTGGCGGAGGAAAGCATTGGAGGATATCGTGTATTCGAGTTATCACTTATATTTTGATGGGCGCATATCTTAGGCATGGCGCCTATATTTTGTCGCGCCTATTTATTGAGGCGTTGGATATTTATTTATTATTTTGTATTTGCATGGGCGTACGATTATGATATTTGTATTTGGACATTGTATTGGGTATGCCTGACTCTTTGGGCACCGGCCCATTAGCTTTATTTCTATTTTGTGCTAAAGCAAACTCAAAAGCCAAAAGAGTGCTATTTTGTAATTTGGGCTATTATTTGAGCTTGAAGATGATTAATACATAAAATACATGCTTTGTGGAGCGCTCACACAAGGCATGGGGGGAGATCGCACCTAATTGGTCTCTTGTTCATGTCGTGCATGCTTTCTACCTTGAGTTTTGTGCAAAAAGTAGAGTTCTTTTGTTCTTCGGGACCTTCCGGCATTCACTACGTGAGCATACAGCGTCCGATCTGTGCACCAGTGGTATCAAAGCGAAGTTGAGATCAGAGCTACCAATCGCTACCCATCTTGTGCGAAGGCGGAGCTCCTGGAATGATGGAGCTCTACGGTCAATCTCATCGCGAACAGTCGATACGGTGTCGTATTGCTGCGCATTCGAGGTGTGAAATCCACCCAAAAGTTGTGTGTGTGGGATTTGATACTTTATACATATTTAGTTGTTGTGATTATACTTTTGTTCTGCGTAGGTAGTATAGTGAAGAGGGTTTGGAGCAAGAGGAACTTATCAATAATACTCTAGTTGGCATATCTTGCCAAGTGGTCAGTCAACCTAGACGAGGAGGTTTTGATCAACAGTTCACAGGAGCTTTGGGAGATGTGGCTGAGACTAGCACAGATTCTGAGATTGGTTATGTATATGGTGCTTTGATATTCGTAGGTGTGGATGGTGGAGTTCTTTGTGAAGTTCAATATTTTCAGAATGACATGCATGTTAGCTTCCGTATTAGATCTTCTATGACTGCTGCTATATCTTCTCTAGGCATCTACAATAGAGGTACTTTGGTTGTATATGATGGGGCAGGAATAGAGGAGCTGAAAGAAAAAGCAAGAAGGGGATGACTATTTTTAAATGAGGGCTTTTTGGAGGGAAGCAAGAATGAAAGATGATGAGAGAAAGAAAGGGGCGGCTTTTCTGGTTCAGGAAAAAAAAGAAGGGAGAAAAAAAAAGAAGTGGAGGAAGTGGTGGGCAGAACGGGGAAGGAAGACAAGTGAAAGGGAGGATACTGGAGAGCAATAGTGAGAATGATTGTGCGCATGCGTCTCAGGACAGCATCAAAGATGGAATGCAGGTTGTGGATGATGAGATGTTAAGGTTGTTCCATGCGGACTGGACTTTGGCCGACCTGGGTTTACACGATTCAGAGAGCATCGGTTTCATCCTTCGATATCAAACACACGTCGCTTTTATCCCCATGTTCACAATCTAGATGGGTTTTTTGTTGCTAAGCTAAGGAAGCTCAGCAATCATGATAAGCGGAACTCAACCGGGGAGGACAACGAAGGGAGAAATGAAAAAGAAAACATGGAAAAAGGGAGATAATGGCTTTTAGGTGATGAGAGCCTTCAGAGCTCTGAGATAAATATTAGCAATGATTGCAATTGCACAATCAGTAATGCAGAGAGTGTTAAAATGAACGTGGAAGGGATCTTATCAGGCCATATGATGACCATTGACAGTGGAGAGCAAAGTATAGTGCTGACATTGGCATGCAATCAGAAGCAGAAGATTCTGCTCGACTTATTGAAGTAGGACAAGGTCCCAATGTTCAAACTAGTTGAATAGGAGGTGATGCACCTTCAAAACGAAAAATTCCAGTTGTGCTTTTTATCACATTGTCGCTACTTATTGTTTGAGGGCTGAGAGTCGAACGGGTCCACCGAGAACAGATCAAGGCAGCGTTCGATCCGGTGCTTCTCTTCGACAGGTTTTCAGTGCCGCGCCATGATCTTTCTTGACTGATGCAGACTAGTAGCCCGTCTCACCACCGGGAAGAAAAACTGCAACTGCTAAGCTCTTCAGCTAGAAAAATTGAAGTGCATAAGTTGATCCATCCCAGGGAAAATATTTTCTGCTAGCTTTTTTGCTATTTCAGTACTGCTGCGCCGCATGACCTATGGCAACCATTTTGCAAGCTTGTCCCCTTCTTGACTTCCCATCATGGTTTGCGGCTCTATTCAGCTACATATTTGTTCTGGCATTACTTGAGTGGCTTCTTCCTGGATGCCTAGTTGCTGGTGCTGTTCTCTCAGATAGCAGTAGAAAATACTACAAATGCAATGGTCTATGGCCTCTTTTGTTGATTTTGACTGGAGTCTGTACTGAACAGGGGCTTTGTGTCAACAGTTTACAATGGAAGTTATGCTTAATTCTTCCACTTGAAATTCTTATGTAAATCATATTAAGAGCAGAAGTGTTCAGCTTGATACTCAAAAATTATGACCTGCGTAAATCTTCACCTTTTTGCTTGTAAGAGTGTATTTCATATAGCACTGGTGTTCTCTCTGTCACAAGGAAGATTTCTATAGGGTTTAAAACTGTTCAAAGAATTCTTAAAGGCTGTGGATTCTTCTGAAAAGTTGTTGAAATATAAATATGATTCTTTGTGGAGGCTGCCCACTATTGACCTTCTATCCTGAAATTATTCAAAGTCCTCTGTGGTCGCGACTTTGCTTTCAAAACCCTTCGACATCTTTGGTGAACCCGACGTGAAAGCATCACATAAATTTTAGGATTGGAGATACTTCAGCATCTATTTTAGCCTCTTCTACAATTCCAGCTACGTCCTCTACTTCAGGTCCATCATTGACTGCTGCGTCAAGTACTTCAACAGATGATCTAAAGCAGATTTTGTAGAATATGTCCATGTATATGCAGCTTCAAAATCAGCAGACACAAATGTATATGCGGCAGCAGTAGTAATTGCATCAACAGTAGTTGTCTCAGCAAAGGCAACTATATGCAGAGCAGGAGAATGCAATCAGCGCGACTAAGGCGATTGAAGCAGTTGAGAATGAGAAGAAGCTATTTGATGGCCATAATGTTTCTGCATATTTGAAGACATATGAGATCAAGATGGGGTTTTTTGGAGTTCTAGCCGGACTTATGAGTAAGTATTTCCTTCGTCTTGTCACACGTGCCTTGAGGGCAAAAGTGACTTGGGGTAAGTTGCAGATCCTGCTCTTCAGGAAGAATTGGGAGAGCTTCTTGAGGATCGCACAAATCCTACGGGACTTAAAACGGATTGGCAGGATGCCCAGGATGCAGTCTCGACATTGACCAAGAGGAGGATATGGAAGACCCGCCTACAGAATGGTTCTATGACACCGACACCGTCTTCAGCTCCTATGCCTGCTTCTATCCTTGTTATTTCTTCTCCTCCTCAGCCAGTTTCTTGGCCTATGCCAGTGCCTACTGTTTCTACTCCTCCTATTCCTCCTGTTCCACGACCGATGCCTGCACCTTTTGCTCCAAAACCACCCGCTCCATCAGTGCCTTCCTCTCTTGATGACATAATCAAAGGCATAACGGATTTGACACTGGAGTCAGTTAAAGCGGAGTTGGTGGAAAAATTGAAAGAGCAGTTTGCTTCGACAGCGCCTACTATTTCTTCTAGTGCTCCTACTGCACCTAGGAGTGCTCCTAGTGCACCTAGGAGAGATTGGAGATGTATTTGGTGTGATAGTACGGACCATCAGCATTGCAGGGATTGTGAATCTTTTCAGGATGCAAGGAGAAAGAATTTGGTATATTGGGGACAAGATGGTAAGATTTGGTTGACTGAAATAGGAGCTCCGCTTGCTACCAACTTTGGGAAAGGCGGAATGAAGAAGTTAGTTGATGACATGGCTGCGCGTACTTCTTAATGTGACAGCTAGAGGAGATGCTTCTACATATGGAGTCCAGATTGAGAAAGGATCAGAGAATCAGTCAGCACTATGGACTTATGCTATGGAGACAGCAAACAAGGGAAAAATTCAGCAAACTGTTTTGACTAGTGCAGGCTCTAGCATCAGATCTGAGACAGGTTGGGATTCACCTGTTGACAGGTACTCTATTTATGCCTACTTGGCTAAGTCTCAAGGAGAAGATGTACTTGTTGAGGAGAAGCGTAAGAGGGATGAAGAAAATCCAAGTGCAGCTAAAAAGACTAGAGGGGGTGAGTTTGTTACTCCACCTACTGCAGGACCGCCTTTGAGACCAGGGCCAGATCGACAGATGGAAGATGCTCAAAAGAAAGAGAAGAGACAAGAGCCTAGAGAGAGAAAGCAGCCAGGGTTTAGATTGATGTCCGATATTGAGACATCTACAGACATGAAGAAAATCTTTAATGACAAGATACTTGGCAGTGAGGTGACTTTCACTATTTCTGAGGTTTTGGACATCTCGAAAAGAGAGTTTCAAGATCAGTTCCAAGAGGTTCTGAAGAGGAAAAGACATGCATTGCCTACTACTGATACACAGGGAGTTTTGATTGGGGAGCCTGGATGAGGATGAGGATGAGGTTATGGTTGAGAATGCTTCTGTTTTTCCACAGATAGAGAAGAGGGTTTAGCCTATGCATTATGCTGAAACTAATGAGCCTGTCTTGATACCGCGTAGTCACTTTTCGCGGAGTCATTGGGCTAGGGAAACTACAGAGACGATGGTAAAAATTGGAGAGAAACAGGTGCCTTATGTTGCTTTGGTGGATCATGGTTCAGAGATTAATCTCATAGTTCGTGGAGTTTATGAGAGTAACAGATGGCCTATGGATGTAGAGCATGGGTGGCGTATGAGAGCCGCCAACAACACTGCAGGTGATTTGTATGCTGCCTGTCCTAGTGTCAGGGTTTCTATTGAAGATGTAGAGGAGGATTTCCATTTCTTTGTGCAGGATTCATGCTCTTATCCCATAATTCTTGGACAGCCATTCATCACAGAGATGCGCATGGAAACAAAGGTAATGGATGATGGATCTGCTTATGCACGGATTCGCAGTAAAGATGATATGAGAGCAGTTCAGTTTATGACTGTGTGTGTGAACCATGTTAGAAACAGGGATACTCTTAGAGATGCACCTTTTCCCACTGTGAGGGATTCGGGTTTTCATTAGGTACTGCCGTTTCGCGAGACGACGGTGGTACAGAGCAGAGGAGATTGGAGTTCTTGCCTCCTAGCAGCAGTATTTTCTCCTCTAGTTTTGTTGGGATTTCAGCAAATAGTTCGATGAGTTATCAGAAGACTTCTAAGTTGCCTAGAGTTGCTACGCAGTACATATGCAGGAAGGAGAAAAATTTAAAAAATGCAGGAATTTTAGAGGATGATGAGCATATAGATGGGATGTATGACAGTATGATTTGTGCAGATACGATGATAGAGATGGAGAAAATGCTGAAAACTGATATGTAGAGTTATCACAGTAATGTATTAGTGCAATCCTTGGACATGTTTTATGAAATTGCAGATTTTGTGTCACAGATTGAGTCAGAGGCTGAGATGACTCAGCAAAAAGTGTTGAGTGCTGAAGAAATTCAGCAAAAAGAGTTTTCGGCTGATTATGATCAACTTACAGAAACACAGAGGGCTGAAACCTTTCAGCCAACAGAGTTTACTGTTGAAATATTTCAGCATCCAGAGTTTAGGGCTGTTCCTATGCAGTCCATAGAGCAGAGGGCTGAGGATATTCAGCCAATGGAGTGCAGAATTGCTGATTTATAGCAAGATTTGAGTAATGCAGAGGATCATAATGAAGCCAGGGTTGACACGAAATACAAGACTATGGATAAAAAGGTTGTTGAGATATCGAGCTCCACTCGTGATACGCCAGGGTGACCGTTGTGTATTTATGTCACCGACTTGTCAGTTGCAGACGCGGTTGGTACATCGCCCATGAATAATAGCTACATGATAGCTATCCTTATCTACTCTAGTTCGTGGCTCAGTTAGTATGCCACCTTAGTTAGTTCAGTTTGGTTTGAGACCCATATATAGGGTTCTTCTATTTCTTTGTACTTGAGTTCTTTTTGGCTTACACAACTAAGAAGAGGAAAACTGTTTTCAGCCTCCACCCTTGTGTGTCTTCCCCCATTGTGCAAGCAAGAAAGCTTCAAGCGAGACTCCTTCCTTCTCTCCCACAATCTTGACATGGTATCAGAGCCTTGTTTGTGGTAAGGAGCTCAAGAAAGCAAGCCAAGCTCGCGGTGTTCTGGTAAGAGGAGCAGTGTTGCTTTCATTTTCTATTTTGGGAGCAGATCTCTGCAGGTAGCACAGCCGAAAAGTGCAGGAGTGCATTGTCTCAGGTTGAGACGCCCTTCGTGGTGAAGCAAGAGGGTAGTATATGCTGCGGGAAAGGGCTTTAGCCCCTGGCGACCTTGTTTTTTTGATTTGAGGCCATTTCGGGGCCTGTTTTGGAGGCGGAAGTTTTCTGCACACACTCTGGAAAAGGCCCAGTTTTATGCTGTGCGACCACTGTTCTACAGGTCGGTGAAAAGTTACTGTAGAAATTGCATTGTATGCCTGTGCGCAGAGACATTGGGAGTTACAGAATCATCCCTGTTGCATGTTGATGCAAAATCGTCATTAGGAAGTGACTGTGTGGTCAAATACCACTTTCGTCAGTTTTGCAGATTTGCCCTTGTGAGGCTGAAGCTGTGTTCTTTGCAATGACATAATTTTTTGCAGTGTTCTGTAATGGCGTCTGATTCTCTTTCACAGATTGTCACTGAAAAGCTTGACAAGAACAACTTCCAAGCATGGAAGTTTAGAATGACAAATTTCCTTATGGGAAAAGGATATTGGGAATTTGTTGCAGGAAATGAAGAAGAACCAGTTCTTCCTGATGTTCCCAATCAATAGTAAATGCAGGCATTCAAAACATGGCATGAGAGAGCTAGGAAAGTTATGTATTGGCTGTCTATCAGTATTTCAGACTCTATGATTGTGCATATTCAGGATGCAAGTATGCCAAAGGAGGCATGGGATACTTTGTCAAAAATGTATAGCACAAATACGCAAGCCAGGAAAATGCAGCTCAAGCAAGAGTTGCACAATGTGCAAAGAGAAAATATGAGCATCAACGACTACCACATGAAGGTGAAGAAGATTGCAGATGCACTTGCTTCCATTGGGTCACCAGTGGAAGATGATGATTTAGTTTCTGTGACCTTGAATGGTCTAGGAAAGGATTATGCACAGTTTCGGACATCCATTTCAGTTCGTGAAAGATTTCCTGATTTTGAGGAGTTGATTGCTCTTCTAATTTCTAAGGAGCAAAGAAATGGTGGTGCATCTTCTTCAGGAGGAACTTCAAAAGAAGCTGTCTTCTACTCAAATACTGGAAGAGGTAGAGGCAGAGGTAGAGAAGGCCGATTTGGAGGCCGTGGTAGAATCAGAATATGCAGCAAACTCAAGAAAACTAGTCCTATGGAGGAGGACGTGGTAACTCTAGAGGCAGGGGGAGCCAAAGAGGTCGTGCTGGATGGCAAAGAGGCCAAAATGCAAACAGTAATGTTGAATGCTACTATTGTGGTAAAATGGGTCATATGGCTAAAGACTGTTATAAAAAGCAGAATGACATCATGAATGGAAAACTGCAACAAGGAAATTATGCATCTTCTAGTAGACAGGGTGATGACAGAAATGAGCATTTGTTTATGGTGCAGCACATGAACAATTCTGTGACAAGTGCAGAAGAAAGCAATGATGTATGGTATGTTGACTCAGGTGCATCAAACCACATGACAGGTCATGTAGAATGGATGGAGGATGCAAGAAAAATGGAAAAACTAGGATTTGTGGAGACTGGTGATGATACTGCACATCCTATTGTGCAGATTGAAAAAATTCCTTTGTCTATGCAGGATGGGAAAAAGAAATACCTCTCCGATGTATTTCATGTTCCCAATATCACCAAGAATCTGGTTTCTGTTGGTCAAATGGTTGAGCAAGGCTTGTAGGTCAGATTTAATCCTCATGGATGCTTTGTTGAGGATATGAAAAATAAAGATCGCTTGATAGCAAAAGGAAAGAAGAAGGGTAGAATGTTTACATTGGATGCAGACATGTCTGAATTGAGTGCAGCAATGTTTGCACATGGGACTGGTGTAGTTGCAGATATTGATATCTGGCATAAACGCATTGGTCATGTTAATGTACAGTGACTTAAATCAATGCAGGCCCAAAATATTGTTGCAGGTTTGCCAAAATTCAAGGTTGCAGAAATGCATAAGGTATGTGAAGCCTGTCAGTTTGGAAAACAGACAAGGAAACCATTTCCTAGACATGTTCAAGAGAGTAAGAAGCCATTGGAATTAATCCACTCTGATGTGTGGACAACTAAAGCTGCATCTCTTGGAGGCTGTCATTATTTTGTCAGTTTTATTGATGACTATAGCAGAAAAGTTTGGGTGTATTTTATGAAAAAGAAAAGTGAAGTTTTTGGGCATTTCAAAACTCTTAAAGCGATGGTTAAAAAAGAAACAAGTATGCAGATAAAATGCCTAAGGTCAGATGGAGGGGGAGAGTACCTCTCAAATGAGTTTGCAAGGTTCCTACAGGAGCATGGCATAAAGCAACAATATTCATGCAGTCATACACCACAACAAAATGGAATTGCAGAAAGGAAAAACAGGCATATTGGAGAGGTATCTCGTGCCATGCTCAATGAAAAAGACTTGCCAGATTTTTATTGGGCTGAAGCAGTTGCTACAGCAGTGTACATAATGAACAGGACTCCCACTGCAGCAATACATGGAATGACTCCAGAGGAGAGGTATACTGGTAGGAAACCAGATATTTCTCATTTGAAAATTTTTGGTTGCATTGCCTATGTACATGTGCCAGATGAACTGAGATCCAAGTTGGATCCAAAAGCTGAGAAGTGCATCTTTATTGGTTACTCTCTGCAGCAAAAAGGTTATAGATGCTATAACCCTTCTACTCGTAAGTTCACAGTGAGCAGAGATGTTGTTTTTGATGAGATGAGTAGCTGGTATAAACCAGTGAATGTGATTGATGATGTAGATGCACAAAATGGTAATGCTGCACAGAATTCACAGCAGCAGTCACAAAATATTAGTGGACCTGGAGCGTCCTCTAGTAGTGGTTCACATTCTTCACAATGGACAGGCAGATTGAGATCAGGAGAATCTTCTCAAAGTAATGCAGATAGTGGTATGCAGGTATCACGAAAAGGAAAAGAGAAGGTTGATCAGTCCATGTTTGATGTGAATGCAGGTCACTCTTATGTGGATGGTGAATCCAGTGGCTCAGAACAGAGCATTGATGATGAGTTGGGTATTCCTTCTATTGTTACACCTGGAGTAAGGAAGACCAGGGATGTTTTGAGAGCACCTGGGAGTGAACCTACTTTGCGCAGGTCTACGAGAGCTAGGTATCCTGTGGATAGGCTGAAATATGATGGATTTACAGCCATTCACTATGCATATATGGTCAAAGTGATACAGGAACTAGAACCCACATCTTTTGAGCAAGCCATGGAAAAAGAAAAATGGGAGAAAGCCATGGATGAAGAAATGGATGCCTTGGAAGCAATTGCTACATGGGAGTTAGTACCTTTGCCTAAAGGTAAGAATGCAATTGGCTATAAGTGGGTTTATAAGGTGAAGCACAATGCAGATGGTTCTATGAACAGATACAAGGCAAGATTAGTAGTCAAGGGGTATGCACAAACATATGGCATTGACTATGAAGAAACATTCAGTCCCGTTGCAAGGATGGCAACTGTAAGAGCAATCATTGCTATGGCTGCATCAAAGGGATGGTCTTTACATCAGATGGATGTAAAGAATGCCTTCTTGCATGGTGATTTGCAAGAAGAGGTCTATATGGAGCAGCCACCAGGTTATGTGCATGCTGTTCATCCTGAGTTTGTTTGCAGGTCGAAGAAAGCCTTGTATGGCTTGAAGCAAGCACCTAGAGCATGGTCTGACAAGATAGGACAGTATCTTGTCACTATTGGCTTTCAGATTTCCAAGGCAGATTTCTCACTTTATGTGAGAAAAACAGAGAAAGGTATTATGCTACTTGTCATTTATGTTGATGATTTGATTATGACAGGTGACAGTGATGAAGATATCCTTCATGTGAAAATGCTATTGAAGCAGAAGTTTGAGATGAAGGATTTGGGAGAGCTGCGTTATTTCTTGGGCATTGAGGTGATTAGATCACCAAGTGGGATACAGCTCTTCCAGAGGCAGTATGGATTGGACATGCTATCCAAATATGGGATGACAAGCTGTAAGCCTATTTCAGTTCCTTTGGAGCAAAATGTGAAGCTGAGCACAGATGCATGTGAGCTTCTAGAAGACCCTACTATGTACAGACACATAGTAGGAAGTTTGATTTATATGACTATTACCAGGCCAGATTTGAGCTATGCTGTTGGATTGGTAAGTCAGTTTATGCAGGCTCCAAGGAAACCACATTTGGATGCGGCTAGACGCATACTCAGGTATGTGAAGTCCACATTGTAGTATGGACTATTTTATGAGACTGGGGTTCAGATACAGTTGCATGGATACACTGATGCTGATTGGGCTGGTAGTATTTCTGATAGACGATCTACCAGTGGATATGTGTTCTCTTTTGGGAGTGCTGCAGTCACTTGGAGCAGCAAGAAACAGCCTACAGTTGCCTTGTCGAGCACAGAGGCTGAGTACAGGGGTGCAGCAATGGCTACATGTGAGGTAGCTTGGTTGCATAAGCTACTTTATGATATGCATCAGTCTACAGATGGACCAGTTGTCATTTATTGTGACAACATGAGTAGTATACACTTAGCAAATAACCCAGTCTATCATGCTAGAACAAAGCACATTGAGGTGCATTATCACTATGTGCGAGAGAGGGTTTTACTAGGTCTTATTGATCTAGTTTATGTCACCACAGAGGATCAGGTAGCTGACATATTCACGAAGGCATTGGGCGCAGAGAAGCTGCACAAGTTCAGAGACCTGCTTGGTGTGCAGGAATTGGGATTGAGCTCAAGGGGGAGTGTTGAGATATCGAGCTCCACTCGTGATACGCCAGGGTGACCGTTGTGTATTTATGTCATCGACTTGTCAGTTGCAGACGCGGTTGGTACACCACCCATGAATAATAGCTACATGATAGCTATCCTTATCTACTCTAGTTCGTGGCTCAGTTAGTATGCCACCTTAGTTAGTTGAGTTTGGTTTGAGACCCATATATAGGGTTCTTCTATTTCTTTGTACTTGAGTTCTTTTTGGCTTACACAACTAAGAAGAGGAAAACTGTTTTCAGCCTCCACCCTTGTGTGTCTTCCCCCATTGTGAAAGCAAGAAAGCTTTAAGCAAGACTCCTTCCTTCTCTCCCACAATCTTGACAAAGGTGAAGCCGATAGCTGTACCGCTTCCACTTGACAGTGATAAGCAAATAGAGAGGGCTGCCAAACAGCCAATTTTGAGGAATCCGGAGCATATTGGCCATAAACTTTCAGCAGAGACTCTTGCTGAATTGAAAATTGTAAATGGTGATTTCTTGCTACCCACAGAGAAGCAATGCTTTCAGGAGATGCTTGAGCGACATGGAAGGGGGTTTGCTTTTTTCCCGCATGAGATTGGATGTGTGAATCCGGATATTGTTGCTCCTATGGTGATCTTTACTATTCCTCATATTCCATGGAACCTCCGACCTATTCCAGTGCCTAAGGCACACCTGCCAAAGCTGATTGATTTATTAAATGAGAAAATCAGGGTGGGAATTCTTGAGCCTTCATTTGCACCATACTTAAACAGGTGGTTTACGGTTCTAAAGAAGAATGGTACTCTCCAATTTATATAGGACATGCAGCCAGTAAACAGAGTTACTATCAGGAATGTTGGTGTAGGTCCAGTTGTGGATGAGTTTGCAGAAGCATTTGCTGGACGTGCCATCTATTCTTTAGGTGATTTGTATTCGGGATATGATCAGTTTCAGCTAGCTTTGGAAAGCAGGGACATAACCACTATGAGAACTCCTATTGGGCTTGTCAGGATGTGTACCTTGCCTCAAGGTGCCACTAATTCTATTGCGCATATGATGAATGCCATGCATAAGGTCCTTCGTGATTATATAACTCAGCTTACCATGCCTTTCTTGGATGATGTGCCCATTAAGGGGTGTGCAGAAGAAGAGAAAAATGAGAGTCTAAATGAGCAGGGATGCAGATACTTTGTGGTGGCTGATCATATTTCAGCTTGTGAAAAGATTTTGGCCAGGTTAGAAGAAGTGAATTTGACACTTTCAGGGCAAAAATCTGTTTTTGGAGTGAATGAGGTTGCCATTGTTGGACATATGTGTGGGTATTATGGCAGGAAACCCTCACCTGATAAGGTGGATGCTATAGGCAAGATTACGGAGTATTGTTCTACCACTTTAGAGGTACAGAGATTCATTGGAGCTTGTGTGTTTTATATGATTTGGATACCCCATTTTGCACACATAGCATATTGTTTATATCAGTTGCTTCGAAAGGGGAAAAAAATTTATTGGGATGAGAGCCACACTAGAGCCATGCGGAAGTTGAAGAAGTTATTGCAGATTGCTCCTACTCTCAGGAAAGCGGATTATAATTGCGGAAGGCCTATTGTATTGATAGTTGACACTAGTCCAATTGGCATAGGTTGGGCTGTGGGTCAAGATGATGTAGATGGAAACAGGTATGCTATTCGGTTTGGGGCAAAAGTCCTAAACGAGAGATAGAGGAGATATCCACAAATCAAGAGGGAGTTACTGGGGATTGTTACAGCTCTCAAATGTGACAAGGAGTACTTTATTGGAGTTTCAGTTGTGGTAGAGATAGATTGCTTGCCATTGATTGGTATGATTACGAGTTGCTCTACTCCGAATATAGCTATGCTTAGATGGATTGCATACATGAAGTTATTAAATCCAAAATTTAAACACATAGCTGGGAAGGATAATCCAGGCAGATATGTTGTCTAGAGCCAGATATGATGATGAGGAGACTCTACTTGCAGAAGAGCATGATGCAGAAATTTCAGCCACTATGGTTGATCATGTTTGTCATGTCTATGATATTGTGGCTTTCATAGAAGAACTCTATGTTGGATATTGGTTGCAGATTGGGAAGTACCTTAGTACACTAAGCAAAAGAGATGAATGGATAGATGAAGAGTTCAAGAAGATCAGAAGGAAAGCTTATGGTTATTTTCTCAAGGACGAATTTCTTTGGAAGCATCCAAAGAAAAGAGACGGATTACCTTTGCGGGTTGTCTGTGATAGAGAGACACAGTTACAGGTGATGAGGGAGTTTCATGAGAGTCCTTGGGCTGGTCATAGAGGAGTGTGGGCTACTTATGAGAAAATCAAGGAGAAATATTGGTGGAAAGGCATGTATAGAGATGTTTCTCACTTTGTAGAAACTTGCAGAGATTGCCAGATGTATTCGGTAGTGTGTCATCGAGATGAGCTTCATCTGACCTATCCGCTATGCATTCATTATAAGTGGGTAGTTGACTTGGTTACTATGCCTATGGGTCTATGGCAAATGAGGTATATTTTTTTGGCTAGAGAGGATCTTACCAATCATGTTGAGGGCAGATCTTTGAGAACGAAGACCACTAGTGCAGTGTGTAAGTTCTTATTGGAAGAAATTTTCTGTAAGGTATGGTTGTGTGGGTAAGATCACTGCGGATCACGGTGAATTGGATGCAGATGAAGCTAGGGAGTTTTTCTCTCAACTAGGAATCAAGTTGGCTCTAACCACAGCATACAATCCAGAGGGAAATGGAAAGAGTGAAAGAGGGCATCCGCCGATAGTGAAAGAATTAGCCAAAGCATGCAGAGGACGGATTGGAGAATGGCCGAAACTTCTACCATTTTCTTTGTGGGCTGATCGTACGACTCACAGTGTTACCACAGGATATATGCCTGCAGAGTTGATGTATGGTCAGAAACCGGTTATGCCGAAAAGTTGTGTGTGGGGATTTGATACTTTGTACATATTTAGTTGTTGTGATTATACTTTTGTTCTACGTAGGCAGTATAGTGAAGAGGGTTTGGAGCAAGAGGAACTTATCAATAATGCTCTAGTTGGCATGTCTTGCCAAGTAGACGAGGAGGTTTTGATCAACAGTTCACAGGAGCTTTGGGAGATGTGGCTGAGACTAGCACAGATTCTGAGATTGGTTATGTATATGGTGCTTTGATATTCGTAGGTGTGGATGGTGGAGTTCTTTGTGAAGTTCAATATTTTCAAAATGACATGCATGTTAGCTTCCGTATTAGATCTTCTATGACTGCTGCTATATCTTCTCTAGGCATCTACAATAGAGGTACTTTGGTTGTATATGATGGGGCAGGAATAGAGGAGCTGAAAGAAAAAGCAAGAAGGGGATGACTATTTTTAAATGAGGTCTTTTTGGAGGGAAGCAAGAATGAAAGATGATGAGAGAAAGAAAGGGGTGGCTTTTCTGGTTCGGGAAAAAAAAGAAGGGAGAAAAAAAAAGAAGTGGAGGAAGTGGTGGGCAGAACGAGGAAGGAAGACAAGAGAAAGGGAGGATACTGGAGAGCAAGAGTGAGAATGATTGTGCGCATGCGTCTCAGGACAGCATCAAAGATGGAATGCAAGTTGTGGATGATGAGATGTTAAGGTTGTTCCATGCGGACTGGACTTTGGCCGACCTGGGTTTACACGATTCAAAGAGCATCGGTTTCATCCTTCGATATCAAACACACGTCGCATTTATCCCCATGTTCACAATCTAGATGGGTTTTTTGTTGCTAAGCTAAGGAAGCTCAGCAATCATGATAAGCGGAACTCAACCGGGGAGGACAACGAAGGGAGAAATGAAAAAGAAAACAGGGAAAAAGGGAGATAATGGCTTTTAGGTGATGAGAGCCTTCAGAGCTCTGAGATTAACATTAGCAATGATTGCAATCGCACAATCAGTAATGTAGAGAGTGTTAAAATGAACGTGGAAGGGATCTTATCAGGCCATATGATGACCATTGACAGTGGAGAGCAAAATATAGTGCTGACATTAGCATGCAATCAGAAGCAGAAGATTCTGCTCGACTTATTGAAGTAGGACAGGGTCCCAATGTTCAGACTAGTTGAACAGGAGGTGATGCACCTTCAAAACGAAAAATTCCAGTTCTTGTGCTTTTTATCACCTTGTCGCTACTTATTGTTTGAGGGTTGAGAGTCGGACGGGTCCACCGAGAACAGATCAAGGCAGGGTTCGATCCGGTGCTTCTCTTCGACAGGTTTTTGGTGCCGCGCCATGATCTTTCCTGACTGATGCAGACTAGTAGCCCGTCTCACCACCGGGAAGAAAAACTGCAACTGCTAAGCTCTTCAGCTAGAAAAATCGAAGTGCAGAAGTTGATCCACCCCAGGGCAAATCTTTTCTGCTAGCTTTTTTGCTGTTTCAGTACTGCTGTGCCGCATGACCTATGGAAACCATTTTGCAAGCTTGTCCCCTTCTTGACTTCCCATCCTGGTTTGCGGCTCGACTTCTATTCGGCTACCTATTTGTTCTGGCCTTACTTGAGCGGCTTCTTCCTGGACGCCTAGTTGCTGGTGTTGTTCTCTCAGATAGCAGTAGAAAATACTACAAATGCAATGGTCTATGGTCGCTTTTGTTGATTTTGACTGGAGTTTGTGATTGAACAGGGGCTTTGTGTCAACAGTTTACAATGGAAGTTATGCTTAATTCTTCCACTTGAAATTCTTATGTAAATCATATTAAGAGTAGAAGTGTTCAACTTGACACTCATAAATTATGACCTGCGTAAATCTTCACCTTTTTGCTTGTAAGAGTGTATTTCATATAGCACTGGTGTTCTCTCTGTCACAAGGAAGATTTCTATAGGGTTCAAAACTTTTCAAAGAATTCTTAAAGGCTGTGGATTCTTCCGAAAAGTTGTTGAAATATAAATATGATTCTTTGTGGAGGCTGCCACTATTGACCTTCTATCCTGAAATTATTCAAAGTCCTCTGTGGTCGTGACTTTGCTTTCAAAACCCTTCGACAACGGGTGGATTCCTGGCGATCAAGAACCTCTATTTACAGCCTCTGATTACGAAGGACCGGCCTGTAACGGCGGAGGACCACTCCTACATCGCTTTCTTCAAGTCGCCTTATACAGAGAAAAGAGTAATTTCCATATCTCTCATAAAGCTTCAAAGCTTAAGTTTCAAGGTTATAAAGCTTAGTGTTAAGCTTTAAGAAGCTTAATGCCATAAAATCGTCATCGGGCGGTGTCAGTATACATCCGTCATGATTTTCCGAGCAGAAACGCCCCCCCCCAAAATTTGACGACTTACTCATTACTAAGCTCTAAGCTTAGTTACCCAAGTACTAAATCACATAAAGCTCCAAAAACTCTGCAAGTTTCGTAAGTCTGCAACTCCGGCAAGTAACCAGAAGTCAAAACCGACTTGTGCTCAAAACTCCCATTAAGGACTGTTCCTGCGTAGAAGCACCGAACTGCAAAGTTGTTCCTTGGAAGACTCTGTTCGCATACGTAGACTTGCTGAACAAGTTTTAGGCACACGCAAAAGGTCAAAACACAGATTTTTCAAAGATTTCAAATCCCGTAATTACCAAAGACAAAGACTGTGAAAGCCAAACAAAAATATATAAGCCTTGTACACCCGATCTTGAGCTACGCTCATCCCCTAATTGGATTTTGAGAGTGTGAGGTCTTTTGAAGTTTTGCAGGATGACGGAACAAAATATGGATGATTTAATGGCTGAAGGCGATCTTCCTGAACCTATGATGGAACAAAAAGTGGATTTAATTATGATGCAGTTGGACGAAGAACGACAAGCCTGGCAAGCATTGCAAGTTCAATTGGCCAATTTACAAAGATTGACTATCGATAAAGAGGAACCACAATCTGAAGATCTTATCAGACGTACCATCGATGCGACTCTCGAAGCTCAATCCATTCGCAAAGAAACAAAGATAAGTAAAAGAAATTTCAAATTCCGTACTTTCAATGGCACTCGAGATGGAAAAACTGTTCTTGCATTCATCAGTCAGTTTGGCGATTCCTTTCATGAGGAAACATACGTTGAAAAGATAAAATCAAGTATGTCACTAATCATTTAGTGGATAGAGCATCTCTTTGGTGGACCGTGGTTCATAAGAGTATAGATTGTCCCACTACCTAGGAGAATTTCAAGAAGAAGTTTATGCAGAATTTCCTTCCTCCACAATTCCATGAAAAAGCCATAAAGCAATGGGACCTTCTTCAACAAAGAGATCGTGAGTCTATTTCTCAGTACATCGAATGCTTTTGGAATGCATTACTCCAATTACGCATGCTTAAAGACGTACCTGAAGTGACTCACAAGCGCAAATATATGTCTGGATTACTTGGGCACTACTACCTTGAAGTCAATATGTTCAAGCCTGCAACTCTTGAAGATGCAATTTTTTTAGCTCATGACACTGAAGACAAGATCTGAGGAAGAGACAAGCGTCCACAACAATTTCAAGCAAATGGTAACTATGGTTCTAAGCAATTCAAATCAAATTTTAGAATATTCAATCAAGGTCGTTTTCCTTCATCATCTTTCCGTAACTCTTGGACAAAACCACTTGCTTTGCCATCGAATACCAATCAAAACCCCAAGCCATCTTCACAGCCAAATCCTAATATTCCTAGACTTCTTGCCATTGCAAATAATGTATCTAAAGCCAAATCTATAGTGTGTTATAAATGCCATCAACTTAGACATTTAGCAGCCAATTGCCAATCGAAGAAGCCACCTATCCATATCAACTATCTTGGAGCAATGGAAGATGAAGAACATGAAGAAATGCTTGACTTTACAGAAGATGAAGACAACATTACTACTCCTTTGGATACTTTACCAGGTATGCCAACTCCACATTCTTTGTTGACAATGAAATGTTTAGTGCATGGAAAAGAAAAGATCATTTTGCATGATGATGGTAGTACACATGATTTTATTTATGCAAAGTTAGTGAAAGAATTGAAATTACAAACTGTTCCTACGCATTATCGCATTAAAGCAGCATTCTTAGGCACAAGGTATAATGGAACACAAGAGGTGCATGATTTAGAAATTCAAATTGGTGAATATACTGAAAGAAGGAATTTTCTAGTTGTACCATTACAGTCCAGTGATATTATTTTAGGCTTGGCGTCATCAGCATAATCCCTTTATAGATTATTCCACACATTCAATTAATATTCATTTTCAAGGAAAATACATTACATTGTATGGTATGCATGCATCTAATGCTTTTCCACTGCTTACTCATACTCAAGCTAAACGTGCATTACACAAAAGTAGTAAATCTTATCTAATTTGGGTGAATGAACTGCAAGCTAAAGAAAAACATATGCATCCTAGGCATAAAGAATTCCTTGTACAATTTAAAGACTGTTTTGTTGAAGATCTACCACCTGGATTACCTCCTTCACGTCCTGAAGACCACAAAATAGATTTGATTCCTGGTACACAACCACCTTGTAAAGCACCATATAGGCATAACCAGATAGAGTAAAAAGAAATTCAAAATCAAATTGAGGAATTATTAAATAGAGGATTGATTAGACCTAGTAGTTCTCCATTTGGTGCACCTATTTTGTTGGTAAAGAAGAAGAATAATACTTATCGTATGTGCATTGATTATCGTGCCCTAAATAAGATTACTGTAAAGAATAGATATCCAATTCCTAGGGTCGATGATCTTATGGATAAATTACAAGGTTTTGCCATATTTAGTAAAATAGATCTTAAATCTGGTTTTCATCAGGTGAGATTAGATAAATCTGACATATTCAAGACTGCATTTAGAACACAATTTGGTCATTATGAATTTTTAGTAATGCGTTTTGGATTGACTAACGCACCTGCTACATTTAGTAGAATGATGAATCGCATATTTTTGAAATATCAGCATTGTGTTATTGTATTCTTTAATGATATCTTGGTATTCAGTAAAAATGAGAAAGAACATTATGAACATCTGTCTTTGGTTTTCAAGTTGTTGAAAGATAATCATAAGGTTGACCCTAAGAAGATAGAAGCAATATTGAGCTGGCCTATACCTAAAAATGTGCATGAGTTACGTTCTTTTCTAGGTCTTGCTAGTTTTTACAGGAAATTTGTGCGAAATTTTTCATTACTTGCTTTGCCTTTGACTAAACTTTTAAAGAAAGGTATTGTTTATCATTGGTCTGATAATCAACAGAAATCTTTTGATTTATTGAAACATGCATTAACCCATGCTCATGTATTACAACTACCTAATTTTAACATACCATTCTTTTTAGTAGTTACTGATGCTAGCGGATCTGGAATAGGAGCCGTACTTATGCAAGATAATCATCCCATAGCCTATTCTAGTTGTAAACTGAAACCCTTCGAACTTAAATATTCCACATATGATAAAGAATTATTAGCTATGGTACAAGCTTTAAGACAATGGAAACATTACTTAATGGGTTCTGAGTTTATGATTAAGACTGATTAACAAAGTATTAGACATCTCCTTAGTCAACCCCAAATATCTGACCGACATATCAAATGGGCAGCTTTTATTCAGAGTTTTCATCCCATTATCCAATATCAACTAGGTAAAGAAAATGTAGTGGCCGATGCATTAAGTAGAAGACCAACCATTCATAATATCTCTGTCATATCATTTGATTCTCTAACTTCTATGAAAGATACTTATCATCAGGACATTACTTTTCATGCTGATTGAAATAAATTAGTTGGAAATAACTGGATTCCTATTGATTCACTGTCTTATAATGATGGATTCATGTTTTATGAAAAGAGATTATGTATTACGGTTCCATTCAGATCTTTTGTTTTGAATGAGATTCATTGTCCTCCATATCAAGGTCATAGAGGTATCATATCTACTTTGCGTACATTGACTGAAGATTTTTATTGGCCACATATGGACACTGATGTATCTAACCTTGTTTTTGAATGTTTGATTTGTCAAAGAGTTAAGAGACACCATAGTAAACAATATGGATTACTTATGCCTTTATCTATTCCATCAAGACCATGGGAACAGATTTCTATGGACTTTATTACTGGTTTACCTAATACTAAAGCTAACCATGATATGATTTGGACTATAGTAGACAGGTTTAGTAAACAAGCATATTTCATTCCATGTAAGAAAACTTTAACAGCATCTCAGGCAGCACAATTGTTTTTGAAAACTGTTTTCACTAATCATGGATTACCAAAAGTTACTATTTCTGACCATGATTCTAGATTTTGTAACAACTTTTGGATTACTTTGTTTGCTAACCTAGGAACAAAGATTGATTTCTCATCTGCATTTCATCCTGAAACTAATGGACAAACAGAAGCCACTAACAATACTATTTTAGATCTTTTACGTGCTTACGCTATTTCTAAACCATAGACATGGGACACACATTTGCATTTACTGCAGTTTGCATATAACAATACACCACACACATCTACAAAGAAAGCACCGTTTGAAGTGATTTATGGTTATAGATTATCTACACCTGTTGCATCTTTATCAAATAGAATTCAGAGTGCTGATGATATTGCTAATATGCATGTCACTATTTTTGATGAGGTTAAAGACATGATTGCCAAAGCCAAGCAATCGTATACAAAACAAGCCAATAAGAAAAGACAGGCCATGAATCTCAAAGTTGATGATTATGTTTGGTTGAGAATAGAAAAACGTAGATTACAAAGTGTAGATAAACACCCAGTTGTGAAATTAGCACCTAGATTCTATGGACCATTTAAGATCATTCACAAAATCAATGACAATGCATTCAAGTTAGAATTACCACCTCACTGGAAAATTCACAACACATTTCACATCAGTTTATTACGACCCTTTAGAGGCCAATTACCTATACACCCTGTTTATGAAAACCCACCTTTGTTAGGGAAGAGAGATGATTGGAATGGTAGGGTTAGACAATGGTCATCAGACAATGGTACTGAATGGATGGGCTCTTGTTGCACCCTTTAGACTTCTTCTTCCAATATTGATGCAATCAATGCTACTACTTCAGTCTCTAGTAAAACATGCCGATCTAGCTAGATTATCTTCAACAAGTTGTTCTTGAATGTTGGGACCAAACTCAATAAATCTCCTAGTGGAATGGTAATGGGAATTGTACCCCATGAAGTTTGGGTGTCTCATTCATTCGGAGCTACCTATGCTGAGATTGAAGCCAACCTCACAGGTTTAGTAGAATCAAGAGTCATAGAAGTGGTGTCATAGCTAATACTCTAATGGATACTTCTTGTCTTGGATGTGTAGGTGTGATTAGCATAGGAGACTCCTATGGGCTTATTGTCTTTACCTTTTTTCTTCTTTCTTGATTGAGTAACCATGTTGACTTTTGGATTAGGGAGTATTTTTATTTTCACCGTGTTGATAGCTAGCGACTGAGTTTGGTCATGACTCTACCACTTTTGGGCATCATATTGCTAGGCCTTGAGACATTTAGATCTCAAGTGGCCTTCTTGCATACAAAAAAAACAATGTTTATTTGGGGGGTAATAATATCCTTCTTTGCCTCCCTAATTTCTTCCTCCTCCTCCATAGCTTATGTTAGGAGATGGATAATCTTGTTGTATATAGGACATTGTGGGTGCCATGGAAACAAAGGGTCTTGGGTGATTCCAATTGCTAGCTACACTCCTCTAGCACCACCATGCCAGTACCTTGTATTACCCATCTCACTATGAGCATTATACTAGCAAAAATTGGTATTGTGAGTTGATGTGTGGCAAATGCCACACCACCACTGATTTAGATCACATTCGGTAGCCAAGTGACCCTATCCTTGGTACACTAGAGATTTTCGAGGAAAAATTTTAAAGTGCCCTTTGAGGTTTTGTAGGCCTCGTCCTTTCTCTTGGACTTAGTCATCGACTCTCAACATTCATCTTTCTTAGAGTCCTCCTCCTCACTAATACTTACTTCATCTATGTGTACAAATCCATATTGGAGTTGCCACGTTCCATCCAACAATTTTTGTCAGTGGGTTTGGCCAAATTTATTCCTTTTTCATTCTTATCTTTGGCCAAGAATATCAAGAACATCTCAATGTAAAGTGCACATTGGTAAAAATAATCTAGGTCATGATTGGATAGGTCTCCCATAGTAAAAGGCTTTACAGATTTTTCTATTCAAGCCTTATACATACAAGAAGTGCAATATTTTTCCATTTGGTTGGTCATCTTGGGATATTTGTACTCTCAAGTCTTTAACCCAAGATATATAGCTCTGGACTATGGTAATACCTTGTTTTAGCCTATGTACTTATTCAAGTTTCTAGGCATTGATCTATTCTAGCTGGAATTGCAAACAAAATTCCATCCAAGTATTGTTAAATATTGCCTAGTTGTTTTCTATAGCAAGCCAAGTTTCCATCTCTTTTGACATTGAGGCTCGAATATGGCCACCTTGTGGTTCTACTTGGGTAGGAAAATTGATAGTGTATGCCACTTCAAATTGCCGAAGGAATCCAAGTCCTCATGTGTTGAGCCAATAAACTTTGGAAATGGAACCCATACTCGGATAGAACACGGAAGAACGGTGTGCTAGGGGAAATTGGTGGACCATGGTGCATATCCATGTCTAGGGTAGGCATAGAGTGTGAGCACTATTTGTTGGGTTGTAGAGTGGATTGTTTCACTTGAAAATCATTATTGTTGGGAAAGGAAGTTCCCTTTGGATTCAAATCCAACACCATTTCTCATGCCCAAACCACTATGAGAACACAAAGTTTCTAGGTGAGAACTAATTGCACTCACTTTGCAGAATATCAAAGCCTTTTCATACCCGGACCTAACATACGGGTATGCTAACATTATCTACTTAACTATAAAGAATACCAACAGAAATAAGCACCATACTAAGTTGCTGAGTGTCGTTCATGCCAAAAAGGGAATTCTCATATATTCCACAAAATTTATACAAGAGATTGATGATAGACATTGGACATGGAGTTCATCTTTGCACTAATCTATTTAGACAAAATACATAGCATGGACTGGACTACTTGATCACTACTTGTATAATAGTGGATTTTCATTAAGTTTTAGGAAATTTTAGGACACAAATAGTGGGTCAAAGGAGGAAGTAAAGAGGAATACAAATGGATCATGCAAAGTCAAGAGAAGAGGGATAGGCTCAAGGTAACTAAGGGTGAGTCCATGTAAAGATGACTTGAGGAGTAGAAGAAGCAAACATAAAAGACTGAGGAGGAGGAGGAGGAGGAGGAGGAGGAGGAGGAGGAGGAGGAGGAGGAGGAGGAGGAGGAGGAGGAGGAGGAGGAGGAGGAGGAGGAGAAGAAGAACATAGTACTTCTTCCTTGATCCTTATATAACATAAGGTACCAGTGCTATCTTAAAGTCCTTTTGTCATGATTCTCTACTAATCTACCACCTTGCATTACTATATCACTATTGCTAGAGTCGATTACCTCTTTTTTGCCACCTTCCATGAATGCTATTTTGGATTGCCAATAAAGCCATCTTGTGCCTAACACTTGGGAGGAAATTAGTTGTTTTTAGATTGAATGGTAAGTGCAATTGGGCCCTTTAGTAGTGCATTGGTTGGCTTTTGAGTGAATGATAAGTGTAATTGAGCCCTTGGGAGTACAATAAGTTAAAATACAAAGTTATCTAAGATTGTACATGCGAGATGGTTACCAAGAGAGGATGGGAAAATAATCTTTTATTGTATGAGGCTTGTTTAAAGATATTATAAAACCTTACATGCAAGGACCTTGTTAATTGTCCTTTATGATAGAGAGATACAATGGGATTGGTCTAGACATGGATGCATAGTTGAAAGGGATGCTTGCATAGAAAACTCTTCCCCTATATTTATTTCCTAGGTAGCTTAGGGTGAAATTGCAAGCAGTTCTTTTTATGAATAGTTGCTTCTAATTAGGAAAATAAGGAAATAATGAAAATAAAGAGAAAGAGTAAAACTTATTGTAGCTCTCATGAAATTACCTTGGTTATGGAATCAAGAGGTAGAATGTTAAAATGATATAAATGCATAATAAGATTCAAAATTCCAAGTGACAGAGCTGCTGCCATTAACTTTAAAGATGACGGAGTTCCTAAAAATAGTGAGGATGCACATACAATCTTGTCAATATTTATTGCTTGGAATTCTTCTGGGAAGTTGTGCCTTAGCTCCTGGTGCAGCTCCCTATTATATGCAACATCGATATCGTCCACATCAGAAGGCGGCATTGTAAAAAACGCAAAGATAGGCTCAGTTTGGATCAAGATCAGGTCGTACTGCTACGCACACTATAGAAGGTGCAATCATGAGACGAGCTTCTGGGGCAATGGTAGCCACCCAAGTGGGCTTCCTAACCCTAAAAGGGTTTGAAAAAATTCCTTCTCTGCTGGCCACACAAAGGCAAACCCTAAACTGCTTATTTCCTAGTAGTCATAGCAAAAAACCTAAAGCTTTCTTCATTTTTCAATTTTTTCACACTCCTACTATCACTAACTGTGATTCTAATCACTGCTTGATCTTCTCCAAAGTTAGTTGAAGATTTGAAAGCTCTATTTCAAAGTCTCTTATCCTCAGTGGACCTCCTTAGTTCATCAAACAACCCACTTTTCACATCTCAAGTGGCATAAACTTTGAGATGAGTGCTTGTAAGCACTAATGTTGAATTTTACAATCATGTTGCTAGCTGGATATTGACTCATTTTTTTTAAATTAGAAAATTAAATCCATCAAGTGATTTATGTCATTAAACTCTTCTTGCTTGGTTGTAAGGCTATGTGTACATTGATAAACACATAGACCATATCCCAATATTAGTTTGCTGCTGGTAATTCAGAGATATGAGTGTCATTGTACTCTCGTCTAATTCATCCCATAGCAAAGAGTTGATTGATAAGTCACGCTCCACCAAAAACTCCTCTAATAGGCCACATTATGAGGAAGAGCCTGAAGTTCAGTCAAAGCTCACCTCGTTGAAACCTAGGAAAATAGTAAAGCTTGAATCAAGGGTTGTTTGAAGAACATGATCTCCTAAATCCTATCTTGAGATATTGCATATGTATGACTTCCAACCGTTTTCAACTCTACAACTTTAAAAGTTGGTTATAATCTAGAAGCCTATCAGTTCTGCTATTTGGTTGTACTTGGCCACCTGTGAAGGACTAGACACTGCCATTACTTAAGGCAATAGGTAAGACCTTCCTATAATGGCCATGGCCTATGCAGATGTAAGGCCTCAAATTCGAAAGTTCAATGGAAAAGATTTCCATCCTTGGCAAGTCCTGGTAAAATATAAAATGATGGAAAGAGGCTACTGGCCCTTCATAAAAGGGACCAAAGTTATTGACCCATCCAATCCCCTTGATGTAGAAGATGATGAAAGGGCTTAGGCCATCATCATGTTTCATTTAGATGAATCTTTAATTCATCATATTAACCAACTCTCCACTGCCAAGGAGAAGTGGGATGAACTTGAAAGGCTCTACGATTCTATAGGGAAGAGCTCCAAGATCTTTCTAAAGATTAAGTTTTTTAGCTTGGAGTACAAATAGGGAGAAGATCTAAGCAAGTTTATTTCATATATGAAGGGGCTTGTGGCACAACTAGCCTTCGTTCAAGCACCCATTCATGATGAAGATGCCATTGCCATCCTTCTAAAGTTTGTAAAGAAGGCTTTTCTAACCCTTGTGATTACCCTAGCTAATATCCAGAACCCAACCTTGGCAAGTACCATCCAGTCTTTCCTAGATGAAGAGAAGAGAAGCCATACTCTGAAGGGACAATGCGCATTACTTCCCATGAGCAAGTGTTAGTTCATACCACTTCTAGTAAGTGCTCCTTTTGTCACAAAAATGGCATATTGTAAGCAGTTTCTAGAAGAAATATCCTGACAAAATGAAGTGCAATAAATGCAACAAGACCAAGCATATCACCAGTAAGTGACCCAGTGTTCTAGAAGTACCTAAGGAATTGGAGGCCAACTTTGCCTCCCAATCCACAGATGATCGACTCTTTTGAGTCTTGTAACACTCTCTACCTATAACCTTCTTTTGTAGCTTGATTTATAAAGGCATCTCATTATGGATTAAGGGGGGCATCCTATCATGCTGTTTCCAATGCCACCTGGCATTGAGGGGGGGTGTTGAGAAATAAGCATGGAAACACAAGAACTCTTCTTATACTAGAGAGGATAAGGGTAGCTAGGTGTAAATGGATTGGAGGACAGGGAAGCAAGGGGAAACCCTAATTCTAACCCCTCCAGACGTTATATAAACAACCTAAAGTACACATACATTTGAGGAGAGTGTACTAGTTGTACCTTGAACAACTGACTAAACAAGATCTTATTCTTGTACTTGAGCTCTCTCTCTCTCCCTCTTGTGCACACATATGCAATCGAAAGCTTCATGTGATGCAAGACAAACAAACATCTTGAAGCCCCATATCAAGCAGAAAAGAAAACTATAGATCGTACACGTAATCGTGTCATAGCAACCAAACCATAATAATCGGGATGTGAGTAGAACTTCTATAATCAAATTGGACAATAGAAACAACTCGAAAGTCTGCACGTGCCCATCCCACGAAGCGCATTTATTGAAAAGAGAAAAAAGTGCAATGAGGGGAATTAGTTTAATGAATGGTTCATTTTAAGAAATTAGTTAAAAATGGGTGAAATTTTATTGTGTTAAACCTTAAAAAAGGAAACAATAGTTCCTTCTTAAAATGTTAATTACAAATTATTAGGGTGAAGCTGTGCATTCAACAAAACCCGAACTCAGTTTCCCAGATTGAGGTCTCTAAATGCATATAACACCATATTGGGGAATATGGGAAATTTTCATAATTTTGGGACACGTGGTCAAATATTTGGATTTTTTATAACTTGAACACTATAACTCCAAATTGAGTGCTCTATAGCTCAATAGATTCCATTTTTTCAAGTGCTTTCCAATGATAGGTCACATCATATGGTTTTGAGAAACTTATGGGCATGTTATTCGGGTGCCACCTTTTTAGTATTCAAAAAATGGGAATTGGGAGATTCCCAAACTCACTAATATTGTGTAATATTTGTTCATTAGAAATTAATGGTGTCTGGAGCATTTTTTTTCTAGCGTGTGCATTTTGTGATGGCCAGTTCACTGTTAATTAAAATTACACGTGTGTGAAGCGCACGAATCGCATGTTAAGTGAACAGGTGGTTTATTTTAATTTACTAGAAAAATGTGTGTTTTGTGCGAGTGCGCGTGGAAAAGTGGGTGATTAAAGTTTATTTTAACAATTAACCATGGTTGTGGAGTAACCAAAAATAAATAAAGTAGAAAATATAAAAAAAATACATAGCAAGGGTGTGTATGTAAGAAACTGAATGTACATGTATCAGTTCCAAGATGCAATGAGTCCAAAAAGACAAAAGCCACTAATTGGGAAAGTGTGACTCCTCATTAAAATAATAAAATCAAGTCAAGGTTAGTGTGGTCATATTTGGGGTGTTTGCTTGTTATTAGTATTTGTGTGTTGTTATTATTATTATTTATTTAGTTTTTTTATTTTTGATTTTATTTTTAAAATTTTTATTAATGAGCTTTCCACAATCAAACCTCAGTGAAAGTTGAACCATCAGGTTTCAACAATGTGTCTAAATTTATCGAGCACTTTTAGCTTATTTTCAAAATTTGAAATAATTTTTTATGATTTAGGTAAAAAATTAGCATTTTGGCCCTAAAATAATATCTTATCCATTGGGCACAACATTTTCAGCTTATGGAACATTCTAAAAATATGCAATAAAGTTGATGTTATTTTTAACATTTTTTGTGAAATTATTTATGATTTTTAATGAATTTTATTCAAATTTTAATGAATTTTAAAAGGATTTTCAATATGTTAATTTCTTTCAATTAAATTTTTGCATCACGGCTAGAAAAATAATCTAGAAAACTTTTCAATTTGCTAAAGAAAATTGTAGCTATTTTTTGGTTTTTAAAGAAATTTATAGGATTTTTAAATACATTTTAAGTGTTTTAAAGTAATTTTGAGTGTTTATCTGGTTTTTGGAATAAAAAAGGAGGTACCCAAGTCTGCATGTGAACAGATGCGTGCAAACAACTGAGCATGCACCACCGTACGGAGAAGGCAGGGGGATGCGCGTCCTCGCGCATGAGCACTTGTGAACAACTCCCGGATGTGGCACGACAACTCCCACGCGTGACCTTGCGAACTCCCACAACTGCGTCGTCGTCGACATCTTTGTCTGCCCGTCTACCTTTGTAATCCAGAAAAATATCCTCAATGCTTCTCGGAATGACGCTTGCTCCTCCACGAAGTCTGCTTGAATTTCAGCTTCTAGATCCTCAGCATTGTGTGAATAGCCTGGTTGGCTTCATCAAGAGTCATGGCAGAGCATATGCTCACGAGCATATCTCCTTCTCTCTGAAGCAGCAGAGCAGCAACGTCCTCCCTTCTTCCCTTCTAACGGCCTTCTCTGATGTTTTTTTTCCTTCTAAAGAAAAGATAGGATTACCCTTCAAAACCAAGGGAGGCTCAAACAATCTGGCACCCTATAATACAGCCTTGTGATACCACTGTTTATCCCCTTCCAGATAGGAGAAGTCATACACTTCAGACGAGATTGAGAGGTGTTTGCAGAATCGTTAGAATTTTGAAACTATGGTCGTAGTCATTCCTTAAACATCCATCAATAAACAAAAATTTTCTCCAGCCTTAGAAAGCTAGCAGCCTCCAAGCCCTGACTAGAACAAAAATATTGCAGAAAAGGATCAATACAGAGTTTTTTATTCGTTCTCCCCTGCATACCTCCTGTGGAGCTCTATCGACGACCTCGTTCTTGCCCTCTGACGGTCTGATTTCTTGCTTTTTTCCCCCAAAATCTTTACATAAGCATTCAGATTTAATGGTGCCAGCTTTTGCCTCCTCATCGCAAAATTTTCAAGCCTCATTCCCCTGCGTGTCGACTCCTTCTCCCCCCCTCCGAATTCTGTCCCTCTTGATTCTTCATAATTCTCCGTTTTTTTTCCCCCCAAAAGCCTCCTTTTTCAAAAATAGCCATCCGTGGCAAAGCCTCCTTTTAAAAATAGCCCAAAAGCTTCTCTTTTTCCCCTCAAAGCACGGCTCTATCCCAGAAAAAATTGTCATTTGTCGAGTGCTCAGTGCTGTGGTTGGTTTGCTTCCTAAATTAAATTCTGAGGCGGCATTTTGCGACCATGACTTTGACCTGCCAGCTGGAAGGCATGAAAAGGTAGTCCCATTTCTTTGATACAACATCCCGATTCAGTGTTGATGGGTTACGTGCATTTGAAAGCTTTGCTGACGAACGAGGAGGTTGCATTGTCAAATGCAAATCATTCATGTCCACATCACGATATCCACTCTTTTCTTCATCCTGTTTCTCTAATTGTGATGTCCTCTTCAAAAGATGATTATTGTCAAGTGCATCCATCTGCAATTGCTTTTCCAAAGTTCTGATTTTGCTTCTCCTTCCCTGACTAACAGCAGGACAGGCTAAACCATGTGATGAATATTCTGAAGAAAACTCTTCCGAGCTTTGGAATGCTGAAGATAATATGCCAGACACAACTACTGGGATAGTATTCTCCTCAATTTGACTACTATTGAAAGGAGATGCTTTTGTTGATGCTACTTGTTCTGACTCATCAATCAAATTAAAATTCTCTTTGTTGCCTTTCAAATCTGTACCTCCTATTTCACATGCATCTTCTTTTGTACCACCAATGCCAAGAAAGTCATGAAATACAACTTCTTTTCTGGCCATAGAGATGTCATGACAGAAAAGTGCACCATAGTGTCATATACCCTCCTCATGGACGCAAATAGCTGAATTCCCTTGTCAACATAGCCAAGGATAAGGAAACTCCAAAAAAAACTCATTACGTTGTGGTATGCAGTCAAACATATGCTGAACATCAAGCAATCTCCCACATTTGGCATATTTATCCTCCAATGTACTTCGATTTGCATCTCTTGGAAATAGTTTAGTACTTCCTCACAAAACCCATAATCGGCATATCTTAAAATATAAAAAAAAATCCCTGTTCTTCTCTGTCTTCAGCATAGAATGAAAGAGCAAACATAACAACTAAGTATGTACAAAGTATCAAATCACACGCACAACTTTTGGGTGGTTTTCACACCTCGAATGCGCAGCAATACGACAACGTATAGGGCGTGATTCAATGTGCCACCATGGGGCTTTGGTAGCCTATCTACCAAGCTTCATTCCCGTATAATTTTTTTAAAAAATGATCAAGTATCCAACTCACAAAGAACCAAAAACCAGGGCTGCCCAGAAACCCTAACTGCAGACTCCATAGCTAGTGAAACTCAAGCTTTAACTTTCTTCATTTTCTCAGTCCTCTTGGTACAGTGAAGTTGGCACCACTCTAATTTGAAGATTCCAAAAAGGATTCTCATCAAGGAGGGAAATTTGTGAAGAATTTGGAAGATTTGGAGATCTTTACCCTTCAAAGATCTGCTGCAACTCTCAAGCCTCTAACCATTCAAATGTGAATGTTTAGCAAGCTCAATTGCAAGAGAAGATTTGGATTTGGAAGGATAGAAGCACTCAAGTTCAACAAGAGTGTAAGAAACAATCATCATAGTATCTCTTGATACTACATACAAAGTGTGCCTTCACACTACTGTCTTATGTCCTTTGACACACTCAAGATCAGCTCATTGCTGATTACTCTTAACCTTTTTAGGCTGATCCTCACTAATGAGAGTACCAAGCATGAAGAATTTTAAATGGATATCTTGTTCGACAAGTAACATTACTCTTGTTGCTCATTTCAAACACATAGAAGATGTGCTTGTCCTACCTACAGGGAATGATTGGAGTCGTGAGCATTTGAGTGCTATCACTAGTTCAAGAAATGCCTCCTACCTTGAAGATATTGCAAGAGATTGAAGTCATTTCCATTGCCTCAAAGATGATACCTTTGCTTGAGGGAGACATGGACATGAAGAATAGTACAACTAATGCAAGCAAAGTCAATAAAGAAGAAGACTAGGAGAACCTAGAAGAAGAGGACAAAAGATCAAAGTGGTGGACACTGAAGCTGCAAGTAAAGTGAAGAATAAGTACAAGATCAAGATAGACTACATTGAAAAGAAGACTTACAATGAATTGAATATCTATGTAAAAAGAAATGTTGAAAACTGCAAGGGACTGACGGGGTCCTTGACCCAATTTTTCACTAGACTTTTTAGCCTTGTAATGCCTAGCCCTAATGCTTCTGACATAAGCTTGTAAATTTCTCATGTAGCCTTGGACTACAGCCTATGTACACTTTGTGAGCCCTTGTTACAACCTTTGGATGACCACCATGTTTGTGGTACCCACACTTAGCCTTTTTTTGGGATAGCCCTTTGGTGTTTTGCCATGTCTATGGTGTGCCCAGACTTTTCAGGTGTTGCTTTCACTAAAGCCTCTACACACTTTGTACTTTCTGGTTGTGATTGAGGAGGGTTGTTGAGATTTACAATCACACCCACTATGGCCTCTTTATATGAGGCAGTTTAGGCTTAGGACATGCATAGAGACTAAATCCCATATGCACAGAAAGGGAAACTGCTACCCATCCAACAACTATAAAGCATTGTACATGACTACCACTTTAATATATGATGAATGCAATATCATGATACTTTTCCATTTCAGTTAGTGTCTTGGTCATTGTCAGTCTTATACACAAGATTGTGTTTATGAGTCAAAGTCTTAATCTTGGAACCTAATTCACTTGTGTAATAGGTCAAGTATTGTTTATGTCATCATGAGCTGAATCTTCCTCTTCGATCCACCATAGCTATTGCCATGCTCTAGATCCCGTGTCTTTTCACAGACAAAACCATATCCTCAAGATCAGCAAAAGGGTTATCAAGAACATTAGGTAAATCCATCTTGACCATTGTGCAAAGAATGAGGAAGCTATTGACAGTGATTGTCAGGATCCCCAAGGGGGGTAATACTTCTTGAGGCGATAGCCATTAATAAAGAAGGGATCATTTGAAGCATTGACTGTCTGAGCCATTCGGACTAATGGCAAGTACCTTATAAGGACCCATCCAACGCTGTTGAAGCTTGCTTGGAAACTTGCCAAATTGAGAATCATAAGCAAGGACTAAATCACCTTCCTTGAACTCTTTCTGCTTGATGAAGCTATCATGATAGACCTTTCTATGAGCTTGTGTGGCTTCCATGCACTGTAGGGCCATCTTGTGGATCTCATCAAGACACTCCAAGTGCAAGCTCCAAGTGCAAGAGACGGCGTTGCAAGGACTCGTGTTCATTGATGGCCACTCACAAAGACGGTAGCTCGAGTTCAACAGGAAAGACAACTTCTATTCCATATATCAACTCGAAAGGAGTTTGTCTTGTCACTGCCTTATAGGAGGTTTTGTACACCCACAGGGCCTCTATAAGTTGATCATCCCAATCACGACGATATGTGGCTATCATTCTGATCAAAATTGAGCAGAGGATGGGATTGGTAACTTCAACTTGGCCATTGACTCTAGGATAATACGGTGTGAACTTACGATGACGAATCTTGTACAATTCGGTCAACTCTTCCACGATTTTGTTAAGAAAGTGGGTACCTTTGTCACTGACAAGCTCTAGGGGACTGCCAAAATGGGTGGTGATGTTCTCGTACAGGAAAAAGGCCACACTATTACCATCGTCCCGCTTCAGAGCTTTAGCTTCACACTAATTTGTTATGTAGTCCGTACATACCAATGTTAATGATGCGGGATCTAGATCATGACAAAGGCGGTAGCTATGGAGGATGGAATATAAAGACACAACTCATGTTGACATGACAATGCAGACAACTGTTAGACAAGTGAATTAGGTTTCAAGATTGAGACTTGAACTCATAAACACAATCTTGTGTATGTGGACAATGACACTGACACTTTACTGAAAAGAAAAGAGTACTCTCATTGCATTAAGAAAAGGAAGCAAGTACAATGCTTTATAGAAAAGTAGTAAACTGCAATAGGCTCCACCTATGGGATAGGTAAGCCTGCATGTCCTTAGCCCTGAAGCTCCATACAAAGAGGTTATTAGTAGGTGTGATTGTCTGAATCTCAACACCCCTCCTCAATCACAACCAGAAAGGCACAAAGTGTGTAAAGGCTATAATGAGAACCACTTGCAAAGTGTGGGCACACCACAAATATGGTAGACACTAGAGGTCGTCACAGAAAAAAGCTAAGTGTGGGCACCAAAGCATGGTGGACATCCAGAGGCTGTAACAGGACCTCACAAAGTGTACAGGGACTGTAATGCTAAGTTACATGGGGAGTTTACAAAGCTTATGTTTGAGACATTAGGGCTAGGAAATACAAAACCTTAAAAGTCTATGTGAATAGAAGGACTGATGAGGTTTGTCCTTCTCCTGGTGGTCTTCTTCTTCCTTTGCTCCATTTTCTTCTTCTTCTTTGACTGCAACTAGATAGGCCTTTTGGGACCTCTTTCTTGTGTGGCAGAACTTCTCGGTGTGTCCGGTCCTTTTGCAGAAGTCACAGAAGAGCTAATCCTTCTTGCCTTTGTACATATTGCCAACATATAATGCATGCTCATCTTTAGAGGTACTTCGTTCTTCCTTAGTTTTTAGCTTCTTTTCCTCTTCTAACACTGATGCCTAGATATCAACAAGTTTAGCATTTGGCATGTTGATTAAAGTTGTTGATACATTATCATATTCAGGAGGCAAACTCTTAAGTAGAACACCGATGCAAACATCTTCTTCCATTTTAATGTTGATTCCTGCAAGTTGGGTTAGAAGTCCTTCCATGTAATTTAGATGTGTGGCAAGTGATGTGCTGGACTTCATTTCAAGACTGAAAAACTCAATCAGGAGACTATACTTTGATGATTTAGACTGTGCACCGAACAAGGTGTCAAGTCTCTTCCATGTATCTTGTGAGGTCTCATAGTTATCCACATGGTGGATATAGCTATCGTCTAGCTCTAGTTTGATAATGGCCTGGGCTTTGTCATCATTATTTTGCCAAGCAGCTGGAAGGTTTGCATCTCGAGGTTTCTTCTCTTTGCCATTTGTGATGGCCCAGAGACCCTTCTTCATCAAGATGAGCTTGATGCAGGTTTGCCAGGTGTGAAACCCAACTCCCTTGAACCAAGCTATCGACGAGTCTTTTCCCATGCTGGAGAGCTGGAGCAACAGCAAATTAGTTCCAAGATTCTTAGATTTTACAAGTGAAAGAGCAGATTACAATGTGTCAAGAGACACAAGTAATGGTAGTGTGAGAAACACACTATGTCTGACTTGATGTTGAGCTCAAATCTTCATGTTTAGGTCTTCAATCCTTTGTCGATCTTTCCAGGTTTTTCACCTCCTTGATTTGATGCTGGGACAATAGATATGAGTAACAAATGCTTCAGTTAATTGAGAAGAAGCAAGAGCTTGAAGTGAAGGAAGAAGCTTGAACTAAATTGGCTATGGTGGCTTCGTCTTTAATTCTTCCAAATGTTCAAGATCTCCCCTCCTTGATGATTTGATGGGAAGGTTGATCAAATCAGAGTGGCAAGAGCTTTGTTTGAGTCCTGAGGAGAGAGAAACTAATGGATTTTTGAGCTTGAAGCTCAAAGCTATGGCTGCCTGAGTTTAGGGTTTCTGGACCCAACTGTTCTTTCCACTGTAGCAGCACGTAGGAGTAAAATTTTTAAGAGCCCTCTTAGCTAGAGTTGGCCCACTATTTGGTCTACTAAAGCCCCATAAAAAGCCCCTTTAATGGCTGCCCCTATGCCAAGCTACAGTAGGTCGTTTAGGCAATTGCGAAAAACTGCGCCAGTTCGGGGAGATCAGCAATGGCGAGCCGTACGACGCACAATGTTGATGTTTTTTGTGCTGGGCAATTGCGCCTAGGAATGTAGAGGATATTCTCAGAAGAAAGCGTAAGGAGATAAGGACAGTAGAGGAAGATATGGAGGCTCCAAGTACTACAGGTCTAGTTTGGCTTTGGCAGACATAGGGCAGAGATTGAGAAAATTGTCGCTGAGCTCCAGGGTGTGCAATGCTTAGGTGTGAGGTACTAGAGAGGAGCTCTGAAAGTAGAGGAACATTTTCCCAGAAGAATTTGCAGTGAGATATGACTTGTGGAGAGAGATCCAAGAGCTTGAAGCAGGCAGGATATAGGCTGGCTATGGCTGCCAAGGAAGGTCAAGTAGAGATGAAGGTGAGAAATAGAACCATGAGCTGGTCTTGAGTTGACCTGAGCTTAAGATGAGCTGAGAGAGAGTAGAGGAGAGCTAAGCCATGCTCAGCTGAGCTTTGATACCATGTTAATGATGCGGGATCTAGAGCATGACAAAGGCGGTAGCTATGGAGGATGGAAGATAAAGACACAACTCATGTTGACATGACAATGTAAACAACTGTTACACAAGTGAATTAGGCTTCAAGATTGAGACTTGAACTCATAAACACAATCTTGTGTATGTGAACAATGACACTGACATTTTACTGAAAAGAAAAGAGTACTCTCATTGCATTAAGAAAAGGAAGCAAGTACAATGCTTTATAAGAAAATAGTAAACTGCAATAGGCTCCACTGTGCATATGGGATAGGTAAGCCTGCATGTCCTTAGCCCTGAAGCTCCATACAAAGAGGCTCTTAGTAGGTGTGATTGTCTGAATATCAACAATCAAGATATATCTATTCTGCTTCCTTTTGGTTGGCTAATCAATAGAGCCTACAAAATCAATTCTCCACTTCTTCTCGAATAGCTTTAGGGGAAGAATGGGTTGCAAAGGCATGGCATTGGATTTGGTAGGCTTTCCCATTCATTGACAAACATCACACCGTTTTTAGTAATCATAGGCATCCTTATAGAGATTCAACCACCAATATCCTACAAGGAAGGCCTTTCTAGCTCTTGATTCTCCCGTGGAATGTCCACCACATGACTCGTCATGGTATGCTTTTAATACTATGCCGATATCTTCTCCTACAGTACATCTTTGCAAGACTTTGTCATTGCCTTTCTTGTATAGAGCACCTCCTAACAGGGTTTAGGGGGTTGATTCTAACAAAATATTTTTCTTCTCATGGCTTGAGAGGCCAGGGGGATACTGCTGGGTTACTAGGAGGATGGCTATGTCTGCGTGCCATGGGGTAACAGTTTCGTGAAAGGGAAGTGGAACCCAAGAGGAAGAAGCTTGGTGGTGAGAGCTATGACAGATGGAGAGAAAGAGCCAAGAGAGAGAGAGACTCAAAATTGGGAACTCTAATAACCACAATGTGTGGCCGGGCCTTCTTTTATTCAAACTGTTACTAAAAGAATAAAGAATAAGTGAATGTGACGGACGCCCGTCACCTGCAGTGTGCAGTAGCGGGTATTGTTAGTGTAGTAATATACGTGCGACTAGACGGAGGCGCCTTTACCCCTAACAATCTCTCACTTAATGACGAATTTGTCCCAGTGAGAGAGAAAAAAGAAAAGATAGTATAACATGTACACCTGTACAATAAGATGAGGAAAAAGACGTCATCTCATCCAATGCCCATCAATCTCTTGAGGAAGGCAAAGCACTTGGTAGTGAGGCTCTTCTGAGTAAGTCTACAGGATTTTGCTTCGTCAGAATCTTGACAAGGTCAACAGACCTATCCTCAATGACCTCATGAATGAAGTGATATCTCATCTCAATATGTTTCATCTTCACATGGAAGACTGGATTCTTGGCCAACTGAATGGCACTCATAGAATCCGAATGCAGTGTAGGCATAGCATCTGTCATATCAAGGTCAACAATTAAATGGCCTAACCAGATAGCCTGCTTGCAAGCCTCTGTGGCAGCAATATACTCGGCCTATGTAGTAGAAAGGGCCATATACTTCTGCACTGTGGATATCCAAGAGATAGCCCCTCCAACATAAGTGAACACATAGACAGAAGTGGACTTTCTACTATCTACATGTCCTGCATAATCAGAGTCAGTTTACCCCATGACTCCTGTATCCTGGCTGCCATAACAAAGTCACATATTTGATGTGCCCTTCAGGTACCTCATGATACCCTTTACAGCATCCCAATGTTTCTTGCTAGATGTAGCCATATAACGTGCCACAACCCCAACTGCAAAAACAATATCTGGATGGGTGGATATCATGCCATACATAAGATTGTCCATGGCTGATGCATAGGGAATATTGGCCATCTCGGCCCTCTACTCATCTGTCTGTAGACAATCGGCCTATGAAACCTTCACATGAGAAGGTAATGGACAGCCAATAGGCTTAACATCCTACATGTGGAAGCGCAAGGGCTTTATGAATGTACTCTCTTTGTGACGGATAAAGTAGTCCTTAAGATCCATCATGCATAACGCGCATACCAAGTATATGAGAGACCTCCCACATCTTTCATCTCAAAGCTCTTCTTGAGCTGAGCCTTAAGAACATCTAGCTCCTCATGAGCTATCCTTGTTAAAAGCATTTCATCCGCATAGAGTACCAAAATCAGTAAAGAACCGTCACGATGTGAGACGAATCTAGGTTTCTCGTCTTGGGGGTGGATTGTCGGAAGGCGCTGAGCCTCTGTTTACTCAAGATCACAAGCACGAAGAAAGTAAACACTCAAAGAACTCAAAACGATTTGATTCACAAAAGTCGTTTACCCAAATTTGAATTTGTCTGGCTTTTCAATGCTCGAAACAAATTCTAAACACAATTCGGAGCTCTGCTCGCACTCCATGATGCTCACACCAACTCTTTGACTTTAGTGCACATTTCATGGTAGTCCACTGCAGTCACACGATTATAGTGCTTCATCTTGAAGCCTTTTTGATTGCAACAACTCTATGCATTTAGCCATACCATTGTGGGGAGAGGAGTGTAAGGGGCAGTCAATTGACACTTACTACCCCGCTCATCACAAAACCGCTCAAAAGCACATGATATATACTCACCCCCATTATTTGACCTTAGGCATTTTAGCCTTTTTCCAGACTCGTTCTCTGCCAATGCAAGCCTACACTGAAATGTGTCTAAGACATCATATTTTCTCTTTATAGGATAAGCCCAAACTTTACGTGAGTAATCTTCTATGAAAGTAACAAAGTACTTTGATTGACAGGGCATGGGCCTACATGCATCTGAGTGCACAAGAGCCAAGGGCTTGCCCATGCATTTCTTACTATACTTTTTATACGTATTTCTAGTCTACCTGCCATACAAACAATGATCACAAGAATCAAAACACGAAGAGTCACATTACGAAAAAAATGAACTCACAAATGGGCCCTTAAAAATAATATGGTTTAAGATGTGGGCCTTTTGGATTGTCCAATAGGAAGGCTAGATGTTGACATCCATGGAGGGTGAATCTTCTCTCTCCAAATCTTGGTTTTCTATTAAAAAGAGGGGTAGTGGGGGATTAAAAAAATGGAGAATGAATAGTACACAAAATTTGAGTTTCTCTCACCTCGTATTTCCCTCCTTTTTTTTGGAGAATTTTCAATTTTGGTTTTTTTCCTCTCACGAAATCAGTTTGACCCAAAATTTGAACAACAGACCACTTTCACTCTCTTCTCTATACTCGTGAATTTTCGTCTCCATTAAAGCTTCCTGCTGAGAGTAATTAGGGTTTTGAGCGTTCAGCTTACCTCTGCACTTTCTTCTCCACGTAGCTCCAAATTTCGAGCAAAACACATGTGCCCATCTCTTTTTGTATTTTCTCTTGTTTGCTATTTTTTCAATAGGATTTGATGTCGTTTCTTACTATTGTTGTTGTTTTATTGCAGAGGTTGTTTGGGGCAGGAGACAGAGGTGCTCATCTCTCTCTCCTTTCTTTCCCCCCTCTCTCTATGTGTTGTTTCTCTTTTATGTTGTGTTTTCAATAGAATTTGATGTTGGTTCTAATTGTTGTTTTCTTGCAAAGTTTATTTAGAGCAAGAGGCAAAGGTATTAAAATCTCTCTCTGTTTGTTTTTTTAATAAATGATATATGTTCAATACAACACAATGTTAGTTCTAACCCTTGTTATTATTTTATTGCAGAGATAATTTTGGGTGACATTGCATAAGTGCTTATCTCTCTCTCCCTCTCTCTTTCTCTCTCTATGTTTCCTCTTTTTTACTGTTTTTTCAGTATACCTTCATGTAAATACTAACTCTTGCAAAATTGTCTTTTGCAAAGATCAATTTGGGCAAGATTGGATAGGTGCTCATTTCTTTCTCTCTCCTGCATACTCACACACTCTCTCTTTCTTCCTCTCTGCATTATCCCTTTTCTACTATCTTTACAATAGGGTTTGATACTAGTTCTAACTTAAGGATCAATTGTTGTTGCAGCACTTAACACAAGGTAGAGCAGAGATTTTGTAGCTTAATTTACAAGTAAATGTGTCATATTTTGTGGTGCCAAAATTTATTCATTTAATTAGTGACTTTTATGTTTGATGGGATTGGTGTTTTCTTATGTCTATCATTTGCAATGGGTTTTGATTAGCAATGATTCAATCTTATCTTCAGCAGATCAGCTTATATGTAAATTGGCCCTATTTTGTATTGCTTCTATTCATGCAGTTATCTAAATATTTTTTGCTAAAAGGGATTCATGAAAGTATTTTTGTTAAAAGGGATTCATGCATGTGTTTTTTTGTACATGTAGGTATTGTACAAGGTTTAGGTGAAGCATATAATTCTCGATCAACTATTTTGATGTGGTGGATGATTCCTTTGTGTTGGATGATATGGATCGATGGTTCAAAAATCCTTTGCTTTATTGGTCCTATGTGCCCATTTGGATCTCCATGCCAATTGGCAATGATCCATGAAACTCTTGTATCATATCATCCATATAACACACAATGTGTTGAGTCTTAGAATATCTCAGGTGTCAATCCAATGTGCCTATTAAGATTTGCATGCCATGTGGTTGCTATCCTTATAACAACTACTCTATAATACCCACATTTCATACAATGTATTGAGTCAAATCAAACTCCTCTTTATTATAATAAAATTTATTTTGGCGAAATTCTCTAAGTAATCTTGTGCTATTCTTTTCATTATATTTCATGTAAATGGTATGATTAATGTGATGTCTTGAAATTAAATCTATACTCTGTGTTGATATATTTATCCACATGCATTTTGATATCGATGTTTATATCTGTTTACAAAAGTGTAAACATCTCTTAATGCCATGTTGATTCGGTAAGGCATATTGGTGATTAGTGGACAGACTTAAAATGCCTATTATTTAGGGATTAATACATACTTCTTTACATCTAATGTGTAGGTTATAATGCCTGAGAGAAGAACAAGCATTCTCTCGATAGAAGTACTAACGGAAAAGATGAAGAAGGGAATTGAATCATTGATACGTATCATTGCTCATCTTGGGTACATATGCGTCCAAGTATGAAGGGAGCTTTTAGGGTGAAAGCATTTGCAACTGCAAATGTATGAAATCACTGGAAGGGTAAAACTTTAGCTCTCAAACAAAGGAATGTTGATTCTCACATTGTAACAGAGGCGTTTGTACAACATGTATTAATGCAAAAACAAATACATATTGCATCCACTGTGCCCTTTCAACGAAACATTGCAAATAGTAAGTATTTGCAACTCATTGAGAATGAGAAATTTCATGATACCTATGTAACAACTTGTCTCGTATTTACAAAAGTATACCCTTTCGATTGCTGTGAGTGGCAAAATGTTGAGAATTTCATTGGTTCTTTTAAGTATTACCACCTTGAAATTGGTAGATTGCTCTTTGAGGGGCGTACAGCTAAGCAACTCACAAAGGACCTTGTTTTTTTCTAAGACTCCAAGTACATACTGCCCAAGAGGAGTCGAGAATATGGAACCCTTGAGTCTATGCACATATTGAATCTCAATAGCATAGAATGGCCATTGTGTAGTAGTGACATTTTGCACAAGTGTAGCACAAAAATTTCAGCAAACATATTGCATTCTATGAAGCCAAGCACTGGCTCAAAGAATGTACATCTAAGCTGGTTCATACTGATTTCAATTTTTGCACACATGTTCAAGGAATATAAGGGTTTGAGACATACCAAAAGCACGCACGTCATAAAAAATACATAAGAGGATTATCTAACAAGGATTCTAGGAAAAACTTGGACATAAAAAATAACTCACAGTCCTAACACAGTGGAGTGTCGAGTCACAACAAGGGACATGGCTTTTAGGTAAATTTATTTTCTCTTAGTTGACTATTATCTTACTTTGGAATGAATCCGCTAACTTTCCTTTCCAATTACAGGTACTTTGTTGCATGACAAACTTTATGCCTAGTGTTCAAGTATCGTAGATGGAGGATGCTCAAGGGTAAATGGTTGTGCCTTGATCAAGACATGTGTGAAAGTGCAGCTGTGGATGTTACTGTCATTTGTGAGGGATGCGAGCCCCAAGTGTTGCAAATGGAGGATGATTGGACCTTGAGTATAATGCGCAAGGAAATAACAATGTTAATGCAAAATCCACCTGTTACCTTCTATTTTAAACTAGATGGCAGGAAAATTCGAAGCCGAGCTAAGGATACTGTTACCAATGGAAAGTGTGGCTCCACATATTTTAGAAATTGTAGAGTCTCCCTAAAAATCCCAATACCACAAGTTGTAATATCCAACACCTATAATTTTTTTGATTTTTTGGCCAATAGAATATTGTCGCTTACAAGCTTGCAATATTTAAAAATAATAGTATTTATGCAAAATCATACACTTTTTATACACTTTTCACATCAAAACATTTACATATGCATGTAAACTTTACAAAGTTGTAAGTAAAGTCATAACTAAATATCGTATGCGAACAACCCTTAATGGTTTAAAACTTAAGGTTTTTAAGGTAGAACTAGTTTAGTTCTTGTTTCATTGTTTCATTTCACACTTTCTCTCTTCATCTCTTTATATCCACCACATCCCTCCTACCTGCTACGATGGATGCTCGCGCACACTTTGATGAGTGAATCCACAAGACTATCTTTGCCAAACAGGGTGATAAGTTATTCAATGTTTTCTCTAAGAACTTCAACCTTGAAAGCATGCTCTCATCGATGGATCCCCCCCTTCATGTTTTGGAAGATTTTGTGAGCACCATTGCTACATACACATACTCCATCAAGAGATCCGACATGACTTGGGTGCCTCTAGAAAAGCTCATGGTATTTCAGGCAGGGAAGAATCACCAAAAAGTGGTGAATAGGTGTCTATCCCATATGGATCCTTCGCATAGAGTATGCACTGTTTCCATGGGAAGTACACCAGGTACATCACCTTTGGATCTCTGGAGTGTGATTGCGCATTGGCAATTTACCTACACCCCTAAAGGAGGAGAGCGATAAAGATACAACTCCACAGGTTGTTTTTATCACATACACGGGACAAGAACCGATTGAAGAGCTCATAAATGTTGAAGAGGAACATTGAGTGGTGGTAGAGCAAGGGTTGGCTCTCATGGTACCATCTTCTTTAGAACAGCCATAAGTCAACAAACCCAACCTTGCCTCCTTGACACCCATTGAAGTAGATGGTGTACAATACTTGCTTCTATCAGATATACTGTAATACTTGGAAATGAAGAAAGAAGAGTTGTTTTCTATCCTAGTTAGGGATTCAATGGAAGACCTGATCGATTATGATTACATGGATGTGCATCCAACAATGGCAGACATCGGTGGCCCCTAGACGCTAGACTTCGGACAGGGCAGCTATAGGCATCATTTTTTGCCAATATTTAACTGGTGGACTCCGGGGGACCCGACAAACCCTACCATCAAGTTTCATCACTTTATTATAACTCTAAGTTAGTCGCTAAATATATTATTTGATTTGACTTTGTCATTCATGACATACTGTATATCGATGAGTTTGCATCAAGGCAAGGAGGAGCTCAACATGCGGATCGACGCAAGGATTTAGCTCTAAAGGTGTATATTGGTAACCTTGTTGTAGATTTGGTGATCTTCCATAAGAAGTGCTCACCAGGAGGGTAATAAATAATCATGAAAATTCGAGCTTTGACCAAGTTTGGACCTTTTCGAGCGATACCTGTGACATCTATCTTGGAGAAGGTGGTGCTAATCAAGCGGTCAAAGCTTCTTTACTTGTTTGACCAAACGCGTGGTTGATCAATATGTGTGCTTGCTACATTAGGCGACCTTGCTAAAGTGTTAGATCCACTTCTCCTGGAGAAAGAGCTAAAGGGGGAGCACATCATTTTTGAAGGAAAGAAGGAACTTATATTTTCATTGGAAACTGGCCCCTCCTCTCCACTGATGAAAAAGCCAAGGAACAATTGAGAGTTCTTATTGGCTATCAGCTTTTTGTATCTACCATCACTAACAACCATCACATGTATTTTTCTTGATAAATATAAGATACTTTACTCACTACAAGGATATGGAGGTATAGCGACGGCAGTTTCTGACGCAAAATAGTGGCGTCGCTATTTGCATCGCTATAAGCGTTGCAAATGCAACGCTAATAGCGACACGAATAGCGACGGTACTCACACAAAAAAAACACGGGCCGAAATGGGGAGTGAACATCTTGCATTTGAGAGGTAGAGGGAGAGAAAGAGAGAAAGAGGAAGAAGGAAAGCTTCTCATTGCCATCGCCGCCATTCGCGAAGAAGAGAAGGAAGTGTACGGAGGGCGTAGAGGAGTCGCCAAACCCTTCTTGGAGCCTTTACGGTGAGTGCATTGTTCCTTCTTGCTTTGTTTTTCTATTTTCTCTTTCTCTTTACTTGTTTTTGTTAAAATTCATGTGTATTGAGAGAGGGAGAGGGAGAGGGAGGAAGAGGAAATGAGAGAGGGAGAGAAAGAGGGAGAGGAAGAGGGAGAGGACAGAGAGGGAAACATTAAACATAATAGGGAAAGAGAGAAAGAGAGGGAGAGGGAGAGGGAGGGAGAGGAAATGAGAGAGGGAGAGGAAGAGAGAAAAAACATTAAACATAATAGGAAAAAACATTAAACATAATAGGGAAAGGAAGAAGAGAGGGAGAGGGAGGGAGAGGAAATGAGAGAGGAGAGGAAGAGAGAAAAAACATTAAACATAATAGGGAAAGAGAGGGAGAGGGAGAGGGAGAGAAAATGAAAGAAAGAGAGGAAGAGAGAAACGAAATGAAAGAGGGAGACGAGAGAGAAAAAACATTAAACATAATAGGGAAAGAGGGAAAGAGAAGGAGAGGGATAGGGAGAGGGAGGGTAAGGAAATGAGAGAGGGAGAGGAAAGAGAGGGAAACATTAAACATACTAGGGAAAGAGAGAGGGGAAGGAAGAGAGAAAAAACATTAAATATAATGTGGAAAGAGAGAAAGAGAGGGAGAGGGTGAGAAAGGGAGAGCAAGGAAAAGACATTAAACATAATAGGGAAAGAGAGAAAGAAAGGGAGAGAGGGAGGGAGGGAGAGGAAGAGAGAAAAGGAAATGAGAGAGGGAGAGGAGAGAGAAAAAACATTAAATATAATAAGAAAAGAGAGAAAGAGAGGGAGAGGGTGAGGGAGGGAGAGGAGAGAGAAAAAACATTAAACATAATAGGGAAATAGAGAAAGAGAGGGAGAGAGAGAGGGAGGGACAGGAAATGAGAGAGGGAGAGGAAGAGAGAAAATGAAATGAGAGAGGGAGAGGAGAGAGAAAACATTAAACATAATAGGAAAAGAGAGAAAGAGAGAGAGAGGAAACGAGAGAGGGAGAGGAAGAGGGAGAGGGAGGGTGAGGAAAGAGAGGGAAACATTAAACATAATAGGGAAAGAGAAAGGGAGAGGAAGAGAGAAAAAACATTAAATATAATAGGGAAAGAGAGAAAGAGAGGGAGAGGGTGAGGGAGGGAGAGGAAGGAAAGAGAGGGAAAGGAAACGAGAGATGGAGAGGAAGAGAGAAAAGGAAATGAGAGAGGGAGAGGAGAGAGAAAAAACATTAAACATAATAGGGAAAGAGAGAAAGAGAGGGTGAGGGTGAGGGTGAGGGAGGGAGAGAAAATGAGAGAGGGAGAGGAAGAGAGAGAGAGAGAGGGAGAGGAAAGAGAGGAAACATTAAACATAATAGGGAAAGAGAGAGGGAGAGGAAGAGAGAAAAAACATTAAATATAATAGGGAAAGAGAGAAAGAGAGGGTGAGGGTGAGGGAAGAAGAGGAAATGAGAGAGGGAGAGAAAGAGAGAAAAGGAAATGAGAGAGGGAGAGGAGAGAGAAAAAGAGAGAAAAAACATTAAACATAATAGAGAAAGAGAGCGAGAGGGTGAGGGAGGGAGAGGAAATGGGAGAGGGAGAGGAAGAGAGAAAGGAAATGAGAGAGGGAGAGGAAATGGTAGTAATAGTAGTTATTTTTTATTTTCTTGTTTGTAGTAGTAGTAGTAGTAGTAGTAGTAGAGAGAGAGATATGTTTTGTTAAAGAAAATGAGAGAGGGGGAGGAAGAGAAAAAATAAGAAGGAACGAGAGAGAGGGAATAAACATACAACATAATAAAGAAAGAGAAAAAGAGAGAGAGATGGAAGGAGAGGAGATAATGAATGGATAAAAAACAAAGAGAGAGTGGTGATGAGGTCTGGTGCAACATCACGAGACGGGAAACACTCCAAGATACGTTAATTTGTGGGTGGGTGGGTTGAGACTTTACATACGTTAATTTTTGCTGAGTTACAAGAGAAGAAATCCCTTCTCAAACAAATTAAGAAAGAAAAAAAGAATGATAACAAAAACAAATTGTTTGTCGTAACATAGACAAAATGGAAAACGATGAAGGTCTTGATGTTCTAGATCGCGAGGCGTATCTTAATCAGCATGTCCTATGTCCTTGCTCTCAATGCAAACTGGCAATTCGACAAAAACGTTGATTGTCTATAGAACACATACGACGCTTTGGCAAGTTTCAACCTGAGATCATTGATCAGGCGATCTTGGATTCTTAGCAAATGGTAAGAAAAGTTAATATAAATCATGCACTATACTCGCAAGCTAATTGAATACCATATACAAAAAGAGTGGGTGTGGCTGGTAAATTTTCTATCCAGGGAGGTGACGTCTCATCCCAAGGAGGAGTGCACTCTTTGCGGCCAATTAGAAGAATTCGTGGGTATGCGATGAATGGAGTGCCTGAGCCAATCCACCACTTGGAAGGTACTTACCTATAATCTTGGAGACTTGAGATGGAGGCAATGATAGACAGCCTTCGAGACTTACCTATAATCTTGGAGCTTGAGATGGAGGCAATGATCGATGCATTGATTCCCATGGATGTCGAGACTTCTGATCCGCTTAGAGAGGAAGCATCCATACTATTATATGATGGGTGTTGAGTATCTCGCCTGAAGATACTGCTTGCACTCCTAAGTGTGCAAGCAAAATATGGGTGGAGCGATGTGAGTGTGACCGAGTTGATTAGGTATCTTGTACGTACGCTTCGTTCATTTCTTTTCGGCATTATCATTAAAAAAATTTGTGCTTTTTCAAGTTGTTTTATGATTTTTTTAGGTTACTGAAGTATCATATATTATCACTTGCAAATACCATGCCTGAGTCTCGTGATGATGCATGACATGTTTTACGAAAGCTTGGCATGGACTACAACAACATCCATGCATGTATTAATGATTGCATACTGTTTCGAGGAGAATACGACACTATAGAGACATGTCCAAAGTGTGGTTCTCACAGGTATCGACAGGACTTGCAAGGGCAAACTATCCCTCAAAAAGTTCTTAGACACTTTTTGCTTATCCCTCGCATAAACCACATGTTTCGTACATCCGACATGGTGAGCTTGACAACGTGGTATGCACAGAATAGATCCAACGATTGAGTTCAACGAATATCAGCAGATTCATGAGCATAGAGCCACATTGACTCTATCTTCCCAGACTTTGCCCGAGAGCCAAGGAAACTTCAGCTTTGTCTTGCAATGGATGGCATGAACCCATTCGGTCTCTGGGCTCAACTTCTTACAGTGTGTGGCCTATAGTCCTTGTCAACTACAATATCCCTCCATGGCTTTCTACGAAGAAAGGACATCTCATCCTTAGCTTACTCATCCCCGATTGCTATAAAGTCAAAAATATGGACATGTATCCTCATCCATTAGTCGATGAGCTTAAGATTTTGTGGGAGGAGGGGGTCATCGTGCAAGATATGAGCAAGCGCGATGGTCGACGGTCCGCTAATATTTGAGTCATTCTCATGCGGATGATGCATAAATTTCCAGGATTCGGAGAGTGCTCAGGCCTCCGTTCTCCTTGGTAATATCTATCATAGCTCGTTCAAGTTTGTATTGACTAGATAGAGGTGTTGGGATAGGTCTGGTTACCTCAGGTTATCATGCATATCCATTGTGCGGGCCACAGTTAGACTTCCGAAGGTCACAAACCATGAATCACGCCGCTTTCTTGCCAGAGGGTCATGAACTCAGGGAAGGTTTTCTTGGACAACTTCCAACACATATGAATGCCCAAAGCTGGTACGAGCTAAAAATGGTCTACACATAGTCACATCCAAACAGAATGCGATGGTTCTTAGTTTTCTATGAGTTGCCATATTGGACCCACTATATTACAGATCAACCACTTGTCAGATCCCATGCATATTTTCAAGAACATGGGTAGCTTGCTATGGGACCACAACATAGGAAAGAGAGACACTATAGGGGCACAAATGGATTTGAAGGAGGTAGGCAAGATGAAGGCGCTTTGGCCGCAGTTGAGTACTGATGGTCGCGTGCAGCTATCTCGTGCTCCTTGGGTTTTGTCCACTAAAGAAGAGTGCATTGTGAAGCAAATAATCAAGTCTATCCGCACTCTGACGGGTATGATGCGTTCTCTCAGGTCTGCATTTTCTAAAGACGACCAATTATCAGGGCTAAAATTCCATGATTTGCATAAGATATGCCAGGTTCGTACTACGAATGGATTGTAAGTGACCTGCACATTTTGCTATTTGGAGTGTAGTCATTGTTCATAATGCTTTCTCATTTGTGGCAGTTTGTACTACGGATCGCGATCGCACGATGCCTTACTCCAGAAATACATGCGGCCATTTATAGGTTGTCGATTTTAGTGCAATGGATCTCATAGAAGGAGATTAAGACATCCTCTATTGAATCTGCGAGGCGGGGAGCAGTGGAGACAGTCAGTCTCTTTGAGAAATACTTGCCTACCAGCATGCTCACGATACAAATCCACCTTCTTGTGCATTTGTAGATGAAGTGGAGATTGTTGGACCTGTCCATACACGATGGATGTTCTTCTTGGAGCACTTCATGAAAACCCTGAAAGGCTTTGTGCGACAATGAGCTCAGCCAAAAGGTAGCATGGCTGAAGGTTGGTTGGTGTCTGAGGCGCTAGTGCATATTTCACAATGGCTACCAATGGTGGATCCAGACAGCAGTATGCTATGGTCGCTGAAGGACAATGATAGATTGACCAGAGATATGTTGGGATAGAAAAAAGAATGGATGCTGCAATGGAGGAGAAAGTGAATCGCTTTTGTATGTTGCACCATGCCTCTATGGAGACGTGGCTCGCTAGGTACCAATAAGCTAGGCAAGATCGAGGAAAGCGCGATTTGAATTTTGACGTAGTATGCGCCATCGACCAACTCGATATCCCGAGGGCATGGAGGAGATACCGCGGTTTATGTCAATACAATGGTTGCATGGAGCTTTGACCACAACGTCTCGCGAAGGGGCGGAGGTCTCAACCGAGGAGTAGGAATTCTTGAGGAGATGTAGTCCAAAGGTGATGACGTGTTTAGGATTTGTCATATCTATATTTTATGTGCGACAACTAATTGAGTGTTTCAATGTACAATACAAAATATATAGTGTAGCACGGTTGCGTGGATGGAATTTTTGCGTGGAGCGTATTGACAAAATGCACTCCACAATAAACTGTGGTATCATGGCAAGGTTCAAGCAAGAGAGCCGATGACAAGCTACAGATCCAAACACGGTTATAGATGAGATGCAGTATTTTGGGAACTTGCAAAGTATTGTTACGGTGGATTACCGTAGCTTCTCCATGATACTATTCGATGTGTAGTGGTTCAAAGTGGTACTTGAAAGAGCTGGAGCAATAGTTCGAGGAGGTCTATATGGATTTCTCAAAATAGATTCCAACCGAAAAAAAAAGGATGGATTTGTGCGACACCTTTGTGTTGCTGGCCGATTGTGAACACGTGCATGAACTCATTTGTTTGTTAATTGTATTACGACATGGTACATGTCATAATAGTTAAATCTCTCTTGTACGTGTTTGTGAATATGTAATCTTCTATTCAAACCCCCGACAACCTCGATGGTGGTATGTTATACCTTCAGCTCCTCGAAGTGCGAGAGTATATGATCAAAGCAATGTTCCAAGCATAGACGAGGACAATATGCACTTAGAGGGATCGATATTGCAAGGGGTGGAGGCCACTGAAAGCTTGGAGCATGTAGAGAAGCCAGCATCGGGTAACAATGATGGAAATACATGAGTCTAAGAATTCTTTGAGAACGAGGTGGACTCATCCTTTTGTGGTGACATGTCTATCGACCTTCTAGTTTATGCCAAGTTGTGTCAGGAGATTGATATGGGACCATGGGATACTTCATAATTGGAGTATCCACTTACTCAATTTGTTGACTAATTGCTTATAAGGGTACATAAGATATGCATTTTAAGTAAGATCATTTTTTAAAGATCTATATTACCATGCTTTGTATGATTTAAATTGATTATGCTAACATTATTTTTTGTCTGTGCAAGTAACCTTTGTGGATACTTAGATCATCAGGATGAGTGGAGGGATGAGCAATGAGGAGTTGCAGGATATCTTTACATGCATGTCTCCAGATCAGATAGCGAGATTCAGAGACATGGCGGACCAGGAGCTGTCTCGGACATTGTCGGGCTGCTGTACTAGACTTTGGCGCGATCAGAGGTTTAAGCTTCTTTGAGCAGACGAGGTCGAGGCTCCAGACTTGGGCCAGGTGGAGGGAGTGCTTCAGGGTCAGGGGGATGCTGCAGAGATACCGATGCAATGAGCCCGCGGTCGGCTCGGAATACATGTGCTACTCCTCTCTCTGGTGGTGGTTCCAGAGAGCATGGCTCAGGTGGTTGCTATGGAGGCACGGACGCGGTGTCTCCGTCTCATCATTATGTTGGAGTTGTGTCACCTCCGAGATTTTTCACACCTATGGGGATGTCTACTCTAGTCACTCCGGCTTTTGCTCAGCCATCCGTAGGTGGCATCCCTATGGGTGCTACTCCGATAGATACTACCTCGGTCGGTACACCAATTGTATAGGAGTCTCCTGGATATGCCCAGGAGAGTGTCGCAGCTAGGACAGGACCCATCTTAGGCATAACCTAGAGGGGTATGCCTACCTTATAGATGATATGTCAGGAGCCATCATCATGAATGATGAGGGGACGAGGGTGATGGCTTGCATGAGAGAGTTGTACTAATAAGTTTTTCGGCACAACGTCTTAGACCATTGGAAAAACATACCGGAGGGGAGCAAGGAATACATAGTAGCATCCTTGCATGAGGAGTTTCCGGTACCAGCCACATCAGATAGGTTTTCTATGGGCTGGATGATGGAGTGCATGCGTGCATATATGTCACACAGACGATTGGACGCACGCTAGGCACTTAAGAGTGGGGCTATAAAGCCCGAGTGGCTAGACGAGATGGCTAGCACCACTGACTGAGGGAGGAGGCTATAGATTCTCCAGGACGTTGGAGTCAGCAGCATGAGGTGGCGAGGGCATGACTAGAGGCCGGAGTGGTCCATCATCTTGGGAGTGGTAGCCACAGGACATATCTAGAGGACTTTGTAAGTTTTTATTTTGTTTTTCTTTCTTAATTTTTTGCAATATTCTTTGTACTGACAATCGTGTTTCTAATAGTTAGTATTTTTTTTCCTTTGCAGCACTCCATTACAAATCGCGATCCGACCGGCCTTGAGACTTGATATTGTTGAGAATCAGCAATCATACTCACTCAAACAGCCTCTTTGTATGAAGCTTCAGGACCAAGGATATGCAGGCTAACCTATCCCATATGCACAATGGTGCCTACTGTAGTTTCCTACTTTCCTATAAAGCATTGTACTTGCTTCCTTTTCTTAATGCAATGATAGTACTCTTTTCTTTTTAGTGAAGTGTCAATGTCATTTTATACATACACAAGATTGTGTTTATGAGTCCAAGTCTCAATCTTAGAACCTAATTCACTTGTGTAACAAACAATGTCTTTTCCATCATGAGTCCACACTTCTCCTTCCATCCTCCATAGCTTCCGCCTTTGCCATGCTCTAGATCCTGCATTTCTCACATGGTATCAGAGCCCAGTTGGGCATGGCATTGCTTCTCCAGCCTCTCTTGATTCCTCTCAACCTCAATCTAGCTCAATGTCAGCTCATGACTTCATCTCCCAACTCTACTCTCACTGAAGCTTCCATGGCAGCCATAGCCAGCAGCACCTTGTCAGATTGAGCTGCTTATATCTCACTCCACAGGTCAAATCTCTTGGAGCTTCCTTCTGGAAAAGTATTCCCCAACTCACAAAGCTTCCCTGTATCACATCAATCTAGGAAATTTGACCATCTCGAGCTCATCATTGTGAAAATTCTCAATCTCTGCTCTGTGTCTGCCATAGCCAAACAGGACCTACCTCACTTGGAGCTTTAATAACTTCTCAACCAGGCCATTTCAGCTCTTGATTCCTTCTAGGGGATTGTTCCTCTACTCAAGGCGCTTCATCCTGGTATGTAAATTGATGACATTGCTGCGCCCTGACCCTGGCATTACAGAAATCGTGGAAACCTGTCCTGAACTGCGCCGAATCTGTTCGAGCTGCCTGCGCGCTTCATACTGCCAGTGATCTTGATGATTTTCATAGGGCTTTGATAGCCCATGAATTCAGATTCCTAGACATGTAAATTTTTTGAAAATGATCAAGTATAGCTCCTACAATGTTGAAAAAACCAGGCCCCTGTCTCAGAAACCCTAATTCCACCATAGCCAAAATTTCTCAAGCTTTTTTTTCTCAGTTTTTCTTTCTCCTGACACTCAACCCAAGCCTCTGTCACTCTAATCCATTGATCCAGCATCAAATCAAGGAGGGGAAGGACCTGAGAAGATTGAAGAACGACCGAACGATCCTGAACAAGAAGAATCAAGAATCAAGCTCAACATCAACACTGACATAGTGTGTTTTCACACTGTCACTAACTGTGTCTCTTGACACACTGCATTATGCTCTTCTATTGATAAAATCTCAGAATTCTGGTGTTGATTTGCTACTGATCTTGCAACCTCAACATGGGAAAAGACTCTCCAAATGCTCGATTCAAAGGAGTCGGGTTTCACACCTGGCAACTTGATGAAAAAGGGTCTCTGGGCCATCACAAATGGCAAACAGAAGAAACCTCGGGACGCGGACCTTGCAACTACTTGGCAAAAGAATGATGATAGAGCCCAGGCCATTATCAAACTGGAGCTAGACGATAGTTATATCCACCATGTGGATAACTGTGAGACCTCACAGGATACATGGAAAAGACTTGATACCCTGTTCGGTGCACAATCTAAATCATCAAAGTATGGTCTCCTGATTGAGTTCTTCAGGCTTGAAATGAAGTCCAGCACATCACTTGCCACACATCTCAATTACATGGAAGGACTCCTAACCCAACTTGTAGGAATCAACATTAAAATGGATGAAGATGTTTGCATCGGTGTTCTACTTAAGAGTTTGCCTCCTGAATATAATAATGTATCAACAACTTTAATCAACATGCCAAATCCTGAACTTGTTGATATCCAGGCATCACTGTTAGAAGAAGAAAAGAAACTTAAAAGCAAAGAAGAGCCCAGCACTTCAAAGGATGAACAAATGTTATATGTAAACAAAAGATACAAAGATAAAAAGGAACCGCTCTTCTGTGACTTCTGCAAAAGGACCGGACATACTGAGAAGTTATGTCATGCTAGGAAGAGGTCCCAAAAGGCCTATCTTGCAGGTATGAAAGAAGAAGAAGATCATGGACCAAAAGATGAAGAAGAAGATGAAGATGAAGACCACCAGGATTAGAAGGACAAGACTCATCAGTCCTTCTACTCTCATAATTCTGATAGACTATTTTAAAAGCCTTGTACTTCCTTGCCCTAATGCTTCCTGCCATAAGCTTTGTAAAACTCCTTATGTAACTTGGCATTACAGTCCCTATACACTTTGTGAGGCCCCTGTTATAGCCTCTAGATGTCCACCATGTTTATGGTACCCACACTTAGCCTTTTCTGCGACAGCCTCTGGTGTTTTGCCATGTTTGTGGTATGCCCACACTTTGCAGGTGGTTCTCATTACAACCTCTACACACTTTGTGCCTTTCTAGTTGTGATTGAGGAGGGGTGTTGAGAATCAGCAATCACACTCACTCAAACAGCCTCTTTGTATGAAGCTTCAGGACCAAGGATATGCATGCTAACCTATCCCATATGCACAATGGTGCCTACTGCAGTTTCCTACTTTCCTATAAAGCATTTTACTTGCTTCCTTTTCTTAATGCAATGATAGTACTCTTTTCTTTTCAGTGAAGTGTCAATGTCATTGTCTACATACACAAGATTGTGTTTATGAGTCCAAGTCTCAATCTTGGAACCTAATTCACTTGTGTAACAAACAACGTATTTTCCATCATGAGTCCACACTTCTCCTTCCATCCTCCATAGCTTCCGTCTTTGCCATGCTCTAGATCCCGCATTTCTCACAGATATGCAAAGAGGCACAGTCTCACTGTATTGATCGACCGATTGTATGGACGCAGTGGCCCTGTAAGTCACTCATCTTTATTGTCTGTAGTTAGCATGTTTAATTAGACTGCATTATTGTATGGTGGACTGATGTGTAGTTGTTTCTTTTTTGTAGAGTCCGTTCGATGCTCCTTTATAGTGGGACGAGCTTTCGGATGGCGAGTATATATAACTCGCCCTTGGATCCCTGGAGCTTACACACCCTTCTTTTTTGGTTGCCTAATCTGTGTAGACATTTTCTATGTAGTAGTGATATCTTGCCATGATTGTACTAGTCGCTTTCATTATGCGATCATGTATTTATTTCATGTATCAGTGTTATAATTTAAGTACACTTTGTCTTTATATACACGAGCATTGTGTACACAGTGTAGAAACTATTTTGTATGGCCCAAATAAAGCACATAGTGCTATATGTGGCAAGGCAGCTTGCTGCCCTACCATAAAAGTTTTTTTTTCCTTGTTACCATCGCTATTAGCATCGCAAATTTAGTGCACACGTTGTTATTGGCATCATTATTATCATCGCAAAGCATCGTTATCAACGTCGTTATTTGCGTCAGTATCAGCATCACAAATGCGACGCTGATACTGACGCAAATAGTGACGCTGATAATGATTGCATGAGATATTATGTATATATAAATAAATATTCAAATTTAGCAGAGTACACAAAATTTTTTGGCCTTCCAAGATGTTATGGTGCTGTAATACTCATTATAAGCCTTGCATCATTAATCTAGTAAACTATGGCAGAGTCCCCTTGCTGTGTCGAAGCCGAATGATAAAGTTCATGTCTTTATTTGTGATTGTGACATGCTTTGCATGGATGGCCGCAAGCTGTGTATCATCGAACAAGTCGATGAGAAACCCCTCTGCACCTATTTGTAGGGCCTCCATAGCTGCAACACTCCACCTTCCTGCTGGTGGGCTATTCCATACTCATGCCCAAAATCTTCCCATCCCTTTCAGCTCCAAGTCTTGCATGACGTCTCGAACAACCCTATGAAAAGAACTCTTCAGGATGAGAAGCACGTATCCGCGTTGGATTCTCCTTATCTCTCAAAGGGCGACAGTGCCCAGTTTCCATCTCCTCTTCTTCTGTGGTGGTTAATGAGAAGAAGAATTAACTTTTAACCCATTTAGACCCCAAAACTGGGTTAATGTAGCTTCATACGCACTGTCCATCGTTTTTGATCGTAAATCCATTACCTTTTATCGAAATGCAACGAAACTTCATACGCGTACTCGTTAGGTGGCCAAGAGCCCAAATTTTTTTTTGAAAAAAAAGTGCCTACAGACCCCTGGCCCGAAGTTTGGCGTCTGGGCCAAGAAAGTGGCTCCAGATGCCAGACTTCGGGCCAGGGGTCTGCATGCACTTTTTTTTCGGACCAGGGGTCTGTAGGCATTTTTTTTTCAAAAAAGAAAAGTGACTCCAGACTCAAGACTTCGGATCAGGCGTCTACAGGAACTTGTTTTTCAAAAAAAAAAGGGCTCTTGGCCACCTAACGAGTGCGTGTGTGAAGTTTTGTCACATTCTGATATAGTTTAGTATTTTAAAAATTATTCTACACCAAAATTATGGATGGATGGATAATTGAGAAATCAACATTGTGACTACTGGCCCTTAAAAACTTCACACCACATAGACTATACAGAGGCATTAGGAGTAAAGTCTACAACAAGAAATGGTAAATTTTTGCATGTTATTCCTTTTGAAATTAACAGTGCTAAGAAAAACTGTAAGTAAGAATAGAAAATAAAGTGAAGATGCATAGCCAAAGTTGAGAGCAAAGGACAAGTGTAAAATTTTAATTCATATTTTAAGGGCCCATACAATAGTTTTGCACTGGGACATAGTTATATGTCCAATGCATGAGGATAACAATATGCCAAAAAAGATAACATTACAAACTGTGTTCATTTCATTGGAATGAATGCATCCTTCAGTGCTTGAAGATTTCTTACAAGTTGGAAGTCCTTGGGAGTTACAATGATGCGCTTCGTATGTATTGCACAACATTGAGCATCAGTCAACATTAAGTTAACTAAAAAGGCCTCTGCAGCACACTGTAGAGCATGAAGACATTCTTTTGTGAAGCGATCAGGTCTATCCTGACCTTGTGCCAAAAACCACCTCTTGCTTTCTGTATGGTAGAGGTCTTGCAAAATCTCGCAAACGAGTCTCGAGAAGCTCGCCTTCGGAATGATGAGATCAAAAGAGCGTTGATACCTTCTAATTTCTCTCAAGGCCACCATGCCTGGCTTCCACTTGCGTTTCTTGTGGGGATGCTGAGGAGGACCCTTGTGAGGGCAACTTGAGGAAGGTGGATTAGGTTGAGAAGGGGGTGCATCTGAGCTAGTAGATGCTCCAAGGGGCTAAACACGATATGGGGCTCTGAGCGGAAGCTTATTTGCAACTACCTTAGACCTAGCCATCTTTCCTGCACAAGAGATATGAGAACTCAATGAATAAGATAGAAAGTGAAACCCTCTTTTATATAACCCTAAACTATGAGAATCATTTAGCTAGATGCGCACTCCCTCTTTCTCTCTTAAACTATGAATTGCATTCACACTGACTCACATTGTTCATCTTACTATCTTAGCTCTTTTCGAGCCCATTTGCTGCCTTGTTGAAGCCTTGTTTCTAGCCACTTGGCATGGTTTTCTTTGGCACTTGAGGCTTCATAATGCACTCTTTTAGTGACATGACGTGATTCCATCATATCTGCAACCGATTCATCAGCACTTTCATTTGCTCTCTTTTGCAAGAGTTTAGTTTCATCCACTACTATAATCCTATACCACCGAGATAGCAATTGGATCATTGGATTGCTACCATTCACCCCTCCACCATTATCAATTTTTCTTTGGTATGCATCACGCGATATCCAATGTGAATTTTCCATCCCTTGTGTGGATCAAATTCCGATGCTTCCCTTTTCTGAAAAGTATGGCCCATGTGCCTCAAGGATATGCTACAAAGACACATATCACATATGAGTAAACCTATGCTCAATAGTTTATACAATTCATACAATTTTAAAATATTAACTTAGTACACACCATGTAATGTGTGATAGAGCTTTTGCCCCATGCTTCCACCATATTCTCGTAGAAGCTATGCACAACGTTGATAAATTTTTGCTTATCTTCATTGTTAAACAACATCTTGCGAAGAAAGGGAGCCAATTTGTTAAGACTTATCAAAACCTTAGCTTTGGCCAATCTTGTTTTTCCTCCATTACTTCGATCAGGAACTACAAAATGAAACTTTTTCCACCCATCGTAGTCCTACGGCCTATGAACCATGACATTTCCTTCCTCACTGATGGGGTACTGAGAGAAACTTCCTAGCCTTTGCTCCTCCAAAGCAAGGCTTTTTTGGGAAATAACTAGATTTTCCTGATCTCTTCTCATCTTTTTTAATTGTCACTTGATGCTTGTGTAGCCCAATTTTTGATAGCACTCGCTCCACATTCCTACAGGTTGCAATGGCTTCTTTTTTTGGTTGCATCCTATAAGAAAAGAAAATGTATTCATATACAAGTTTCTCCATGATTCTGACAAAAGCATATAATGAAAAAATGTGAATACGATCCAAGGAAATGTTGAAGATGGGCTTCCAAGTGGAATCTTCTCTATTGCGCGTCGGTGCAACACTTATCACCTTTCGCCAGTTCTTCTTTCCGTCCTTTCCTTCCACCCTCTCTGTCAAGAAATATAGGCATGGATTCTTAGTATTTGTACCATTGGAGATTCAACACATGCATTTTAAAGTTTTCAAGTCTCCTGCAAGATGCCATTCAATCAAGTATTGACCATACCCTTCAACCGAGAGCATCTCACCATGTTCCTGATGATTGATGATGCTTGGAATGCTTGTGTGCATAAAGAATAGCTACAACACCTCAAAATTTTCCTTAGGAACTTCAAATGCAGCGAGCCACCACACATGGCACTCAGATTGAACACTAAAGTTTCCTGGGTTGTTCTTGTCAAATTGTAAAGCTCTATTCATTAGAGTTATACTAACTCTTTCAAGCTTTACTCCTCTGACGACCTCACTTTCATCTAATTTTATAACAAACTGCAATTTACCATTACATTCCTCAACAGACATATTGTAGTACATTACCGTTGTCGATTGCACCTTGTTCAAATCTATATAGTAATTGTTGAGTTCGGTGAACTTCACCTCATATGCATTTTTGGTTCCAACCTTTAGTGTCTCCACACATTGAACATGCATGGAATCTCCTATCAACTCCAAAACCTTTGTATTAAGTTACCATTAGGCCTCTATTAACTTTGAAGGTTGAGGAAGAGGCACGATTCTATTTTTCTTCAGCACACGACTAAACCCAGCCTTCACACCTTTGAATATATTCGAGTAAGTCATTGTGCTAATGCCGGCCCTATCACAAATAGATTGTGCATCCACAGCTAAGAACTCATTTGACACATCTTTTAATGTGCACTCAATCACCTTTTCCTTCACAGCCTTAAACTTAGGATTGCCCAAAGTGTTTTCCAATGTACTTGCCTTCAGAAATCTGCTAATACATGATCCAACCTCACCCTCACCTAGGTTCTCTTTCTGAGATACCTTACATGCTTTGATACGTCACTTCCACTGGCCACTATTCACAATTAACTCATTGATTGGCTTTTTCTTTCGTTTGCACTCCTGTGTTAGCTTGCTATTGATCTTTCTCAAGTCGTCCAATTGTGCCTTTGCCTCCTCATATGAGATACCAATGTCATGGATAGTGTCCTGCATTAAAATAATTTGATTATTTTGTTGAATTATAGTGTCATTTAGTTGTACCACTTGTCCTATGAGCTGTTGTATATGAAGTTGATGTGCAGCGATCACATCATGGCAAATTTTCATGGTTGCTTGGCAAGTTGTAAATACTTTGAACGACTGATCATTGAGCCACCTAGTATAACCAAGTAACCCATTTTCACCCTCGCACACATACTTCAGCAAATTTGTGATTCTTGAGAGGGAAAGGAAGGTGTAAGTAATTCACTCTGTTAATGAAGGTTGCATAAACACAGAGAAGAGGCCACAATAGAGCCATGAGAGAGTATAGATATGGAGCGAAATAGCTCAGAGGGTAGGGATGTCCAAGATTTTTCGTATTTTAGATATTTTTATTTTTCCTCCAAAAACATTTCCAAAAAACACGAAATTTGACCAGTTGGTTTGTTTTTTGACCAAAATCTAGGATATAAAAAATCCCCAAAATATCTTAAAAGGAACTTTCGAAATTTCATTTTCCTTGTTCTCGATTAAAAAATCAATTACCTTGTATCTACTAATCATTTTGCATTGAAAACGAAGCACCACACTCCCGTAACTAACTCCTTTTTTAATATAAAATTTGGTTGAAAAAGACTTCTTGAATGATGAGAGAGAAGGAATCTGAGTATATCTTTGTAGATAATATAAAAAATGCAAAACAAGCAAAGTGGAGAGAGAGGGGGATTATTTTACTATTCTTCTCTCCTCTTTTCCTTATTTTAAGGAGGAGAGAGGGGGGCTAAAAGGCCCATTTGTGAGTTCATTTTTTTCCTAATGAAAGGTGGAAGATATTACAAATCATGTAGCATTTTCATTCATTTAAGAGACATATTTCCCAAATGAACATGCCAAAGGGATACATGAGGAATAGAACCCAGAGACAAAACATGATCCAATGTAACTCCAGATACAAGTAAGGGATAGAGGCTGCCAGACTTGGTACCTCTTGCAAGCACAAGCCTGCCACGAGTAATCTTCCATGTAGAGTCTCCAAAAGACATAAAATACCCTGCATCATCAGGCTATCCAACAGACATAAGGTTTCGAGTCAATGCAGGTACATGGCGTACATCATGCAAAACAAAAGAACTACCAGAAGGAAACTGCAACTTAACATCTCCAATACCCACAATGTCAAGAGACCTGTCATCACCAAGACGCACAGAACTAGACATGGTACGATAGGTATGAAACCAATCTCCACAAGGTGTCACATGAAAGGACGCACCCGAATCCAAGAGATAGCATTGTGCATACATAGAATGTATCTCAGAAGCCTGTAAGGCATCGCACGAAGAAGTTGCAAGTATATAATCATCATCTGAATCAGTGGCTTGCATGACATTAACCTCTTCTATCTTCACACTTGACTTTGTAGATACAATGCTGCGCTCAGAAGAATTTTCTTACACTTTTTCTTTTCCCTTTTCCTTGCGCTTATTATCGCACATTTTATGGCACTGCGGCCTAATATGTTCCACTTTTCCACAATAACGACAGGTGATCAGACTTTCATCCACGGGACTTACTGTGACCACGTGACTTGGACCTGGACTTCTGAGAGTCCCTACCCTTATGATCATTATCATGCCTGCCATGTCTGCCATCTCTAATGGTCAATGCATGTGAAAAGTGAGAAGCATCATTGTTTTTCCTATTGATTTCCTTAGTCAATAAAGCACTCTCAACATCTTTGATTTTCAACCCATCAAGCTTGTTCGTGCATATGGCAGTACGGAAGGCATACCATGATTTAGGCAAGGTGCCAAGCAAAAAAAACGGGTGCAAGTTGTATTTAAACTCAATACCCTGTGACAATAGACTCTTCATGATAGCATGAAACTGACTGAAATGAGATGAAAGGGAGGTCCCCTCCTTCATGCGAAGGTCCATTAACTGCTTCAGCCAATACATTTGTGACGTAGGACTTTGCTGTGCATAGAGCTCCTAAATCTTCTCCCATAAATCCCATGCATTCTAATTCTCATCTTTAACAACATTATGATGGATCTCTTCTGAGAGTGACAAAACAATGGTAGACTTGCATAGCTCATCAACTTCCATCCAAACATCATCATCCATATCCTTAGGTTTAACACCCTTGAAATGCAAGGATTTAATCTGCAACTTCTGCACCAAAACCTGCTATATTTGGGACTTCCAATACCCATAGTTGGTACCATCCAACTTGGCAATGTTAAAGAGAGCTGCATCTTTCAGATGACCATCCATATTGTCCCAAATCAAAGAAAAAAAGCAAAATTGCAGGTTGCTATAATTAGCAGAAAATGCACTAAATCCACTGCTAAAACTGGCTGAAAGGATGGATTTCACCAAGAGAAGCACCTATCCATCAAATATGACCAAGATAACATCAAATAGTAACCATTACCCTCATAGAAGTGCTCAAAATCTGTAGATTTCAGCTTGATATAATAAATGAAAGCAGCATGTAAAATTATTCCAAAATGAAGCAATCACTGATACATATATTACTACAACTGCCACGTAGCAAGATACATCCAAGAGTGAGTGTCCAGGGGCAAGAAGGTACCAAGAACTATCAAACCAATCACATGTCAGGCAAGAGACATCTCATAGGACTAGAAGTCATGCATGTAATGGGTCTCGGGGTAAGAGAAGAGACCAAGCACAAGCACAATTGATAGAGCAAGAAACTAATACATAACCATCCAATATGCATACAAAACTAACAAACTTGTGATAGAGATAAGTGCCTGCTCCAATAGGCGTATCAAATCAGCCCACTACAGACGAACTGTAGACATAAAGCTCTCAAGAGAGCAAATGCATGTAACTGTCTCACAAGCTCAAGCTCAAGTAAGTAAAACTGTGTGTATATCTGAATATGCCAAGAGGCTCCCACTAGAAGTAAATTCACATGCAAAGAGAGAAAGAAATGCTCTATTACATCAAATACATAGCATCAGAAGTGCCAAATCCCAGTAGGGTACATCCGGAGCATAAATCCCAAGCTATCTCAAACCCATAAAGCATAAGCCTAAAAGAATTCAAAGAGCATGTAACTGACAAGCAAATGTAATGCCCAATAGATCCAAAATGCTCAAATACATCTAAATATGAAGCTCCAAGTAACTGTCAAGCATGGGCAAACCAAGTGGCATCCATATCTGACCAAAGCATAAAGACAAGAAGCCTAAATGTCAAGTAGTGACAATAGGCATAAACCGGTCCAAAGCATGCCAATTGAAGCCAAATGCCAGTGATGAAAACCAAGGTAGAGCCTATTCCAAGATCAAAAGCATTTCGAAACCAAGAAGAAGCATTTGAAAACCTCCAAATATATCAGTATGATCATTCAAACCTCCAATAAGCACCCCGTATCCATGAACCAATGCATACACCAAGTAAATGAGCTTCAGCCCACTGTATTACAGCAAGCAATTTACTGTTAAATGAAGCTCAAATGGTGCTCAAATCTGCTCCAAATCAGTCCCAAAGCATAGACATAGCATTCCATAACATCCAGGCATCACCGAGAATCAATAGGCATCAAACGGGTAATGCCAAGAAGCATCAAATAGTAAATGTCAAGTGTTGCCCTGTTTTGACAGTCCTGGTGTATATATAGCAAGGGCTGAAGGGGGAAAGCACTCGAATCAATCACCGAGAACCAAGCACTAATGCCGTGGAGTCCAACAATGATCGAGAAGGTTGCCAAGAGTGTCGAGAAGCCGAGAAAGAGTAGGGAAATTCCAGGGAGCAGGTCAGTCTAGCCCCTTAAAAATATACCAAAATTTGCACTAGCTATTTTTGGGGGATGGGGGGTCTTCAACAAGCCTTGGGGGCATTTGGCAATGTCAAGGGGGTTCCAATGCAGCCCGAAAAGAAGCTAATGAAGGTCCGAAAGCTCGGGGAGCAGGCAGGAGATCAAAATATACCTACAAATGAAGGTTCCATGGTTGCCATTGAAGCTAGGGTTAAAGCTCTTCAAATCCAAGCTAAAGAGAATGCCGGGCAGGCTCCAATGCCTTTGCTTTGATACCAATTGAAAGGGAAGTGGAACCCAAGAAGAAGAAGCTTGGCGGTGAGAGCTATGGCAAATGGAGAGCAAGAGCCAAAAGAGAGAGAGACTCAAAAGTGGGAACTCCAACAACCACAATGTGTGGCCGGGCCTTCCTTTATTCAAATTGTCACTAAAAGAATAAAGAATAAGTGACTATGATGGGCACCTCCCACCTGCAATGTGCAGTGGTGGGTACTGTCAGTGTAGTAATACACCGGTGGCTAAGCGGAGGCACCTTTACCCCCAACACTTTGACTAGAAACAAGGAAGAATTAGGAAGATTTGGATCATCTTGCTCTTCTTCATCATCACTTTGATGGATTCGTGAAAGGTGATCAGCCAGGACATGAGGGCGATCGGGTTTGGTAACCATTTCAAAGTCAAACTCTTGAAATAGAAGAACCATCTCATCATTCTTTCCTTCATGTTAGCCTTGTTCATCAGGAAGGATAGGGCTTCATGGTCCACATATAATTTGAAATGCATCGACAACAGTTAATGTCGGAACTTCTCCAAAGCAAACACCATTACTAGACACTTAAGCTTCATCACTGTGTAGTTTCACTCTCTGTCAGCTACTTTTCAGCTTGCATAATATATTGGTTGATCTAATTTAGAGGGATCCTTTTGGCATAAGATTGCACCTAGGCCTTCAACCGATGCATCAGCGTGCACATGGAACTCCTTTCTCCAATTAAGAGGCTGTAGGATGGGTGCTTCAATCAAACATTGCTTAAGGTGTTGAATGCCTCATCACAACCCTTTGTGCATATAAACTTAGTATATTTTCTCAGGATTTTATGCAAAGGAGATACCTTTGTCGCAAAGTGTGCAATGAATCTTTTGTAATAGCCCACATGGCTAAGGAATCCTCTCAATTGCTTAAGGTTTGTTGGGGCTGTCAAGGTGGCAATCTTCTCAATCTTAGCAGGATTTGTTGCTATCCCTTGTGCAAAGACAATGTGACCTAGAAGAAATCTTGATGAGACACCAAAGACACATTTGTCGAGGTTGAGAGAAATCCCATACTCTCAACATCTATTAAAACACCGTTCTAGGTGTCCCCAATGCTCACAGATTAGGTTACAGCCACAAAAGTCATCGAGGTACACCTCAATGAAATCATGTAGGTGGTTCTAAAAGGCAGCCATCATGACTTGTTGGAAGGTAATAGGAGCATTACAAATCCCAAATGGCATCACTCTGTAAGCTTAGGTTGTTTTTAATTGGTCCTCTTCTACGATTTGGACTTGGTTGTATCCGCTGAATCCATCTAGGAGGGAATAGAGCTCATGGACTGCCACTGTGTCAAACAATTTGTCTATGAAAGGGATAGGAAAATGACCATTCTTCATCTTGGAATTTAACTTTTGGAAGTCCACATATATTTGAATTTTCCTATTCTTCTTGGGTACTACCACAATGGGTGAAACCATTCACTGTTAGCCACTGGATAAATGAACTCAACTTCAAGGAGCTTCAATAATTCGTCCTTCACCAGAGTAGAATAATTGGGATTCATACGCCTCTGTCTTTGCCTCACTAGTTTGGTATCAGGCTCTAAGTCGATGTGGTGTTGTGGGATCAATTCCTTTTAAATCTTTATATGACCATGCAAACATGTCTAAGTTTTTCTTTAGTAGGTCTCGCAACACCACTAGTTTCTCTTCTGGAAGATTTAGACCCACCTTCAGGTGACGTTCAGTACCTTTAGCATCCACGAATGTCAATTGCTTTTCACTTTCCACTTCATGGATAAATGTCCCATGGACTGCTCCTGGGCAAAGATCCGACTCCTTCAAGGGAGTGGTCTCATCTTTTGATGATGCACTGGAACTACTTTTGTCTTTTAATGAAGGCTTAGCTCACTCTTTGGGAGGCTGAAAAGGTATCATTGAGGTTTCAGGTTTGGGTTGGGGATAAATTATTTCTTGGCTCGAGGATTAGTCTTTTGAAAGATGCATCCAAGAATGCCACATAACAAGAACTTTCTGCATTCTATTTAAACTGCAGGATTGTGGGTTGTTGGTAAGGTGCATTGTCATCATCTTATTTAAGGAAGGGTAACTTTAGATGACAAGAGCCACTTCTGAAGGAAGGCCTATTCTTCTTAATCCATTTCTTATAAAGGCTTTGCTCATGACATGACTCATTAATCACTCCAAAAGGTACCATAATCATTTTGTTGATCAGAGAGGGATCTTTTGCTTCTAAGGCTTCAGGAACTTATTCCTCATCTCTACCTTCTGTGAGTAGGATAGATCCTTCTAACTCTCTTTCATAATCTTCTTCTGCATTATCACCTTCGTCTGATTGAGGTTCTGTTTCTAATCGGTGAGTGCTCTTAAGAGAAAAACAAACTCTCTCTTATGTCCCCTTCTTTTGCTTCTGCTTTTGTCTCTGTGTCTGTGTCTATCTTTGCTTCAGTCTTTGCATCTGCCATGCAACAGGGAGAATACTATATCCATGCTTCCATTTTGCAGTCAGAGGTGATTTCAGAAGTCAATTCGGGTTCAGGTTGGAGATATTCTCCCTTGGACAAGGAATTTGCTTCTTTCGGTAGTTGGCTTATATTGTCCACTGTTAGGGATTGTGCCTCTGTTTTCTTGGGAAATATTTGTTTGATTGCCTCTTTGTCTCTTGATGTACCATCTATTACTTCATCAGAGGAATCAATTATGACTTTGATGGACATGGATCCATTATCTTTTTGTAATCTATACAACTTCAACACCAATTTATTGGGTCCTTTGTCTAGGGTTAGGGTTCCTTTGAACTAGTCCATCCTTGCTCTTGCTTCAAAAATCCAAGGTCTTCCCAACAATATAGGGTATGAGGTTCCATAAGAATTTGGTTTGACCACCAAATATATTAGCCAATAGTCTCTTCTTGCGAGGACTGTCTTTATGTATGGGAGAATGTCCAACGGTTTGATTCTACTTTGGTTTATCAATCTAATAAGCCATTGTGTAGGTTGCATTCCTTCCAAGCCTAGATCCTTCATTGTCACATATGTCATTATGTTTACTGATAAGCCTCTATCAATCAATGCATCTACAATAAAGCACCCCTCAATTCATATGCCAATCTCTGGGGTTCCAAGATCTAGGAAGGTGGTAGCCACATCTACTTCCTTCACGGGTTCTGAGTCTCTGTTGGACTTGGTCACCATGGAGGGAACAATTCTTAAGCCTCTTTTTCTAGTTAGTATGCTTTTGAATTTCTTTCAACATCTAGGAGACAACATCAACAACTGTCAAAATGTTGAGTTTGTTTTAAAAGTGTCTAGGTCTTTGACCAAATCATACTCTTTGATAGGATCCATAGGATTTTCCAATCGACTGGGAAATGGGGCCAAACCCACTTTTATCTTCCATTTTTCTTCTAGGAGCGGCAACATCTGCGCTTCTTCCTCATGAGGAGGTACTTCTGCATCTTCTATTTCTTGGACTTCAGGTCCTGTCTTTGCAATTGTCTCTATGGCGCTGTAGTGCTCTATACTTCATTGTTCTAGAGTGCATTGTTCTGATTTCCCTTAGGAAGGTTGAACTTCACAGTCTTGACAAAGGGAACATTCTCTTTTGGAACTATGGGCTCTCCTTTCTTTGCAGGAATTATTGCGGCCATGTCCAATTCCACCAAATTGGAAGCAGGTTCTTGGGTCTTCTATTGGGTATCAGAAGTAGATTTCACAGGGGCTGGACTTGGACAATCTTTTGCAATGTGGCCTTCTCCTTTGCATCGACTGCATAAGGGCTTGTAATCCACAGACCTTCTAGGGTTTGGACAATTTGGTGAGATATGACCCTTTTCTCCACATTTATAACACTCCACCTTTGATCTCTGACCACTGCGAGACTATCACCCTCTGTAGCTTTGAGAGGGAAACCTCCTTGGACCGAAATTAGGACCAAACTCCCTAGGCTTTGGTCCAATGTCATATGTTGCTTTTTTGGATTCCAGCAAGTTGAATCTTGTGTCTTCATCTTCCTTTCTTCATTCGTGCATCTCTCTCAGAGAGCAGATATCCTCTATATGGTTCTTCCTCATACAATATGAATAGAAGGCTCCAGGAATGGTTGGTTTTTGAGTACATTCAATGGTTAAATTTCCTACTTGATGACACTTTCTACACCATGTATTAGAATGCATCACATCTCTCCCACCTCTCACAGGAGTGGATATATTGCCAGTATTTACCTTTAGCATCTGTAGCTATTCTGTAATCACATCCATAAGCTCTTCCTTAGTACTTGCAATTGAATTGGATAGGTAATCCTTTAGATTTTCACCTCCTGGAGTACTTGTAGGGTTTTGAGAAGCTTATGTTATTACTATATACACTAGTTGGGTTGATCCAGAGGGTCCTCTATTCTGGTTCTAATTCAAAGCTCCTTGACTTGGGGGTTGTTGATTCTAGTGGGTAGGATTCCAGTGTTTTTGAGTCATCATTGGAGGAATTGTTTGAGACCAGTGCTATTGTGGTTGAACCATCATTTGAGGCATTGTCATTTGCAGTCATTGTGGATTAGGTGCATTGTATTGCAGCACTATTTGCATCTGGGGATTGGGATAGGGAATTGTCCTTGGGACTGCATTTGGTGGGTATACAATTCCTGGCATGGGGGGAGGTAAGACTCCTCTTCCTGAGGTCAACCTTGCTTCAACTTCATCATATAGTCTTGCACCTTCCACCGTAGCTTGCATATTGACTGGTCTTCTCAATTCCACAAACTTGTGAACTTCCGGTTGTAGGCCTCTGAGGAATACTCATTTTTGGATGCCTTCACCCAAATGAAGATTGGTCCAGCTCTTCAGGATGGATTGCATTCGTGAGATATAAGCTTCTACTCTTTCTCCAAAGGATTGAATTAGGTTCATGAACTCCTCTTGCATCCATTCTTCAAAACCTTCACGCCTGAGTTTAGTAAGGAAGGCCAACTTCACATCATCCCATGTGCCAAAAGTTCCTGCTACTTGTCTCTCATACCACTCAAATGTCGCACCCTTGAAAGTGGCAAGGAATATTGCTAACCAATGCTTGGGGGTTCTGGCATTGTTAGCCACATATGCTACCATAAACTCTGCTACATGAAGATCAGGATCTTCATTGTACTCTCCCGTAAAAATGGGCAATGAGACTATATTTGCTAGCCTATCATCAATATTTCTAGGACGAATCTGACTAGGAAAGGGATATTGAGTTGCCATGGGGACTTGTGTAAAGAGTTCTTTTAAGGTGTCAAAGGAGGCTTTTGTTGCAAGCTCATTCTCAGCCTTAATTCTTGCTTTGTCACATACCTCTAGACTCATTCTAGTGCTTGCCTTTGGATTGCATCATTCAACAGGAAGAGGGAATAGTCCACCACATAGAGCTTGCATCATGATGGTAATATGTTTCTGCCATTGTGGAATGAAATTCTTGTGGAAAGTGGCTTTGATAATGAGGATCTCCAACTCTTCAGTGGAAGAAGGAACTTTGCAAACATCCATTGACTTTTTCTCTTCTTGGCAATGCCATTTCCCTCATTTTCAGCCTCTTTTAATGCTTGTTGATGGCAAGTTTCCTTGGCTGTTGCACACCAAAAACATGGAGCCCCAAAAGAGACACCAAGGAGAAGGGGTCTCTAATGCAAGAAAATCTATCTTGTAACATCAACAAGCTTTTGTTTCATTATTTAGAGAACCACAACAAGAAAAAGAAAACCACTAGTAAGAAATCTTGACATAGCATGAGTTATGCCTTGTGATGGTATTTACGACCAAAAAGTTGAAGCATTATATTCTTTATGAGAAGGTGGTTTTTTATATGAAGGTGAAAGGACTTCGATTGTTGCTAAACAAGTTACAACCGCCTGATCATTTAGCAAAGTGGTTAATCACTTTGCAAGAGTTTGATTACGAGATTAAGAGCAAGCCATCGAAGCTACAAGGCATTGTAGAATGTCTTGTGGATTTTGGAGAGCCAAAAGAGGTCTTGGCTGAAGGAAGTAACATGGAAACATTGTTTAAGATTGATACATCATCTATTCCCTCCTGGTATGCTGCTATAATGCACTATCTATCTATGGGAGATATTGGAGCTACTTTATCAAAATCTGAAGAGGAAAATCAAATAGCAGGCATTGAAATTTTCCTTGATCACAGGAACACTATATCGGCAGGGTGTTGATGATATCTATCACCGATGTGTGATGCCTGACGAGGTTCCATTTATCCTTGAGGAGTGCCATGACTCTACTTGTGGGGGGAAACTTTATTGGGTGGCTGATGGCAGAGGAGGCTTTAAAAGCTGGATATTGGTGGTCGTCTATCTTCCAGGATTCATTTGAGTATGTTAAGAGATGCGATACATGTCAAAGACATGACAGTAGAGAGAATAGGAAGTGCCTACTTACTCCGATTATGGCAACCCTTCCATTTTTGAAGTGGGACATTGACTTTGTGAGTCCCATTACCTCGTCATCTACTACTCAAAAGAGATACATTATAGTAGCCACCGATTACTTCACAAAGTGGTCAAAGGCACGGGAGACAAGATAGGACTATGCAAAAGAGACTGCCAGCTTCCTACTTGACCATATCATTTTCCCTTTCGGTCTACCAAAGGAAATAGTATCAGATAGTGGAACTCACTTTTTAAATAAGGTGATTAAAAGTGTGATTGAAATTTGGAAAATTAAGCATTACAAGACAACCCCCTATAATTCGCAAGCAAATGGGCAAGTGAAAGTACCAATAAGCAGTTTGTGGATATCCTGTCCGAGATAGTCTTCGAAAAGAAACGGGACTTGGATATGAAATTATATGTAGCAGTATGGGCATACAATACAATATTTAAACGAGCCACTAGCCACACCCCATTTAAATTAGTTTATAGGGAGGAGTGTGTCTTTCCCTTAGAAATTGAGTTGCCGACCTTGAATGATTGATTTTTCTTTAGGTCAAGAGGGCAAGTTATTTTGTAGTAAAATGTGCTATTTCTTTAGGCCAAGAGGGCCATATATCTATTTGGTGTAGGTAGGTTTAATGGTTTTTTGTTTTAGTGATTGCATCATACAGGTTGACAAAGACAATGGAGGAGCCTTTGCTCCGAAGGAGCTTCTTGTGGCCATTGTAGGTGGTTTCATCCCCCTTTCTGAGTTTTTTCCCTGAAACAATTAATGATATATGTGTATGTAAGGGTTTCTCTCTTTTTATTTGTTGGGGACCGGAAATCAATGCATAAAGTCCCAGGTTTAGGTTAGGCATGTCTGGGGGAGGCATGAGTAGTCATTGCCTCTTGCAAAGGCATTGTCAGGCACTGAAAGACCCATTTTACATTAGGAGAAATATGGACTCTCTTTTTTGCCCCTTAAGGAGTGAATAAACAAATATAGGCCTAACCAATGAGAGAGCTGGGATTCCAGATTCATGTAACATGAATCTTTTAGCCATATCTTGGACCAAATCTTCCCTTAGCAATAAAATAAGGGAAAATGTGGGGACTACAATGCTGTCACTTCTTGGAAGTTTGTGCCTCGAATTTTCATTTTCTTATTTTTTATGTTTGACTTTTCTTTTCTCCCCTTTTCAGTTTCCCCCTCTTTCTTAGGCGGAACTCAAATTTTTCATATCTCTTTCCCCTCTTCTTCTTTCCTGACGAAATTTTATAGCCTCACTGTTGCTTGCCCTGTCTGTAACCCTATAAAATTTCATTTGCTTTGCACAAGCACAGAGAGAGTTTCATGTGTTTTATGAGAGCAGAGCTTGTTTTACCAAAGCCCTAAGATTCTCTTCACAAAATTCTACATGTATATTTTTCTCTTCCATAGATGTTCTATGGTAAAGTTTTATCTCGTTTGGAGAAAACCTGTGCAAGTTATGTGCATTCTCTGACATGTAATTTCTTTTGTTTTGATGCTCTAGGAGTCTCTTACAGTCAAGAATAGTGATATTTTGAACACTCAACTTCTTCTTCAACATCTTAGGGTTTCCTTTGTTTTTTTACTGAGCTTTCCTTTGTTTTTTTACTCCAAGAATCTCCGAGGGTGAAGAATAATGATTTATTAAGAACTCAACTTCTACAACATCTTTGGGATTTTTTGCAGAGAAAGCCACAGGTATATTGCCATTTTTTACTGTTGTTCCATGGTTAAATTTCAACGCATTTGGACAAAGCCTATATAAGTTATATGTATGCGTTGACCCAAGATTTCTTTTGTTTTTGTACTGCAGGAATCTGGCAGTGAAGGAACAATGGTCTTGCTATAAGTCAACTTCTTGTTCAACATATCTAGGGATCTTTGTGAAAGAAATTACAGGTACAATGTTTCTTTTTTAAATTGATCCATTTAAATTTAATTTCATTTGGAGAGAACATTTGCAAATTATACACATGTTGATAGGTAACTTTTGTATTTGGTTGTTACAGATGTCTTCACGGAGGAAAAATATCAGTAGCATACTTGCAGTGGAGGTCTTCAACAGGAAAGATAATGGCGGTAATTGGATTTGTGATAAGTATTATAAGTTGGATTGGATTTTGATGCACCCAAGTACTCGAGGGAGTTTCAAGGTCAAGCGCAAGGATGTTGCAAACCCTAGAAAATATTGGAAAGGTAGAATTCTAGAGTTCAGAAAAGTGTTTAATGGCACAAGTGCAGTAACAGAAGTGTTGATTCAACATGTTTATACGCATAAATAAATCTCTGTACACGACGAGAACAACATTGCAAATTATAAACAAAACAATAAGTTGTTAAATTTTATCATTGATTATTCTTTTGTATCAGAGTTGTTTTTAAAAGTCTTTGCAGTATTCTAATTCAGTCTTGTTTGATTGACAGCTCTATATCCATCGACTTTGCATGAATGGCAGAATGTGGAATGTTTAAGCGGCAAGATACATGTTTGCATGAAGAGATAGGTTTTTTGATCTATGATAATACCTCTGCAAGTCAACTTGCCACTCAAAATATCTTTTTTTATAATTCATTGTATGTGGTAGAAAGCCAGAGATTGCAGCATCTCCCATTGCCACCACTGTCTAGTGGTGAATGGTTCATTGGTAGCTTGGAGTTGTCAGGAGCTTGCAAGTCAAAGATAAAATCTGACATCAATAGTGCTATGAAACCCACCACAGGCTCCAAAGATGTGCATCTTAGTTGGTTTATTCCATTCTCATTGTTTGCACATTTGTTTGGTTCATGTGATGTTTTGAAGAAAACAAAGATTACTTATCAATGCAAGTGTCCATCCGAGGAATGGATGAGTCAGCTATTGGGTGAGTCTTGGCAAGTCAAAAGAACACATTTTGATGAAACGATTGAGTGCACGGTCAACCAATCTGATATTACATTCATGTAAAACTTTTTTACTACTTTGCATACCTTGATTTAATTGACATAGGTCTCGCTTAAATGAATTTTTATGTTAGTCGCATTCACTTACCATTATTTTTGTTTTTATTACAGGTATTTCATTTCTAGAAAAACTCTGTGCGTTCGCTTTCGATATAGAAGATGGCGACTTTTGCGAGTGCAGTGGATCAACTTGGATCAAGATATCTGAGACGACACACATACAACACTCGTAGATGTGGTAATCTTGTGGAGTGGTAATAATCCTTTCGTAGTCAGCGCAGAGAGTCATTGGCCCATTTATTTTTTGAGACAAGAAATCCAATTAATGTCCAGTGAGCCCCTCTACAACTTCTATTTCAAGTTAGATAATAGAAAAGTCAGGACTCGTAGTGAGCAATCCATGACATGTAAAAAATGTGCTTCTCCACATATCCTTGAGATAGTGGAATCCTTGTAAAAAAACTTTATAAAGAGCGAATACATACCTTTTTTGAACTTCTGAGTACTTTAAATTTTAGTTTATTGTGATCCAAGCATGCGATAATACATACTGTAATTACTCAATCGTGCATTTAAAAATCATAATTAAATTGCAGGTTAGAGGTCTATAATCTATAGAATATTGTCTTTGCACAATGATATATTGTAGCGCATCTCTGCTGCTCGTTTCTTAAATTTTAATATTAAATTGGATCCAAAGGGAATTTCAAGGCCTTTTAGATTTATTTTCTTTAAAAAATTATATATTTTCTCTCATTAGACTTGAATATACTCAGCGACCCAAACATATTCGAGGATATAATAATGTAGAACGAAGCGTTTGTCTATATGAGTAATTTTAACAGTGACTTTAAAGTACTGAAATAAAGAAACTAAGGTAATAGTTTTAATTTGAAACTTTAGAGTTAATAACTTTATAAAGAACCTTTATTTAAAACCCTAGACACATAAAAGCTATAACTCCAAACTCATTTTCACTTTCATTCTCCACTTCCCTACACTTGTGCTCTCCTTCCTTCTCTCTTTGTGTGCCATGGCTACCACTCCCGCCTTCGCTGCATGGATCAGCTCCACATGCTACGCGCACATAGGGGACTAGATATATTGCATGACCTTGAGTCTAGAGAGCTCACTTTCCGCTGTAGACCCTGACTCTAGTATAGTAGCATCATTTTGTGATGCAGTGAACCCTCTCACTTGTTCTATTCCCGACTCCACTCTCAGGTGGGTTCCCATGGATCTTTTGTATAGTTTGCGTGCCGGATCCAGCCATGCAAAGGTGATAAGTCGAGCCCTGGTGCATGTGGGGCAACATCTCCGCGCTAGAGCAGTGCCCACCTCGTCACAGGACCACGTCACGATGGATCTCATTGAGAGGGATGCCGCCTTTGCCATATATGTTATGTACACTGAGGTGCAAGAGGACAGTGACGAGGACATCGACGCACCCTCTCGGCCACTACTAGAGTATTTTGAGAGGGAGCCTAAGGAGATCACTCTCGATCTGAGTGTTGAGGTAGCACAGAGCTTGGTCATTGTGCACCCACCTCCCTGCCCTGATGAGATGCCCACGAGCGAAGAGCCACCCCTCTCTTCTCTCCATACTATCACCATCGAGGCGGTGGAATATCTACTCATGCAGGATGTGCTAGAGTTGTTGGAGCTTAGGGAAGAAGAACTATATTGTATCATGGTGCATGATGCACTTAGTGATTTCATAGATTTTGATTTACAAGATGCCCCACCACATGTTGATGAGGTGGCTCGTTATGATGGCACGAGCATCGATGACATCTCTGCCATTATGAGCATCCAGGAGCAGATTGAGGATGCAGTGTCACAGTATCAGATCTCTGATGAGGGGTCGAGCGATTGCAGGAAAGCCTTTTTGGTCCTCGACCTGACTATGCAGTGCCTACCCAGGAGAGAGACGAGGGCGGCCCAGGGGCAGGAGCAGACCTGGATGCTCCATTACAGCGGCAGATAGATGATGCAGAGAAGGTAATGTTCTCGGTTTCCTATGAAACTTAACCAGTAGGGCCTGTAGGGCATCGGGAGCGTACACATGTGTTTTTGTCGGGATCGGGCCCCCATATGTGCCCTGGCCGGAGGCTCGCATCTGGGATTCAATGTGCCCTGGCCGGAGGCTCGCGTCTGGGGGCCTGAATCCCAGACGCGAGCCTCCGGCCAGGGCACATCTAGGGGCCCGATTGCAGATTCAGGCCCCCAGACGCGAGCCTCCGGCCAGGGCATATCTGGGGGCCCGATCCCGACAAAAACACATGTGTGCACTCTCGATGCCCTACAGGCCCTACTGGTTAAGTTTCATATAAATATGATTTATATATCTTCAGCACACTCCATGCATAGTGAATCTGATACTGAACTTGTGTGTTGCAGGAGATTGTCTATATAGATGAGTTTTCATCTAGGCAGGGTGGCCGATCTAGTAGCCAAGGAAGGGTGCAAGACTCGGCATTGAAGGAGTACATTGGGCAGCTTGTCAACGACATTATTGTATTTCATAAGACATGCTCCCCTGCTTTTGGCGAGAACTTCTTGAAGTTGAGGGCACTAACAAAGGCTCGGCCCTTCATGACCATCCCGACCAACTCTAGCCTGGAGAAAGTAGTGTTGCTTCGACGTTCGAAGCTACTCTACTTATTCACGAGTACTAGGTCTGGCCCACTTTTCTCCATGGTGGCCCGTGGCATGGTTGCCGGTGTTGAAGACCCCACTGTCATTAGACAGGAACTATTGGGGCAAAATGTATTGTTGCCTATGATCAAGAATAGCTCTGACCATGGGGAGTCTAGCTCGAAGAAGCCTAGGAGAGAATAGATGTACTTATTGCCTACTGATATCGCATCACTGATGTACTGCAATTTGTAATCTTCTCTTCAAGTAATGAAAACAGATGTTTGTTGGATTCGCGTGCAATGTAGTTTGTGATACGTGTCATTTACTATTGTTTTTTACTTGAATGTTACGTTTATTTGTCGAATTTATACGTAACACGATTCGTACCCTAAATTTAATACGCAGTGCTATATCGAATTCGTGCGCAACATGTATTTGTTCGAACACATGTAATGATAACTCAACGACGTAAAAAAAATAAATATCAAGTGACTAAACAAAAATAAGACGCGCCAAAAACTTTGTATTTGTATTAATAACAATTTTACATGGGGTCCATTACAACCAAGGCTTTACAAAATGTCTTCAGAAGCTACATTCCATTTGCTTTTGAGTTGTACACCTCTATCCTTGCTGACCTCCGCGAGGACTATCTTTCCATCGCCGAAAGAACCTGACTATCTGCAGATCCCTGTCGGCGACGGTGACCCTCCTTACATGCACCGCTGCATAGACTGAGTCTCCAAATAAGTCGATGAGGTAGGCTTCAGCAGCTTCTTGTAGTGCGAGGAGGGCCTAGGTGTTGAGATATCGAGCTCCACTCGTGATACGCTAGGGTGACCGTTGTGCATTTATGTCACCGATGTGTCAGTTGCAGATGCGGTTGGTACACCGCCCATGAATAATAGCTACATGATAGCTATCCTTATCTACTCTAGTTCGTGGCTCAGTTAGTATGCCATCTTAGTTAGTTGAGTTTGGTTTGAGACCCATATATAGGGTTCTTCTATTTCTTTGTACTTGAGTTTTTTTGGCTTACACAACTAAGAAGAGGAAAACTGTTTTCAGCCTCCATCTCTGTGTGTATTCCCCCATTGTGCAAGTAAGAAAGCTTCAAGTGATACTCCTTCCTTCTCTCCCACAATCTTGACAAGGTATCAAAGCCTTGTTCGTGGTAAGGAGCTCAAGAAAGCAAGCCAAGCTCGCGATGTTCTGGTAAGAGGAGCAGTGTTGCTTTCATTTTCTGTCTTTGGGAGCAGATCTCTGCAGGTAGCACAGCCGGGAATTGCAAGAGTGCATTGTCTCAGGTTGAGATGCCCTTCGCGGTGAAGCAAGAGGGCAATATATGCTAGGGATAGGGCTTTAGCCCTTGGCGACCTTGTTTTTTTGATTTGAGGCCATTTCGGGGCCTGTTTTGGAGGCGGAATTTTTCTGCACGCACTCAGGAAAAGGCCCAGGTTTATGCTGTGCAGCCACTGTTCTACAGGTTGGTGAAAAGTTACTGTAGAAATTGTATCGTATGCTTGTGCCCAGAGACATTGGGAGTTACAGAATCATCCATGTTGCTTGTTGATGCAAAATCGTCACTAGGAAGTGACTGTGTGGTCAAATACCACTTTCGCCAGTTTTGCAGATTTGCCCTTGTGAGGGTGAAGCTGTGTTTTTTGCAGTGACAGAATTTTTTGCAGTATTTTGTAATGGCGTCTGATTCTCTTTCACAGATTGTAACTGAAAAGCTTGACAAGAACAACTTCCAAGCATGGAAGTTTAGAATGATGAATTTCCTTATGGGAAAAGGATATTGGGAATTTGTTGCAGGAAATGAAGAAGAACCAGTTCTTCTTGATGTTCCCAATCAACAGCAAATGCAGGCATTCAAAGCATGGCATGAGAGAGCCAGGAAAGTTATGTATTGGATGTCTATCAGTATTTCAGACTCTATGATTGTGCATATTCAGGATGCAAGTACGCCAAAGGAGGCATGGGATACTTTGTCAAAAATATATAGCACAAATACGCAAGCCAGGAAAATGCAGCTCAAGCAAGAGTTGCATAATGTGCAAAGAGAAAATATGAGCATCTATGACTACCACATGAAAGTGAAGAAGATTGTAGATGCACTTGCTTCCATTGGATCGCCAGTGGAAGATGATGATTTAGTTTCTGTGACCTTGAATGGTCTAGGAAAGGATTATGCACAGTTTCGGACATCCATTTCAGTTCGTGAAAGATTTCCTGATTTTGAGGAGTTGATTGCTCTTCTAATTTCTGAGGAGCAGATAAATGGTGGTGCATCTTCTTCAGGAGGAACTTCAAAGGAAGCTGTCTTCTACTCAAATGCTGGAAGAGGTAGAGATAGAGGTAGAGGAGGCCGATTTGGAGGCCGTGGTAGAAATCAGAATATGCAGCAAACTCAAGAAAACCAGTCCTATGGAGGAGGACGTGGTAACTCTAGAGGCAGGGGGAGCCAAAGAGGTCGTGGTGGATGGCAAAGAGGCCAAAATGCAAACAGTAATGTTGAATGCTACTACTGTGGTAAAATGGGTCATATGGCTAAAGACTGCTATAAAAAGCAGAATGACATCATGAATGGAAAACTGCAACAAGGGAATTATGCATCTTCTAGTAGATAGGGTGATGACAGAAATGAGCATTTGTTTATGGTGCAGCACATGAACAATTCTGTGACAAGTGCAGAAGAAAGCAATGATGTATGGTATGTTGACTCAGGTGCATCAAACCACATGACATGTCATGCAGAATGGATGGAGGATGCAAGGAAAATGGAAAAACCAGGATTTGTGGAGACTGGTGATGATACTGCACATCATATTGTGCAGATTGGAAAAATTCCTTTGTCTATGCAGGATGGGAAAAAAAAATACATGTCCGATGTATTTCATGTCCCGAATATCACCAAGAATCTGGTTTCTGTTGGTCAAATGGTTGAGCAGGGCTTGCAAGTCAGATTTAATCCTCATGGATGCTTTGTTGAGGATATGAAAAATAAAGGTCGCTTGATAGCAAAAGGAAAGAAGAAGGGCAGAATGTTTACGTTGGATGCGGACATGTCTGAATTGAGTGCAGCAATGTTTGCACATGGGACCGGTGTAGTTGCAGATATTGATATCTGGCATAAACACATTGGTCATGTTAATGTACAACGACTTAAATCAATGGAGATGAGTAGCTGGTATAAACCAGTAAATGTGATTGATGATGTAGATGCACAAAATGGTAATGCTGCACAGAATTCACAGCAGCAGTCACAAAATATTAGTGGACCTGGAGCGTCTTCTAGCAGTGGTTCACATTCTTCGCCATGGACAGGCAGATTGAGATCAGGAGAATCTTCTCAAAGCAATGCAGATAGTGGTATGCAGGTATCACGAAAAGGAAAAGAGAAGGTTGATCAGCCCATGTTTGATGTGAATGCAGGTCACTCTTATGTGGATGGTGAATCCAGTGGCTCAGAACAGAGCATTGATGATGAGTTGGGTATCCCCTCTATTGTTACACCTGGAGTAAGGAAGACCATGGATGTTTTGAGAGCACTTGGAAGTGAGCCTACTTTGCGTAGGTCTACCAGAGCTAGGTATCCTGTGGATAGGCTAAAATATGATGGATTTACAGCCATCCACTATGCATATATGGTCAAAGTGATATAGAACTAGAACCCACTTCTTTTGAGCAAGCCATGGGAAAAGAAAAATGGGAGAAAGCCATGGATGAAGAAATGGATGCCTTGGAAGCAAATGCTACATGGGAACTGGTACCTTTGCCTAAAGGTAAGAGTGCAATTGGCTGTAAGTGGGTTTATAAGGTGAAGCACAATGCAGATGGTTCTGTGAACAGATACAAGGCAAGATTAGTAGTCAAGGGGTATGCACAAACATATGGCATTGATTATGAAGAAACATTCAGTCTGATTGCAAGGATGGCAACCGTAAGAGCAGTCATTGCTATGGCTGCATCAAAGGGATGGTCTTTACATTAGATGGATGTAAAGAATGCCTTCTTGCATGGTGATTTGCAAGAAGAGGTCTATATGGAGCAGCCACCAGGTTATGTGCATGCTGTTCATCCTGAGTTTGTTTACAGGTTGAAGAAAGCCTTGTATGGCTTGAAGCAAGCACCTAGAGCATGGTCTGACAAGATAGGACAGTATCTTGTCACTTTTTTTTTTCGGATTTCCAAGGCAGATTTCTCACTTTATGTGAGAAAAACAGAGAAAGGTATTATGCTACTTGTCATTTATGTTGATGATTTGATTATGACAGGTGACAGTGATGAAGATATCCTTCATGTGAAAATGCTATTGAAGCAGAAGTTTGAGATGAAGGATTTGGGAGAGCTGCATTATTTCTTGGGCATCGAGGTGATTAGATCACCAAGTGGGATACAGCTCTTGCAGAGGCAGTATGGATTGGACATGCTATCCAAATATGGAATGACAGGCTGTAAGCCTATTTCAGTTCCTTTGGAGCAGAATGTGAAGCTGAGCGCAGATACAGGTGAGCTTCTGGAAGACCCTACTATGTACAGACGCATAGTAGGAAGTTTGATTTATATGACTATTACCAGGCCAGATTTGAGCTATGCTATTGGATTGGTAAGTCAGTTTATGCAGGCTCCAAGGAAACCGCATTTGGATGCGGCTAGACGCATACTCAGGTATGTGAAGTCCACATTGCAGTATGGACTATTTTATGAGACTGGGGTTCAGATACAGTTACATGGATACACTGATGCTGATTGGCCTGGTAGTATTTCTGATAGACGATCTACCAGTGGATATGTGTTCTCTTTTGGGAGTGCTGCAGTCACTTGGAGCAGCAAGAAACAGCCTACAGTTGCCTTGTCGAGCACAGAGGCCGAGTACAGGGGTGCAGCAATGGCTGCATGTGAGGTAGCTTGGTTGCATAAGCTACTTTATGATATGCATCAGTCTACAGATGGGCCAGTTGTCATTTATTGTGACAACATGAGCAGTATACACTTGGCAAATAACCCAGTCTATCGTGCTAGAACAAAGCACATTGAGGTGCATTATCACTATGTGCGGGAGAGGGTTTTACTAGGTCTTATTGATCTAGTTTATGTCAGCACAGAGGATCAGGTAGCTGACATATTCACGAAGGCATTGGGCATAGAGAAGCTGCGCAAGTTTAGAGACCTGCTTGGTGTGCAGGAATTGGGATTGAGCTCGAGGGGGAGTGTTGAGATATCAAGCTCCACTCGTGATACGCCAGGGTGACCGTTGTGCATTTATGTCACCGACGTGTCAGTTGCATATGCGGTTGGTACACCGCCCATGAATAATAGCTACATGATAGCTATCCTTATCTACTCTAGTACGTGGCTCAGTTAGTATGCCACCTTAGTTAGTTGAGTTTGGTTTGAGACCCATATATAGGGTTCTTCTATTTCTTTGTACTTGAGTTTTTTTGGCTTACACAACTAAGAAGAGGAAAACTGTTTTCAGCTTCCATCTCTGTGTGTATTCCCCCATTGTGCAAGTAAGAAAGCTTCAAGTGAGACTCCTTCCTTCTCTCCCACAATCTTGACACTGGGCAGTCCAGCAATCCGGTTGTTTCGCGCGTGATGTATCTGGAAACTGGGTCCTGTTGTTCCTGATTAGTATGCCCTCCATGATCTCCCGCACCAACTTCTGGAATAGAGCCTTCGGTATCAGGAGGTGAGTGTTCTTCTGGTAGTGGCGGATCTCGCGAAGAGCCACTGTTCCTGGCTTCCATCGATGCTTACGATGCTGGCGTCGTGGTGGTGGTGGTGGAGCTGGAGGGCGTGGTTGCCGTATGGAATTTCTAGGGGGTATCTCTGGGCCGCTTGCTTGGTGCGTACCATGTCTTCTAGGAGAGAGAACTCAGAACTCAAAAGTGAAATGTGTAAAATGAGGTGAAACTTTAAACTTATAGCCAAACTTTTCAAAAACCCTAAAATTTTAATTAATGAATCCACGCTTTGGAAAAATATCACCAGTGCTCCGATTCACAAGAAATTTTACCTGTAGACTCCTCAAGGACACATTAACCACCCGAAATTTTTTTGGCCCCAACACAAGCCTCTGGATCACCTGTCCGGAGGCTCGCGTCTGGGGCCCTGAATCTAGGCTTCTGATGGGGCCAAATTTTTAATATAAATGAGTTTTTCTAATGCCCAGCATGAGGGTGAAGTTTCACCAGATTCCAATTTATAAATTTGACGGTTCAATATTTTTTTGAAAATGCGTTAACTACATTATACTGCACTGATAATGTATTGTCAACCTCGCAACTGTAGGTTAAATGCACTGATAATGAGTGTGCGCAACTGCAGATTAAATATATTGTCAACCTCTCAACGCGAAACATTGGAAACTTAAAAATTGACAAAAAATAAATCATGGGTAAAATGGAATATCGCATATCGGATATACTGTTGCCAAACCACTAAATATAGTAAGGATATAGTGCATCGGCCCATGTACAACCGATCATCGACGTGTACGTGGTTGCACATTGAATTTATCCTCAACAAAACTACTTACAAAATTGGAAACTTGAAAATTCACACAATGCGAAACATGGTCAAAATAGAATATTACATATTGGATTTAGCATTGCGAAACTATGAAATACACGGTAGATAGTGCATTGCACCAAGTACAACTAGAGCTAGGGAAAATTTAGCTCCATTTTGCAGGCCACTACTATCAAATACTTGAAGGTCTACTGGAAAGATAACCCAAAACTAAGCTCCTTACAATCTACAACCAAACCTGAGCTAAAAACATAGATCCAATTACAATGTAGCTTCTCAAAGCATATTGTTGACATTAAGATTAAATGCATCCTTGTTATTGCGGATCTTGCGAACAAGAACCAGATCTATGGGCTTAATAGTGATACGTCGGGCATGAATGGCTAAAAGTTGACCATCACTCATTAGATCAATGAAGTAGCTTTCAGTTGCTTCTTGGAGAGCAAGCAAGGCTTGGCTTGACCATCGCCCCACATTCCTTGCCTGGTTCCTCGAAAAGAACTTGTGATGATGCCCTGACTATAGATCTTGCAGTATTTCTCACACCAACCTGGAGAATGGTGCCTTAGGAATAATCAAGTCGGCACTCTTCTGGAATTTCCTTATCTCGCATAGCGCAACTGTGCCTGGTCTCCATCTTCGCTTTTTATGTGTTGGAGGGCATGTATTACAAGCTGGAGCAGTAGTGGGAGGTGGAGCAGCTGGAGCATGTGGACCACCATTTCTGGACAATGGCGAACCATCATTATCGACCACACTAGGGCCACCATTGTTGGCCACTGTAGCGCCACCATTATTGGCTGCAGTAGGGCCACCGTTATCGGTCACCAGGGGATCTTTGTCACTCACAGTACGCTCACTAGATTCGGAAGAGTGTTGAGCTCTTGCTCTCGCAGGCGCCTTTTTGATAGGAAGCTTGGAACGTGCCATGGCTGTGATGATGAAGGATAGAAAGATGGAGGGTAGAGTGGAGAGCAATGGGAAAAAATGAAAGGAGAGACGACTTAAATACGAAACTTTCAAACTTACTGTGGTGTAAATGAATTTTAAATTTATCATTTCATTTCATTTCTCCACCCCATACCTACCTCTCTCTATCTCCTGACACCCACCTCATGCCCCCCCTCTCTCTCTCTAGGCCAGTGAATGTTCCAATGTTTGGAATTTTCATATCTTTGTCTTAGGATTTCAAAATTGACTTTTCATAATTAAAAAACAAAGTTTGAAATCGACTTTGAAAAACATAGTGACAAACCTTTGAAATTTTAAAGAAAATTTATAAGACATCTCATGTTAGAGATATGAGTATTGATGTGTCATATCCTTGGGACTTGTGCTCTCTTGTGGACTCTAAATGCATCAAAATTATTATCTTTATCTAGGTCTCCATTTTTTGCCATCTCTCTCTTGGGTTGCCAACCATTCTGCGTGCCATTGTCTAGCTGTGTTGTTTTCATATCTTGCTTTTCTCACTTCATATATTGCCCTACTTATAGATTCTGCTTGAGATGTTTTGGACTTATTTTCTTTTTCCTCGTATCGTATCTCTAGTCTCCTATACCACCATTGGAATAATTGCATCATAGAATTGGAATCATTGATGCCACCTCCATGATCAGTTGCCTTTTGAAAAGCACAGCGAGCTTGCCAGTGAGATCTTTCCATGCCTTGAGTTGACCATATTGCCAAACTTCCTTGATCTGCAAAGTATGGACCATGTGCTTCAAGTATATGCTGCACAAGAAAAGAGATTAGAAACACAATGTAATTCGAAATGATGATTTTTTTTTGCAATGGTGATAATACTGACCATGTAGTGTGTTATGCTATTTGTAGTCCATGCCTTCACCATGGACTTATGAAATTTAGCAGCTGTCTCTTTAAATGCATTGGCATGACCATCCATAAACCTCAACTTCTGTAAGAGAGCTGCTAATCTATCTAGGTGTATCCACACTTCTGCCTTCGCAATCCTCGTTCGTCCCCCATTGCTCCAATCTGAAACAACAAGGTGCAACTTTTTCCATGCTTTGTACTTCTCTGGTTGTTTTACTAGTATATTGCCTTCCTCATCTCGAGGTGGAGATAAAAACTTCCTAGCCTTGGGTCCGCCAAAGCATGGTTTACAAGGAACATTTCCACTCTTCCCCGATTTTTTCTCGTCCTTTTTTATTTCTACTTGGCCTCTGTGCAATCAAACTTTAGAGAGGACTTGTTCTACCTTCTTGCATGTAGCATCAGATTCTGACACGGGCTGCATCTTGTATGCAAAGCATATATATTCATATACTAGCTTCTCAATTATTCTAACCAAACAATGCAATGTGCAAAAGTGAACCCTTGTTAGTGGTATTTCCAAAATAGGGTGCCAGTTTGGATCCACTGGAATTAGCATTCCATTTCTCATGACTTTCTGATCACGTGTCAGAGCACCCTGTTGTCCTGCCTTGGCAAGCCATTCTTTCTTTCCATCTTTCCCTTTCTTCCTAGTTTGCATGCAGTATATACACGGAAATTTTGCATTTGCTGCATTTGATAAACCAAACATACACTTCAATGTTTTTAAATCACCTACAAGATGCCATTCAACTTGATAGTCCCCAAACCCCTCAACGTGTAAAACTGCTCCATTATTTTGCTGTTGAATAACACTGGGTATATTAGTGAGGTTAAAAAAAACTTTAAGTACTTCATGGTCCTCCTTTGGTACTTCAAATGCTGCAAGCTACCATATTTCATTCTCTGATTGTACACTGAAGTATAAAGGATGTTTTTCATCGATGTTGGGATCCAATGCTCGATTCATAAGTGTTATACTCGCACACTCAAGTTTTTGCCCCTTGATAATCTCACTCTCATCAAGTTTGAGGACAAACTTAAGCTTGCCTCTACATTCTTCCATAGACATATTGTAGAACCTGACCATAGCAATCTGAACCCTACATATATCCAATACAAAGTTGTTGGATGCATTCAATACAAAGGCAACTTCTTTGGAACCATACTTCAATATGTGTGTGTGTTCCAGATGCGTAGGCTCACCAATTAGTTCTAAAACTTTCTCATTTAGTTGTTTTCGAGCCTTCTTCACGTGAAATGGTTTTGGCAGAGGCATTACTCGCTTAGTATTGAAGACTTGCTTAAAACCTATATCCAATTGTTGATAGAGCATACTATATGACTCAGAACTCATTCCCACCTTGTCACATAATCCCTGAGCATCTGTAGCAGTAAACAAGTTGCTCACATCCCTAAGACGTTCACTAGCAACACCATCCACAATGTCCCTGAATTTACGATTTTCCAATGCATTTTTGACCATATCCTTGCTAAGGACTTTGGCAATAGTATCATTCTCTGCATGAGGAAACATATTTCTCATTGTAGTAGATTGAGCATATATCCGTCTATGATAATGGCGAATTGGTTTAACGGATCGGATGCGCCGACGTGCCTCTTTGGTTTTTAAAGTGGGCCCAATCTCCAAAGTTTTTGTGAGCTTCCTCTCTATGTTTAGATTCTCCTTAGTCATTGACTTTAGACTGTAACTCCATATTCTGCACATGTGTAGCATGCATAGCATCTTCAATGATAGACATTGCTTGTTGTAGGTTCTGGTTCTCTCTATCCTTCTCAGCCAATAATCTATCCTTTTCCATCAAAGACTGCATATTCCCTTGTAATCTTGTCTGCATATTTGTCAAGGTTTGATGAGCCCCTGCTAATCCTTGTGTGACAAGTCTGCATGTGTATCCATACAATCCTTCATTGCCTTCATAAGCAAACTTTACAAATGATGTAAGCCCTTCAAATTGTGGTGGCCTTCGAGTGAGTGGATCGGGTGGATAAATGCACCCATTAACCCAAAGGTCCACATTTTTTTTCCCTGCATTTCTTTCTTGTTGCATCTTGCATCTTATTGCATCATCTCTTTCCACAGTTCTTTTGAAAATTGGTGTATATTCATCCTCCAATTGAAAGTGAATATCTCTCTTTCTCTTGGTACATCCTGCACCTGCATTCTACAAAAAAAAAAGTATGCAAATGTTAACTTGGATTAACATTCAAATCGTAGAACTACACCCCTTGATTCACTATATCTGTGTTTTTTTAAAAACCCAGTTGGTTCTTGTCTCTTTCTCTTGCTTTCAGTCTTGATAGACCCTAATCAACCCCTAATTAGCCTGTAATCTTGGCTTTTAATCTACCTCTAATTAGCATCAAATCTTATCTTCTGTTCTATCCAAAATATTCTCTCTCTCTCTCTCTCTCTCTCTCTCTCTCTCTCTCTCTCTCTCCACAAAAATTCATCAAGGAAACCCTAAACACATTCATACCGAAGCTTGGCTAGTGGAAAACAATAACATCATATTATCTTCTGCCCTAATTTACTATCTGTCACTCTATCACTTATTTTATTTGTTCATCTCACACAGTCCTCTCTGTCCCCCCCTTCTCCCCTCCTCTCTCTCTCTCTCCCCCCCCTCTCTCTCTCTATGAATTGATGCTTAAGGACTGAACAACAACTGTGAAGAATAATAACATCACAAAGATTAAAAAAATAAAGATACCTCCATTATCACCGGATTGCTTGTTGTAATATTCCCACCCGTGAATATTAACGTCCCGCACACGACGTAAACCTTGTGCAAAGGTTATCTATTGCATTGAAATTATTGGCAGGGTAATGTGTGACCCGCACGCGAGAAATGGGGTCCTCCGCATTGGTAAATTAAAACCGAGGTTCTAAAATCGAAACTTCCGCAAAAACTCCCTCTTGGGAGGAGGATAAGGGGATAAAGGTGGAATTATTGCAAATTTTTTTATTATTCTCCCCAGCCGATGTGTGGCTGGGGGAAAGGGATGGGCTAGGGGAGCATGAGGACGTGGGGGAGAGAGCCATGCAACAGGCCACGTGGGGAGGTCCCCTCTCCCCCCTTGGACTATAAGAACCCCCTCTTGGGGGGGGGGAGAAAAAAAAAGAAGGGCATGAGAGAGAGAAGGTGCCGGACGTGAGAAGGAATGGGCAGAAGACTGTCATGTGAAGGCCGTCGCCATGAGAAGGAAGTCGCCGTGTGAAGGAGGGAGGTGGCCGTGTGGAGGAAGGACGGCTGTGAGAAGGAGGGGACGGGCTGTGTGAAGGGGAGAGAAGGTCGCCGTGTGGAGGGTGAGAGGAGCTGGAGGAGGTGCCGACGTGAAGGGAGGAGGCCGCCGTGGAGCCATCGCGCTGCCGCCCAGTCCACCAGCCGCCGCAGCCGCCCAATCCGCCAGTCGCCAGGCCTTCAGTCCGCCGCCACTGGATTACGATCCTCCTCCTCCTCCACACGTGGACGCTGCTGGAGAAGCTTCTTAAGAAGCTTCTCTAGGAAGCTTCTAAGGGGGCTTCTCAAAGCCCCCTTCCCGTGGAGGCCTTTATAAGCCCATTTTTTTAACCCCGGGATTCAATCCCCCTTTTCCATTGTATTCCCACACAAGCCCATATTAGCCGGTGTAAGTTTCCCCCCTTCTCGTGGATTTCCAACACAAGCCCCTTCCCACCGATCACCCATAAGCCTTCTAGGCTCGGATTTAAAGCCCCGTTCCACTAGATCCTCCAAAAGTCCAATTTTTCCCCTCGGGTTTTGAAGAGGAAGCCTATAAGGCCTTCCCACCAATCACCCACAAGGCTGGGCCTAGGATTTTTGGGAAGGAGAAGAAGAACTCTAAAGCCCCATTCTTGCAGGGCCCATTCGCAAGAGCTCCTTCCCATAACAAGCTTAAATTCCCACAAGCTTGCTCGAGAAAGCCCCAATTTCCGCAAGCATTTATTAAGTTTCATTTTTTCCACAGCTCTTCTGCGAAAAGCTCAAGTTCCAATCCCTAAGGCCTTCCATAAGCCAAATCCCACAAGCCGGTATTTCTTTTTTTCAAGGATCCGTACTTACAAAAAGGATCTTGTACATATGAGGGAGAAGGGCAAGATCTGGAGGCTACATTCCGAGGCAAGTCAATTCATAGACCACAAAGGCAAATCAGAAACGAAATCCACGCCTACGATGGTCCCAAAAAGATCACAAGGTGCGACTGCGGAAGGATCTTCTCCTAGTATTTACATGGATATTTCACGGAGTCCACAAGTCCAGGTTTTTATCTATTTGGATTCCACACAAAAGTATTGAATTATTCACGATAACTTCACGGATTAGGAAGCACTCATGCATGTTCGAATTCAACTAGTCAAGTTAAATGCAGTTGGAAAATGAATTGGCTATTTGAACATTTATTAGAAATAGCTTAAGATATGAAAATTGATCATTGGTACATTCAAAGGAATGAATGAAAAGAGCATAAGGTGTCTATGCATTTGTAAGACCTTATCAGCAAGTCTTCCTTTTGTGTATTCAAAAGCGACGAGCCTAGGACAACCGTTGCCTCATTACAAGGTTGAAATTATTGAGGTACACCTTTTTACTAGGCATGGAAAGATTAATGGCATGTCCCATTTTTAGATAGATCTTCCTTGTAATGATTCATGAGGGAAAGTTAACACCCATAAGACGTTATTCGAAAAGGAATAGAGGGGCACGAAAATGATCTATGGACTTGAAAGTGGAATGATTATTTGATGTAAGTAGGACCTAGGGAAGTTAGTGTCCGGATTATCAGGCATTTTTACCTTACCAAGGAAGGATAGGGTTATTGTGAACCATGTGATGCGTAGAAGCAGTGAATCGCATGTTTACACGTATTGGTGTAGTTGTAACTGTTGTTCTCCATTAAATCTAGTTTATTACCTTTGGGAAAGGTTCATCCTTGTCGCAGGACAAGTATATTGTGTTGTCTAAATCACATAAACCACATGGGATTCATATGGGCATGGTTCAGATGATATGATAAGTATCCCAAGTGCTACTAGGGTTTAGTGCGATAAGAATTCGACCTAGTTTTACACTTGTTGCCAAGTCAAAACCTGCAAACCCAAAGATCTTACACACATTCACTAAATGTTGAGTCAATTGGATGCTCATGCATGAAATGACCTAAGGTTTTATCCCAAGGATCATTCGTTTAAAATGATGAAACTCCGACGGAGTTGCCTATTTCTAGGACCATGGGCCAACATAATTAGGAATGGGTTGGAGGATACCCTAAACCCTGCTACTCGGCTAGAGGTAATTCCGTGGCCGGAGGACGCCATTCAATGGGTGGAATGATCCCATGGAATGATGCAACGCATGTGCAAAAAGGTTGCAACATCGTATAGACTTGAGATTTGTCCACAAGAGAGTTTTGTCATCTCTCGAAATGAGGTTGGCAAGTTATTGAAAGAATTTAACTTACAAGAGGATGAGTAATCATCCTGTTACTCACTTTTCTTGGGGGATAATTACCAAGGAAAAGGAAGGTTAGGTATTTGCCTTGGAGCAAATGACCAGACAATAAACTAAAGCGACACAGTCGCTGGAACCTACCACAACAAAACCTAAAGTATTGGTAGGGTATGACCCTAACCCAAGAATACTTGGAATCTTGCCAAGTTGCAATTGATTCCGGATTGAATGCGGGTTGCATTCGGAGAAAAGGAGTCACTCCTTAACAGTTTGCCAGCTAAACGACCACTGGAATTTGATTGTGCTTGTAACAGTTTAGAAAGCACTGTTTGCATTGTTTGCTCAATGAACTAAAGGACGAAAAAATATCTAAATACTTCAGGTTGAAGCCTGAAGGGAGAGGCAGCTTCAGTTACCCCCGACTGCCTGCCTGACCCTAACCAAGGGGGTTGTTAGCCGCGCCGAGAACGTGGACCGAACCCGCCATGAGAGGTCTTGCCGTTGAGCTCTACTTGGAGCAGGAGGACGCTTGGGTGCCAGGGGGGGCTCTGGCTGTAAATCCCTCGCCTTCCGGGCCCTGCACAAGAGACTAACGTGACTCGGGATTGGATCTCGAGGCCCGCATACTAGTCTACGGGCGGAAACTTGGATTAGTGATCCTTGGTGGATTACTGGATAGCCTTCGGGCGGATTATGAATACGCCTACAGGCGGGAACTCCTTGTATTTCAAAGATAAAAGGATAAAATGATAATAAAGAAGTTGTTTGGCATTGTTTTCTTTATGTCCTGTGATAAGATTACGTGAAGGAACCGGTGCATAACAGGGTTAATCAAAGAAGCTGTTTGTATATGTCAAACTAATGTGGTAGGTAATTACATAACTAAAACAAACCGAGGAAAGTGTGGAGGATGGACCATGGGTCCGTCCTATGGATGGGTGGTCCCGGTTAGCCGGGAACTTTTCTCAAGGTCTTCGACGAACAACAAGTTGATCTTCAGCATCAAAGCGAATAACGAGGACGATGACCTAGTGTTACATCCTACCCGATTTACGCTGTTTTAGGGAAACGGAATGGGACTATGCCTTATGGCAGAGAGGTCGAGCCTTGCATCCCTCTCGTTTCCCATTCTCCTTGAACCAAGTGCAGCGTGAATCCGCTTCAGACCGGGCGCTTCTGCGTAAAGTAGTTCGCTCGGGTTTGACGCTAGTTGTTGCTAGATAATGACCAAACAGGAAAACCCAAATTCAGGTCGATCCTAAGTGGGAATGGCCAGGATACTTCCGCTACGTGGCAGACGCGAGAAGACCTAGAACGCAAGTCCCGTAACATTCCATGGGAGTGCCGGGCGGAGCTTTCTAGACATCCTTCCCGATGGACTGCTAAGACGTGTCCGGGATGATTCTAGCGGATACGTTACACTTGTAGTATAGACTGTTGAAGACGGAAATTTCTTACTGCATATTTCTGAAGAGGAAGATGGCTTGTAGCAGGGTAGAGTGTGTTGTAGATAGAGATTATTTGATTTCAACAAATGGTATCAAAACTACTCCTCAATGCTGCTTCAGAAGAACTTGTATGCAAGAAACCATATTCTGGAGGGAAAGAGAAGAATGCACAAAATTTGGGACAAAATTAGAGCTTTCTGAGGGAATGAAAAAATGCCCAGAAATAGGTATATACTTGTCCAAAAAAGATGAAAATTTACAAGGAAACTCTGGAGTCAAAAAGGTGTCTCTGGGTAAAAAATAATCTTAAAATATGATGTGTACGTCATTTTATATTGTTTTTAAACTTCCGCCCTTTTAAGAAGCGAGAATGAGAATGATTCTAATATATTTTAATGTTGAAAAGTCATGAGGGCATTAAAGAGTCATGTATCAATGATTGGCTGCGTTTTTAGAAAATAGAATTGTATTTTTTTAGTTATGAGGATTTTGAGAAAAAGTGACCTTATCCTGCAGTTTGGGAATAAAATAATAGGTGAAATCTATTGAAAACACAAAAACGAGATTTGCTTGATTGTAGAAGATCTCTTTTTATAATATTATTTTGGAATCTCTTTTTAGAGAGAGAGAGGTGAGAGAAACCCCTTAAGGGGCAAAAAAGAGAGTCCATATTTCTCCTAATGGATGCGAGTTCTAGTGATCCTATTCTACTGACCTGCTAGATGGCAGTTCTAGGAGTTTCTATTAGTGTGAGGCAGTTAGAAAACCTGCCAGAAAAAATGATGATAAAAAGAAAAAAAACCTAAATATATAAAAGGACATATATAAATATACGCAGGTGTGTAAAAAGGGGTTCTAACCCCTATAAAAATAGAAAAAGGAACGAAAGAAAAATCCTTGAGCAGTTGTTCATCACCTTGCGAAGGCTTGGTAGGTTCGTGGGAACAAGTCAGACCTAGGGCGGATGCCTTGTCTTCCTAAGGATGGCACCTAGTTGAATATAAGAATAAGAGAATGTAATATTCCGTGTGAACTGCCTCAAATGAATATGATTTTGGATAAATAATTTTTTTTTTCCCCCCTATCCCTCCACCCGACTGACGAGTTGGAGGGGGAGGGAAATAGAAGGAGCCATTAAGCTCCTTGGTGGAGCTCGGGATGAGGGAGAGGAACATGCATGATGACACGCAGGGAGGGAAGATCCCCCTCCCCTCCACTATTTAAACGAGGGGGCCGCTGGAGATCAGAGGCTGGAGCCGTGAGGAAGAGAGGAAGAAGGGTGGTAAGAGGCCGTCCCTCTGCTGCGTCGTGTCGCTCTGCTGATAGGGAGGAGTGGAGACACTGCCATCACTACCGTAGAGGTCGAGGGGATTCCAGTCATAACTGTTGTCCAGAGGGGGGGGCGTGAGGCTGCTAACATCACCACCAAGAGGGAGGGAGGAGACGCCAAACTCCTGGCGGCTGCTGTGGAGCCAGGAGAGGTCTCCGCCATCTTCAGTCTCGCGGCCCTCACGGCCTGGCTAAATTAGCCGCCAGGCTGGGCCGACAGCCCAGTCGTCAATTCCTTTCCCCCCCCCCCTTCGTGGCCTTCGTAAGCTTCCAGAAGGCCCTTGGAAGATTCCAAGGGGCCTTCTTAAGCCCCCTTTTCCACACCTTTGCTTGTTCCCTGCCCCCCCCCCCCCCCCCCCTCGGGTTTAATCCCTCTAAAGCCCTTTTTTCCCCCCCCGGTTTTAAACCCCCTAGGATTTTAAATTCCCTTTTCCCCTTAAGCCCCTCCCTTGACTTTGGGAACCTCCCCGCCCCCCCCCCCCCCCCCCCCCCCCGTGTTTTATTCCCCTAAACCTTATCACCCCCTTATAACCCTTTTTAACCCTTTTTCAACCCCCTCATAACTCTTTTCTTTTTTTCCCACAACTCCCTAAGCTTTCCTCTTAATCCCCCCGTATCCCCCTTATTATTTTTCCCCCCTGAACCTAAAAATACAAATCATCATCATGGCCTCGGATGGTATCCCGTAAGGGAGAAATAGCCGTGAGATAAAAGATAGGGAGGGAAAGTAGAGGGAGTGAAAAGAAGGAGTGAAGGAGGAAGAGTGGGAAAAAGATAAAAGAAAGGGAAGGAAGGAGAATAAGTGCTTTCTATTCCTTCTACCCCAAGTCAAAATCCTCCAAGGGTTCCTGTGGTTGCAAAACCACATTCACCCATAAACTTTTTTGATCCAAAGAGACGGTGGAATTCCAGAAGAAAGAGAAAAAGGCTATCTCACATTCGAACTACGATGCCGCCGAAGAAAGTCCAAGGTGTAGCTGCGGGAGGGTCATCTCCCGGTATCCATGTGGATATCTCACCCCAAAACCAGGTTTTTCTTCTTGGCTTTAATTCGGTTTTAAGTCGATCATGCAAAGAAAAATTGTTAAGGATAGGTTATATTTGTTCGAGTTATTTGTAACGAAGGAGTTTAGCTTATGAATGACAATGTATACAACTTAGCTTTCTTCAATTGCATCAAGCATTATAAATTACGAGCAAGATTAGCCATTCACTATAGTAGTATATTTTAGTTAAATCCTAAGGTGTTGAAATTATATCTTGCACCACTAGTCTTATTCCTTTCGCAACGAATCATTGTAAATGGTTAAATTCATGAAAGGTTTCTTTCGATGCTCAAATTACTAGGGAGTTATCTTTGCTAATTGCACATCTTAGCAAGGCAATTGTTGTTATTTGGCATGAGTTCATCTTTAAGGAAAACGGAAGTTAAATTAAACTGTATTGACTGGAAAGTAAATTGTCACAAGGATAGCAAAATCGCGACAAGACGATTAATATTACCTTCCAAAAGATAACTGAACCAATCTAAACATAGAAACATTCATACCCTAAACACTTGACTACTTTCCTTATTGTAGGGACAATAAATTCGTAAAGATAAGGGACTAGGGTTTGTCCCTAAGGTTCTTAAAAGAAGAAACCCTAGGCCTGGCATACGTCAGCTTAAAGGATCTAAAGAGATTTTTCCATCGCAGGACTTGCGCAACAAGTACGAAATCATTTAGTCTTGTGATTGATTCAGAAGGAGAAAAGGTAAAAACCCTCATCAAGGATGGCAGATCCCTACGCAAGTTAGCTTGCAAAAAGACGTATTTTTGGATATCCTTCTAAATAAGGAAAGTTGTAAACCGGAAACTAGCATATCTAAGGAACTTTAGGGTTAACCAAGTTGGGTATGCCCTACACCGGAATGTAAAAGATCTTGCCAATTTACAAGACACCTTGGGAACGAGTGCTGATACATTCAAAAAGGAAAGAACACTTCCTTAGCAGTTTGCCAAAAAACTGGGTTGTTTAATGGAAATGTTTGTGCTTGCTAGAGAATTTAGGGCTTTGTTTGAATTATGAATTACAAATTAAATGAGTACCTAAACTTCAGGTTAAAGGCCTGAAGGAAGAGGCAGTTTCAGTTACCCCCGACTACCTGCCTAACCCTAACCAAGGGGGTTGTTGACCACGCCGGGAACGTGGATGGAACCCGCCACGAGAGGTCTCTCCGTTGAGCTCTACTTGGAGAAGGAGGACGCTTGGGTGCCAGGGGGGGCTCTGGCCGCAAATCCCTCGCCTTCCGGGTCCTGCACAAGAGGCTAACATGACTCGGGATTGGATCTCGAGGCCCGCATACTAGTTTATGGGCGGAAACTTGGAATAGTGATCCCCGAGGATCACTGGATAGCCTTCGGGCGGATTATGGACAAGCCTACGGGTGGAACTCTTTGTATTTCAAAGATAAAATGATGAAATATAAAAGAAAAAACTTGCGTGATATTGTTTTTCTATGTCACGTGATAAGATTACGTGAAGGAACCAGTGCTTAATGGGGTTAATTAACGAAGCTGATTGTTATATGTCAAATTAATGTGTTAGATAATTACATAACTAAAACAAACCGAGGAAAGTGCGGAGGATGGGCCATGGGTCCATCCTACAGTTGGGTGGTCCCGGTTAGCCGGGAACTTTTCTCAAAAATCTCGAAGAACAGCGGGATGATCATCATTATCTAAACGAATAACGAGAACGATGACCTAGAGTTACGTCTTACCCGATTTATGCTGTTTTAGGGGGAACGAAATGGGACTATGCCTTATGGTAGAGAGGTTGAGCTTTGTATCCCTCTCGTTTCCCATTCTCCTTGAACCAAGTGCAGCGTGAATCCGCTTCAGACCTGGCGTTTCTGCGTAAAGTAGTTCGCTCGGGCTGACACTAGTTGCTGTTAGCTAATGACCAATCGGGAAAACCCTAATTCCGGTCGATCCTAAGTGGGGAACGGCCAGGATACTTCCGTTACGTGGCAGACGCGGGGAGAACCTAGATCGCAAAACCCGTAACATTCCATGCGAGTGCCGGGCGGAGTTTTCTAGACATCCTTTCCGACGGACTGCTAAGACGTGTCCTGGATGATACTAGGGGATGTTACAACTATATATATCATCTCTCACTTGACTTGGGTCTCACCTATATATACTAACTCTACATCAATATGAATCATTCTTTGGGAGCATGTCTTGTGTATCTCTCACGTACTCTCTCTCTCTCTCTCTCAACATGGTATCAGAGCTATGGATGCGTAGCAACAACAAGGAAGATAAGTTGTTTCATTGTTTATACTTGATTGAATTCTTTGCACAAGTGATGATTTGATACATGAACTTGTTCAAATTAGAAGTATTAGTTAATTTTGTCTTTAAAAACAAAACCAGGTCCAGGTTGTAGCTCTCATCGTGCACTCGAATCCTGTCAAAACCGCTTGTCAATCGGAGTTCTAGATCCAAAGTTATGACAGTTCAAGATTCAAGACAGCAATTCTGCTCAAATCTGCGATTCTTTATTTAAAACTGTATTTCTAATTACATTTTGTTAATCCCCAATTACAGTTTATTAATCGCTCGTCTTCGTTCATGATGTTGATTACGACAAGCAAACATCTTGCTATTTTTAGCGATGTTTTATTATCGTTCACGTTCTTTGCTCGATCGAAATAACACTTTTCTTATATGCGTCATCTCGTCTTGCACGTTACGCCTCTCTATTTCGGGCTTTCTTTTTAGTCACTCAATACTTTTCGTCGTTCTTACGTGCATATCCCTATTTTGATTGTCATGCGTCTCAACTACGCTCGTCTTGATCATGGTTTGCAGATTCTGCGATCTCATCTTATTTGTTTTCTCTCGACATACAGGCATGGCCAATTGCGTAATTGTTAACGGATATCCTTCTGGCCAACGTTCGGTTCCCTTCTTCCAAGGACAAGGCTTTCCTGGGTGGAAAGCAAAGATGATGCTAATTCTTGAAGGTGACAAATTATTTGATATTGTTTTGGGCAACCTGTCTTGCCCAATTCAACCTATTGATGTGATTAATAACAATTATGTGATTATTGATGGTCCATTATTTGAACAATGGAAAATTGATCATACTGATTGGATTCATCGTGACAAAGCGGCTCGTCGTTATATATTGTCTGCACTTCCTGACTCTCTTATGTTGGATGTCTTTCATCTGGAAACCTCTCATGCTATTTGGGAGTATCTTATCTCAACGTTTGAGAAGAAATCGGTCACCGAAATTTTATATCTCCAAACTTGTTTGAAGAATTTTCAATATAAGGTTGGTACCTCTATGCACTCTCATATCGAGGCTTTTAAAGACATTATCAATCAACTTGGTGCTGCCGGTGCTCCTGTTGCTAAAAATCAGATTGTTACTCAACTTCTTCATACCATCAAAGATCCTTTATATGACAATATCATCACTATTTTGTCTAACAAGGATGATATCCACTTTGACAAAGCATGTATATCTCTTATTGAATATTCTCAACATCATGAGCATCATTTGGAAAAATCTGATGTTGTTTTGGTCACTCAGGAACAAATGGATTTTGATGCTGCTTTTGTTGCTCGCAAGCGTCTTGCTTAACGTTTTCAGCAGGGTGGACGCCCTAATCTAGGTAGTAAATCTTCTCGTCTTGCTTATCCTAACAAACATTGTTCTTATTGTGATAAGAAAGGTCATGTGGCTTCTAATTGCTGGGCACGTCAATATGATGAGGAGCATGGAGTTACTCCAAAGCAACCTCACTCGTCCAAAAGTTTTCCTCCTTGTGATTATTGTGCACATACAGATCATCCATCTCGTTGTTGTTATAAACGCAGATATGATGAAGAACGTTCTCGAGCTTATATTGTTCAACAAACTACAACTGATGATGATCATACTCATTAGGAGCTCAATTTCATCCATTATTATATCTCTCCAGAAAAGATACTTCATGTTCATGATGGTTCTCTATTCATCGTTGATTCAGGTGCCACTGGAAACATGACATACCAATCGCATTGGCTTCACAATTATCATTCTCTTCCTGTCAAGAAGTTTGTTTACCTTGCGGATGATACGACTTGTCAAGTCAAAGGAGTGGGTGATTTATATCTGGGGACTGTTTCATCCACTAGAATATTAAGAGGAGTTCTTCATGCTCCAGATTTGCAAAGAAATCTTCTTTCTGTTGCTCGTCTAGTTGATCTTGGTTTGTTTGTTGGCTTTGATCATAATCAATGTCGTATAGAGAAAGACGGGCATACTATAGCAGTGGCTCCTCGACATGGTAATCTATTTGAGCTATCATTGAATGATACAGTTGCAAATGTTGTTACTGCCCTTGGAGATGCAGATTGCAAATTATGGCATCAATGATTTGCACACTCTGACTTTGCCAAAATTCTTGATCTTCATCGTCATGGTCTTGTGCAAGGTATGGATCTTAAATCTCATCCACGTATGGGAATATGTGAGTACTGTGCACTTGGAAAACACCATCGTTCGCCTTTCCACACTTCTACTTCATCACATTCCTGTGCTCTCTTGGATTTGGTTCATACCGATATTTGCGGTCCTTTTCCTGCCTCAAAGTCTCAATATCGATATTTTATCACTTTCATTAATGATTTCTCACGGTACACACATGTCTATCTTCTTTGACATAAGTTTGAGGCTTTATCTATATTTAAACAATACAAGATAAGTGTGGAGCTTCAAACTGGATTCTCTATAAAGACGCTTCGCAGTGACAACGGCGGTGAATATGTATCCAATCTATTTGATGACTTCTGTAAGGATCAAGGTATTCATCATGAGTTTACAGTTCCTTATTCTCCTCAGCAAAATGGCGTTGCTGAGCGCAAAAATCGCACGATTCTTAATGCTATATGTTGCATGCTTATACACTCTGGTTTGTCTCAAAAGTTTTGGACTGAAGCACTTCTAACAGCTGTTTTTATTCAAAATCATCTTCCAACTACTGCACCTGCAGGTAAAATTCCTATAACAATTTAGATAAGGAAGACACCTTCAGTCTCTCACTTTCGCACATTTGGCTGCATTGCTTATATTCATGTGCCCAAGGACACTCGACATAAGTTGGATCCTCCAGGTTTGAAGGTTATTTTTCTTGGTTATTCAGATCATTCCAAAGGTTACAAATTTTATGATCCTTCTTCTCAAAAGGTTATCATTAGTCGTGATGCTATATTTGATGAGAAGACTATGGGTGGCACATGGTCGTCAGATGTTTCAGATGATACACAATCTTTGCTTAGTGCATTTCCTTACTTGCTTTGTGATTCTACTAATTCTGATGATCATAAACCTCCTTCACCTCCAAAGAAGATTGATGAAAATTTGGAGATCTATGTTGATCTTCCTATTGAGATAGAGCATGGATTCTATTCTATTGAATATGATGTCTTTGATGATGCTATGTCTGTCCAAGAGAATCCAATATCGTATATGGAAGCTATCAATTCATCTCAAAGGGATCAATGGCAAGAAGCTATGCAAGCTGAGTACGATTCTTTAATCTCCAAAGGTACATGGATTCTTACTGAACTCCCCCCAAATCGTGTTCCTATCAAATGTAAATGGGTTTATAAAACCAAGACCAAAGCTGATGGCTCGTTTGATAAGTTCAAAGCACGACTTGTTGCAAAAGGTTACTCACAGATTGCAGGAGTAGATTATCAAGAAACATTTTCTCCCGTTGTGCGCTCCACAAATGTTCGTATGATTTTGGCTTTTGCAACACTATTTGATCTAGAAATTCACCAAATGGATGTTAAAACGGCTTTTCTCAATGGAGATCTTGAAGAAGAAATCTATATGGAGCAACCTGAAGGTTTTATGATTGCAGGAAAGGAGCATCTTGTATGTCAGCTTCATCGTGCATTATATGGATTGAAGCAAGCCTCTCGTGCTTGGTATATTAAGATTGATCAGTTCCTCACATCTAAAGGTTTTGTTGCATGTTTTGCTGACCCAAATCTTTACTTCAAAAGGGAGGACAAATATTTTATTATTCTTGCTCTATATGTTGATGATACTATTCTTGTGTCAAATAATATTGCTTTCTTGGATGCTATGAAGAAGCTTTTATCAACTGCATTTGAAATGGTGGACCTTGGTGAGATACATTCTTGTTTGGGTATTCAAGTTCAACGACACCGACAACAAGGCATTCTTCTTCTTCGCCAGACAAAGTTTATTAATGATATTGTTAAGAAGTTTGGGTTGACAAATGCACACTCTACTAACACTCCCATTCTTTCAAGCTCTACCAAGGGTACATCTACAACACATAATGAAGAATCAGCCATTCATTAACCTTTTGCTAATCTTGTTGGTTGTCTTCAATTTATTGGTTTAAACACAAGACCAGATATTTTATTTGCAGCTAACTTTTTGGGACAGTATCTTTCTTCCCCTTCCACTATTCATTGGAGTGCTGCAAAACGTATTCTTAAGTACCTCAAGGGTACTAAGGAATTTGGTCTTATTTATCGTCGTCGAGAGGATTCTTCTTTATCTTCTTCAACTTCTCTTGACCTTATTGGATATATAGACGCTGATTGGGCAAGTTCACACTTATCCATGCGATCTACAAGTGGGAATTGTTTCTTTGTAAATGGATGTTTGGTTTCTTGGTCCAGCAAGAAACAACGATGTGTTGCGGTTTCTACAACTGAAGCCGAATATGTTGCTGCATCATTAGCAGCTCGCAAGCTAGTTTGGCTTCGACAACTACTTGCAGATTTGGGACATCCTTCATCATCTAGTACACCTCTTCGATGCGATAACCAAAGTGCTATTAGTCTTACCAAAGACTATATACAACATAGTAAATCAAAGCATATTTCTATTCATTATCATTATGTTCGACATGAAGTCAAGAAAGGTTCCATTATGGTGGAGCATTGTCCTAGTGATCAAATGGTTGCAGACATCTTCACAAAAGCTCTTAGTGAAGCTCGCTTTAGCTCATTAAGACATGAACTTGGTATTGTTCCAAGTTCTTGTCTCACTGATTGAGGCATGTATCATTGTATTCAAGAAAACTTTATAGTAAATCATTTTTGTATCGTAGGTATGTGTAGGGGCTCGGGTTTTTCCCTTGTTCTCCTCAAGGGTTTTTTTCACTCGCAGCCAGAGACCTTTGTTTGAGTGGGGATGTTACAACTATATATATCATCTCTCACTTGACTTGGGTCTCACCTATATATACTAACTCTACATCAATATGAATCATTCTTTGGGAGCATGTCTTGTGTATCTCTCGCGTACTCTCTCTCTCTCTCAACAGGGGACACGTTACAGAGAAGGTTGGAGAAAAAATAAAAGTGAGCATCAGAAAAGGATTAAGGGTCACCTTGCGAGGGCTTGGTAGGCTCTTGGGTACCGAGATAGGACCTGAGGCCCCTGCCTTGTTCTCCTTGGATCACTATGCTTAGCTCCTCCTTTTTACATGCATGAGTATGGAAAATAAAGGCCTAAGAGAAAAAAAGAAAACATTTATTGATCAGGCTTTAGGAGTCCTTGCCTAGTAGGATCTCCTGGGTTGTCCTTAGTTAGGATGGTAGTTCAAACCACCACTTGGGATGACCTCTTTGATAGTTCTTTTTAGCTTGGCTGTGTTGGAACAATTGGTTTCGTGACTAGCTCTAGGCTTTCTATCAGATTATGCTAGCCCTACTCCTCGTGGATTTCATGCCTTGGTTTTGTCAAGGGATAGGGTGAAAGTTGTGATGTGTTTTGTTGAGTATTTTTGTATCAGTTTGATGCTCTTTGTGGTTGTGTTTATGTGTAGATCTGTTTGTGGGATTAGAAGGGCTGAGTCACCCTATCCCGTGGTTGCCAATGAGAGCTGATTTTTGAGCCTGAGAAGTGCTTAAAATTTATCAAAAAATCCACATTTCAAGGAAAAAATAAACTTTGTCAAAGGCGGCATAGGCAATCGAGTCGATTTTAAGCAGCAAGCAGCCGTCTGGTTCCTAAAGTGCTTTTAAGATACACCAACTGACAGTTACAAATTTTTCATAATTTTTTGACTATTGGATTGGATCCCGAGAAGTACCAGGCAGTGCAGGACCTCAAGACGATCGATTAGAAATTTGCAGATCCAAAATCCAACACCAGACGCTAGAATGGGGGTGCCTAAAGTGGAGGACCAAAAGAGAAGAAGTGTAAATGGTCTTGGCTAGAAAGTGGAGGAAAATGGCGACGTCTTCAAACAGGGCGCCGATTTTTTGAGAGGAAGGGGGACTAGGCCACCCTAATATACCCATACCATTTGATCTCACTAGCCTGATGCTTGCTTCCTTCTCTCTCCATCGCCATTCTCTGCTCCTCCAATGATTTCCTGGATGGGAAGATCAGACATAAGTCTTTCTCTCTCCTCCCTATCTCTCCCCTCTATGGGTTGTTCATGCGCACTACCTTGAAGGAGTATTCACGAAGGAGATTGAAAAAAATGATGATGGAGATTAATGGAGATGCTAAAGATTGATATGCAGCATGGGATTGAGAGCAATGGAGGCTCTGTCCGCCTGCTGGTCATGCAGTCATTCGGTTTCATAGAAACACAGTATGATTATTTTTTATGAAGAAAATGAAAGTTTTCGATATTTTATGATAGAAATGATGTTCTTATGCATTGAAAAATTGTTTGAGTGTTGGTTGCATCATGTTTAATTGCTGTTTATCAGAAAATTTTGATTCGTAATGATTTACATGCGCTATTTAAATCCCACAAAATCCAAAATGCAAATTTTAAGGGTAAAATGATAGCTTTGTCGTTTCAAGTGGGTGAAATGTGTTTCTATGGGAGTAAATGGAAAATAAAATTCAATTTCAGTATGTTAATATGATTGATATAAGAAAAATAAGAAAATAATAGTGATTATTGACAATTAAATGCTAAAAATAAGGAAAAATAAGGGAAAAATAGAAATACGCTTCAAAAAATAAGAAAAAAATAATGAGTATTTATGAATGTATAGTAGTGGCGAAGCATGAGGTTTAGCCTCAGTTTTCTCTATCTCTTTGTCAAATTTTGTGATTTATCACTTTTCAAACATCATAACATAACAAAATGAACCCCTACATCTATGCAACGGAAGCACTACCTAAAAGTAGGGGGTGGGGTGTTTGGATGATGCGATTTGGGTGTTGTTTATTGCTAATTTTGCTTATGCATATCATGATATAGGGTTTTTTGTATTTTAATTAAGAGGATAGTAGCATGAGCATTGTCTCGGTGCTATTCTTACATTGTCGCAACGAGTTAGTAAATGAGCATTGGAAAGCCTGGTTGTGCATGACACGTTTCTGATTGAAAATTATGTTTGTGCACATTAGGATCATCCACTTTGGCATGTGCATATCAACCATGGCATTAGAATACAAAGAATTGGATACATAGCACATGTTTTCCATTATGATGATCTATGCTTGAGTGTGTGAGACAACCTAAGCTATAGGTTAGTCAATTGTTTTCTTGGGGAATCATTTGGTAAGGACACATGGTATCTCCTAGAATACATTCAAAATAAAAGAGTGGAGCTTGTATCATGTGTACTTTATGTTGGAGTGACACATCTTGGGGCCAATCCTTGAGGTGTAGGAGAGTTGCAATGGAGCTGCGACAGTCAGCCGAGAGGTGGTACCCTATGTTTGTGCTATGAGGTATTATGCCTATATGTTATGAGATCTCCCTATCAGGAGAAGGGATGGCAAACATTGGGCTATGACCTAATATAAGCATAGAATCGACATTGGCATTTAGTGCAGAGTGAGTCTTAGATACTTCTAGCCGTGAGGCCATGTGGTGGGGTTGTCTATTGTGTGCATGAGGTCCAGCTAGTGCCATAGCCAATGTTGGCCTATTTTAGGTCCCATCGTAGCATTATAAAAACAATTCTCCCACGACTTTAACTTCAACAAAATTCATCATTCCCTTCATATTCTTCATAGATTTCATCAGCCAACAAAGAGAACACAAAAGAAAAATCACTTTAAATGGAAAAATATCACATATTTTTCATCTTCATTGTCTTCTTAGTTTTCTCTCACAGTCTCTCATAAAAAGATACATTGTTTGGCATAGAATTGGCTATCTTTGACTCTCTCTTTCTCTCTCAATCAATAGTACATCATCTCTTCACTACAATACTTAATAATCACTCATGATAATCCTTCTTTGGCCACGGATGCCTCTTCCAAAAGGTGTGTCTGATATGAAAGGTCACTAGAGCCACTATAGTGACTCTTCATAGCTCATCATAGTCACTTCACTTCAATCGTCTCTTGAGTCTTCAGCAGCTACTTCTTCCACTTTCTTGAGATCTTTTGAACTTACATTCACTTATTTCCAAGTTTAGAAAACTTTCCCAAAATCTCACATACATTCCACAGAATACTTACAAAGGCATACAGGATAGAACAAAACTACAACAGAGACTCTATAGAAGCTCAACAAAGGGTATAAAAGGTCAACAAAAGGTATCAGAACCACATAACTCATACTAAAACCATTCCAAACTATCAAAAACCATTCAATGAGCTTTCAAATAACCTTAAACTTCATCAATCATTAATCCTTGATTCATACATAAGAAAATCAAAACAAAACATACGCTAAACAAAAGCTATCAGAACCTCTACATAATCTATTAGAACATCACAGAGCCTCATATCTCTATTGAAAATCATCATGAGCTTCCATAACATAATCAATATCATTAAAAAAACTCTCAAACACTTCCAAAAAAACCAGTCATCATTCAAAATGCTTCAAAAGTCAACCATTGAACCCTAAAAAACAACAAAAATCAATCAAAAAACCTAGTCAATTCAGCATTCAACAAGGAAATGCAAAGAAGAAGAAAGATTACTCGATCCTCTTGCAATACACCTCTCACCCAAGAAGAGAAAGAATAGAAAAGAGCATGCAAGGAAGGAACTTCAACTCTCAATTCCCTCACTCTCACACTCTTACTCTCACTTACTCTCAAGATGGAGCATAAGTAGATAGAATAGAAGCAAGAAAAAGAAGGATACTATCATATTCACACACCACAAGAATGAGCTTATCCATTCACTTTTTGGTTTCTATATATGAGGTTTGGACTTTGGGCTTTCACTTAATTTGGGCTACCATCTCTCCTATTTGGCTATTGGTTGTCCTTTCTTGGTTTATGCATACATATTACATTATATTGACCATCTTGAAAGTGAATGAAATCTAGTGCCCATGCCCTGGCTGAGATATAAGTCTTTCTACCTAGTGAAAAATATAACAACTTATAGGGGCACTATGCTCAAATTTCAAAATAATATTACTATTTAATGTATGATTGTGGGATTTATCCAAAAAGTATATGCCTTGCATCCTTCACTTGATCTGCACTTCTCTTTACTTTTTCCACCTTTGTGCATGCTTGTTTATTTCCTTTACTCTACTATTGCCTTCCATCCTACGGTTAACACATGGTATGTGGCCATCTCTATCTCTCATCGCCCCCAACTTTCTACATACTATGTTTTTTTTTTCGTTCTTTTTTAAAACTCCCCCTTGCTCATGCACACTAAGCATGTCATGTCAATACTTCTCTCCTTTCTCCACAAAAAGCATGCAAACATCTCCCACTCCTTTTAAAGCTACATGCAAAATAAGCCCAAATTTCAAGGTGACAATGTTGCTAATTGAATGAGCTCATGGCTAAGTACAAACAACCTCAAATCTTCCTCTTGGGTATGAACTAATATCGATGTGTTAACCTCCACATAAGGCATGTTATTCCTTACCATGATAGCCAAAACCTAACCCTCATGGAACCCCTAGGTCAGAGATAGGGATGGGATATAGATTGGTGAGCGCCTCCACATCCAATGGGCTGGCTGGGAGGGAGGTCTCAAAATTTGCATTGATGTCATGTCCTCTTCCCTTTTCAATCATTAAGATGTCTTGTCCTCATGCTTCTTTTTCTTCTCTTGGCTCTAGATTTGATGTGCTATCCTTGGGTGATGCAAACCATTTTCATATCAATCTTTTGTCACCAATCAAGGGATTGTCCTCTTCTCCCTCCTAAAACAATTTTTTCCAAAGCTAACATCAAATGATAATCAATGTCTCCCTTCTCAAGGCACCTTCTTGATTATCTTCATAACTCCATGCATCAAGCCAACTTTCTTGTCTCTTCTAGTTTTCAATGTGTTAAGAGTAGTTTTTACTACATCAAGGCATTGGTGCTTTGTGCTGAGCTTTGCAGTAGTTATAGCTCTCATGTTACAAAATACTATTATATCAACACTTGATGTGCAGTGGATGGTCGAGGAGATATTTGGGATTGACCCAAAAGCATACTTGTTTAAAAGATCTGTAGAATGCCTTGAAAACATGTGTACACCAAATTCTTCAGGCTAATAATTGAAAATATTATTCATGGTGCTGACCAACTCCCTATGAAAAACATACATAAAATCAAGCAAGTATACAATTAGACAACAAATTAAAAAGCTTGCAAAAGAGTAAAAACTTTATTATCATGTATGAAACTACTAAATGTGCAATAGTGGAGTGACACTTTTAAGGTACTAGAGCACCACTTTTCAAGTGGTGAAGTAGTTTAATTGAACTTTAAGGTACTCCATCACATTCTAATAGTGATTGTAAACCACTTTGGAATGCTTCTAAACCACTTATAAGTGCTAGAGCAAAACTACAAAGCATTTTGTTAGTGTAGCAAAAATGCAAAGTGATACTACATAACTTGCAAAAATGCTAGAACTATAAATTAGAATAAGATATCCTTAACTAAGTCAAGCACCACTTTATTTCAAATTGGGAGTGGTTGAAATAACTTTCAAGTAATCAATGTCCACTTTTTGCTGGTCTTTTACCAAAAAAGTGAAAATTCACCACAAAAGATTGGTTGGGAATCACTTTAAACTAGAGGAATATCATTTTTTCCCATTCAAGTGAAGGTTGCACAACACTTTGAAATGGTTCTACTCCACTTTGTATTGGTGATTACCATAAAAAAATACAAAAGTATCACCACAAAATTGAATGTGCCAGGTTTATAACACCATTTTTGAAAAGGAGATAATGGAGCACCACTTTTCATGTGGTGAATCAATTGAGTTAAACTTTCAAGTGCTCCATCACATTCTAACACTAGTTGTAAACCACTTTCAAATGCTTCTACACCACTTTAGAGTGGTGGAGAAAAACTTCAAGGCATTCAATTGATGTAGTAAGAATGCAAAGTGATAATTGCACCACTTTCCAAAATACTAGAACTTCAAATTACAATGACCCTAACTAAGGCAAACACCATTTTCTTTCAGATTAGAAGTGGTTGAAACAACTTTCTTTTTGTTAGCATTTTAACAAAGAAGTGAAAATTCACCACAAAGGATTGGTCTGGAATCACTTTAAACTAGAGGAACATTGCTTTTTCCCATTCAAGCAAGGGTTGCATAATATTAAATGGTATTTATCCACTTTATACTCATGATCACCACAAAAAAGTGAAGTATCACCATGCAAAGGTGGAAGTGCTAGTTGTATGACACCATTTTTTGAGTGATGGAGTACCACTTTAAGGTGGTAGAAGATAGCTTTTTAGTGTTGATTACCTCTATATAGTGGTTTGTATCGAGTTTTAGTAGCCTCGATCACCTTTTTGTCATTTGTACTAATTTATGTGGACCATTTCTCATTAGTGGAAACCACTTATAAGTCGATACCACTTTTGAGTGGTAGGCACCACTTCTTAGTGTGGTTGGTACCACTTTTATGATAACATCTAAGTGGTGGTCACCACTTTTTATAGATGTGCATCATTAAAAAATGATGTACTGCACTTAAAAGTAGTGGTTAGCACTTTGTAGTAGTAAACACAACTTTCTTGTAGTGTATACCACTTTTATTATTGCATACCACTTTTTAGTGGTAGGAAGCACTAAAAACTTGTAAGACACCAAAAAAAAAGATTGCCCAATACTTTCTAGTAGTAGGTGACACTTTTTTGTGGTGGGTACTACTTTTTATTATTGCATACAACTTTTTAGTGGTAGAAATTACTCAAAAGTTGTAAAACACCATCAAGAAGTAGTTGCCCAACACATTCTAGTGGTAGATGCCACTTTTTATTGCTACATATCAATTTTTAGTGGTCGATACTACTTTTACTGGTAGATACCACTTTTTCGTGCCGATGACCACTTTTTCATGATATCTTACCACTTTTAATGGTGTCATACCACTTTTTAGTGGTCAATCAATTTTTGATAAACCACATGTTAGTTTTATCTATTGACAATTGACTCTCTACCCTTTGCTGTAGAGAGTTATGTTTAGATTCAAGCACATTGGTTGAGAAACATTTGTTGTATCTTCTCTAGCCTAACTTTGATGCAACACTAGCTACACAAGAGGGCCCATTGAACCTCCTCCAATTAGCAAATTTTTTTTCAAGCCCCTTTGATGAAACCCAAATATTCCTCAATATATTGGCCTAGAATTGTCCTAGGGCAATCTTTTGCTATTCTTTCCTCTCTCTTATTGAATGCATTTATACATAAAAGAATCATTTAGAAAATATGGCAGGTATCTTCCCATTGTTAGGGGTACCATGGTATACTTTCTAGTAAAGAAATTGACATTCATCCACATATTTGATTTAAGCATATTGAGAAATAACCTCATTAGTTATTTATATCCCACATTGAATATTGATAGCCATCCAATTTCTTCAATTAGAGGCAAGTCTTGGGGGAGCTTGCCCTCTAGGCTCACACCATGCTCAACTTGAAAATCCTTTATGGAGAGCAAAAACTTTGAAAGATACGGGTATTCAATATTATTCTTCGTTGGTGCAAAGGAATCCACATGTTTCTTGGATGGGGTCCTCTTACTAGGGTTAGTTGAGGGGGGAGAGAGAGTTGCTGGGCTTTATTGAATGCACAAAAGATTGAACAGAGAGTACCACTTGTAGAATGGTAGAAAAATTTCTCCACACACACACACACACACACACATGACGGAGAGAGAGAGAGAGAGAGAGAGAGAGAGAGAGAGAGAGAGAGAGAGAGAGAGAGAGAGAGAGAGAGAGAGAGAGCTTTACCTATGGAAGAGTAGAAGAAGGAAATTGAGACAAAAAGATTGGCACATCAGGAAAAGACAAAGAGTGGTGTATCCAAGGTAGAAGAATGGCTATGTTTTTGGCAATCACGTTGTCATAGCGCGTAGGGTTAAAGGTCACCACAGGGGTTTGCCAAGAAAACTGGACAAGATAGATAGAGATGTGTCTTCAAGAGATAAGTAGATTACAGTGAATGTTTAAAGGTTCAAGAGGTCCTTCATGGTCAATCACAAGGGTTGAGAGAGAAGAATGTATGGGGGTTCAAGAGCTTAGACTCTGGAGATGGTAGAGACAAAAGAAGGGTTGAATGTTTCAAGCCAAGTTCTTGAAGATGTTAAGAGCTTCCAACTGCATGTTCTTAGCAAAGATCAAAAGAGTATTATCTCATAAGTTCTAACTCAAATAAAGATTATTTTCTTGACTATAAGAGCAATCACAAATTATAAAAGCAAGTACAATATGATGTCATGTATCATAAACAACTCTGCATCCCATCATTCATATATGATGCCATAGCATGAATCAACTTTGCATGATTACATTCAATGTAGACTATTAGGGACAAAAGCTTATGAGTCAATTACAAGGCTTGTAGGGCAAAGAGACTTGCTTCAAGAGAGATTCAAATTGAGTTCGTGATAAGGATAAGTTATCATAGCCAAGATAAGAGAAAAATCTCCTCTTAATTCAACTCAAAGCATCAATGAATGATCTACAAATGTTGCCCTACCATAGGGGCACATAATAGTTGCATATTTTGACAAGATGTCTTCTGTAGAGTAAGAAATGAATTCAAAGAACACTGCTATAGCTAATTATTTGAATATGACTGAAGATACCAGCCCCAAATCAACCCAAATATCTTCCGAAATTCACCTCTGATGATAGCATAAACTTCCCCTAACATGGTGTCGTGATGTTATGAGGACACAGTGTGAAAAAGTATGGAATGCATCATCATCCGACTTCTCTATTGATCTAGAGAGTTAATGTGATCTGAGCCATTAGTACTAGTGTGAGTTGCATGAATTATCTGAAAATACTAGATTTTTGGATAATTTTAGTCTATTTTTTATATTAATTATTTTAAAAAATTGAAAAAGTTAGAAAAAGCTTCTAGATTAGGATGGCATGCAAAAAGCTAGTTGCTTTTTCAGCCAATTAGGAGATTTTTCATAAAAAAGACAGATTGACGAAATCGCGCGCATCGCGATCGATGTAAACATGCTAAAAACTGCAGATTGAATTGAAAGAAGAAGGAGTGATTTGGGAGATCCGTGACCAGGCATCCTTGGTTTTTACCCCCCTTTCGGAGCCAATGGAGCCATCAGATTTGGGTTCCAGGCAATAGAGAAGGAGCTGATTTTTCTAGTCCATGTTTTTGGTCTACGAAGGAGCTCCAGGAGAACTAATGCCCGGAGATTGTGCAAAGATTCTAGGTTGTTTCAATACATATTGCTTCAATTCATTGTGATTTGTTTTTGTAGTGTTTACCATTTGGATATTCTCTATCTTCTCTTCCATCTCCTATCTCTACTTCTTTCTACTTCTAATCCCCGATGGATTCGACCTTTCGACAAAAACCCCTCTGACATTGGTGAACCCGACGTGAAAGGTCATCACAGAAGAAGGAAAGATAATATGGGAGAACCTTTGAATACAATCTCCAGCGATGTTTTGCAACAGCTGGTGCAAAATATGAATATGCTTATGCAGGTACAACAACAACAATAGGTGATGCAAGCTTCAGCTCAAATAGAAAGTGTTGTGATGAATGCTTTGCAAGCAGTTGAGCATGAGGTGAAGTTATTCAGTGGCAGGAATGTATCTGCATAAGTACATACCTATGCTTAGAAGATGGAATTCTTTGGAGTGGCTCAATCTGCATGGAGCCAGTATTTTGTACGTGTTACTATTCATAAACTGAAAGCACGGATCATGCCAGGAGGCATATTTCACAGTGGATTCCGTGCCACGGTGGATTCCGTGAGGTTTTACGGTGGATTCCGTAAACTTTGATGACCGGGGCTCATACACAAAGTGGATTCTTTGTGCGAGAAGTTGATGGGGATGCCTGTCCTTTTTGGGCCTTTCATTAATTTAGTGTGTACATGGGTGATTCCATAGCGGGTGATTCCGCAAAATGCATATTAAATTAATAAATATTTATGAGTTTAGAGTGCGCACTCGTAATAAATTAAGGTTAGGATTTATTTCTAACGAGTTGATTTATTTATGTAGGTGAAGACTGCTAGGTATTCACTTTTGTCGGTTTAATTGTATTATTTTACTAACGATTGTGAATGCTTCAGTTGATGTGTAGAGATAGCAGTAGTGGCGGAGGAAAGCATTGGAGGATATCGAGTATTCGATTTATGGATTATATTTTGATAGGCGCCACGCCTATATTTTGTCATGCCTATTTATTGAGGCATCGATTATTTATTATTATTTTGTATGCGCATGGGCGCACGGTTATGTTATTTCTATTTGGACATTGTATTGGGCGTGCCAGACTCTTTGGGCACCGTCCATTAGCTTTATTCCTATTTTTGTGTAAAAGCAAACTCAAAAGCTAAAAGCTTGCTATTTTATAATTTGGGCTATTATTTGAGCATGAAGATGAATAATACATAAAATACATGCTTTGTGGAGCGCTCACACAAGGCATGGGGGGAGATTGCACCCAATTGGTCTCTTGCTCTTGTCGTTCATGCTTTTTACCTTGTAATTTGTGCAAAAAGTAGAGTTCTATTGTTCTTGGGGACTTTCCAGCATTCACTACGCGAGTATACAACGTCCGATCTGCGCACCAGTGGTATCAAAGCGAAGTTGAGATCAAGAGCTTCCAATCGCTACCCATCTCGTGTGAAGGCGGAGCTCCTGGAACGATCGGGCTCTATGGTCAATCTCGTCGCGCACCGTCGATACAGGCAGACTTCTGGCGATCAAGAACCCCTGTTTCCATCATTGGATCACGAAGGGCCAATCTACAAAGGCGAAGGACCACTCCTACATCTCCCTCTCCAATACGTTTTTTTTTCACAGAGAGTAAGCTCCATAGCTCACAAGCTTTAAAGCTTTTATGAGTATTAAGCTTAATAAATAAGCCATAAGCCACAAAAATCGACGTCTGGTAACTGGGAATCTCAGCGTGAATTTCGGCGGCGTCAGAAAAACGCCCCCCCACGAATTTACGTTTTTTTTTCAGTAAGTTCTTTGAGCTTACTTACCAAAGCAACCAAGCTACCTAAGCTTCAGTAAGTCAAGTCACACAAAGTGGATTCTGCAAGTCTCTCAAGCTGAAATCCTGCAAGTCACCTAAAGCAGGTCAAGTTCTGTAAGTTCTGTAAATCGACTAAGTTCTGCAAGTCTGTAACTCTGCAAGTCAGACAAGTCAACTGGAGTCAGAACTGACTTGTGTTCAAAGCTCCTAGAAGGGCTGTTCCTGCGCAGAAACTCTGAACTGCAAAGTTGTTCATTGGAAGGTACTCTACCCATAAGCAGGTTTGCTGAAGCATTTTCAGCATACGAAGAAGGATAAAACGCAGATTTTTTGAAGATTGTGAAAGCTATACCCAAAAATACATAAGCCTTGTATTCCCGAACTTGAGCTACGCTCATCCCGCTAACTTGATTTTGAGTGAGAAAGGTCTTTTGAGTTTTGCAGGATGATGGAACCACATATGGATGATCTTATGTGGCTGAAGGCGACCTACCTGAGCCTACGATGGAGCAAAAGATGGACTTAATTATGATGCAGTTGGAAGAAGAACGAAGGGCTAGGCAAGCATTGCAAGTTCAACTGGCAAATTTACAAAGAGCGTCTACCGACAAAGAAGAACCTCAAGCTGAAGATCTTATTCGACGTATCATCGACGCAACTCTTGAAGCTCAAACCATCTGCAAGGAATAAAAAATAAGTAAAAGAAGTTTCAAATTCTGTACTTTCAATGGCATACGAGAAGGAAAAACTGTTTTAGCATTCATTAGTCAGTTTGACGACTATTTCCATGAGGAAACCTATGCAAAAAAAGATAAAATCAAGTGTGTCACTAATCATTTAGTGGACAGAGCATCTCTTTGGTGGACTGTAGTACGCAAGAGTATAGACTGTCCTCCTACTTGGGACAATTTCAAGAAGAAGTTCATGCAGAATTTCCTTCCTCCACAATTTCATGAGAAAGCTATTAAGCAATGGGATCTTCTTCAGCAACGGGATTGTGAGCCTATTCCTCAGTATACAGAGCGTTTTTGGAATGCATTACCACAGCTATGCATGCTTGAAGACGTACCTGAAGCGACATACAAGCGCAAGTATATATCTGAACTCCTTGGGCATTACTACGCTGAAGTTAACATGTTCAAGCCTGCTACTCTTGAAGACGCCATTTCACTAGCTCACGACACTGAAGACAAGCTACGAGGTAGAGACAGACGTCCATAGCAATTCCAAGCTAATGGTAATTATGGATCTAAGCAATTCAATTCCAACTTTAAAAGATTTAATCCAGGTCGTTTCTCTTCATCATCTTTCCGTAAAAATTGGGCAAAACCACCTGCATTACCATCCAATGTCAATCAAAACCCTAAGCCTATTCCACAGCCAAATCCTAATGTACCTAGACTTCCTACCATTGCAAACAATGTAACCAAAGCCAAGCCAATAGTATTCTATAAATGCCATAAGCCTGGACATCTAGCAAAAAATTGCCATTCAAAGAAGCCACCTGCCCATATCAACTACCTTGGAGCAATGGACGATGAAGAACATGAAGATATGCCTGATTTCATAGAAGATGAGGACGACACTACTACTACTTCGGATACTTTGCCAGGTATGCCAACTCCACATTCTTTATTGACTATGAAATGTTTGGTGCATGGAAAGGAAAAGATTATTTTGCATGATGACGGTAGCACTCATGATTTTATTTCAGCAAAATTAGTAAAAGAATTGAAGTTACAGACTGTACCTACGCATTATCGCATCAAAGCTGCATTCTTAGATACTAGGTATAATGGTACACAGGAAGTGCAAGACTTAGAGATTCAAATTGGTCAATACACAGAAAGAAGAAATTTCCTAGTTGTTCCATTACAGTCGAGTGACATTATTTTAGGTATGCCTTGGCATCACCAGCATAACCCAAATATAGACTATTCCACACATTCAATGAACATTAATTTTCAAGGAAAATCTATTACATTATATGGTATGCATGCATCTAATGTTTTTCCATTACTTTCGCATACTCAAGCTAAACGTGCATTACGCAAGAGTAGTAAATCTTATCTCATTTGGGTAAATGAACTGCAAGTAAAAGATAGTCATATGCACCCTAGGCATAAAGAATTTCTTGCATATTTTAAGGACTGCTTTGCAGAAGACCTACCACCTGGTTTACCTCCTTCACGTCCAGAAGACCATAAGATAGATTTGATCCCTGGCACACAACCACCTTGCAAAGCACCATATAGGCATAACCAGATAGAGCAAAAAGAAATTCAGAGTCAAGTTGAGGAATTACTAAATAGAGGATTGATTAGACCTAGTAGTTCTCCAGTTGGTGCACCTGTTCTGTTAGTCAAGAAAAAGAATAATACCTATCGTATGTGCATTGACTATCGAGCTTTAAATAAGATCACTGTAAAGAATAGGTATCCCATTCCTAGAGTTGATGACCTTATGGACAAACTGCAAGGATCTGCTATATTTAGTAAAATAGACCTTAAATCTGGTTATCATCACGTGAGACTAGATAAGTCTGACATATTCAAGACTGCATTTTGAACACAGTTTAGTCATTACGAATTTTTAGTGATGCCATTTGGATTGACTAATGCACCTGCTACGTTTAGTAGAATGATGAATCCTATATTTCTGAAATATCAGTATTGTGTAATTGTCTTCTTTGATGATATTTTGGTGTTTAGTCAAAATGAGAAAGAACATTATGAGCATTTGTCATTGGTTTTCCAATTATTAAAAGATAATCAATTGTATGCAAAACCTGAAAAGAGTGAATTCTTTAAAACAGAAATTGAGTATTTAGGTCATATTGTATCATCTGATGGCATTAAAGTTGATCCTAAGAAAATAGATGCAATATTGAATTGGCCTGTACCTAAAAACGTGCATGCGTTATGCTCATTCCTTGGTCTTGCTAGTTTCTATAGGAAGTTTGTACGTAATTTTTCATTACTTGCATTACCATTAACCAAACTTCTCAAGAAAGGTATTGTTTATCATTGGTCCGAAAATCAACAAAAATCCTTTGACTTATTAAAACATGCATTAACCCATGCCCTTGTCCTACAGTTGCCTGATTTTAATAGACCATTCTTTCTAGTAGTGACCGATGCTAGTGGATCAGGAATAGGAGCTATACTTATGCAGGATAATCATCCTATAGCCTATTCTAGTTGTAAGTTGAAACCCTCTGAACTGAAATATTCCACATATGACAAAGAACTATTAGCAGTTGTACAAGCATTAAGACACTGGAAACACTACTTAATGGGTTCAGAATTTATGATAAAGACCGATCAGCAAAGTATTAGACATTTACTTAGCCAACCCCAAATCTCTGACCATCATATCAAATGGGCATCCTTTATTCAAAGTTTTCATCCTATCATTCAATATCAACCTGGAAAAGAAAATGTAGTGGCTGATGCATTGAGTAGAAGACCTGCCATTCATAATATTTCTGTTATATCTTTTGATTCTTTGATTTGCTACGAAAGATACTTATCATCACGATATTACTTTTCATGCTGATTGGAATAAATTAGTTCAAAATAACTTCATTCCTATTGATTCATTGTCATATAATGATGGGGGTATGATGCGAGGAGGCATATTTCACGGTGGATTCCATGCCACGGTGGATTCCGTGAGGTTTTACGGTGGATTCCGTAAACTTTGATGACCAGGGCTCATACACAAAGTGGATCCTTTGTGCGAGAAGTTGATGGGGACACCTGTCCTTTTCGGGCCTTTCTTTAATTTAGTGTGTACATGGGTGATTCCATAGCGGGTGATTCCACAAAATGCATATTAAATTAATAAACATTTATGAGTTTAGAGTGCGCACTCGTAATAAATTAAGGTTAGGATTTATTTCTAACCAGTTGATTTATTTATGTAGCTGAAGATTGCTAGGTATTCACTTTTGTCGGTTTAATTGTATTATTTTACTAACGATTGCGAATGCTTCAGTTGATGTGTAGAGATAGCAGCAGTGGCAGAGGAAAGCATTGGAGGATAGCGAGTATTCGATTTATGGATTATATTTTGATAGGCGCCATGCCTATATTTTGTCATGCCTATTTATTGAGGCATTGATTATTTATTATTATTTTGTATGCGCATGGGCGCACGGTTATGTTATTTCTATTTGGACATTGTATTGGGCGTGCCAGCCTCTTTGGGCACCGTCCATTAGCTTTATTCCTATTTTTGCATAAAAGCAAACTCAAAAGCTAAAAGCTTGCTATTTTGTAATTTGGGCTATTATTTGAGCATGAAGATGAATAATACATAAAATACATGCTTTGTGGAGCGCTCACACAAGGCATGGGGGGAGATTGCACCCAATTGGTCTCTTGCTCTTGTCGTTCATGCTTTTTACCTTGTAATTTGTGCAAAAAGTAGAGTTCTATTGTTCTTGGGGACCTTCCGGCATTCACTACGCGAGCATACAGCGTCCGATCTGCGCACCAACGGATTACTAAATTACACTTGCAGGATGCAGACTGGGTAGCCTTTAAGAAGAGACTCAGGGAAGAATTTTACATTGAGGACACCAGTTTGATTATGCGCAAGACTTTTCAAGAGTGGGTTATACAAGCTAATAAGGGTCTTATGGCTACAGAATTGTTAAGAGAATTTGAAAGTCGATTTGAGCAGTTGGATCTTGCAGAACAGCAAGCTCTTGCAAGTTAGAAATTTGAATTGTTTCTACAGGCAGCTGATCCTGAGCTTCAAGAGAAGCTTGATGATTTGCTGGAGGATCAGACTATAGAGATAGGTTTGAAAACAGAGTGGAGACATGTCAAGGAATTTGTTACTGCGCTTATGAAGAAGCATAGAAGAAGAGAAAGATTGCATGTCTCTAGCTTTCCCACTGTTACAGGTAAGACAGTTAAAGTATCCAGTAAGCCACCCGCTTCTGTGGCTAACCCTATGGCTGTACCTGCTATTGTCCCCTTTGTTAGGGAAGATGTCTTGGATGAATTGGTCAAAGGGATGTGGGATCTTCAATTGAAGGTTGCAAAATTGGATGAAAAAGGACAAGAAGAAAGGGGACGGGCAGCAGCCCCTAAGCCTGGAAAAAGATGTATGTGGTGTGACAGTTCGCAGCACGAGAGAAAAGATTGTGCTGCCTATCAAGAGGCCTTGGCACGATAGCTTATCTTTTGGAAAGATGGAAAGATCCATGCACAAGAAACGGGATTGCCTCTTGCTTTGAATTTTGGAAAGGGAGGTATGCAAAAGTTGTTGGAAGACTTGGCTGTCCGAAATGCTTATGTGGCAGTACATGCTTCTACTTTTGGTCTACAGTTGGATAGAATGCATGGCCAAGTGATGGTTGGTCCAAAGACTGAAATATGGACACATGCTTTACATGCAGCTGAAAAGAGAAAGGTCACTGATAGTGAAATGTCTCATGCAAGGCAAGACATTCGTGGCATAACTGGTTGGGAATCACCGGTAGATGCATATTCAGTGTATACATATTTAGCAAAGGTACAAAACACGGATGTACTTGTGGAAGAAAAACGAAAAAGAGATGAAGATATTGCAGGGACATCTAAAAGAATGACAAGAAGAAGTGTGGATCAGCCTAAAGCTGCAAATCAACCACCTCTGGAGCATGTTATGGAAGAGGTCAGTCAGGAGCAAAAACAGGATAACAAACAAGAGGGAAAAAAGAAGGGAAAGCAGCCAGGATATAAGTTGCAATCTGACATTGAGACAGCCACAAATCTTAAGAAGGTTCTTGAAGAACAGATCTTAAATAGTCGGGTGGAATTTACCATGGGAGAGGTGCTTGGCATTGCCAAGCAAGAATTTCATGATGAGATCATTGATATAATTAAAAGGAAGTGTCAATTTCTTGGTGATACCACTAGTGCATTGCTGCAATTTGAAGAGGAAATTGGTTTGTTGGGTATTCGGGCTGAATATGAGCATGAAGTAAGTACATGATTGTCTATGTAGGATGCTACTAATCAATGGACAGCATGTGGAAAAGAGAAGAAAGTGGCTGAAAATGCATTGTCTTGTAGTAATATGCATGGTGGAGTAAGGAAAATGCAACAATATGGAGAAGAGACTCTAGGATTTATTCCTCGAAGTCACTACACAAGAAATCATTGGGCTAGAGCTACCACTGAAACAGTAGTGAAAATAGGGGAACGTGAAACTCCTTGTGTTGTTTTACTTGACCATGGGTCTGAGATAAATGTCATTGAGCGGGGATTGTATGAAAATGGTGCATGGCCTCTGGACACTGATCATGGTTGGCGTATGAGGGCTGCAAATAATTCTCTAGGGGAGCTCTATGCTGCATGTCCTAATGTAAAAGTGACAATTGGTGATGTAGAGGAAGAGCAACACTTCTTTATGCAAGATAATTCCTTATATGCAATGATTTTGGAACATCCCTATATTACAGGAGAACGTATGGAAACAAAGGTACTTGATGATGGTTCTGCTTATGCAAGAGTCAGAAGCAAAGATGGGAGGAAAGCAGTCCAATTTCTTACTATTTGTGTTAATCATCCTAGAAATCATGATACGCTTCGAGAGTCTCCTTTGGTTCCAAATACAAGGGAATTCAAAGACCTGGATTTTCATTAAGCACTATTGTAATGCGGGGCTACAATAGTGCTGTTCAGAGAGGGTGTACTCACCTCTTGATGAAATGAAGCATGTATTTACTATAACACAATATTATTGAGTTTGGGAATCTCCCAATTCCCATTTTTTGAATACTAAAAAGGTGGCAGTCGGATAACATACCCATAAGTTTCTCAAAACCATATGATGTGACCTATCATTGGAAAGCACTTGAAAAATGGAATCTATTGAGCTATAGACCGCTCAATTTGGAGTTATAGTGTTCAAGTTATGATAAATCCAAAGATTTGACCACGTGTCCTAAACTTATGGGAAATTCCCATATTCCCCAATATAGTGTTCTATTGGTAATTCACAGTTTATAGCAAGCAGTTCATGTTGGTTTAAGCCTGTGGAAGCTATGCGTAGGGCTGAACGCATATCTATGAAACGGGCTATTAAGAAACTGAGATCATTGGGCCTGTTAGCTGAAAATGATGGCATTTCAGGCATCTTTTATGGGCTGAATATTACTGACACTATGGATGGAATTTTAGCAACTATACATGCAGAAAAATGAGGTTGAAAACAGAGTGTTGTCAGTATGTTCTTTGGATATGTATGATGTTATAGCATTGTTTGCTCAGCAGGAAGGATTACAATGGGCTGAAGCACTTGTGGAGACAAAGTATAAGACAGTTGACAAAAAGGTGAAACCAATTGCTTTGCCACTTCCACCAGAGAGTGAGGGTATGTACGAAAAAGTGTCAAGGCAGCCAAGCTTACGAGATCCTAAAGATATAGGTCATCAGTTTACATCTGAAACATTACAGGAATTGAAAGTTGGTGCAGAAGGGTTTCTTTTGCCTGCTGAGAGAAACTGTTTTATCCAGATGCTGGCTAGACATGGGAAGGCATTTGCATTCCAACCAAGTAAAATAGGTTGTGCGGATCCAAATGTTGTCTCTCCTATGGTCATATTTACTGTGCCACATGTACCATGGAACTTGAGGCCTATTCCAGTGCCTAAAGCTTACTTGCCAAAGTTGATGGATTTGCTAAATGAAAAGATTCGCATGAAAATCTTGGAGCCTTCTACAAGCCCGTACTCAAATCGTTGGTTTACTGTGCCCAAAAAGAATGGGGCTTTGAGATTTATTCAAGACATGCAACCAGTCAATAAAGTGACCATAAGAAATGTGGGTGCAGGTCGTGTGGTTGATGAATTTGCAAAGGCTTTTGCAAGTAGAGCGATCTATTCTTTGGGTGATCTTTACTCAGGCTATGATCAGTTCCAGCTTGCAATTGAAAGCAGGGATATCACAACCATGAAGACTCCTTTGGGGTTAGTACAAATGTGTACTCTCCCACAGGATGCAACAAACTTAGTGGCACACATGACAAATGCTATGAATAGGGTACTCAGGGATTTTATACCACAATTGACTATGCCCTTCTTGGATGATGTTCCAATCAAAGGGTGTGCAATGGATGAAAAGAATGAAGAGATGGATGCTCATGGATGTAGATAGTTTGTTGCAGATCATATTGTGGATTGTGAGAGGATTTTGACACGTCGAGAAGAGGTGCATTTAACTCTTTCTGGACAAAAGTCTATCTTTGGAGTTGAAGAGGTTTTGATTGTTGGGCATATGTGTGGGTCTTATGGGTGAAGGCCATCACCAGCAAAAATAGATGGGATTGATAGAATGCGAGATGTATGCACGAATGTATCAGAGGTGCGTAGATTCTTGGGTGCATGTGTGTTCTATTTGATATGGATTCCTCACTTTGCACATGTAGTTGATGCTCTTTATCAGCTTCTAAGGAAAGGTCAAAAATTTCATTGGGAAAGGAAGCATTAGAAAGCAATGAAGAAATTGAAGAAACTCTTAAAATATGCTCCTACGTTGCGAAAGGCTAACTATTCACATGGAAAGCCTATCATTATTACTGTTGATACAAGCTCAATCGGGGTTGGATGGGAAATTGGGCAAGATGATGAGGAAGGGAAAAGGTATGCAATATGATTTGGTGCTAAAGTATTGACTGAACGACAGAGAAGATATCCATAGGTTAAAAGAGAATTATGGGGAATTGTGACAACCCTTAAATGTGATAAGGAGTATTTTATGGGTACTCATGTAGTCATTGAGACTGATTGTTTGCCGGTATTGGGCATGATTACTAGTTGTGCTACCCCGGACATTGCTATGCTCCGGTGGATTGCATACATCAAATCTTTGAACCCTGAATTTTAGCATATTGTAGGAAGAGATAACCCAGTGGCAGACATGTTATCTCAAGCACGCTATGAGAATGAAGATGGGATGATAGATGAGGAGGAAGAAGATGTCTTTCTTATGGCTGAAAATGATGTTGCAAGAGTGAATTTAGCAATGCAAGGTGTTGCTATAACATTAACAGAAGCTTGGACAACAAAGAGAAGACACTTTAGATGTTTTGCATCTTGTGTAGAAGTGTTTCTGGAAGACAAATATGCAGGAGAGTGGCTGAGAATCGGTCAATATCTCAGTACATTAACAAAGAGAGATGAATGGTCAGATGGGGAGTTTAACAAGATCAAGAGGAAAGCCTATGGATTTTTCTTAAAAGATGGATACTTATGGAAACATGTTAAAAAGAAACAGGGTATGCCATTGCGAGTTTTGGGTGATAGAGCTTCACAAGTAAAAGTAATGCAAGAATTTCATGAAAGCTTGTGGCCTAGTCATAGAGGTGTTTGGGGTACTTTTACAAAAATCAAAGAAAGATATTGGTGGCAGGGTATATATAAGGATGTTGCTCACTTTGTGGAAACATGTACGACATGTCAAATGTATTCAACTGTGAGACATCGGGATGGATTGCAACCCACATATCCATTGTCTCTTCATTTTAAGTGGGTGGTGGATTTGGTCACAATGCCTACAGGTCTTTGGCAAATGAGGTATCTTGTGCTTGCTCGTGAAGACTTGACTAATCAAGTGGAAGGGAGAGCTCTACGTACTAAGATGACAAATGCCATATGTACTTTTCTCTTAGAAGAGATCTTTTGTCGATATGGCTGTGTGGGAAAAATTACAGCAGATAGGGGTGAGTTGGATGCAGATGAAGCTCATGATTTCTTTGCACGGTTGGGGATAAAGCTTGCTTTAACTTCAGCCTATAACCCTGAAGGAAATGGCAAAAGTGAAAGAGGTCATCCACCTATTTTGAAGGCATTGGCAAAAGCATGTGGAGAGAAGGTAAAGGAGTGGCCACGATTGCTCCCTTATGCTTTGTGGGCTGATAGAACAACTCATAGTGCTGTTACACGATATATGCCTGCAGAATTGATGTATAGTCAAAAACCTATCATGTCCATAGAAGAGATGACTATCCATGGAGTGTGTTACCTTGGGAGGAGAAGTTGAATCAAGAGGAGTTGTTGGCCGCCTTGCGCATTAGACAGTTGGAAAGAAAGTCAAAAGACATAGAGGCAGCAATTACAAAGTTAAGGGCAGCAAGGATACAAAACAAGAAACGGTTTGACAAAAGACATAGACTGAGACCAAGAACCATACAAGATGGGGATTGGGTATTGGTTTATGATAGCAGTTTAGATAACCAGTATAGTGCCATGCGTAAAGTTTCCAAAAGATGGTTTGGACCCTATGTGGTAAGACATGTGTTTGATAATGCTACTTATGCATTAAATGAGCTAGATGGGACAGCCATAAAACTTCCCGTAGCAAGAAAAAGAATCAAATTATTCAAAAGGCGGGAATCTACTGCCTATGAGTTGCTAGAATTGGAAGAAAATAGTGGCCATGATACAGGGGCTAGCTAGGAAGATATGGAAGATAAAGAAGCAAAGGATATGGTTGCAGAGGATGAGGAGGATTCAAAATCCGGTGACAACTAGGATTTTCGCACATACCAGAGGATGTGTAGGTTTAGAGGGGGTGGATGTCGTGATGTTATGAGGACATAGTGTGAAAATGTATGGAATGCATCATCATCTGATTTCTCTATTGATCTAGAGAGTCAATGTGTAATATTCCCACCCGTGAATATTGACGTCCCGCACACGACGTAAACCTTGTGCAAAGGTTATCTCTTGCATTGAAATTATTGGCAGTGTAATGTGTGACCCGCACGCGAGAAATGGGGTCCTCCGCATTGGTAAATCAAAACCGAAAGTTCAAAACCGCAAGTCTCACAAAAACACCCGCTTGGGAGGGGCAATTTGAATAATTCAAGACAAATTTTTTTATTTTTACCCCTTTTTCTCCAGCCGATGCACGACTGGAGAAAAGGGAGTGTGGGGGGGAATGGGACATGGGAAAGTCGTGGCTTGCATGGGAGGGGGAAACCCATGCAAGGGGGCCACGTGGTGGAGGCCTTCTTCCCCCCCCCCATGCCTATATAAACACCCCCTAGGAAGAGGCTAAGGGAGGAGGTTGCCGTGCTGCAGGACGAGGTCGCTGTGCTGAAGGAGGTCGCCGTGCTGACGAAACGCCGCCAAGGGCTGCCGTGGCCTCCGTCTGCCGCCGCGACCAGGAACGCTGCCCACCCTCGCCGTGACTACGACCCCCCCCCACCCCCGACGTGGCTGCTGTTGACCAGAAGCTTCTAAGGATTAAGGCCATAGGCCTTGATCCTATGCGACTTCTCGGTTTTTGGAATCTGGTTAGGGAAATTCCTATTCCCAAGCGAGGAGAAGATATCGATCTCCTAGTCGTCCCGAAAAGCAAGGGTAAAGGATAGAGGGAATCTGCGGAGGCCGTAACCACGACTACTATGGCTCCCAAGAAGCTGCAAGGCGCACCTGCGGGAGGTTCATCTCCAAGCATTCAAGTGGATATCTCCCCGAGCCCACAGACCCAGGTTTTTATGATTTCGATTCTATGCGAAAGTAATGCATTCGGTATGATAACTCTTACGAGATAGAAAGCACCTATGCATGTTCAAATTTATCAAGCCGAATAAAAAGGAAATTGAGGAAAAATTGTCTATTATCTCGTGACATGAAATGGAGTTATTAGTATTTTCAATATGATGAACGTGAGTTGTCTTTCCATCTTACGACTTAGTATTATGTTGCCTTATCATGCATTTCAAAGAACGAGCCTAGAACACCTACCGCCTATCGTTATAAGGCGAAGTTTTAAGTGTATTTTTTTTGACTAGACATGGGAAGAATAAGCTTATGTCGCAATTTAGGGAAAATCTTTATTGTAATGGTTCATGGCGAAAATTTGTTAACACCCGTAGGAGGTTATCCGAAAAGTAATGATGGCATATCAAAAAAATTGAATCTAGGGATTGGCATGTGGCATGTGCTTGCAAGAAAGAATATACCAACACTAACTCTACAATAATCTCATTTAACTACATTGTAGTTATGTAAAGGTTGCATGTTGCACTTTCATCGTGCATAAAAATTCCTTCATCAAGTGTTGCCGTAGGAAAGGTTGCAGGATTTAAACAAAGCCTGAGTTTCTAAGGTGTAGATAACAAGGTAGTAGACATGATTATTTGAAGTAAGGCCTAGTAGGTCCTAAGAAAGTTGGTATCCAACTTATCATGTGTTTTTTACTTACCAATAATAGAGTGAGTCGCATGTTTACATGTATTGTGGTAGTCGAGGCCATTTTTCTTCTTTAGATCTAGTTTATTATCTCTAGGAAGGATTCATCCTTGTCGCGAGACAAGCATAGTGAATTACCCAAATCACCTAGCCACAAAGGATTTCGTATTCGCATGAATCAGTCAAAACGATAGATAACCCAAACACTAACTAGGGATTAGCAAGTTAAGGATTCGGCCAAGTTTTCCAATTGTCGCTAAGTCGAAACCTTCAAGCCCAATAGTCCTAACCACACTCCCAAAATGTTGAGTTAATTGGATGCTCATGTAAACAATAATCTAGTATTCCTACCTTAAGGACCAAGTGTTCGAAATGATGAAACTCGAATTGAGTTGGAACCCTAGGACTAATCGTTGTCGATTTAGTAAAATTAGGGATGGGTGAGGTAAAAAGACACCCTAAACCCTGCCTCTCGTCTGAAGTTAATTCCATGACCAGAATACCATTCATTAGGTGAAATGATCTCTTGGAATGGAGGCAACACTTGTGCAATAAGTTGCAACGTCACTTAGCCTTGCGGGTTGATCGTAAGAAGTTTTGCCATTCCTTGGAATAAGGTTGGCAAGTCCTTGCGCAAGTTTAACTTGCAAGGGGAAAGGGTAGTCATCCTCTTGCTCTATCCTCATTAGGAAAAATTTGCCAAGTTAAGGGGAAGCTAGGTATTTGCTTGGACGCAAATGATTAGTCAATAAACTAAAGCGACATGGTCGCCGGAATCTACCATTAACAGAACCTAAAAGTATTGACAGGGTATGACCCTAACCCAAAGACGATAGGAATCTTGCCATGTTGCAATTGATTCCGGATCGAATGCGGGATGCATTCGGAGAGAAGGAGTCACTCCTTAACAGTTTGCCAGCTAAACGTCCACGGGAATTGATTGTGCTTGTAACAATTTGGAAAGCACTGTTTGCATTGTTTGTTCAAGGAACTAAAGGATGAAAGATATATAAATGCTTCAGGTTGAAGGCCTGAAGGGAGTGGCAGCTCAGTTACCCCCGACTGCCTGCCTGACCCTAACCAAGGGGGTTGTTGACCGCGCCGGGAACGTGGACCGAACCCGCCATGTGAGGTCTTCCGTTGAGCTCTACTTGGAGCAGGAGGACGCTTGGGTGCCAGGGGGGGCTCTGGCCGTAAATCCCTCGCCTTCCGGGTCCTGCACAAGAGGCTAACGTGACTCGGGATTGGATCTCGAGGCCCGCATACTAGTCTACGGGCAGAAGCTTGGAATAGTGATCCCTAGCGGATTACTGGATAGCCTTCGGGCGGAATATAGACAAGCCTACGGGCGGAACTCCTTGTATTTCAAAGATAAAAAGATAAAATGATAATAAAGAAGTTGTTTGACATTGTTTTCTTTATGTCCTGTGATAAGATTACGTGAAGGAACCAGTGCTTAACAGGGCTAATCAAAGAAGCTGTTTGTTATATGTCAAATTAATGTGGTAGGTAATTACATAACTAAAACAAACCGAGGAAAGTGCGGAGGATGGACCATGGGTCCGTCCTATGGATGGGTGGTCCCGGTTAGCCGGGAACTTTTCTCAAAATCTTCGACGAACAGAGGGATGATCATCATCGCCGAAACAAATAACGAGAACGATGACTTAGAATTACCTATTACCCGATTCACGCTGTTTTAGGGGAACGGAATGGGACTATGCCTTATGGCAGAGAGGTCGAGCCTTGCATCCCTCTCATTTCCCATTCTCCTTGAACCAAGTGCAGCATGAATCCGCTTCGGACCTGGCGTTTCTGCGTAAAGTAGTTCGCTCGAGTCTGACGCTAGTTGCTGCTAGTTAACGACCAAACAGGAAAAACCTTAATTCCGGTCGATCCTAGGTGGGAAACGGCCAGGACACTTCCGCTACGTGGCAGACGCGGGAAGACCTAGATTGCAAAACCCGTAACATTCCATGGGAGTGCCGGGTGGAGTTCTCTAGACAGCCTTTCCGATGGACTGCCAAGACGTGTCCTAGAGGATTCTAGTGGACACGTTACAGTTGGTATCAGAGCCGACCAACAACGGAATTATTTTCATGAGATTTCATTAAAAATGAAGTAAAGAAATTATTGCTGTCCAAACATTTCCTCATCTTCAATACTGTCTTGCAGAATTACGAAGCGTGGAACAAGTTTTTGGTGTTCCGGATCATGTTTATGACTGCAATGCATTCTCCGCATTATAGGCACAGAATTGAAATGATGAACATCCTGGAGCAGATTTATAATCCATCACCTTTATATATAGAACGAAGGTGGACTGGGTCATCAGGAATCTACTACATAGCTGCCCACCGGTTCGCTTATCTACAGACCAACCTGAAGAGGATCAAGTGGTTGGAAGATTTGAAAGTCGTGAAGCTGTTCATTTTTGTGGAAGCTCACGTAAATTCGACTTTGCATATTCGAGGTCGAAGAGTTGAATTGAACTCATATGTATATGAGGAAGTAACCCGTGTAATTCCAGCTGATAGGATTAAGGTATTGGGCCGCCATGGGAAGTATGGATTCCAGCGGAAAGGATATCTTGAGCTTCCGATGAATTATCGATTCCTAAAGATTCATGACCCAAAACCCTACTATTACACAGTTCCTGTAGACAAATCCAATACAATGTTGTTCTCCCCAAACTAAATGTAATGATTGGATTATCATCACATGAGATGTTGTATGAGGCTACGCCCATGTAAATATAAATAAGGACTTCTCTTATCAATATCCGATTGTGCATCAGGGTTGTTGCAAAAAGTTAAGTAGCTTCATGATTTACGAGATAGCTAAATTAAAGAGAAGCTAATGTCAATTATCATACAATAATGTTAAGAAAACTTTTTATCCAGGCACAACCCCAGGAACAGGGTCCAAATTCACCCCCTACATCAAGTACTACTGTGATCCAGGAGAAGAAGTTCCTCCTCAAACAGATAAAGCCACCCGAGTTTGACGGGAGAGGCAGATTCGTCCAGTCGGATGCTAAGATTTGGATTGAATCTATGGAGGACTACTTCGAAGCAGCTGGTACTGCACCTACCAATCAGGCCATGCTCGCCAAATTAAAACTCACCGGTGAAGCCAGACTTTGGTGGAAACAATGGTGCAGGGATCAAGGGATTTCAGAGGGGTCCGTTACCTGGGAGAAGTTAAAGCAAGCCGTGCAAGGCAGATATTTGCCACCTGCATATCGTACACAGAAAATGAATGAGTTCTATGAGCTAAAATAGTTAGGACTCACCCTTGACGCATACTACTCTAAGTTTGTCTCACTGTTAAAGTATGCGCCACAAATGGACACGACACAGCAGGTGTCCAAATTTTGTGCAGGCTTAAATCCACCTGTAAATACCCGTCTCGAATCTATGCGTCCATCAGATCTTCAGGATGCACTCATTCGAGCGGCACCTATAATTCAGGAAGTGCAAGCTAAACCAAGGGGTATTAAGAATTGGTCTTATAGCGACCCGAACAAAGGGGCATTCAGACCCCAAGTTAAGAGAGTTCAAGGCCACAATCAGGGACAAAGGAAGAAAGCAAGGACAAATAACATCAACAACTTTGTTCCTACTCATAGTAATGGCCGAAACCTCCGATGTTTCCACTGCAATGAACTCGGTCACTTCAAAAGGCAATGTCCCAAGCTTAGCGAAGGACTCCGTCAAGGTGCAGGCCGCGGTCAGGGAGCCGCCACCCATGGTAGAGGAAGAGCTGCCTGCATTTCCAATAGGCAAAGATGTGAAGAAGAAGAAGAGGAAGATCCGACTATGGAAGCAGAATTTGGAAGAGCGACGGTCCATGCCGCTTTACACAAGAAGGGGCCGAATCGCCAGTTCTCGGTGATTCAAACACCGTCGGACTATCAAGGTAAAGGTTTCAAAACCTTGATTGATTGTGGCAGTACACATTCCTTTATCTCACCAGCGTGTGCTAAGAGATTAGGAATAGCCACAGTAGAAGCACCTACCCTACTTGTGGAATTGGCAAACGGTCGTGAGGTAACTTGTACTAGGCAAACTGCTAAGGAGGAGTTCTATCTGGGAGGAAAGAAAACCTCAGTCAAATTCAGAGTCATGAATTTAGGTATCCATGAGTGTCTACTCGGGATGGACTGGCTTAAGCCTAATGACGGCCACATCCATTGTGGAAAGGGTCAAGTTTCCTTTCGAAACTCTGAAAGAGAGTTTGTTACAACTCAAGGTGAGGTAGGAGTGCCAAGGATCCAGTTAGCCAAAGTATCGCGGATCATAAAAGGGGTTAGGAAAGGATTACCTGTTTACTTGATCAAACTCAACAAGTTAGATCAAAAGCAAGAGTCTCATGAGGGACCCTCTTGGCTAAAAGAATACGCTGACGTATTCCCTGAGGAATTAACTGAACTTCCACCTCCAAGAGAAGTTGATCATGAAATAAGGCTATTACCTGGAGCTGCGCCAATTGCAAAGAGACCTTATAGAATGTCCATTCCGGAAGCTATTGAGTTGAAGGAACAACTCAAGCAACTGTTAAACTAGGGCTACATCCGGCCTAGCAACTCACCATGGGGAGCTCCAGTTCTATTCCAGAAAAAGAAAGATGGGACACTTCGGCTATGTATTGATTACCGTGGGTTGAATCAATCAACAGTCAAGAACAAGTATCCTATTCCTAGAATAGATGAGCTTCTTGACCGCCTTCAAGGTGCAAAGATCTTCTCCAAAATTGATCTCAGGTCAGGTTACTATCAAATCAGGATCAAGGACGAAGATATTCCAAAAACGGCCTTCAATACAAGATATGGGCACTTTGAATTCTTGGTTATGTCATTCGGGCTTACAAATGCACCTGCCACCTTCAATAGATTAATGCAGGATATTTTTAGACCATATCTTGATGATTTCGTGCTTGTCTTCTTCGATGATACTTTAGTCTATTCTAAACATGAAGAAGATCATGAATCTCAACTTCGGATTGTCCTTGAGACAATGAGGTCTCATAAGCTATATGCAAAAATGAAGAAGTGTGCATTTTTCAAACGTCAGATTGAATATCTAGGATTCATAGTATCATCAGAAGGAATATCAGTAGATCCAGCCAAAGTCAGAGATGTGCTTGAATGGCCAATACCAGTATCCGTCAAAGAGATACGTAGTTTTCTTGGCTTGACAGGATGGTATAGGGTCTTTATCAAAAACTATGCTTTGATTGCAGCACCTCTTACCGACTTACTAAAGAAGCAGACTTCTATTACATGGTCAACTCCCGAGCAAAATAGCTTCGACCAATTGAAGCAATGTTTGGTATCAGCACCTATTCTGAAACTTCCTGACCTCAATAAGGAGTTCGAGGTAGTAACTGATGCCAGCATTCTTGCCTTGGGGTGTGTTCTTATGCAGGAAGGTCATCCAGTAGCATATTCTTCAAGGAAATTGAAGAGTCATGAAAAGAATTATGCCACACATGATCTGGAGTTATTAGCTGTCATCCATGCTCTAAAGCTTTGGAGACACTACCTGTTGGGTAACAAGTTTACTCTAGTAACTGATCATAAGAGTCTCAAATGGATTTTTACCCAGAACGAGCTCAACATGAGGCAACGTCGATGGATTGAAGTATTGGAGGAGTATGATTTTGAAATCAGGTATCAACCAGGGAAAGAGAATGTAGTTGCTGATGCACTTAGTCGCAAGGCATTCCTAAATTCCCTAATCTTGCAGAATCCATCAACGGCCAGATCTCTGGCTACAAAGGTATCTATGCCAAGCAACCCTATACTCGAACTAGCTAGAGAGGAGGCATGCCATGACTTAGCCTACCAAGCAATGATAAAAGAAATATCTACCAAGGATCAGAATCTGAAGTTACAGGCCAAGTATCATGAATTTTCTATTGACAATGGACTTATTTACTACAGAACAAGGTTATGTATACCAACAAGCCAGTCACTTAAGCAAAAGATATTATGGGAAGCTCATGATTCCCCTTTCGCAGGACATCCTGGCTATGCAAAAACTCTTAACGCAGTTAGGAAGAGCTACCACTGGGTGAAGCTCAAAGGTGATGTTCTCAAATATGTCACTGAATGTTTGTCTTGCCAACGTATCAAGGCTGAACATGTCATGATGCCAGGGAAATTGCAACCACTTGACATTCCCCAAATGAAATGGGAATTCATCAGTATGGATTTTGTGGTGGGCTTACCCCAAGTCCAAGGAGGATACAACTCCATTATGGTTTTAGTTGACATGCTTACCAAGGTTGCACACCTGATTCCAGTAAAGACAAACTATAAAGCCTCCGACATTGCAAGAGTGTTTATCAAGGAGATATTCAAGTTACATCGGTTACCTAGAAGGATCATTAGCGATCGAGATTCTCTCTTCACTTCACACTTCTGGAGAGCTATCTTTGAAGCTATTGGAACTCAACTCTGTTTTAGCACTGCCTACCATCCCCAAACGGATGGACAAACAGAGCGAGTAAATCAAATCATTGAAGATATGCTTAGGGCTTACTGCTGTCGAGAGCCGAAGAGATGGATTCAATACTTGCCGTTAGTAGAATTTGCTTACAATGCTTCTTTCCAGCAAAGCATTCAAATGACCCCTTTCCAGGCATTGTATGGTCATGATTGTCGAAGTCCCCTAAACTTTTCTGATCCTACCCTAAGGGTGGAAGCTTCAAGACAAATGTTGGAGGACATGGATGACCAAATAAGGTCAATAAGACAAGACATACAAGCAGCCAAAGATAGACAAAAGGCATATGCGGATTTGAAACGCCAAGAGAGGTTCTTCGGAGAAGGAGACATGGTCTTCATTCGTGTACGGCCGAAAAAGAGTTCTCTATCTCTAGGACAATGCAAGAAGCTAAGTCCAAGGTATTGTGGGCCGTATAAAATCCTCAAATGTCTGGGACCCAATGCTTATAAATTGCAACTTCCGGATAACCTAAAAGTTCACAATGTATTCGATATTAGTCTCTTAAAAAAATATGTGCCCAACCCAAATCATGTACTTGATGACCAACAAATTGTAATGCCTAGTCAAGGAGTCCTTGAACTAAGACCGGAAAAGATTTTAGATGTCAGGGAGAGACAGTTAAGATCTAGAACCTTGAAAGAATGCCTCGTCCAGTGGAAAGATTATCCCGAAGAGGATGCTACCTGGATGGATGAAAACTCTCTCAATCTTCAATATCCCCAGTTTATCTCGAGATGAGGACATCTCGATTCTTCTAAGGGGGAGAGAATGTAATATTCCCACCCGTGAATATTGACGTCCCGCACACGACGTAAACCTTGTGCAAAGGTTATCTCTTGCATTGAAATTATTGGCAGTGTAATGTGTGACCCGCACGCGAGAAATGGGGTCCTCCGCATTGGTAAATCAAAACCGAAAGTTCAAAACCGCAAGTCTCACAAAAACACCCGCTTGGGAGGGGCAATTTGAATAATTCAAGACAAATTTTTTTATTTTTACCCCTTTTTCTCCAGCCGATGCACGACTGGAGAAAAGGGAGTGTGGGGGGGAATGGGACATGGGAAAGTCGTGGCTTGCATGGGAGGGGGAAACCCATGCAAGGGGGCCACGTGGTGGAGGCCTTCTTCCCCCCCCCCCCATGCCTATATAAACACCCCCTAGGAAGAGGCTAAGGGAGGAGGTCGCCGTGCTGCAGGAGGTCGCCGTGCTGAAGGAGGTCGCCGTGCTGCAGGAGGTCACCGTGCTAACGGAGGTCGCCGTGCTGAAGGAGGTCGCCGTGCTGACGAAACGCCGCCAAGGGCTGCCGTGGCCTCCGTCTGCCGCCGCGACCAGGAACGCCGCCCACCCTCGCCGTGACTACGACCCCCCCCCCACCCCCGACGTGGTTGCTGTTGACCAGAAGCTTCTAAGGATTAAGGCCATAGGCCTTGATCCTATCCGACTTCTTGGTTTTTGGAATCCGGTTAGGGAAATTCCTATTTCCAAGCGAGGAGAAGATATCGATCTCCTAGTCGTCCCGAAAAGCAAGGGTAAAGGATAGAGGGAATCTGGGAGGCCGTAACCACGACTACTATGGCTCCCAAGAAGCTGCAAGGCGCGCCTGCGGGAGGTTCATCTCCAAGCATTCAAGTGGATATCTCCCCGAGCCCACAAACCCAGGTTTTTATGATTTCGATTCTACGCGAAAGTAATGCATTCGGTATGATAACTCTTACGGGATAGAAAGCACCTATGCATGTTCAAATTTATCAAGCCGAATAAAAAGGAAATTGAGGAAAAATTGTCTATTATCTCGTGACATGAAATGGAGTTATTAGTATTTTCAATATGATGAACGTGAGTTGTCTTTCCATCTTACGACTTAGTATTATGTTGCCTTATCATGCATTTCAAAGAACGAGCCTAGAACACCTACCGCCTATCGTTATAAGGCGAAGTTTTAAGTGTATTTTTTTTGACTAGACATGGGAAGAATAAGCTTATGTCGCAATTTAGGGAAAATCTTTATTGTAATGGTTCATGGCGAAAATTTGTTAACACCCGTAGGAGGTTATCCGAAAAGTAATGATGGCATATCAAAAAAATTGAATCTAGGGATTGGCATGTGGCATGTGCTTGCAAGAAAGAATATACCAACACTAACTCTACAATAATCTCATTTAACTACGTTGTAGTTATGTAAAGGTTGCATGTTGCACTTTCATCGTGCATAAAAATTCCTTCATCAAGTGTTGCCATAGGAAAGGTTGCAGGATTTAAACAAAGCCTGAGTTTCTAAGGTGTAGATAACAAGGTAGTAGACATGATTATTTGAAGTAAGGCCTAGTAGGTCCTAAGAAAGTTGGTATCCAACTTATCATGTGTTTTTTACTTACCAATAATAGAGTGAGTCGCATGTTTACATGTATTGTGGTAGTCGAGGCCATTTTTCTTCTTTAGATCTAGTTTATTATCTCTAGGAAGGATTCATCCTTGTCACGAGACAAGCATAGTGAATTACCCAAATCACCTAGCCACAAAGGATTTCGTATTCGCATGAATCAGTCAAAACGATAGATAACCCAAACACTAACTAGGGATTAGCAAGTTAAGGATTCGGCCAAGTTTTCCAATTGTCGCTAAGTCGAAACCTTCAAGCCCAATAGTCCTAACCACACTCCCAAAATGTTGAGTTAATTGGATGCTCATGTAAACAATAATCTAGTATTCCTACCTTAAGGACCAAGTGTTCGAAATGATGAAACTCGAATTGAGTTGGAACCCTAGGACTAATCGTTGTCGATTTAGTAAAATTAGGGATGGGTGAGGTAAAAAGACACTCTAAACCCTGCCTCTCGTCTGAAGTTAATTCCATGACCAGAATACCATTCATTAGGTGAAATGATCTCTTGGAATGGAGGCAACACTTGTGCAATAAGTTGCAACGTCACTTAGCCTTGCGGGTTGATCGTAAGAAGTTTTGCCATTCCTTGGAATAAGGTTGGCAAGTTCTTGCGCAAGTTTAACTTGCAAGGGGAAAGGGTAGTCATCCTCTTGCTCTATCCTCATTAGGGAAAATTTGCCAAGTTAAGGGGAAGCTAGGTATTTGCTTGGACGTAAATGATTATTCAATAAACTAAAGCGACATGGTCGCCGGAATCTACCATTAACAGAACCTAAAAGTATTGACAGGGTATGACCCTAACCCAAAGACGATAGGAATCTTGCCATGTTGCAATTGATTCCGGATCGAATGCGGGATGCATTCGGAGAGAAGGAGTCACTCCTTAACAGTTTGCCAGCTAAACGTCCACGGGAATTGATTGTGCTTGTAACAATTTGGAAAGCACTGTTTGCATTGTTTGTTCAAGGAACTAAAGGATGAAATATATATAAATGCTTCAGGTTGAAGGCCTGAAGGGAGTTGCAGCTCAGTTACCCCCGACTGCCTGCCTGACCCTAACCAAGGGGGTTGTTGACCGCGCCGGGAACGTGGACCGAACCCGCCGTGTGAGGTCTTCCGTTGAGCTCTACTTGGAGCAGGAGGATGCTTGGGTGCCAGGGGGGGCTCTGGCCGTAAATCCCTCGCCTTCCGGGTCCTGTACAAGAGGCTAACGTGACTCGGGATTGGATCTCGAGGCCCGCATACTAGTCTACGGGCAGAAGCTTGGAATAGTGATCCCTAGCGGATTACTGGATAGCCTTCGGGCGGAATATAGACAAGCCTACGGGCGGAACTCCTTGTATTTCAAAGATAAAAAGATAAAATGATAATAAAGAAGTTGTTTGACATTGTTTTCTTTATGTCCTGTGATAAGATTACGTGAAGGAACCAGTGCTTAACAGGGCTAATCAAAGAAGCTGTTTGTTATATGTCAAATTAATGTGGTAGGTAATTACATAACTAAAACAAACCGAGGAAAGTGCGGAGGATGGACCATGGGTCCATCCTATGGATGGGTGGTCCCGGTTAGCCGGGAACTTTTCTCAAAATCTTCGACGAACAGAGGGATGATCATCATCGCCGAAACAAATAACGAGAACGATGACTTAGAATTACCTATTACCCGATTCACGCTGTTTTAGGGGAACGGAATGGGACTATGCCTTATGGCAGAGAGGTCGAGCCTTGCATCCCTCTCGTTTCCCATTCTCCTTGAACCAAGTGCAGCATGAATCCGCTTCGGACCTGGCGTTTCTGCGTAAAGTAGTTCGCTCGGGTCTGACGCTAGTTGCTGCTAGTTAACGACCAAACAGGAAAAACCTTAATTCCGGTCGATCCTAGGTGGGAAACGGCCAAGACACTTCCGCTACGTGGCAGACGCGGGAAGACCTAGATTGCAAAACCCATAACATTCCATGGGAGTGCCGGGTGGAGTTCTCTAGACAGCCTTTCCGATGGACTGCCAAGACGTGTCCTAGAGGATTCTAGTGGACACGTTACACAATGTGATCTGAGTCAATAATACTAGTGTGAGTTGCATGAATTATCCAAAAATACTAGATTTTTGGATAATTTTAGTCTATTTTTGATATTATTTATTGCAAAAATCTGAAAAAGTTAGAAAAAGCTTCTAGATTAGGATGGCATGAAAAAAACTAGTTGCTTTTTCAACCAATTAGGAGATTTTTCATAAAAAAGACAGATTGACGAAATTGCGCGCATCCTGATCGCTGTAAACAAGCTAAAAACTGCTGATTGAATTGAAAGAAGAAGAAGTAGTGATCTGGGAGATTCGTGACCAGGTGTCTTGGAGTTTTACCCCCCTTTTGGAGCCAACGAAGCCATCAGATTTGGGTTCCGGGCAATAGAGAAAGAGCTGATTTTTTTAATCCACGTTTTTGGTCTACGAAGGAGCTCCAAGAGAACTAATGCCTGGAGATTGCTTCTGAGTAGTGCAAAGATTCCAGGTTCTTTCAATACATATTGTTTCAATTCATTGTGATTTGTTTTTGTAGTGTTTACCACTTGGATATCCTCTATCTTCTCTTCCATCTCCTGTCTCTACTTCTTTCTACTTCTGATCCTCGGTGGATTCGACATTTTGACAAAAACCCCTCCGACAACGGTGTCGATGAGCTTGGTGTCAAAAGTCTACTACGGGGTAAAGAGACAATAGGATGAAGGGAGATTCAGGGAGAGGAGTAGATGAAAGAGAAGGGATTCAAAGAAATAGAAGAGATAGAAGAATACTCATAGAAAGAAATAGATAATGTAGAAGAATACTAACAGAGATGAAGCCTGTCAGTTTATTTTTGCATTATGAGAAGATAAAACTCTTGTAGAAAAAAATGTGTATAAAATAATGCCTTCCTCTATGCTGCTCAAATCACCAATCTGATGCTTCCATCGGCTCTGAAAGAGGGGTAAAATACCAGCACACTTGGCCAAAATTCTACTAGATCACTCTCTCTTCATCTCCCACTTCAGAGTGTTGTTCACTGCCTGAAAACAGCGATTGCACATTGCACGATTTTGCTAAATTTTCTTTTTACATAAAATCCTCTGAAAGTAGCTGAAAGCTATATGCTTTCTTTTACATGTTATCCTAATCTAGAAGTTGTCTATAGTTTTATGGATTTTTACAAGAGATAATATTTAAAATATAAAAAATTAGCTAAAACTTGTCCAAAAATCTAATATTTTTGAACCATGGACACTTACACTAATGCCTAAAGTGGCATTGGCTCTCTAGATCTATAAGTAAGCCACACTCTAGAGTTTTTCACATGATGTGCCTGTAGTGGCACGACTGCATGAGCCAGTGCCGGCCCGTTTTTAGGTCCATCAAGTTCCAATAATTTGGGCAAATGCACCCTTGGAATGGGAATGGCCTTTAGGTTCCAAGGCACATGTGAGACCATAAAAATTACCATAGGAGCCACAATATTTGGATCCGTAGCCTATTTCACTTGGCTGAAATGTAAAAGCTTTTCCATGTTTCATTAGCATTTGCATAAAAGAGTGTTTTTCAACCGACGAAAGGAAAGAAATTTCACCCTTTTTGAACTCTTTTATAATTTCAGATTTGAACTTGTGACCAATGTTGGAAGGATCATGAAGACTTGGTTGATTTGATGCCCTATCAGCCACCCCTTCACTTTTAGGAGGTAGTGGGACTGCCATAGGCTTGACTTTCTTATCCATCGTCTTGTATTTTGTATCCACTTGCGGTTCAGCCTTGTTGAGTAAACCAATGTCTTCTTGCTCAACAAATTCTTGAATTGTTTGATAAAAATCCAATGTATATACTTCTATGGACTGATTTCTAGCCTGGTTTTCCGTATGAGTAGCTACATATATTTCAGCCAATATGTCAGTAGTAATCAGTCCAAAAAATGCTTGAAATATCTTCATTTTTAGCCATCATGTTATAAGTTTTCAGCACCCTTTTTACATGACCTAAATATTTTCTTTCAGCTTTATTCATGGTTGGAAGAGACTTATAATAGCCCATAATACTATTGGCTGTACATACATATAGATTTTCTAGAGACACAGTTTTTATAGCATAAGGAGATTGAATCATTTTACATGACACACTAGCCTTCTTTTACAACAGTGCAACCCGAAAACCCTTGAATTCTCGGGCATTAGGAGGCACACGATAATCACACACTTGATCTCTGTTTTGATGATGGTTAACACACACAGTAAGAAATTAGACAACTTGTTTATTATCCTTGCTTCAAATTCGAGCATAGGAAGAACCATCATCAAGAGCTTTTGTTTCTAAGTGGGCTTAAAAAATGTAATGTTATCCAAGAATGATAGGGTAACTACAAGAGTCTTGAACAAAAAGTAAAAATTATCTTTTATGTCTCCAATAGTTACCTACACATTAGGACATGTAACATATAACTCTCTAGAAGAGTTGCTGACAACTCTCATTCGCCATCTTGGATCAACATCTATGGGCCATCCACTGCTTTCTTAGAGACTCCTTGCCATGATGTTTATCTCAGAACCATGGTCTAAGAGTGCAATACATGGTGTTTCTTTTTCTCCAATTTTGACGATTGTCTCCGTTGTTGCTCTTGCCCAATGTGTACAGGAGTAGTGATTTCTTGGAATGAATCGGGCTTCTTCCTCATCATGCATGTGCTGTAGATGACCTAGTTTTTAAGAGGTGGACTGCCCAACTGGTTTGGACCACAGCTGAGCATTACATTTTTAGCCTTCACTTCTTTAATTTTTGCATCCATGATTTCTTTATCTTCAACTTCAATTGTTGTAATTAACTCTCTAACTGCTTCAAGGTGAATTCCTTGTGCAATCATCTTCTCTTCATCCTCCTGCACAAAGATTCAAAGAGCTTGCAAAAAAGCATGCAATGTTTCTTTAGCATCATCACCAACATATTGTCTTTTTCTTTTGATTACATTAATAATTACATCATGAAATTCACGTTTGGAAATTCTGAGAATTTCACCTAAGGTAAACTTAATTTTACTTCCCAGAATTTGTTCTTCTAGAACTCATTTGAGATCGATTGCAGATTCTATGTCAGACTGTAATTTTTAGCTTGGTTGCTTGCCTTTCTTCTTTCCTCGGTCTTCTTTGTTTGTGGTCCATCTTTCATCTCTTGATCTGTGGTTATATTTTCAGCAAGCTTTGGTTGTTCAGGAGTTTTTCTAGTTACCCATTTCGGAGGGCTAGAAGAGGAAGGCCCTGGTTCATCTTCTCTTCTTCTCTTTTCTTTGATCAATACTTCTTTATGATTGACGTCAGTCAAATGTGCAAAGGCACAAAAAGAATCTACCAGTTCTTTCCAACCAGTTATTCCTCGAATGCATTGACTGGCATTAGTCAAATCATATTTGGCTACTTTTCCACGTTCCATTTGATCTAATGCCTACATCCATACTTTAGATTGCACATTAGCTTTACATGCTTTCAAATTTCATCTAGTTGGCTCAATTTGCAGCCCATAGGTAGCTGCATCAATTGTTGCGTAGGCATTCTTTACAGCTAAATCTTCTAATCTTTTCTTCATTCCACCAATGCCAAAATTTGGCTCCAATGGAAGACTAGTTTCAGTTGCATGAATTTTTCCATCTTTCCAAAATACGAGCTTTTGTGCTTCAGCCTCACGGAAGGCAGAACACTCCCTCTTGTCATGTTGTTGGCTGCCACACCAAATACAATGCCTCTTATAGCCTTCCCTCATGGATCTTTGAGTTGATGATTGTCCTCGTTCTTCAACTTTGACATCCAACTTCTCCATCTTGGAACTAAATTCTGTAAGATTCAGATGAAGGTCATCTTTGACATCCAACTTCTCCACCTTGGAACTAATTTCTGTAAGATTCAGATAAAGGTCATGAAAGTCAAGATTGTGGGAGAGAAGAAAGGAGTCTCGCTTGAAGCTTTCTTGCTTGCACAATGGGGGAAGACACACAAGGGTGGAGGCTCAAAAATAGTTTTCCTCTTCTTAGTTGTGTAAGCCAAAAGAACTCAAGTACAAAGAAATAGAAGAACCCTATATATGGGTCTCAAACCAAACTCAACTAACTAAGGTGGCATACTAACTGAGCCATGAACTAGAGTAGATAAGGATAGCTATCATGTAGCTATTATTCATGGGCGGTGTACCAACCGCGTCTGCAACTGACAAGTCGGTGACATAAATACACAACGGTCACCCTGGCGTATCACGAGTGGAGCTCAATATCTCAACACTCCCCCTCGAGCTCAATCCCAATTCCTGCACACCAAGCAGGTCTCTGAACTTGCGCAGCTTCTCTGCGCCCAATGCCTTCGTGAATATGTCAGCTACCTGATCCTCTGTGCTGACATAAACTAGATCAATAAGACCTAGTAAAACCCTCTCTCGCACATAGTGATAATGCACCTCAATGTGCTTTGTTCTAGCATGATAGACTGGGTTATTTGCCAAGTGTATACTACTCATGTTGTCACAATAAATGACAACTAGTCCATCTGTAGACTGATGCATATCATAAAGTAGCTTATGCAACTAAGCTACCTCACATGCAGCCATTGCTGCACCCCTGTACTCGGCCTCTGTGCTCGACAAGGCAACTGTAGGCTGTTTCTTGCTGCTCCAAGTGACTGCAGCACTCCCAAAAGAGAACACATATCCACTGGTAGATCGTCTATCAGAAATACTACCAGCCCAATCAGCATCAGTGTATCCATGTAGCTGTATCTGAATCCCAGTCTCATAAAATAGTCCATACTGCAATGTGGACTTCACATACCTGAGTATGCGTCTAGCCGCATCCAAATGTGGTTTCCTTGGAGCCTGCATAAACTGACTTACCAATCCAACAGCATAGCTCAAATTTGGCCTGGTAATAGTCATATAAATCAAACTTCCTACTATGCGTCTGTACATAGTAGGGTCTTCTAGAAGCTCACCTGCATCTGTGCTTAGCTTCATATTCTGCTCCAAAGGAACTGAAATAGGCTTACAGCCTGTCATCCCATATTTGGACAGCATGTCCAATCCATACTGCCTCTGCAAGAGCTGTATCCCACTTGGTGATCTAATCACCTCAATGCCCAAGAAATAACGCAGCTCTCCCAAATCCTTCATCTCAAACTTCTACTTCAATAGCATTTTCACATGAAGGATATCTTCATAACTGTCACCTGTCATAATCAAATCATCAACATAAATGACAAGTAGCATAATACCTTTCTCTATTTTTCTCACATAAAGTGAGAAATCTGCCTTGGAAATCTGAAAGCCAATAGTGACAAGATACTGTCCTATCTTGTCAGACCATGCTCTAGGTGCTTGCTTCAAGCCATACAAGGCTTTCTTCAACCTGCAAACAAACTCAGGATGAACAGCATGCACATAACCTGGTGGCTGCTCCATATAGACCTCTTCTTGCAAATCACCATGCAAGAAGGCATTCTTTACATCCATCTGATGTAAAGACCATCCCTTTGATGTAGCCATAGCAATGACTGCTCTTATGGTTGCCATCCTTGCAACCGGACTGAATGTTTCCTCATAGTCAATGCCATATGTTTGTGCATACCCCTTGACTACTAATCTTGCCTTGTATCTATTCACAGAACCATCTGCATTGTGCTTCACCTTATAAACCCACTTACAACCAATTGTATTTTTACCTTTAGGCAAAGGTACCAATTCCCATGTAGCATTTGCTTCCAAGGCATCCATTTCTTCATCCATGGCTTTCTCCCATTTTTCTTTTCCCATGGCTTCCTCAAAAGAAGTGGGTTCTGGTTCCTGTATCACTTTAACCATATATGCATAGTGAATGGCTGTAAATCCATCATATTTCAGCCTATCCACAAGATACCTAGCTCTCGTAGACCTGCGCAAAGTAGGTTCACTCCCAGGTGCTCTCAAAACATCCCTGGTCTTCCTTACTCTAGGTGTAACAATAGAAGGAATACCCAACTCATCATCAATGCTCGGTTCTGAGCCACTGGATTCACCATCCACATAAGAGTGACCTGCATTCACATCAAACATGGGCTGATCAACCTTCTCTTTTCCTTTTCGTGATACCTGCATACCACTATCTGCATTACTTTGAGAAGATTCTCCTGATCTCAATCTGCATGTCCATGGCGAAGAATGTGAACCACTACTAGAGGACGCTCCAGGTCCACTAATATTTTGTGACTGCTGCTGTGAATTTTGTGCAGCATTACCATTTTGTGCATCTACATCATCAATCACATTTACTGGTTTATACCAGCTACTCATCTCATCAAAAACAACATCTCTGCTCACTGTAAACTTACGAGTAGAAGGGTTATAGCATCTATACCCTTTTTGCTGCAGAGAATAACCAATAAAGATGCACTTCTCAGCTTTTGGATCCAACTTGGATCTCAGCTCATCTGGCACATGTACATAGGCAATGCAACAAAAAATTTTCAAATGAGAAATATCTGGTTTCCTACCAATATACCTCTCCTCTGGAGTCATTCCATGTATTGCTGCAGTTGGAGTCCTGTTCATTATGTAGACTGCTGTAGCAACTGCTTCAGCCCAATAAAAATCTGGCAAGTCTTTTTCATTGAGCATGGCACGAGATACCTCTCCAATATGCCTGTTTTTTCTTTCTGCAATTCCATTTTGTTGTGGGGTATGACTGCATGAATATTGCTGCTTTATGCCATGCTCCTATAGGAACCTTGCAAACTCATTTGAGAGGTACTCTTCCCCTCCATCTGACCTTAGGCATTTTATCTGCAAGCCTGTTTCTTTTTCAACCATAGCTTTAAGAGTTTTGAAATGCCCAAAAACTTCACTTTTCTTTTTCATAAAATATACCCAAACTTTTCTGCTATAGTCATCAATAAAATTGACAAAATAATGACAGCCTCCAAGAGATGTAGCTTTAGTTGTCCACACATCAGAGTGGATTAATTCCAATGGCTTCTTACTCTCTTAAACATGTCTAGGAAATGGTTTCCTTGCCTGTTTTCCAAACTGACAGGCTTCACATACCTTATGCATTTCTGCAACCTTGAATTTTGGCAAACCTGCAACAATATTTTGGGCCTGCATTGATTTAAGTTGCTGTACATTAACATGACCAATGCATTTATGCCAGATATCAATATCTGCAGCTACACCGGTCCCATGTGCAAACATTGCTGCACTCAATTCAGACATGTCTGCATCCAATGTAAACATTCTGCCCTTCTTCTTTCCTTTTGCTATCATGCGACCTTTATTTTTCATATCCTCAACAAAGCATCCATGAGGATTAAATTTGACCTGCAAGCCCTGCTCAACCATTTGACCAACAGAAACCAGATTCTTGGTGATATTCGGGACATGAAATACATCGGACAGGTATTTCTTTTTCCCATCCTGCATAGACAAAGGAAATTTTCCAATATGCACAATAGGATGTGCAGTATCATCACCAGTCTCCACAAATCCTGGTTTTTCCATTTTCCTTGCATCCTCCATCCATTCTGCATGACCTGTCATATGGTTTGATGCACCTGAGTCAACATACCATACATCGTTGCTTTCTTCTGCACTTGTCACAAAATTATTCATGTGCTACACCATAAACAGATGCTCATTTCTGTCATCACCCTGTCTACTAGAGGATGCATAATTTTCTTGTTGCAGTTTTCCATTCATGATGTCATTCTGCTTTTTATAGCAGTCTTTAGCCATATGACCCATTTTACCACAATAGTAGCATTCAACATTACTGTTTGCATTTTGGCCTCTTTGCCATCCACCACGACCTCTTTGGCTCCCGCTGCCTCTAGAGTTACCACGTCCTCCTCCATAGGACTGGTTTTCTTGAGTTTGCTGCATATTCTGATTTCTACCACGACCTCCATATCGGCCTCCTCTACCTCTGCCTCTACCTCTGCCTCTACCTCTTCCAGCATTTGAGTAGAAGACAGCTTCTTTTGAAGTTCCTCCTGAAGAAGATGCACCACCATTTCTTTGCTCCTCAGAAATTAGAAGAGCAATCAGCTCCTCAAAATCAGGAAATCTTTCACGAACTGAAATGGATGTCCGAAACTGTGCATAATCCTTTCCTAGACCATTCAAGGTCACAGAAACTAAATCATCATCTTCTACTGGTGACCCAATGGAAGCAAGTGCATCTGCAATCTTCTTCACCTTCATGTGGTAGTCGTTGATGCTCATATTTTCTCTTTGCACATTGTGCAACTCTTGCTTGAGCTGCATTTTCCTGGCTTGTGTATTTGTGCTATACATTTTTGACAAAGTATCCCATGCCTCCTTTGGCGTACTTGCATCCTGAATATGCACAATCATAGAGTCTGAAATGCTGATAGACAGCCAATACATAACTTTCCTGGCTCTCTCATGCCATGCTTTAAATGCCTGCATTTGCTGTTGATTGGGAACATCAGGCATAACTAGTTCTTCTTCATTTCCTGCAACAAATTCCCAATATCCTTTTCCCATAAGGAAATTCGTCATTCTAAACTTCCATGCTTGGAAGTTGTTCTTGTCAAGCTTTTCAGTGACAATCTGTGAAAGAGAATCAGATGCCATTACAGAACACTGCAAAAAATTCTGTCACTGCAAAAAACACAGCTTCACCCTCACAAGGGAAAATCTGCAAAACTGGCGAAAGTGGTATTTTACCACACAGTCACTTCCTAGTGACGATTTTGCACCAACAGGCAACAGGGATGATTCTGTAACTCCCAATATCTCTGCTCACAAGCATACAATGCAATTTCTACAGTAACTTTTCACGGACCTGTAGAACAGTGGCTGCACAGCATAAAACTGGGCCTTTTCCTGAGTGCGTGCAAAAAATTTCCGCCTCCAAAACAGGCCCCGAAATGGCCTCAAATAAAAAAAACAAGGTCGCCCTCTTGCTTCACCGCGAAGGGCGTCTCCTGCACTTTCCGGCTGTGCTACCTGCAGAGATCTGCTCCCAAAACAAAAAATGAAAGCAACACTGCTCCTCTTACCAAAACACCGCGAGCATGGCTTGCTTTCTTGAGCTCCTTACCACGAACAAGGCTCTGATACCATGTCAAGATTGTGGGAGAGAAGGAAGGAGTCTCGCTTGAAGCTTTCTTGCTTGCACAATGGGGGAAGACACACAGGGGTGGAGGCTGAAAAACTCTTTTCCTCTTCTTAGTTGTGTAAGCCAAAAGAACTCAAGTACAAAGAAATAGAAGAACCCTATATATGGGTCTCAAACCAAACTCAACTAACTAAGGTGGCATACTAACTGAGCCACGAACTAGAGTAGATAAGGATAGCTATCATGTAGCTATTATTCATGGGCGGTGTACCAACCGCGTCTGCAACTGACAAGTCGGTGACATAAATACACAACGGTCACCCTGGCGTATCACGAGTGGAGCTCGATATCTCAACAATGAATGCCTTTAATGAGTTTATCCATGACATCATTTTTAGAAGGAATAGAAGAAGAAAGAGTTGGTTGATTAGTCAAAGGAATAGGGGATTTTGAAGGTGGAACAAGCTCCATCAATGGAGTTATTGAAGTTGAAGTAGAGCCCAATCTTAGTCGCATCCGCTCTCTTCGAGCAATCATGTTAACTGTATCAGTAACATCTATCCATGTAGTCCTGACTCCTGATTCAGAGGTAACATATTCTAGGCGATCAGCAAGCTTCTCTTGCAGAATGGGATCTACAGCGTGAAGGAATAATTCAATCTTCTGACCTCCCATACTTTGTTCGTCTTCAGCATCAAGTTGTCCAAATTTACTTTCAAACTCATGGTATAAAGTTGTTGCAGCTAAACCTTTGTTGGGTTTCTCAACCCAATCAGTGAAACCTTTCTTCGTTAGTAGGCTAGAATCTTCTAAGAAGAATTCTTCGCATAGGGCTTTAATGCATCCCAACCTGCCTCTCGTTGAAAAAGACCATGGATTCTTTCTTGAAGACTATGCTTGGCTAGTCTGGCAAAATAGCAACTCCATGCATGTTGCAGTACACCAAAGAAGAGCATTTTCTCAACATATAAGAAAATGAAAACAGAGACATTTTGACCATTAAATTGTTTTAATTCCCACCCAACTTCCTCTAGGGCCTTGAAAGCAGTGGAATCAATCTTCTCTCCATCTTGCCTTTGTTGTTGTTGTTGTAAAATTTGGCTTTGTTATTGTTGAGTCTACTGTAGTATGCGCACCAACTGTTGTAGAGTATCTCTTGAAGTATCTCCCATCTTGGAGTTCTCTTACACTGACCATCACGTCAGGTTCACCAATGTTGTAGTGCATAGGGTTGAAGGTCACCATAGGGGTTTGGCAAGAAAACTGTACAAGATAGATAGAGATGTGTCTTCAAGAGATAAGTAGATTATAGTGAATGTTTAAAGGTTTAAGAGTTACTTCACGGCCAATCACAAGGGTTGGAGAGAGAAGAATGTATGGGGGTTCAAGAGCTTAGACTCCGCAGATGGTAGAGATAAAGGAAGGGTTGAAGGTTTCAAGCCAAGTTCTTGAAGATGTTAATAGAGCTTCCAACTACATGTTCTTAGCAAAGATCACAAGAGTATTATCTCATAAGTTCTAACTCAAATCAAGCTTATTTTCTTGACTGTAAGAGCAATCACAAATTATACAATCAAGTACAATATGCTGTCATGTATCATAAACAACTCTGCATCCCACCATTCATACATGATGCCATAGCATGAATCAACTTTGCATGATTACATTCAATGTAGACTGTTAGGGACAAAAGCTTATGAGTCAATTACAAGGCTTGTAGGGCAAAGAAACTTGCTTCAATAGAGATTCAAATTGAGTTCCTGATAAGGATAAGTTAGCACAGCCAAGAAATAAGAGAAAAATCTCCTCTTAATCCAGCTCAAAGCATCAATGAATGATCTACAAACATTGCCCTACCATAGGGGCACATAATACTTGCATATTTTGACAAGATGTCTTGTATAGAGTAAGAAATGAATTAAAAGAAAACTGATGTATCTAGTTCTCTGAATATGACCGAAGATATCAGTCCTAAATCAACCCAAATATCTTCCGGAATTCACCTCTGATGATAGCATAAACTTCCCCTAATACGGTGTCGGTGCACTTGGTGTCGAAAGTCTACCACGGGGGTAAGAGATAGTAGGGTGAAGGGAGATTCAGGGAGAGGAGTAGACGGAAGAGAAGGGGTTTGAAGAAATGGAAGACATAGAAGAATACTCATAGAACGAAATAGAAAATGTAGAAGAATACTAACAGAGATGAAGCCTATCAATTTTTTCTACATTATGAGAAGATAAAACTCTTGTAGACAAAAACGTGTATAAAATAATACCCCTCCTCTATGCTGCTTAGATCGCCAATTTGATGCTTCCATTGGCTCCAAAAGGGAGGTAAAATACTAGCATACCTGGCCAGAATTCTAATAGTTCGCTCTCTCTTCATCTCCCATTTCAGAGTGTTGTTCACTGCCTGAAAACAACGATCACGTGTCGTGCGATTTCGCTAATCTTTATTTTTACATAAAATCCTCTCAAAATAGCTAAAAGCTACATGCTTTCTTTTACATGCTCTCTTAATCTAGAATTTGTATATACTTTTATGGATTTTTACAAGATATAATATCTAAAATATAAAAATTTGGCTAAAAATTATCCAAAAATCTAATATTTTTGAACTATGGACACTAACACTAATGCCTAACGTGGCATTGGCTCTCTAGATCTATAAGGAAGTCGCACTCTAGAGTTTTTCACACGATATGCGCGTAGCGGCATGACAACGTCCAAATGAAGCACTTGAAAAAAATCAAAATTGGAATTTTTGTACAATATAATAATAGTTTTTTTTTCTCTTTTTGTCCAATTCACATTCTTTTAAGACCATGTTTAGCATTTTCTTCAAAACCTCCGAAATAGCAAAATTTTGGTATTACCAAACCATGCTTTGACTTAGATGTGCTCAAGGCTTCTGAATGCCTTGATATGCTAATGATGCAAGACCAAGATTTTGAATGTCCTTGATCAAATAAGCTCCATCTTGATTCATTTGCTTCCTTGAATTTACAATATCACACGTGACTTAGGACTTAGGATTTAAGTGATGAAATTCAAGGTAGGTGTGGTGTTTCAAAGGCTCTACTTGATCCAAGATTAAAAGGAGGCTCAAAGTAGCTTTTAGAAGTGCTAACTTGTTTTGATGTTCGAATGTAGTGTTTATCTCAAGCATTAGAATTCAATTGTCAAGTCATGATGATGATTGACAGAGCTACAAGATAGACAAGGATACATGTGATTTTAGGGTCAAGCGATAAAGTTGAATGACGATGGAAATAGAAAATCAAGCTATGGCGGCAAGCAAAGAAGATGGAAATTCAAGAGGTGGCTATGATGGTGATCAACAATTGAGTAATGGTGGTGATTTGAAGATAGCTATGATGGAATTTGACTTCCAAGGTTCCTAGTAGGATAAATGGTAATGATTTTTTTTGCATGAATTGATTTGGTTCTAGTATTGCCTCACTCTCTTCCAATTGAGTGCTCGACTTTACTCATGCCTACATATATGTTTTTGTACTTGTGTTCTTATCTTCTTCTAAGGTTTCTTTTCTCTTTATACTCCTTCCTTGATCACTTAAATGAGCATACGCTTTTGATTCCTTGCCCCCTCTTGAATACTATTGCTCAATATGAGCTCCATTTCAATGAACGGGCATGCATTCAATGATGTCATTTGATTCCTTTTCTCTTGCATTCTATCTAAATCACTCCATTAAATAGCTACCAGTTCCTCCCTTTTTAAGGTGTGCTAGTGGTTCGAGACCCTCACTCAAACTCTTGCTCTCATGGCTAGGTTGTGCTTTTAGTTACTCTCTAGCATGATAGTCTCTCTCTCTAGGTAGTTACAATAACATTTCTTCTAGCTCAGACCATCTCTTTGACACCTAACTTTCTGAGATAGATATATACCCATGTCTTTTTATATTTTATTGTGTTGTTCCATTTTATTTTATTTTATTTTACTTTACTTATCTTTTTAATTTTCAAATGTTCTCCTCTCATCCTCTTATGTTTGAGTGCTTATTGCACTCAAACGGTTACACTTGAATGCTAACTTCCAATTCTATCTAGAAGAATCTTTTCTCTTCTCTCCAACAAGAATAGACATGGATAGAAAATGGAATGATCAATAGCAAGAGATATGGAGGCTCAAGGTTTTTTTTTCTTCTTCATCTTCACTACTGATACACCACAAGTATCCTCTAAAGAGATAGATACCTTTTAACATTTTTTAGGGCTCTTCTCACACAATCTACTTTATTTGTGCATACATAGTTTGTAACTTATCATATGCTTATTTCTCAAAACTCCCCCTCAAGGTCAAAATGAGCTTGCAAATGTAATACCCGAAGTGGACTCCTAAAGTACTCAAACTAATCCTTACCTAATTCTTTGATAAATATGTTTGAGACTTTGTCATTGGTTTTAACATGTACTAAATCTATCTATCCATCCATAACCGTCTTTCTTATGAAGTGGTAATATTGCACTTTGATATGCTTCATCCTTGCATGATAGATTGGGTTCTTTGCAATATGATGTTGCTAATATTATCACAATACATGATAACTTCACCATCTATCTCTAACCCATATCACATAGAAATAATCTTAGCCATGTCTACTCACATGTTGCCAATGCAATACCTCTATACTATACTTATGTGCTAGATAGAGCAACTGTAGATTGCTTCTTGCTTCTCTAGCTTACCATGGCTCAACCAAATGGAAATCTGTAGCAACTAGTGGATCTCCTATCCATGATACTTTCAGCCTAGTTTGCATCTATGAAGCCAATCAATGTAGGTTTGATTCCTTTCTCATAGAACAAGACAAAGATAACAATCTTCTTTACATATCTCAAGAGTCTCTTGAAAATATCAAAGTGTGACTTTCATGGTTTCTTCATAAATTGACTAATGACTCCCACTGAGTAACTCAAGCCAAATCTAGTAACGGTTAGGTAGATTAAGCTACCAATGATCTCCCTGAACATAGTGACATCTCCCACATATTGAACATCATCCACATCATCTTAATTTTTTGATCCAAAGGTGTATCAACTCGCTTACATATTGTCATTCCATACTTATCTAGAATCTCCAATGAGTACTTTCTCTGCAATTACAAAACTCCATGTGGAGTGTCAATCACATCAATGGCAAGAAAGTACCTCAATAAGTCAAGATCCTTAATGTCAAACCCCTTGTGTAGCCCATGATTTATTTCAACAATCTCTCTCTTTAGAGTACATGTAACAATAAGATCATTGACATAAATGACCACAACAACCATTCCATCTCTTGCATATCAAACTCCTTGTGTAGCCCATGCTTTACTTCAACAATCTCTCTCTCTCGAGTACTTGTAATAATAAGGTCATCAACATAAATAACCACAACAACCATTTCATCTCTTGTATGTCTAACATAAAGTGAATAATTAGCCATGCTTTGCTGAAATCCCATTTTGCATAAGAACTTATTGATCCTCTCACACCAAGATCTTGGTTCTTGCTTCAATCCATATAATTTCTTCCTCAATTCACAAATATTTATGGTGAACATACCCTTTTGGATGATCCATGTATACCTCTTCCTCTAATGTACCATTCAAGAAGGCATTCTTTATATCCATTTGGTATAACTTCCAGCCATAGATAGAAGCCAATGCAATGATTGATCTCACTGTAGTCATCTTAGCCATTGAACTAAATGTCTCTTCATAATCCAAACCATACAATTGAGCATAACCTTTTGCAACTAACCTTGCATTGTATCTCTCTCCAATGACCCATTCAATTTGTAGTTGACTTTGTATACCCACTTGTAGCCAATTTCCTTCTTGTCATAGGGCAACTCAATTAGATCCCATGTCTTGTTCATTGTCATGCATCCATCTCTTCATCCATAGCATTCTTCTAGTCTTTGTTTCCCACTGCCTCTTCAAAGGAAGTGGGCTCAACATGTTGAACATATGATACAATATATGCATAATGCATCTTCATGAAGCCATTATAGGTCAATCTATCTGGCATTGTATACCTCACTCTATCTAATATCCTCAATTATGGTTCACTAGAAAGTATTTCAAATGCATGTGGTGGAACATAATTTTATGCACTCCTTATATCTAGAGTCCTTACATGTGGTATGCCAAACTCTTCATCCATAGACTCATCCTCAAAACCTTCACCCATAGGCTTCTTCCCTTTTGCAATCTCTACTCTCTTTTGTGTACTCCTCAATCGGCTACTCCATGGACTATAATTTCCACTGCTTTCTTCATGGTATTTAGGTCCATTTGATTAAATGCATTGGGAGGAATCCCACATGGTAGAGATACTCTTGTACACATCCTTTCTGTCTATAGCATCAAGAGAGACCTTGCAAGAGGAAAATGGTGTTGCATGCTTTCTATTCTTAAGGGATTGGATTGCAATATTGTTCTAACAACTACAATTGTAAGCTTGTATAGCAACTCTAGATGCATCAATGAAGCATATATGGTATTCCAAAAACTGCCCGTGTGAGATGCTTGAGAGAGAGAGAGAGGAAATGAGAGAGAAAGAGAGGGAGAGGGAGAGGGAGAGGTAGGAAATGGGAGGGAGAGGAAATGAGAGAGGGAGAGGAAGAGGAAGGGGGAGGGGGAGAGGGAGGGAGAGGGAGAGGAGGAGGGAGAGGAAATGAGACTGGGAGAGGGAGAGGGAGAGAGGGAAACATTAAACATAATAGGAAAAGAGAGAAAGAGAGGGAGAGGAAGGGAGAGAGAAAGAGAGAGGGAGGGAGAGGAAATGAGAGAGGGAGAGGAAGAGGGAGAGGGAGCAAGAGGAAAGAGAGGGAAACATTCAACATAATAGGGAAAGAGAGAGGGAGAGGAAGAGAGAAAAAACATTAAACATAATAGGAAAAGAGAGAAAGGGAGGGAGAGGAAGGAAAAAAACATTAAACATAATAGGGAAAGAGAGAAAGAGAGGGTGAGGGTGAGGGAGGGAGAGGAAATGAGAGAGGGAAAGAAAGAGAGAAAAGGAAATGAGAGAGGGAGAGGAAAGAGAAAAAGAGAGAAAAAGCATTAAACATAATAGGGAAAGAGAGAAAGAGAGGGTGAGGGTGAGGGAGGGAACGGAAATGAGAGAGGGAGAGGAAGAGGAAGAGAGAAAAGGAAAAGAGAGAGGGAGAGGAGAGTGAAAAAAATGAGAGAGAGAGGAGAGAGGAAAAACATTAAATCTAATAGGGAAAGAGAGAAAGAGAGGGAGAGGGTGAGGGAGGGAGAGGAGAGAGAAAAAGAGAGAAAAAGAGAGAAAAAGAGAGAAAAAAACACTAAACCTAATAGGGAAAGGGAGAAAGAGAGGGAGAGGGTGAGGGAGGGAGAGGAAATGAGAGAGGGAGAGGAAGAGAGCAAAAGGAAACGAGAGAGGGAGAGGAGAGAGAAAAAACATTAAACATAATAGGGAAAGAGAGAAAGAGAGGGTGAGGATGAGGGGAGGGTGAGGGAGGGAGAAGAAATGAGAGAGTGACAGGAGAGAGAAAAATAAAGAAAAAATATGAGAGAGAAAAAGAGAGAAAAATATTAAACCTAATAGGGCAAGAGAGAAAGAGAGGGAGAGGGTGAGGGAGAGAGAGAAAATGAGAGAGGGAGTGAAAGAGAGAAAAGAAAATGAGAGAGGGAGAGGAGAGAGAAAAAAATGAGAGGAAGAGGAGAGAGAAAAAGAGAGAAAAAACATTAAACCTAATAGGGAAAGAGAGAAAGAGAGGGAGAGGGTGAGGGAGGGAGAGGAAGAGAGAAAAGGAAATGAGAGAGGGAGAGGAGAGAGAAAAAACATTAAACATAATAGGGAAAGAGAGAAAGAGAGGGAGAGGGTGAGGGAGGGAGAGGAAATGAGGGAGGGAGAGAAAGAGAGAAAAGGAAATGAGAGAGGGAGAGGAGAGAAAAAAATTTGAGAAAGGGAGAGGAGAGAGAAAAAGAGAGAAAAAACATTAAACCTAAGAGGAAAAGAGAGAAAAACAGAGAAAAAACATTAAACCTAATAGGGAAAGAGACAAAGAGAGGGTGAGGGTGAGGGAGGGAGAGGAAATGAGAGAGGGAGAGGAGAGTGAAAAAAAATGAGAGAGGGAGAGAAGAGAGAAAAAGAGAGAAAAAACATTAAACCTAAGAGGAAAAGAGAGAAAAACAGAGAGAAAACATAAAAACCTAATAGGAAAAGAGACAAAGAGAGGGTGAGGGTGAGGGAGGGAGAGGAAATGAGAGAGGGAGAGGAGAGTGAAAAAAATGAGAGAGAGAGGAGAGAGAAAAAGAGAGAAAAAACATTAAACCTAATAGGGAAAGAGAGAAAGAGAGGGAGAGGGTGAGGGAGGGAGAGGAAATGAGAGAGGGAGAAGAAGAGAGAAAAGGAAATGAGAGAGAGAGAGGAGAGAGAAAAAATATTAAACATAATAGGAAAAGAGAGAAAGAGAGGGAGAGGGTGAGGGCAGGAGAGGAAATGAGCGAGGGAGAGAAAGAGAGAAAAGGAAAGGAGAGAGGGAGAGGAGAGAAAAAAAGAGAGAAAAAATATTAAACCTCATAGGGAAAGAGAGAAAGAGAGGGTGAGGGTGAGGGTGAGGGAGGGAGAGGAAGAGAAAAAAAAAATTGTTGTTGTTTGTTTTTGTAGTAGTAGTAGTAGTTTTTTTTTTCTTTTATTGTTTATTGTTGTTTAGTTTTCTTGTTTTTTGTAGTAGTAGTAGTAATAGTAGTTATTTCTTCTTTTCTTGTTTATTGTTGTTATAGTAGTAGTTGTAATTGTTGTTGTTGTTGTTTTTTTTTCTTCTTTTCTTGTTTATTATAGTGGTAGTGGTAGTGGTAGTGGTAGTCGTGGTCATGGTTGTGGTTGTGGTCATGGTCATGGTCGTGGTCGTGGTCGTGGTCGTGGTCGTGGTCGTGGTCGTGGTCGTGGTCGTGGTCGTGGTCGTGGTCATGATCATGATCGTTAAAGAAAATGAGAGAGGGGGAGGAGGAGAAAAAAGAAGAAGAAATGAGAGAGAGGGAATAAACATACAGCATAATAAAGAAAGAGAAAAAGAGAGAGAGATGGAAGGAGAGGAGATAATGAATGGATTAAAAACAAAGAGAGAGTGGTGGCAAGGTCCGGTGTAACACCATGAAATGGGAAACACTCCAACATATATACGTTAATTTGTGGGTGGGTGGGTGGAGACTTTACATACGTTATTTTTTGCTCAGTTACAAGAGAAGAAATCCCTTCTCAAACAATTTAAGAAAGAAAAAAAGAATGATAACAAAAATAAATTATTTCTCGTAACGTAGATAAAATGGAAAACGATGAAGGTATTTTTGTTCAAGATCGTGAGGCGTATGTTAGTCAGTGTGTCCCATGTCCTTGCTCTCAATGCAAGCTGGAAATTAGACAAAAACATCGATTGTCTGTAGAACACGTACGACGCTTCGGCGAGTTTCAATCTGAGATCATTGATCAGGTGATCTTGGATTTTCAGCAAACAGTAAGAAAAGTAAATATCAATCATGCATTGTAATCGCAAGCTAATTAAATACCATATAAAAGAAGATTGGGTATGGCTTGCAAATTTTCTATCCAAGGAGGTGACGTCTCATCCCAAGGAAGAGTGCACCCTGTGCAACCAATTAGAAGAGTTTGTGGGCGTGCGATGGATGGAGCATCTAAGCCAATCCACCACTTGGAAGGTACTACCCAATCTATACCGTCAATACCAGAGGAGACATGCAGCCTTCCAAACCTACCTACAATCTTGGAGCCTAAGATGGAGGCAATGATCGATGCATTGATTCCCATGGATGTCGAGACTTGTGATCTGCTTAGAGAGGAAGCATCCATACCATTATATGATGGGTGCCGAGTATCTCGCCTAAAGACACTACTTACACTCCTAAGTGTGCAAGCAAAATACGGGTGGAGCGATGTGAGTGTGATCGAGTTGTTCAAGTACCTTGTACGTACCCTGAGTTGATTTCTTTTCGGCACTATCGTTAAAAACATTTATGCTTTTTCAAGGTGTTTTATGATTTTTTTCAAGTTACTGAAATATCATATATTACCACTTGCAAATACCATGCCCGAGTCTCGTAGTGCTGCACGATATGTTTTACGAAATCTTGGCATGGACTACAATAGCATCCATGGACAACATGTTTAACGAAAGCTTGGCATGGACTACAATAGCATCCATAAGCTTGGCATGGACTACAACAGCATCCATGCATGGCACGTTTTACGAAAGCTTGGCATGGACTACAACAACATCCATGCATGTATCAATGATTTCATATTGTTTCGAGGAGAATAGGAGACTATGGAGACATGTCCAAAGTGTGGTGCTCATAGGTATCGACAGGACTTGCAAGGGCAAACCATCCCTCAAAAAGTTCTTGGACACTTTTCGCTTATCCCCTACATAAACCACATGTTTCGTACGTCCGGCATGGCGAGCTTGACAACGTGGCATGCGCAAAATAGGTCCACAGATGGAGCTCAACGAATATCAGTGGATTCACGCACATGGAGCCACATTGACTCTACCTTCCCATGCTTTGCCCGAGAGCCAATGAATCTTCGACTCGATCTTGCAATGGATGGAGTGAATCCATTCGATCTGCGCTCGACTTCTTACAGTGTGTGGCCTATAGTCCTTGTCAACTACAATATCCCTCCATGGCTTCCTACGTAGAAAGGACATCTCGTCCTTAGCTTACTCATCCTTGGCCACTACAAAGTCAAAAATATGGGCGTATATCTTCCTCCATTAGTCAATGAGCTTAATATTTTGTGGGAGGAGGGGGTCACTGTGCAAGATATGAGCAAGCGAGATGGTCAACGGTCCGCCAATATTCAAGCCATTCTCATGTGGATGATGCATGACTTTCCCGGATTCGGAGAGTGCTCAAGTAAATAGGCTTCCGTTATCATGGGTAATATCTATTATAGCTTGTTCAAGTTTGTATTAACTGGATAGAGGTTTTGGAGCAGGTCTGGTTACCTTAGGTTATCATGCATATCCATTGTACGGGCCACAATTAGACTCACGAAGGTCACAAACCATGAAGAAGATGGTATATCAAGGACATGCCACTTTCTTGCCAGAGGGTCATGAACTTAGGGAAGGTTTTCTTGGACGACCTCCAACACGTATGAATGCTGCAAGCTGGTATGAGCTGAAAATGGTCCACGCGGAGTCACATCCAAATGGAATGCGACGGTTCTAAGTTTTCTACAAGTTGCCGACTTAGACCCACTTACATATCAACCACTTGTTGGATTCCATGCATATTTTTAAGAATGTGGGCAACTTGCTATGGGACCACATCACAAGAAAGAGAGACACTATAGGGGCAGGAATGGATTTGAAGAAGGTAGGCAAGATGGAGACACTTTGGCTGCAGTCGAGTGTTGATGGTCGTGTGTAGCTACCTCGTGCTTCTTGGGTTTTGTCCACTAAAGAGGAGCGCATTGTGAAGCAAATAGTCAAATCTATCCGCACTCCGATGGATATGATGCATTCTCTCAAGTCTGCATTTTCTAAAGACGACCAATTATCAGGGCTAAAATCCCATGACTGGCATAAGATATGTCAGGTTTGTACTGCAAATGGATTGTAATTGGCGTGTGCATTTTGCTATTTGGAGTGTAGCCATTGTTCATAATGCTTTCTCATTTGTGGCAGTTTGTACTACCGATCGCGATTGCAGGATGCCTTACTCTAGGGGCCATTTACACGTTGTCGATTTTAGTGCAATAGATCTCACAAAAGGATAGTAAGACATCCTCTATTGAATCTGCGAGGCGGGGAGCAATGGAGACGGCCTGTCTCTTTGAGAAATACCTTCCTACCAGCATGCTCACAATACAAATCCACCTTCTTGTGCATCTTGTAGATGAAGTGGAGATTGCTGGACTTGTCCATATGCGATGGATGTTCTTCTTGGAGCACTTCATGAAAACCTTGAAAGTCTTTGTGCGACAATGAGCTCGGCCAGAAGGTAGCATGGCTAAAGGTTGGTTGGTGTCTGAGGCACTAGTGCATATTTCACAATGGCTACCAACAGTGGATCCAGACAACAAAATGCTATGGTCACTGAAGGACGATGATAGACTTCATCAGTTTGGGGATGGTAAGCTATACTAAAACAAAGTTTAGTCCCAATGGCTTCAAAGATAGCTCTCTAGAAGTGTGTACCAGCATGCTAGGCAAGATCAAGAGGAAGTGCGATCTGAATTTTGACGTAGTACGTGTGATCGACCAATTCAATATCCCGAGGGCATGGAGAAGATGCCGCGGTTCATGTCAATGCGATGGTTACATGGAGCTTTAACCGTAGCATCTTGTGAAGGGAAAAAGGTCTCAATCCAAGAGTGGAAATTCTCAAGGGGATGTAGTCCAAAGGTGATAACGTATTTAGAATTTGTCGTATCTATATTTTATATGTGACAACCAATTTGAGTGTTTCAATGTACATTACAAAATATATAGTACAACTGGTCGCACGGATGGCATTTTTGCGTGGAGCATATTGACAAAATGTGCTCCACAATAAACTATGGTATCATGGCAAGGTTTGAGCAAGAGAGTCGACGACGAGCAACGGATCCAAACACGGTTATAGATGAGATGGAGTATTTTGGAAACTTGCAAAGTATTATTACGATGGATTACCGTAGCTTCTCCATGATACTATTTGATGTGCAGTGGTTCAAAGTGGTACTTAAAGGAGCTGGAGCAATAGTTCGACGAGGTCCATTTGGATTTCTCGAAATAGATTCTGAAAAAAAAATGGACAGATTTGCGCGACACCTTTGTGTTGCCGGTCCATTGTGAACAGGTGCATGAACTCATTTGTTTGTTTGTTGTATTACGACATGGTACATGTCACAATAGTTTAATCTCTCTTGTACGTGTTTGTAAACATGTAATCTTCTATCCAAACCCCCGACAACCTCGCTGGTGGTATGTTATACCTTCAGCTCCCCGAAGTGCGAGAGTATATGATCAAAGCAATTTTCCGAGCATAGATGAAACACCATATTGGGGAATATGGGAATTTCCCATAAGTTTGGGACACGTGGTCAAATCTTTGGATTTGTCATAACTGGAACACTACAACTCCAAATCAAATGATCTACAGCTCAATAGATTCCATTTTTCAAGCGCTTTCCAATGATAGGTCACATCATATGGTTTTGAGAAACTTATGGGCATGTTATCTAGGTGCTACCTTTTTAGTATTCAAAAAATGGGAATTGGAAGATTCCCAAACTCATTAATATTAGGTTATGAGGACAATATGCAAATAGAAGGGTCGATATTGCAAGGGGTGGAGGCCATTGAAAGCTTGGAGCATGTAGAGGAGCCAGCATCGAGTAACAATGATGGAAATACAAGAGTCTAAGAATTCTTTGAGAACGAGGTGGACTCATCCTTTTGTGGTGACATATCTATTGACCTTCCACTGTATGCGAAGTTGTGTCAGGAGATTGACATGGGATCAAAAGATACTTCATACTTGGAGCATCCACTTACTCAATTCCTTGACTAATCGCTTATAAGGGTACATAAGATATGTATTTTAAGTGAGATCATTTTTTTAGGATTGATATTATCATGCTTTCTATAATTTAAATTGATTATGCTAACATCATATTTTATCTGCGCAGGTGACCTTTTTGGATACTTAGATCATCAGGATGAGTCGAGGGATGAGCGATGAGGAGTTAAAGGATATCTTCACGCGCATGTCTCTAGATCAGATGGTGAGATTCAGAGACATGGCGGACTAGGAGCTGTCTCAGGCATCGTTAGACTGCTCTATTAGATCTACTTCGGCGCGATCAGATGCTTCAGCTTCAAGCAGACAAGGTCGACGCTCCAGAATTGGGAAAGAGGGAGGGAGTGCTTCACGGTCAGGGGGATACTGCAGAGATACGGAGGCAGTGAGTCCGCGGTCGGCATGGGATACAAGTGCTACTCCTCGGTCTCATGGAAGTTCCAGGGAGCGTGGCTCAGGTCGTTACTATGGAGGCACGGATGCGGTGTCTCCATCTCGTCGTTTTGCTAGAGTTGTGTCACCTCTAGGATTTATCACACCTGTGGGAATGTCTACTCCAGTTACTTTGAATTTCGCTCAGCCGTCTGTAGGTGGCACTTCTATGGGTGCTACACCGATAGATACTACCTCGGTCGAGACACCAAATATACAGGGGTCTCCTGGATATGCCCAGGAGCATGGTCACAGATAGGAGAGGACCCATCTTAGGCATACCCAAGAGGGATATGCCTATCTTATCGATGATAGGTCAGGAGCCATAATCATGAATGATGAGGGGAGGAGGGTGATGGCTCGCATGAGAGAGTTGTGCCAACAAGTTTTCCAGCACAATGTCTTAGATCATTGGAAAAACATACTGGAGGGGAATAAGGACTACATAGTAGCATCCTTGCATGAGGAGTTTTTGGTTCTAGCCACAACAGATAGATTTTCTACGGGCTGGATGATGGAGTGCATGCGTGCATATATGTCACACAGACGATCGAACGCACGCAAGGCACTCAAGAGTGGGGTTGCAAAGCCTGAGTGGCTAGATGCGGACGACTGGCACCGACTGAGGGAGGAGGCCAGAGATTCTCTAGGACGTTGAAGTCAGCAACGCAAGGCGACGAGAGCACGGCTAGAGGCCAGAGTGGTCCATCATCTTGGGAGTGGCAGCCACAGGACATATCTCGAGGACTTTGTAAGTTTTTCTTTTGTTTTGTTTGCTTATTTTTTTGCAATATCCTTTGTATTGACAATCATGTTTCTAACAGTTAGTATTTTGTTTTCTTTGCAGCACTCCATTACAAAAACGCGATCCGATTGGCCTTGAGACTCGATATGCAGAGAGGGACAGCCTCACTGCATTTGGTGCGCAGATCGGACGTTGTATGCTCGCGTAGTGAATGCCGGAAGGTCCCCAAGAACAAAAGAACTCTACTTTTTGCACAAAACTCAAGGTAGAAAGCATGCACGACATTAACAAGAGACCAATTGGGTGCAATCTCCTCCCATGCCTTGTGTGAGCGCTCCACAAAGCATGTATTTTATGTATTAATCATCTTCAAGCTCAAATAATAGCCCAAATTACAAAATAGCACGCTTTTGGCTTTTGAGTTTTCTTTAGCACAAAATAGAAATAAAGCTAATGGGCGGGCACCCAAAGAGTCAGGCATACCCAATACAATGTCCAAATACAAATATCATAATCGTGCGTCCATGCACATACAAAATATTAAATAAATATCCAACGCCTCAATAAATAGGCATGACAAAATATAGGCGCCATGCCTAAGATATGCGCCCATCAAAATATAAGTGATAACTCGAATACTTGCTATCCTCCAATGCTTTCCTCCGCCACTGTTGATATCTCTACACATCAACTGTAGCATTCACAATCATTAGTAAAATAATACAATTAAACCGACAAAAGTGAATACCTAGCAGTCTTTAGCTACATAAATAAATCAACTAGTTAGAAATCAATCCTAACCTTAATTTATTACGAGTGCGCACTCTAAACTCATAAACTTTTATTAATTTAATATGTATTTTGCGGAATCACCTGCTATGGAATCACCCATGTACACACTAAATTAATGAAACGACCGAAAAGGATAGGCGTCCCCATCAACTTCTCGCACTTGACCAAATATCTAGAATATCTACATCCAGTTCTAGTGGTCATGAAATCAGTATCTATGATAGCTTCAAGTTCAAGTATTTCAGTTTTTAGAATCGGGTCATCAACAATGTCCTATTGGATAGTGGATCTAGAGTCAGCATCATTATATGGTGGCCACTTATAGAGATTTTAGGTTGATGAACTAGGAGCTAGCCCCATTCTTGGTCCGCATGGAAAATCAAAAAAGAGTGTAGCCATTCAACATCATTTTATTAGTCCTAATGGAGGTTGCCAATGTATCATTCTTGATTTTCCTAGTAGTTCTCAACATGGAGCGTGCAACTAAATATTATCACATTTTTCTCAAATGGTCCTAATTGCAACAAGCCCAGGTCAGTCATAATTGGGATTGTGATTAGTTGACTATCTACCAATTGAATCTTCGTAAACAAGATTTAGCCTCTATCAGTAGCCTACCGAGTGACCCAAAAAGTCAAAGTCTAGACTCCGAGAGGTAGAAGTAGCTCAAGCTACAACTATAGGTGATTAAATTTTTTTTGGATGTGCTCCAAAAAGAAAGATATTTTGAAGCTCAAATCTAGAAAGTCACATGAGTCAAGGATGCTCTCACCATAGTCTAACTTGGTCCAGATGAAACAAAAATTAGTCAAAATCAATGCTCACTTGCAGTCTTCACTTTTGCAACTAACTAGTTAACCTTGTGACTAAATTCAAGGATACTTTTGCCTAGTATTACTCTAAAATCAAGGGACTGGATCCCTAATTCTACTAGTACTGAATTCCTCTCAAAACGAATGTTATTCTAATCAGCATGTAGAGATGCTAGGTGAATCCCCACTTGGAAAAGCTAGTCAAAGAAGAGCTAGACTGGCTCATCTTACTTGGCTTCATTGCCACAATCGACCAAGTAGAGTGAATCTTGGCCATTTTCCTTGTTCCCAAGAAAAATAAAAAGATCCAAATTTGTGCAGATTATAAAAAGCTAAATATTACAATAATACCATATCTATTTCATATCCCATACCTTGACAGCATTCTTGATGAGATTGTTGGTCATGAGATGTACTCGTTTTTTGATGGATTTAGTTGTTACAACTAGGTCAGGCTTACTTTGGAGGGTCAAGATAAAATTGTTTTCATTACAGTTTGGGGTGTCTATCTATACTAATGTGGTTTGAGCTTAAGAATGCCCTAACTTCTTTTCCAATGGGATATGCAAGAAATCTTTGGGCCCTACCTTATTGATTTCATGCGGGTCTTCTTAGATGACTTGAATATCTTTGGAGCACTCCTTCTCCACTTGCATCACCTCTTGCTCTATAATCAGGCACACGCACTATCGCCACATAATGGCATGCAGTCATACTTAGAGCTGCCATAGGTGGACACCAACATCTTACTCTACAATCAACATCTAAAGTTTAGGGCCCGACATATTTACAACAATGAAACTAAATTCCAAAGGGTACTCAACTGCTCAAACCCAAATATATATTGCTATATGAAAAGAACAATACAAACATCTCAGCATAGATGGAAAGTGATACCAACACAACACTTGGGGAACAACTAGTTGAAGAATCATAAAACGTTCATGAATTCAAGACAACTGAGGAATACAATACAATGGGAGTACTACTTTCAAATTTTTTCAATGAGGGCAAGAGCTAGCCTTGCTACTAGATAGCATTGAAAAAGGGACTAACAAAAGGTCTAATAGTCGAGCAGGGAAACCCTCTACCTTCAAATCCTAATTTCCCTTGGATACTCAATCCTTGAACTCTTGGGCTATGCCACCCTTGATCTCCTCTCTCTCTTTCTTATATTTCATATTGTCTACTATGATATTCTCTCCACCCATGTGCTGTGCAAATAGTCTTCACTGCTTCTACACCTGTCAGCTCATTAATGCACCATTGACACCTTCTAGCTTTAAATGCCACAAACTACCATTGCCTTTAACACTAGCATGCACAATGGATGATGTCACATTCATCCTCTATGTTGGGTGCATCATCCTACTGGTAGGGGTGGAAGTGGGGTGATGAATTCCAAAAGGCTAGATGGGAGGTAGTAAGGGGTGACGTGGATTGGGGTTTTCTAGAGGCGAGAGGTAGGGTGCTGTTGGGGCCAAGGGTTTAGTGTCAAAGTAGGGGGAGGGAGTTATACTAGAGGTGGTGCTACTATAACCAAATATCTATGTTATTCAAGAGGGGAGGCTATGGGATGTTCTAGTAGATGAGCTCACAGCTGCCACCTTCTCTAGGTAGATGGCTCCAAGTTGGATTTTTTATTGTACTTGGCCACACTCGAAAGGAATATGGACTAGGAAAAGAGAGGAACCTTTCTTAAAAGGACATGTGATTAATACAAAAGGACTATGGCCAATGCATGTGCGCTACCTAGGCAAAATACGCCATAACTAGACATAATAAGAATGAGTTTTTTGAGATACCATGGCACCATTGGGGGTATGAGCTAACGAGTGGGCTTCATAAATGAACGCCATGTCAACAAGAGTATTGACTTCTAACAACCATTCAATCTACAAGTGCACAACTAGTGGGAAAGTAAATCCAAAGTTTGATTGCAAAGAAGTGGTAAGGGAATCCAATTTGGTAGGAAATGGGCATTGGAAGCCTTCAACATGATAGTGACATAGCCAAAATCCATTAATAGGCTTTGACAGTAGCTTACCCTATAAATAAATTAGATGAAACAAGTTAGTACTATTGAAATCATAAAATACCTAGAAAGGATTGCTCCATCATAATTTTAGCTTGCCTATCCGAGTCTTAAGGACCATCATAAGTTTTCCCTTTTAGAATAGTGGTTTCTTGGATAACCAATCCTCTTAGCACTTTTGACAAGCTTGGACTTTGATAAAATGTAGGTGCTATGAATTTGTTCTTCTTCGAGTTCAGCAATGGCTTCCATCTAGAATGGAAGTGATTCCTCTTGTACTACAAGTAGAAAACTTGGTAGTATATATACTTCACGGGTGTAATGGCTTCTAGACCGAATGCTAACTTGCACAGAGTCATGCTAGTAGCAAGCTTGAATACGTCTAGAAGGCCATAGCACTGCAAGGAGCTTAGTATCCTAATCTTTTCTATGCTAATCTTCCAACTTGGTTAAATTTTATACAAGATCTTGTTGGTTGATTCTACTAAGCCATTAGCTTGTGGACAATAAGGAGAAAACATTGTGTACAATGAGAAAAAATGAGGTGAGCTCTTTGATGACTTTATTGACAAAGTGAGTACCTCTATCACCATTGACCAATTCAATCAAAGTACCATACTTTGTGAAGATATCCCAGAATAAATATTTAGCAATTGATTTTGTGGTGTTGTCTGGTAGAGCCTATACTTCTACACATTTTATGTAATAATCTATTTCCATCAGGATCTACTTGTTTTTGTGTAAGTAGTATCCAAAGAAATCAAACATAGTTTTAATTTCTTGAAGAGTTCCAAAGGTAGGATTGGTTGGTCTAAATAGTTTCTATTTGCATGGGACAATCATCTATTGTATTAAAAAATGGTCAAAACCATCCATTGGCATTCTACTACATAAGCATACTACCAATAGCCATGTCAGAGGCATAAATAAATACATGAAAAGTTTTCACCCAATTTGGTGGGATCACAATTGGGGCTCTAGAAAGTAATTGTCGGAGGCAATGAATGCTAAGTTGGATTATTCATTCCACTAATAGAGAAGTTTGGTCAAATGCACCAATTTATTTAAGGAGACAGCCAAGTGTGCCAAAAGTTGAAAGTGGTTGCCACGCCACTAGATTTGGCCTAGGAATCTAATTAGCATGGATGGTAAATTCAATACTATGGCTTGCATAATTGCGGCCACCTTGGTGAGGACAATAGTCTTGAGAAATGATATGGCCCAGTAAAAAGTTTCCTTTTAAAAAACACACATTTTAGAGATTTTAAACTAAACTTACCTCATTACAATGTATGAGGCAAAGCCAAAGGTGCATTAAATGGAGTATGGCTTTTCCAAATACACTAAAATTATCCAAAAAACTCTCATAAAATCAATCGGATAAGGCTAAAAGATCTCATGCATGTCTTGAAATGTTTTAGATTGATCTTCTGGAGCAAGTCAAACTTGGTTGTATCCACTAAAACCATCAATAAAAGAGTACATCTCATGGTTAGTGACTTTATCCAATATAGTGATCCGAGAAAATCACAAAAAAATATTTGTCTAACACTTTGTTGATTTTTTGTACATCTGGAGGTTTGAAATAAAGAAGAGGGTAGGAACAACCTCTTGGGAAATCCAAGAAATCACTAGATGGAAATATTTCATGGACCAATTTACCAAGGGGGGTGAAGAGTATATGGCTATTGAAAAAACAATATGCTCATGATATATTGCGGAAATATGGCATGATGGAGTGTAAATCCATGGAAACACCATTGGATTAGAATGTCAAGCTTGCACTTGATGCTTGGAATGAAATAGAGAATGTCACTATGTATTGACAGATGGTGGGCAACTTGATTTATCTCACTATCACCCATCCTGACCTTAGTTATGCAGCAGTGGGACTGATTAGCCAGTTTATGCAAAAGTCTCGTAAGCCATGTCTAGATGTAGTCATGAGGATTATGTGGCACGTGAAGGGTACTATTGATTATGGGCTCTTTCATGGGCATGGAAAGTCATTTGACTTGACAGGTTACACAAATGTAGATTGGCTAGTTGTGCCTATCATAATAGAAGGTCAACCAATGGTTATGGCTTCATCCTAGGTAGTAGTATAATCAACTGGAGTAGTAAGAAGCATCCGACCATTGCTTTATCTAGTACTACATAGGTAGAATACAGGGGTGCAACATTAGTAGTATGTAAAGTAGTTTGGCTTGTGAATATGCTATATGGCTTGGGTATACAATTAGGCATGAAGGTCACCTTACATTGTGACAATCTCAGTAGTGTGATGTCGGCTAACACCCCATCTATCATGCTAGATCCAAACACATAGAAGTTCATTACCATTTCATTAGGGAGATGGTATTTGCTGGAAAGATTGATCTACTCCATGTGAAGATAGAAGACCAAGTAGTAGATATCTTTACCAAATCACTTGGTAAAGAGAAGTTTGTGCATTTTAGGGAGCTACTTCAAGTACATCAACAATTAGCTTGAGTTTGAGGGGGAATGCTGAGAATCAAGCTCACGATCAGTATCACTGGCATGTCCAATCTTATTTAGATAGCTATCGTCTTAGAAGTCATTGTCCATGTGTCTTGTAGTAACTGAGTCAATCAGACTCAACCATTGTTAGTGGTATGGTTATTAAGTGACCTAGTGTGTTTTCAGTTATGTGTGACTACACTTCAGTAAGCATTATGGAATAATGAGATGTCGAGAACAATGAGAGTATACTACTCTCTGTTACAGCTACATGTCTTTTTCTCTCTCTCCCTTTGAATCTTGATTTGGTATGACAAGATCAGTACTGGGGCCTTGGATAGGAGTAGTCACAAGTATTGGAAATGTGAGGTGGTTTACTGCCTCATTCTAGTGGAAACTACCTTGGGAGTGTGTGCAAGCTAATTAAGGGGAATATCTACATGGGACAAAGGTGCAAGTGTTGTCTGTGCAATTGGACTTACTTTAGAAACCATAGTATTGCAGTCAAGGAGTCAAGAATCGGGGCTTGCATGATGGTAGCTACCTTGTTGCGATCCATGGCAATGTCATCATAAAAAATTATGTGACCAAACACAATCTCATCTTTCATTGCAGAGACGCATTTTATGGGATTCATACTTAGACTAACTAGAGTGTGGTGAAGTAGAGCTTGTTAAAGATGGTGTTAGTTAGCGGCCTTTAAAATGAGCTGCCAATGGTGCATTAATGAGATGACGGGTGCAAGAGCAGTGAAGACCATTTGTCATGGCGCATGGGTAGAGAGAATGTCATAGTCAACAACAAGGTATATAAGGAAGGGAGTGAGGAGATTGAGGGTGGCACAGTTCAGGAGTTCAAGGATCAATTATCCAAGATAAATTAGGATTTGAAGGCAAAGGGATCCCATGCTCAATTGTTAGACCTTTTGTTAGTCCCTTTTTGTCAAGACATTATGAGTGCTATCTAGTAGTATGGCTATCTCTTTTTTTTGTCCTCAATCACAACATTTGGTAGTAGTATTGCCATTATCTTATATTCCATAGTTCTCTTGAATTCAAGAAGGTTATGTGATCCCTCACTAGTTACTCCCTAAGTATAATGTTGGTATCACTTTTTGTCTCTATTGAGATAGTTTTATTGTTCTTTTCATATAGCAATATATATTTGGATTTGATTAGTTGAGCACACTTTGTTATTTGATTTCATTACTATGACTATGCCAAGCTCTAAACCCTAGATGCTAACTATAGAGTAGGATATTGATGTCCACCTATGTCGACTCTGAGAATGACCACACTCTATTTTATGATGACCATGCTCAGACCCAATTACACATGGAAACCATGATCATTATTCCTTTGCATGCAAAGCTGAATGAATATGCATTTGAATGGTTTTGCCCGATGTAGTTCTAGCTCTAGACTAAGCACGATGGTCCAAGTCCAAAAAGTGCCAAATGATATCATCTCTTGAGGCTTCTTCAATCCCCAGTGATGATGTATCCCAAGCACAAAAATCTTCTCTACACTTTCGAAAGCATCATTTCAATTCTAATCCTCTAATTGGTAGCAAATATGCTCTTTTTCTAATTTCTTCCACTACCCTACTAAACCGGTTGGTGTCCCCTCAATATCCCCAACTCTTCACTTCTGATTCTAATAGCTCACCCACCTAATATCTCCTTTTCAAAGTTCCTTAATCTTCCAATTAGAATCGAGCTACCTTTATCCCATAAATTTGATGTGGTATACGTGGTCAAATTCCCTTGCCATAAGTTAATGAGCCTCATAAGGTTTTTGTATTCAAATCTTTGATGTGGAAAACAACTGTGACCTGGCTAGTGGCAAAACATGGCTGGCCGATATGGAATGATACACTCACCACATTCCATATTCGGTTCCAACCCAACTAAATGGATGCATAGAAACTTGAAAGACTCCACCACCTTAAGTAAGGAGATTGATACATCCATGCATATACCACCAAGTTCACTATTCTTGATAGTCAAATTGACCCCAATGCTCAAGCAAAAGATGAAATGTTGAATACACTCTATGTTCAAGATTTCAATAAACCTATCTGAAAAGAATTTGCTTTCGATGATTTATTGAGTAATAACATTGACCCATTCTATAAGAAAGCTCCTAGGTTAGAGTAGTTTCTGTCCATCAAAGAAATGTCAAAAAAAGGAAAGAAATCCAATAAGTCCACTTCAAAGAATCGAAATGAAGATAGTGGTGATTCCACTCCTAATTCTGACTTGGAGGCAGAATGTAGTAGTAAAGAATCTGACTCCAAAAATGAGGAGGAGAAAAAGTCAACCAAGAATAAAAAGAATGACAAAGGAAAGAAAACATTAAAAAACACCAATAAAAACAAGGTAAAAAATCTTTGGTGCACACAGTAGTGCAACAATCCCGAGCACGTTCAGAATGAATGTAGCCTAAACCAAAGATGGTGTAGTATTTGCAATATGGCTACTCATAACACTAAGTACTATTAGTACAATACTAGGTACCAAATTTCTCATCCTAGAGGATGGGAGCAAACCCCTTTGGCCAATGGAAAACCCTCTAGGCCAATTTAGTTTTTACACTACATGTTGCTATTACAAATCAAGAGTATCAGTAACCTGGAAGTGGCCATGGTGGGAGTGGAACAGGTAGAAGAGGTTGAGGGAATTTACTGCCCTTTTTTAAACATTATTTCTTTTGCATGTAGGAAGGACACTAGAGATTAGAGTGTCTTGAAACTCAAGCCTATGCTACTTAAAAAGACAAGGACAAGGCCGGCATGAATTCCCATAGCTAATACACTTGAAATCAAGGAATTGTGAGAACTAGATGTTCATGTGATTACATGGTCAAGGAAAACCTATAAAGATGCCTCATTGCGACCTACAGAAACTTTGTGGCCCCAGTAAGAGAAATCCAATCGTCATTAGGTGGTAGAATGGGAGTTGGCGACGATGAGATATTCAGCTTCAAACTCTAATCTAGAAGTTAAACTCAGAAATCGGTAGTAGCTTATGTGCAGGGAAATCTCTATAGTTTAATGTGCATACCCCATGTGCTTAGGGAATGCAACACAATATGAAGATATAACCAAATCTGGCATCAAGTCACTTAAACCCCAAAGTCTAGAGCCTATGAAGTTCAAACCACAACACAAATTTGTATGAGTAGAAAATCCAAAACAACAGAAAAACAAGTTGTGAGAGAGGATCCGTAAGTTAAACCCCAAATTGGCTGTAGGCCTAGAGCCTGTGAAGTTCAAACCAGAGCAAAATCTATATGGGGAGTAGCAAATCAAAAACAAGAGAAAAACAAGTAAGTTGTGAGAGAGGATTCGTAACCCAATGGAGTGAAGAATCTAGGTAGTCACCCTGGGATTCACAAAGAAAAGCAGCCAAAAGTTTATCTTGAAAAACGAAAAAGACAAATACAGGATGATAAGCCTGGTAAAACTCACATGATGAATCCTAAAGATCACCCCAATCAGAGATAGTGTAAAACCCAGGACGCTAATCTTGATGGAGGAAGAAGCCAAGAGCCAAGTGTTAAGCTCGCAATAGTGGAAGGGAACACATCAAGCACATCTACTATTCTGAACTCATCAAAAGGATGAATTGGATAGGGACCTATAAATATTATTATGCCACGAGGTAACCTCTTAAATCTTATTCGAGCTTTCAAGGATCACCTCTTGAAGATGATTGAATTTTAGAGGACCTAGTATTACCAGAACTAGAAGTAGTGGCTACGATGGCCCATGCTTTGAGGCAACAATTTGTAAAATCCAGTAAGAGCGAGTGTCAATAGGTCCCCTTCTAATCTGACCATTCTGATTACTGTATATCATCATGTTGGCCACTTGTGAAGAATTGGGATTGATGGATTAGGAACCAGCTCACTTCTTGGTAAGGATGGATGATTAGCAATGATAAGGCCTCTTTGTATCATCCATTGTGTACTTCTGTAAATTGCCACAATTCAATTTTTTGTTTTGTTAGTTGTGTTGAATATGGAGCATGCCAACAAAGATTACCAACTACTATTGGGAAGAACTTGGCTAAGCCAACAAGCCAAAGTCATCCATAACTAGGATAAAGACAAACTTACAATCCATAGGAATCTACATAAAGTAATGGTCTTCTTAACCAATGTTGCCCCACCTACCCCACACTGCAGATCAGCTTTTGCTAAAACACTCAATATGGTGGAAGGCTTAAGTGACAATGAAGAAGAGGAATTATTGAAGGCTAATCCTGCTTTAGAGCCTTGGTGTCTCATGAATATGTTATAGATCGGTGAACAATACATGCAAACACAAGGGTTGCAACTCGAAGTCTTGAAGAAGCAGGAATAGAAAAATAGTCTAGACAATCCTGTAGCTCAGAACTTGGGCTGTGAACTAGCCAATATTGATGTTGATTAGATTGATGATGTTGACATCAAAGGAATTCTAAATCAAGAGCATGAGTTTGAGGTGAAAATGTAAAATGTCACAAATGGTAAAGGAAGATGAATTGAACAAAATATATATTGGTACTAAAAAGACCAAACTAGAAGATCAGTCCCACCAAATGCTATCAATAACTCATCAGTTTGTTGGTTGAGTTGAAAGATGTTTTCACCTAGAAATACTTTGAGATGAAAGGATTGGACCCTCACTTCTATCAGCATCGGATTCCTAGAGGAAATCAGATATTGTCCCAATTTGGATGTAGCGCTACAGAGGATGGACCCTCACATGGCCAAATAGGTCAAAGAGGAGATTGATCAACTACAGTGACTTGAATTCATTGCTCCAATAGATCAAGTGGATTGGATTTCTCCGATTGTCATAATTTCTAAAAAGAACAAGAAGGTGTAAATATGTGTGGACTACAAAAAGGTTAATGCATCCACAACCTTGGATCCCATCCCTATCTCCTATTTGGATACTATTGATGAAGGAAATTCGGTATCGCATCCTCTATACTATGCCAAACTCCCTTCTGCTACAAAGTGAATGAGGTAAGGGCACCACATAGTCATGGAAGAGCGGACTAGGATGCTATGCAAGAGAGAGAGGAGATTGTGAGGGAGAAGAGAGAAAAACTAAGAGAGAGAGAGAGAGAGAGAGAGAGAGAACTACAAAAAATAAATGAATCAATAAAACTTAAGAGGGAAAAGAGATGGAGAACCCTCAAGACATAACCAATATACACAATATGGACACCAATAGCATGGGCTTATTACACTGTAGAGCATGCATAAGCTTTAGTAAGGGAATGAGCTGTATAAGCTCATGAGAGAGAATAAGAAAGGCTCAATAGGGCTGAAGAAGGCCTCTTGGCTCTCTCTTGCAAATTACAAAGGAGAAGGCCTCTTTATATAGGCCTTGAGGGTGTTTAGGGAGGAGGTTAAGATAGAATAGGAATTAACACCACCAAAACTACATTAAGGCGGTTCCACCAATGTGGAAGCTCCAACTAGATGTTTTGGTGACCAATTTTATACTTAATCAAGTTCCATCATAGGTGACTTGTTTCCATTCTTCCCCCCATAGCTTGAGTCCAAGAGCTCTCCTATAAAAAAACTATTCTAGTCTCTTGGCACATGATGTACTTGTGCCTCCCTAAATCTTCTCATAAGAGATTTGGCCTCTCTCATTTTACTAGAGAGGTTTGTATTTTTGCATGCCCATGTACCTTGCATCTGCCTTACCAATAGCATGGAGTCTCCAAAAGCATTCAACCTCTCGATTGAATTACTAAGACACCAACAAAGACCATGAATTAAAGCTTGATATTCTGCCTCATTGTTAGAGTGGACACCTTCCAAGATGATTCCTTCACCATAGATTTTCTCTCTTAAAGGAGAGAAAACAATAATGTTTGCGGCTACCTTATCCTTAGTTCTCTTGTATGCACCATCAAAGTAGAGACTATAAGCATCTACAAGCGTCTTTATGGATGGGGTGGTGGAAGGTCATTTCTTTTCACCTTGAGATTTTTCTCATAGCACCTGTTTGTCAAAATATCAGCCAGGCATGCTCGAGTTGTTTTTTCAACCTGCACTGTATAATCAACCTCTTGAAGTTGCGGACCACCCACTTTGCTATTTTGTCAGAGATTTCCATATGTTGTAGTGCATAGGGAAACATATCCTCCACAATGATGATCACAAACATCTTTGGAAGCAAATATGGCCGAAATTTGGTTACTGCAAACATGAGGGCCAACACTAGTTGTTCCATGGAGGTGTAAGCCTTCTCTGAGGCTTTCATGAGGCGGCTGGCAAAATACACAGGCCTCATGAAGGATGTTTTTGGATCTTTTTGTAGGAGAGCAGCACCAATGGCCTCTTCTCCCATGCTATGGTTTACAAAGAATGTTTCTTCCCAACAAGGCTGGAGGATTATAGGAAGTGACCCCAACATTTTCTTTATCTCCTTAAAATGTCCTTCACTTTGTTCACTCCATACAAGTGTTTCTTGGCGTGTCAGTTGCTGCAGGGGATATATGGCCTGAGAGAGTAGGTGTATAAATCTACCCAAATATCTTAGCTTTTGTAAGAAGGAGACTAATTGTTTGATGGAGGTTGGGGAAGGTAGATCTAGCAATGTTTCTACCTTTTTTGGATCTACCTCAATTCCTTCAATTGACACTACATGCCCTAGTAGTGTAACCTTGCTTTCCCCAATGTGACATTTATCCTTATTTAGTTGTCCATCCAACCTAGCTAAGCGAGTAAATCCTTCACCAACCTTGCATACATGTATGTTCCTTGAGCTGTAAATACAAAAGTCATCTATGAAAACCCTTATGGACTTACCAAAGTAAGGTTGGAAGACCATATTCATGAATCATTGGGGCATTTGTGAGACCAAAGGGCATGACCCGAAAGGCAAAACAGCCCCATGGTGTGATGAAAGTGGTCTTCTTTTTTATCCTCCTCTACAATGCGGATCTCGAAGTAGCCAGAGTAGCCATCACACAATGTATACCACTCATGTCCTGCTACTTCATTCAAGATTTCATCCTGAAATGGGGGAGGGAAGTGATCCCTCTTTGTTGCAGCATTTAGTGGCTTGTAATATATGCATACTCGCCACTTACCATTTTTCTTTGGCCTCACTACTACTGGGGAGACCCATTCTGAATCTTCCATTAGGTATATGAATCTTGCATTCAAGAGTCTCTTCACCTCCGTCAACAGTCCATCTTGTTGATTGCACAACTCCCAGTGTTCTCAATCTTTGTACTACAAGTTTGCTTCCTTCTTTGAGTTGGATGTGATGCTTCACTACAGTGAAACCTATAATGTGAGTATAATCAGAAATAAACAATGATGCATGCTTCTTGAGAACATTCACATAACCCTCACTTTCTTCATCATTTATATCCTTGGATATCATCTTCTCTAGGCTAGCATCCCACACATCTTCTCCTTGGATTCTTGGGTTGTCTTCTGATGAGGTAGGTTCCTTTAAGGTGACACCCATAACTTCGAGAGTGATATCGCTCTCTTCATTTGAACTCTCTTCCTCTTCTACCGATGAGGAACATCCACTTCAGCTCCACTCATCGGCAAATGTTTCTAGTTCAAGGTTCTCTTGATGCCCACTCTTCAAATTGTAAACCACCTTTTGATCGTGGCCACCCACTTTACGTGGTCTCAACTCCAGATCCCCTATTGCCCAATCTTGCCTAGATCCGATGCCCATAAGCCAAGGTCTCCCTAGGATGAGGGGATATCCTTCTTCCTTTACTGGCATCACATAAACATCCACTGTTGCAGTGACTCCAAAAATAGAAACTCTCAAAGCTTTCACTACACCCACACATATGATCGCATCATTGTTGGCCATCTTTGCCCTAAAGGTTGAGGATTCCATTACTTCTAAGCCTAACTGATGCATAAGCTTTTCTGTCATGATACAAATCTCGGCTCCACTATCGATGTATGTTTTTCGAATACGTTGACCTTTGATTTGAGCCTCCACTAAAGGCACTATATCTTTGAGGCCATATGCCTTGATTGCACTAACCATTTTACCTTGCCTTGCCCTTGTGCTTACCATTTTTGACCATTGTCATCATAGCTTTGAAGAGGCATGAAGTATTTGTGGCCAAGTAACTTTTGGCCCTTGAGAGCTCATATCTACTATCAAATCATAAGGTTGTGTCCGAGAACCCAAAGGGAAGTCAGAGATATCAACTTTAGACCTAGTTTGAGTATTTCTCTTCTTCCCTTCATCTCTAGGTGCCCGTGATGTCCTTGCCTCATTGATTGCTTCCTTGCTTGCCTCAATTTGGACATGCACCCTCTTGATAGGCATGGTCTCTACTACATCTACCTTCATCTTGCCTCTCGCTATTTCTTCTTGGAGCCTTCTATCCCTAACCACATCCTCTATCTTTATAACATTAAAATTTGGTTGAACAACAGAGGTTTCAACTTGAACATAAGGTGGTTGTAAAATTGCAGGTCATGACTGCTCTTGCTCTTGAGTCCTAGCACGAGCAGGGCTTACTTGTTGTCAAGGATCTCTAGTAGGGTGATCATATCTTCTAGGGTGAGGACAATTGTACATGCCATGTCCATTTTCTCCACACTTGTAACACAACATCTCCCTTGCTTGTCGCCGCATTTGTGGTCGATTCCCACCATTCCCCTCGATAGGCCTTCTTGCACCTTGCACAAGATTCACTCTCAAACCCTCTAGTTGATTTGTAAGATTGTTTATTTGTTGGATCATGTCTTCTTGACCTCTAACAAGGCCTGGTGCATTAGATACATTTGGGGGAACTTGAGAGGCCTCCATAGTTGTGATGTTGTTTCCCAAAACTGCTTGGCTAGCTTGGGCTTGGTAGAGAATCTTTCGATTCTTTTCCCTAGTGATTCTCAAATCATATTCAAAAATGTTTGAAAATTTCACCTTTACCTTTTCCTTGAGAAAGGGGTACAAACCTGAAATGAATCGATCCGTTGGAAGGCAATTTGGAGCTCTCTCACCAGGATTCAGTGAGTCTGACCACTGCCCCCAAAGCTTCAAAAACCCTTCCTCATAAGTTGCATAACCATAAGTATCACTTTGATGGATGGCCAAAATCCGTTGCCATAACTCTTCAGTTGAGTTAGTTTGTTGAAATCTCTACAAGAAAGCTGCCTTCAATCCCTCCCATTCAGCTCTTTGGGCCGGATTTAGAGTTTGGAACCACATTCTAGTTTCTTCCTTGAGCACCAAAGGAAAAGCCCTCAACTTTAATGCTTCATCATCCCTCCCAGAGACAAGGAAGGCCATCTCAAGGTTGTCCAAAAAATCCACTACATTTTTCCCATTGCGCCCAAAGAAGCTTGGAAATGCCATGTTGCCTTAGTAGAGTACAAAGATGAACATGTCTAGACTTAAGTTGTATTTTATGAGGGGAAGGATGAATGGGTATACAGATGCATTGATTTCAGCAAGACGTCTAGGCCCCAGTATGCTTCTAATAATGCCTTCGAATCTAAGCTTTGTGATGGCTACAATATGCACAATTTGCATAACAAAAGGTTGGATTGGTCCATACAACTCGCGGTGATTCATGAGAAAATATTATAATAAAATAAAGACATGTACATTGAAGGATGCATTGTAGTCTAGCATTGGAAAGATTATAGATTCTGGTGATACAAGAATCTCCCTTATTAATATTTCAGCCCCAAAGTACATGACAAGATGCTACTGGAAGAAAATCTTCTTACTGATGCATACATTAACTCGGATGTTTTGTACAGAGTGGAAGGTGTAGAAATTCGGGCCATTATTATTATTCATAAGTGGAGACTACTTAAGGGAGTAGAGGGAATGCACTTTCTTAAATTATAAAGAATTTTTTCCAAATTGTTTCTTTTTGGAACCCACCAACTTTGCTATACAGAGAATTTGCTCACCAATGATTGTTCTTGCCTTAGTGTGTCCATCCTTAGCGACATATATTTCATAAGGTGTGATGGCTACCTTTTCAACCACACCCAATCTTCGAGCTAGCAACAGTTGAAGGTAATCTCCATACTTTGCACCTCTACAAAACTCCACACCGTTCATGGATAGTTGTCCTCCTTTGACGTGGATTAGGCCAGAGAGAGAGAGGGATTTGATGATTTGGAGATGCGGACCTCCCGAAAGGGCCTTCACTTTTTTTGCAAAACACTCACCACAATTATGAGAACCTAGCAATTGATGGCAACATGATATTTTTCGTTGTGAGAGAATGGAATTTCTAAGGTGAACACCTTTTACTCGCATACGTGCCATCATCTGGTAGGCATACTTCCTTTCTTGGGCTTCCTTGGGAGACCATTGTGGGAGTCATGGACTTCGACTAGCTTCAAAAAGAGTTGGTGAAGGCATTGGAGAAGAGCCACTTGGAGCACTTGTTGTAGAGGATGCACCACTATGTGTTGTATCGTCATACATAAGGAGGTAGAGAATTGTGGATGAGAATGTCCTCAGTGGGGGCACCAATTTATTACGAAAGAAATTCAATATGGCAGCCTCTATACTATGCCAAAATCCCTTCTGCCACAAAGTGAATGAGGTAAGGGCACCACCTAGTCATGGAAGAGCGGACTAGGAGGCTATGCAAGAGGGAGAGGAGCTTGTGAGGGAGAAGAGAGGAAAACAAAGAGAGAGAGAGAGAGAGAGAGAGAGAGAGAACTACAAAAAATAAATGAATCAATAAAACTTAAGAGGACACAAGAGATGGAGAACCCTCAAGACATAACCAATATCCACAATATGGACACCAATAGCATGGGCTTATTACACTATAGAGCATGCATAAGCTATAGTATGGGAATGAACTACATAAGCTCATAAGAGAGAATGGGAAAGGCTCAATAGGGCTGAAGAAGGCCTCTTGGCTCTTTCTTGTAAATTACAAAGGAGAATGCCTCTTTATATAGGCCTTGAGGGTGTTTATGGAGGAGGATAAGATAGAATCGGGATTAACACCACCAAAGCTGCATTAAGGCAGTTCCACTAATGTGGAAGCTCTATCTAAATGTTTTATTGACCAATTTTGTACTTAATCAGGTTCCATCATAGGTGAGTTGTCTCCATTCTCCCCCCCATAGCTTGAGTCTAAGAGCTCTCCTATAAAAAAATATAGAGAATCTTCATAAAATAAGATCATTTCTAGCAATAATGGAGAGAGAGTAGTGAGAATTCATACATTACTACTACAATTAAGGATGATTTGAGGGTGATTTAGGAGGGGAATTCTAATGGTTTATTAGCTTGAGAAAGATAAGAAGAGAGAGTAAAGGGTTGGGAGTCTAATGAATGATGTTTTATGGAAGTGTTAAGTGTGGGGAAGAAATTATGGGTGTGTATAAAATTGGGAGGTGGTCTCCATCGTAGTTGGAAAAAGTTGGCATCCACCATTTTCTCCATATCTCCCGACTTGTAGCTTCAAAAAATTTTAAAAAAATACCAATCAAAACTTTAGCTCACGCGCTACAACTTTCATGTTTAAAAGTTTTTTTTGATCGGAGTGGAAGCATTTTTAAAAAATATTTCAAAATCATGTGCCTGATTTTTCTTCCACTAATGCTTCCAAGAAGGGTCCCATTTGTTTGAATTATCATAAGGCTCCAAAGCCATGACATTATGAGCCTCACATGCCCTTTGGATGGCTCCAAATCCATTTCATGTCTTTCTTTTCACATTACACATTTTCCCTTCACCTTCCTCCATTGATATTTACTCTTCACCCCCTCTTGGTAAACCGGTCCATGAAATATTTCCATCCAGTAATTTTTTGGATTTCCCAAGAGGTTGTTCCCACCCTCTTCTTTATTTCAAACCTCCAAATGTACAAAAAATCAACAAAGTTTTAGATATTTTTTTTTGTGATTTTCTCATATCATATAGCCCCCCCCCCCCAACCTGGCTAGAGGTATTTATGCCTCTAGACACTCTTTGGTACCTTGAGCTGACCCCACCCTGATGTGATAGGGTTTTAAGCGCCATCCATTTACCCTAGTATTGTGCACTTTTCCCTCAATGTCTTGAAGTTTGTAGGAGCCATTGTTGAATTTTTTTGTGACCCAAAACGGTCCCTCCCACCAGTAGAGAAACTTACCATCCTTTCTTTTATCAAAGCGATTGTCATATCGAAACACTAAAGATCTCTCCTTGATGTTTTTATCTGTTAGCTTCTTGTTGAACTTTTCTCTATGCTTCTCAGCTTCCTCGAAGTAGTGGTTGATGGCTTCTTCACGATCCAATTTTAGCCTTTCTAGGTCCAATAATCTTTGATCTAACTTCTCCTTTTGAGAGCCTACTGTGCCACCTAATACCCGAAGGCTAGCTAATTTCACCTTAATAGGCAAAAGAGCCTCTTGTCCATAAACTAGATGAAAAGGTGTGAACCTTAATATGGTTTTGAATGAGGTTCTGTAAGCCCATAGAGCTCCACTAAGGTGCTTGTCCCAATCCCGGGGCCTTGAATGTACCTATTTGCTGATGATTTTACAAATCATTTCATTTACCTTTTCCATCAATCCATTGCATTGAGGGTAGTAAGGGGTAGAGTGTCATCGTTGAATATTTAGCTTTTGCATGAGTTCACCCACCACATTAGCTCTAAACTGTGGTCATCTATCTGATAGTATTTCAAGAGGGGTACCAAACCTACAACAAATGTGGTCAAAGATGAATTTACTCACTTCCTTAGTAGTGATTCTTCTAGTTGGCATAGCCTCGGCCCATCTAGTCATGCAATCTACCCCCATGATAATATACTCTTTTCCTGATGGAGTGCATGGTAGAGGCCTTATGGCATCAATTCCCCACTTCTCAAAGGGTCCATAGACCTTGATTGGGGTTTGGGATTCTGCTATGAGCCGTTGTGGTCCTGATTTCTGACATTCTTCACATGTTTGACACCAATATTTGACATCTCGGTGTAGACTGGGGCAAGTAAAGCCGGCTTGTAGAACCTTTCTACTTGTGATGTCGTGTGCAAAGTTGCCTCCACACACATCATCATGGCAAGCTTTTAAGATTTCTTCAATTTTCCATTTTGAAGGCACTTTCCTAAGCACACCATCCTTACCAAGACAATACAAACTATCATTTACCATGCGATATCTTGTAGCCTTCCGAGCTAGGCACTGTCTTTCTCCCTTAGTCAAGTGTTTGGGAGCTTCTCCTTGCTCTAAGAGCTGTAGAATATCTTCTAAGTCTTCATTGCCTTGCTAAAGTGGGGGTTTGATAGCCACTGCTCCCACAATTGACTCATTTAGCTTTGATGATGCTAGATGGTCGGCATCCTTGTTTTGGTCTCTTGGCACATGATGTACTTGTGCCTCCCTAAATCTTCTCATAAGAGATTTGGCCTCTCTCATTTTACTAGAGAGGTTTGTATTTTTTCATGCCCATGTACCTTGCATCTGCCTTACCAATAGCATGGAGTCTCCAAAAGCATTCAACCTCTCGATTGAATTACTAAGACACCAACACAGACCATGAATTAAAGCTTGATATTCTGCCTCATTGTTAGAGTGGACACCTTCCAAGATGATTCCTTCACCATAGATTTTCTCTCCTAAAGGAGAGAAAACAAAAATTCTTGCAGCTGCCTTATCCTTAGTTCTCTTGTATGCACCATCAAAGTAGAGACTATAAGCATGTACAAGAGTCTTTATGGATGGGGGTGGTGGTAGGTCCTTTCTTTTCACCCTAAGATTTTTCTCATAGCACCTGTTTGTCAAAATATCAGCCACACATGCTCGAGTTGTTTTTTTAACCTACACTATATAATCAAACTCTTGAAGTCAGACCACCAACTTTGCTATTTTGTCAGAGATTTTCATATGTTGTAGTGCATAGGGAAACATATCCTCCACAATGATTATCACAAACATCTTTGGAAGCAAATATGGCCGAAATTTAGTTACTGCAAACATGAGGGCCAACACTAGTTGTTCCATGGAGGTGTAAGCCTTCTCTGAGGCTTTCATGAGGTAGCTGGAAAAATACACAGGCCTCATGAAGGATGTTTTTGGATCTTTTTGTAGGAGAGCAGTACCAATGGCCTCTTCTCCCACACTAGGGTTTACAAAGAATGTTTCTTCCCAACAAGGCTAGAGGATTATAGGAAGTGACCCCAACATTTTCTTTATCTCCTTAAAATGTCCTTCACTTTGTTCACTCCATACAAGTGTTTCTTGGCGTGTCAATTGTTGCTGTAGGGGATATATGGCCTCAGAGAGTAGGTGTATAAATCTACCCAAATATCTTAGCTTTTGTAAGAAGGAGACTAATTGTTTGATGGAGGTTGGGGAAGGTAGATCTAGCAATGTTTCTACTTCCTTCAATTGACACTATGTGCCCTAATAGTGTAACCTTGCTTTCCCCAATGTGACATTTATCCTTATTTAGTTGTCCACCCAACCTAGCTAAGCAAGTAAATCCTTCACCAACCTTGCGTAGATGTATGTAAGCTGTAAATACAAAAGTCGTCTATGAAAACCCTTACGGAATTACCAAAGTAAGATTGGAAGACCATATTCATGAATTGTTGAAAGGTTGTTGGGGCAATTGTGAGACCAAAGGGCATGACTTGAAAGGCAAAACAGTCCCATGATGTGATGAAAGTGGTCTTCTTTTGATCCTCCTCTGCAATGTGAATCTAGAAGTAGCCAGAGTAGCCATCCCACAGTCTATACCGCTCATGTCCCGCTACTTCATTCAAGATTTCGTCCTGAAATGGGAGAGGGAAGTAGTCCCTCTTTGTTGCAGCATTTAGTGGCTTGTAATCTATGCATACTCGCCACTTACCATTTTTCTTTGGCCTCACTACTACTGGGGAGACCCATTCTGAATCTTCCACTAGGTATATGAATCCTGCATTCAGGAGTCTCTTCACCTACGTCAACAGTCCATCCTATTGCTTGCACAACTCCCAGTGTTCTCAATCGTTGTACTACAGGTTTGCTTCCTTCTTTCAGTTGGATGTGATGCTTCACTACAGTGACACCTGTGATGTGAGTATAATCAGAAATAAACAATGATGCATGCTTCTTGAGAACATTCACATAACCCTCCCTTTCTTCATCCTTTATATCCTTGGATATCATCTTCTCTAGGCTAGCATCCCACACATCTTCTCCTTGGATTCTTGGGTTTTCTTCTGATGAGGTAGGTTCCTTTAAGATGACGCCCATAACTTTGAGAGTGATATCACTCTCTTCACTTGAACTCTCTTCCTCTTCTACCGATGAGGAACATCCACTTGAGCTCCACTCATCGACAGACATTTCTAGTTCAAGATTCTTTTGATGCCCACTCTTCAAGTTGTAAACCACCTTTTGATCGTGGCCACCCACTTTACGTGGTCTCAACTCCAAATGCCCTATTGCCCAATCTTGCCTAGATCTGATACCCATAATCCAAGGTCTCCCTAGACTGAGGAGATATCCTTCTCCCTTTACTGGCATCACATAAACATCCACTATTGCAGTGATTCCAAAAATAGAAACTCTCAAAGCTTTCACTACACCCACACATGTGACCACCTCATTGTTGGCCATCTTTGCCCTAAAGGTTGAGGATTCCATTACTTCTAAGCCTAATTGATGCATAAGCTTTTCTGTCATGACACAAACCTCTGCTCCACTATCGATGTATGTTTTTCGAATCCGTTGACCTTTGATTTGAGCCTCCACTAAAGGCAGTATATCTTTGAGGCCATATGCCTTGATTGCACTAACCATTTTACCTTGCCTTGCCCTTGTGCTTACCATTTTTGACCATTGTCATCGTAGCTTTGAAGAGGCATGAAGTAGTTGTGCCCAAGTAATTTTTGGCCCTTGAGAGCTCACATCTACTATCAAATCATAAGGTTGTGTCCGAGAACCCAAAGGGAAGTCAGAGATATCAACTTTAGACCTAGTTTGAGTCTTTCTCTTCTTCCCTTCATCTCTAGGTGCCCATGATATCCTTGCCTCATTGATTGCTTCCTTGCTTGCCTCAGGTTGGACATGTACCCTCTTGATAGGCATGGTCTCTACTACATCTACCTTCATCTTACCTCTCACTATTTCTTCTTGGAGCCTTCTATCCCTAACCACCTTCTCTATCTTTATAACATTAACATTTGGTTGAATAGCAGAGGTTTCAGCTTGAACATAAGGTGGTTGTAAAATTGTAGGTCATGACTACTCTTGCTCTTGAGTCCTAGCACAAGGAGGGCTTACTTGTTGTCAAGGATCTCTAGTAGGGTGATCATATCTTCTAGGGTGAGGACAATTGTACATGCCACGTCCATTTTCTCCACAGTTGTAACACAACATCTCCCTTGCTTGTCGCCGCATTTGTGGTCGATTCCCACCATTCCCCTCGATAGGCCTTCTTGCACCTTACATAAGATTCACTCTCAAACCCTCTAGTTGATTGTAAGATTGTTTATTTGTTGGATTATGTCTTCTTAACCTCTAACAAGGCCTAGTGCATTAGATACATTTGGGGGAACCTTGAGAGTCCTCCATAGTTGTGATGTTGTTTCCCAAAATTGCTTGGCTAGCTTGGGCTTGGTAGAGAATCTTTCGATTATTTTCCCTAGTGATTCTCAAAGCATCTTCAAAAGTGTTTGGAAATTTCACCTTTACCTTCTCCCTGAGCAAGGGATACAAACCTGAAACAAATCGATCCTTTTGAAGGCAGGTTGGAGCTCTCTCACTAGGATTTAGTGAGCCTTACCACTGCCCCCAAAGCTTCAAAAAACCTTCCTCATAAGTTGCCTAATCATAAGTATCACTTTGATGAATGGCCAAAAGCGGTTGCCATAACTCTTCTACAAGGAAGGCCATCTCAAGGTTGTCCAAATAATCCACTGTATTTTTCCCATTGCACCCAAAGAAGCTTGGAAATGCCATGTTGCCTTAGTAGAGTACAAAGATGAGCACATCTAGACTTAAGTTGTATTTTATGAGGGGCAGGATGAATGGGTTTAAAGATGCATTAATTTCAGCAAGACGTCTAGGCCCTAGTATGCTTCTAATAATGCCTTGGAATCTAAGATTTGTGCTAGCTACAATATGCACAGTTTGCATAGCAAGAGGTTTGATTGGTCCATACAATCACAGTGTCAAAGGATTTGCAGTTCATGGTATTAAACATGGAATTGTTATGATTGCAGATGAACTTCATTAGGACACACACGAGACACTTTCATACATCATTTTTTTATTATACCCCTACAATAGTCTTAGATGTCATTTAAGTTCACAAGTTCCTTTCTAACTTGGCATGTAATTTTCTGTTTGTATCATGTAAATTGATAAAAATAAAGTCTACGAGGCCCTTCAGCTTGGACTACAGGTGTTCTTTGATAGTTTATAGGTTATGTCACATTGGTTTATGAAGTTCATTAGCTTGGAAGATCCAACTTTTGTCAGGAGCACTCCAAAGTTGACTAGGTCCACAAGTGACACGGAGTAATAGTTGCAAAGGACTTATATGACTTGTATATGATCTAAATGAACTCTTTTTTGTGTGAAAGAAAGAGAGAAGTTCAGCCCACGTTTTGCGATGCATTTTTCGGCCTGCACACCTGTGGAAGACGGAGGGAGAGTGGAAGACTATGGTGAATTCTCCAAAGCATGCAAACACAAAGCAAACTGAAGATAAAGAGGAGATACAAACAAAGAAGATAAGAGTACTTTTTGCCCTATCCATTTGGTAACACGAAAATGAGTTGTATGGCAGTTCATGAAAGGGAAAAATATAGTAAAATTATTCAGCATGCTCTTATGAGCGTCTCCTTCCATTCTCTTACCATACTCGTGTACCATTGAAGCCCTTCTTGTGCCCAAGTACTTGAGTGACTTTGGGGCAAGCCAAGAGGTGATTTTTTGCCAATGTATGGGCTGAATAAGCTCTCCCAAAAATTGTCACAAACAGGACAGCCATTAAAACTCATTCATTTGAAGGGGTTTCTTAAATTCTAATCACTTTTGAGTTTGTATACATTTTTGAGTCAAGTTTGAGGGCTGAAAATTACTATTTTAATGCAGGGCTAAGTATATTTGTGGTTCTATTAATGCATTTTTATTATCATTTGGACTCTATGTCAGTTGTAATGAGTTCTATCTCTCTATACCTTGTATCTTGAAGTCTCAATACATGCATCTTCATGAAATGGAGGAAATTAGAGCTTGAATTTGTTGTAGGAAATGGAACAAATTCTGATATAGATCTATGTAGAAACCTCAAGTTTATTATGGTAAACTTGTATGGCACGGCTACACAAGATATTGGTTACTCTCAATCTCATCTACTCTCTCCATAACCCGAGAATCCATCAAACCCCAATCTTTTTCCTCTCTCCTCTTTGAATCTCTCACTCCTCTTCTACTCTAAACCCCGGTGGTAGACCTTCGACCCCCAACACGATGACAGTGGTGAACCCCAACAAGATGACAGTGGTGACCCCCAACACGATGATAGTGGTGAACCCGATGTGAAGGTCGGCTGTAGAAGAGAAAGCACAATGGGAGAATCATCAGGTTTGGGAGGAGATCCTTGTAGCAGTTGGTTTGTCTGATGCAAGAGAACCAACAACAACAATTGCAATTTCAGCAGTAGATGCAACTACAGCAATAGCGGAGGCAAGATGAAGAGTGGAGTGATGCTGCTACCATTAAAGCATTGGAGGCAGTTGGGCAGGAGCTCAAGCAATTTAATGGGCAAAATGTGTCCTCTTTTATCCGCCTCTATACTAACAAGATGGTCTTCTTTAGGGGTCCCTCATCATGCTTGGAGCCAATACTTTGCTCGTTTTGGCCATGCATGGCCTCCAAGACCGGATTCTTGGTCTTTTTCTGAGGGATGGTCTGCATTCAAGAAGGCTCTTCGAGAAAAATTCTTTCTTGAAGATTCTAGCCTCATGATGAAGAAAATCTTCACTGAATGGGTTGAAAGGCCCAATAAGGGACTAGCTGCCACTGCTCTTCACCGCGAATTTGAAAGCAAATTTGTTGAGCTAAATCCTGATGATCAGAGAGCTAGAAGATTGAATTGTTTCTGAAGGCTGTGGATCCTCTTCTTCAAGAGAAGATGACTGATTGGCTTGAAGATCCTGACTCTGAGACGGGATTGAAGATTGCTTGGGATGATGTCACTGAAGCAGTTAATATGATTACTCGAAGAGAGCGGATGCATCTAAGGTAGGGTTCTACCTCTGCACCATCTGAGTCCATAAAAGAGCCTGTTCTTGTATCTCGACCTCCTATTTTTATGGCCGAGCAACCAAGAAATCATGTTGTTCCAATTCCAAAGAAGGATGTCATGGACGAGCTGATCAAGAGCATGCGGGATCTCCATCTTAATCTAAAGGAGATTAATTCCAAGGTAGAAAGGCTTGATGTGAAAGTGGAAGAAAGAGGGAGGAAAGTTGCCCAAAGACCCATATGAGAAGGCTTCAAAAGACGACGTATTTGGTGTGATAGCCTACAGCATGATAAGAGGGAGTGCAATGCATTCCGTGAAGCTGAGGCGCAAAAATTAGTCTTTGGAAGGATGGTAAAATTCATGTGACCGAAACTGGGCTTCCTCTTGAGCCAAATTTTGGTAACAGTGGTATGAAGAAAAGACTAGAGTATTTGGCAACAAGAACAACCTATGCAGCTGTTGATATAGCTACCTATGGGCTGCAAATTGAGCCAACCAATGAGATTCTTAAAGCGTGTAAAGCTTATGTAAAATATAAAGTGTGGATGCAGGACTTAGATCGCATGGAGCGAGGCAATGCGTCCAAAGATGATTTGACTACTGCCAGTCAATGCATCCGCGGAAGAACCGGATGGACCGAGCCGATTGATTCATTTTCAGCTTTTAGTCGATTGCCTGAAATCAATAATCAAGAAGCTGTGGTAGAAGAAAAGAGAAGAAGAGAAGAAGATGTTTCCAGTCCCTCTTCTTCAAGGCCAACCAAATGTGTGACAAGAAGTAAACCGGATTAGCAGAAGGCTGCTGAAAATCCACCACCACCGCCAGAGCATGTTATGGAAGATGCCCCACAAGCAAAAAAGATGGAAGGAAAGAGAAAAGGCAAACATCCCAGCTACAAGCTGCAGTCTAACATAGAGACTGCGATGGATCTCAAGCAGGTCCTAGAAGAAAGGATTCTCGAAAGCAAAATTGAATTTACATTGGGTGAAATTCTCGAAATTGCAAAACGAGTATCTCATGATGTAATAATTGATGTAATTAAACGGTGTCGTGGTGCTGCGCATCCGAGGTGTGAAATCCACCAAAGGCTATGTGTGTGACATTTGTTACTTTGTACATATTTAGTTGTTGTGTTTACAGTTTTGTTCTGTGTGGGCAGTATAGGGAGAGAAGGCTCCATTAGTATGCTATTATGCAACATGAGGGCCTCTCCCCTGATGCACAGAACTTTGCTTGCATTTTGAAGGCCTGTGACAGCATAGGAGTAGCTAAAAAAGGCAAAATAATACATGCTGAAATTGTAAGAGGGGGTTTGCTGGGAGGAAATAGTGTGCTTGGGAATGCATTGGTGGATATGTATGTTAAATGTGGACCACTGTGGGACAGAAATGTGCATACCCTATGATAAATATGTGAGGTTACGTGAGAGAATCTTGCATGACTTGCACTATCATAGTAGCAATGAGGATGAAAGTGGACCATCTATAAGGGACAACTTGTGGAGCCATCAAGCAAGTTCAGAGTCTGCCCAGGGGCCTCAGAACCATGGAAATACCACATCGAAGCGGAAATTATTAATCACATTTGCAATTGCAGGCATTGCCATTGTGATAGGAACCTTTTTGGCGTTACGGGAGGCCCACGGAAGGATCGGCTATTTTCAGAAAAAGCAGAAAGGAAGTCGCTTTATTGGTTGGAAATGGGCAATACTGGGGGAGATAAAGCAACGAATACAGGGATCTGGATGAGACAAAATGGAAATTTTTTTTGGAGAGCAGTGATTCTGAAGATGAAGCTGATGATAGCAATGGTGCTGCAAAGATCAGTGATCAATTTCCAGTAAAAATCCTTTTGAATACGAAAATTGTTATCATGGTGCAAGATGCTCAGCTCTAAGGCACACACTTTACTGGCAACACGAAAATCCTGGGCCGTCTTCTATCAGCTTTGCTTGGATGGGCTGAAAGGAAGGAACGCTCGTGGTCGAGTCGTACATGGTCGATGTACCACAAGTCTTCACTGAGGAAGAGACCATGTCTTCTGTGGAATCTGTTATAAAGTGTAACTTTAGATTACTTAATGTGTGACTCTATCTGGCGGAGAATTGTAGAGGGTTGCTTTATGTTTGTGCCTCGAAAAGCCTGCAGACATATATCTTATCGATGAGCCGAGTGCTTACCTTGATTTAGAGCAGCGTATTGTGGCAGGAAAAGTGATCAAACGCTTTATCTTGCATGCCAAAAAGACTGCATTTGTTGTTGAGCATGACTTCATTATGGCAACATACCTGGCTGACAAGGTCATTGTGTATGAGGGAAAACCATCAGTTGACTGTGTTGCGAATACACCACAGTCTCTCTTGACTGGCATGAACCTGTTTCTATCGCATCTAATATTACTTTTAGACGCGATCCCACAAACTATCGGCCTCGTATCAACAAGCTAGATTCTACAAAAGATAGGGAGCAGAAGTCTGCAGGCTCCTACTATTACTTGGATGACTAAGAGCTTCTTTTTTTTTTTTGAAAGCTAAACATGGGAAAGATGATTCAACCATGTTATGGCATCATCTTGAAGCTTGTTAGTCAGACTGCCATTTTCCATGAGCTGATATAGTAGCTTTTGACTGGAATCTTCCAGGTATTGGAGTTGTTACCAGATATAACAGTTGTGGGGAATTGCTGCCAATTTGGGTACTGTGCTACAGGCTGTGCAGTATGCCATATAGTGCATGTCACGAGGAGTATATAATACTCTGGATGAAAGCAATCTATGAGCTGTGTTTCTCCTTCAATGCGGTGTTACTGCATCAGCGTCAATTTTGCTCTTAGCTATATTCTCACACATGGATCTGCCTTCAATTTATAGGTCATTCAATCATAAACCTGCTTCAACAAACCAATTACTTCTGAAAATTGCTAATCCTTGAGATGAGAAATTGTGCTTTTACAAGTCCTACTTTTCAGTTTATAGAGATGTAAGTAATGGATCCATCTTGGAATTTCTCAGAAGTAACAATCCTCTAATTTTTTGGTAAAAGGGATCAATCGTGATGTTGGCCATTCAGATGCAGTTATGATGTGTATGAGCTGTCTTTATATGTTTAACAGCTGAACTTAACATGGAATGTCAACTTAGGAAGGAAAGACAGTAAAGCAACATATAAGTTCCTTATTGCATCCAGGCTACCATCTGCAAGAGAGTCTTTGGATACTATTGTGACCAAATTTGCTGCAGTAGAGCTTGATGACATAAAGGATGTGGTGGCCCTGTCTGGTGCACATACATTTGGTAAATCAAGCAGTATGCTTTCTTACGGACTTTGGAAAAGAAAAAACAATGAATAATTCTGAACCACAAGGTTTGAGCAGTTCAATCAAATTGTCATGATTTGAAGAGCTATTCTCAGTTTTCATATTGCTCTTGAGAGGGTGGAATAGTTTTGTCAACTGTTGCAATCACAAATACTTGAGCTTGTATACATGGCATGGGTCGATTGCATAGATCACATGTGGTTTGTTATGATGTTTCTCTATGCTCAGAGATAACTTGGCAGTAATACAATTGTTACTTGGCATCATATTTGTCTTGATTGTCTGCTTCGATTGATCTTCTATCCTGAAATTAATCAAGGTCCTCTGTGGTCGCGACTTTGCTTTCGAAAACCCTTCGACATCTTTGGTGAACCCGACGTGAAAGCGTCGCAGAAATTTCAGGATGGGAGATACTTCAGCATCTATTTCAGCCTCTTCTACAATTCCGGCTGCGTCTTCTACTTCAGCTCCTTCAATGACTGCTACGTCAAGTACTTCAACAGATGATCTAAAGCAGATTTTGCAGAATATGTCCATGTATATGCAGCTTCAAAATCAGCAGACACAATTGTATATGCAGCAACAGCAGCAATTACATCAATAACAGTTGTCTCAGCAAAGGCAACTATATTTGGAGCAGGAGAATGCAAACAGCGCGACTAAGGCTATTGAAGCAGTTGAGAATGAGAAGAAGCTATTTGATCGCCGTAATGTTTCAGCATATCTGAAGACATATGAGATCAAGATGGGGTTTTTTGGAGTTCCAACTGGACTTATGAGTAAGTATTTCCTTCGTCTTGTCACACCTGCCTTGAGGGCAAAAGTGACTGATCTTTTTGTTCAAAATTCACATTGGCAAGATTTTAAGAAGGCCCTGAAAGAAGAGTATTTCCTTGAGGACTTTGGCATGGCTACACGGCGGTCATTCTGAGAGTGGGTCTACATGCCAAACAAGGGTTTAGCTGCTTCAGAGTTGATTCGAGAATTTGAAGAAAGGTATAGTTAGCTTGATGCCATTGAACAAAGAGCATTGGATGTTGAAAAAGTTGAGCTTTTCTTGCAAGCTACAGATCCTGCTCTTCAGGAAGAATTGGGAGAACTTCTTGAGGATCGCACGAAGCCTATGGGACTTAAAACGGACTGGCAGGATGCCCAGGATACAGTCTCGACTTTGACCAAGAGGAGGATATGGAAGACCCGCTTACAGAATGGTTCTATGACACCGACACCTTCTTCTGCTCCTATGCCTACTTCTATCCCTGTTATTTCTTCTCCTCCTCAGCCAGTTTCTTGGCCTATGCCAGTGCCTACTATTTGTACTCCTCCTATTCCTCCTATTCCACGATCGATGCCTACACCTTCTGCTCCAAAACCATCCGCTCCATGGGTGCCTAGCTCTCTTGATGACATAATCAAAGGCATAACGGATTTGACACTGGAGTCAATTAAAGCGGAGTTGGTGGGAAAATTGAAAGAGCAGTTTTCTTCGACTACGCCTACTATTTCTTCTAGTGCTCCTACTGCACCTAGGAGTGCTCCTAGTGCACCTAGGAGAGATCGGAGATGTATTTGGTGTGATAGTACGGACCATCAGCATTGCAGGGATTGTGAATCTTTTCAGGATGCAAGGAGAAAGAATTTGGTATATTGGGGACAAGATGGTAAGATTTGGTTGACTGAAACAGGAGCTCCGCTTGCTACCAACTTTGGCAAAGGCGGAATGAAGAAGCTAGTGGATGACATGGCTGCACGTACTTCTTATGTGATAGCTAGAGGAGATGCTTCTGCATATGGAGTCCAGATTGAGAAGGGATCATAGAATCAGTCAGCACTATGGACTTATGCTATGGAGACTGCAAACAAGGGAAAAATTGAGCAAACTGTTTTGACTAGTGCAGGCTCTAGCATCATATCAGAGACAGGTTGGGATTCGCCTGTTGACAGGTACTCTATTTATGCCTACTTGGCTAAGTCTCAGGGAGCAGATGTACTTGTTGAGGAGAAGCGTAAGAGGGATGAAGAAAATCCAAGTGCAGCTAAAAAGACTAGAGGGGGTGAGTTTGTTACTCCACCTACTGCAGGACCATCTTTGAGACCAGGGCCAAGACGACAGATGGAAGATGCTCAAAAGAGAGAAAAGAGGCAAGAGCCTAGAGAGAGAAAGCAGCCAGGGTTTAGATTGATGTCTGATTTGAAACATCTACGGACATGAAGAAAATCTTTAATGAGAAGATACTTGGCAGTGAGGTGACTTTCACTATTTCTGAGGTTTTGGGCATCTCGAAAAGAGAGTTTCAAGATCAGTTTCAGGAGGTCCTGAAGAGGAAAAGACATGCATTGCCTACTACTAATACACAGGGAGTTTGGATTAGGGAGTTGAATGAGGATGAGGATGAGGTTTTGGTTGAGAATGCTTCTGTTTTTCTGCAGATAGAGAAGAGGGTTCAGCCTATGCATTATACTGAAACTGATGAGCCTGTCTTGATACCGCGTAGTCACTTTTCACAGAGTCATTGGGCTAGGGCAACTACAGAGACGATGGTAAAAATTGGAGAGAAACAGGTGCCTTATGTTGCTTTGGTGGATCATGGTTCAGAGATTAATCTCATAGTTCGTAGAGTTTATGAGAGCATTAGATGGCCTATGGATGTAGAGCATGGGTGGCGTATGAGAGCTGCCAATAACACTGCAGGTGATTTGTATGCTGCCTGTCCTAGTGTCAGGGTTTCTATTGGAGATGTAGAGGAGGATTTCCATTTCTTTGTGCAGGATTCATGCTCTTATCCCATAATTCTTGGACAGCCATTCATCATAGAGATGCATATGGAAACAAAGGTAATGGATGATGGATCTGCTTATGCACGGATTCGCAGTAAAGATGGCATGAGGGCAGTACAGTTTATGACTATGTGTGTGAACCATGTTAGAAACAGAGATACTCTTAGAGATGCACCTTTGCCCACTGTGAGGGATTCGGGTTTTCATTAGGTACCGTCGTTTCACGAGACGACGGTGGTACAGAGCAGAGGAGATTGGAGTTCTCACCTCCTGGCAGCAGTGTTTTCTCCTCCGATTTTGTTGGGATTTCAGCAAACAGTTCGATGAGCTATTAGAAGATTTCTAGGTTGCCTAGAGCTGCCAGGCAGTACATATGCAAGAAGGAGAAAATTTTGAAAAATGCAGGAATTTTAGAGGATGATGAGCATATAGATGGGATGTATGACAGTATGATTTGTGTAGATACGATGACAGAGATGGAAAATATGCTGAAAACTGAAATGCAGAGTTGTCACAGTAATGTATTAGTGCAATCCCTAGACATGTTTCATGAAATTGCAGATTTTGTGTCACAGATTGAGTCAGAGGCTGAGGTGACTCAGCAAAAAGTGTTGAGTGCTGATGAAATTCAGCAAACAGAGTTTCCGACTGATTATGATCAGCTTACAGAGACACAGAGGGCTGAAAACTTTCAACCAACAGAGTTTACTGCTGAAATATTTCAGCATCCAGAGTTTAGGGCTGTTTCTATGTAGTCCATAGAGTAGAGGGCTGAGGATATTCAGCCATTGGAGTGCAGAATTGCTGATTTACAGCAAGATTTGAGTAATGCATAGGATCATAATGAAGCCAGGGTTGACATGAAATACAAGACTGTTGATAAGAAGGTGGATGCTATAGGCAAGATTATAGAGTATTGTTCTACCACTTCAAAGATACAGAGATTCATTGGAGCTTGTGTGTTTTACATGATTTGGATACCCCATTTTGCACACATAGCAGATTTTTTATATGAGTTGTTTCGAAAGGGGCAGAAATTATTTTGGGATGAGAGCCACACTAGAGCCATGCGGAAAATGAGGAAGTTATTGCAGATTTTTTGGAAGATGGTGAAAAGATGGTTTGTCTTTGATAATGCAACATATGAGTTGACAGAATTGGATGGGACAGTGCTTAGAGTGCCTATTGCAGGAAAAAGAATCAAGATTTTTAAGAAAAGAGATGATGAGGATTATGCATTGGAAGAATTTGCAAGAGAAGAGCAACGAGAAGAAATTTCAATGGAAGAGACAGATGATATGACAAATAATCTTGTTGATATACGAGAAATGCATAATGAAGAGATTGATCTATTTGTGGATCTTGATGATAACGATCATGGGTAGTTGGCCCATCCAGAGGATGCGCAGGATTAAAGGGGGTGGATGTCGTGCTGCTGCGCATCCGAGGTGTGAAATCCACCAAAGGCTATGTGTGTGACATTTGTTACTTTGTACATATTTAGTTGTTGTGTTTACAGTTTTGTTCTGCGTGGGTAGTATAGGGAGAGAAGGCTCCATTAGTATGCTATTATGCAACATGAGGGCCTCTCTCCTGATGCACAGACCTTTGCTTGCATTTTGAAGGCTTGTGCCAGCATAGGAGCAGCTGAAAAAGGCAAAATAATACATGCTGAAATTGTAAGAGGCAGTTTGCTGGGAGGAAATAGTGTACTTGGGAATGCATTGGTGGATATGTATGTTAAATGTGGACCACTGTGGGACAGAAATGTGCATACCCTGTGATAAATATGTGAGGTTACGTGAGAGAATCTTGCATGACTTGCACTATCATAGTAGCAATGAGGATGAAAGTGGACCATCTATAAGGGACAACTTGTGGAGCCATCAAGCAAGTTCAGAGTCTGCCCAGGGGCCTCAGAACCATGGAAATACCACATCGAAGCGGAAATTATTAATCACATTTGCTATTGCCGGCATTCCCATTGTGATAGGAACCTTTTTGGTGTTACGGGAGGCACATGGAAGGATCGGCTATTTTCAGAAAAAGCAGAAAGGAAGTCGCTTTATTGGTTGGAAACGGGCAATACTGGGGGAGATAAAGCAACGAATACAGGGATCTAGATGAGACAGAATGGAAAATTGTTTTGGAGAGCAGTGATTATGAAGATGAAGCTGATGATAGCAATGTTGCTGCGAAGATCAGTGATCAATTTCCAGTAAAAATCCTTTTGAATACGAAAACTGTTATCATGGTGCAAGATGCTCAGCTCTAAGGCACACACTTTACTGGCAACACGAAAATCCTGGGCCGTCTTCTATCAGCTTTGCTTGGATGGGCTGAAAGGAAGGAACGCTCGTAGTCGAGTCGTACATGGTCGATGTACCACAAGTCTTCACTGAGGAAGAGACCAGGTCTTCTGTGGAATCTGTTATAAAGTGCAACTTTAGATTACTTAATGTGTGACTCTGTCTGGCGGAGAATTGCCGAGGGTTGCTTTATGTTTGTGCCTCGGAAAGCCTGCAGACATATATCTTATCGATGAGCTGAGTGCTTACCTTGATTCAGAGCAGCGTATTATGGCAGCAAAAGTGATCAAACGCTTTATCTTGCATGCTAAAAAGATTGCATTTGTTGTTGAGCATGACTTCATTATGGCAACATACCTGGCTAACAGGGTCATTGTGTATGAGGGAAAACCATCAGTTGACTGTGTTGCGAATACACCACAGTCTCTCTTGACTGGCATGAACCTGTTTCTATCGCATCTGGATATTACTTTCAGACGTGATCCCACAAACTATCGGCCTCGTATCAACAAGCTGGATTCTACAAAAGATAGGGAGTAGAAGTCTGCAGGCTCCTACTATTACTTGGATGGCTAAGAGCTTTTTTTTTTTTGAAAGCTAAACATGGGAAAGATGATTCAACCATGTTATGGCATCATCTTGAAGCTTGTTAGTCAGACTGCCATTTTCCATGAGCTGATGTAGTAGCTTTTGACTGGAATCTTCCGAGTATTGGAGCTGTTACCAGATATAACAGTTGTGGGGAATTGCTGCCAATTTGGATACTGTGCTACAGGCTGTGCAGTATGCCATATAGTGCATGTCACGAGGAGTATATAATACTCTGGATAAAAGCAGTCTGCGAGCTGTGTTTCTCCTTCAATACAGTGTTACTGCATCAGTGTCAATTTTGCTCTTAGCTATATTCTCACACATGGATCTGCCTTCAATTTATAGGTCATTCAATCATAAACCTGCTTCAACAAACCAATTACTTCTGAAATTTGCTAATCCTTGAGATGAGAACTTGTGCTTTTACAAGTCCTACTTTTCAGTTTATAGAGGTGTAAGTAATGGATCCATCTTGGAATTTCTCAGAAGTAACAATCCTCTAATTTTCTGGTAAAAGGGATCAATCGTGATGTTGGCCATTCAGATGCAGTTATGATGTGTATGAGCTGTCTTTATATGTTTAACAACTAAACTTAACATGGAATGTCAACTTAGGAAGGAAAGACAGTAAAGCAGCATATAAGTTCCTTATTGCATCCAGGCTACCATCTGCAAGAGAGTCTTTGGATACTATTGTGACCAAATTTGCTGCAGTAGAGCTTGATGACATAAAGGATGTGGTGGCCCTATCTGGCGCACATACATTTGGTAAATCAAGCAGTATGCTTTCTTACAGACTTTGGAAAAGCAACAACAATGAATAATTCTGAACCACAAGGTTTGAGCAGTTCAATCAAATTGTCATGATTTGAAGAGCTATTCTCAGTTTTCATATTGCTCTTGAGAGGGTGGAATAGTTTTGTCAACTGTTGCAATCACAAATACTTGAGCTTGTATACATGGCATGGGTCGATTGCATAGATCACATGTGGTTTGTTATGATGTTTCTCTATGCTTAGAGATAACTTGGCAGTAATACAATTGTTACTTGGCATCATATTTGTCTTAATTGTTTGCTTCGATTAATCTTCTATCCTGAAATTAATCAAGGTCCTCTGTGGTCGCGACTTTGCTTTCGAAAACCCTTCGACAACAGAAAAGATAATATGTTGGTGAAGAAACTAAAGAATCTGTGCATGCTTTTTTGCAAGCTATTCAGGTGTATTTGCATGATGAAGAGAAGCTAATGCTCAAGGGATTAGATTGGAGGCAATCAAAGTATTGATTGCAGCCATAGAAGCCAAAGATAAAGACATCTATGAAGCTGAAATTGAAGAAGCTATTGCAGAGAATGTTATGGTGGGGTCTTCTCAATCCAAAGAGCAGACCATGCATAAGAAAGAAGCTCGTCTTCACAACATGCAAGGAGAGAATGATGCTCACTTTATTCCAAGTTGTCACTACTCCCGTATCCATTGGGCAAGGGTGACTACCGAAACCGTTGTCAAGATTGGAGAAAGAGAGACTCCATGCATTGCCCTTATAGACCATGGTTTGGAGATCAACATCATGTCAAGAAGTCTTTATGAGAATGGCGGATGGCCCATAGATGTGGACCCAGGATGGTGCATGAGAGCAGCCAATAATTCTTCTGGCGATCTCTATGCAGCATGTCCTTATGTACGGGTTACTATTGGTGATGTAAAAGATGAATTTCATTTCTTTGTTCAAGATTCTTGTAGCTATCCTATCATTCTTGGTCAACCTTTTATTTCTAAGTCTCGCCTGGAGACAAAGGCCCTTGATGATGGTTCATCTTATGCTCGGATAAGAATTAAGGATAATGACAAAGCTGTCCAATTTCTGACTGTTTGTGTAAATCATCATTGGAATAGAGATCGATTGAGAGATCATCCTGTGCCTCCTAATGCCCAAGAATTTAAGGGTTTTCAGGTTGCACTGCTGTAAGTGGAGACTATGGCAGTGCTTCATGTAATAAAAATTTACCTCCACATGTAAAGGGGGCTATGTCAAAGGTTGATTTGCACGTATTTATAGCCAACAGTGTGGGCTGTTATAAACAGTTTTTAGCCATGAATAGGGCTGAAAGAAAGCATTTATGTCATGTGGAATGGGAGCTGAAGCAAGTTGATGCTTTAGCTGAAAATGAAGAAATTTTAGGACTATTTTATGGGCTGATTTATAATGATACATTGGTTGAAATACATGTAGTTGTTCATGCTGAAAATCAAGCTGAAAATCAGTCCATACAAGTATGCACATTGGATATTTATGACATAATTCAAGAATTTGCTGATCATGAAGCTTTTGGACAACCAAACAGGGATGAGGCAAGACTAGAAACAAAGTACAAGATAGTTGACAAGAAGGTCAAGACGGTGGCAACTCCATTGCCTCCCAAAAGTGAGGGACTGGCTGAAAGGGCATCCAAACAGCCAAGTCTTCATGACCCCAAAGTTATTGGTCACCAATTTATAGCTGAAAGCTTACGGGAGCTAAAATTTGGTGAAGACTATTTTCTCTTGCCAGCTAAAAAGTAATCTTTTATGCAGATATTGAAGAAACATGGAAAATCTTTTTCATTTCAGCCTCATGAAATCGGCTGTGTGGATCCAAGTGTTGTGCCACCAATGGTGATTTTCACGGTCCCACACATCCCTTGGAATCGAATCTTAAACCAATTCCACTACCAAGGGCTCATTTGCCTAAGTTACTGGAGCTTTTAAATGAAAAGATAAAGATGCGAATATTAGAGCCATCTTTTGCTCCGTATTCTAATCGATGGTTTACCATGCCTAAGAAGAATGGATCTTTGCAATTCATTCAAGATTTACAGCCTGTCAATAAAGTCACTATTAGAAATGTTGGTTCGGGTCCAATTGTTGATGAATTTGCTGAGGCTTTTGCAGGTAGAGCAATTTATTCCATGGGTGATTTATATTCGAGCTATGACCAATTTTAGCTTGCTTTGGAAAGCCGAGACATTACCACAATGAAGATGCCTCTTGGTTTAGTCCACATGTGTACAATACCCCAAGGAGCTACAAATTCAGTGGCTCACGTGATGAATGCCATGCACAAAGTATTGAGAGATCATATTCCCTAACTTACTCTTCCTTTTCTTGATGATGTATCGATCAAAGGATGTGAAATTCATGAGAAGAATGAAGAGCTCAATGAGCTTAGATGCCACAAGTTTGTTTTCGATCATATTAATGATTGTGCTCAAATATTGTCTAAACTAGAACAAGTCCATCTTACTCTTTCAGGAGCTAAATCTGTTTTTGGAGTTGAAGAAATTCTTGTGGTTGGGTATATGTGTGGCCCATATGGCCGAAAGCCTTCTCCAATCAAGATTGATGCCATAAGCAAAATTCGGGAAATATGCACAAATGTTTCGGAGGTGAGAAGATTTCTTGGAGCGTGTGTTTTCTATCTTATTTGGATCCCACACTTCGCTCATGTTGCTGAAAATCTTTATCAACTATTAAGAAAAGGCCAAAGGTTTATGTGGGAAAAAGAGCATACTCAAGCTGTTCCAAAATTGAAGAAATTGCTGATTTCAGCCCCCACCTTGAAGAGGGCTAATTACTCTAATGGACAGGCTATCATACTCACGGTAGACACAAATCCTATTAGGATAGGATGGGCTATTGGTCAAGATGATCTTGAGGGCAACAGATATGCAATCCATTTTGGAGCAAAGGTTCTTAATGAACGTCAAAGAAGGTATGCTCAAATTAAAAGAGAACTTTGGGGAATTGTAACTGCGTTGAAGTGTGATCGGGAATACTTCATGGGTGCACATGTAGTAGTTGAAACAGATTGTCTTCCACTCTTGGGCATGATTACCACCTGTTCCACTCCCAACATAGCTATGCTAAGATGGATAGCCTATATTAAATCCTTAAATCTTGCTTTGAAACATATTGCAGGAAGAGATAATCCAATTACTGACATGCTTTCGCGTGCCAGATATAAAGATAAAGAAGAGATGATGGATGAGGAAGTAACATAGTCTATATTTGTTGAAAATGATGCTGTAATTGCTTGTTCAAATCAGAAAACAACAAGTACAACTGTTCTTAATGATGGTACAGCTGTCATAAATGTAGGTACATCATTAATTATAGCAAGTACAGTAGGTACTGCTACTATAACAGAATTTACAACAGCAAAGAATGAAGAAACAACCATGGAAAATTGGTGGGTAGCTGAAAGATAGCATGATCAATGCTTTGTTTTAGTTTGTTCTCATTTTATGGAAGAATATTATGCATATGATTGGCTGAAAATTGGCCAATACTTGAGCACTATGGTGAAGAAGGAAGATTGGACTGATGAAGAGTTCAAGAGAGTCAGGAGAAAGGCTTATGGCTTCTTTCTCAAAGATGGCTACCTTTGGAGGCATGCAAAGAAGAAAGGAGGAGCACATGTTCGTGTCTTAGGAGACAAGAAGACTCAAAGACAGGTCATGCAAGAATTTCATGAAAGCCTATTGGCTAGCCATAGAGGCATATGGCACACTTTTGCCAAAATAAAAGAGAAATTTTGGTGGCAAAACATGTATAAAGCCATTGAGCATTTTGTTGAGTCTTGTCATGTTTGTCAAATGTACTCTATGGTTAAGCATAGAGATGGGCTTCAGCCTACCTTTCCTTTATCCATTCATTACAGATGGGTTATCGATTTAGTAACCATGCCCATAGGAATTTGGAACATGAGATATCTAGTGCTTGCTAGAGAAGATCTCACAAATCAAGTGGAAGATAAAGCCTTGACAACAAAAACCACTCAAGTTGTTTGTAGATTTTTACTTGAAGAAGTGTTTTGTAGGTATGGTTGTGTTGCCAAAGAAACTGCTGATAGAGAAGAATTGGATGTCGATGAGGCTCACCATTTCTTTGGTCAATTGGGAATCAAGCTATCTCTTACATCAGCCTACAATCCTGAAGGCAATGGTAAGAGTGAAAGAGGTCATCAACTGATTCTCAAAGCTTTGGCAAAGTCTTGCAGAGGGAAGATGAGAGAATGGCCTAAAATGCTTCCATTCGCATTATGGGCTCATAGAACTACCCATAGTGCAGTGACAGGTTATATGTGGCTGAACTAATGTATGGGCAACCACCTATTATGCCTATTGAGGAGTCTATTGTCACATGGAGTATCTTGCCTTGGGATGAAGGCATAAATAGAGAAGAGCTGCTGATTTTGTGCACAAGGAAGCTTGAAAGAAGGCTAGAGGATGTCAAGACAGCCATTGAAAGGCTGAAGGCATCGAGGTTGAAGAATAAGAAGAGGTTTGACAAGTGTCATTGACTCTGTCCCCAAGAGAATGATTGGGTACTTGTTTATGACAGTAGCCTAGATATTTAGTATAGTACTCATAGGAAGCTAGCCAAGCGATGGTTTGGACCATATGTGGTGAAGGTAGTACATGATAATGCTACTTACACTTTGGCTCAAATGGATGGGACCATGATCAAGATACCAATAACTGGCAAGCGTATCAAGCTCTTCAAACGAAGAGAGTCTTCTACTTATGAGCTTGATGACTTGGATGTGAGCCATCTACTTGAAGACAAGGAATAAGAAGAAGACTTAGAGGAGGAAGATGAAAATATGTCAGAAGAAGAGCCTCCTTAACCTGCAATTTCATGAAGTGGCACATGCCGGAGGATGTGCAGGTTAGGAGGGGATGAATGTCAAAGAGTTTACAGTTCATGGTGTAAAACATGGAGTTCTTATGATTGTAGATGAACTTCATTAGGACACACACGAGACACTTTCATACATCATTCAGTTATTATACCCCTACATTAGTCTTAGATGTCATTGAAGTTCATAAGTTCCTTTGTAACTTGGCATGTAATTTTCAGTTTGTATAATGCAAATTGATAAAAATAAAGTCTATGATGCCCTTCAGCTTGGACTATAGGTGTTCTTTGATAGTTTACAGGTTATGTCACATTGGTTTATGAAGTTCATTAGCTTAGAAGATCCAACGTTTGTCAAGAGCACTCCAAAGTTGACTAGGTCCACAAGTGACACGGAGTAATAGTTGCAAAGGACTTATATGACTTGTATATGATCTAAATGAACTCTTTTTTGTGTGGAAGAAGGAGAGGAGTTCAGCTGCATTTTGCGGCACATTTCTCGGCCTGCACACCTATGGAAGATGGAGGGAGAGTGGGAAACTATGGTGAATGCTCCAAAGCATGCAAACACAAAGAAAACTGAAGATAAAGAGGAGATACAAACAAAGATTGTAAGAGTCCTTTTTGCCCCATCTATTTGGTAACACGAAAATGAGTTGTATGACAGTCCATGAAAGGGGAAAACAGAGTAAAAGTATTCAGTATGCTCTTATGAGCGTCTCCTTCCATTCTGTTACCATATTCGTATACCATTGAAGCCCTTATTGTGCCCAAGTACTTGAGTGACTTTGGGGTAAGTCAAGAGGTGATTTTTGCCAATGTATGGGCTGAATAAGCTCTCCCAAAAACTGTCATAAATAGGACAGCCATTAAAACTCATTCATTTGAAGGGGTTTCTTAAAATCTAATCACTTCCTTGTATAGACAATGCTCCCGAAACAATAGGGCATTGGTTGAGATTGTAATGAGAAACTTTCCCATGAGTTTGTATACATTTTTTAGTCAAGTTTGAGGGCTGAAAATTACTATTTTAATACAGGGCTGAAGTACATTTGTGGTTCTATTGATGCATTTTTATCATCAATTGGACTCTATGCCAGTTGTAATGAGTTCTATCTCTCTATACCTTGTATCGTGAAGTCTCAATACATGTATCTTCATGAAATGGAGGAAATTAGAGCTTGAATTTGTTGTAGGAAATGGAAAAAAATCTGATATAGATCTATGCATAAATCTCATGGTTATTGATGTAATCGGATCCAATTTTATTATGGTAAACTTGTATGACACGGCTATGCAAGATATTGGTTACTCTCAATCTCATCTACTCTCTCCATAACCCGAGAATCCATCAAACCCCAATCTTTTTCCTCTCTCCCCTTTGAATCTCTCACTCCTCTTCTGCTCCAAACCCTGGTGGTAGACCTTCGACCCCCAACAGAATGATAGCGGTGATTCATGAGAAACTATTATAATAAAATAAAGACATGTACATTGAAGGATGCATTGTAGCCTAGCATTGGGAAGATTATAGGTTCTGGTGATACAAAAATCTCCCTTAATCTTTCAGTCCCAAAGTACATGACAATATGCTACTGGAAGAAAATCTTCCTACTGATGCATACATTAACTCAGATGTTTTGTATAGAGTGGAAGGTGAAGAAATTTGGAACTAGTTAAGGGAGTAGAGGGAATGCACTTGCTTGAATTATAAATGATTTTCCCCAAAGCGTTTCTTTCTGGAACCCACCAACTTTGCTATACAGAGAATTTACTCACCAATGATTGTTCTTGCCTTAGTGTGTCCATCGTCAATGACAAATATTTCATAAGGTGTGATGGCCATCTTTTCAACCACACCCAACCTTCGAGCTAGCAACAGTTGAAGGTAGTCTCCATACTTTGCACCTCTACAAAACTCCACACCGTTCATGCATAGTTGTCCTCCTTTGATGTGGATTAGGCCAAAGAGAGAGAGGGATTTGATGATTTGGATACGAGGACCTCCCAAAAGGGCCTTCACTTTGTTTGCAAAACACTCACCACAATTATGAGAACCTAGCAATTGATGGCAACATGATTTTTTCCGTTGTGAGAGAATGGAATTTCTAAGGTGAACACCTTTTACTCGCATACGTGCTGTCATCACAGAAGGCATACTTCCTTTTGTTGGGCTTCCTTGGGAGACCATTGTGGGAGTCGTGGACTTCGACCAGCTTCAAAAAGAGTTGGTGAAGGTATTGGAGAAGAGCCACTTGGAGCACTTGTTGTAGAGGATGCACCACTATGTGTTGTATCGTCCCGCATAAGGAGGTAGAGAATTGTGGATGAGAATGTCCTTAGCGGGGAGGCACCAATTTATGACGAAGGAAATTCGGTATGGCAACCTCTATACTATGCCAAACTCCCTTCTGCCACAAAGTGAATGAGGTAAGGGCACCATGGAAGAGCGGACAAGGAGGCTATGCAAAAGGGAGAGGAGCTTGTGAGGGAGAAGAGAGGAAAACTAAGAGAGAGAGAGAGAGAGAGAGAGAGAGAGAGAACTACAAAAAATAAATGAATCAATAAAACTTAAGAGGACACAAGAGATGGAGAACACTCAAGACATAACCAATATCCACAATATGGACGCCAATAGCATGGGCTTATTACACTAAAGAGCATGCATAAGCTACAGTATGGGAATGAACTATATAAGCTCATGAGAGAGAATGGGAAAGGCTCAATAGGGCTAAAGAAGGCCTCTTGGCTCTCTCTTGCAAATTACAAAGGAGAATGCCTCTTTATATAGGCCTTGAGGGTGTTTATGGAGGAGGATAAGATAGAATCGGAATTAACACCACCAAAGCTGCATTAAGGTGGTTCCACCAATGTGAAAGCTCCATCTAAATGTTTTGTTGATCAATTTTGTACTTAATCAAGTTCCATCATAGGTGAGTTGTCTCTATTCTCCCCCCCATAGCTTGAGTCCAAGAGCTCTCCTATAAAAAAATATAGAGAATCTTCATAAAATAAGATCATATCTAGCAATAATGGAGAGAGAATAGTGAGAATTCATACATTATTACTATAATTAAGGATGATTTGAGGGTGATTTAGGAGGGAAATTCTAATGGTTTATTAACTTGAGAGAGAGAAGAAGAGAGGGGAAAGGGTTGGGAGTCTAATGAATGATGTTTTATGGAAGTGTTAAGTGTGGGGAAGAAAGTGTGGGTGTGTATAAAATTGGGAGGTGGTCTCCATCACAGTTGGAAAAAGTTGGTGTCCACCATTTTGGCCATATCTCCTGACTCATAGCTTCAAAAAATTACAAAAAAATACCAACCAAAACTTCAGCTCACGCGCTACAACTTTCATTTTGAAAAGTTTTTTTGGATTGGAGTGGATGTATTTTTAAAAAATCTTACAAAATCATATGCCTAATTTTTCTTCCACTGATGCTTCCAAGAAGGGTCCCATTTGTTTGAATTATCATAAGGCTCCAAAGTCATGACAAAAAAAAAGAGCATGAAATGCTCATATTTCTAGATGGGTCATGCAGACCATAGCTTATTTGCAAAGAAGACAAAGAATGGTTATGCTTTCTTGGTAATTTATGTGGATGATTTGATCATCATTGGAGATGATGATCATGGCATTGCTAAAATTAAGTCATGTTCATAGGCTGAATTCAAGGTGAAGGATCTTGGAGAACTAAAATACTTATTTGGTATTGAGGTTGTGTGTACACCTCAAGGTATATGACTATCGCAAAAATAGTATGCTCATGATATGTTGTTGAAATATGGCATGATGGAGTGTAAAGCCATGGTAACACCATTGGATTAGAATGTCAAACTTGCAATTGATGTTGGGAATGAAATAGAGAATGTCATTATGTATAGATAGATGGTGGGCAGCCTGATTTATCTCATTATCACCTATCTTGACCTTAGTTATGCATTGGGACTGATTAGCTAGTTTATGTAGAAGCCTTCTAAGCCACATGTAGATGTAGTCAAGAGGATTATGCATTACGTGAAGGGTACTACTAATTATGGGTTGTTTTATGAGAATGGAAAGTTAGTTGACTTAATAGGTTATATAGATGCAGATTGAGTTGGTTGTGCCTCTATGACAAAATGTCAAATAGTGATTATACTTTGTGTGTAGTAGTATGATCACTTGGAGTGGTAAGAAGTAGCCGTAAAGTAGGAGCTCACGCTCGACTACCAAGACCCATGGACCGCTTATTGTTTCAAGTGTTTCAAGCAATCTCTAATGGCTATCTCTCACCTAGTCGACATGCTTTTGATCCTACAAGTGTAGTGAGCTTACCTTGATTCCTGAACGAGTAGCCTCCTCCTTCAAGCACTTCGACAACCCAAAAATCCATGATGTGAGCTCAAGGAAGCTCAATCCTCTACCTTCAAGCTCCATCCACCATAGTTGTGCACATGAGACAAGAGAAAAGAAGAAAAGAAAAGAAGAGAGAAGAAGATGGAGAGATTCTCCACCACAGTCCCTTACCCGCACACACTCACTCTCTCACACTCTCACACTGTCACTCCCTCTCTCAAGCACAAGCATAAACACAAGTAAGAGGAAGAGAAGAAAAGAAGAAGAGAGCTACGTTTGCCACATGCCAAGAATGAGCCTCTCATTCACTTTTTGAGTTTTTATACAAGTCTTAAATATTTTGGGCACTCATCCCCTTTTTTACATGGCCGGGCATCTTGCCAATGTTCTCTTTTCCAATTCTCTTCTATTTACCTTATCCCATCACCTATGCCTGTCTAGATTTTACAATTTGTACAAGAGGAAGCTTGGCACTCATTTACAAAATTGTTGGGCATCTTTCATTTAAAAATGTGCCTTTCGCCTTTTGCATTTTTCTGAGGTTGCCTTTGCGCCTTTTTCCTTTTCTCCTTCTTCTTGACTTCATTGGGTCCGCATTTTGGAAATTTCTTGGCTTTATTTTTGCTTTTCTTTTTTCTTGTTCTACATTGGGGTTAACATTACACCCCTCCTAGTCGAGTGCCAGTCCCATGGAACTTACATGTCTTTATTGATGAGGGCTCTATCGGTTGAAGGGTGGTCGTGTAAGCAGATGATGGGGGCCTTGTGGGAATTGGTTATGAAAGAGAATCTTATCAAATGATTGAGGTGGTGGAGGCTGAGGGTATATCAAGTGGATGATGAGGCCTCCGAGGTTGGTGGTTAGTCACATTTATCTTTACCTAAAATGAAAAGAAAAGTGCATGACCTAGGTGGTGTGTCTACCTTACCGTGCAGTGTAATGTGCTCGTGCTAGTGGAACTGGGAGCTGAGTCAAGCATGGGTGTTGTCGCACACTTGAGGACCGAGTTTGTGCATAAGGGAGGTATGATGGGTTAAGCTTAGGGAGACATGTCTTACCATAGGCGAGTGTGACCTCCCTAGGTATGTCTTGCCCTTGATGTGCCCTAAGCATGAAGTGGGGAATCAAAAAGGGGCTAGTCAGTTAGGGACAAAGCTAGCCGACCGAGGCCATCGGACACACCTAACTTGAGGACCCCTAGGTGTAGTGACTATGGTGCTCATCTATTCACTTTCTTTCTTTCTCTTTTGGATTTCTTCTCCGTTTTCTTAATCTTTTCTTTTTTTTCTCCCTCTCTTTTATTTTTCCTTTTTCTTTTTCTTTTTGAAAGTAAAAAGAACTAATCTTTGTCATCATGGTCATGAGAAGAAGTTGGGGGCTTAAGGGACTTGCTAAGGAAGCCTTTTCTCTACATATATCCTTTTAGGTTTATTCTAACGTAGAGAGGAGTTGTAGACAAAAATGGATAGTTGCACCTAGTGAAGCGGCCGTCATTCATGTCCTCTAAGAGGGCCATGTAAGAGGATGGTAAGAGGGCAGCTTGCATCATCAACCTAGCCATGGCACAACTATCTATGTTGGCAATAAGATAAAAAATAGGGGTGGGAGACTATATTATTGTGGTGTAGGGTCCTATTTAAGTAGTACCCCAAGTAATCTAAGATAGTTACACGTAGTGATAAAGGTAGGATTTGGGCAAGAAGTGAGCTCGTTAAGAAAATGGGCAATTGAGTTCCATAAGTCATTCTAAGATAAGGTCAGGGCATCCTCTGGCTTGATAGCATTTACATTGTATATTTTTGGGAAATCGTATCTAACGTGGATGTCAAGGTTAAAGTCCACCCCTACCCTTCTCGAATATGGTATATATGTGGGTTTGTTTCTCTCGAAGGGTAGTGTGTTGCAAAATGACATCCAAGCGTTCATGTTGCCATCCTAGATTCTTCTCCTTCACTTTGGTTGGGACTCTAACTTTTCAATGTCCTAGGCACCTCCATGACTTTATTTTCCCAGTAATCAGTGCTTCCATTCCCCACTACATTGGGTTCTTCTCCCTCTCTTGGTTCCACCTATCGTCGAGCCTTCCTTCCATACTTATCATCTCCTCCACCACTTTTCTTGATAGTACTCTACATTGTGTAGAGGGAAATTTGAAAGTGAAGTCAAAGGGTTGGCGACCATTCTCTTTTTGCTCCCACACTTTGCATTCCAATTCACTAGAAAACAATCTTCGTGTGGTGAATGAGTGCTTTTGGGGCTACTATGGGTTGGTATTTTAATCTTCTCCTTACCTGCTCCAACATCATCATTCTCTTTTTCACAATTTCTACTTTTCTCTTGCCAATGTTGTCCACCTCTTACTGCATTTCTAGTTGTGGAGAGGGAGGTTGCGAGAGTAGCTCCTTGTTTGGCTGCCCCATTTCAAATTCTAGTCCTGCTTCTAGAAGTGGCCTCTACATTTCATCTTTTCTCTTGAGCTCTTGTGGTTCTCATTCCTTGAATCCTAGCATGTCCACATCTTGGATTGTTAGCCCTACCCTTAGAAAATAATTTCGTTGATCTTCTTGGCTTAGGCTGGACCCTTCTCCTTGTTGTGGTTGAGCACACATCCCATCCCTTATGGCTCTGTAAGCGATCTCCACCATTTTCTGTAGTGTCTCAATGGCCTCCTTTTCTTTTGATTGTGTGACATTAAAGATAGTGTTGAGCAAGGCATGTTGTTGGGCTTCCAATCTTGTCTGTGCAGCCTCTGCCCTGGTTTCTGCTAACACTATGTTCACTTCTACAAGGGCTAGGTGGATCGCTAGGTCTTTTACTCTCCTTTCACTCTTTGTCACCTCTTCTTCAACTCTTTGCTTTGTTTCCTCTAAGCTTTAATTCTGTCTTTGAGCTAAGTCCACTATCGTTGGTTCTTGCTCTTTCCACTTTTCGGTTATTTTTTCCTTCTCCTTCTCCAAGCATTGAGTCTCTCTCTAATCTCCCTTGCTCTTCCATCTCCATCAATAGCCTACCTGTCATTTCATCTATCTGTCTTTGATGTTGTTCTCCTTCTTGAGATTTCTCTGCTTCTTCTATTGCGAGTTGATCCATGGCTTCTTGGATTTTTTCCATTCACCCTATCAGCTCTTCATTTTGCATAATGAGGAGTTTGTAGTATCTTTGTAGGCCAATTAGTTCTCCTGATGCTCTTCCTCAAGCCTTTCTTGCCACTTATCTTCTTCTCCTTCTTTTGCCTTGATCTTTGCCTTTAGCTCAATTATCTCTTTTTGATAGTAGCCAGCCACTTGGCGAGTTCTCTCAAGTTGGTAGTCTATTAGTGTCTCCTTCTCAGTCTCCAACTCAGCTACTACTATTTTCTTATTCTCCTTTGCTTTCTCTAGATATAAGAGAAGATCTTTGATGTATTGATCGTAGCCTATGGAAGGCAGAACGGCAATGGGAAGGGAAATGGTAGAGGCCTCTATCTCTTTTCTTTTGGGGTCTTGTGTCGACTCCGTATCTATAGACATCCGTCTCTTAGTTCTAGTCATCATCAGTGGGGTGTCAAGAATCGCATGGTGGGGAGGCTTACTTTAGTTGCTGCACCAAACACATTGTATACACAAGAGGAAGCTCCCTCAAGAACAAAAGAAGAGAGATCGAGGCCACAACATTTTCTTGCTGGTTTCTTCTTCTTCTTCCACACACTATACAATGTACACAAAGTATAGATAAGATACAACATAAAGAAAAGTGGCCTACTAAGTCAAACAATGCATAACCGACTTTACTAATCAATTGGCACTATGTCTTTGCCAGCTGTAGGTAGGTGTAACAAACTAAATATAATAAGTGATAAGTCAGTGGCCATGTGAGTATCATAATGACCACCAACGTGCTAAGTGTAGATGTGCGCACCCATCTAGCCAGGTGGTCCATCATCAATGTCCGCACGTGTTGAGCTTGCCATCTCAACACTCCCCCTCAAGCTCAACTCTATCTCTACAACTCTAAGTAAGCTTCGAAACTTTTGAAACTTCTCTGCATCCAATGCCTTTGTGAAAATGTTAGCTATCTGATCCTATGTGTTGACATATACCAAGTCAATCTCTCCTGCACATACCTTCTCTCTCACAAAGTGGTAGTGCACCTCAATGTGTTTTGTCCTAGCATGAAACACTGGATTCCTAGCTAGCTGTATGATGCTCATGTTATCACAATGATTGACCAACTGGACCATCTCCCTGCACATCCAAATCTACTAATAACTTCTGCAACCATACCACCTCACATGCTGCCATAGCAACACCTCTATACTCAGCCTCTGTACTCGATAAAGCAACTGTAGGTTGCTTTTTGCTGCTCCATGTAACTCCTGCACTACTAAGGGAAAACATAGGTCCATTTGTAGATCTTCTGTCTGACATGCTACCAGCCCAATCTGCATCTGTGTATCTAAAGACCTGTACATCCTTATCTGCCTCATAAAAAAGTCCATAATGTAAAGTGGACTTCACATACCTCAATATACGTCTAACTGCATCCAAATGAGGCTTTCTAGGCATCTGCATAAACTGACTGACAAGGCCAACAGCATAGCTCAAGTCTGGCCTTGTGATAGTCATATCAAAACTCCCGACTATCCTCCTGAACATAGTAGGGTCTTCTTATCTCATCCCTAACGTCAGCACTCAACTTCACATTTTGCTCCAATGGTACTGAAAGAGGCTTACATGCTATCATACCATACTTGGATAGCATATCCAAGTCATACTTCCTTTGGGATAGCCATATACCATCATCACATCTTATCACCTCAATACTAAGAAAGTATCTCAGCTCACCCAAATCTTTCATCTCAAACTTCTTCTTCAAGAAGTCCTTAACTTCAGCAATCCCATTGTCATTGTCACCTGTAATAATCAAGTCATCCACATAGATGACTATGATGACCAAACCTGCATCTCCCTTTCTCACATAAAGTGAGTGATCAGCATCAGAAATACAAAATCAAATATTGACAAGATTCTCTCCAATCTTGTCAGACCATGCTCTAGGTGCTTGCTTCATCCCATAGAGCGCCTTCTTTAACCTGCACACATATGTGGGATACTCTAAATCCTGATAACCTATTAGCTGCTCCATATACACTTCTTCTTGCAATTCACCATGCCAGAAGGCATTCTTAACATCCATTTGCTACAAACTCCAACCTTTGGCTGCCAAGGTAATCACACACCTAACATTTGGCATCCTAGCAACTGGACTGAATGTCTCTTCATAATCTATGCCATGGAACCTTTATATTACTACGAGCTCTCTGTACACCCAATGTCCTGACTGAATGAATGCCAAGCTCATCATCCAAATTCTCTGAACCACTAGAATCTCCATCAAGTCCCAAACGACTGGTAGATGCATCATCACTATCCAGTACTTTCTTCTTTCCTTTGTCCTTCCCTGCAGCACTTATAGATTCACCTAAAGGTAACCAAGGGCTCACTGTAGGTGTAGTACCAGATGATGTTTTTGGTCCACTAAGACTCCATGATTCTTGTTTATCTTTCTAGACATAGCTGTCCTTATCATTATCATCATCCAAAACATCACCAACAGGTGTATACCAACTTCCCATCTCATCAAAGATAACATCCTTGCTCACTCTAAACTCACCTGTTTGATAGGGTTATAACAGCGATACCCTTTCTTCTCTAAAGAGTATCCAATAAAAATATATTTTTCTGCCTTTGGATCAAGCTTATTCCGTAGCTCATCTAGCACATGAATGTATGCAACACATCCAAATACCTTCATGTGCGATATAGCAGGCTTCTTGCCAGTAAAGCATTCTTCAGGAGACATCCCATGAACTGCAGTTGTGGGAGTTCTGTTCATAATGTAAACAGCAGTATGGACAGCCTCAGACAAAAAATATTTGGGCATATTCTTTTCAACCATTAATGCCCGTGCAACTTCTACAATATGCCTGTTTTTTTCTTTCTGCAACACCATTTTGCTATGGGATATACCTGCAAGTAAATTTCCTATTTATCCCATGAGTCCTCAAGAAGCCACTGAACTCATTAGAGAGGTACTCTCCCCCTTTATCTGATCTCAAGCACTTCACTTTTAAGCATGTTTCTATTTCAACAGCTGCCTTACAAGATTTTAAGTGCTCAAACACATCACTATTTTCCTTCATAAAGTATACCCATAGCTTCCTTGAACAATCATCAATAAATGTAACAAAGTATTTGCTGCCACCAAGAGATACATTCTGTGTAGGCCCGCAAACATCTCTATGTACTACATCAAGTATATTTCAACTCACTTCTCTATCATGTGAGAAGGGTTGTTTTGCCTGCTTACCAAACTGGCATGCTTCACAGACTTTATGCAATTCTGCAACTCTAAAAGAGGGCAACCCTGTAACCAATCCTCTAGATTGTATTAATTTCAACCTTTGCACATTTGCATGTCCAATACGTTTATGCCATATTTCAATATCTACAACTACTCCTTTTCCTTTAGCATACATAGCAGCATCCATTGTAGGAATTCCAGTATCTAAAGTGAACATTCGGCCAACTCTACTTTCTTTTGCGACCAACCTACACTTATCATTAAAGTCTTCTACAAATCAACCTTTTGCATTGAATCGGCCTTGCAATCCCTACTCTACCATTTGGCCAACAGGCACTAGATTCTTTGTAATTGATGGCACATATAATACATCTGCCAGACTCTTTGTCTGGCCATCATAAAAGAACAAGGGAACCTTTCCAATGTCAGAAATTGGGTGGCATGAATCATCACCTGTTTGCACATAACCTGGGTTTTGTAAGTCCTGCATCTCTCCAAATCATTCAACATGATTGGTCATATGATTAGATGCATATGAATCAACATACCATACATCATCATGTGTCCCCTTTCCTGTAACTGCATTCATCATATGTTGCATAACAAACAGACACTCATTTTTGTATTCATTTTGTCGTGAAGACAATGCATAGTTTCCTTACTGCAATTTACCACTGTGAATATCATCCTTTTTTGCATAGCAATGGGCTACAATATGGCATGTTTTACCACAATAATGGCAAACAATAGCAGAATTTCTAGAACCTCTATTCTGCCATATACCTCTTCCTCTAGAGCTCCCCCTACCTCTAAAGTTTCCTCTGCCTCTAGAAACCTGCATTTCACCAAACTATTGATTGAACCTATTTTGCTGGTTATCGCCAGCACGTCCCATACCACGGCCTCTTGAAGAGGATCTACCATATCCCCTTCCTAAACTCGAGTAAAATGCTTGGACCATTTTACCATTTCTTTCAGACAAATCACTGTGCTCAATTCATGAAAATATGGAAATGGCTTCCGTACATATACTAAAGTAACAAATGATTTCCATTCCATTCTTTCCATGCTTTTAATTCATCTACAATCGGATGGATGCCCAGCTCTGGCTCCTTTTCTTCACCTGAAACAAACTCATAAAGGCCCTTTCCAATGAGGAAGTTCATCACATGGAACTTCCATGAAGGGTAGTTGTTCTTGTCGAGCTTCTTGATAATGGGATTTCCACTATTCTCTGCCATTATCACAAACAAGGATACAATACAGCAAGCTAGTCTTCTGCAATCTTTCACAACACGTGCACAGCACTACACCAAGCAACCTTTTTCACTGATTGCTCAATAGTACATATAATCTGTAACCTGATTGCAGATAAACCTTATGTTTTCTTCTTGCAAACACCTCAAAATTACAGATTTGCAATCTGTAACCTATGCACGCACTTTTTATCAATACAGCCGAAATCAAAGTATACCTTAAAACTATTGTTTGCAACATTGCGGCTCTAAAACGGGGCCTGAAACGGCCTCAGACGCCCAAAATAACTGTGGGCAAGATCTATAGGGCTTATCTGAAGAATACACAGTGATCTGTTTGCTCACCAATCTCACAGCAATCTGAGATTTTTGCTTAATCCTACTTCTGGTGCCTCCATAGGCACTATCCAAGAGAGAGAGTGAAAGAATGGGAGAGCTTCTTACCTGTTGCTTGCTTGCTCAAACCTTGCTTCTTCTCCTTCACTTCAGCCTTCAAAATCAACCTCTCTCAGTGGCGCGGTTCTGATACCATGTCAAGAATCGCATGGTGGGGAGGCAACACACATTGTATACACAAGAGAAAGCTCACTCGAGATTACAAGAAGAGAGATGGAGGCCAAAACGTTTTCTTACCGTTTTTTCTTCTTCTTCCACACACTATACAATGTACACAAAGTATAGATAAGATACAACATAAAGGAAAGTGGCCTACTAAGCCAAATAGTGCATAACTGACTTTACTAATCGACTGGTGCTATGTCTTTGCCAGCTGTAGGTAGGTGTAACAAACTAAATATAATAAGTGATAAGGCAGTGGCCATGTGAGTATCATAATGATCACCAACGTGCTAAGTGTAGACATGTGGATCCATCTAGCCAAGCGGTCCATTATCAATGTCCGCACGTATTGAGCTTGCCATCTCAACATGGGGTTCTTGCACTTACATGTGGGGGGCTCTCTCTTGTGTCCTATCCACCAAGAACTACACCCAGGCTATGAGATTGTTGGCATCTACCTTGGGTGTAGTGCTTTGGGTAATTGTAATAGCTAGGATAGTCAGCACAAGAGCGGGTGAGATTGGATGAAGCAATCCCTTGTCCCTGCCTTTTGTTAGTGGGGGTAGTATGATGTCTAGCACTTGGGCACTGGTTCCTAGGCCTTCTCCTCTAAAAGGGGTCATGCTGGTAGCCAATTCCTTCTCTAAAAGGGGTCATGTTGGCAGCCAATTCCTCCTCTCTAGAGTGCTACTCCACTAGCATGCGGATGTCCCTAGCCATGTCCTCATCTTCTTTTGTCCTAAGCTCTTCGGCCTCTTCATCTTCCTTTCTTGTTCTCTCCTCTTTGTCTCTCTTAGACTCCTCTTCTATCTTCTCCAATTTATCTTTTTCCTTCCTCCTTTCTTCTTAGTCTTCTTCGACTCTTTTGTGCCTTCAGCAAGTCAGATTTTTCTTTTTTCCTTCTCTCTTCTTCAACCTTCTTTTGGGGATTCTTCTTCTTTTTCTTCTTATCCCCCACTTGGCTAGACTCTGTCTCTCCTGCTCTTGTTCCTCATTCATAGTTCTCTCGCTAGATTATTCCTACTCATGGAAAGGTGACATGTTGGGTGTCTCTCCAACTTATTATTTGCCTTCTTGCACCTCTCCTACTACCTCTTGGATGATGACTATAAATACCCCACCAAGTCCTATGGTTGAGGCCTTTGAGGATGATTCTTTCTTGCCTTAGAGGCCAGGGACTCTCCACCTGCTCTGCTAGTCTTCCACCTATGGCTAGTTCTTTTGTTGAGGTTTTGATCATTTTTTGCACGAAGACATTCAAGTTCACACTTTGTCCAAGCATTTGAATGTGATCCTTTCTAGCATCGGCATGTTGATCTTGCTCATTAGTACATTGTACCTTTGATTGGATGCACCATCTTCACTTGCAACTAAACTTTCAGAAATGGGATACCAGCAAGGCTGATGTCGTCATTGGTGTGGACTAGAATCTTGTCCATTCCCAGCATGTTATACACATCCCTTTTGGGCTGTCTCTTGACTTTGTTGGCCAAGCCTAACACTCTCTCCACCAACTCCGGGCTTAGCTCAACCTCCACCTGGCGGGTTTCCTCTCCTTGCTGCACAATTACAATGCCGTGGCTCTTACTAAAGGTTCAAAGAAATTCCTTGCACTTGCCGTAGTCCAAACTTTCTCCATATGCTTTTGCAGATTGCATCATTCCACAATCTATTTCATGACTTGTTCTTCCATGGCTACATCTTCCAAGTTCAGAACATGCCTGAACTTGAACTAGTTGAAGGTCTTTCTCTCCATTGACAGCCCATACTTTGCTTGTTCCTCTTTCAAGAACGGAAGCTTATTGCTTTTCTCCTGACCTGCCATTGTGGATCCATGTCATAATACCATATCTCCCCATTTGTTTTCTTAAGATATTTCCTTGCAAGAAGGTGAGTAGAGAATGATTGTGCACTTATAGAAAAATGAAATGCTTAAGTATAGAAATATAATTTTGCTTCAAGAAATCTGCACAATCCAATAAAAATCCATGAAATTTTTTCTTTATGTATGTTTTTCCAGTTTTCCTTAAAGTATGTTTTTCCATCTTACCCTCTCCCCCTTGGAAATGAAAAGAATCCTTCCTAGGATTAGAGGTTGAAGGGTTAAGGGTAGTCAACACACATTCACAGTGCTTTACTTCTGCATAAGCCAAGTGTAGAATTGCATGTTGTATTCCAAGTAGGCATGGTAGTCTATATCAAAAGGTCAAATGCTGACGTGTTTATGCATATCAGGACATCTCTTAGAAAGTCACAAAAGGCAATTCGGCTAGCAATATGTATAGTTCCTCCTCAATCAAGACGTAGTCTACATACGAGTTTGTGATCATCTAAAGTCCACCCCGACCGAGTGTTGAGACTGATGGCTAAAACTATGAATGAGGTAGGATCCATGCAAATTGGATCATATTCGAAGGTTTTGATTGCACGTCTTTGCTCAAGGTTGGTCATAATGCGGCAGTCCTCTTATTCCCATTTACGCAAGAATGTAGACTCTGTGTTGGTTAGGGTTTTTAATGCTTCAATTTCTTGGGTTGTGGTGGTATAGATCGTGTTCTTATCATAAGATGTGATGAGTTGTCATTTGCACACTTGCTCGTGAGAGATCTCATTGTTGATTAACTCTTCAGCTAACTATGGGAGCCTTAATGAATATGAATTTAGATTCCTCCTAGGAGCAAGATAGTGAATGCACTTCAGTTGCTAAAGGCTCTTCTAAAAGGCCTAAGTCTAATTTGTCATAGCTTTTAGCAAGCATGGTGAATGTAGCATCTAAGCGTCGAATACAAGTAACCAAGTCGTCCCGCATGTTCTTAGCTAAGTCTGAGGGCCAAGATGAGGATAGATCATAGCTCATAAGAGGGCTTAAGTCCTATAGGAGGTTGGGGATTGATTGGACTAGATAGCTCAGCAGTTGACATCTATGTCTTCTCTGTGGATCCAGAGGGGTCACTTTAGATTCTTGTGCAATAGGTGTGGTTTGCAATTTTTTTTTTGTGCTAATAGATGCTTGTGAGGCTCTTGGAACGCTAGCATTTCTATGTTGAGGTGGTTTGGAGGCAACAAGCTAAGTGTTTGGTTAAAAGACTTGTTGAGGTTGTGCAGACTTAGTGGGTTTGGGCTCTATGGGCTTCACAGCTTGAGTCTTATGTGGCTTTAGCTCCTTAATTCTTGTATTGTCCTATTTAAACAAGTTTTAGGGTTGCATTTGAGTAGTGCCCTTGGTAGTCTTGGCTTTAGGCACCCATATCCAGGTGTCCATCACAGCTTGACCACGCGTCGATGCCTATAATGCTTTTTTGCCTCCTAGGTCTTGAGTATGAGTTTCTAGCTTTGGGAGATCATGTCTAGTTATTTTTAGGTGGAGGACCTTTGCATTTAGGTACCCATTTGAATTTGGGCTCATTGGCTTTGGTTGCACTCTCACTTGCATGCTGGGCATTGAGGCTTGGTGGGTTGTGACAAGTCATGACTCCCCTCCTTAGGCTTGATTATAGGTTTCTCTATCGGTGGCTTTGCAGCTTTAGTGGTGTTGCTGCACTGTCCTTGCTGAAAGTCGGTTTATGCATACATTGCTGATGGCAAGGTGAATGGGCTATTTTAGTAATACAATGAGGATGCAAAGGTAATTGCAAGTGGTGATGAAGAATGGATTCGGGCAATTTGACAAACTGGCCAAAGGAGGGTATGAGGTCATTGGGATGGAATAGGAAGGTCTTCTTAGCGTCTATGACTCTGATGTTGGGAATCTTAGGGAAATTGTATCTACCATGAACCTGTTCATTATAGTTCTTGCCATGCCGATGTGGATAAGGACTTGGAACTGGGTTCATATGGGCATGATCACTAGCATAAATGAAGGCTTCCCATGCCAACTGATCATTTTCTAGGATGGAATACCTCCACTCTGGTTGTACTAGTCAAGCTTCTTGCATATTCATGTCAAGATGTTGGCTTTTGATTTGAGTGGGGTGACAAGATTCTCTGAAGGCATCCATATCCAACTATGTTGCCCAGTTTTCTACTATGCTGGCGGCTGCTCAAATGCAAAATCTTACAGTTTGTGGTGGCATCAACTCCCTAAACCTAGCTTATTTACTTATTTTGAGATCAAATAGTATTGATTCCAACTGGTACTTCTGTACTACCATCTCAGGATCCTCTTGCTCTTCTTATTCTGGTAGTTCAAGTGGAGGAGGCTGATATTCCATTGTGTAAGTTTCTCGTTTGACCACCAAGACCCATAGACCACTTATTGCTTCAAGTGTTTCAAGCCGAGCGCAATGGCTACCTCTCACGTAGTCATACATTCTCTCACACCTACTAGTTTAGTTGATTTACCTCCATGCTCGATTGAGTTGTCTCCTCCTTCAAGCACTCCGATAGCTCCACGATCCAAGATGCAACCTTAAGTATGCTCGATCCTCAAGCTCCAAACTCCATGCTCCATTACATTTCCGCACGTGAGACAAGAGAAGAGAAGAGAAGAAGAAGAGAGGAGAAGATGGAGAGCTTCTACACCATGGTCCCTCCCCCTCACACACTCACTCCCTCTCTCTCAAACACAAGCTCAAGCAAGCAAAAACAAGAAGAAGAAGAAGATTAGAGAAGAGCTATTTTTGGCCACACACAAGAATGATGTTCTCTATTCCCTTTTTGAGTTTTTATACATGCCCTCCTTCTCTTTTGGGAACCCATCCCTTTTTACATGACTGACCATTTTAGCCAAGGTCTTCTTTCCTTATTTATTTTCTCTTTTCATAGTTCTTTCACCTGTGCCTATCTACATTCACAAATTACATAGGAGGGAGCCTAGCACTCTTTTACAAAATGAATTACAATGTGTCCCTAGTGCTTTCTTTGCTAGAATATTCGGTGTACTCATTATTGTGCACTTCCTTTTGTATTAAGGCTTTCCTACTTTTTTCTAAGCTTGCTTTTCTTTTCTATTTTTCTCACCTTGGGATGTCTTCCATTTTTTACTTTTGGATCTTCCATTTTTTGTTGAGATATCGAGCTCCACTCGTGATACGCCAGGGTGACCGTTGTGTATTTATGTCATCGACTTGTCAGTTGCAGACGCGGTTGGTACACCGCCCATGAATAATAGCTACATGATAGCTATCCTTATCTACTCTAGTTCGTGGCTCAGTTAGTATGCCACCTTAGTTAGTTGAGTTTGGTTTGAGACCCATATATAGGGTTCTTCTATTTCTTTGTATGAGAGTTCTTTTGGCTTACACAACTAAGAAGAGAAGAACTGTTTTCAGCCTCCACCCTTGTGTGTCTTCCCCCATTGTGCAAGCAAGAAAGCTACAAGTGAGACTCCTTCCTTCTCTCCCACAATCTTGACATGGTATCAGAGCCTTGTTCGTGGTAAGGAGCTCAAGAAAGCAAGCCAAGCTCGCGGTGGTCTGGTAAGAGGAGCAGTGTTGCTTTCATTTTCTGTTTTGGGAGCAGATCTCTGCAGGTAGCACAGCCGAAAATTGCAGGAGTGCATTGTCTCAGGTTGAGACGCCCTTCGCAGTGAAGCAAGAGGGCAATATATTCTGCGGGGCAGGGCTTTAGCCCTTGGCGACCTTGTTTTTTTTTATTTGAGGCCATTTCGAGGCCTGTTTTGGAGGCGGAAGTTTTCTGCACGCACTCAAGAAAATGCCCAGTTTTATGCTGTGCAGCCACTGTTCTACAGGTCGGTGAAAAGTTTCTGTAGAAATTGCATCGTATGCTTGTGCGCAGAGACATTGGGAGTTACAGAATCATCCCTGTTGCCTGTTGATGAAAAATTGTCACTAGGAAGTGACTGTGTGGTCAAATACCACTTTCGTCAATTTTGCAGATTTGCCTTTGTGAGGCTGAAGCTGTGCTGTTTGCAGTGACAAAATTTTTTACAATGTTCTGTAATGGCATCTGATTCTCTCTCACAGATTGTTACTGAAAAGCTTGACAAGAACAACTTCCAAGCATGGAAGTTTAGAATGACGAATTTCCTTATGGGAAAAGGATATTGGGAATTTGTTGCAGGAAATGAAGAAGAACCAGTTCTTCCTGATGTTCCCAATCAACAGCAAATGCAAGCATTTAAAGCATGGCATGAGAGAGACATGAAAGTTATGTACTCGTTGTCTATCAACATTTCAGACTCTATGATTGTGCATATTCAGGATGCAAGTACGCCAAAGGAGGCATGGGATACTTTGTCAAAGATGTATAGCACAAATACACAAGCCAGAAAAATGCAGCTCAAGCAAGAGTTGCACAATGTGCAAAGAGAAAATATGAGCATCAATGACTACCACATGAAGGTGAAGAAGATTACAGATGCACTTGCTTCCATTGGGTCGCCAGTGGAAGATGATGATTTAGTTTCTGTGACCTTGAATGGTCTAGGAAAGGATTATGCACAGTTTCGGACATCCATTTCAGTTCGTGAAAGATTTCCTGATTTTGAGGAGTTGATTGCTCTTCTAATTTCTGAGGAGCAGAGAAATGGTGGTGCATCTTCTTCAGGAGGAACTTCAAAAGAAACTGTCTTCTACTCAAATGCTGGAAGAGGTAGAGGCAGAGGTAGAGGAGGCCGATTTGGAGGCCGTGGTAGAAATCAAAATATGCAGCAAACTCAAGAAAACCAGTCCTATGGAGGAGGACGTGGTAACTCTAGAGGCAGGGGGAGCCAAAGAGGTCGTGGTGGATGGCAAAGAGGCCAAAATGCAAACAGTAATGTTGAATGCTACTATTGTGGTAAAATGGGTCATATGGCTAAAGACTGCTATAAAAAGCAGAATGACATCATGAATGGAAAACTGCAACAAGGAAATTATGCATCTTCTAGTAGACAGGATGATGACAGAAATGAGCATTTGTTTATGGTGCAGCACATGAACAATTCTGTGACAAGTGCAGAAGAAAGCAACGATGTGTGGTATGTTGACTCAGGTGCATCAAACCACATGACAGGTCATGCAGAATGAATGGAGGATGCAAGGAAAATGGAAAAACCAGGATTTGTGGAGACTGGTGATGATACTGCACATCTGATTGTGCAGATTGGAAAATTTCCTTTGTCTATGCAGGATGGGAAAAAGAAATACCTGTCCGATGTATTTCATGTCCCGAATATCACCAAGAATCTGGTTTCTGTTGGTCAAATGGTTGAACAGGGCTTGCAGGTCAGATTTAATCCTCATGGATGCTTTGTTGAGGATATGAAAAATAAAGGTCACTTGATAGCAAAAGGAAAGAAGAAGAGCAGAATGTTTACGTTGGATGCAGACATGTCTGAATTGAGTGCAGCAATGTTTGCACATGGGACCGTGTAGTTGCAGATATTGATATCTGGCATAAACGTATTGGTCATGTTAATGTACAGTGACTTAAATCAATGCAGGCCCAAAATATTGTTGCAGGATTGCCTAGATTCAAGGTTGCAGAAATGCATAAGGTATGTGAAGCTTGTCACTTTGGAAAACAGGCAAGGAAACCATTTCCTAGACATGTTCAAGAGAGCAAGAAGCCATTGGAATTAATCCACTCTGATGTGTGGACTACTAAAGCTGCGTCTCTTGGAGGCTGTCATTATTTTGTCAGTTTTATTGATGACTATAGCAGAAAAGTTTGGGTGTATTTTATGAAAAAGAAAAGTGAAGTTTTTGGGCATTTCAAAACTCTTAAAGCTATGGTTGAAAAAGAAATAGGCCTGCAAATAAAATGCCTAAGGTCAAATGGAGGGGGAGAGTACCTCTCAAATGAGTTTGCAAGGTTCTTGCAGGAGCATGGCATAAAGCAGCAATATTCATGCAGTCATACCCCATAGCAAAATGGAATTGCAGAAAGAAAAAACAGACATATTGGAGAGGTGTCTCGTGCCATGCTCAATGAAAAAGACCTGCCAGATTTTTATTGGGCTGAAGCAATTGCTACAGCAGTCTACATAATGAACAGGACTCCCACTGCAGCAATACATGGAATGACTCCAGAGGAGAGGTATACTGGTAGGAAACCAGATATTTCTCATTTGAAAATTTTTGGTTGCATTGCCTATGTACATGTGCCAGATGAGTTGAGATCCAAGTTGGATCCAAAAGCTGAGAAGTGCATCTTTATTGGTTACTCTCTGCAGCAAAAAGGGTATAGATGCTATAACCCTTCTACTCGTAAGTTTACAGTGAGCAGAGATGTTGTTTTTGATGAGATGAGTAGCTGGTATAAACCAGTAAATGTGATTGATGATGTAGATGCACAAAATGGTAATACTACATAGAATTCACAGCAGTAGTCACAAAATATTAGTGGACCTGGAGCGTCCTCTAGCAGTGGTTCACATTCTTCGCCATGGATAGGCAGATTGAGATCAGGAGAATCTTCTCAAAGTAATGCAAATAGTGGTATGCAGGTATCACGAAAAGGAAAAGAGAAGGTTGATCAGCCCATGTTTGATGTGAATGCAGGTCACTCTTATGTGGATGGTGAATCCAGTGGCTCAGAACAGAGCATTGATGATGAGTTGGGTATTCCTTCTATCGTTACACCTGGAGTAAGGAAGACCAGGGATGTTTTGAGAGCACCTGGAAGTGAGCCTACTTTGCGTAGGTCTACCAGAGCTAGGTATCTTGTGGATAGGCTGAAATATGATGGATTTACAGCCATTCACTATGCATATATGGTCAAAGTGATACATGAACCAGAACCCACTTCTTTTGAGCAAGCCATGGGAAAAGAAAAATGGGAGAAAGCCATGGATGAAGAAATGGATGCCTTGGAAGCAAATGCTACATGGGAGTTAGTACCTTTGCCTAAAGGTAAGAATGCAATTGGCTGTAAGTGGGTTTATAAGGTGAAGCACAATGCAGATGGTTCTGTGAACAGATACAAGGCAAGATTAGTAGTCAAGGGGTATGCACAAACATATGGCATTGACTATGAAGAAACATTCAGTCCGATTGCAAGGATGGCAACCGTTAGAGCAGTCATTGCTATGGCTGCATCAAAGGGATGGTCTTTACATCAGATGGATGTAAAGAATGCCTTCTTGCATGGTGATTTGCAAGAAGAGGTCTATATGGAGCAGCCACCAGGATATGTGCATGCTGTTCATCCTGAGTTTGTTTGCAGGTTGAAGAAAGCCTTGTATGGCTTGAAGCAAGCACCTAGAGCATGGTCTGACAAGATAGGGCAGTATCTTGTCACTATTGCCTTTCAGATTTCCAAGGCAGATTTCTCACTTTATGTGAGAAAAACAGAGAAAGGTATTATGCTACTTGTCATTTATGTTGATGATTTGATTATGACAGGTCACAGTGATGAAGATATCCTTCATGTGAAAATGCTATTGAAGTAGAAGATTGAGATGAAGGATTTGGGAGAGCTGCGTTATTTCTTGGGCATTGAGGTGATTAGATCACCAAGTGGGATACAGCTCTTGCAGAGGCAGTATGGATTGGACATGCTGTCCAAATATGGGATGACAAGCTGTAAGCCTATTTCAGTTCCTTTGGAGCAGAATGTGAAGCTGAGCGCAGATGCAGGTGAGCTTCTGGAAGACCCTACTATGTACAGACGCATAGTAGGAAGTTTGATTTATATGACTATTACCAGGCCAGATTTGAGCTATGCTGTTGGATTGGTAAGTCAATTTATGCAAGCTCCAAGGAAATCGCATTTGGATGCAGCTAGACACATACTCAGGTATGTGAAGTCCACATTGCAGTATGGACTATTTTATGAGACTGGGGTTCAAATACAGCTGCATGGATACACTGATGCTGATTGGGCTGGTAGTATTTCTGATAGACGATCTACCAGTGGATATGTGTTCTCTTTTGGGAGTGCTGCAGTCACTTGGAGCAGCAAGAAACAGCCTACAGTTTCCTTGTCAAGCACTGAGGCTGAGTACAGGGGTGCAGACACCTAACATAACTGAAAGCATCCTAGAATATCAATGGCCACCAATATCTAGTGCAAAGAGCTTTCTTGTTGGTAAGTCATTTAGCAAATTGTGCCCCACATGCTGAATCATTTCATTCCTTAAGAATGAATGGTGCCTCATCAGGTACTACACACCAGCGACCACGATAAATCTTGTCCTCAACTTTTGGATATAAGACACCACTATAATTAAAAAGTGTAGTGCTTGCTACTTAATCTTTCTCTTCTCAAACTTTGATAGAGCAACCCCAATCCCCCTATAGATAGATAATGATGATGAAGGCGATGGGGGCGGCAGCCTGGCGACGGCAACTCTCTGGCGGCGGGAAGCTCCTCACGGTGGGTAGCACGATCTCCCCCAGGCTTGGGACGTGGGGTTTATATGGGAGGAGGGTGGGGGGGGGGGGGGTAGCCACACAAGTAGAAGGTTGCATGCCTCCTCCCCATGCCCTTCCACCACTCAAGCTCCACACATACTCCCTCTCCCTACCATGCAACGGCTGAAGGGGAGGGAGTTTAATGTAAAAAAGTTTGCAATTAATTCATTATCTTATTTTGTCCCTTGAAGGGGTGTTCCCACATGGGCTACGGTTTTTAGCCACGATCTCTTATGCACAACACAGGCTAGAGTTTGTTAGTGCACGAAGAAGGAGCACTTAACCCAAGATTTTTCTATTGCGGGATTACTTTGAATTGCTTTTGCGCGAGGTCTAGAGTCATTAATATTTCGTTGCGAAAATATTACAGCTTTTGATCACCTTATCATTGTTTATCTTCTGCAACCTTGGGCCTTCAACAAATGAATTCACATGGCATCTGTTCCTCTAAGCCTCAAGAGAAGGCAATTCACACTTTAACACAAGAAACACTTGATGGCCTACAAGGCTTCAAACCTCCTATCACATGTAACAAGGTACCAAGAATTTTGACATTGCATCCAACTTACAGTGAGAAAATTCATGTGCATCAAAAATATGGTTTCCAATTTTTGTAGAGAAACATCTTAGAAGAACTACCTGGGGGTTGCATTCTAGCACTTGCTCCTAGAATGAGAAAGGCAATTCTAGTCATTGCTTTCTTGCATAGTTTCTTGACAACCTACCTTGATGAAAGGCCTTTGAACATTGCACCCAAAGAGATGATAAATGTTTGGCAAATGAGGTTTTAAAAAAATCATGAAAGACAGAGGATATTCTAGTGCTCAACCTCTATGATATCAACACCTAAGCACATGGATTAAAGCTTGGGGTAATGATACTAGATGAGAGGCACTTTCCCTATAATAAAGAATCTAAAATTCTAGAAGGCCTTTTACAAGTGCAAACCAAAAGGCGTGTGTTGATGTTTGGGACCCTACTTTAGAATGACTTCGATGAATTGTTCAACCTATTTCATCTTGTAAGGATACATTTTTTGGAGGGCTTCTTGGACTAAGCTAGCTTGGTTGATTTAATTGTCATCCTTGATCTCAATCAAGTGCAAAGAGAGACCCTTGCAATAGTAGGAGCCACAATTGATTCTACAATTTTTAGGCTGGAAAAATGTAACTGTAATGATTTGCATACATCCTTCTCAGTGTTGAGTCTATCTTGATGCAATATAATATGCAACAACCCTCAGAAGAAATTGTTGGCAAGGCTAGAGCACTAAGCAATCACATGATTTTTTTCAAGTGTAATTTACTCAAGTGAACTTCCATGCTTAGTCACAAAATACGCTGTCGTATTGCTGCGCATTCGAGGTGTGTAAACCACCCAAAAGTTGTGCGTGTGATTTGATACTTTGTACATACTTAGTTGTTATGTTTGCTCTTTCATTCTATGCTGAAGACAGAGAAGAACAGGGATTTTTTTTGATATTTTAAGATATGCCGATTATGGGTTTTGTGAGGAAGTACTAAACTATTTCCAAGAGATGCAAATCGAAGTACATTGGAGGATAAATATGCCAAATGTGGGAGTTTGCTTGATGTTCAGCACATGTTTGACTGCATACCATAATGTAATGAGTATTTTTTGGAGTTTCCTTATCCTTGGCTATGTTGACAAGGGAATTCAGCTATTTGCGTCCATGACGAGGGTACATGACACTATGGTGGACTTACTAGGATTTTGGCTTGGCAAATGGGAACAACATTAAGCCTATTCCTTTTCATTTGTGAGCAATACACCACATGTAGAGTATTGTAGCAAATACTGAAGGCAAACAAGCTGATGCACGTGCGAGTTATCCTGCTTTAGGTGAAAGAATCAAAAGGTTGCAGAGGATGGTAAACATATACTTGGTAACACTATTTCTACTAGTTGTAACGGAACTGCAAAAGAATTGCCAAGGATAGAGTCTTTAGAACAAGGGGATAAAGAAGATGTGGATCAGGCTGGAAAGAAAAAGCTTTTGAGCTATTTTTTAAAAGGAGGTATTTTGGGCGGGACGAACAGGCTGAAACAGGAGAGAGAGGGAAAATAGAGGAAGGAGGAAAGAAAATAGACAAGGAGAAAAATAGACGGGGGAAGCAGAACAGAGTATAGGGGAGAAGGGGAATACGCAGGTTTTATTGTTTTTTTAATGAACTTCATGAAGAAAGAAAAGCACATGGCAATTGAGGTCTGAAAGCCGCAGCCTCTCCGTAACCGATGGCATCCCAACATTCCCCCCTATGGTTCAAGTGGCAGCCGGCGAGATCTTCCGCGTAGAGATACTTAATTGGACTGGAGGTCAAATTGCAAACAATGATTCTGCTGAAGATGTCAAACACATAGATCTCTCCCAGGAGACGAATGGGGATTTACAGGCACTTTTGACCGAGGGAATGGTGGTGGTTTCTTGACTGACCACTTTCCTCATGCTATCAAGGCAATTTGGTATTTTGAGGGAATTTACGCACATTCTCGCCATATCCCTGGTGTTCGCTTCCCAGGTCTGAAGGCTGCTGTGACAGAGGTGACAGAGGACGAAGACATTGCTGTGACAAAGGTGATGGAGGACGAGGTGACACAATTGAGGGAGTCGACGGCATTGAACGGGAGGGAACAAAGTCGATTATGGTATTGCTACAAGGGCAGTAGAAGAGCGAGTCAAAGCGGAAGAATCGAGCTTATTGTTGATGAAAACGAAAAAACAACTTCAGTGGACTCTGCTGCTCACTGCAGGCAAACATAGATCTTCATCATTGGCATCGAGATTTGCAAGTTCTAGGTCCTCCTTCGCGGCCGTGGCTTGCATGATCATGTCGTTCGATTTGGATATGATCACAATACGTTTCTCAGTAACTGTATCATCCAAATATATGGCCACTGTGGGTGTGTTGAAGACGCCCAGTCGGTTTTTGACAACCTAACCGTTCCTAACACCTACTCTTGGAATATTTTGACCAACATCTATTTGCAAAATGGCAGGGTTCATGATGCCCGGAGCTTGTTTGGAAGGATGCTTCGTCATGATGTGGTTTCATGGAACACCATGATTTCTATCTGTGCTCAAAGCAGTCTTGAGTATGAGGCCCTCGAAATTTTCTGGAGCATGCATCTGGAAGAAGCTGAACCTGATCGTGGAACTTAAATCTACATCCTGGATGCATGTGGCAATGTCAAGGCCTTAGACGAGGGAAAGGAAGTTCATTCTGCTGTCCTCTCCAGTGGATTTGAGCACGACATTGCCATCAGCAACACCCTCATTCACATGTATGGAAAGTGCAAAAGTCTTCTCAATTGCAGAGGTTGACAAGACTATGTATTGTAGATAAACTCCATGGGTTTCACCAAGGTTTACCATTTGAATACTAGCAGTTATTGATTATGGACAGTATGGAATGTTGAGGCTTTTCTAGACTTTAACTGAATACAATAAGCTTCTGGTTCCGCACATTCAAGTTGCTGTTAAACTAGACACGGTTTTTGTGCTTCTTGTAAGGACAATCTCAGATTGACTAGTTAAGCAAAGTCAAGTTAAAAGAACTGGCTATTTGAATACAGAGAATGGGATCTTTTCTTCTCTAAAAGACACCAACAAAGATAAGGCATTGAACAATAATGTGGAATGCGTATGCTGGAAATGCCCGTCCTCTTCGCATATTTGTTGAACTTCTATCCTGAAATTAGTCAAGGTCTTCTGTAGACACGACTTTTCTTTGCTCTCGAAACCCTTCGACATCTTTGGTGAACCCAACGTGAAAGCGTCGCAGAAGTTTCAGGATGGGAGACACTTCAGCCTCTATTTCAGCTTCTTCTTCAACTTCAGCTGCGTCTACTTCAGCTCCATCTATGACTGCTGCGTCAAGTACTTCAACGGAGGATCTAAAACAGATTTTGCAGAATATGTCCATGTATATGCAGCTCCAAAATCAGCAAACACAAATGTATATGCAGCAGCAACAACAATTGCATCAACAACAGTTGTCTCAGCAAAGGCAACTCTATTCGGAGCAGGAGAATGCAAACAGCGCGACTAAGTCTATTGAAGCAGTTGAGAGTGAGAAGAAGCTATTTGACGGGCGGAATGTTTCAGCATATTTGAAGACATATGAGATCAAGATGGGGTTTTTTGGAGTTCCTGCTGGACTTATGAGTAAGTACTTCCTTCGTCTTGTCACACCTGCTTTGAGAACAAAAGTGACTGATTTGTTTATTCAAAATACACATTGACAAGATTTTAAGAAGGCACTAAAAGAAGAATACTTCCTTGAGGACTTTGGTATGGCTACTCGACGGTCATTCCGAGAGTGGGTCTACATGCCAAACAAAGGTCTTGCTGCTTCGGAGTTGATTCGAGAATTTGAAGAGAGGTATAGTCAGCTTTATGCCATTGAACAAAGAGCATTGGATGTTGAAAAAGTTGAGCTTTTCTTGCAAGCTCCAGATCCTGCTCTTCAAGAAGAATTGGGAGAGCTTCTTGAAGATCGCACGAAGCCTATGGGTCTTAAAACTGATTGGCAGGATGCTCAGGATGCAGTCTCGACTTTGACCAAGAGGAGGATATGGAAGACTCGCCTACAGAATGGTTCCATGACACCTACACCATCATCTGCTCCTATGCCTACTTCTATCCCTGTTATTTCTTCTCCTCCTCAGCCAGTTTCTTGGCCTATGCCAGTGCCTACTGTTTCTACTCCACCTATTCCTCCTGTTCCACGACCGATGCCTACACCTTCTGCTCCAAAACCATCCGCTCCATCGGTGCCTACTTCTCTTGATAACATAATCAAAGGTATCACAGATTTGACACTTGAGTCAGTCAAAGCGGAGTTGGTGGGTAAGTTGAAGGAGCAGTTTGCTTCAACTGCGCCTGCTACTTCTTCTAGTGCTCCTATTGCACGTAGGAGTGCTCCTAGTGCACCTAGGAGAGATCGGAGATGTATTTGGTGTGATAGTACGGAGCATCAGCATTGCAGGGATTGTGACTCTTTCCAGGATGCAAGGAGGCAGAATTTGGTATATTGGGGGCAAGATGGTAAGATTTGGTTGATTGAGACAGGAGCTCCACTTGCTACCAATTTTGGTAAAGGTGGAATGAAGAAGTTAGTGGAGGACATGGCTGCGCGTACTTCTTATGTGACGGCTAGAGGTGATGCTTCTGCATATGGAGTACAGATTGAGAAGGGATCGGAGACTCAGTCCGCACTATGGACTTATGCTATGGAGACTGCAAACAAGGGGAAAATTCAGCAAACTGTTTTGACTAGCGCTGGCTCTAGCATCAGATTAGAGACAGGATGGGACTCGCCTATTGACAGGTATTCTATTTATGCTTATTTGGCTAAATCTCATGGTGCAGATGTATTTGTTGAGGAGAAGCGTAAGAGGGATGAAGAAAATCCAAGTGCAGCTAAGAAGACTAGAGGGGGTGAGTTTGTTACTCCACCTACTGCAGGACCGTCTTCAAGACCAGGGCCAGATCGACAGATGGAGGATGCTCAAAAGAGAGAAAAGAGGCAAGAGCCTAGAGAGAGAAAACAGCCAGGATTCAGATTGATGTCCGATATTGAGACATATACAGACATGAAGAAAATCTTTAATGATAAGATACTTGGCAGTGAGGTGACTTTCACTATTTCCGAGATTTTGGGCATCTCAAAAAGAGAGTTTCAGGATCAGTTTCAGGAGGTCCTGAAGAGGAAAAGACATGCATTGGCTACCACTGATACACAGGGAGTTTTGATTGGAGAGTTGGATGAGGATGATGATGAGGTTATGGTTGATAATGCTTCTGTTTTGCCGTAGGTAGAGAAGAGGGTTCAGCCTATGCATTATGCTGAAATTGATGAGCCTGTTTTGATACCGCGTAGTCACTTTTCGCGGAGCCATTGGGCTAGAGCAACCTCAGAGACGATGGTAAAGATTGGAGAGAAACAGGTGCCTTTTGTTGCATTGGTTGATCATGGTTCAGAGATTAATCTCATTGTTCGTGGAGTTTATGAGAGTAACAGATGGCCTATGGATGTAGAGCATGGGTGGCGTATGAGAGCTGCCAATAACACTGCAGGTGATTTATATGCTACTTGCCCTAGTGTCAGGGTTTCTATTGGTGATGTAGAGGAGGATTTTCATTTCTTTGTGCAGGATTCATGCTCGTATCCCATAATTCTTGGACAGCCATTCATTACAGAGATGCGCATGGAGACAAAGGTCATGGATGATGGATCTGCTTATGCACGGATTCGCAGTAAAGATGGTATGAGAGCAGTTCAGTTTATGACTGTATGTGTGAATCATGTTAGAAACAGGGATACTCTCAGAGATGCACCCTTACCCACTGTGAGGGATTCGGGTTTTCATTAGGTACCGCCGTTTCGCGAGACGACGGTGGTACAGAGGAGAGGAGATTGGAGTTCTCGCCTCCTGGCAGCAGTGTTTTCTCCTCCGGTTATGTTGGGATTTCAGCAAACAGTTCAATGAGCTATCAGAGGACTTCTAGATTGTCTAGAGCTACCAGGCAGTATATATGCAGGAAGGAGAAAAATTTGAAAAATGCAGGAATTTTGGAGGATGATGAGCACATAGATGGTATATATGACAGTGTGATTTGTGCAGATACGATGACAGAGATGGGAGATATGCTGAAAACTGATATGCTGAATTGTCATGGTAATGTATTAGTGCAGTCCCTGGACATGTTTCATGAAATTGCAGATTTTATGTCACAGATTGAGTCAGAGGCTGAGGTAACTCAGCAAAGAGTGTTGAGTGCTGAAGAAATTCAGCAAACAGAGTTTCCAGCTGGTTATGATCAGCTTTCAGAGAGACAGAGGGCTGAAAATTTTCAGCCAACAGAGTTTACTGCTGAAATATTTCAGCATTCAGAGTTTGGGGCTGTTCCTATGTAGTCCATAGAGCAGAGGGCTGAGAATATTCAGCCATTGGAGTGCAGAATTGCTGATTTACAGCAAGGTTTATGTAATGCAGAAGAGCATAATGAAGCCAGGGTTGACACGAAATACAAAACTATAGATAAGAAGGTGAAGCCGGTTGCTGTACCGCTTCCACTTGACAGTGATCAGCAAATAGAAAGGGCTGCTAAACAGCAAATTTTGAGGAATCCAGAGCATATTGGTCATAAATTTTCAGCAGAGACACTTGCTGAATTGAAAATAGGAAATGGTGATTTCTTGTTACCCATGGAGAAGCAATGCTTTCAGGAGATGCTTGAGCGTCATGGAAGGGGATTTGCTTTTGTCCCACATGAGATTGGATGTGTGAATCCTGATATTGTTGCTCCTATGGTCATCTTTACTATTCCTCATATCCCATGGAATCTCCGACCTATTCCAGTGCCTAAAGCACACTTGCCAAAGCTGATTGATTTATTGAATGAGAAAATCAGGATGGGAATCCTTGAGCCTTCATCTGCACCATACTCAAACAGGTGGTTTACAGTTCCAAAGAAGAATGGTACTCTTCGATTTATTCAGGACATGCAGCCAGTAAACAGAGTTACTATCAGGAATGTTGGTATAGGTCTAGTTGTGGATGAGTTTGCAAAGGCATTTGTTGGACGTGCCATCTATTCTTTGGGTGATTTGTATTCAGGTTATGATCAGTTTCAGCTGGCTTTGGAAAGCAGGGATATAACCACCATGAGAACTCCTATTGGGCTTGTAAGGATGTGCACCTTGCCTCAAGGTGCCACTAATTCTGTTGCGCATATGATGAATGCCATGCATAAGGTCCTTCGTGATTACATACCTCAGCTTACTATGCCTTTCTTGGATGATGTGCCCATTAAGGGGTGTGCAGAAGAAGAGAAGAATGAGAGCCTAAATGAGCAGGGATGCAGGTACTTTGTGGCTGATCATATTTCAGCATGTGAGAAGATTTTGGCCAGGTTAGAAGAAGTGAACTTGACACTTTCAGGGCAAAAATCTGTTTTTGGAGTGAATGAGGTTGTCATTGTTGGGCATATGTGTGGATATTATGGCAGGAAACCCTCACCTGATAAGGTGAATGCTATAGGCAAGATTGCAGAGTATTGTTCTACCACTTCAGAGGTACGGAGATTCATTGGTGCTTGTGTGTTTTATATGATTTGGATACCTCATTTTGCACACATTGCAGATTGTTTGTATCAGCTACTTCGAAAGGGGCAAAAATTTTATTGGGATGAGAGCCACACTAGAGCCATGCGGAAATTGAAGAAGTTATTGCAGAATGCTCCTACTCTCAGGAAAGTGGATTATAATTGTGATAGGCCTATTGTATTGACAGTTGATACTAGTCCAATTGGCATAGGTTGGGCTGTGGGTCAAGATGATGCAGATGGAAATAGGTATGCTATTCGGTTTGGGGCGAAAGTCCTAAACGAGAGGCAGAGGAGATATCCGCAAATCAAGAGGGAGTTATTGGGGATTGTGACGGCTCTCAAATGTGACAAGGAGTACTTTATTGGAGCTTCAGTTGTGGTAGAGATAGATTGCTTGCCATTGATTGGTATGATCACAAGTTGCTCTACTCCGGATATAGCCATGTTGAGATGGATTGCATACATCAAGTCATTAAATCCGGAATTTAAACACATAGCAGGGAAGGATAATCCAGTGGCAGATATGTTGTCTAGAGCCAGGTATGATGATGAGGAGACTCTACTTGCAGAAGAGGATGATGCAGAAATTTCAGCCACTATGGTTGATCATGTTTGTCATGTTTATGATATTGTGGCTTTCACAGAAGAGCTCTATGTTGGAGATTGGTTGCAGATTGGCAGGTACCTTAGTACACTAAGCAAAAGAGATGAATGGACAGATGAAGAGTTCAAGAAGATTAGAAGGAAAGCCTATGGTTATTTTCTCAAGGACGGATTTCTTTGGAAGCATCCGAAGAAAAGAGGCGGATTACCTTTGCGGGTTGTCTGCGATAGAGAGTCACAGTTACAGGTGATGAGGGAGTTTCATGAGAGTCCTTGGGCTGGTCATAGAGGAGTATGGGCTACTTATGAGAAAATAAAGGAGAAATATTGGTGAAAAGGCATGTACAGAGATGTTTCTCACTTTGTTGAGACTTGCAGAGACTGCCAGATGTATTCAGTTGTGCGTCATCGAGATGAGCTTCATCCGACCTATCCACTATGCATTCATTATAAGTGGGTAGTTGATTTGGTTACCATGCCTATGGGTCTATGGCAGATGAGATACATTGTTTTGGCTAGAGAGGATCTTACCAATCATGTTGAGGGTAGATCTTTGAGAACGAAGACCACTAGTACAGTGTGTAAGTTCTTATTGGAGGAAATTTTCTGCAGGTATGGTTGTGTGGGTAAGATCACTGCGGATCGTGGTGAATTGGATGCAGATGAAGCTAGGGAGTTTTTCTCTCAGCTAGGAATCAAATTGGCTCTAACCACAACATATAATCCAGAGGGAACTGGAAAGAGTGAAAGAGGGCATTCGCCAATAGTGAAAGCATTAGCCAAAGCATGCAGAGGACGGATTGGAGAATGGCCGAGACTTCTACCATTTGCTTTATGGGCTGATCGTACGATTCATAGTGTTACTACAGGATATATGCCTACAGAGTTGATGTATGGTCAGAAACCTGTTATGCCGATTGAGACTTGTGCTTTGACTTGGTCAGTTTTACCATGGCAGGAGGATTTGACGAGAGAGGAGCTCTTAGCTCTTCGGATTCGACAGTTGGAGAGGAGACCTGAGGATATTCAGCTAGCTATTGATAGGTTGAAAGTTGCTAGACTAAGGAACAAGGACAAGTTTGATAGCAGGCATCGCTTGCGGCCTAGAGCAATAGAAGAGGGAGATTGGGTATTGGTCTTTGATAGCAGCCTTGAAAATCAGCATACTGCACTTCGAAAGATGGTGAAAAGATGGTTTGGGCCATACATAGTCAGACATGTCTTTGATAATGCAACATATGAACTGACACAATTGGATGGGACAGTGCTTAGAGTGCCTATTGCTGGAAAAAGAATCAAGATTTTCAAGAAAAGAGATGATGAGGATTATGCATTGGAAGAATTTTTGAGAGAAGAGCAACGTCAAGAAACTCCAATGGAAGAGACGGATGATATGGCTGGATATCTTGTTGATCTACCGGAAATGCATAACGAAGAGATTGATTTGTTTGTGGATCTTGATGATAATGATCATGGGTAGTTGGCCCATCCGGAGGATGCGCAGGATTAGAGGGGGTGGATGTCGTATTGCTGCGCATTCGAGGTGTGTAAACCACCCAAAAGTTGTGCGTGTGATTTGATACTTTGTACATACTTAGTTGTTATGTTTGCTCTTTCATTCTATGCTGAAGACAGAGAAGAATAGGGATTTTTTTTTATATTTTAAGATATGCCGATTATGGGTTTTGTGAGGAAGTACTAAACTATTTCCAAGAGATGCAAATCGAAGTACATTGGAGGATAAATATGCCAAATGTGGGAGTTTGCTTGATGTTCAGCACATGTTTGACTGCATACCATAATGTAATGAGTATTTTTTGGAGTTTCCTTATCCTTGGCTATGTTGACAAGGGAATTCATCTATTTGCGTCCATGACGAGGGTACATGACACTATGGTGGACTTACTAGGATTTTGGCTTGGCAAATGGGAACAACATTAAGCCTATTCCTTTTCATTTGTGTGCAATACACCACATGTAGAGTATTGTAGCAAATACTGAAGGCAAACAAGCTTATGCACGTGCGAGTTATCCTGCTTTAGGTGAAAGAATCAAAAGGTTGCAGAGGATGGTAAACATATACTTGGTAACACTATTTCTACTAGTTGTAACGGAACTGCAAAAGAATTGCCAAGGATAGAGTCTTTAGAACAAGGGGATAAAGAAGATGTGGATCAGGCTGGAAAGAAAAAGCTTTTGAGCTATTTTTTAAAAGGAGGTATTTTGGGCGGGACGAACAGGCTAAAACAGGAGAGAGAGGGAAAATAGAGGAAGGAGGAAAGAAAATAGACAAGGAGAAAAATAGACGGGGGAAGCAGAACAGAGTATAGGGGAGAAGGGGAATACGCAGGTTTTACTGTTTTTTTTATGAACTTCATGAAGAAAGAAAAGCACATGGCAATTGAGGTCTGAAAGCCGCAGCCTCTCCGTAACCGATGGCATCCCAACATTCCCCCTGTGGTTCAAGTGGCAGCCGGCGAGGTCTTCCGCATAGAGATACTTGATTGGACTGGAGGTCAAATTGCAGACAATGATTCTGCTGAAGATGTCAAACACATAGATCTCTCCCAGGAGACGAATGGGGATTTACAGGCACTTTTGACCGAGGGAATGGTGGTGGTTTCTTGACTGACCACTTTCCTCATGCTACCAAGGCAATTTGGTATTTTGAGGGAATTTACGCACATTCTCGCCATATCCCTGGTGTTCGCTTCCCAGGTCTGAAGGCTGCTGTGACAGAGGTGACGGAGGACGAAGACATTGCTGTGACAGAGGTGATGGAGGACGAGGTGACACAATTGAGGGAGTCGATGGCATTGAACGGGAGGGAACAAAGTCGATTATGGTATTGCTACAAGGGCAGCAGAAGAGCGAGTCAAAGGGGAAGAATCGAGCTTATTGTTGATGAAAACGAAAAAACAACTTCAGTGGACTCTGCTGCTCACTGCAGCCAAACATAGATCTTCATCATTGGCATCGAGATTTGCAAGTTCTAGGTCCTCCTTCGCGGCCGTGGCTTGCATGATCATGTCGTTCGATTTGGATATGATCACAATACGTTTCTCAGTAACTGTATCATCCAAATGTATGGCCACTGTGGGTGTGTTGAAGACGCCCAGTCGGTTTTTGACAACCTAACCGTTCCTAACACCTACTCTTGGAATATTTTGACCAACATCTATTTGCAAAATGGCAGGGTTCATGATGCCCGGAGCTTGTTTGGAAGGATGCTTCATCATGATGTGGTTTCATGGAACACCATGATTTCTATCTGTGCTCAAAGCAGTCTTGAGTATGAGGCCCTCGAAATTTTCTGGAGCATGCATCTGGAAGAAGCTGAACCTGATCGTGTAACTTAAATCTGCATCCTGGATGCATGTGGCAATGTCAAGGCCTTAGACGAGGGAAATGAAGTTCATTCTGCTGTCCTCTCCAGTGGATTTGAGCACGACATTGCCATCAGCAACACCCTCATTCACATGTATGGAAAGTGCAAAAGTCTTCTCAATTGCAGAGGTTGACAAGACTGTGTATTGTAGATAAACTCCATGGGTTTCACCAAGGTTTACCATTTGAATACTAGCAGTTATTGATTATGGACAGCATGGAATGTTGAGGCTTTTCTAGACTTTAACTGAATACAATAAGCTTCTGGTTCCGCACATTCAAGTTGCTGTTAAACTAGACACGGTTTTTGTGCTTCTTGTAAGGACAATCTCAGATTGACTAGTTAAGCAAAGTCAAGTTAAAAGAACTGGCTATTTGAATACAGAGAATGGGATCTTTTCTTCTCTAAAAGACACCAACAAAGATAAGGCATTGAACAATAATGTGGAATGCGTATGCTGGAAATGCCCGTCCTCTTCGCATATTTGTTGAACTTCTATCCTGAAATTAGTCAAGGTCTTCTGTAGACACGACTTTTCTTTGCTCTCGAAACCCTTCGACAACGCCGACTCATATACACATGCAGGCCCAACTTGTGACCACCACTATTCAGCAAGAAGGGGAGAAGAAGGACGTACCAAACCGATGGACCATGATGCATCTAAGTGATCCGAGGACTACATCACATGTTGCTCTCAACTATCAAAAGGCAGTTTATTTGAAGAAACATTTGTTGACATCTCTTCAATCCAAGGGTCATTTTGATCCAAATGTAAGGATTCTTCATGATAATATATGAGAACTGTATGAGTCTATCATACTTGATGATCATGAATTTTAATCACATGATTTTGAGCAACTATTTGGTTCTTGCATCTTACACCAATTGATGAATTTTGAGCATGCATCAGGAAGAGTATGGCATTAGCAAATTCAATTTTCACCACTACTACTGGCATTCCTTCAAGAAACAAATTTGATGGTAGAAGGGATGTTGTAGAGTAGAATCTTGCTAGCTGAAATCAAGCAATCTTAATGTCTAATGAAGAAATCTAGGTGCTTGTGGGTGAGAAAAATGTCAAGGTTGCAAAGCAAGAAGAAATCTCGATAGTTCTTGTAACACTGCACTTGATCAGCAGGCAAAACTTGCAACATAGAAGCATTGGAAGCCTTTGCCTAGTCTAGGGTTTCTAAGGATAAAGAAAAGCCCAAAGAATCTAAAGATAAAGCTCAAATCTCCATCACATGAAGTGCCAATGCCATGGCTATGTGTTAGATATGATCAATGCCCCACCCTCATTAGGTGCTACCAATGATCCATGGTGCTCAAAGTTGTAAGGCCCCCATTATGAGGAGAAGCCAACGGACATTGGTTGAGTCCTGACTTGTATATCAGATGAGGTCTATGTGACCGGATGGCAAAAAGGTGACTGTTGTGGGTCTAATATTTGGGTTAGACGGAGTGGTTAAGCTGATAGCAACTCGAGGCGCATTGCATCGAGTTGCGGTGTAAGGGAGTTAAAAGGGGCCCCTATTGTGGGGTCCACAACCCCTGGTTGGGGGGTCTCAGGGGGGCAAGCGGCCCCCCTGGCAGGGGTCCAGGGGCAGCGCCCCCGGCCCGATGGTAAAGGGAATATTCCCTGGAATATTCCCTAGCCGACTAGTGGAGGCTCATATGGTAGGTCGGTGAGCAGGCCGACCTAACGACCTTCGCAGGCTATAAAAGCTAAACCCCTTCGCAGCCATCTCTCACTCATCTTTCACCCAGTCAGAGTTGTTGTTCCAGCTAGCCTTAAGCTCTTCACCTATCTTTTGTCTAGATCGCCATCTAAGCTTCACACAGTGGAAGTGCACGGGTGGACAGAGCCATCTTTGTATCAGTTGTTTGGAGTTAAAGAATTTACTGATTCTCCTCTTATCTGTTGTGTACTCTCTATCTCTTTCTTAGATTCTGTTCGTTGCACCGTGTAATATTTTACATGGTATCAGAGCCCAGGGGGCTCTAGAGATCGGAGAGTGTGCAAGAGGCAAAGGCTTCAACAGCAAAGAGAACTATGTCGACTCCGGGAAGCGATTCTAGCGCATCAGGAAGCGGTGCAGGAGGTGGTGTTGCTGTACCAGCTATTCAAAAATTGAGGATTCATCCACCAACCTTCAGCGAAGGCAAGTCAGATGGTACATACTACACCTTGTGGAAGTTCAAAATTACAACTATCCTTGATTCTTATGAGCTTCTGGAGACTGTGTTCGAGACTGATGCAGAACCACAGCCTACCCCCGACCCATCAAATCCTAGTGTGATGATTCCTCCGAATGGAGATCTTCTACGAGCTTGGAAACGAAGGAATGCAGATGCATTGTGTGCCTTAGTTAAAAGCTATTCTGACAGTGTTTTGACTTTGATTCAGCATACAACCAAAGCGTCAGAGGCTTGGAATGTACTAAGGAGTCAGTATGAAACAAAAAACCAAACGAGGATTCAAAACTTGGAGAATCAACTAGCAGCGGAGAAGTTTGCTGAAGGAGAGATGGTTGAAGCATTCATCACTCGGATTAAGAATCTGCGCGACCAGATGGCTGGCGCTGGGATACAAAAGACTAGTGAAGAGCTAGCTCGGAGGTGTCTTCGGATTCGTCCACAAAAGTTTGATGGACTAGTAACTGCCCTTAATACTCAGGTGAGACCTCAAGCTTTGACTTTTGAGGAGTTTTGTGCATTATTAATGGAGGAGGAGTTGAGGCTGAAAGCCCGAGAAGGAAGCAACAATGGAGATGTTGCATTCTCTGCCAATGCAAAAGGCAAAGGTGTTTCGTCCACCAAAAATGATGGTGACAAAAAGAAGAAGGGCGGCAAGAAGAAGTTTCAAGGAGAGTGCTTCTACTGCAAGAAGAAAGGACATGCAATTGTAGATTGTCGTGTCAAGAAGGCAGATGAAAAGAATGGTACCCTTAAAAGTAAAGGGAAAGAGACAGCCAATACAGCTGAAGTAGAGCTGGAATTATTCATGGCGATCATTGAGGAAGTGTGCTCCTCAGCGCAAGAAGAATCTACCACTGAATCATGGGTGTTGGATAGTGGGGCCTCCCGTCACATGACCAACAAGAAAGGTCTATACAGTTCTATGCAGCCTCTACAAGAATCCATCACTGTGACGGTTGGAAATGATGCTAAATGCCCTACTGCGGGCACATGTACTATTTCTTTTGTTGCTGCAAATGGTAAAGTCAAAAAGCTTTCAAATGTGTTGTATGTTCCCGAAATCAGGAGAAATCTATTATTAGTTTTGCTGCCATAACTGATCTTGGTCATGAAGTGAGGTTCAAGAAGACAGGTGCAGATATTATTGATAGTGCTGGCACAATTGTTGGCAAAGGAGAAAGAAGGAACAACCTGTATGAGCTAAGTGCTCTTACAGCCACTGCTGGAGTGGGCACAAGTAAGCTTTGGCATGAAAGGTTTGGACACATCGGATTTGTAGTATTGAAGGAGATGCAAAAGCAAGGTATGGTTGCTCACCTACCTACAATAACTGAATTGAAGGAACCATGTGAAGCTTGTATGATGGGCAAGCAACAGAGAAAGTCATTTCCACAAGAAAGCAAGAATAGAGCATAGGCTCCTCTAGAGTTGGTGCATGCTCACTTGTGTGGTAAGATGCCTACACATGCCTTGGGGGGATCTTCTTATTTTATGTTGATTTTTGATGACTACAGTAGGAAGATGTGGGTGTACTTCCTTCGTGATAAGGCTCAAGCTTTTGCTAAGTTTAAAGAATGGCTAATACTTGTTGAGAATGAAACAGGGAAAAGTGTGAAGAAATTTAGAACAGATGGTGATGGTGAGTTCAATGCAAAGGCGTTTGAAGGCTTTTGCAAGAGCAAAGGGATCAAGCGTCAATTGGCGACACCTCACACACCTCAGCAGAACAGTGTTGTAGAACGCAGGAATCGCACCAAATCAGAGATATACAAAGGCTCTCAAGGGAAAAACACCTCATGAGGCTTACACTAGTAAGAAACCATCTGTCTCACATTTCAAAATTTTTGGATGTGAATGTTATGCACATGTTCCAGATGAGAAGAGAAACAAGTTACAACGAAAAAGCAGAAAATGTATCTTCTTGGGTTATAGTGATGAGCAGAAGGCTTACAAATTATATGACCAAGAGGCAAAGAAGATCATCGCGAGCCGTGATGTGGTGTTCAAGGAGGAGCCGCATACAGTGGAGGAGGAGAAGGCAAGTTCTTCCACTTTATCATCAAGCGAAGAAGTAGTCCACTATGAACCTGTCCCGAGAGCTATCCCTATCCTTAAGGAGGAGGAAGCATCATCTTCAGATGATGAGGAAAAAGTTCACCAACTTGACATCACCCCACCGGAAAGGACCTTGCCGCGCTGGGTGAAGCAGCTCTATGACCACAATAATCCTATGCCTACATCTGTTGAGGAGAAGGCAGACGGACCAAGGAGGTCTCAGAGAATAGAGGAGCAAAGGAGGGCTTCTGCTCACATAGTCAATATGGCCATGATGGTTGAGATTATGAGAGAAGTAAAGGAGCCAATTGACTTAGAAGAAGCACTTGCAGATCCATCATGGAAGGGTGCTATGCAGGCGGAGTATGACAGCATAATGAAGAATGACACTTGGGAGCTAGTGGATCGACCAGCAAAGCGGAAGTTATTGGCACCAAGTGGATCTGGAAGGTAAAGTACAAGGCTGATGGTACCTTAGAAAAGTACAAAGCTAGACTAGTTGCCCAAGGATTTTCACAAGTTGAAGGGTTTGATTTTCAAGAGTCGTTTGCCCCAACTGCCAGAATGACCACTATTTGCACGGTACTTGCAGTGGCTGTCCACAAGAAGTGGCCAGTGTACCAAATGGATGTTAAGTTAGCGTTCTTAAATGGTGACCTCAAGGAGGAGGTGTATGTGGCTCAGCCACCAGGGTTTGAGGCCCCCCATTCTAAGAACAAAGTGTGTAAGCTGAAGAAGGCATTGTATGGGCTGAAACAAGCCCCCAGAGCATGGTACCAGCGGATAGATAGGTTCTTTTTAAACCTAAACTTCAAAAGATGTGCCTCAGATGCTAACTTGTATGTTACAGGGATGGTAAAAAGTCTGTAGTGATTGTCCTATATGTGGTCAACCTTCTTATTACAGGTGACTATGAAGATATGATCAACCAAACTCGAAAGGCTTCGAGTTCTGAGTTTGAAATGATAGAATTAGGCTTGCTGCACTATTGTTTGGGGATTGAAGTCTGGCAAGAGCTAGGAAAGATCTTCATCTCTCAGAAGAAGTATGCATGGGAGATCTTGAAGGAATTTGGCATGACCGAGTGCAAGGAGATAGCTACACCTATGGAGGTGAATGCAAAGTTATCTGTCGAGGATATATCAGCACTAGTAGACATTGGGAGGTATAGGAGATTGGTTAGCAGTCTGATCTACTTGTGTAACACCAGACCAGATATCAGTTTTGTTGTTGGTGTTTTGAGCAGGTTCTCAAACAAACCTCATGAGAGTCATTGGAAGGCTGGGATGCGGGTGCTTAGATACTTGAAGGAAACTCTTGACTATGGTATCACATACAGTTTCGGAACTTCTCTTGTGGGGAATTGTGACTCAGATTGGGCAGGAGACATTGATTCCACGAAGTCAGTTTCTGGTTATTGTTTCTCTTTGGGTTCAGGAATATTCTCTTGGATTAGTAAGAAGCAACCAATAGTGGCATTGTCTTCTACCGAAGCAGAGTACAAGGTAGCTTGTTTTGCTGCATGTGAAGCCGTATGGTTGAGAAGGATTCTATGGCATATGGGAGTGCAGGATAAAGAACCAACTGTGCTCAGATGTGACAATCAGAGTTTCATTGCCATTGCCAAAAATCCAGTGTTTCATACACGCACCAAACATATAGAGATCTACTATCACTATGTGCGTGATTTGATGCAGGATGGGACAGTGGAACTGGTCTACTGTCCAACAGAGGAGAATGGAGCAGATATCTTCACCAAAGCACTTACGAAGGATCTGCTTCAAGTTCATCTTCAGAGACTCGGCATTGGGCCGAGGAGATAGTTCATCTGTGGGTGGACATTGAGGGGGGTGTTAGATATTATCAATGCCCCACCCTCATTAGGTGCTACCAATGATCCATGGTGCTCAAAGTTGTAAGGCCCCCATTATGAGGAGAAGCCAAATGTGAGCCCGGACATTGGTTGAGTCCTAACTTGTATATCAGATGAGGTCTATGTGACCGGATGGCAAAAAGGTGACTGTTGTGGGTCTAATCTTTGGGTTAGACGGAGTGGTTAAGCTGGTAGCAACTCGAGGCGCATTGCATCGAGTTGCGGTGTAAGGGAGTTAAAAGGGCCCCCCCCCCCATGGTAAAGGGAATATTCCCTGGAATATTCCCTGGCTGACTAGTGGAGGCTCATATGGTAGGTCGCTGAGCAGGCCGACCTAACGACCTTCGCGGGCTATAAAAGCTAAACCCCTTCGCAGCCATCTCTCACTCATCTTTCACCCAGTCAGAGTTGTTGTTCCAGCTAGCCTTAAGCTCTTCACCTATCTTCTGTCTAGATCGCCATCTAAGTTTCACACAGTGGAAGCGCATTGGTGGAAAGAGCCATCTTTGTATCAGTTGTTTGGAGTTAAAGAATTTACTGATTCTCCTCTTATCTATTGTGTACTCTCTATCTCTTTCTCAGATTCTGTTCGCTGCGCTGTGTAATATTTTACACTATGATCTCTTTATTGATTAAGCTCTTCCAATGGAGTTTCCTATTGAAAATAGTGAAGAATTTACCTATAATTATGCTAAAGCAAAAGTTTGCTAAACACTCCATAAAATGGTGCTTCATCTCCTCTAAATTATGAATGGAAGGTCCTCTAGCAACTCCTTGATGTTAGTAGATGAAAATGAAGGAGAAAAATGAATTAAAACATGTGATCTTCCATGAGACTTGAAAGAGGTTTGGGAAAGTTGAAGAAGAACTTCGAAGACTCTTTGGAAAGTAACTATGTCTAAGTCTTCCCTAGCTTCAATGAAGCCTCTCTCTTCAAAATGCTTGTCAAAACCTATCTAAAACTAAGTGATGACCTACTATTTTGAGCATCCACATTGGCATACCTATCCCTTGCAGCTTTAAATATCTCAAGATTTTTCTTCTTCCAATTGTAGGTATCCTACAAGTCATTACTAGTCACTATGCATGTCCTATACTTGTAGTACTTGTTTGAAATTGATTTTTATGATGAAAATTAGGACTAAATATGAAGAAAAAGAAGGGGAAATGGATCAAAGACCAATGCTATAATACCATTTCTTATGAAGGGACATGAGACGAGAGAGAAGACTACAAGAAAGAGAGAAGAAGAGTGAAGAGGAGAGAGAAATCTAGATGAGGAGAGAAAAAGACTAGAAACTGAGAGAGAAAGATAGGAAAGAAGGAGAAAGATGGTTGGAAGCCATGAAAGGATAGGAGGAGCTAGGGAGAAGAAATGAAAAGTTATATTATTCTGTAAACAAAATATGATCCCTTGTACATACATCCTTTGCCCCACTGTATGCCCCTACCCACACTCTTACACATTGGAACCTAGTGGAGTCCTATGTACTTCCCACAAGGCTAGATTAATATTGTGCTCCACAATTGCAACTTGCTCTCTCACTAGAGTAGGCATGCCTTGTTTTGATATTGTTGCATGATGTAGAGTTTTCCCATCCTTGGAGCTGCCATGTAGTGTTAGCCATTGGACAAGTGCTATCTTCTTCCACCCCATGAAATGAAATCTTTTGAGGGTGACCTTTTTGTCATTACTACCTAGTTTCCATTACAAATCTAAGCTAATGAGAACAAGTTCCTATTATTTTTGTTGATTTTCTCCTCTTCTTCTACACCATTTCCTTGTTCCTTTCAAATTTGTTGGCTCCTAAAACATTGGAGTCCCTACCATTGCTTTATATACCATATGTGTATCTTGTGGTGGGCTTGGGATACTCTTAGCTGCAATGGGCTACAAAAGCACTTCCATGCTTGAGTTGTCACCAAGATGCTTGCTCAAGGTATAGGCATGTTGTCTTGCTCTGTAATGCATGACATTAGCCATGTCCAATAAACATGCATTATACAGTTAGATCCTCTCCTCAAATCCTTTCCCAATAATCCATGAACCATGCCATGCTCTCTGAGATGTTTGTACATGGTGTCTCGGAAACCTCCACGTCACTCCTAAAAAATGTAAATTGTCAAGCATTAAAGTGAATGAAGAATTATAGAACTTGTAAACTATAGAAAATAAAATCGGATGTAGTAAGAGTGTTTATAGTAGACATGATGTTTCCCCAATGTGCAATCTGTTTATCCCACCAACTAAGCCAAATATCCATGGACGGAATGTCACTCTCTTGCATGTAGCCTTTTATCCACCACTTTCTTATCAATGTAGCTTGTGTCATTGTATCAGCATTTGTTTGTGCCAACCTCCATTACTCACATATAGAGAGGTGCTCCTATTGCTTCTCTTTCCTCACAAAATTTCTCATATGTTGCCGCAAGCTTTTTTTCCAATGAAATAAGCATGACCTCTCTCTCTTAACCCCATCACATATTTTGGACCCTTGTTGAGAAGACAATTTTGATGGCTAACCAATTAGCTCCTGCCTTGTCTACCATAAATTCGTAAAAATTGACATGCAGATATCCACATTGCTCCATCATGGCGTTCAACAACTCCTAAAACAAGACCTGACTAGTTGTGTCCTCTTTCATCTCACATGTGGCTATTTTCATTAGTTCTTGCTCACTTAAGTACATTTCAATTTTAAAAATGAGTCTTAGTATACGTAATTGATTGAGGTTATTACAAATAATTGACATAAGTGGAACTTTCTCTATCATGATAAATGGTTGCTGTTGCGGATCAAAGAATGACGATGATTGGATGCCGAAGAAAGAAAACTGATCATTGTGCCTTTTGATGGAACAACGATCATGAGGAGTGCAATTGATGAAGAAAAATATATCTATTAGATTCTGACAGTTGATTAGAGGTGTTGAAGAAGAGAGCATTCAATGCCTCAATTGACAACCTATGGCCCATCCGATAGTCTGATGTTGCCCTTTTTTTTATCTTTTTGGATCCTTGCTTCTAGAAAAACGCAATTGTACCTTGCCAATAGTTTGATGATCAAGTCCAACAGCTTCACCATGCGGGAGTGGTTTCTTGATTAGTGCACCAAACATGATCCATCGAAGGAATAAATCTCCCAAGAATAGAACGTCCAGAGCAAAATATATGCCGAGATATAACCTCTCACTCATAAAGCAAAGAAAATTTGTCCATCTCCCTCTTTTTCCTCACCCTCATCCATGGAAGCCACACAATGAAAGAAACAACACAGAGAGAGAATTTTTTTTACACACCAAATGCTCTTGAAGTGCATGCAAGAGAGAGAGAGGTATATTGAAGAATCACATCCCAATCTTCCCCCACATGCATCCCTTTGTAAAAAAATTATTAATGAATATATATATATATTTTTACATTGGCCTTAGCCATTGTTTATTTAGGGATCTCAACATTTAGGGGCTTGCTTTATGAATACACCATTTTTAAAATCATAATAAGACTACATTGATATATGATATTGTAAATGTAGATGCGATAGGGTTCTAGATTTTGAGCATCTTTAGGCTTCATCACAGAGTTTCTCGCATGCTTACTTTGGATGTTAGAATCGTTGCTATAAATGTTGTTATGTATGCTTAAAGTCAAAGGCATTGTTGCAACCATTGAGATATGACACAAATGTGCTGGATATGCAAATTTGCAAAGGCTGGAATTAATGCAATCCAAAGGGTTCATTGCCTACATTCAGAGTTGTAGAATTACATAAGATTTGTGAAGCATGTTAATTTGGAAAGCATGCAAGGCAAACCATTTTTTCATGAAAAAGATGTAAGTAAGAATATACTTGATGTTATGTATATAGATGTCTGAGGGCATACCCAAAATGTATCTCTTGGTGGTAATAAGTATTTTGCTACATTCATTGATTGATTGATCTAGAAAATTTTGGGTGTATTTCATAAAGGAAAAAGAGTGAAGGGTTTGAGCACTTCAAAAATTTCAAGGTTATTGTTAAAGCAAAAAAAATCTTGAAAAGTGTTTCAGATTAGATGGAGGGGGAGAACACCCCTCTAATGAGGTTAGTGATTTTTTGGGGTCTCATGGAATCCAACATCTTCAACTGCATCTATTAGTGTGGCAAGTAATGACAAAGGGAAGAAGAGTGTGTCAGATGGTAATCATACATCAACTAATCATGTAGTTCTTGATGGTGATTCTAGTGGCTCAGAGAGTTTGGATGATGAGATTGGTATTCCTTCACTGAGGATACCAAGTGTACAAAGAGCACATGATAATGTAAAGGCTCAATTGAGTGATCTAGTGGAACACAAGTGTAGTGAGATGAGATATCCTATTAGAAGATTTGATTTTGAGGGTTATATAACTCACCGTTATGCTTATATGGTAAAGGTAATCGAGGATGTTGAGCCAACTTGTTTTTATAAGCCTATTGATCATGCTCATTAGAATGCAACAATAGATGGGGAGATGGCTACATTAGAGGCCAACATGACTTGGCATCTAGTACCATTGCCCAAAGATAAGAAATCTATTGGTTGTAAGTCTATAAAATGAATCATAATGCAATTGGGTCTATTAGTAAGTATAAGGCCATGATGGTTGCAAAATGCTATGCATAGAGATATGGCACAAATTATAAAGAGATATTCAATCCACTTGCTAGGATGTCCATAGTTAAATGTATGATTGCTTTGGTAGTAGTAGCTAGAGGTTGGGGCTTATAGCAAATAGATGTGAAAAATGTCGTCTTGGATAGTGATTTGCAAGAAGAGGTGTATATGGAGCAACCAACATGTTATGAGGATTTAGAGTATCCTACATATATGTGCAAGTTAAAGAAGGTGGACTATGGGGGCTGAAACAAGCACATATGGCAAGATCGAAGAATACATTCTCAACTTTGGCCTTTCATATTTTAGATAAAGATCACTCAAATTATATGAGGAAGGGTGATTGAAGTTTAATTGTCACACTCATCTATGCGAATGACTTAATTTCAAGTGATAATGATAGTGGGATTTCTAATGTGAAGGGTCTTTTGAAGCAAAAATTTGAGATGAAGGACTTGGGTAAGCTGAGGTACTTTCTTGGTATTGAGGTGATTAGATGTGGTGATAGTATATGGCTATCCCAAAGGTAGCATGACTTGGATATATTGTCCAAGTATGGTATCAAGACATGTAAGCCTCTTTCAATGCCATTGGAATAAAATAAAAAGTTTACTGATGTTGGGGATAAGATAGAAGTCCCTATTATGTTCAAGAAGATAGTAGGGAGTTTAATCTATATCACTTTCACAAAGCTAAACTTGAGCTATACTATTGGACTTGTGCGTTAGTTTATATAAGTTTCTAGGAAGCCTTATTTGAATGTAGTTAGATGCATATTGAGATATATGAAGTCCATCTTTGTAATATATTAAATATATAAAAACAAAAAAAATTACACCTTCATGGCAGCGCATCGTGATGGAGCATCGAGGGGGGATAGAGGGGGGCCAACAAGCTCCTCGCTGGAGCTTGCTCAGGCCCCTTTCCATGCAAGCTGATAGGCAAGGGGGGGAGGATTCCCTCCCCTCCCCTATTTAAAGAGGGAGGGCCGCACGGTTGAAGGGAGAGGAAGAAGAGAAGAATATACGCCGCCGCCCTGCTCGATTGCTGCGCCACTGCCACCTATCACCTCCAGCTTCCCTCCCCACAGCGCTACTGTCGGCCACCGTCAGACTCCTCATCCTCCGCCAGATTCTCCCCCCCTCCTGCCACGTGGGATAAAGGAAGCTTCCTTGTGAAGCTTCCTAAGGGGGGCTAATCAAGTCCCCCATTCACCCCTCATATCCCTTCCACTCCATAAAATCTTCCCCCCTCCCCCGGGTTTTTAAAACCCTAAAGTTCCCCTTCCTATACCCTTCCTTACCCTTTCAACCCCTCCTGATTCTAACCTTTAGAAACCCTTTTCACCCCACAACGGTCTTAAAGGCCTTAAAACCTTTCCCGAGAGACGTTAAACCCCCACAACCCTTGGCCTCATAAACCATTTTCCCTTCCCGTGCCTAAATCCATAAGTCCCATCTTGTGTTTGAAACCCCGTATTTTACCTCTCATATTTCTTTTTTTAATACACCCCTAAGCCTTTCTAAACCCCGTGTTCCCTTTTACATACACAAACCCTTCTGTTATCTTTCAAAATTTCTCCCTAGGTTTGAAAAACCCCTAAGACCTTTCACTCCAGTGCCCAAAAGATCTCCCAAGGCTTTCATAGATGTTTGTGAAGCCACACTCACACATAACCTTTCACCATGATTATATCCTATAGACCCTTTTTCTCTAAAGCTTTATAAACATTTTCCCTTTCCGAAGAAGCTAAGATTTTAGAGGTCTTATTATCCCTCCTTGTGGTCAACCTTTTGAATGACTCCTTGCCTCGAAAGAGAGACGGTGGAAATCTGAAAGAAAGAGTAAAAGCTGCCTTCACATTCGAACTGCGATGCCGCCTAAGAAAGTCCAAGGAGTATCCATGTGGATATCTCACCCCAAAACCAGGATTTTCCTTCTTGGTTTTATTTCAGTTTTAAGTCAATCATGCAAAGATAAATTGTTAGGGAGAGGATATATTTTTCCAAGTTATTTACAATGAAGGAGTTTACTTTAATTGAACGAATGATAAGGTACAGAACATAGTTTCCTTCGAATAGCATCATGCATTATAACGAATTATGAACAAGATTATCTACTTACTATAGTAGTATATTTCAGTTAAATCCTGAAGGTATAAAAATTGCATCTTGCACCATTAACCCTATTCTTTTTGCAACGAATCATCATGAAATTCATGAAAGGTTTTTTTTTTTTGCTCAAAATTACTAGGAAGTTATAATTGCTAATTGCATATCTTAGCAAGGAAAAGATTATTATTTGGCATGAGTTTCATTTGCAAGGAAATAGGAAGATTAAATTGAATTTACCTACCTCAAAGCAATAAAGTTTAAGACTAAAAAATCAATTGTCACAAGGATAACAAATCGTGCCGAGGTGATCAATATTTCCTTCCAAAAGATAACCAAATCAATCTAAACTTAGAAATACCATGCTCCAAAATATGCCTTGGAAATTATGTAAGGACCAAAGAAACGCTTATACCTTAAGCACTTGACTACCTTCCCTGATTGTAGGGTCAATAAATTCGTAAAGGTAAAAGAACTAGGGTTTGTCCCTGAGGTTCTTAAAAAGAGACCCTACGTCGGACATATGTCAGCTTAAAGAAACTAAAACGGATTATTACATCATAGGACTTGCGCAGCAAGTACGAAGTCATATAGTCTTGTGATTGTTTCACAAGAAGAAAGGGTAAATACCCTCAACAAGGATGGCAGATCCTTACGCAAGTTATCTTGCAAAAGGATGTATCTTTTTTGATATCCTTCTAAATAAAGGAAAGTTAAACAAAAACGGAATCTAAAGTATCCAATGAACTTTAGGGTTGACCAAGTTGGGTTAATAAGGTACGCCCTAACCCAGAACATAAGGGATCTTACCAAGTTGCAAGACACCTTGGAACGAGTGCTCATGCATTTGAAAGGAAAGAATCATTCCTTAGCAAATTGCCAACAACAAGATCAGTTAATGAAAGTGTTTGTGCTTGCTAGAGAATTTAGAGCATTGTTTGATTTATGAATTACAAATTAAATGAATATCTACGCTTCAGGTTGAAGGCCTGAAGGGAGAGGCAGTTTCAGTTACCCCCGACTGCCTGCCTGACCCTAACCAAGGGGGTTGTTGACCGCGCCAGGAACGTGGACCGAACCCGCCGCGAGAGGTCTCTCCGTTGAGTTCTACTTGGAGCAAGAGGACACTTGGGTGCCAGGGGGGCTCTGGCCGTAAATCCCTCGCCTTCTGGGTCCTGCACAAAAGGCTAACATGACTCGGGATTGGATCTCGAGGCCCGCATACTAGTTTATGGGCGGAATCTTGGAATAGTGATCCCTATGGATTACTGGATAGCCTTCGGGTGGATTATGGGCAAGCCTACGGGCAGAAACTCCTTGTATTCCAAAGATAAAAATGATGATATGTTAATAAAGAACTTGTTTGATATTGTTTTTCTATGTCACGTGATAAGATTACATAAAGGAACCAGTGCTTAATGGATTAATTAAAGAAGCTGATTGTTACATGTCAAATTAATGTGTTAGATAATTACATAACTAAAACAAACCGAGGAAAGTGTGGAGGATGGGCCATGGGTCCGTCGTATGGATGGGTGGTCCCGGTTAGCCGAGAACTTTTCTCAAAATCTTGAGGAACAGCGGAATGATCGTCAAAAGACACGAACAACGAAAGCATGGACCTAGAGTTATGTCTTAACCGATTTACGGTGTCTTAGGGGAACGGAATGGGACTATGCCTTATGGCAGAGAGGTTGCGCTTTTCATCCCTCTCGTTTCCCATTCTCCTTGAACCAAGTGCAGCATGAATCCGCTTCGGACCTGGCGTTTCAGTGTAAAGTAGTTCGCTTGGGTCCGACGCTAGTTGCTGTTAGGTAATGACCAATCAAGAAAATCCTAATTTCGGTCGATCCTAAGTGGGGACGGCCAGGATACTTCCGCTACATGGCAGACGTGGAAAGACCTAGATCGCAAGTCCCGTATCATTCCATGGGAGTGCCGGGCTGAGCTTTCTAGATATCCTTTCCGATGGACTGCTAAGACGTGTCCTGGATGATACTAGTGGACACGTTACAATAGTTCGCTTGGGTCCGACGCTAGTTGCTGTTAGGTAATGACCAATCAAGAAAACCCTAATTCCGATTGATCCTAAGTGAGAACGGCCAGGATACTTCCGCTACGTGGCAGACGCGGGAAGACCTAGATCGCAAGTCCCGTATCATTCCATGGGAGTGCCGGCGGGCTGAGATTTCTAGACATCCTTTCCAATGGACTGCTAAGACGTGTCTTGGATGATACTAGCGGACACGTTACAGTTGGTATCAGAGCCAACCAATAATGGAATTGCTTTTATAAAATCTCAATAAAATGAAGTAAAGAAATTGTTGCTGTGCAAACATTTCCTTACCTTCAATGCTGTCTTGCAGAATTACGAAGCGTGGAACAAGTTTTTGGTATTTCAAGTCATGTTTATGACTGCAATGCATTCTCCACTTTATAGACAAAGAATTGGGATGATGAACATCCTAGAGCAAATTTACAATCCATCACCTTTATACATGGAACGAAGATGGACGGGGTCTTTAGGAATCTACTATATAGCCGCCCACCGGTTTGCTTATCTACAGACCAACCTAAAGAGGGTCAAGTGGTTGGAAGACTTGAAAGTCGTGAAGTTGTTCGTTTTTGTGGAAGCTCACGTAAATTCAACTTTACATATTCAAGGTCAGAGGGTTGAAATGAACTCATATGTATATGAGGAAGTAACCCGTGTAATCCCCGCCGACAGGATTAAAGTGTTGGGACGCCATGAGAAGTATGGATTCCAACGGAAAGGGTATCCTGAACTTCCAATGACTTATCGATTCCTAAAGATCCATGACCCAAAACCCTACTATTACTTAGTTCTTGTAGATAAATGAAATACAACATTGTTCTCTCCAAACTAAATGTTACAACTGACTTATCATCACACGGAACGTTGTATTCGAAAGGGCTATGTCCATGTAAATACAAATAAAGACTTTTTTTTATCAATGTCTAGTTGTGCATAAGAGTTGATAAGAAGTTAAGTAGCTACATTGTTTACGAGATAGCTGAATTAAGGATAAGCTAACATCGATTATCGTATAATAACATTAACAAAACCTTTATTCAAGCATAACCCTAGGTACAAGTTCCAAACTCGCCTCCTACATCAAGTACTGCTGTGATCTAGGAGAAGAAGTTCCTCCTCAAGCAAATTAAGCCACATGAGTTTGACGGGAGAGGCAGGTTTGTTTAGGCTGATGCTGAAATTTGGATTGAATCCATGGAGGATTACTTTGAATTAGCCGGTACTACACCCGCCAATTAGGCTATGCTCACCAAGTTAAAGCTCACTGGCGAAGCCAAACTTTGGTGGAAGCAATGGTGCAGGGATCAAGGGATTGCAGAGGGATCCATTACCTGGGAGAAGCTGAAGAAAGCCGTGCAGGGTAGATACTTACCACCTGCATATCGCACGCAGAAAATGAACGAGTTCTACGAGCTAAAATAGCTAGGGCTCACTCTTGATGCATACTACTCTAAATTCGTCTCACTTTTAAAGTATGCGCCACAGATGGATATGATGCAGCAGGTGTCCAAATTTTGTGCGGGCTTAAATCCACTAGTAAATACCCATCTCGAATCTATGCGTCCATCAGATCTTCAGGATGCACTCATTTGAGCGGCACCTATAATTCAAGAGGTGCAAGCTAGACCAAGGGGTAACAAAACTTGGTCTTATAATGACCCGAACAGAGGAGCATTCAGACCTCAAATGAAGAGAGTTCAAGGTCACAATCAGGGACAAAGAAAGAAAGCAAGGATAAATAATGTCAACAACTTTGTTCCTACTCAAAGTAATGGCCGAAACCTCCATTGTTTCCACTGCAACGAACCCGGTCACTTTAAGAGGCAATGTTCCAAGCTCAGTGGAGGACATCGCCAAACGCCTTTCCAAGGAGCAGGCCATGGTCAAGGAGCCGCTACCCCTGGAAGAGGAATAGCCGCCTGCATTGCCAATAGGCAAAGATGCGAAGAAGAAGAAGAAGAGGAAGATCTGACCATGGAAGTAGAATTTGAAAGAGCGACAGTCCATGCCGCTTTACACAAGAAGGGGCCGAATCTCCAGTTCTCGGTGATTCAAACACCGTCAGACTATCAAGGTAAAGGTTTCAAAACCTTGATTGATTGTGGCAGTACACATTCCTTTATCTCACCAGCATGTGCAAAAAGATTAGGAATAGCCACAGTAGAAGCACCTACCCTGCTTGTGGAATTGGCAAATGGTCGTGAGGTAACTTGTACCAGGCAAACTGCTAAGGTGGAATTCTTTCTGGGAGAAAAGAAGACTTCAGTTAAATTCAGAGTTATGAATTTAGGTATCCATGAGTTTTTACTCAGAATGGATTGGCTTAAGCCCAACGATGCCCACATTCACTCTGGAAAGGGTCAAGTTTCCTTTCGCAACACTGAAAGGGAATTTGTCACAACTCAAGGTGAGGCAGGAGTGCCAAGAATCCAATTGGCCAAAGTATCTCAGATCATAAAAGGGGTCAGAAAAGGATTACCCGTTTACTTGATCAAACTCAACAAGTTAGATCAAAAGCAAGAGTCTCATGAAGGACCTTCTTGGCTAAAGGAATACGCTGACGTATTCCCTGAAGAATTGATCAAACTTCCGCCTCAAAGAGAAGTAGATCATGAGATTAGGTTAGTACCTGGAGCTGCGCCAATTGCAAAGAAACCTTATAGAATGTCCATACCAGAAGCAATTGAGTTGAAGGAACAACTCACGGCGCAACTGTTAGATCAGGGCTACGGCCTAGCAATTCACCGTGGGGAGCTCCAGTGCTATTCCAGAAAAAGAAAGATGGGACACTTCGACTATGTATTGATTACTGAGGGTTGAATCAATCAACAGTCAAGAACAAATATCATATTCCTAGAATAGATGAGCTTCTTGATCGTCTTCAGGGTGCAAAGATCTTCTCCAAGATTGATTACAGGTCAGGTTACTATCAGATAAGGATCAAAGAAGAAGATATCCCAAAGACGATCTTCAATACAAGATATGGGCACTTTGAGTTACTGGTTATGTCATTCGGGCTTACAAATGCACCTGCCACCTTCAATAGATTAATGCAGGATATCTTTAGACCATATCTTGATGACTTCGTGCTTGTCTTCTTCGATGACACTTTAGTCTATTCTAAACAAGAAGAAGATCATGAACCTCAACTTTGGATTGTCCTTGAGACAATGAGGTCACATAAGCTGTATGCAAAAATGAAGAAGTGTGCATTCTTCAAGCGTCAAATTGAATATCTGGGATTCATAGTATCATCAGAAGGAATATCAGTAGACCCAGCCAAGGTTAGAGATGTGCTTGAATGGCCAACACCAGTATCCGTCAAAGAAATACACAGCTTTCTTGGATTGAGAGGATGGTATAGGGTCTTCATCAAAAACTATGCTTTGACTGCAGCACCTCTGACGGATTTACTAAAGAAGCAGACTGCCATTACATGGTCAACTCCCGAACAGAATAGCTTCGACAAATTGAAGCAAAGTTTGGTATCAGCGCCTATTCTAAAACTTCCAGACCTCAATAAGGAGTTCAAGGTAGTAACAGATGCTAGCATTCTTGCCTTGGGGAGTGTACTTATGCAGGAAGGTCATCCAGTAGCATACTCTTCAAGGAAATTGAAGAATCATGAAAAGAATTATGCCACGCATGATCTGGAATTACTAGCTGTCATCCATGCTCTAAAGCTTTGGAGACACTACCTGTTGGGTAACAAGTTTACTCCAGTACTGATCACAAGAGTTTCAAATGGATCTTTACCCAGAACGAGCTCAACATGAGGCAACGTTAGTGGATTGAAGTGTTGGAGGAATATGACTTTGAAATCAAGTACCAACCAGGGAAAGAGAATGTAGTTGCCAATGCACTTAGTCGCAAGGCATTCCTAAATTCCCTAATCTTGCAGAATCCGTCTATGGCTAGATCTCTAGCTATAAAAGTATCTATACCAAACAACCCTATACTTGAATTAGCTAGAGAGGAAGCATGCCATGATTTGGCCTACCAAACAATGCTAAAGGAAATATCTACCAAGGAGCAGAATCAAAAGTGGCAAGCTAAGTATCAAGAATTTTCCATTGATAATGGACTTGTCTACTACAGAACAAGGCTGTGCATACCTGCAAGCCAGTCACTTAAGCAGAAGATAATGTGGGAAGCTCATGATTCCCCTTTCGCAGGACATCCTGGCTATGCTAAGACTCTTAATGCAGTTAGGAAGAGCTACCATTGGGAGAGGCTTAAAGGTGACGTTCTCAAATATGTCACTGAGTGTTTGTCTTGCCAACGTATCAAAGCCGAACATGTCATGATGCCAGGGAAACTGCAACCGCTTGACATTCCCCAAATGAAATGGGAATTCATCAGTATGGATTTTGTCGTAGGCTTACCCCAAGTCCAAGGAGGATACAATTCCATTATGGTTGTGGTTGACATGCTTACCAAGGTTGCACACCTGATTCCAGTAAAGACAACTATAAAGCCTCCGACATTGCAAGATTGTTTATCAAGGAGATATTCAAGCTACATGGGTTGCCCAAAAGAATCATTAGTGATCGAGATTCTCTCTTCACATCACACTTCTGGAGAGCTGTCTTTGAAGCTATTGGGACTCAACTCTATTTTAGCACCGCCTACCATCCCCAAATGGATGGCCAAACAGAGCGAGTAAATCAAGTCATCGAGGATATGCTTAGGGCATACTGCTCTCAAGAACCCAAGAAGTGGATTCAATACTTGCCTTTGGTAGAATTTACCTACAATGCTTCTTACCAACAAAGCATTCAGATGACCCCCTTCCAAGCATTGTATGGTCATGATTGTCGAAGTCCCCTAAACTTTTGTGATCCAACCCTAAGGGTTGAAGCGTCAAGACAGATGTTGGAAGACATGTATGATCAAATAAAGTCAATAAGACAAGACATACAAGTGGCCAAGGATAGACAAAAGGCATACACAGATTTGAAGCGTCAAGAAAGAGTCTTCGAAGAAGGAAACATGGTCTTCATTAACGTACGCCCTAAAAAGAGTTCTCTATCCCTAGGAGATTGCAAGAAGCTAAGTCCAAGGTATTGTGGACCGTACAAAATCCTCAAATGCCTAGGACCCAATGCTTATAGATTGCAACTCCCTGAGAGCCTAAAGGTTCACAATGTATACTATATCAGCCTATTGAAAAAATATGTATCCAACCCTAACCATGTACTTGATGACCAACAAATTGTAATGCCTAGTCAAGGAGTCCTTGAACTAAGGCCGGATAGGATATTATATGTTAGGGAGAGACAGTTAAGATCCAGAACCTTGAGAGAATGCCTCGTCCAGTGGAAAGATTATCCCAGAGAGGATGCCACCTGGGTAGATGAAGGGACTCTCAACCATCAATATCCCCTGTTTTCCTCAAGATGAGGACATCTCGATTCTTCTAAGGGGGAGAGAATGTAATATGTTAAATATATAAAAACAAAAAAAATTTACGCCTTCATGGCGGCGCATCGTGCTGGAGCATCGAGGGGGGATAGAGGGGGGCCAATAAGCTCCTCGCTGGAGCTTGCTCAGGCCCCTCGCCATGCAAGCTGACAGGCAAGGGGGGGAGGATTCCCTCCCCTCCCCTATTTAAAGGGGGAGGGCCGCACAGTTGAAGGGAGAGGAAGAAGAGAAGAATATACGCCGCTGCCCTGCTCGATTGTTGCCGCCTGATGCTGCCGCCACCAGCCGCCGCTACCACCTATCACCTCCAGCTTCCCTCCCCACAGCGCCACCGTCGGCCACCGTCAGACTCCTCATCGTCCGCCACATTGTCCCCCCCCTCCTGCCACGTGGGATAAAGGAAGCTTCCTAAAGGGGGGCTAATCAAGCCCCCATTCACCCCTCATATCCCTTCCACTCCATAAAATCTTCTCCCCTCCCCCAGGTTTTTAAAACCCTAAAGTTCCCCTTCCTATATATATACCCTTCCCTACCCTTTCATCCCCTCCCAATTCTAACCTTTAGAAACCATTTTCAACTTGCAACGGTCTTAAAGGCCTTAAAACCTTTCCCAAGGGCCGTTAAACCCCCACAACCCTTGGCCTCATAAACCCTTTTCCCTTCCCGTGCCTAAATCCATAAGTCCCATCTTGTGTTTGGAACCCCGTATTTTACCTCTCATATTTCTTTTTTTAATACACCCCTAAGCCTTTCTAAACCCCTTGTTCCCTTTTACTTACACAAACCCTTGTGTTATCTTTCAAAATTTCTCCCTAGGTTTGAAAAACCCCTAAAGATCTCCCAAGGCTTTCATAGATGTTTGTGAAGCCACACTCACACATAACCTTTCACCATGATTATATCATATAGACCCTTTTTCTCTAAAGCTTTATAAACTCTTTCCCTTTCCGAAGAAGCTAAGATTTTAGAGGCCTTATTATCCCTCCTTGTGGTCAACCTTTTGAACAACTCCTTGCCTCAAAGGAGAGATGGTGGAAATCTGAAAGAAAGAGTAAAAGCTGCCTTCACATTCGAACTGCGATGCCGCCTAAGAAAGTCCAAGGAGTAGCTGCAGGAGGATCATCTCCCAGTATCCATGTGGATATCTCACCCCAAAACCAGGTTTTTCCTTCTTGGTTTTATTTCGGTTTTAAGTCAATCATGCAAAGATAAATTGTCAGGGACAGGATATATTTTTCCAAGTTATTTACAATGAAGGAGTTTAGTTTAATTGAACGAATGATAATGTATAGAACGTAGTTTCCTTCGAATAGCATCATGCATTATAACGAATTATGAACAAGATTATCTACTTACTATAGTAGCATATTTCAGTTAAATCCTGAAGGTATAAAAATTGCATCTTGCACCATTAACCCTATTCTTTTCGCAATGAATCATCATGAAATTCATGAAAGGTTTTTTTTATGTTGCTCAAAATTACTATGAAGATATCATTGCTAATTGCATATCTTAGCAAGGAAAAGATTATTATTTGGCATGAGTTTCATTTGCAAGGAAATAGGAAGATTAAATTGAATTTACCTACCTCAAAGCAATAAAGTTTAAGACTAAAACATCAATTGTCACAAGGATAACAGATCGTGCCGAGGTGATCAATATTTCCTTCCAAAAGATAACCAAATCAATCTAAACTTAGAAATACCATGCTCCAAAATATGCCTTGGAAATTATGTAAGGACCAAAGAAACGCTTATACCTTAAGCACTTGACTACCTTCCCTGATTGTAGGGTCAATAAATTCGTAAAGGTAAAAGAACTAGGGTTTGTCCCTGAGGTTCTTAAAAAGAGACCCTACGTCGGACATACGTCAGCTTAAAGAAACTAAAACGGATTATTTCATCGTAGGACTTGCGCAGCAAGTACGAAGTCATATAGTCTTGTGATTGTTTCACAAGAAGAAAGGGTAAATACCCTCAACAAGGATGGCAGATCCTTACACAAGTTATCTTGCAAAAGGATGTATCTTTTTTGATATCCTTCTAAATAAAGGAAAGTTAAACAAAAACGGAATCTAAAGTATCCAATGAACTTTAGGGTTGACCAAGTTGGGTTAATAAGGTACGCCCTAACCCAGAACATAAGGGATCTTACCAAGTTGCAAGACACCTTGGAACGAGTGCTGATGCATTCGAAAGGAAAGAATCATTCCTTAGCAGTTTGCCAACAACAAGATCGGTTAATGAAAGTGTTTGTGCTTGCTAGAGAATTTAGAGCACTGTTTGATTTATGAATTACAAATTAAATAAATATCTATGCTTCAGGTTGAAGGCCTAAAGGGAGAGGCAGTTTCAGTTACCCCCGACTGCCTTCTTGACCCTAACCAAGGGGGTTGCTGACCGTGCCGGGAACGTGGACTGAACCCGCCACGGGAGGTCTCTCCGTTGAGTTCTACTTGGAGCAGGAAGACGCTTGGGTGCCAGGGGGTGCTGTGGCCGTAAATCCTTCGCCTTGCATGTCCTGCACAAGAGGCTAATGTGACTTGGGATTGGATCTCGAGGCCCGCATACTAGTTTACCGACGGAAGCTTGGAATAGTGATCCTTATGGATTACTGGATAGCCTTCGGGCGGATTATGGGCAAGCCTACGGGCAGAAACTCCTTGTATTCCAAAGATAAAAATGATGATATGTTAATAAAGAACTTGTTTGATATTGTTTTTCTATGTCACGTGATAAGATTACATAAAGGAACCAATGCTTAACGGATTAATTAAAGAAGCTGATTGTTACATGTCAAATTAATATGTTAGATAATTACATAACTAAAACAAACCGAGGAAAGTGCGGAGGATGGGCCATGGGTCCATCCTATGGATGGGTGGTCCCGGTTAGCCGGGGACTTTTCTCAAAATCTTGAGGAATAGCGAAATGATCGTCAAAAGACACGAACAACGAAAGCGTGGACCTAGAGTTATGTCTTAACCGATTTACGCTGTTTTAGGGGAACGGAATGGGACTATGCCTTATGGCAGAGAGGTTGAGCTTTGCATCCCTCTCATTTCCCATTCTCCTTGAACCAAGTGCAGCATGAATCTGCTTCGGACCTGGCGTTTCTGCGTAAAGTAGTTCACGTGGGTCCGAGGCTAGTTGCTGTTAGGTAATGACCAATCAAGAGAACCCTAATTCCGATCGATCCTAAGTGGAAATGGCCAGGATACTTCCGCTACGTGGCAGATGCGGGAAGACCTAGATTGCAAGTCCCGTATCATTCCATGGGAGTGCCGGGCTGAGCTTTCTACACATCCTTTCCGATGGACTGCTAAGACGTGTCCTGGATGATACTAGCGCACACGTTACAATCTTGCCTTATGGAATTTTTTATAAGGTATGTAAGGATGTGCATGTGATTGGATACGAAGATGCAAATTGGGATGGTAGCAAATATGATAGAAGGTCCACCAATGGATTTATGTTTTCCCTTAGTAGTGTGATGGTTACTTGGAGCAACAAAATGCAACCAAAAGTTGATTTATAGAGTATAGAGGCTAACTATAGAGTATTTAATGAGGTAAGCAAGGATGTACATGTGTTTCGGTGGTAGACAGATGTAGATTGAACTTGTGGCAACTATGATAGAAGATCTACCACTAGATTCATGTTTTTCCTTAGTAGTGTAGTAGTGCTTGAGGGAGGGTGTTGAGATAACAAGCTCCAAAGGTGTGGATATTGATAATGAAATGCCTAGTTAGATGGGTCTGTGTGTCTACACTTAGCACATTCATGATCATTATTATCATCACATAGCCACCGAATTATCACTTATTACATTTGGTTTGTTACACCTATCTACAGGTTGCATAGTTATAGTGCCAACCGATTAGTATGGTTAGTTATATACTATATGACTTAGTAAGCCATTTTCCTTTATATTGCATCTTATCTATATTTGGTGTGCATTGTATTGTGAGTATGAAGAATCAAAAACCAAGAATAAAATGTTTTGGTTTCCATCTCTTTTCTTGTGTTTTTGAATGAGCTTTCTCTTGTATATATTATGTGTGTTCAATGCAATAGCTCAAGGAAGTCCCCCACCATGTGATTCATGCCATAATCTTCAAATATATATATGAGAGTTGAACAATGATAAACTTAGGACCAAAGGCCATGTCTATACATCCACCCAAGATAAGCCATAAAGGCAAGCTTTGATTTTTGAGTTGTCAACAAGTAGAAACTCTTCTTATGGGTAGTGACATTCTTGACCACTACAGGCCCTAATGTACTAAGTCAACAATATCTCTTGAAAGGTTGATCCAATGAAGGCATATGATAGCTCCAAAAAAATAACTTTTTGAGAACTTTAAAATTTAACTTATGCTCCTTTTTCATTAAATTATCATCAATTCTGGTACAAAGCAAAGAGCAAAAACTACAATGAAATAGAGCTTATAAACTAGTATTATCATTCTTCAAATGGTCCATTCAAGTTGTGGAAATGGTTCCAAGGCAAGCTCTGGTCTAAACAAAGGTTCCCTTTTCAACAATAATCCTCTATCCTTCAAGATCAAAAGAAAAAGTGTCATCCAATCCATACACTTAATAATTCTTAGTCATTAAGCCATATGTATCATCATCCATGGATTTGGCTGCGTATGCATTTAATTTTAAAGCCACAAAAGCATACGCAGCCAAATCAAATAGAAACTTATAGTCATGGTATTCCTTATAGTGGTTACAATTTGCATAATCTTCCTCATGTTGGTCTTCAAGTAACTTCCCAACATAATTTTTTGAAGCTTCATAGATTGCTTCATTAGATCATTTCTAGCTTCAACAGGGTGTGACCTATAGCTCTCTTGAATGTTGTATTTTGTAAACCCAAACCGCCACATACAGTTTATTATCCCAATATTGCTTACTTTCAGACACTATCTTGGATAAGATCCCTACAAGCTTTTTATTCGTACTCTTGACTTAACCATTTTCTTGTGGATTATACGGAGTAGGTTTATTGTGTTTAATGTTTAAAGTTTCCATCAATGCTACTATTACCTTATTCAAAAAGTGTGTTCCTTGGTCAAACACTATCTCCTTAAGTGGACCAAAATAGCAAACAATCTCCTCCATAATAAAACTGGTCATCTCCTTAGCGTTATCCTTCATCATTGCTCAACCTTCAGACCATTTTGTAAAGTAGTCCCTCGTGCTACAATAATATAACGATTTCGTGTAGTCGATAAAGGGTATATCAATCCAACAAAATTGATATCCCATTTTTCAAAGGGTAACATAACTAAAATAGAATTTAGTAAGTGCTTACAATTCTCCTTGGCATCATGTCTCTGACAAACATCACAGTGCTTAACATAACTGAAAGCATCTTGAAAAATCAATGGCCACACCAATATCTAGCACAAAGAGCTTTGTAGGTGGCAAGACATCATGAAAAATGTCCCCCACATGCTCAATCATGAAATTCCTCAAGAATGAATGGTACCTCATCAAGTACTACACATCGGCAATAAATCTCATCCACGCCTTTTTGATATAAGGCACTCACTATACTGGTCGTCTCTATAGCGTTATCCTTCATCGTTGCTCGAGCTTCAAATCACTTTGTAAAGTAGTCCATCACTACAATAATATAATGCTTTTGCATAGTCAATGAAGGGTATATCAATCCAACACAATTGATACCCCATTTTTCAAAGGATAACATAACTAAAATAGGATTTAGCAGCTGCTTACGATTCTCCATGGCATCATGTCTTTAACAGACATCACAACACATAACATAACTGAAAGCATCCTAGAAAATCAATGGCCACGAATATCTAGTGCATGAAGAGCTTTCTTGTTGGTAAGCCATTTAGCAAATTGTGCCCCACATGTTGAATCATGGCATTCCTTAAGAATGAATGGTGCCTCATTAGGTACTACACACCGGCGACCACGATAAATCTTGTCCTCAACTTTTGGATATAAGACACCCACTATAATTAAAAAGTGTAGTGCTTGCTACTTAATCTTTCTCTTCTCAAACTTTGATAGAGAAACCCCAAATCCCCCTATAGATAGAGAATGCATTATAGTGGTATACAAGGAAGGGATGAAAGCTGTATCAATCCTAAATAAACCTTCCATGTCACTTCCTTCAGCTAGAGTTCCCTCTGGCTCCGTAAAATCCACAAGACATTCCACATGTCATGCAACTTTGGTGGCTTACTCCTAATCTTATAATTGAACTCCTGCAAAGTAATTAACCACTTTGCTAAATGGTGAGGCAGCTATAACTTGTTTGTCAACAGTCTAAGTCCTTCCACCTTTATAAAAAATGCCACCTTCTCATAGAGAATATAGTGCCTAAATTTCTTTATTGCAAAAACCATTCCAAGGTATACTTTCTCTATATGACTATAATTAATTTCAGATATCCCCAATTTTTGGCTAGCAAAGGCTATTGGATGATACCATTTCTCTTCCCAAATTTAGGCTAAACAATAGCTAATACTATGCATTGTCGCTGCTAAAAATATATAAAAAACTTCATCTCTTTTGGATGCTTTTAGGATTGGCGCTTTTGCTAGTTTCTACTTCACATCCTTAAAAAATACTTAACAAGCTTCACTCCAATTAAACAGATAGTTAAAATATAACAAGCTCCTTAATGGCAACGTTCGTTCTACTAGTGCATTGATAAATCTTTGATAATATCCCACTAATAATGATAAAAAGTTGTGTACCTCTTTTGGAGTGTGTGGTGGATTAGTCGTGATACCAACCAAGCTAACCACATGGTCTAGTAACAACCCATAGGGCATCCTAAAGATACACTTTCATGGATTAAGAGCAATGCACAACCATCTGCAATGTTGAAAACATTTCCTTAAAATTGTCTTTTCCTTATGGTGGCTATCCCCCAGATCATCAATGAGAATTTTAACTCCTCTGGGGAGATGTCACCAAAATTATTATTAGCTATACATTGCTAAGAACAAGGCGCATTGCATAACCCAAAGGTTATCACATGGTATACAAAGGTACTGAAGATAGTGATAAACATCATTTTTAGCCTATCTTCCTCTGCAATATCTATTTGATTGTATCCAGTAAAGAAATCCATAAATGAATAGATTTTTCTACCTCTGCTACTTGGTCTAAGATCTCATTAATGAATGGTAACATATAGTAATCCCTAATCTTCTGCTTATTAAGCTCTTTGAAATCTACACAAAGCTGAATCAGATTATTATTCTTCTTTTTAATAACAACTTGTGAACATCACTTCGTGTATTGTACTAGAAATATCATGTCAGCTTTGGTAATTTTGTCAACTCCTCAAATAGCCCATCCCTTAAAAGGAATACGCCTTAATTTTTTTCACACAAGATAGCTACCTTCTTTTAGGGGAATGGTATGAATAATCAAGCTAGGAGGAATACCTCTTAACTTGTCATAACTCCAAGTAAAGATGTCGTAGAATTCATGAATCAAGAATATATAGTCCTTCCTTTCTTCCAAACTACGCATGGAACATAATTTATTTGGCCATGAGTCATTTAACATACAAAGGTCCAACTCAATTATGTTTGCATCGCTTATCCTCTTTTGAGCCTCTATTGGCTCATTCAAAGTTACTTGATAGATATCTTGTATAGTGGACCCCTCATTGGAATCATCACTTGATGACGTCTCACTACTAGCTACATCTTCTAATGTATCTATCTCTATAGAGGATAGATGAACTCTCTCACTTTGAGGAGATTCAGGGTGGTAGGCATCTATTACTAAACCTCCAACACCTCTACCAAAGATCAGTCAACTAGTGGATATATCAACCTAACAATCTGCTTGTAAGATCCATGGTCTACATAGCAATACAAAGCTAGATCGCCCCGCAAACCTAATCACCGTAAAGTCTAGAATACATTCCACATTGGAAACAATCACATGGGCTTTAGTAATGCACCCTTCATGTTGTCTTAAAATATTAGTAGCCATTCGAAGAATTATGGAGGTATATTTTTAAATTTCTAACCCTAGCCTCTCCATCAATTCTAAACCCATAATGTTGACGGAGGATTCCATGTCTACAATAGCATGATCCACTAATATGTCATCAATATATGCTACTACTACTCTTGGACAATGCTTTTCAGCATGCTCAAGTCAATCATCTCCTACTTGTGCTATGACCAAGGGTTCCACGATGATATACCCCGTATGTAGAATATTTTTAAACTCCTTGTGCACTCCTAGAGATAGCTTAATCAATTGCAAGAGATTTAATTTGGCTTAACTTTGCAAAGAGAACTTGCTAAATGAATTCATAATAGCTAGCAAGAGCTCTCTTTTTCCACCAAACCATTCTCTTCTTTGGTCTTTGAACTGGCTTTGTTGCCTCTTTCTTGGCTTTTTCCTTCTTCCTTACCCTTCTTGGGGTCACTTTTACCATGAACGGCTTTTAGAGGTCCACCTTCCATTTTGAGATTAAGGACTTATGTCCCCTTATTATCTTGCTTAGGGTTTCCCTTGACAGGTTTTTCCTTGTCTTTAATGTCACCATCTTTACTCTTTGGACCTCTCGTAATGACCCGTAAATTAGAAGCTTTAGTGCCATTAACACAAACTTCAATAAGGCTAACTCCATTACCACTAGGGGACTCCTCTGCAATATCTTTTCCTCTTTGCAATATTTGTTTCAATCCCTCATCTTGTTGGAGATTATTCCATTACGCTTGCTGGTTGATTGGACATGGTTATTTACTTCCTTGCTAAGAGAACTAATCTTGATCCAATAGGTATTGTCTAAGTGGTCGGACTTTCAACATATGTCACATTTGATATTTGGACAATTCCAAGGGAAATATTGGCCGCCACACCACTTATAGCTAAATCCTAAGGGGGAATCCTCTTCAGAATGTCAACTTCCTATCAAGTTCTACTACTTCTTAAGAAAATTGACAGCAATAACTATTTGCTTATATTGTTCAGTGATCATGTCAGTATAGTGCTTCATCATATCCTTAACTTTGCCAAGGACATTTGAGGTACTTGACTCATAGCCATGATTTTCTACCTATCGTTCCATTGGCCTAACCACTTGATTAGGAATTGGCTATTGATTCCTTGGAACAACATTAGGGTTTATTTTTTGGCCTCCAATACTTGGTGGAGTCATCTAACTAGCTATAGGTATGGTCACACTAGGAGAAGCTAGCAACATGGGCACATTCTGAATCATGCTTCCTCTCCCATGAGAAGTACTCATGGTGGGTGTCCCTTGACCTCCATTTGTTAATGCTAAAGTATTTCAAACACCTAGATTCAGATTCCTATTTTCCCTAGAGATATAGACCACTTGTAATCTCGTGACTCTACCTCATCTACTCGTGTAATAAGCCATATGTTGGTAAGAGAAACACTGCTCAACTGCACCTGAATATTAAAATCCAACCCATACAAAAAGTATTGGAGTTGAGTAGCAGCAAGAATAGGAATATCAGTTTGCAACTTACAAAATACTTATTTTAGTTTCTTGGTATAGCCTGGAACATTCTCGTGAGGTTCTTAATGTGTTACATTGAGAAAACGTAGCCAATATTGATCTCCCCTTTCATGAGATGTCCTTCATCTTGGATTTGACAATTGAACATTAACTTTTGGAATTCATTAATATAAAGTTCCACATCTTCCTCTCCTAACCCATTAAAAATGGATAGAGGGAATCCTAATGCTAGCAAGTTTGGCATTCCTACTAGGTTTACAATGGGTTGCACCATCATGACAACCGGATTTGCTAAAGGAGTTTGAACAATGGAAACTATTACTCCACCCAAAGTGGGCTGACTAACAGGAAGAGGGAAAGTACAAGAGCTTCCTCCTCCTAACGATAAACTACTCGTGGGGATAGGGTTACTAAGACCCCTCCCTTGTAGGGATATCACACCACTTTGTTGAGGAGAATATCTCCTAATAATCTCAGCCTGTCGTGCCCGCTTAGCTCTTTCTTGATTTTGAAAATCGGCTTGACAGCCTTTTGAATCTATTTTGTTGCCTTTTGGTATACACTAATAAACTAGTTCCTATTGACCCAGATTCAAAAAGTGCCACTTATTAGCATCTCCTAGCAAATACACAACATTTTGGGACCTAAAATGGGCCCAACCCTGGCTTTATGGCACTAGCCGACGGACCTCTACTATACACACCCAAATTATCCCTCATAGCCTCATGGCCAAGAGTGTCTAAGGGATATACTATCCTAACCTCTAATACATAGAACTTTGCATTTTTATGGATTGTAATTCAATGCATAACCCTCCCCATAATCCTCAAAGGGAGTCCCTACACATATCAGTGTAATACACCACATAAGTACGGACAAAGAGAGCGCCCCTTGGCTGATTGTTGTGGCCCCACTACGACTCTCCTACACCTCAGGGATTAGTCCCAAGATGTGCCGTTTCCACATATATAGAACACATACGATACATGCTTCGCTCTTTTAATCGATCGATCCATGAGATGTAATTTATCTCTCACTAAATATCCCCCAAAGGAAACGAACCACTAACTCTACAGCTTAGGGTACATCACGTCCTCAACATAGGTCATTGTTCATGAAAACATTTAATGTGCACCCATCATGATGCCATCTGTTGCACGCAATGCAATTGTGTATGATTTATAGTGCTCAAATAATTTCCTTATTGACAACCAACATTGTGAAGATGCAAAAACATTTCTTTTCATGCCTTTACTCTAAATGAGATTGCTGTGTTCTATGGGGCCAACACAGAGCATGCTCATGCTATTGGACTCTCTTAATTTTAAACTACACATGTTCTATATGCCATGAATTAGAAAAATATCAAAATTTTGCATATTATTAGCTCTTAACAACCCACTTCTCCCTACCGCTTAAGATTTTGCATTTGGTGGTATATTTAGAGAGCATTTTTAATGTTTTTTTTCCTTTATAAGAGCAATAAATACCCACTTTAACATAAAGATAGGGATAAATTGAGGCTAAACCTTATGGCTCACCCTAATCATATATTGACAAACACAAATGTGATAAATCTATTTTTCCATTCTTTCTTATTTTCTATTATTTATTTATTGATAAATATTGATTTTATAATTTACTAATTTAGATTGATTAACCTTACTAAGAATTATTTTTGTACCACATTCCATCCCATGGGAACACCATCTGCATAACAAAACCCCAAAACCACATCATTTCTCTTAAAATCACAATGTTGGGGGTTTTGCATATTTATGAAGAAATTACTAGATGATCAATTTTTCTTTATTTCATTAACATTATTGATCAATCATAGCATTGACAACCAAATACAACCATTTCCAACCATTTACCAATGGAATTTATCATAAAATGATTAAATTTATGACTTACTCATAGAACCATGCCTTATATTGTATGCATCACATGATGATTAGAGGCCCGCTGACGCTTTCCAACAGTCAATAATGATCCTTCTAACCTCAATCTATACTCATTCACACTCCAGCATCATGCCGTGATAAAAACCTCTCATCTCAACCCACCCCCTTCTCTCATAGAATCAACCATGGAAAAACACAACAAGAGGAGAAAGGAGAGAAGAGAGAGAAATACTAAATTTTGATATCTTCATTTACTACATCATTTTCTGATCCATTTCTTGCGATGGAAGGCATGCAAAATGTTCATCTTGTTGCTCTCTTACTTGCCCCTAATGCCAATAGTCATAAGAACTCATTTTAAAAATAAAAATTGGGGTGCCGAAAAAAACAATCCCCCTCCCCCCATGATTTAGCTTTTTTGAGTTTTGCCCTCTTAACTAGTTCAATTTTTTAGTTTTCACACTACATGTAAGTGTTACTTTTACCGAACGGGGGCCAAAACGAACTCCAATTCATGAATGGACTGGACGAATGACTTTATAGAGTTGAAATCTATCAAGTAGGCTTGTGTTGCGCACTTTCTGGCTCCCAAATCACATAACTACTTTTTAACCCAAAACCTTGTGGGGATTAAATGGGGGTTAAATAGACTCCAATCGACAAACTGATACTTGCATTGCATTCCTGGCATCAAACTCTATCTAGTAAAACTCCAGCTCATCGATCTGCAACCGTTTCATTTTCCATGAAAAATTAGTCTTTTACTCCTCCAGAGCCACTTTTTTACATAAAATCGGGCTCCAAAAATCCGCTCTCATACTAAGGATGTCCATGTAGTCAATTTAATGGTGGCTAGAAATGAAGGGGAAGAAAGACAAATAAAGTGAATTTTGCATCTATAAATCTTAGTCCCATCCTTTACAGAAACCTTGTTTTATGAATCTAAATCAAGTTGTTGGGGTAAGGAGCCATATGTGTAGTAATATCCTTGTATGGTTCAAAGAGAACTCAATGTACATCGACTAATTGGTGGAATTCTTCTCTAATAGGAGCATTATAATCTACTACTTAAATGGTTTCTTATGAAGTATCTATTGGTCCTATTATCATTACTATACTAATTTGTGTAGGTTTTTGTAATTTAAAAGAGATTATTATGGTGTAAGAGCATATGTGGTTATGTATTCTCATGTTTCCTATATCAATTATATTTTCTATTTATTTTTTAATAGAAATCAATCAAGCTCCATTCGATTCACTAGAAGGAGAGGCTGAATCGATAGCTAGCTATAAAATACAAAATATTCTTTTATGGGGTTTGTTTAGGAGAATATGTTGATATGATTTTAATGAGGTGCAAATCTTCACATCTGACATTTGTTTGCTTTTTTTTGAAATACACACCACCATCTTCTCAAGAAAGGGCCATATGCAATAAACCATTTTGGGCAATAGCTTGAACAAAAATAGATTCTACAAAGCTTCCAAAAGAGATAGCAAGTATGTAAGTAGAGCCACGAAGCATGAACCCATTTAATGAGCTATCTCAAACTAAAGAGATATCCCAATTCATTGACCTTATATTCTTTAATTCCAAATCTATACTATTGAATAACCATATGGATAGGTGTGCTCTTAAGCTCAAACCTTGAAAAGGTTATCGCAATGAATCTCTTATCATTTCAGGGTGTAGATACACCGGCATGGATTATAGTTGATTGCTACAAAAATGGTAAGAAAATAGATAGTACTTGACATCTAAGGATGAATGTAAACCAATTGGACATGGATAATCATTTTGGTTCTAGAAAAAAAGATTCATAGGAAATAGTGAACATTTATAAAAAGGCCACAAAACATTGTAAGTTAGTAAAATGATAGCAAAACATGCACACATGTGTTTGAAACAATTGGAGGCCAAGTAGAGCCAATGGTGTCTTATGGGAAAATTGAAACTAAAAATTTCCCATCATTGGGTTTTTAATCTGGGCTCAAAGCATCGTAGATGGCATTGCTTATTTTCAAAGGATCATTTTCTTTTGTGTGAGGCCAAAACCATGAATATTTATACCAATGACTCTTCTAGACCCTTGACATTATAGTTTGCCTTTTTAATCTCATTTGTTGCAGCTTTCTTTTCCTTCCTAACTTAAATAAAAGAAAAGGAGTGGAAAATGATTAATGTTCTTTACTTTTCTAGTTGTCAAGGCCATGGAGAGATTTTGCAAAACCTTTGTAGCTTCATATGTAAACTAACTAGTTTACCTTGGAACAAAGAAGGGCTAGAAATGGAAAGCTTCATAAGCTATGCTTAGAAAAGTTGTTTAGCCTTATGAAGCTCAATAAAGAAGTGATTGCATGCTATTATATTGAAATGTAGATGCTACATTTTTAATGAGGGGATATTTTTGTGGGATTTTAAGGATTTTTTATGTTTGATATGTTGACAAGTCCTTGTGTTGTAGACTTTGTTAAGTTAATAAGGAAAATTCTAAAAAATATCATATACTATCTATAATTTGGCCTAAACCTACCTTCATAAGAATCACAAGCATAGATGCTACAAAGGCAATAGAATTTCCTAGTATGCTTCAATATTTTTGTATAGATCATGCTAGGAAAAGTGTTGAAAGATAAAATATCGCATCCATTCCATAACTTACTGCTCTACTGCTTGGCTATCTATTTTAAGTTGAAGAATCTGACCAAAAGACAATATCCCACTTTGATAGTTAAGAAAGCAGAAAGGAGGTTTCTAGAATATGGAGATTTAATTAGCAGAAAAATACAAAGAAACAAAAGTTAGATAGGAGCATCTTAAGGGAGATAGCCAAGGAAATTTAACAAAGATCAAGAGAGATTCCATATAACTTAAGCCATTAGACATTTGAAAGGCAATCCTATGATTAGATAAATTATTGAGTATTCAAATATATCTTGCCAAACTAAATTGAGTGCATAAAAGTGTGAATCTGGGATTATAAGTTTCATTTTCACATTGTTGTAAAACGGTTACAAAAATTCTAGCAAAGCTTTACTTCTTCCATAGTTATTCGTAGACTTGCATTGTATGCAAGACATTGTCTATTCTATAAGGGCAGGGTTTGTTTAAGCTTCTAGATCCAACTTTTTCTTTAACTTACCATTTGAAATGGCACATGGAAAATTTTTTGATAAAAGGCTAAGGTTTACCTAATGTTATGCTTTTTGTTGGCATTTTATAACCAAATTTTTACATGTTATCGGATTGTCTATTCAAGCGAGCAATAAAAGAGAGTGGCATGAAATCATTACAAATTGTTTATTTTTTTCTTTTCTCATACCCCTAATGGCATTTTTGTTTCTTTGCTTGTTAATGGAAAGCCATGTGAAGAAGTTTAATTTGTGTAGATAAAAGATAAATATGCCATTAGTAGTTGGCTTATTGATTGAGTGGACTATAGTTTTAAGATTTTATTTCCAATAAGACAAAAGCTTATGTCCACAAGGGTAGTAAAAAAAAACTATATTTGTATTTGTGGGTGGAAAATTAAAAAGGCAAGCTAAAAATTGAAAATTAGAAAACTCAAAAAAGATAATGACACTTGCTTGCTTAAGAGGAATCATTTTGTCAAGTCACTTTCTTTAGCCTTAATTAAAAAGGTATCCTTGGTCAAAATAATATCCATAGTGGCCTACTTAATGAACTAGCGACAAAGAAATAGGTTTGAAAGATTTAGAGAGGCCTTTTGTCTTGCAACATAAAAAGTAATTTCAAAAATCTACATGTAGTTAGTAAAATCAATGAAGCCCTTGCCAAATTTCAGAATAGCACGATACTGAGGATACTTATATTAAATGTCTTCATGAGAAATGATCTAGACAAGGGTGATGTATATGAGATTCGAGATTGCATTTGCCTGTGGTATTTTTAAAAGCTAATCATCAATCTCCCAAAAAAATACCTAATGCAACTATTTCACATACACTAATTGGTTTAGGTTAACCATGAGTTATGACCATGTAGAAATTACAAGGCATAATAGATAGAATCTTAGCAAGGAGTAGAGAACACATAGCAAATAGAACAAAGACAAAAATTGCTTTCATCTCAAATGAACTTGTACAAAGATGGCTCTGTCCACCCATGCACTTCCATATTGTGAATCTCAAATAGCGATACACATAGATGATAAACAAAGAGCTTAAGGGTAGCTAGAAGAACTTTGACTAGTTGAAAGAAAGATTGATGAGGGACTTCAAGGGGTCTTTCCTCTATAGCCTAAGAAGGTGTTCTAGTCACCTTGTATGAGCATATTATGAGCCTTCACTAGTCAGCTAGGGAATATTTTAGGTAATATTCTCTTTATCGTCAAGTTGAGGGTGCTACCCCTAGACAGCCTCATCAGGGGGGCCACTAGTCCCCCCTAAGTCCCCCTAGCCGAGGGCTTCTTTCACAGCCCTCAAGCCCCAAAATAGGGGTCCCTAATAAATCCCATACCCCACAACTTGATGCATTGTGCATCCAATTGCTACTAGGATAAATACTATATCTAACACAAAGGCTAGATATGGAAAGGTCAATTTTTGATATCTAGTCACATAGACCTCATGTGACATACAGATTAGAACCCAACTAATGTCCATGCTTACACAATATCATGGCTTCTCCTCATAATGGGGAACTTACAACTTAGAGCACCATGGATCATTAGTGGTACCCTACAAGGGTGGGGCATTGAGCATATCTAATAGGCCATTTATCTCAAAACATTCAATAATTTGCAGAGTGTTTTGAAATATGCCCTTAGCTTTTCAAGCTACATAAAGTGACAAATTGGGGATCAAGCTTGATGATGTAATTTTTATTTTATTATATATGTTTTGATAGCAAATATTCAAAAATGTTGAACCCTTTTAGTTTTATTTTTTAAAAGTACACTTTTTATGAAAGAAGCCCAATTAGTTGTTAACAAACACCAAATTTTTCATTGTCTCTCTTATGTGATATATTAGCAGTGTGGTCTAAAGGACTTGTGAAGGGAGGCTAATTGATGAAGAAAGTATAGAATTATTTGCTTATTTTTTATGGCAACTAGATTCTAGCATTTTTTTAAATCAAGTAGGCATTTTGATTTTGCTTCTTTAAGACATGCTCAAAATGAAGCGCATATAGCAAGTAATTTCTTAGTTCACATTTTGTCCTTATTACATTTTGAGATGGATGCTCCATATAGGCTCTAGGTCTTACAAGGATGTTTGAACTTAGAATCAACTTTGGCCACAATCATCATTAAGAAATCCATGCCAGATGGATTTGATTTTACATTACCTTAATTTACCTTTTTTTTTTTTGGAATAGAGCTGTATGATGTGAAAATGCCATGTACAATTTTTTGAGAAAGTCCCAAAGGCCCTATTGTATTGGACCTTTCCTCATAGAGTCACGCCTTTACTCTTCTAGTTTATGTACATTACATTTTTGGGGATTGGCCATTTATTTCAAACATTCTGAGTTTCTAGGGGACTTGGAGCACAATCTAGTTCACTATAAAGATTATTTAATTTTCATTTTCACTTATACAGCTTTGTGTAGCATTTTTACGATATTGTTAAGATTAATTAATGAGACTTGGATGGAAATTCTTATTGCCTCTTTCATTGGCTTAGGTAGTTTTTGTATTTGGTGTTCTAGTAGCTCTTGATTAGCCACCTCAATAAATGGATTGAACATCATATCATGGTGTTAAATTTCAAAGTGGATTTCATGTTAGAAAGAAATAATGTCCAAACCCCATTGATGCAAACTATGAAAAATAGAAATTATTGAGTGGATTTTGAGGCAACCCAACACCTATTTGGTAAGTCATGTTCAAGAGACAAGACAAGAAAATTTGATATGAATTCTTAATTAAAGGAGGGCTGCTTTCTTTTAGCATCATCATATCAAATATTGTGTCAGAAATCAAAGTAATCTATAACTATTTCCACAACATTTATTTGGATTTTTCTAAACTCTAAATTTACTTAGTTGATTAAGGCAAGGTGCAGTCATTGATGGGTTATTGAACCCTTCATTTTGTTAGCTTTAGTTTTTAATTTTATTATGAACCTTTATTGAAAATAACTTAAAACATTCTTAGTTTAATCTAGAACTAATATAATAATGAAATAGGTAAACATGAAAAAAAAAAACTAAAGACGTGTAACCAATAATGCATAAAATAATTGCATCGTGTGATGCTAAAGATTGTTGAAAATTGATTAGTTTTACGTGTTCAATAAAAAGTGCTTTAATGAAACCTCCTTTAGTCACTTTAGTTCACTTTCTACATTTTTCCATGTAAAGAAATCGGATTTGAACATTTACTTTTAAAAAAAGTGCATTTTAGCATTTAGCTTGATCAAAGAAACTTCAATTGTTGGTTTGGTGGTTTGGTGGTGAAAAAATATTTGTCTTCAAAGCACTTTGAATCAAGCCTTTTTCAATATGCCTACCTTGTCAAATTATTCTAAACATAATAGCTAATTAGGCAATCATGAACATAGCTTGGCTTGTAACAAAGCAAGTTACCATATACTAGCCAAGACACAAAATTTGATACTATGTAGTTTGGTTGGAGAATTATCCTAAATATCCTTTCATGGTAAATGCAATGAAAAAAGCAATGTCAAGTAAATACCTTTTATTATTTGCACAAGCTACTCAACTTGGATCTCTTTTTCGTGATAGAAGAAAAAGCATATGAAAACTCACAATTTTTTTAAAAGAAAAGTCCAATATTCTACTCTAAAGGACCTTTATAATATAATTATTATATGTAGGCAACAATTAGGAAGTTTACATCCATAATTCTTTTGAGATAAAACTATGCTAAAATAGTATAAAGTGGATTGATTCTTTCAAAATAGATGAAATATTTTATATCCAAAACAATCATAGAAGAACTAAAGACTTATGGCTTTTTGATATTGACATGCTTTACTTTGATATGATTTATGTTTTACTTATTCTAGAAGAGATTTTTTTAAAAAATGGCTAGACCTTTGCTTCATTTAAACTTATTTCTTGTTTGTACACAATTAATGGAGGCATTAAGTGCACATATAATTATAACTTTAATATCATGTTCTTATTATGTATGTATTTGTTTGATTCATTAAATCTGGTGCTCTTTTATTTCTAGTTGTTATAAGAGCATGAGAGAATTTAGAAAAAAATTGTCTACTTAAATGCTTTCTATCTTTTTTTATCTCCTCTTGTTACTTTTGTCTAGTTGGTTTTTAGTATTCAACACTTTTTGTATATAATAATTACATTATAAAGGTCCTTTAGTGTAAATATTTATTGATTTACTAAACCACCATATTTATTGATTTGCTAACAACTTAGTTGTAATCTAAGATTTTTTACTACAAAATACCAACAATTTGTACCTTGTTGATTCCATTTATGTGCTCTTAAGCCCTATTACTAGTGATTGTTTTGTTAAGATCAAATGTTATTTCCTTGAGGAGCCATCCAAATCATCGTCATATTTTAAAATTCTATTTGTCCTTTGTAGTGGCTTTATTTACACTTCAGATACTTGATGTTTATTTACAATCTGTTTACTTTCCTATATTTCAATAGAGTTGACCCTCTTTACAGCCTTAATGATAGCGATTTGTGATAAGTAATTATATTGGCCCTTGTAAAGCAATTGGTTTATTGACCATCGCCTTAGCTAGGCCATTTATTTTTCTTATAATGAGAAATTTTAGCTAAACGCAGAATAATTTTTCACAATGAACAAGCAATTTGTGCATACATGATAGTTAGCCATGCATTAATATAGTCTAAAGTTAATAAAATATCTATGGGTGCAATTTACGTCTCATCAAACTATGATGAAAATATTAATATATCAAGCTTAGAAACATCATGAAATAAGATTTTTATACATGTTATCTCTTCTTTGCCTTGATATAAGTAACTCCTCAAGTCTACATGTAGGATTGTAGTTTAAGGGTGTAAAATATTGAATTAAAGCCAAGAAACTTGATAGACATCATAAATGATTGTCTCTTATGTTGCAACAAACTCTTTTCTTTCATCATGGCTTATAGTGCATTGGAATAATTTGCCATTATTCCATTGATTTCCATACATATAGGAAATATTTAACTTTTATTTATAAATCTCTCTTCTTTAATGTTTCCCATTATAGTGTAAGAGGATTGAGAAATCCATCTCCAACCCTATCTCCTCCCCTGCCTTCACATCATGGGGCTCTTTTGCACTCTCTTCTTTCTTCTTTGCTTCCAACTCCTTCCAGTCATTATTTTTCTTTGCTAGGTGGCTATTGGCTTTGTCTTTTCAAGTTGATATGGTGAGCATGCCTTTCTTTCTGCCTCTAGCTCTGGTAACATTGTCTTCCTCTCTTCCTTCACCTTTTCTAGTTGGGCTAGTAGCTCTTTTATGTATTCATCATAATTCCTGAGCACTAGAATAGTGGAGGGAATGGATGTCATTAAGGCTTCAATGCTGGGATTCTTCGGGTCTTTTATTTACTTTGCACCTACAGTAGCCGACCTCTTCATCCCTAGCACTAGGGCGACTCCACTTGGAGCTCGGCCAAGCTGTTGCACTATGTTGACTAGGTACTACACCCAAGCCATCACATTGCTTTTGTTGACTATGGGTTCTATGGTTTCCTGTTTGGTGGTAGACGTGGCAACCATGACACATGGTGTGGATGTAATGGAGCCTTCCCCTTGCCTACCCCAATGTAGGTCCTTGAGCTATTTCTACTATTGCGGAGTTGGTGCTTGGTGTACCTGCTAGGCTCACTCTTGGCAACCCTTTTGATCGGGAGGTTTGATCGACTAATAATCTTAGGGCAAGAGCCATTTTCTCATCTTCTATTTTTATCTTTTTCTCCTCCTCTTTTTGCTTCCTCCTTCGCTCCTCTTCTAGCTTCCTTGATTCTTTCTGTGTGCAACTTCTAAGTCTTTGTCCCCTTCTACTGTAGTTCCCTTCTTTTTTCTTGGAATTCTAAACATAATTTTTCCCTTTCCTCCCTGGATCGATGGGATGAATCTCTCCTCACCTTGCTCACTAACAATTATTTCGCTTGATCCCTCTTGTTGTCACCAGGCTTGGAGGCGAGCTTCCTTCTTCTTTCAGCTTGCTCTCTTTCTTGATGGTGAATGCACTGGTGATCCATGGGCTGGTGAGTGCTCAAGAGTTTCCTCCATGACTTCTTCCCTCTCTACATCCCCAACAGCTTCGTGGATTATGGCGATTACCACACCCCTGATATGTCGGCCGCTTTGGCTACTAGTTTCTTCCTTGTTGTCTCTGTTGTGGAGCTAGAGACTCCCCAGCTGTTGCTCTAGGACCCGTGACTAGTGCTATTGCTGAGGACTTGATGGTCTTACGTACGTATCCATTCAAGTTGACTTCATCCAAGGATCTAGTTGTTTGTAAGGCTCTCAGGTAGTAGTATTCTGATCCTACTTATCAAACCATTGTACCTTTGGATGGAGAACAATGCATGGACCATTTTTTCCTACAATCTGATGTCGGGATTGGGGATATAAGCTAAACTAATCCCATCATTTGTGTACACCTAGACCCTATCCATCCCCAACATGCCACAGTCATCTCTTTTCGGTAGCTTATTGGGCTTGTTGACAAACCCCAAAGCCCTTTCCACCACTTCAAGACTTAGCTTGACTTCTACTCTTCAGGTCTCCTCTCCTTATCTCACCATCACTATGCCATGGTTCCCATTGTTGGCATTGAAGGGTCATAGGAATTTTATGCACTTGCGATGATCAATGCCTTGGTTGACCTTCTCTAGGTACTTGGTTGCATTGGTCAATGATCTATTTTATAGTGTCTTCCTCTATCACTTTGTCTTCTAGGTTTTGAATGCTTTTGTATTTGAGCTAGTTGAAGGCTCTCGTTTCAACAGCCAAGCTATATTTAGCCTACTCCTCTTCTGAGAATGGAAGCTTACTGCCTTTGTTGTGATGCCCTGTCATCTTGGGTTCCTGTCATGATGCAACCACTCACTATTAGTTCACTTGAAACGACTTTTTGCAAAAAGATAAGAGGATCACAAATGTTTGTCATGGAATGATAAAATGTTCAATTATAGAATGAAAAATTTTGCTTCAAGTAGTCCACACATTCCAACGAGAACTTTGTGAAAATTTTCCTAAAGTACAAGTTTACTTTAACCATCCTTTTTTGCTTTTGAAATCTGGTTTGAGGTTCAAGTCATGTTTTCTTGTCCATCTTACGCGCCCTCTCTCATCATGAATGATGAGGATCCCTTCTAAGATTGGAGGATGAAGGGTTAAGGGCGTTGAACCATTGGCTGACTTGGCTTTATTTATTTATGAGGCAATCAAAAAACTATGGGCTATACTCTAAGTGGGTGTAACGGTCCATGTCACAAGGCCTAATGCCTATGTGTGTAATTTAGGTCAGGACATTAGTTATAGGAAGTCACCAAAGCTCATTCTGCTACTAGCGATGTGCAATTATTTCTTGATTAGGATTTGTTCCAAATAGGGTGGGCCATAACATGATCTTCTAACAATTGATTGCGAGTAATGGCCAATACCTTGTGAACAAGGTAGGGGTCACATAGGTTGGTTTTACTCATAGGTTTTGTTTGCACATCTCTGCTCGGAATTGGTCATAATTTGGTAGCCCTCTTGTTCCCATTGGAGATGGAAAGCATACCATTTTTGCAAGAAGGAAGAGTCGGAGTCCACTAGTTTTTCAGCTCTTCTAGCTCCTAATTTGTTGCAAAGACTTTGCTCTTACTATAGGAGGTGATTAGCCGTTGTTTGAGATGTTGCTCTCAAGAAATCTCATTGGCAATCAATTCCTTGGCTACCATGGGAATCTTGACAAAATTGAATTCATATTCCTCCTAAGTGTATGGGAAGGACCGTAGATCCATCACTAATGGCTTGTTTAGGAGGCCTAAATCCAACCATTCATAGCTTTTAGCAAACATGGTGAAAGTGGCAAACCAAATGTGTAACGTAGATGACCAGGTCATCCCCCATATTTGTGGCTAGGTTCAAAGCCAAAGTAAGGATAGATCTTTCCTCATAGGAGGGTCTAAGGCCTACAAGAAGTTGGGGTTTGACTGGACTAGATAACTTAGTAATTAATACATGCTTCATGGACTACTCAGTAGGGTGTTTGTAAGGTACTTATGCGATGGGTTGGTCTTGCGGCTCAGTTTTGGTGCACTACTTTCTGCTTGTGGAAAAGTTGCAACACAAGAGGTATCAGGTTGAGTGGATTTTGATGTAGAGGGCTACGGTTTTGGTCAATAAACCTATTGTGATCCTATGGGTTTGGTACCTTTTGGGTCAAGTGGTTTCTCACTCCTAGTTGGCTTACTATCTTGTGGAGATGGGCTAGAAGGCAGTGTCTGAGGGGGACACACATGTCACTCATGGCCTTGGGCAACCAAATCCATTTTTTACCTTCATAGTAGCGTTGAGCACACAATGGGGCTTTGGGGACCCATCACGGCTTGGCTGTTCATTTGCTTCCATAGCATCAACATCTATGTCTCCTAGACTTAGGGCATGAGGTTTTGGGATTATGAGTTCATGAAGATTGGCTCCTAGATGGTGGAAATTATCATTTGGGTACACATTTGAGCTACTGCTCAGTGGTCTTAGGTGTTTTTACTAGGGGTTGCAACCGGTTTGCTTAGGTGGGGTGGGACAAGTCACGATCTCTCTCCTTACGCTTGCACTAGGTTCTTCTACCGATGACACTACAGGCTTAGATGGAGCCATGCTGCCCTTGTTGAAAGCCATCATTATTTGAGTACTGCCAATGGAAAGGTGAATAGGCTATGATTCGTAATCAATGTTACAGTATGCTTGTTTCTGAAATGCCCATCCTAGCAACATTTTCTTATCGGTAGCCTTAGTATTAGGCAACACATAGAGGATCATTGATAGGCTTTCAGTCTAGATAGAGACCTCTACGCTGCACTTTCCCAATAATGAGTAAGATTGACCCCCAAATGGGTTGAGGTTAGCATTAGTAGGTTGCAACTAGGGATGACTAATGAGGGTCCAATGGTCATGTGTAAGATTATTAAAGTCCACTCCTTGATCAATGAGTGCATCAAAGGCATGCATCTTTTGGATAGAGAGCGATATGCATAGATAGGTAGGTGCTACTACTTCCTCATTCTCATCCTCTATCTCCATGATGGTGGCAACTCTTATATTCATTGGTGGTTCCAACATTGGAGGCTCATGTAGCGGATACATTGGAGGGTAGTACTTCTTAAGGCAACTACCATTGAAGAAGCCTATGCCCTATCCCTCTAGAGTCCTGAGCTCAACATTGCAATTTCGACTAATGTTGCAGACCTTGAAAGGTCCCAATCCTCTAAACTTCATATTCTACTTATGGCCCTTTACAAAGTACAACAATACTAGGTTGTCTTGCTCGAAGTTGCATTGCTGGACAAGTTTCATTAAACCAGCTATTGCATTTTCCTTCTTGCATATTAGTGCATGGGTTGCTAAGTTTAAAGTTTCAAATACGATTTCTAACTCTACCATGCATTCGCTGTGTAATGAAAGAAGCTGAGAGGAGAGAGAAGAAGAGCTGAGAAGTGAGAAAGAGAACAAGAAGAAGAGGGAAGAAGAGTAGAAGAAGAGAGAGAAAGAGAGAAGGGAGGAGAGAAGGGAGGAGGAAGCCATGGAAGCTGGAGATGAAGGTGAAGAGTATGATCTTGATAATAACTGGTTGCCCTAATCTGGGGCTCTTACATCTTAAATACCTCGGTCAGTGTGACGGGGTGTCTAAGCCCTAGTCGGTGTGTATCCCGCTTGTTGCAATCCATCCCCACTCGAAAGGTTTTTGCCCTTTAAAAAAAGGAGAAATAGAGGGGAGTGATGGGTGGGCTAAGGGAGGGTTGCAGAGTACTACTCACAGCCCTTTGACAATGAAGATCAGGTGTGGACAGACTAGGGACAGCATGCAGTCCGGAACAAGTCTGCTAAAGTAAACTAGTCATAGCTTTTGATAAGCTACTCCAAATAGGGCGCACACTATATGTCGAAACGGAGCTTATGACGAGTACTTTCAGCCTATGTAGAATGCAAATGCATGTGATTTGAGTAAGTACAAAAATGTTCTAAAATAGTGTGTAGTCTATGGGCAGAGGGTGGGCAATTTGGGGCATGACCGGCTAGTCTTCCAGCCGTTGGGGTTCACGAAGGTAGGCAAATTCATTGAGGATGGTTGCTGGGTACCAAGAGGCTTCTTCCAAGGGTAGGCCTTTCCATTGGATGAGGTATTCTTTGATGGATCGGGATCATAAGTGCTTATCTTGTTGCCCAATGATTGCTTCAGGGACATATTGAGTGATGCCCTCTTCATCTATGGAGGGAAGTTCTTCCACATAGTCCACTGAGGAGCCTACAAAGGGTTTTAGCTAACTGACATGAAACACATTGTGGATTTTGGTGGTAAGGGGGAGTTCTAAGCAATAGGCCAAGTCACCAACTCTCTTCAGGATTTGGTATGGGCCATAGAAGCAATGGGCTAGCTTGTTAGTGCTGCCCTCTTTGAGAATTGAGTAGCGGGACTTAGGCACTTTCAAAAGGACCAATTCCCCCTCTTGGAATTCCAAACGCCTTCATTTTTCATCAGCATAGAGTTTCATGTGTGTTTGGGCCTTCTGAAGATTCATTTTGCATCGTTGAAGTAAACCTTGCATGCGATCCAATTTGGCTTGACTCTGAGGGTTAATCTTATCTGTAAACAAGACTGTAGAAAGGGGAACCTTATATCCGTATAAGGCATCAAAAGGGGAAACTCCAATGCTAGAGTGTGTGGAGTTATTATAGGCAAACTCAGCCAAGTGAAGCCATGTATCCCAACTAGGCTATACATCATGGCAAAAGTGCCTCAAATAAGTCTCAAGCCATTTGTTCACTCTCTCAGTTTGACCATCAATCTGAGGGTAGTACACAACAGGATTGAGCAAGCTTGAAAACTATCTGCTAGAAGTTGCTCATAAACTTTGCCATTTGTCTCAAGCCATTTGTTCACTCTCTCAAGCCATTTGTCCCCATGAAGGTGAAAACTATCTGCTAGAAGTTGCTCATAAACTTTGCATCCTGATCATGTACTATGACTTGTGGTAAGCCATGCAGCTTGAAGACATTTTCCATAAATGAGTGGCAACTTGAGAGTCAATATATTGGATCTTAGTGGGGATAAAGTGGGCAGCTTTGGTGAGGTGATCAACTACCACATAGATACTGTTCCACCCTTTCTTAGTCGTAGGAAGGCCAGTAATAAAGTCCATTGTGATGTGAGTCAATTTCCCATCAGGGATAGGGAGAGGCTACAAGAATGCATTTCTTCCATGATCTTCTATGTGAAGGGGGAAGTGTGCGGGATGAGAATCTTGCCATGGGACCAAATAAGGCCATGCTTGAGCTGATATTGGGATTTTTCCGCCATAACCCCATGCCGTAATTTTTGAAATGTGTGGTTGAGATGATCATCTAACAAGTAAGCCTCTTGGACGCCATTTTTAAAATAATAACAAGACTACATTGATATATGATATTGTTAATGTAGATGTGATAGGGTGCTAGATTTTGAGCATCTTTAGGCTTCATCATTCTCCCCAAACACAATTGTGAAGCCATCCTCGGAAATCACAAAGAAGAAGAACCACAAAACCATTGAACATGTCTTTAGCATCAATGCCGAAGCTGAGCCATAGGAGACCACCACCCAGGGACCACCACACCAAGGATGCCATCCCTTGCTTTGTCATGAGCTTGCACACTCCAAAATCTCAAATGAACACTGTCTTCTTCATGCTAGTGAGAATACTTCGACAATAGTGTGTAGAGAATGCTTTTGCATAGAAACACTCTTTATGAATAGGTTCATTTGAACCATATGGCATTATATGTAACAAATCCTCTTACCTTAGCACATACACATGGTAGGCCGTTGTAACCCATCCATTTACTCTATGCGTATGATCAAACTATTCTCATGCATTGAAAAGGTCTCAATTTTGTGACTTTCCCATGCAATTCACAAAGTCCAAACTTGAGGCAGGGCCTTTTGTAGACATCTTGAAAACAAAACATTTCTCTCTAGGTAGAGACCTTGGCCAGGGAAGTGACTTTCATGGAAAAAAGTACACATTGATCTTTTCTTCAAAATAAATAGTGCATCATAGTACTCCCTTGCTAGCATTGTAACTTTTTTCTCTTTCTGCGCAATACATCAAAATGTGTAAAGCACTCAAAGTGTTAGTCACAAGTAATCAATGTCGATAACAAAAACAATAAGTTGTGTACTTGTGATTCTCAACAAGAGGTAGTAACTCACTCTAAGAAATTTACAAACTCATAATCCCCCATAGCATTGCTTCTTGAATCTTGGTCTTGTCCCATTAGTGAATTGATGAGAAGGTATCTTGCTATCATCATCTTTACCTTTCATAGCCATGCAGTCCTATCTATTCTTAAAATTCTTTGTTTTTGTGATCATTCACTTGGACATGCCAGACTATACTAAATGAGAGTATTGACTAGTATAAATAATTAGTATTATCATATTATTATCATGTCGCATGATATAATATAGTACACATTTACAAGTGTCCATACAAATAGCTGGCTTTTGATAGTAATCACAAAACATAGCATTGTTACCATTGTTAGCATAATGTTCGAGTTCCACCTTGCTTATCTCAATAAACCCTTGAAGAAGATGAGATTCTTATATTTGATTTGGTGGTATAGAAGGGACAATTTATCTTATGGAACTCTAGCACATCAACATAATAGCTAACTCACATAGTGCATGGGATTGACATGTTAGACATTATAGGTTTGGTCTAGTGGTGTCTATCATATTTTTGCTCCATAACTTCCATTGCTGAGGCCTTTCCATATGTGGGTGGAAACTCAAATATTTTGTTACTGTCATATATTCTAGGAATCTCTGCCAGTGTGACCCTATCCTTCATTGCATGTATTTTTCCCTTGATTACATTATTGATCCGCTTCCAAGTATCATATTGATAGCAATCATAGTGATGACACATTTCTCCTTTGATGGTGCATGTTCTTGAATGTCTACTCTTCTTTGCATCCCCTCCAAGTCAATAACATTATCCCCAACACCTGAAGAGCTAGCACCCTAAAACAAGGGTTCCTCATCACTCCTTATGTCTTCTCCTTAATTAGAGTGGCCATCTTGGAAAGGTAGTGGATCATGCACAATCTCATACTCACTAGAAAGGGAAGAGTCAAGCATGTAACACTCATTTCCCTCAAAATCCCATTCCCTTTTCAAGTTGGGATGCACACCATTTTCAAATAAAACAATGAGGCCAGTGAACCTCCTTGTTGGTGGGCAGAATCCCAAGGCAAACTTAGAAAAAAAAGGAGATTACTAGGATTGAGGAGAAACAAGAAAGAGAGATGAGGAAGAGGGTGGGTGAGGGAGAAGAGGATGTGAAAAAGAGATTTATCTGCAAGATTTACAAATGTGGGAGGAAATGGAGCCAACAATCATCGCTACCATCCTCTTCATGCAACTATATCCACTTAGGGCCCTCTTTATTACCCCTATTTATTGCCTAAAATATTTCCCCTCCCCTATTTCTCTCTCCATACCTTCACCCCCACTCCGTTTTACTCTCTTGACCTCAGCACCTTCATTGCACACTAACTCTCATGTCTTTCTCAACCTCTCCCACACCTCTCTTTTCCTCTTAACTTAAGTATATTGTGTACATTGGTTCGAAATGTGCAAGTAAATGACTAAGGCTTGAAATATGTGTGAGCAAGGCTATTATAAACATAAGCTTTGAATGAGTTAGAAACACAAACAAACACAGGTTTTGCATCAATTTTAATAGCTAAAGAAAGTAGCTACTAGGTATTACATAAATTATAAGGCTTACTTAGGTTTTTAAAGGTATTCAATCCCTTGTCCACAACAATGAATTGATCAAGTTTATGTCACATCTTGAAATGTCTACATTTGTTGTTGATTCCTGACATTCTAAATTAGTATACATATATTAACTCAGCCTAATTTTTTGGCTCTCTTCTTCTATCTCTTTCACTTTCAATATATGAGTTTTCCTTTAATATTTACGTGAATAACTAAGAAGAGTACAACATCAACTAGATTTGAAGTCATCTTTGTGCAGATTATAGAGCAAGTTCTTGTCTTAAGTGGTCATATTGTAAATGTTCATGTTACTTTTCATTATTCATGCTCAAGATAGAGGATAACAAGCCAAGACAAGGATATATTACAAATATACTACATGATTATTTGACCGAGTGAGATAGTTGTTTGGTCCCTCCATGGCATCTTTTGATTACTTGGCCACACAGTTTGGGTCCCTCCTCGTGAACTCCAAATTATGGAGTACATTAGCACATTCGAGGTGGAAATATTACAACAAATCCTTAGTATTACTTAGTTCTACTAAGCGTTAATCTTTCTATAATCAATACAAAATTTTAATTAGATCTGAATTCCACTTGAAGTTCAACATAGTTATCGATTGCGACAATGTGTAGGCTCAAATACCTTAAGAATCAGATTAATTTAGTTATAGAGAAAATATCGTGGTATTTAAAAAATGTTTACCAATTTTAATGTCTTGTAGCTTTTCAATATAGATGTCATCCATTGTTATTTCCACTTTTTAATATAGAATTATTTGGTGTGCCACAAATTTTCACAAGTTTTAGTTTAGCATTTATGTTATCTAATGGATTTTTGCTATGCATTTTTATTATTGAATACATTTGTGGTGATCACAATTTGTGATCCTATGCCTTTTTTTAATCACAATTTAGCATTTTTATGATCATGATTTGTGGCAAATAATATTAATTAGGAAAATTTTTAAAAATTAGGAAAATGGAAGATGAAGAAGAAGACAAAGATGAACAACCTGTGTGTGCTTCCTTCTCCTGTGATCATCAGCAAGGATTTGTGCATTGCAGGTACCATTCTCACTATATTTGACATGCTTGAGACCCATTTGGGAACCCTTGTGAGGGTGGAAATGGTCTCCACTAGTGCATACCTTTTTGGCACTCACAAAGGTTCCATTTTTATGGCATCTCTATGAGCACCGAATGGTGTATGCTGGTGCAAACCATTTTGATCCTCACAGAGGTGCCCAAAGATCTCAAGTTGATGTGCATTTAATGTTCCTTGCGAGTAACACTTCCCCTGAAAGTCTTAGTAATTGCTAACAAAAGCTTGTGGATGAGTCTCCCATTGTGGAAGCTAGCCATGGGCACTTTGGTTACCCCACCATTTGTAAGTCATGGGCACTCTATCATAATCATGAAAAAGACTCTATCCTCTAGCCATTGTTTCAGTAGGTCTAGACACCAAAATCTTGAGAGGACACATCCGTGATCAAAATCTTGAGCATACACATCTGTGATAAGCAGGTCTAGACTATCCAAGTCACTAAAATTCCGAAAAAAAAATGATGATGATTTCCATATGGATTATGGGGTCAATAAGCTTGTTTGGACAAATTTGAAAGCATTGAAAATTTAATGAAACTTATAGAGTAATGGTACAAAGATTGCATTCTTACATATGCTGCTATATTGGGGTGCATTCTTACATATGTCCCTATATTGAGGTGAAGGGTATAAGTGGAGATGTTTATTTCTCATGCAGAAAGAAAGAAAGGGAATCACACTCATGAAATTTCAAGCATCCAGCTACATTGTCTTTGCATTAGGTTGGCCCCCTTGCAAATCGAGCTTCCATTTCCATGATTGCATTAGGTTGACCTGATGAAAACCATAGTTTGCAATTACATATTATTGTTTGTGAGTTGTGTTATTGGTTGGTACAAGTAATGAGGTTGAGATCAAGTATTTATGGATTTTAGATAGTGCTGCAAGTGTCATTGCATTGTATCCATATAAATCAATCTTTGGCATGCACATTAGTTAGTTTTGACTTCCTCTTGCCTTGCACCATCAAAATCTTCATTTTTTCTATCTTTCTTCATATTTCATTTTTTTCTTCCTTCTGATTTTTTTAATTTTTTGTTTTGTACATATTAACTTTCTTGCTTCCTATTGGCTTTCCTTTGCTAATATATGTTTGTTGTGGTTAAAGTAAGTTGGGTACCTCTATGCACCTATAAACTTATTTCAACAAAAGTTTACACTCACCTTTGCTTATGCATGACATGTAAGAGCTTTTTTAAGCATTCCAAGACCTAAACTATATGGTTTCCTCAAGACATGCCCTCTAAACTAATGCTCAATTCATTTGGGCGATTTTGATTTTCAATGATTGTGGCATGTATAACTGTGTGTATGTTGGGATCTCAATAACATCATCATTTGATTTGCTCTTGGAATGTTAGAAAGGATAATGAACTCTACCCAATCCGATGTGCAATTTGGCCACATTCATTATTGTCACTCCTTTAGCTTATGTCTAAATCAAGTATCATTTGGAATACCATCCATTATTCATCTTTCTTAGACTATTGAGTATTTCAACATACCTATTGTATGTGATTGGCTACTATTAAAATTTTCAAAAAATACACAAGGTTTTAGAATAGTGTTGTTTTATTATATGGAAGGAAAATAGATGGGTAGTCAAGGCTAACTTGTGTGTCCCAAGAATCCTCTTGAAGCTAATCCCACCATCCTTTGATGGTGCAACATAATGAAATACTTGGTTCGTGTTTGATGACCTTTCCAAATATGCTACCCTAAGAGTTTGCTAAAGATGAGTAGCCACATTGGGGCTTAGAATAGTTTGAAGTGATGGTCATTTTTCCCTCATGAATTTGGTATAGATGCAAGTTCCTTAGACTCTCAAATGCTGAGAAAGGCCAGTACATCCATGGTTGTTGAAGATGTTACTAAAATCCCCACAATAACCTTATCCACCATCCCTTAATGAGGATCAATTTGATTCTTGATTGTGAAGTATGAAGTGCATGATCCTCAAACTTGATAGTTCACCTCCATTATTGCTAGGTAACATGATTTCTTATGTAAAACCCTTACTTGCTTGAAGAACATGTCAACATTTGTCCCATCACCCTTCACTAAAAGATGCATACACATTAGTGCAATAATTTTATGGTGACTGTATGCATCATGTTAGTTTTGTACATTACCATTGGAATTGTATGTATCATGTTAGTTTTATGCTCATGAAAAGAAAAGTATTTTATGGTGATTTGGTATAAAGCACTAATATTATTCTCATTATTATATTCAAATGCATGTAAATTTCAAGATTTATATGGGCCCCCATAAACACCTCCTTCATGAGATCATGGGTTATCATAGAATGTTTGAAGTACAATGAGTGAGGAGGATACTTCTAGAACACGGAGGGATCAAAATCCACTTGAGTCTTGCTTGGTATCAAATAATATTATCGTGCATGCAAAGCCAGCTGCACATCAATAGCCAAGCTCACCATCAATTAGCAATATTGGTACTAGTTCTTTCCAATAGTTTGCATGCTCGTCCCACACCACTAATAAAGAGGTTGTAACCCTAGAAAATGATTGTGTTGTTGATGTGGGAAATGTCACTACAGACACACAATTTCATGATAGACTACTTGGAAAGGAATTGGAGATTGATATTTTGAAAAATGTAGTTGGTACCTCCACCATCAAGAAGGGATCAAAGCCTCCACTTGTCCATTTATGAAAGTTGGTCCCCAGTGAGAGGCAATAAGGACCATGGGTGTACAGATTGAGAAGTTCAAAGATATCTTTGATAAATATGTCTATATGACTACTAGTACTCCTTTTCTCGTGTCTATCATATGACCTTATTTTGATGTGGTCATGGAGGTGACACATCTCAACTTTTATGAGAGGCAACCAATTTGGGCAACTAAGAATGACTTGTTTGTAAAAAAGCTTCATGGCATTGGTTGGGAGGATCTAAACAAACCATCGATTCAAGGTGTGGTACACTTGCATTTATGAAGGTATGTTTCTCACACTATGATTCTTTATCATTTGTACTCACATATATGGATAATCATTGTCTTGCCTTCTCACTACATGGTCCCATATGGCAACCTGCCATGTGAGAGTGCGACGTTTTTTCTTGGAGGTGAAAAAGGAGAGAGTGTGTGAGTTATTAATGGTACTACAGGCACAAAATGAGTAAATCTAATAGTACTCTTTTAGAGTACTCTCCTTATGGTTTAATAATTTCTCATTTTTCTCTTGTATGGTCATGTGTTCAAAATTTAATCTATTGTTGTAGAATAGCACAAACCAATTTTACCCCGGGGCTCTCATAAAATATATTCTATTTTAAGAAGTTTGGGCTATCTAACAAGAGTTTTGTGATGAGAAACCTGGCCAATGATGTGTGTAGATGGGTAGAATATGATATGGCCATAGAAAGACAAATAGGTGCTCTAGTACAATGCTCCAGCAATGCTATTGGGACAACTTTAATGGAAGGTTCCTCATTATGTATTTTTATTGTTTGTTGATACTATTTTCAATTCTAAATCACAAATTCAAACTCTAGGGGATTCTCGAACACTTGACGAAAGAGCTTGCTACTAGTAAACTAGCTACGAATCTCAAACCTCTGAAGGACCTCATGGAGGAGAAGAAATGGCAATGGACAAAAGTGCATGACTTATGGTGAGTATGAAGACTACTACTCTACAAATGAGGAAAGCGAGGAAGAGGCTGAGACAATAAAGTACAATACAGATGGCCAAGTGATCGAGTAGATATGAGTTGACTCCAAGCCATGGAAAGCCAACATCTTTGGGATTGAAAGAGGAGTCATTAGAATGGAATGCAACCATAGGACCACCTAAGTGTAATAGACTATGAGCAAGCTGGATTAATTCAACCTAGTATTGCACCACTCTTTAGAAGTGAATCTGCCTCAGCGCTATGCCCACCAAGGGAAACTCCTTCTAGCAAAGGTTGTGAGTTTAACTTTGGGTCAAAAGTGAGCTCCGAAAGTGATATGAAAATATCGTGACCACCTAAGACCAAATGCACCAAAGGGGACCTACCAATCCACCTAAGGCATAGGCAGTTGAAGGATGAAAAGAGGAGGCAGTCAAAAGGATCAAAAGCCAAAGAGTAGAGGAAGCCCATAATCTACCAAAGCACTTCAAAAAGTTCAAAAAGGGTGAGTGGGTAGTGATCTTCATGGGAGTTAAGAGGCAAGGCAATGCAAGAAAACTAATAGAAGGGCTTACCAAGGTCAAGGAAGTTAACTTAGTAGGGAAAGGGAAAAATCCTTGACTTGTGTTCATTGGTAGACAACCTGATTGAAAAAGAGGAGGTCGATCTCATCACTCTCATGTGAGTGTACATGGATGCATTTGCTTGGTCCTTAGATGATCTAAAAGGAGTAGATTCGAGGGTTGTGACTCACAACATCCCTAGGACTCCCGATGCAACACGATTTAAGTAGCGACCATACCTAATGGCTATTGAAGGTTGGATTCATCTACAAAATTGAGGACATGGATTGGGTGTCACCTATAGTAATTGTCTCGAGGACAAGTGGAAAGATTCAAGTGTGTATAAACTATAAAAAGGTCAATGCTATAACTAAGAGAGATAACTATCCACTATGCTACACGGATTACGTGCTTGAAAGAGTAGCAAGAAAATAACCCTATAGTTTCTTGGATAGCTTCTAAAGCTACAACCAAGTGCAAGTGCACCCTCATAATAGACATAAGACATCATTTGTGACCAAAGGGGGTATATTTATCTGCATAGTCATGTCATTTGGATTGATGAATGCACGAGCTACCTTTCAATGCCTCATGTATGCCATCTTCAAAGACATGCTTAGGCAATAATTGGAGGTGTTTGTTGACAATATATGTATCCACTCTAGTGGGAGATCTCACATAGATAAACTTCATGCAATCTTTTGGTAGTGTAGACTATAGAATCTCTCCTTGAACCCCTTGAAGTGCTAGTTTTGGATAAAACACGGATGTATCCTTAGGCATGTAGTATCTAAGAAAGGCGTTGCCACAAACTTCTCCAAAGTTAGAGTTATTTTTTTTTAACCACCACCCATGAAATATAAGGGAGTTTAGTGTTTCTTGGCACACATAGGGTACTATCAGTGATTCATTCTAAACTATGCATTGATCACTAGACCCCTTTACAAATCGCTAATTGTATTTGAGTGGACCGAGGAATGCCAACACGGCTACAAGGAACTAAAGAAGGCTCTTACGACCACACTAACACTAAGAGCCCCAGATTGGAATATAACATTCCACATGAACATTGATGCATCAAAGTTTGCCATGGGAGCTGTATTTATGCCAACTTGGTGTACATACTCTTGATTATCGTGTGAGCTTTGGTAGCAAACAACTCACAGATACAGGGATCAATTACTCCACAATGGAAAGGGAAGGCCTAGTGATGATGTTTAATGTAAAGAAGTTCCATCATTATCTTTTGATTACACCCTTCATCTTCTTTGTTGACCATCAAGCTTTTCTTTATTTGGTGAAGAAACCTTGCGCTATAGGATGTATAGCTAGATGGTTACTTCTGCTTCTAGAATTTGACTTCTCCGTGGTTGTACGCAAGGGCTTATAAGTAGTATTAGATGGTACACTATATGTCCCATATACCCACAAGAGAAGTTGCTAAATAGGGCATTGTAGATGACTTACTTGTTGATATACACCTTTTTAGCATGTCTAGTAAACGAGACTTGTTTAAGGCCAATCTAACAATGTATTGGGTGAATGACATAGTCCAAATCTTAGAGCATGGATTGTCTAAAAGACCTATGGAGAAGGCTAGGCTAAAGTGCCTTATCCTCAAATTCAGGCCTATTATTTAATAGCAGGCCAACTCTATAGACTAGTACAGCATGGGTTATTGCAAAGATGCATGTGTGAGCATGAGATGCATGATGTACTTGTTGCTGAAACACATAGTTGAATTGCTAGAGGACACTTCAATGGAGACACTATAGCACACAAGATGTTGGAATCCCAATTATGGTGGGCCACCCTCTTCTACAATGAAACTAAGTTTGTGAAGCATTGGGATGAGTGTCAAAGGATCAAAATGTCCATCCAGAAGGACAAGATGGAGTTGACCCTAGTAATACCATGACAACCCTTTGAAAAAAGGAGATTTGACTTCATTGGGTTGATCAGCCTCATAGCATAGTACCCACAAGCGAAGTACATAATTGTAGCAATGGATTATCTCATGAAATGGGAGGAAGGTCGAGCCACCAAGAAAAATGATGCTAAGACCATGGCTAAGTTTATTTGGGAGTAGGTGATCTCACAATTCGACTGCCCCACCAAACTAACTAGTGATCAAGGAATGCACTTCATTAATGAAGTGATTGCCCATTTGCTTTCCACCTTCTTGATCATCCATAGAAAATCCTCACCATACTACCCTCAAGCTAACAGTTAGGTGGAATCCATGAATAAGATCCTAGTAAATGTCCTAAATAAGGTAGTCTCCACCTCATGCACTAACTAGGAGAATAAGATCACGGCAATACTATGGGCCTATAGAATAGCTTATAAGATGGCAGTAGGGAAAATACCATTCAAACTAACCTATGGGACTATGGAACAAATTATAAGGTGGCCATAGGGCAAATACCATTTAAATTGACCTATGGGACTAAAGCAATCTTGTCATGGAGTTCTTCATTCCCAGCTTGAGAGTGGTAGACCAAGAGAGATGGGATGGAAAGAAAGCCTCGAGATGGCATGTAACAAGCGGGATACACATCGACTAGGGCTTAGACACCCCATCACACTGACCGGGGTATTTAAGGTGTAAGAGCCCCAGATTAGGGCAACTAGTTATTATCAAGATCATACTCTTCACCTTCATCTCCAACTTCCATGGCTTCCTCCTCCCTTCTCTCTTTCTCTCTCTTCTTCTAGTCTTCTTCCCTCTTCTTCTTGTTCTCTTTCTCTCTCCTCTCAGCTTCTTTCATTACAAGTGGTATCAGAGCTTTAGTCTTTGGTCCTTTTCCTTTTTCTCCCCTTCTCCCTTTTTCAAATTCCCAAAACCCTAGTTACTTAGCTTACAGGTACAGGTACAGCAAGAAGGATTGCAGTTAACTTCAGCTTTTTTGAGCAAGCAGGAGCTATGGCTAGAGATTCAGACATATCTGGAGGTAAAATGGTTAAAATAGCAGGTCGTCACTTCTTTTCATGCAAATTTTAAGGGTTCCAAGCCAATTTTAGAGTCCCAGGAGTTGGAAGAGGGCAAAACCTTAGTCACTTTTTGCCCCAACCCTCTCTCTCTCTTCTCATGCAAGCTGCCATGGCTGCCAGCCCAAAGAAACCCCAAGATCTGACCTGAGGGTACTCCCAAATATCAACTAGCCTCAGAAATCCTTCCCTAACCCCGCAAGCTACTAATCAAGTAGTGGATTGGGGGGAGTTGCTTCCCAAAAGGCTTGCAGGACAGCCTCGCGATTTTCAGCGCATTTTGCACTAGTTGCCTTGCCCCTCCCCAGCCCTCTTGCCACTCCTCCACTGTTGCATGCCCACTCCCTGCCACTCTTGGGCATTGATTCAGCTGATCTCCCTCTTCTCCCTTGGCATTTTTTATCCCGGGATTCAACCTTCAAGATTGACAACAGTTGGATTGTCTGATACAGCTTCGAGCAACCATGGATTCTCCAAAAGTGAAGCCTTCTCTTGATGCTAGGAGGCATATTTCACGGTGGATTACGTGCCACGGTGGATTCCGTGAGGTTTTACGGTGGATTCCGTAAACTTTGATGACTGGGGCTCATACACAAAGTGGATTCTTTGTGCGAGAAGTTGATGGGGATGCCTGTCCTTTTCGGGCGTTTCATTAATTTAGTGTGTACATGGGTGATTCCATAGCGGGTGATTCCGCAAAATGCATATTAAATTCATAAACGTTTATGAGTTTTGAGTGCGCACTCGTAATAAATTAAGGTTAGGATATATTTCTAACCAGTTGATTTATTTATGTAGCTGAAGACTGCTAGGTATTCACTTTTGTCGGTTTAATTGTATTATTTTACTAACGATTGTGAATGCTTCAGTTGATGTGTAGAGATAGCAGCAGTGGCGGAGGAAAGCATTGGAGGATAGCGAGTATTCGATCTATGGATTATATTTTGATAGGCGCCACGCCTATATTTTGTCATGCCTATTTATTGAGGCATTGATTATTTATTATTTTGTATGCGCCCATGCGCACGGTTATGTTATTTCTATTTGGACATTGTATTGGGCGTGCCAGACTCTATGGGCACCGTCTATTAGCTTTATTCCTATTTTTGTAAAAGCAAACTCAAAAGCTAAAATCTTGATATATTTTTGTAAATTGGGCTATTATTGAGCATGAAGATAAAATATACATAAAATACATACTTTGTGAAGCGCTCACACAAGGCATGGGGGGAGATTACACCCAATTGGTCTCTTGCTCTTGCCGTTCATGCTTTTTACCTTGTAACTTGTGCAAAAAGTAGAGTTCATTGTTCTTGCGGACCTTCTGGCATTCACTACGCGAGCATATAGTGTCCGATCTGTGCACCAGTGGTATCAGAGCGGAGCTGAGATCAAGAGCTTCCAATCACTATCCATCTCGTGCGAAGGTGGAGCTCCTGGAACGATCGGGCTCTACGGTCAATCTCGTCGCAAACCATCGATACATGCAGACTTCTGGCGATCAAGAACCCCTGTTTCTGCCATTAGATCGCGAAGGACCGGGCTATACAGGCAGAGGACCACTCCTTCATCTCCTTCATAAAGTCATGGACAACCAGAGAGATAAGTCATCAATTTCTCACTTTTCAAGCTTTAAGCTTTAAAGCTTAGGAAGCTTAAGAGAAGCTTTAAGCTTCCAATCGTCATCACGAGGTATCGAAAGACCTCCGAAAATCTTGCGACAGTTCAAAAAAATGCCCCCCCTTCCCCCCCCCCCCCCCATTCTGCACCGATTAAGCTCCATTAAGCTTAAGCTTAATTCATTAAGCTTAGCCACCTAAGTTATCAATCCTGCAAGTCACAAACTCCAGGTCACACCTAACAAAATCAAGTTTAGCAAGTATTTTCTGATCAAGTTCTGCAATTCCCATAAATTGACTAAGTTCTGTAAGTCTGCAACTCTGTAAGTCACATAAGTCTGCAACTCTGCAAGTCAGACTAGTCAACTAGAGTCAGAACTGACTTGTGCTCAAAACTCCTAGAAGGGTTGTTCCTGCGCAAAAACTCCGAACTGCAAAGTTGTTCCTTGGAAGGTACTCTACCCATACATAGGTTTGCTGAAGCATTTTCAGCATACGAAGGAGGATAAATCGCAGATTTTCCGAAGATTGAGAAAGCTATACCCAAAAACACATAAGCCTTGTAACCCCGAACTTGAGCTACGCTCATCCGGCTAACCTGATTTTGAGTGAGAAATGTCTTTTGAGTTTTGCAAGATGACGGAACCACATATGGATGATCTTATGGCTGAAGGCGACCTACCTGAGCCTACGATGGAGCAAAAGCTGGACTTAATCATGATGCAATTAGAAGAAGAACGAAGGGCTAGGCAAGCATTGCAAGCTCAACTGGAAAATTTACAAAGAGTGTCTACCGACAAAGAAGAACCTCAAGCTGAAGATCTGATTCAACGTACCATCGACGCAACTCTTGAAGCACAAACCATCCGCAAGGAATCAAAGATAAGTAAAAGAAGTTTCAAATTTCGTACTTTCAATGGCATACGAGAAGGAAAAATTGTTCTAGCATTCATTAGTCAGTTTGACGACTATTTCCATGAGGAAACCTATGTAGAAAAAGATAAAATCAAGTGTGTCACTAATCATTTAGTAGACAGAGCATCTCTTTGGTGGACTGTAGTACGCAAGAGCATAGATTGTCCTGCTACTTGGGAGGATTTCAAGAAGAAATTCATGCAGAATTTCCTTCCATCACAATTTCATGAGAAAGCTATTAAGCAATGGGATCTTCTCCAACGGGATCGTCAGCCTATTCCTCAGTATACAGAGCGTTTTTGGAATGCACTACTCCAGCTATGCATGCTTGAAGACGTACCTGAAGCGACACATAAGCGCAAGTATATGTCTGGACTCCTTGGGCATTACTACGCTGAAGTTAACATGTTCAAGCCTGCTACCCTTGAAGACGTCATTTCACTAGCTGACGATACTGAAGATAAGCTACGAGGTAGAGACACGCGTCCACAGCAATTCCAAGCCAATGGTAACTATGGATCTAAACAATTCAATTCCAATTTTAGAATATTTATTCCAGGTTGTTTCTCTTTATCATCTTTCCGTAAAAATTGGGTAAAACCACTTGTATTACCATCCAATGTCAATCAAAACCCTAAGCCTATTCCACAGCCAAATTCTAATGTACCTAGACTTCCCGCCATTGCAAACAATGTAAGCAAAGCCAAGCCAATAGTATGCTATAAATGCCACCAGCCTGGACATCTAGCAGCAATTTGTCATTCAAAGAAGCCACCAGCTCATATCAACTATCTTGGAGCAATGGACGAAGATGAACATGGAGATATGCCTGATTTTACTGAAGGTGAGGACGACACTACTACTACTTCCGATACTTTACCAGGTATGCCTACTCCACATTCATTATTGACTATGAAATGTTTGGTGCATGGAAAGGAAAAGACTATTTTGCATGATGACGGTAGTACTCATGATTTTATTTCAGCAAAATTAGTAAAATAATTGAAATTACAGACTGTACCTACGCATTATCGCATAAAAGCTGCATTTTTAGGCACTAGGTATAATGGTACACAAGAAGTGCAAGACTTAGAGATTCAAATTGGTCCATACACTGAAAGAAGAACTTTTCTAGTTGTTCCATTACAGTCGAGTGACATTATTTTAGGTATGCCTTGGCGTCACTAGCATAATCCAGATATAGATCATTCCACACACTCAATGAATATTAATTTTCAGGGAAAATCTATTACATTATATGGTATGCATGCATCTAATGTTTTTCCACTGCTTTCGCATACTCAAGCTAAACGTGCATTATGCAAGAGTAGTAAATCTTATCTCATTTGGGTGAATGAATTGCAAGTAAAAGAAAGTCATATGCATCCTAGGCATAAAGAATTTCTTGCATATTTTAAGGACTGTTTTGCAGAAGACCTACCACCTGGTTTACCTCCTTCACGTCCAGAAGACCATAAGATAGATTTGATCCCTGGCACACAACCACCTTGAAAAACACCATATAGGCACAACCAGATAGAGCAAAAAGAAATCCAGAGTCAAGTTGAGGAATTACTAAATAGAGGATTGAATTCGACCTAGGAGTTCTCCATTCGGTGCACCTGTTCTGTTAGTCAAGCAAAAGAATAATACCTATCGTATGTGCATTGACTATCGAGCTTTAAATAAGATCAATGTAAAGAATAGGTATCCGATTCCTAGAGTTTATGACCTTATGGACAAACTGCAAGGATCTGCTATATTTAGTAAAATAGACCTTAAGTCTGGTTATCATCAGGTAAGACTAGATAAGTCTGACATATTCAAGACTGCATTTAGAACAGAGTTTGGTCATTACGAATTTTTAGTCATGCCATTTGGATTGACTAATGCACCTGCTACGTTTAGTAGAATGATGAACCGTATATTTCTAAAATATCAGTATTGTGTAATTGTCTTCTTTGATGATATTTTGGTGTTTAGTCAAAATGAGAAAGAACATTATGAGCATTTGTCATTGGTTTTTCAGTTATTGAAAGAAAATCAACTGTATGCAAATCCTGAAAAGAGTGAATTCTTTAAAACAGAAATTGAGTATTTAGGTCATATTGTATCATCTGATGGAATTAAAGTTGATCCTAAGAAAATTGATGCAATATTGAATTGGCATGTACCTAAAAACGTGCATGAGTTATGCTCATTCCTTGGTCTTGCTTGTTTCTATAGGAAGTTTGTACGTAATTTTTCCTTACTTGCTTTACCACTGACTAAACTTCTAAAGAAAGGTATTTTCTATCAATGGACCGAAAATCAACAGAAATCCTTTGACTTACTGAAACATACATTAACCCATGCCCCTGTTCTACAGTTGCCTGATTTTAATAGACCATTCTTTCTAGTAGTGACTGATGCTAGTGGATCAGGAATAGGAGCTGTACTTATGCAAGACAATCATCCTATAGCCTATTCTAGTTCTAAGCTGAAACCTTCTGAGCTGAAATATTCCACATATGACAAAGAACTATTAGCAGTTGTACAAGCATTAAGACAGTGGAAACACTACTTAATGGGTTCAGAATTTATGATTAAGACCGATCAGGAAAGTATTAGACATTTACTTAGCAAACCTCAAATCTCTGACCGACATATCAAATGGGCCTTCTTTATTCAAAGTTTTCATCCTATCATTCAATACCAACCTGGAAAAGAAAATGTAGTTATTTATGTCATATCTTTTGATTCTTTGATTGCTATGAAAGATACATATCACCAGGATATTACTTTTCATGCTGATTGGAATAAATTAGTTCAAAATAATTTCATTCCTATTGATTCATTGTCATATAATGATGGATTTATGTTTTATGAAAAGAGATTGTGTGTTACAATTCCATTCCGATCTTTCGTTTTGAATGAAATTCATTGTCCCCCATATCAAGGTCATAGAGGTATAATATCTATCTTACGTATATTAATTGAAGATTTTTATTGGCCGCATATGGATGCTGATGTATCTAACTTTGTTTCTGAATGTTTGATTTGTCAAAGAGTTAAGAGACATCATGGTAAACAGTATGGATTACTTATGCCTTTGCCTATTCCATCTAAACCTTGGGAACAAATTTCTATGGATTTCATTGCTGGTTTACCTAATACTAAATCTAACCATGATATGATTTGGACAGTTGTAGATAGATTTAGTAAACAAGCATATTTCATTCCATGTAAGAAAACTTTAACAACATCACAAGCAGCACAATTGTTTTTGAAAACTGTTTTTACTAACCATGGATTGCCAAAAGTTATTATTTTAGATCGTGATTCTAGATTTTGTAACAATTTTTGGATTACTCTATTTGCTAACCTAGGCACAAAGATTGATTTCTCATCTGCATTTCATCCAGAAACTAATGGACAAACAGAAGCCACTAACAGTACAATTCTAGATCTTTTACGTGCATATACTATTTCTAAACCACATACATGGGACACACATTTGCATTTATTACAGTTTGCATATAACAATGCACCACGCACATCTACAAAGAAAGCACTGTTTGAAGTCATTTATGGATATAGATTATCTACACCTGTCGCATCTTTGTCAAATAGAATTCAAAGTGCTGATGATATTGCTAGTATGCATAACACTATTTTTGATGAGGTTAAAGATATGATTGCTAAAGCCCAGCAATCATATACCAAACAAGCCAACAAGAAAAGACAAGCCATGAATTTCAAAGTTGATGATTATGTTTGGCTGAGAATAGAAAAACGTAGACTACAAAGTGTAGATAGATACCCAGTTGTCAAATTAGCCCCTAGATTCTATGGACCATTTAGGATCATTCATAAAATTAATGACAATGCATTCAAGTTAGAATTACCACCTCATTGGAAAATTCACAACACATTTCACATTAGTTTATTGAGACCATTTAGAGGCCATTTATCGGTACACCCTGTTTATGAAAACCCACCTTTATTAGAGGAAGAGACTGAAATACTTGAACCAGAAGCTATTTTAGACACTGACTTTATGACCACTAGAACTGGCCGAAGATATTCTAGATATCTAGTTAAATTTAAGAACCATCCTGTAGAGGAAGCACAATGGATGCACACTAGAGACTTAAATGCTTTCCCCACTCTGTTAGCTCCACATTGAGCTAATAGCAATTGAGGTCAATTGCTATCCCACCCCGGGGGTATGATGCCAGGAGGCATATTTCACAGTGGATTCCGTGAGGTTTTACGGTGGATTCCATAAACTTTGATGACCGGGGCTCATACACAAAGTGGATTCTTTGTGCGAGAAGTTGATGGGGACGCCTGTCCTTTTCAGGCGTTTCATTAATTTAGTGTGTACATGGGTGATTCCATAGCGGGTGATTCTGCAAAATGCATATTAAATTAATAAACGTTTATGAGTTTTGAGTGCGCACTCGTAATAAATTAAGGTTAGGATTTATTTCTAACCAGTTGATTTATTTATATAGCTAAAGACTGCTAGGTATTCACTTTTGTCGGTTTAATTGTATTATTTTACTAATGATTGTGAATGCTTCAGTTGATGTGTAGAGATAGCAGTAGTGGCAGAGGAAAGCATTGGAGGATAGCGAGTATTCGATCTATGGATTATATTTTGATAGGCGCCATGCCTATATTTTGTCATGCCTATTTATTGAGGCATTGATTATTTATTATTTTGTATGCACCCATGCGCACGGTTATGTTATTTCTATTTGGACATTGTATTGGGCGTGCCAGACTCTATGGGCACCGTCCATTAGCTTTATTCCTATTTTTGTAAAAGCAAACTCAAAAGCTAAAAGCTTGATATATTTTTGTAAATTGGGCTATTATTGAGCATGAAGATGAAATATACATAAAATACATGCTTTGTGAAGCGCTCACACAAGGCATGGGGGGAGATTGCACCCAATTGGTCTCTTGCTCTTGTCGTTCATGCTTTTTACCTTGTAACTTGTGCAAAAAGTAGAGTTCATTGTTCTTGGGGACCTTCCCGCATTCACTATGCGAGCATACAGCGTCCGATCTGCGCACCATCTCTGACCCGGAGAGCTCAACCCACACAAGCCCTTCAGCCCATGAATGAATCCTCTCACCCGGAGGAAGACTTGGAGTTTAGCATGCATGGAAACTTTGTGGGAAGCCATGAAAGCTTCACTTTAAGCTTCCCATTCTTGAAGCTCAAGCTCGGGGACAAGCACGGGAGCCTTCCTCATTAGTAGGAGCATTTGAATGCTGAATTCTTATTTTTGGATGCCCCAACCAACAACCAGACTTGAGCAATGGAGCAAGTGGCATCATGATGATTCATGTTTCAACAGTCTTCCCAAACATTAAAGAGGTATGCCATTCAGATCTTAATCTCTCAATTTAGCCACTTGCTGGAGCTTAATCCATTGTTGGAGAGATTCAAGATTTCATAGGTTTAATAGTTCAATCCTCTTCGTGTGCAAGCATCATACTTCTTCCTGAAATTCATTGTAATGGCTGACATTAACCCCCTATCTTGTCTTGTGATCTAGGATGAATAATAGCCTTTGTAAATTGGGTAAGTGGCAGCCAGTGAGTCACTGGACTGCCAAGGTAACCCCTACCCCGACCTTTATCATTCCTTGCATCTCATGAAAAGGCCCAATGTCTTCTTTCCAATGCATCTCATATTGATTGCTTATTAAAAATGCATGCCATGTATACTTCAACTGAGGAAAAAGGCCTATGCCAGGCGAGGTGGTAAGACAAAAGAGAGGTGACCCTCCCTTACCACTTAAGACCTTGAAGGGGTGCACAACCCGGACCGGGGGAAACTTTGCCCACATCCCGGTGATCTAGAGCCCAATACTTGTATGCAGGTGCATGTAATTCCATGATCTCCACTCCCCTGCCCCAATGATCCTTCTTGGATACCCCACAATGCTAACGGCACCCATGTATGACACTTGAAGTACATGTAGTCAAAGGAGATGTATGTCAGTGAATGTACTTATGCATTAATGGCAGAGCTGATGGGTATGCAATGATGCTCATGATTATGTTCAATATGATCAAGATGCTATTGATGTGGCAGATCAAGTCCTTGAACTATGCTCTATCCATGTAAGACCTTGGTACTAAGGGACATGCAGTGTTTTTGGTCACAATCCTGTAGGACTGTCACAAAGATCCCATTGCAGAAAATTCTATCCTAAATCTGTGGGTGAACCCTATAGCTCATCTTGAAGAGGGATTTGTCCCCTCCGGTTTGAATCAAAAACCTCCCCAATCAGAGCTACAATGTGAAAGTTATGCCCATTTTTGTGCACTAGGGTCACTATGGACAGGATATAGACCGCTACAAGACAGGCACTGTAAACCCATTACAGAAAATTCTGGTCATTTTATCTCAAAAAGCTTAATAGCTCATCTCGAGGAGGCCATTGTCCCCTCCAAATTGAGCCCAAAACATCATCAATCGGAGTTTCCTACAAAGAGTTATGCCCCTTTTACTGACAGTAGGTCCTGTGGACTGCATCCAGGCTGGCCAGAAAGGCAAAAGCAAGGCCCAAGAGGAACTCCAGAGGGATATTAGAGACTCCCAAACCTCCATGAATGAGGAACCAAGCTCAACGCAAGATTATCGTCATGGCATATACGATGAAATACCTGAAACAGACCCGTATACCCTTCTCAATCACACCCTCTACCAACATGAGCTCCGTCATATGAAACGCCACAATGACATGATCACCAACCACTACCAAATGATGCCCAAGTTTGATGAATCAATCGAGCACATGGCTATCTCAAACTCGAAGACTCAAGAGACCTTGGAGTAGCTCAATGCTCTTGTTGCTCAATTAGCGACTGCTTCATCCCAAGAGAAGACCAATGACTCTAGACATGAGTCTAGATGTCCTCCACATCAGGAACCGTTGCATGGCCCACAAGGTATACTTAGCACTAAGGGAATTTTCCCCTTCTAACTATGAGATCGGGGAACCCTCTCATACGCATGATGAGCCCCTATTGAATTCCCTTGTCCACCATGCTAGCAACATCCACTTGAGGCCTTCTCCCACCTTGGGCCGAATTTCACCCGCTCTACCTAGGAGCCCTCATGCACCCCATATGAATCAACCCCATCAAGGAAAATATGGTACAAATGGCCAGCATGGCAATCATGGATAGCATGATTATAATGGACAACATGGGCTTAATGCACCACTAGGGATGTATGGATAGCAGAGCATGTATGGCCACCACGGGCTACATGGAGAGCAAGGATTTCATGGGCAGCATGGCCCCTATGATCTGCATGACAGGGTCATCCTAACAAAGTACAGTGGGAAATCCCCATCACCATCTGACCTGGAAGAATGGACATCCAAGTTGGAGTCCTACTTCAACATCTACCCCTGCACTGATGATCAGAAAATACTTTTTGCTTCTCTCCACTTGGATTCTTTTCATCCACTACACACCCTTTGATTGGAACAGCATCCAAGAAGGGCATTGTCAATTGTGGTATAAAATCCCTCAGTATCCTATTCATAGCATTTGTCATGTGTGCCACTGAATTTGTTGCACCTTGCAGGAGAGTACACATCCGTACTAACCGCAAGGGAGTCTTCATGGCTGTGATATCCCTTCTTTCAATTGCAAGCTGAAACTGATCATACCCTAAGTAAAGATCACCCAAAGTTTAAAATGTTGGTTATTTGCCTCATCGAATTACTCAAACTATTCCATACAGTGCAGTGGTTGTCAATAACATGGTACTTGTCTAGTTATTTTGTGACCAGGGGACATTTTTCCTACTCTTTAACATGTGGAGCGTTTTCCATTTTGGTTCAAATGGTTTGTATGCTGTGAGTCCCTACTTGCATCATATCATAATAACCAAACAAAGCATTGATGTGTCCAAGATTTGAGAGAAAATCCTATGATGAGATTGCTTTTCTTGCATTCAATAACATTCTATGGATACTCACCATTTTCACTTGCATGGTTATAAGTTGATGTTTAGTGTAATTATTGAGGTCTAGTAGCAAGTTGAGGGTGTTTGTCCCTCGGACTTGCTGCTCTTAGAGTTTCATTTCCATGGCCTCTAGGGTCATGGTTGAGATGTCGAATTCCACAGCTTGTTGGAAGCTATTAATAGAGGTTTAGAAGTCACTTGAGGTATCTCTTGAATACTTAGTTCTCTCCATTATCCTTGATGTGGATCCCATGGTTGCTCTCTTGGGGAGGTTAGTGATAAATATATGTATGTATCACATGGGTTCAACATAAGGGATTTTTAAAATACCATTTTTACATATTTTTAACATACAAAATGCTCTCATCTCTAGGTGGACTAGTTGGATAACTCGGTTTTGATAAGGTCACAAATAGTGGTATTTTTAATGTCTACAGATCTATTAGAATGATTGAGGCCTCTACTCATGAGAGAATTGGAAGGCCACATCAACTTTGCAACAAGGACATACGCCTACCATTGTGCATAAATAGGCTTTCTCTTTTCCTCAAACAATGTGTGTAAAGACACTTCAACACTTTAACTTCAAAAAGAGCTAAAGTTGACCTTGGATTCTCTTAGTTTTCCTTTTTTTTTAAAATTCCTAGTTTAGTTTCTCTTCACTTGTGGGTTTTCTTCTGTTATTGCGACAAGTACCCTTCTTGTTCAACATGTGTATGGGTTTCCTTCTCTTGTTGTGGCAAGTATATCTCTGAATATATGCTAAAATGGTGGAATAAAATGAATGAGTGGAGGTGTATTAGTACATGTGTGTGCACCGGGTTACACATGAAGAAGGTGCACAAATATGTGTGCTCATTAGTGTATGTGCTAGTGCATGTTATTTTGCATGAGGGGGTTAAAGTGTCTAATTGTAGTTCTTGATGTGTAGTGGCTACACTAGGACAAATAGGTAGGGATGGTGCAGGGCAAGTCATGTTAATGCGTGCAAGTATTAAGTGATATGTTCTAGGTGTGTACACTAGTTTGCATGCATTGCATGTAGTGTACTTTAGAGTAAGTTACATGGATGTAAGGTATACAAGGTACACTAGTGTAAGTGTTTGTGGTGAAATAAGATGTTTTACAAGGGTGATGTGACTACACATGTGTAGATGCAAAGCACTAGTACATTAGGATGGTTATTGAGTGTACTTGCTAAGATATCTCCTCTATCCTTATTAGTACTCTATGAGCTCTCCCCTTCAAAACAGGACAAGAATCAAGGGACTTGAGAGAATGAGACTTCTTGAAATTGTTGTGTTGTGCCTTTGTGCACTAAAATGTGTGTGAGGGATAAGTACACAAGGGGGCCTTAAGGTGGAGCTCTAATGCAGGTGTGCATTGGGTGTAATGTGATCCTAGGGAGTCCACCTATAAGAAATTATTTATATAACATGCATTCAAAAGATCTTAAGAGTTACCATTTCTATGTAAAGGCCTTAAAATGACCCTTTTACTTTACTAAACTTACGGATGCTTTTCAAATTGTAATTTAAAAATACATTTTGTAAATACAATCATGTAAATTTTACTAAATATAATACCCTTTCTTTTGAACTCACATGGTATCTTACATGTTCTATAAGGTGGACCCCCCGGGAATGTGATGTGCACTAGTACACTACGATAGTTCACTAGAGTAGGAGGGCGTTCTGTTGTAAAAACCCTTTTATGTAATTTGAGAACAATGATTATGTAGTTTCCATGATAAGGCCTTGGAGATATCATTTGTGGATGGAGAATGTGCCTCAATGCATTTCTCCTTTTGAATGTTATAATATAAAATCTTCCAAATATGAGTGGTTTTTATGATACAAGCTTATTTTGCCAGTCACAGCTGGAAGTTTGTAATTTGAAGGATGAAGCTTCTTGCTCAAAGGGAGGAATATGTCCTTCAATATGGTCAATCTTGCTATGGACAATAGCAAAGCTTAGAAACTAAAATTGAATCACGTTGAGGAAAAAGACATGTACTTTGTAGGTAAAATGTGTATGTCAGAATTAGCACTAGTTTCTAGTAGGAAACCATGGCTAAGATCCATGCCATAATGATAACGAGAATGCTTCATGTGATGATTTATCCCGACTCTTGACTCCATAACAAAACTATTTTTTGCACCTAACAACTACTATTTAAGCTAATTAAAATTATGGACTCAAAAAGGTAATCGGAAATATGAGTTGACCTAGATAACAGTAGTGTTGGCTAGGTCATTGACACCATCTTGTCAAAGCTAAATAATTGCATAGTTTCAACCATGTAATTGTCTATGTCACAGGTGTTGCAATGGGCATGTAAAAGGCAGTTTTGCATCTAACATTTGCATCTAATAGTATACAAATGAATGTTGAATAATCATATCACCTTTGAGTATGGACCACTGAGACCATGGATCTTTGGGACTTGAGCTCAATGGCACATGCATTTAAGCACTCTCTGCCTAGTCAAGACTTTGATGAGATCCTATTTTCTCAATTCCACAACATGCCCATAGGTTTTCCTCTGCAACTTTAGTTTCTCATTTGATTACCTACTTTGTTGATTGCTAATTTCACCAACTCGCCACTTAGATCACTAATCCTATGGAGATAATATGAGATATCCATTCTTTGTTTGCATCCCTGGTAAAGACTTGCTTAGAAATGGCAACTTTAGAAATGTCCCACAACATTTCTTACTACCATGTTGGACATCACGATGTGTGCTCTAAGGATGTGAAAGGCCTTGAGGAAGGTGTAATAAGGCCTTAGGTGTAGATATAGCTAAATGAGTTTTGCAAGATCTTGTAGACTCCTTAACTTCCCCTACAATTTCTTGTTGTGCTTGTGGTTGTATCATGTGTCAAGCAGTTCAAGTCTCATTGTGGCTAGAAAAACCTCACAGAGCAAAAGAAAGGGATCAAGACCAAGAAACAAGGCTTGTTTAAGTTCTAGGAATACAAAAATAGACAATAGAATTGGAGCATGAATGTAGTAGATGCATGTTCAATCTATATTCCAAGATGCATGACAGCCCATGGTAGCAGGGGCTTCGAAGAATGAGACCAAGAGAAAGAGACAAAGAACATCAGAAGAGTTATCTGATTGTGAAGATGTGAAAGATCACTCTACATGTAAAAGTAGAACTAGAAATCATGATGTGTCACTAACTCCCGGGGGGTCCACTAGGGTTTACCGTATGGTGCCACGTGAGTGTAAGGGAGGGGGGTTATTTAAGGGAAGGAATGTACATTTTATAAGGTAAGTCCCATAAATAGGGGGTAGATAAGGGGTATTTTCATATATTACTTGCACGCAGGTGACGTCTCCTTATTATTACTAGTGAATCCCCTATGCCCTAACTAGGGGTAGAATGGAAATACATGTTCTTTAGTAGCAGGCAATAGGTTACTCAAAGAGGCTATTAAAGCCATAGAGGCTCTAACACTACAACAAAAAGGCCTCATAGACGCACATTTAGACGCGATTTTTGAATATAGAGAAAAACTTACGGGCGCCTCTATCTGCCCGTCTACCATTTCGCGTCTATAATCGCATGTATCAACGAATTTACACGCACAAATAGACACGCAATAGATGCACATATACACGCGCATATAGACATGCTGGTAGACGCGCTTTTACAAGCACTGATTGACGTGAACGAAAAATAAAAAATGTCCTTTTTTTAAAAAAGATATTTAATTTCTTTTTTTAATTTGAATTATGAAGCGCGTGTAGTTTGCATTATAGACGCGCGAATAAACGCGAATTATTTGCAATTTAGACGCACTGATAGACGCACAAAATAGAACTGGAAAAAAAAACCACAGAGAGCAACCATATGCTCTCTGTTTTTTTTTTCCCCCTACCATACATCAGATTGTGTGTGTATTTGGGAAAAAGACAATGTATCTTATGGCCACGAGAATTGAAAATAAAAGTCCATGTATTCATTGTATATCAAAGCATTTATAAGGGAAGTTTAAGTGCTTGTGACCTAAAGCATGGCCGCAAGCAGTAGGCTCAAAGAGATATCATACATATACAAGAAAAGAAGGCCTCATGAGGAGGTATGGTGCTCCTCTACGAATCTGAAGAGGAAACATCCTCGCTAGTACCACCATGGCTACTAGCGTCGCTATCCCCCTCCTCGCTATGCTCCACATCCGGGTTCGCCTACACACACAAAAGATCAGGGTTGCTTACATAGACAAGGTGGAGAAAAAGTTATAATTAGTTATACTTTTAATAGGAAAGTAAGAAAAACATACCTTCTCTGGCTGTCGAATCCTCATGGCCTGGTTGTATTGGTCCTCAGTGATGAGACCCTCCTCATAAAAGTGAAGCCATGTCGCTGCACGGTTATGGCCTCAATGGTAACCTACCTCTCTAGGAGTAGGTGTCCTACCAACGATGGTAGTCTGCAAAACATTTAGAGATATACAAACAATTATGAGTCACAATATATTAGACTAAAATATATAAAGAATTGAAAGAAACATAAATTTAAAAAAAACTAGAAATCAAAATATAATTACAAACTCTGCCTCCCACGACTCTCTGCCGCCCGATCCGTAATGTGATGATCCCATTATTTCCATTTGGATCCGTCGCGCCTCTGCATGCTGGCAACTCTTCACTTTCTCAGTTGCTTTCTTCTTGGCTTTCTTCCACTCTACGCGGTGGCACATAGGTGGTTGGTTGTAGGCTCCACACCCCTCCTCCAACCTCCACAGTGAGTCCCTAGCCCGTGTCATGAGGTGGGATCTTTTGTTGTGAAGCATATCCCTCACTTTTGTACGTCCCCAATCATCCGAGAATCGTTGACCCTCAGGATTTGGGTACCTCCTATGGACTGCCCTCAACACCTCCTGCCACAAGCCGCTTTTCTGATTTTTGAAGGCAATGAAACAGTCTTTATACGTCGCATGCACGACGCTCCTCATGTACACCATTACATCCCTTCCCTCATCATCATGAAAGATGCCACCAGCATCTGTAACTCTATAGTACTGGCGCACAACCTCCTCTACGTGATCTACTGGTGAGGGTGATCACTCGTCACCTCCTAGGCAACCCCCACACAACCCTCGTCCTCCCCCTCGACTCTCCCTCCTCCCTCTCTGTCGACTGCCCTCTGCCTCGCTGGACGCACGAGCTTCTACAGATGCACGTGCTTTTGCAAATGCTTGTGCTTCAGCCGATGCACGTGGAGCACGTGGAGTACCTCCAAATGGAGTACCTGCATATGGAGTACCTGCATATGGAGTACATGTATGTGGAGTACCTGCATGTGGAGTCTGGGAAGTAGTGCCAGGCAAAGACGCCAGAGGCGTCCCAGACATGACATTGAACACCTCGTCCGTTGTGGGAGAGCGGCCAAGGTGTCTGGTTATCTCTCCCATGAAGTCTTCCCTACTAGGAAAACCTCCAAAAAATGCATTGACCCCCCTGCCAAAGGAGGCCAATGTATCATTCATGCGATCCATATCTGGGTCATTGCTAGATGAACCAGGATACGACATCTGCAAAAAAAACACAGGAAAAAGACATTTATTTGCATACAAAAAATCATATATTACCTACATTTTCAAAGAGCTTTCTTTAGACATTGAACATAACACTTAAGTGCTAATGCTTCTCTTAAACAAGAAAACTGATAAACACAAACATGGGATTGGTCACATTCATCATTGCAAAAATATATTGTTTAATATCAGAACTGGGAGACCTGGCATGTATATCCCCGCGTCTACATTGCAGGTTAGACGTGCTCTCAGATGCACTCCAGAGTGAACCTTTTGTCCAGCGCGTCTATCTGCGCATCTAACATGCAGCACAGATACGCTGCCAGATGTGAATCCCAGGTCAATGCGCCTGTATAATCGTGTGTAGACTGCAGGTCAACCTTCTGTGCAGCGCGTGTATAATCGTGTGTACACTGCAGAGCACACGCGCCAGAACACGCGCCCTCAGACGCTCTGAGAGGAAACATTTTTTCACGTCTATGTCTGCGTCTACACTGAGATGTAGACGCACTAGCAGACGCGCCTGGTCGGCCGATTTTATGCTGACGACCGCCATTGACGATTTACAAAATGCAATACATAATGGAATCACGAATCCTAAATACACAGACAGAGCAGAGAGAGAAAGAGAGAAACAGAGAGAGAGAGAGAGAGAGAGAGAGAGAGAGAGAGAGAGAGAGAGAGAGAGACTCACCTTGGGTGTTTGGTGTGGCTGGTGGTGGCACTTCTTCCTTCTCCTTCTTCCTCTCCTTGGTAAGTTACCCTCCCTTGATCCTTGCTTACTTGCTTGCTGCTTCTTCTTGTTCTCCTCTTTCTTGTTCTCTCTTTCTTCCTCTCCTTGGCTTTCCTTTTTCCCTTCTTGTGTGTTTGAAATGAAAGAAGAGGTGAGTCATGAGGAGGTGAGGCATGAAGAGACTGCATGTCAGCTAAACTCAAGCTTTAGAAACGCAAAAAACGTAGGAAAGGAAAGGCGCAGTTTGAAAAGAAATGATTTAAGTATGGTTTGAATTTTGACGTGTGCATCTATTTTCGCGTGTATATGTGCATCTATTGTTCAGATAGACGCAAATATAGACGCGTAGTTAAACGCGGATATAGACGCGCATTTGGGATTTATCATAATTTTTTGTTTTTAAGATAAGTTTTGATAGTGAATTCTTATCATAAGTTTTAATGTATTTATGATGATTTTTGTGTATTTAAAATTAAGATCTTATGTAAATATATGAATGATAAATATTTTGATGTTGTCATAAATTAGGTTTAATCATGTCGATGTCATCATCACCTAGTGCGGTGCAAGCTGGTGAGTCAATGAGCACATCCTCAAGTGAGGATGAAACATTGCGTCTTCATAATCGAGATGCATGGCTACGACAAAAAATTAAATGCATGTGTGATCATTGTCGAGGGTGTATTTTTCGAGCACGTCGAATTGCAATGTCACACCTCAACTTGTATGGAGAATGGGACCGAGAAAAATCACCGGTATTCATTGTTTTTTTTTCACCACTAAGATTGCATGTCTATGTTACGGGAATTATATATCAACGTACATGAAACTCCCTTTTGTGGTTGAGCAGGATGCGGTGCCACATCCTCAGATGCTCCCTCTCGGGCGTCGAGAGGCTGCAAAACGTCGACGCGAGGAGGCAGAGTCTTCAAGAAGAGTAGAGACTGACGACCATGATAGTAGCCCTCATGAAATGCCCCATCATTGGTCGCATGAGACGAGCCTGGCCACGCATTGGATCCAGAGGAAAGATTGAGCTACCCCATGCACCTTGGATGTTGTCAAAGAACGAGGAAAAAATAGTGAAGAAACAAATATATAGCTTTCGAACACCCACAGGATGTATGAGATGTCTCAAGGGAGCCTTCATAAAGAAAAAGAAAAGAGGTGTGGAGCAACTATCTGGTTTGAAGTCCCACGATTGGCACAAAATGATTCAAGTAAGGGTATCTCTAACCATGAACATAGTAATTAGTGGAGTAACTATGTGTAAACTTTGGGGTATGATGACTTTTTCCTCAACTAATCATTTGATCTATGAATATTGTTTACATTCAGTTCTACTTCCTACTAGCATATCCCATTGTGCCTCCAAAGATGTGCATGATATCATTTACAAGATGGGAGAGCTTGTGAGGTGTGTATACATTGTATTTTCTCATTATATATCTTTGAATTTCTACACAAAAATAAACAATTCTCAAATACATCTTGATAGATACGTGAGCTCGAAGGAAATTGATCCAAACACATTGCAAGATGCTCAAGTATTATCTACTGAGGTGGTTTGTTTGGTGGAGGAAATTTTTCCTCGATCCATTTTGACTACTCAATTACATTTACTCGTACATATGATTGATAAGATCGCACTTTGTGGGGCAGTTCATGTAAGGTGGATGTTTTTTCTTGAGCGCTTCATGAAAACCTTGAAAGATTTTGTGAGGCAAAAAGCACAGCCTGAGGGAAGCATGGCTGAGGGTTGGTTAGTGCAATCATCCCTTGTTTATATCTCTGAATATCTTGCTGAAGTGGATCCCTCTCAACCACGACTATGGAAAGATGATGAAGACTTGAGGATGACCTCTATAGTACCTCAAGTAAAAGTAATGAGTAAAGTGCTAACAAAAGAAGAACTTCGTAAGTTAAATAGTTTTTGTGTGCTCAATAGTGATGTAATGAGCAAATGGGTGACACTATATAATGAAGCAAGGGCAAGAAGAAAAAGCGAAAGACAAGAATTTCGTACTAGATATGGACGTAATGTCTCATTTCCAAATCATCTAAATGCGCTCCCACGTCATATTGATATAGATTGGTTACATGAGGAAATGGAGAGAATGGAAAAAGAGGAGGAAATTAATATATCTCAAGAAGAGTGGGAATACGCATGAGGTTGCTTATCAAAGGTGAGACATACTATCAATTAATTTGTTTCTATAAGTTTTATTTTATATAAACATTTGACATGTTTGATCTTTTATCTTTTACTACTAGTGCACATTATTCAATGCACTTTGGTGTGAGAGTAAACATCTTCGAACTCAACGTATAGATGAAAAGAGAAATACCCAAGATTGTGGTATCCTTGCTCACTTCGAGGCTGCCAATTATACCATGGAAGGTTATTGTGGCTTGATCCAAGATATTCTGAAGCTGACTTCAGACGATTCTTTATATATGTACTGGATGTGAAGTGGTTTAAAGAAGTGGTAAAAAATGGTGAGCATTGCACAATCAGACATCATCCAAGTAGGTTTTGTAATCATTGACTCTACAAAATTTCACCAAAACAAGAATGACACATTAGTACTACCTCAACAATGCGAGCAAGTATATATGCAAAGGCTAATTTTTTTATATGAATACATGTGATACATATACACAATATAATAAGTACTTAAGTTTTTTGCTTTTGTTTTTCAAATACAGGTTGTGTATCATCCAATGGTAAACAATAACCGATGGTGGTATGGCATCCCTATATCTAATAGTTCAAAACCAATATATGGTAATATTACCGACATGGAGATAGCAGATGACAATCCAACAATTAATGATGATGTGCATGATGACACCATAATGGATGATATGCGTGATATAGTACAAGATGAACCTCGCGAGGATGTTCAAGGAAATGCAAAAGAAGACAATAATGTGATTGTCGATGATATTGATGAAGTTATTGAGTAATATAGCAACACATCTGATAGTGGGATAGACTTATTTGTTTCGTTGCCTCTTGGTAACATAGACCTAGAAGTAGATAGTTTAGCAAGGGCTGATCTCATTGAAGATGAGATGGATCATTCACTGTAACATACTTAATTTACTTATTGATTCAATGTGTATTCCTAATTCTATGCTTTTTATCATGCGTACACGTACATACTCAAGAATCAATAGTTAATTTTAAAGCTAAATTGAATTTTCCATAATAAAAAGGAAGTATATTTTATCATCTTCAAGTACGTAGAGAAATTACGAGATACATATTGCAATGCTTGCTACTAATTGTAAGGTTTCTGTCGCTTACCGCTAATTACTTATATCAGGCTTGTCAACTGGAGGAACTGCCATTCATTAGAGAGAAATGAAAAAGTAATTATTAACTCTATTTTTTTAATTCAATGATTCAATGTGTATTCTTAATTCTATGGTTTTTATCATGCGCACATGTGCATGCTCAAGAATCAATTTCAGGTGGTTAAATAATTATTAATTTTGGTTTTTTACTTATGTGAATTGCTAATTTTAGGTGGTTAAATAATTGTGCGTCTGCTGGCGCGTCTATATTAGCGTCTATTTGCGCGGATATATAGACGCAAAATTCGTGTCTATTTACACGCACGTTTACACGCACTTATAGACGCTCTGATAGACGCGCCCGACTTTGCGCGTCTATGCCTCGTTTCTGTTGTAGTGTAAAAGAAAGACATCAAAAAATTCCACCATGGGAGTAGCTTAAGAGAGGCCTTAAGGCAAAGGGGAAACCCTTCTTGAAAAAGTAATGGAATGTTTGTTTTCCTCCATCCTCTTGTAGCCACAATTTTGACCTCATTACTAGTAATTTGATGACAATATGGCAAAAACTGCACCATTTTTCTCCAAATATTGTCCATTACCGTTAAGAATAGCCACGATTTATTGTTGAAGAATTTGTTTAGTCACAATCAGGGTGTAATGAATTCTTGTGGCCAAGTATATAATTGCATTATCCTATCTTGATGACTATAACTAGATTGTGACATGAAAATGACTCCACTAATAGGATCTAAACCAAGTTCTAATACCAATGTAATAGAGGCTTGCTCTAACAAAATTAAACTAATTGTCTACTCCTAGAAAATAGGAAATTGCACAAAGAAATACTAAATCATGGCCATGTCATGGATAATCATTTCATTCAATCCATAGCACAAGGAAGCCATGGCCGTTGCAAGAAATTTCAAGGAAGATCTAACTTGGTGTCTTACAAGCTAATGCTAAGTTGAGAATTGAGTATTTTTTAAATGAGTTAAAATTTCCTTTACAATGGCACCTTGTGCCCTTTTATATTAAACCCTTATAAAGTCCCAACTAACAGCTCTTTCCCCAAGTGATTACAAATACTCATATGGCAATTTATCTTTCATTGTAGAGTAAGTTTCCTTCAAGCTATCTAACATACCTTTTAGGCCAATTCAATACAAGATTTTAGTTTTGCCTCCATCTTTTTGAGTGCTATATGGTATCTTGGGTTTTATATTGTTGCATTCCAGTTCTATGGTTTACTTAGGGGGTAGCATATTTTTCCTTAGGACAAAGCATGTTACATTACACTGGTGTTAAGATATGGTTGATATTTTCTTTTGATTCTAGGTGTTTATTACATGTTTTGGTTTCTAAGGAACACTATTTGCCATCAATTTGTGCTTTATATTAATTATAACAATGTGAAATTTATTCACTTCCACAATCTCCACTGTTGAACCACTTCATCCTCATTCCTCAATCATGGAGAAACCTCTCTATTTACCCAAGCCAGAGATGAACATACTTGTTAAAAGATCTAAGCCACTGTCTTTCATCACTAGAGAGAGGCACAATGTGGACAATCATGTTGAGGAATGGATTCTTTCTATGGAGGACTAATTTATTGATGCCAGGAGGCATATTTCACGGTGGATTCCGTGAGGTTTTACGGTGGATTCCGTAAACTTTGATGACCGGGGCTCATACACAAAGTGGATTCTTTGTGCGAGAAGTTGATGGGGACGCCTGTCCTTTTCGGGCGTTTCATTAATTTAGTGTGTACATGGGTGATTCCATACCGGGTGATTCCGCAAAATGCATATTAAATTAATAAATGTTTATGAGTTTAAAGTGCGCACTCGTAATAAATTAAGGTTAGGATTGATTTCTAACGAGTTGATTTATTTATATAGCTAAAGATTGCTAGGTATTCACTTTTGTCGGTTTAATTATATTATTTTACTAACGATTGTGAATACTTCAGTTGATGTGTAGAGATAGCAGCAGTGGCGGAGGAAAGCATTGGAGGATAGCGAGTATTCGATTTATTATATTTTGATGGGCACATACCTTAGGCATGGCACCTATATTTTGTCACGCCTATTTATTGAGGCGTTGGATATTTATTATTATTTTGTATGTGCATGGGTGCGCGATTATGTTATTTGTACTTGGACATTGTATTGGGCATGCCAGACTCTTTGGGCACCGCCCACTAGCTTTATTCCTATTTTGTGTTAAAGCAAACTCAAAAGCTAAAAGCTTGCTATTTTGTAATTTGGGCTATTATTTGAGCTTGAAGATGATTAATACATAAAAATACATGCTTTGTGGAGCGCTCACACAAGGCATGGGGGGAGATTGCACCCAATTGGTCTCTTGTTCATGTTGTTCATGCTTTTTACATTGAGTTTTGTGCAAAAAGTAGAGTTCTATTGTTCTTGGGGACCTTTCGGCATTCACTACGCGAGCGTACAGCATCCGATCTGCGCACCAGTGGTATCAAAGCGAAGCTGAGATCAAGAGCTTCCAATCGCTACCTATCTTGTGCGAAGGCGGAGCTCCTGGAACGATCGGGCTCTACGGTCAATCTCGTCGCGAACGGTTGATACAGGCAGATTCCTGGCGATCAAGAACCTCTGTTTCCATCATCAGACTGGGAAGGACCAGCTGGCAGAGGCGGAGGACCACTCCTATCTCTTTTTCATCAAGTCGTCTTCATACACAGGGATAAGCCTCCATAGCTTACAAGCCTAAAAGCTTTTATTCTTATTAAGCTTAGTATTAAAGCTTAGAAAGCTTTAGAGAAGCCTAAAGCTTCAAAAAACGTCATCGCGAGGTATCTCAATACCTGGAAATTTGCGCCGCTTGAGGAAAAACGGCCCCCCCCCCACGATTTCGTCTGTAACGTGTCCACTAGAATCCTCTAGGACACGTCTTAGCAGTCCATCGAAAAGGTTGTCTAGAAAACTCCACCCGGCACTCCCATGGAATGTTGCGGGTTTTGCAATCTAGGACTTTCCGCGTCTGCCACGTAACGGAAGTGTCCTGGCCGTTTCCCACTTAGGATCGACCGGAATTGTTTGGTCATTTACTAATAGCGACTAGCGTCAGACCTGATCGATCTACTTTACGCAGAAACGCCTGGTCTGAAGCGGATTCATGCTGCACTTGGTTCAAGGAGAATGGGAAACGAGAGGGATGCAAGGCTCGACCTCTCTGCCAAAAGGCATAGTCCCATTCCGTTCCCCTAAAACAGCGTGAATCGGGTAATCAGTAATTCCAAGTCATCGTTCCCATTACTTGTTTCGGTGATGTTGATCATCCTTCTGTTCGTCGAAGACTTTGAGAAAAGTTCCTGGCTAACCGGGACCACCCATCCATAGGACGGACCCATGGTCCATCCTCCGCACTTTTCTCGGTTTGTTTTAGTTATGTAATTACCTACCACATTAGTTTGACATATACAAACAGCTTCTTTGATTAACCCTCTTATGCACTGGTTCCTTCACGTAATCTTATCACAGGACATAAAGAAAACAATGCCAAACAACTTCTTTATTATCATTTTATCCTTTTATCTTTGAAATACAAGGAGTTCCCGCCCGTAGGCGTATTCATAATCCGCCCGAAGGCTATCCAGTAATCCACCAGGGATCACTAATCCAAGCTTCCGCCCGTAGACTAGTATGCAGGCCTCGAGATCCAATCCCGAGTCACGTTAGCCTCTTGTGCAGGACCCGGAAGGCAAGGGATTTACGGCCAGAGCCCCCCTGGCACCCAAGCGTCCTCCTGCTCCAAGTAGAACTCAACGGAGAGACCTCTCGCGGCGGGTTTGGTCCACGTTCCCGGCGCGGCTAACAACCCCCTTGGTTATGGTCACGCAAGCAGTCGGGGGTAACTGAAGCTGCCTCTCCCTTCAGGCCTTCAACCTGAAGTATTTAGATATATTCTCATCCTTTAGTTCATTGAGCAAACAATGCAAATAGTGCTTCTAAACTGTCACAAGCACAATCAATTTCCAGTGATCGTTTAGCTGGCAAACTGTTAAGGAGTGACTCCTTTTCTCCGAATGCAACCCGCATTCGATCCGAAATCAATTGCAACTTGGCAAGATTCCTATCATTCTTGGGTTAGGGTCATACCCTACCAATACTTTAGGTTTTGTTGTGGTAGGTTCCAGCGACCATGTCGCTTTAGTTTATTGTCTGGTCATTTGCTTCAAGGCAAATACCTAACTTTCCTTTTCCTTGGCAATTATCCCCCAAGAAAAGTGAGTAACAGGATGATTACTCATCCTCTTGTAAGTTAAAATTCTTTCAATAACTTGCCAACCTCATTTCGAGAGATGACAAAACTCTCTTGTGGACAAATCTCAAGTCTATACGATGTTGCAACCTTTTTGCACATGTGTTGCATCATTCCACGGGATCATTCCACCCATTGAATGGCGTCCTCTGGCCACGGAATTACCTCTAGCCGAGTAGCAAGGTTTAGGGTATCCTCCAACCCATTCCTAATTATGTTGGCCCATGGTCCTAGAAATTTGCAACTCCGTCGGAGTTTTCATCATTAGAACGAATGATCCTTAGGATAAAACCTTAGATCATTTTATGCATGAACATCCAATTGATTCGACATTTCGTGAACGTGTGTAAGATCTTTGGGTTTGCGGGTTTTAACTTGGCAACAAGTGTAAAACTAGGTCGAATTCTTACCGCACTAAACCCTAGTTAGCACTTGGGATACTTATCATATCGACTGAACCATGCCCATATGAATCCCTTGTGGTTTAGGTGACTTAGACAACTCAATATACTTGTCTTGCGACAAGGATGAACCTTTCCTAAAGGTAATAAACTAGATCTAATGGAGAACAATAGTTACAACTACATCAATACGTGTAAACATGCGATTTACTGCTTCTACGCATCACATGGTTCACAATAACCCTATCTTTCCTTGGTAAGGTAAAAATGCCTGATAATCTGGACACTAACTTTCCTAGGTCCTACTAGGACTTACATCAAATAATCATGCCACTTGCAAGTCCATAGATCATTTTCGTGCCCTTCTATTCCTTTTCGAATGACATCTTATGGGTGTTAACTTTTCCTCATGAATCATTACAAGGAAGATTTATCTAAAAATGGGACATGCCATTAATCTTTCCATGCCTAGTAAAAAGGTGTACCTCAATAATTTCAACCTTGTAATGAGGCAACAGTTGTCCTAGGCTCGTCACTTTTGAATGCACAAAAGGAAACTTACTAATAAGGTCCTGCAAATGCATAGACACCTTATGCTCTTTTCATTAACTCCATTGAACGTACCAATGATCAATTTTCATATCTTAAGCTATTTCTAATAAATGTTCAAATAGCCAATTCATTTTCCAATTGCATTTAACTTGACTAGTTGAACTTGAACATGCATGAGTGCTTCCTAATTCATGAAGTTTATCGTGATTAACTCAATACTTCTGTGTGGAATCCAAATAGATCAAACCTGGACTTGTGGGCTCTGGGAAATATCCACGTAAATACTAGGAGAAGATCCTTCCGCAGGCGCATCTTGTGACTTTTTAGGGGCCATTATGACATAATTACGGACTTCCAGGTTTCCTTTTCCCTTACGCAATCGGTGAATTTGCTCGCCCTGGTACGCAGCCTCAAGATCTTGCTCTTTTCTCCCTGGTACGCGGGAGATCCCTTTCGAAATGTGGGTCCTTGAGAATACCAGCTTGCGGAATTTGGCCTTATGGAAGGCCTTTATACTTAATTTCTTCAAAATTCTGGGGTAAAGGTTCTTGAAAAAAAAACCTTAAGCAACCCTCTTCAATGGGCTTATGGGGGAAAATCGAGTGGGAAGGGCTAGAGAAACCCCTCTTCTTTTTTTATGAATAACCGGGCCTAGGGCCTTAGTAGCTTCCTTCGCATCAAAGGCCGGAATGGGCTTATTGAGGATCAAAAGGGAGGGCTTTAAAGCCCGCCTAGGGAATGGCTTGTGTGAGATCCAAGGGAAGGGGACTTAGAAATCCCGGGGTAAAAATGGGCTATAAAGGGACTCCACGGGAAGGGGGCTTAGAGAAGCCCCCTTAGAAGCTTCCTAGAGAAGCTTCTAAGAAGCTTCTGGCAGCAGTGTCCACGTCGGTAGGGGGGGGGTCGTGATCCAGGCGGCGGCGGCAGACGAAAGTGGCCGGGCGACTTCCTGCAGGGCGGCGGACTGTGGCGGCTGGCGGCTTCCCTCTCCACGGCGACCTCTTCTCCACACGGCGACCTTCCCTCCTTCTCACAGCCCGTCCTCCACACGACGACCTTCCCTCCTTCTCACAGCCCGTCCTCCACACGGCGACCTTCCCTCCTTCTCACAGCCCGTCCTCCACACGGCGACCCTACGTCCAGCACGACCAGCCCCTCTAGCCCTCCCTCTAGCTAAGGGGGTGTTTATATAGGCATGGGGGGGAAAGAGGGCCTCCACACACGTGGAGGACTCCTCCTCATGCAATCTGACCTTCTCCTCCTTGGCCATTCCTCCCCACACTCCCTCTCCTCCAGCCATGCATTGGCTAGGGGAAGGGATAATAATTAAAAAAAATTTGCCTTGAATTTATCCAATTGCCCCTTCAAAAAAAAAGGTGTCCCCACGCGGTTTTTACGGTCCTCAACCCCTGCCTCTAATTTACAACGTGAAGGCCTCATTTTTGAGCGTGCATGGTGGATTAGGTTACCAATAATTACGAAGTAGGGAATACCCTTGCACAGGGTTTACACGGCGTGCGGGAAGTTAATATTTACGGTACGCAGTACGCGGAAATATTACATTCTCTCCCCCTTAGAAGAATCGAGATGTCCTCATCTCGAGATAAACTGGGGATATTGAAGAGTAAGAGAGCTTTCATCCATCCAGGTAGCATCCTCTTCAGGATAATCTTTCCACTGGACGAGGCATTCTTTCAAGGTTCTGGATCTTAGTTGTCTCACCCTAGCATCTAAAATCTTGTCCGGCCTTAGTTCAAGGTCTCCTTGACTAGGCATTACAATTTGTTGGTCACCAAGTACATGATTAGGGCTAGGTACATACTTCATTCTTCAATAGACTGTTATGGAATACATTATGAACCTTTAGGTTTTAAGCACTTGAGGATCTTGTATGGTCCACAATACCTTGGACTTAGCTTCTTGCATTCTCCTAGAGATAAAGAGCTCCTCTTGGGGCGTACACGAATGAAAACCATGTCTCCTTCTCCGAAGACCCTCTCTTGGCGCTTCAAATTCGCATATGCCTTTTGTCTATCTTTGGCTGCTTGTATGTCTTGTCTTATTGACTTTATTTGGTCATCCATGTCCTCCAACATTTGTCCTGAAGCTTCCACTCTCAGGGTAGGATCAGAAAAATTTAGGGGACTTCGACAATCATGACCATACAATGCCTGAAAAGGAGTCTTTTGAATGCTCTGCTGGTAAGAAGCATTGTAAGCAAATTCTACTAACGGCAAGTATTGAATCCATCTCTTTGGCTCTCGACAGCAGTAAGCCCTAAGCATATCCTCAATGATTTGATTTACTCGCTCTGTTTGTCCATCTGTTTGGGGATGGTAGGCAGTGCTAAAACAGAGTTGAGTTCCAATAGCTTCAAAGATAGCTTTCCAGAAGTGTGAAGTGAAAAGAGAATCTCGATCGCTAATGATCCTTCTAGGTAACCCATGTAGCTTGAATATTTCTTTGATAAACACTCTTGCAATATCGGAGGCTTTATAGTTTGTCTTTACTGGAATCAGGTGTGCAACCTTAGTAAGCATGTCAACTACAACCATAATGGAGTTGTATCCTCCTTGGACTTGGGGTAAGCCCACCACAAAATCCATACTGATGAATTCCCATTTCATTTGGGGAATGTCAAGTGGTTGTAATTTCCCTGGCATCATGACATGTTCAGCCTTGATACGTTGGCAAGACAAACATTCGGTGACATATTTGAGGACGTCACCTTTGAGCCTCTCCCAATAATAGCTCTTCCTGACTGCATTAAGAGTTTTCGCATAGCCTGGATGTCCTGCGAAAGGGGAGTCATGAGCTTCCCACAATATCTTCTGCTTAAGTGACTGGCTTGCTGGTATACATAGCCTTGTTCTATAGTAAATAAGTCCATTGTCAACAGAAAATTCATGATACTTGGCCTGTAACTTCAAATTCTGATCCTTGGTAGATATTTCTTTTATCATTGCTTGGTAGGCCAAGTCATGGCATGCTTCCTCTCTAGCCAATTCGAGTATAGGGTTGCTTGGCATAGATACCTTTGTAGCCAGAGATCTGGCCGTTGATGGATTCTGCAAGATTAGGGAGTTTAGGAATGCCTTGCGACTGAGTGCATCGGCAACTACATTCTCTTTCCCTGGTCGATACTTGATTTTAAAATCATATTCCTCCAATACTTCAATCCATCGACATTGCCTCATGTTGAGCTCGTTCTGGGTAAAAATCCATTTGAGACTCTTATGATCGGTTACTAGAGTGAACTTATTTCCCAACAGATAGTGTCTCCAAAGCTTTAGAGCATGGATGACAGCTAATAACTCCAGATCATGAGTGGCATAATTCTTTTCGTGACTCTTCAATTTCCTTGAAGAATATGCTACTGGATGACCTTCCTGCATAAGAACACACCCCAAGGCAAGAATGCTGGCATCAGTTACTACCTCGAACTCCTTATTGAGATCCGAAAGTTTTAGAATAGGTGCTGATACCAAACATTGCTTCAATTGGTCGAAGCTATTTTGTTCGGGGGTAGACCATGTAATAGAAGTCTGCTTCTTTAATAAGTCGGTAAGAGGTGCTGCAATCAAAGCATAGTTTTTGATAAAGATCCTATACCATCCTGTCAAGCCAAGAAAACTACGTATCTCTTTGACAGATACTGGTATTGGCCATTCAAGCACATCTCTGACTTTGGCTGGATCTACTGATATTCCTTCTGATGATACTATGAATCCTAGATATTCAATCTGACGTTTGAAGAATGCACACTTCTTCATTTTTGCATACAGCTTATGAGACCTCATTGTCTCCAACACAATCCGTGGTTGAGGTTCATGATCTTCTTCCTGTTTAGAATAGACTAAAATGTCATCGAAGAAGACAAGCACGAAGTCATCAAGATATGGTCCAAAAATATCCTGCATTAATCTATTGAAGGTGGCAGGTGCATTTGTAAGCCCGAATGACATAACCAAGAATTCAAAGTGCCCATATCTTGTATTGAAGGCCGTTTTTGGAATATCCTCATCCTTGATCCTGATTTGATAGTAACCTGACCTGAGATCAATTTTGGAGAAGATCTTTGCACCTTGAAGGCGATCAAGAAGCTCATCTATTCTAGGAATAGGGTACTTGTTCTTGACTGTTGATTGATTCAACCCACGGTAATCAATACATAGTCGAAGTGTCCCATCTTTCTTTTTCTGGAATAGGACTGGAGCTCCCCATGGTGAATTGCTAGGCCGGATGTAGCCTTGGTTTAACAGTTGCTTGAGTTGTTCCTTCAACTCAATAGCTTCCGAAATGGACATTCTATAGGGTCTCTTCGCAATTGGCACAGCTCCTATTACTAGCTTGATCTCATGATCTACTTCTCTTTAAAGCGGGAGTTCTGTTAACTCTTCAGAACTACGTCCACGTATTCCTTCAGCCAAGTGACCAATTCACTTTACTACTTTTATCAATATTCACAGTCAAGACAATCGGGAAAAAGTTTTATTCCATTCATATCAGCATAGCCCTTTCATGGTATAATTATTTCTTGGGCCGATGGAACAAGTTAATACATTAATTCAAGGAGAATAAGATGTTGTTGCATTCAGCTACAGGAACTGAGTAGTAGTACGGATTGGGGTCATCGATCTTCAGGAATCGGTAGTTCATTGGAAGATTAGGGTATCTTTTCCTTTGATATCCATTCTTCTCATGACGTCCCAAAACCTTGATTCGGTCGGCAGGGATTCTTTGAATTACTTCTCCGTACACGTACTTATTCTGGTTAACCCTTCGACCTCCAACCTATAGAGTCGCGTTTGCGTGAGCCTCAACAAAGATGAACAGCTTTACGATCTTCAAATCCTCCATCCACTTGATTCTCTTCAAGTTAATTTGAAGGTACGCAGGTCGATAGGCAGTTATGTAATAGATCCCTGAAACACCCATCCATCTCTGTTCCACGTACACAGGCGATGGATTGTAAATGCGGTCTAAGATGTTCATCATCTCAACCCTTTGTCGATAATTTGTGGAATGCATCGCGGTCATAAACATGACTCGGAATACTAAGAACCTGTTCCATGCTTCATAATTCTGGAAGACAGTAATCAAAGTAAGGAAATGTTTGGGACACAACATTTGCTTTACTTCTTCTTATTAAAATTTCCTAAAAACAAGTCCTTTGTTGGTTTGCTCTGATACCAACTGTAACGTGTCCACTAGAATCCTCTAGGACACGTCTTAGCAGTCCATCGGAAAGGTTGTCTAGAAAACTCCACCCGGCACTTCCATGGAATGTTGCGGGTTTTGCAATCTAGGACTTTCCGCGTCCGCCACGTAACGGAAGTGTCCTAGCCGTTTCCCACTTAGGATCGACCGGAATTGTTTGGTCATTTACTAACAGCGACTAGCGTCAGACCTGATCGATCTACTTTACGCAGAAACGCCTGGTCTGAAGTGGATTCATGCTGCACTTGGTTCAAGGAGAATGGGAAACGAGAGGGATGCAAGGCTCGACCTCTCTGCCAAAAGGCATAGTCCCATTCCGTTCCCCTAAAACAGCGTGAATCGGGTAATCGGTAATTCCAAGTCATCATTCCCATTACTTGTTTCGGTGATGTTGATCATCCTTCTGTTCGTCGAAGACTTTGAGAAAAGTTTCCGGCTAACCGGGACCACCCATCCATAGGACGGACCCATGGTCTATCCTCCGCACTTTCCTCGGTTTGTTTTAGTTATGTAATTACCTACCACATTAGTTTGGCATATACAAACAGCTTCTTTGATTAACCCTCTTATGCACTGGTTCCTTCACGTAATCTTATCACAGGACATAAAGAAAACAATGCCAAACAACTTCTTTATTATCATTTTATCCTTTTATCTTTGAAATACAAGGAGTTCCCGCCCGTAGGCGTATTCATAATCCGCCCGAAGGCTATCCAGTAATCCACCAGGGATCACTAATCCAAGCTTCCGCCCGTAGACTAGTATGCGGGCCTCGAGATCCAATCCCGAGTCACGTTAGCCTCTTGTGCAGGACCCGGAAGGCGAGGGATTTACGGCCAGAGCCCCCCCTAGCACCCAAGCGTCCTCCTGCTCCAAGTAGAACTCAACGGAGAGACCTCTCGCGGCGGGTTCGGTCCACGTTCCCGGCGCGGCTAACAACCCCCTTGGTTAGGGTCAGGCAGGCAATCGGGGGTAACTGAAGCTGCCTCTCCCTTCAGGCCTTCAACCTGAAGTATTTAGATATATTCTCATCCTTTAGTTCATTGAGCAAACAATGCAAACAGTGCTTCTAAACTGTCACAAGCACAATCAATTTCCAGTGATCGTTTAGCTGGCAAACTGTTAAGGAGTGACTCCTTTTCTCCGAATGCAACCCGCATTCGATCCGGAATCAATTGCAACTTGGCAAGATTCCTATCATTCTTGGGTTAGGGTCATACCCTACCAATACTTTAGGTTTTGTTGTGGTAGGTTCCAGCGACCATGTCGCTTTAGTTTATTGTCTGGTCATTTGCTTCAAGGCAAATACCTAACTTTCCTTTTCCTTGGCAATTATCCCCCAAGAAAAGTGAGTAACAGGATGATTACTCATCCTCTTGTAAGTTAAAATTCTTTCAATAACTTGCCAACCTCATTTCGAGAGATGACAAAACTCTCTTGTGGACAAATCTCAAGTCTATACGATGTTGCAACCTTTTTGCACATGTGTTGCATCATTCCACGGGATCATTCCACCCATTGAATGGCGTCCTCCGGCCACGGAATTACCTCTAGCCGAGTAGCAGGGTTTAGGGTATCCTCCAACCCATTCCTAATTATGTTGGCCCATGGTCCTAGAAATTTGCAACTCCGTCGGAGTTTTCATCATTAGAACGAATGATCCCTAGGATAAAACCTTAGATCATTTTATGCATGAACATCCAATTGATTCGACATTTCGTGAACGTGTGTAAGATCTTTGGGTTTGCGGGTTTTAACTTGGCAACAAGTGTAAAACTAGGTCGAATTCTTACCGCACTAAACCCTAGTTAGCACTTGGGATACTTATCATATCGACTGAACCATGCCCATATGAATCCCTTGTGGTTTAGGTGACTTAGACAACTCAATATACTTGTCTTGCGACAAGGATGAACCTTTCCTAAAGGTAATAAACTAGATCTAATGGAGAACAATAGTTACAACTACACCAATACGTGTAAACATGCGATTTACTGCTTCTACGCATCACATGGTTCACAATAACCCTATCTTTCCTTGGTAAGGTAAAAATGCCTGATAATCTGGACACTAACTTTCCTAGGTCCTACTAGGACTTACATCAAATAATCATGCCACTTGCAAGTCCATAGATCATTTTCGTGCCCTTCTATTCCTTTTCGAATGACATCTTATGGGTGTTAACTTTTCCTCATGAATCATTACAAGGAAGATTTATCTAAAAATGGGACATGCCATTAATCTTTCCATGCCTAGTAAAAAGGTGTACCTCAATAATTTCAACCTTGTAATGAGGCAACAGTTGTCCTAGGCTCGTCACTTTTGAATGCACAAAAGGAAACTTACTAATAAGGTCCTGCAAATGCATAGACACCTTACGCTCTTTTCATTAACTCCATTGAACGTACCAATGATCAATTTTCATATCTTAAGCTATTTCTAATAAATGTTCAAATAGCCAATTCATTTTCCAATTGCATTTAACTTGACTAGTTGAACTCGAACATGCATGAGTGCTTCCTAATTCATGAAGTTTATCGTGATTAACTCAATACTTCTGTGTGGAATCCAAATAGATCAAACCTGGACTTGTGGGCTCCGGGAAATATCCACGTAAATACTAGGAGAAGATCCTTCCGCAGGCGCGTCTTGTGACTTTTTAGGGGCCATTATGACATAATTACGGACTTCCAGGTTTCCTTTTCCCTTACGCAATCGGTGAATTTGCTCGCCCTGGTACGCAGCCTCAAGATCTTGCTCTTTTCTCCCTGGTACGCGGGAGATCCCTTTCGAAATGTGGGTCCTTGAGAATACCAGCTTGCGGAATTTGGCCTTATGGAAGGCCTTTATACTTAATTTCTTCAAAATTCTGGGGTAAAGGTTCTTGAAAAAAAAACCTTAAGCAACCCTCTTCAATGGGCTTATGGGGGAAAATCGAGTGGGAAGGGCTAGAGAAACCCCTCTTCTTTTTTTATGAATAACCGGGCCTAGGGCCTTAGTAGCTTCCTTCGCATCAAAGGCCGGAATGGGCTTATTGAGGATCAAAAGGGAGGGCTTTAAAGCCCGCCTAGGGAATGGCTTGTGTGAGATCCAAGGGAAGGGGACTTAGAAATCCCGGGGTAAAAATGGGCTATAAAGGGACTCCACGGGAAGGGGGCTTAGAGAAGCCCCCTTAGAAGCTTCCTAGAGAAGCTTCTAAGAAGCTTCTGGCAGCAGTGTCCACGTCGGCAGGGGGGGGGTCGTGATCCAGGCGGCGGCGGCAGACGGAAGTGGGCGGGCGGCTTCCTGCAGGGCGGCGGACTGTGGCGGCTGGCGGCTTCCCTCTCCACGGCGACCTCTTCTCCACACGGCGACCTTCCCTCCTTCTCACAGCCCGTCCTCCACACGGCGACCTTCCCTCCTTCTCACAGCCCGTCCTCCACACGGCGACCCTACGTCCAGCACGACCAGCCCCTCTAGCCCTCCCTCTAGCTAAGGGGGTGTTTATATAGGCATGGGGGGGAAAGAGGGCCTCCACACACGTGGAGGACTCCTCCTCATGCAATCTGTCCTTCTCCTCCTTGGCCATTCCTCCCCACACTCCCTCTCCTCCAGCCATGCATCGGCTGGGGGAAGGGATAATAATTAAAAAAAAATTGCCTTGAATTTATCCAATTTCCCCTTCAAAAAAAAAGGTGTTCCCACGCGGTTTTTACGGTCCTCAACCCCTGCCTCTAATTTACAACTTGAAGGCCTCATTTTTGAGCGTGCATGGTGGATTAGGTTACCAATAATTACGAAGTAGGGAATACCCTTGCACAGGGTTTACACGGCGTGCGGGAAGTTAATATTTACGGTACGCAGTACGCGGAAATATTACATCGTCGTTTTGATTGATTAAGCCAAGCTTAATCATCTAAGCTCCAAGTTACTTAAGCTACAGGTCACACAAAAGTTCTTAAGTACTGCAAGTCTGCAAAGTTCAAGTTCTGCAAGTTCTTTTAAGTCAAGTTTAGCAAGTCACATAAAGCAATCAAGTTCTGCAAGTCTACAAACTCTACAAGTCACATAAGTCTGCAACTCTGCAAGTCAGATAAGTCATCTGAAGTTAAAACTGACTTATGTTCAAAACTTGTAGAAGGGTTGTTCCCGCGCAGAAATTATGAACTGCAAAGTTGTTCATTGGAAGGTACTCTACGCATACGCAGGTTTGCTGAAGCATTTTCAGCATACGAAGAAGGATAAAACGCAAAATTTTCAAAGATTGTGAAAGCCACACCCAAAAATATATAAGCCTTGTATTCCCGAACTTAAGCTACGCTCATCCCGCTAACTTGATTTTGAGAGTGAGAGGTCTTTTGAGTTTTGCAGGATAACGGAATCACATATGGATGATTTAATGGCTAAAGGCGATCTACCTGAATCTACGATGGAGCAAAAGTTGGACTTAATTATGATGCAGTTGGATCAAGAACGACGAGTTAGGCAAGCATTTCAAGTACAATTGGCTAATTTACAAAGATTGACTACGGACAAAGAGAAATCTCAATCTGAAGATCTTATTCGATGTACCATTGACGCGACTCTCGAAGCTCAAACCATCCGTAAGGAATCAAAGATAAGTAAAAGAAATTTCAAATTCCGTACTTTCAATGGCACTCGAGAGGGAAAAACTGTTCTTGCATTCATTAGTCAGTTTGACGACTACTTTCATGAGGAAATCTATGTAGAAAAAGATAAAATCAAGTGTGTCACTAATCATTTAGTGGATAGAGCATCTCTTTGGTGGACAGTGATTCGTAAAAGTATAGATTGTCCCACTACCTGGGAGAATTTCAAGAAGAAGTTTATGCAGAATTTCCTTCCTCCACAATTTCATGAGAAAGCTATAAAGCAATGGGAACGGGATTGTGAGCCTATTCCTCAGTACACAGTGCATTTTTGGAATGCACTACTCCAGTTATGCATGCTTGAAGACGTACCTGAAGCAACACACAAGCGCAAGTATATGTCTGGACTCCTTGGGCATTACTACGCTGAAGTTAACATGTTCAAGCCTGTAACTCTTGAAGATGCAATTTCATTAGCTCATGACACTAAAGACAAGCTGTGAGGTAGAGACATACGTCCATAGCAATTCCAAGCCAATGGTAACTATGGATCTAAGCAATTCAACTCAAATTTTAGAAGATTTAATCAAGGTCGTTTCATTTCATCATCTTTTCGTAAGAATTGGGCAAAACCACCTGCTTTACCATCCAATGCCAATCAAAACCCCAAGCCTATTCCACAGCCAAATCCTAATGTCCCTAGACTTCCTGCCATTGCAAACAATGTAACCAACGCCAAATCTATAGTAAGCTATAAATGCCACCAGCCTGGACATTCAGCACCAAATTGCCATTCGAAGAAGCCACCTGTCCATATCAACTATCTTGGAGTAATGGAAGATGAAGAACATGAAGATATGCCTGATTTCATGGAAGATGAGGATGACACTACTACTCCTTCGGATACTTTACCAGGTATGCCAACTCCACATTCTTTATTGACTATGAAATGTTTAGTGCATGGAAAGGAAAAGATTATTTTGCATGATGACGATAGTACTCATGATTTTATTTCTGCAAGGTTAGTAAAGGAATTGAAGTTACAGACTGTACCTACGCATTATCGCATTAAAGCAGTATTCTTAAGCACTAGGTATAATGGTACACAGGAAGTGCATGACTTAGAATTTCAAATTGGTCAATACACTGAAAGACGAAATTTTCTAGTTGTCCCATTACAGTCAAGTGACATTATTTTAGGTATGCCTTGGCGTCATCAGCATAACCCAGCTATAGATTATTCCACACATTCAATTAATATTAAATTTCAAGGAAAGCATATTACATTGTATGGTATGTATGCATCTAATGCTTTTCCACTGCTTTCACATACTCAAGCTAAACGTGCATTACGCAAAAGTAGTAAATCTTACAAAATAGAAAATTATTAATAGGTTTGGTTAAGGGCTCAAGACAACTTTGGATTTTCATAGAAAATTGCCATGACAAGAGGAGTGCGTTGATTGGGTAAAAATTTTCCCAAGTGTAGTGTTTATCTAATCCTTGTGCAACTTCAGCAAACTAAGGAAAGCGACTGATATTTTCATTGTCTAGGGCCTACTAGCACAGAGGGCTATGATGTCTAGAAGTAGGTTGCATTATTCATTTGACTTTTTTTCCAAAATGTGAATACTCACAACAATCATGAGAATCTTGACTTTTCTCCATTGACTCCAAGTCTATACCATAACAATAGCTAGGACTTTATTGGATGATCAAAATCTACCCAAGCTTGTAGAGAAGGAAAAGCAACCTAAGCTAGTCCAAAAAGGGTCAAGATACAAAGGTGGATCATCTAATGCGCTTTCCCAAATCATGATTAAACTAGGATAAGCATTAGGGAGGAAACACACTTAGAAGGGCTAAACTACAATGTTGCAAAAAACTCTAGGAAGCCAAAGAAAAGGACTCATGTTTTCATTGCCTAAAGTCTAGCACTGGTGAAAGTTAGAGCATCCAAACCTAGATTACATTATTTGTTCATCTTTGTTTTCAGAATGTTAAGGTTCACTATAAACATGAGCATCTTGAATTCTACTGGAGTAAAACTTTGTGACCAAGAACATGTGGTGGACGTGTCAACTCGATGCAGTGATGGCCCATGATGTAAGGTTTCTTTATATAATGCTATGCACCGTCGAAATGCTCTCGAAACGCAGAATCTTCGATTAATTAGTCAGGATCCGGTTTGCTAGGAGTTTATCAGATTCATGCCTATTTTATTTTAACGGTCTCTTTTCGAGACTATTGAAACTTTGTAGCTACGATGCAAAATGCAGAATGATGTCGACGAACGGAACTAAAGAGTGAGCTCGTAAATGCCATTGCATAGCGCAATTGCTTTGATGAGGAAAGCGAACTAGTCTAAGATTGCATATTGCGAATACCGGTTGCACAGACTGCAGTACTGACACTTGGAAGTCGGTACGTGGGCTTGGATCTTTTTTTTTAATGGTGAGTTCATTCATTTATCAAGCTTTCTAAATGCTTCTTATATATAGAGCGATGTGGCGATGCCCTCCTCCCTCCTCTAGGTGGGTAGTCGAAGGGGCTCAGCATGCATATCCTAGTGACGTGATGATGGAACTCTAACGAGTACCAGAACCCTGACAAGTGAGTAGGACACTCGATTTCTCCGTCTCGATAGACTTTGTTGACGTTTTGCTCACAAGAACTTGTCGAGATATTCGTCTGTAGTCGTGTACTTCACATCAGGGTAAAGGCTGGTGGCCTCCACGTCGTGTGCACCCAGCTCAAAATTGCACTGATCACCTCTGATGAGAACGTCATGAAGAAGCGCAGGGAAAATATTCCCTGGGAATGGAGTATCTGCAACATTCGATACAAACATATTAGTGAGACATGATTTGCATGCCAAAGCTGACCAAAGAAGTCAGACACTCGAGGGTATTCGACAAGAGTCTCGCACACGGCCGTGGCCCCTGGGTTTTCAATGTAGACCTAGTTTACCTTGGATTTGTTTCACCACGTTCTCCTCTGTAACAAACTGCTTTTCCAGTGTCTTCCCAATCTTCCTTTCCCAGACTGAGACTAGCTCGTTCTGTGTAAGAATGTTTGCATGCGGCCTGATATGTAGGGTTTTGTTGAGAGTCCTTGGATCGTCGACAGCCTTGATAGTGAATGCCCCAACATCTTCCTCGGACACGGATATCGCTGTTTTGATCATTACAAAACGAATGTCAACCATGAAATGATCAGTTTGCACCCCCGGGCCCCTCCGATCCCCCGCACAAAGTCACATGAGAAACTAATCGTTTTTCAGGATATTGCAGATCTTCAACACTCACTCTTGGCATTTCCGCTCCCATAGATGATCACTCTATCCCTCGGTGGAGATTTGAGGTGTGGGTTGAACAAGTTCGAGACGAAGTATCCTGCGAACCCATTGCTCACAACATAGGTGTGGGGGATCTGTGCTTCCTCCACGGCACGCCGAATGTGTGCTTTGATTCGGAACATGGACTTTGCGGGCTCCAATGCTTGGGCGCGATCAACATCAATGCCGAACTCCGATGGGAAAAATCTCTGGGATCAAAAGAGCATAAGAACCCATGCATGATTCAACTTGTATGAAAAGAGTTCCGACCAGTCCCCCTGCAGTCGAGAGCATGGAAAATTAAGAAACCACGCCATTACCTTGACAGTCCCTGCTTCTTTGATTGCGGCGATTATCTTTGTTTGCTCAGGTATCTGAGGTCCCGCCACCGTGGAGATCACCACGTTCACTTGCTTAAAAGCTACCACAAGGCTTTCATGGTCTTCTAAGGAGCCCTGTTTCGCAAAGAAGGCCCGAGAAATGAGGGACGTGTTCAAAAAATGTGGAGCTCATGAAGGAAAAGATGATTCCGAATCAGGTCACATAACTGGCCCTCTAAACATGCACGTAGCCTGGGAGAAATGTGTTTGCAGCAAGCACGCGAGAGAGAGAGAGAGAGAGAGAGAGAGAGAGAGAGAGAGAGAGAGAGAACATATGAACAATTGGGGATCGATCGAGGCTCGAGCGCTGTTGATTGGATGCCATGGCTAGTGCCTGGCTTTTCCTACTAAGGCTGGAGTCTGGATTCTTACGAATACGAGATTCCACCAATCGACAGTGATCTGCACTCATGTAGAGAGAGAGAGAGAGAGAGAGAGAGAGAGAGTGTGTGTGTGTGTGTGTGTGTGTATGCTTTTTCAAATATTCATCACCTGCAGGATTGTGATTCCGGCTGCTTTGAGAGAGGCCAGGAGGTCCTGCTTCTTGGGGTCGGAGGAGGTGAGGGTGGAGGGCCGGACGAGGACGTAGGTGGGGTGCTGCGACGCCGCCGCCGCGAGTGCCACGCACTTGCCGATGTAGCCAGTGGCCCCGATCACCAGCACCTTACTGCCCGACGACATCTTCTTTCCCTACAAGATATCTCTCTGTCACACACACACACACACAGATAGAGCTAGAGCCTAGAGTACCCGCGAGAGAGAGAGAGAGAGAGAGAGAGAGAGAGATCAGACACGGAACTTTGCCTCCCCGCAGGACTTCATTATAAAGCGGCGAGCTCCTTTCCATCATCCATGCTGACGTGTCTTGACTTGACTTGCCGCTCCCGCGAAGAAAAACGGGGCCCGGAGTGGCCACTTTGTCAAACCTCACGAATCACGATCCCTCGTTTTACGAAGTTTCTTGAAACTATAGTCGGGACTCGGTCGACTGGATGTTGCCGTAGAAAGGCAGGCTTATCATTATGCCCCATTCCTCTCACGCAACGAGTCCGGTCATATCATAAGTTATAATATGCTGTAGAAAAGGTAGGGTTATTAATACAGCTTGCTTTAACTTCAAGCGCTCACTGTTAGTAGTTTTCCTTATGAGGGTTAACATTCCCTGTTGTGAACAAAGTGAAAGTCCCATCGCATGAACCTTTACTTTCCAATTTAGGTTTCTTCTATTTCCCCTCACCTTAATCATTTTTCTTATAAGGGTTAATATCAACATTATAGGCTAGATAGATAGCCATCCTTCTAGCAAGAGGGCTACATCATGGAGTAGTGATGCAATAGCACAATAATCAAAATTTCTTTTTTTTTTTTGTTATAAGTATTGAAATCTTTGTTTTTGCCAACATAGGGGCAAGCTGATGACATTTGATCCAAAAGACTAAACAAGAAGCCGGCTAATGCAATAGCACAATAATCAAAATTTCTTAAGTTGTTTTTTTGGTTATAAGTATTGAATTCTTTGTTTTCTCCAACATAGGGGCAACCTGATTATATTTGATCCAAAGGACTAAACAAGAAGCAAGTTGAAGAGGGGGGATCAAATCAAAGGAGCTATAATCTAGGTAATAATATGTATATAGTAGATTTCAAATACATTTTTTTAAAATTCAAGGGTGATTAGATGACTTCAAGGTGTGTACATTATTTAAGCACACACATATATAGAATTACTTTGCAATTGCACACTTTGTTGAAACATCTTAAAATGCTTCTTAATAACTCTTCAATATGATGACACATGTATAAGATTATTAAGCATGATAAATCCATTATTATGATTCTTAATATCTTTTCATCAACTTATAATATAATAATATGATTTTTGTAATCAACAATATTCAATATGTATATTTTAAGAAAAGAATCAAGGAGTTGCTACAACCAACATCTCCTTGGTCTTTCATGCATAAGGAAAGTTACATTTATATGTGCATCTACAGTGCCAACTTAGCATGCTTATAAACACGTGTTTGTAGACATGAACATTAATGTGCTTGGAGAAAAGCCTAACATTCTTTTGCTTAGTTTAAAATACACATCTATTTGCAATTGATGTGTAATTAGTAATTCCCCAGTCTTCCTTGTTTTGGATGAAATCGAACTCCAAACAAGTAACTCCTTGGACTTTCTTATACCAAGGAAACCTTGCATTTATAGGTCCATCTAAATTGTAGACTTAACACACTTATGGACACATATTTCTAGACACAAATATAAATGTACTTATAGACACTCTTGACATTCTTTTGCTTAGTTTGAAATACGTATCTGACTATATACCTATTTCCTTGCAGTGTAAAATCATATAGATAGCCATTGCATGATGCACAACACTATTGGATCAAGAAATCCACCATCACCACCATTGGAATCTTGCATACCATGTCATTCCATGTCAACATTGCTAAAAAGAAAGTGAGCACAAATTAAATGAAAGAAAGAAGGTTAAAACCATATAAATCCATCCAAAATGTTTGTGGTCTTCATGTGTAGCAACACTATGAGCAGGTCTTGAAAGCTCATGAACTTGGAGCAACATCACCATGCCCTTTTCCAAATATCTATTTGCAAAGAAAAAAGCTCTCCAAATTAGGAAACTCATATTGGCGATGATCTAAAACATTTTGAACACCTTTTAACATCATATTCAAGTCCATTGCATCAAGTTGAGTGCAAATGGTGCATGTAAAGATTGCATCATATTGATGCACCTGGAATCTTTTGAAGTCTTGCAAATCTATTGATCCTATTGTAGCACCGCACCATATTTGGACATGCCATTTTCCAAATATAGTGCCTTGCATCAATTTCTTATAAGCATGCAAAGAGAGGTGAAACATTACAATAAAACACACACACACACATAGTGAGAGAGAGAGTGAGAGAGAGAGAGAGAGAGAGAGAGAGAGAGAGAGAGAGAGAGAGAGGGAGGGAGAATAAAAAATTCTCTCGTAATTAATATAATTATGGATTATGAAAAAAAAGGAATCAATAACGCCTGCATACCTCTTTTCCACAACATCAAAACATCACTCATTCAAACACCCACAATGCCATAGCTTGGGTTGTCCACTCTCGAGTAAGAGATGCAACAACAAGCTACTTCTGGCTCCCAAATTTTGGAAGTGCTTACTTCTTGTGGCCACTTATTATGAGCTACAATAGCAATGGGAGGCACAATAAAATCTACAATGGCATACTCCTGAGCTACACCTATCTCCTCTTCTTGATCCTTGGTGTCCTCAAGCTCACAATAGAACAAGCGGTCCAATGTCACATTGTGTTGCTATCAAGGATGAAATTTTCCCCTCATTTGCAACATCATGCAAGCTAATAAGTAGAACAAGCATCCAATACTATGCTTTCCTTTGATATTTTCTAAGCTTCCAATATCCACATATTTTAGCAAAGAGTCTGTATCACAAAAAAAGGAAATGGTTGGAATGTTTCCAAGCATAGCCTCTTTGACTGGTTGATGATCTATGTGAGGATCTATCAAAATGAGAAGACATGCCTCAAAAAAGGATGTCTACAGTAGCAATTAGTTTGTAAACATTCCAACGGTATGACATCCTACAATAGCCTACACCCTTATATATTGTGCAAACTTCAATACTACTCTTTGACCATAGGGCCTTGAAAATTGGAAAATAACGTCTTGTGGATTCTCAATAGCTATAGTACCCTATGCACTTAGTTGAGGTGATCCATCCTCCGAATCCCACCATGCATAGTTCACCTGGTTTGTCGTTCCACCTACTGCACTTCGAAAGATGGTGAAAAGATGGTTTGGGCCGTACATAGTCAAACATGTCTTTGACAATGCAACATATGAGCTGACAAAATTGGATGGGACAGTGCTTAGAGTGCCCATTGTAGGATAAATAATCAAGATTTTCAAGAAAAGAGATGAGGAGGATTATGCATTGGAAGAATTTGCAAGAGAAGAGCAACGAAAAGAAACTCCAGTAGAAGAGACAGATGATATGTCAGATAACCTTGCTTATATACCGAAAAGAGACAATGAAGAGATTGACCAGTTCGTGGATCTTGATGAAAATGGTCATGGGTAGTTGGCCCTCCGGAGGATGCACAGGATCAGAGGGCATGGATGTCATGCTCCTGCGCATTCGAGGTGTGGAATCCACCAAAAAGTTTGTGTGTGTGACATTCGTATTTTGTGTATACCTAGTCGTTGTGTTTGCATTTTGTTATGCGTGTGGCTTGCGTGTTTGTGTGTGTATGAATCCTAGCTTTCTCGTAACTGTGTTTCCAGTTATTGTCTCAAACCTGTGTGTGTGCTGGGACTTCGTTCCATTGTAAATAATATTATTTGTGTGCATTTATCTCTGTGTGTGTGTGAATGAATGCTTGTGTGTGTGTGCGTGTCAAAAATATTGAAAAAACCGATGCCAAGGAAGATTGGTGAAGCTGTTGTTAACCCCAACACGACAAGAGCAAAAGAAGGCAGAGAAGACGCAGGGCAAAGGCGAAAAGAAGGTAGCCGACAGAAGGAAAAGAAGGAGAAAAGCCCAAAAGCGCAAGGACAACCGTCAAAGACCAAGGCAACCATAAAAAGGGAAAGGCGCATAAAAAGCGCACTCTAAAATCTTGTAAAAGAGTGCCGGGCTCTCACCCGTGCTATTTGTAAAGATAGAAGGATAGTGAAAAGAAAGCAAGGAAGAGAAAAGAACAATGGAAAACAGGGCCTGGGCTATGACCGGCCATGTAAAAAAGAGAATGACCGCCCAAAAGGGAAGTAGGGTTTTGTATATAAAGTTGAAAAGTGAATGAAGAGCTCATTCTTTGGTGTGGCAAAACTAGTCTTCTTCTTCCTCTCTTCTTCTCTCCTTCTTCTTGCTTGTGTGTGCTCTTGAGAGAGGGAGTGTGAGAGGGTGAGGGAGTGAGCACGTGAGAGAGTGAGGAATCAAGAGGGTGAAGCTCTCCACCATCTCCTCCCCCCTTCTCCTCTTCTCCTTCCTTCTCTTCTCTTGCGCACGCGGTTATGGAGGATGAGGCTTGGAGAAGGAGGAGGCTTGAGGATGCTTGAGCTAGCTTCAAGAGTCGTGGAGCTACCAAAGTGTGAGAGAGAGGAGGGCACTCGATCAAGCATCAAGGTAAGTTCACTGCATTCGTAGTATCGACGGCGCGTCGGCTAGGTGAGAGATAGCCATGAGAGCTCGCTTGGAACGCTTGAACAATAAGCGGTCCGTGGGTCTTGGCGGTTGAGCGAAAGCTCCCACATTTTGGTTCCGTTGCCAGGACAAACGGATTCAAGCTCGAGCACTCGCACGCCCCATATCGAGAACCGAAGTAGGGCATTCACCCTGAAACGGAGCTTGAGATAGGTAGGAATTCTGGTGTTTTTGATCTTCAGAACATGTAAGTGTTTTTGAACAATTTGGTTACTAATGGCTGGAAAACATGGAGAAATTGGTTCAGTGTTTTTTTTCCGATTCAAGATGTGTTTAGGATAGATTAGCAGTAGGAAATCACACACGAAAAGGCAGAGGGCTGTTGCTGTGAAACAAGGGAAAAATCATAGGAACAAAGGGAAAACATGGAGTAGATGCAAGGTAACGGCATAAGGAACACCAGGGAAGGAACCTGGAGGGTGTAGGGCAGAACTAGCAGAGTATAAAACTCTGGGGGGGGCAGGAGGACCCCATTTCCAACCAATAGAGAGCGAAAGAGGTAGAGAGTGAGAGAGTGAGCGAGTTGGGCAGCTGTCCGATCGACTGGAGCTAGGAGGACATTGCATTCGGCGACTTCAGGTAATCGATCTCGTCCGCCCCACTCCAACTCTGTCATGGGGTAATCGCACGACCAATAGGATAATACACCTAGTGAAAATCGAGCAAATCGGTGTGCCAGACCCATCGGACCGGCGGAATCGGACGGCCGGCCCAGTGTCCGATTCCCAGAATCGGACACTCGGACAACCGTCCGATCAGACCTCCCGTTCAATCACTAACTCGGACTAACTGGTCCGATCGGACGTGCCACATGGCACTCGGACCGACCAGTCCCTTTTGTTAAAATTGGACGCTCGGACCAACTCGTCCGACTCAACCACTCGGACCACTCGGACGCCCCGACTCGGACCCACCCGGTCCGATCGGACGGAGTAATACATGTCACCAGTCGGACCATGTCCGATCGGACCTCCTAGAATCGGACCGATTCCTCGCACACTCGCCTGTCCGATTCTTGAGAATCGGACACGCGGACCCTAAGACCCCCACTTCGCCCTAACATACCTGGTCCGATCCCCACAATCGGACCACTGGTAAATCGGACCACTGGTAAATCGGACGTCCAATTCCCAGAGTCAACCCAGAACAAAACCTGACCCATCTAGGAGCACATTGGGGCACTCCCCCAGTGGTCCACCCCCCACATGCGCAATAGGAAGCAACATGGGGCCCTATGACCCATGAGGCGGCCAGGAATAGAGTAGTAAAGCCTGCTAGGCCCAAAACGAACAAGAGTGGGCAAGACACAGGGAAAGCACTCACAGCACTTTGATCGAATTTCCGCACTTGAAGAACACTTAGGAAAGTCGAAAGCCTGTTTGAGCACGAGTACACAAGGATAACACAATTACGAGTGGCCCTAAGTTGAGCACTGCATTCAAAAATTAAAAAGAACTCACTCAGATAAATTGCCAAAAAAACCCACCACCAAGAGAAAACCCAAGCGTGACAGACGCGCAGAGCACAGGGCAGGATCAAGCAAGGAGCAACAGCGACAAGGATTTGACTGACAACCAGGCGTAAAGATTTCACCATGACAGAGGGAGTTCCAGATCATCGGTTTGCGGGGGAGCTAGATGTTAGCACGTTTTCGGAAGCCATACAGCAAATGGTGAGCAGTTACGATGCGCACGCCCGGTACAAACGCCATGGTAGGACAGCGGAGGCAATTATTGCAGACCTAGAGGAGGAGAGGAGGCTAGCCCGCAAGGCGTTGCAGGGCATAGCAGACTATAATAGGGACCAACAAGCCAAGAGCCTAAGGCAAAGCATGGAGCTGCATGAGGTGCAGCGAGTGCTGAACTTGGCTGGCTGAAACCAAACAGACCAGGAGAGAGCACTCGAGGGAGACCTGACGCTGGGCGAGCTCCTCATGAAACGGCTGTTTGATAACACCGCGGCGGAACAAAATGCCGCTGCACTAGCAACCTCGCTACTTGCAGGACTAGGGGCAACCCAGGGCTCAAAGAGCCAGGCCAAAATACCTATTGTCGCTAAGCAACTCGACAAGTACCAACCACCGGACGACCCGTACAGCTTTGTCGAGTAGTTCGAGCAGGTCTGCAAAGCCAATGGCCTCAATGACCAGACCCAGCGTTCGCAAGCATTCGGACTTTGCTTAAGCGATAAGGGTAGGACGTGGTATACAAGTCTAGATAATGTAGAACGAGCCAACTTCAATAACCTCAAGGATCTCTTCGTTAAGAGATTTGCCGAACCCAGATACTCTGACAACCTGCTAGTGCGTCTGATGAACGTCAAGCAGAAGGAGAAGGAGGGCATCCGCGACTACGTCACCCACGTTAGAAGTCTCCTTAAGAGAATCCCCTTGGGCGAAAGACCGACCGACAGGGCAGTGTCAATCGTGTTCATCAGCGGGATTCGGGATGAAGAATTATACAAAGCACTAGCGGGCAACTCGAGCTTGCAAAGGGACGTGGTGGCTAGAGTTTTCGAGGAGGTCATTAGGGTCAATGACCAGCTGAGGGAGCGGAGCTCCAGGAGCTCGAACCCGGAAGAAGTCAACCCACGGAGTTTAGAACGAATGCCAACCTCTAGCGAGCGATCCAACACGTCATCCCACGATAAGGGGAAGTCCGCCGAGGCAGACCATGGCTTGGCCGAGGTCAAGACAGAACTGGCCAAAATACAGGACATGTTAAGGCAACCTACGCGTTAGCACACCCAGTGCGTGTACTGTGGAGGAAACCACCTGCCAGCAGAATGTCAGGACCCTAGGTCAAGACCCTGCACCAACTGCGGAAGGTTCGGCCATGATGCCGCACACTGTAGACTACCACGAAGACTGTCGTACACGCAGCCCTACGGCCAGCTCTATCCGGCTAACAGGCCACAGCCATTCTACGGAAGGGGAGATCCTCTTGCCCTACCAGCACCTAACGATACGAAGCCAACGGTCCCTAGGCTGGACATAAACCCTACCGGTATCCCTAGGCCGCCTAGTCCTTATGTGACCCACCCACCGAGCAATGCTCCTATGCATTACGTAGAGGAGCCCAGTGACGAAGAACCCTACATATACCCGTACGTCTCGCATGACGACGAGGGCAATGCAATCCTCATGGATTATCGACCAGTACCGGTGATGGCACTAGGACGAGGATGGGGTAGAGGCCTGGGAAGGCAGCCACCGGATCCAGCCACTTGTTGGACGTGTGGAGATCCCGTCCACGTCTCGTCAAGGTGCCCAAAAAGAGAGCAGCAAAATAGGGACAAAGCCGACCAAAGGTGTGCAGAGTGCGGAATCACTCATCTTTTTATAGATTGCCCAAAGCGGAAGTCGCCTTCTGGGACGGCTAATTTGCCATCCGTCCCACTGGGACTGTTTGGTGTTGAAAACCCCAATGGGGAGGCCACACCTATCCCTCTACGAGTGATGACCCGAGCACAAACGAAGCAGGCCGGCGTCTCTCTACCAGGACCTAGCAACCTCGACGCTGTCTCTGTAGGAAAGAAAAGCCGTAGGCGGAAGAAGAAGAGGTCAGAGGCTAAGGTCGCACTAAAAACCGATAGCATCACGACCTTGCCCCACGGCAAGAAAGTCTCAGATGCAGAGGCAGAAACTTCAGCCCCTAGAACTGCGCAACCGGAGAGTGCTAAGGTGGGGGAATACCCACACCCCAGGCGGCAATTGGAAGCCATAGAAAAGGTAAAGGAATGGGTGAGGGAGGCTCAACAGCACCTCAAGGACGTCGAGCCCATCACGGAGGATGAGATTGAGGACCTCTCCAGCATGCGTGCACCATCATCGCTACCCCACCCTAAGTCTGCCGAGGCGGCTATGCCACAAGCAGTACCGACAAGGACAAGGCCAGGCCTAGACATAACAGAACCACAAGACAGCCCTGGCCATTGGCCCGGACAGTCTGAACATAGAGCAGGACAGGGGTTTAGCAATCTCCTAACCACACTAGTGACCACCCCTGTAACGGTTGCGCTGGGAGAGTTGCTCAGGCAGCACTCGACCCTGTGGCAGGATCTCAAGCGGTGGATCGACAGACCGCACGAGCAAGCGCCAGGAAATGCTCAAGACCAGGATGCGGAAACGCACTTGCCAAGTTTGACGCTACACTCAAGCCCTAAGTCCTTGCACATCAACGCCTTCTGGGAGGGCTCAGAAATGCATGTAGTCCTGCTAGTCCTAGCCCTAGGGGACACAACGAGAAGGGGGATCGTGGACACAGGCGCAGGGGTCAGTGTGCTCAACTATGCAGTGCTACAGAAGTGGGGAAACCCGCCATCGAAACTGCCCGGTTTAATGTCACACTAGCAAATGGCATGCGAGTAAGACCATTCCGGGTCTTGAAGAATTGGCCAGTGAAGATTGCAGGAATCCAGTTCTCTGTCGACTTCATCGTTATGAAGGGAGTAGACTATGACATCTTATTGGGTCGACCCTGGATGCGCAATGCCAGAGTTATCGAAGACTGGGGTAACAACCTGATCTTCTTGGGCAATCGAGCTGACGCTGTGAGAATAGAGATGGACACTTGGAAGACCTCACCAGTCGACCTAGATACCATCTCCACTCTACTCAAAGGAACCGACCAGAACAAGGAACCCCGCGGGCCCTTGACAAAGTATATCCCTTGCCCGGAGGACGAGCGGGATTTGATGCACGTTCTCGCTACGCTTGATTTGCCATTTTTAGATCAGGAAGCGTATGAGCAGGCTGTCAAAACAGTTGGCAAGCTAAGAGAAACACATCCCACACCTGTCTACATGATGGCAGCAAGCCTCAATGACGGACCTAAACCTGTTGCCTTCCAAGTACCAACCAATAGGAGACAACTTCAAGGGATACTGGGACACCTAACGAACCGACAGGAGCGCAACGTAGCCGCCAATCTCAAGCCGCTCCAAGACCTCTTGGAACAACCCGAATGGAAGTGGACCAAAGTGCATGAACTAAATCTCAGATACAACTGGGCATTGGTCCCCAACCAACAAAATGAGGCAGAACAGGCCTTGGAGAATGATGCGCAGTCCAGCGAGGTGGATTCCGGTGACGAATACGAAGATTGCCAACCCTTCGATGAAGAAAGTGAGGGTGAGATGGACACGGTAGAATATGATACCGAAGGGTGAGAGATTGAACAAATCCGAGCGGATGCAAAACCACAGCCGAGGCCGACCCTCTGGATGGACCAAGGGGTCATGTGTGCGAAATGCGATCGTGCGTGGTTGGAACAAATGGGGGCTGTGGATTTTAAGCAGGCCGGCCTGACCCAACCAAAAGCAGCAGCCCTGCTTAGAACCGAGTCGCCCTCCGAACTGCGGCCGCCAGGAGAGACCACCTCCCCTAGTGAAAATGAGGAATTCGACTCTGAATTTGAAGTTACGTCGGAGGATGACCCAGAAATCCCTAGGCCACCCACGGCCAGACGCACCAGGGGAGATCTGCCCATCCACCTGAGGCGCCGACGACTACGACAGAATAAAACAGAGCGCTCCAACGACGTGCGATCGAAAGAACAACGAAAGTCGCGAGACCTCCCTAAGCGCTTTTCGAAATTCAAAAAAGGGGACAGGGTGGTGGTTCTGCTAAGTGCCAAACGCCAAGGGCAAGTCCGCGAACCCATCGAAGGGCCATCCAAGGTCAAGGAGATAAACCTAGCCCTGGAACGGGAAACCCCCCGACCGGTGTTCATTGCCGAGGACCTGACCACGGAGGAAGAATCCAACCTCATCACTCTTTTGCGGGAGTATCGAGATGTGTTTGCTTGGTCCCTAGACGAGCTACGAGGGGTGGACCCGAGTGTTGTGACTCACAACATACCCATGATGACGGATGCAATGCCGGTTAAGCAGCGACCATACCCCATGAATCCCAAGCACGCCCATGCTGTCAAGGAGGAAATTGACAAGCTAATGCGAGCCGGGTTCATTTACGAAATTGAGCACACGGACTGGGTATCACCCATAGTCATTGTGATGAAGAAAAATGGCAAGATTCGAGTGTGCGTCAATTCTAAGAAAGTAAACGCAGCGACAAAGAGAGACAACTACCCCTTACCATACACTAAGCACATGCTTGAGAGGGTGGCAGGTGAGGAAGCCTACAGTTTCCTGGATGGCTTCTCGGGATACAATCAGGTGCAAGTGCACCCTGCAGATAGGCACAAGACCGCCTTCGCCACTGAGTGGGGCGTCTTTGCCTATGTAGTCATGCCATTCGGGCTAACCAATGCCCCCGCCACCTTCCAATGCCTCATGTGCACCATATTCAAGGATATGCTTCGCAAGGAGTTGGAGGTCTTCGTCGATGACCTGTGTGTCCATTCATCTTGGAACCAACATCTCGAAAAACTCCGTGCGGTCTTTGAACGGTGCCGTTTATATCGTCTCTCTCTCAACCCCCTGAAATGTCAGTTTTGGGTAAAGCACGATTGCATCTTGGGACACGTGGTGTCCAAGAACGGCATTGCCACGGACTTCTCAAAGGTCAAGGTTATCGTGGACCTCCCACCCCCAAGTAATTATAGGGGGGTTCAATGCTTCTTAGGTCACACAGGATACTACCGACGGTTTGTACTAAACTACACGCTGATCGCTAGGCCATTGTACAAGCTACTAATTGCCTTCGAGTGGACCGAAGCCTGCCAGCGAGCCTATGAGGAACTGAAAAAAGCCCTAACGACAACACCTATCCTACGACCCCCAGATTGGACCATGCCGTTCCACGTACACATCGACGCTTCTAAGTTCGCCGTGGGGGCGGTGCTGTGCCAATCGGGTGAGCATAACTTACATTACCCAGTGAGTTTTGCAAGTAGGCAGCTCACTGAAACAGAGATGAACTATTCAACAATAGAAAGGGAGGGATTAGCTATGGTGTTCGCCGTGAAGAAGTTCTGGCATTACCTGCTTGCCACCCCCTTCACCTTCTTTGTTGACCATCAAGCTCTGCTCTACCTAGTCAACAAACCTTGTGCTACAGGACGTATAGCACGATGGCTTCTCCTGCTCCTAGAGTTCGACTTCTCAGTAGTAGTACGGAAGGGAAAACAACACTACATGGCTGACCATCTGTCCCGAATACCCACAGGAGAAGATGTGGACAAGGCATAGTGGATGAATTACCAAATAGCCACTTTTTCCGCATGTCCAGCGAAAAAGACCTATTGAGGGCCGATCTGACACCATATTGGGCAGACGACATAGTCCAAGTACTCGAGCAGGGGCTGCCCGAACGACCAATGGAACGGGCACGACTTAGGCGATTAATCCTGAAAATCCAGCCTTATCAGTTGATTGTAGGCCAGCTCTATAGGCTGGGGCAAGACGGTCTGCTACGTAGATGCGTATGTGAGCATGAGATGCACGATGTGCTCTCAGAGGCGCACAACGGCATTGCAGGAGGACACTTTAGCGGGGATACGACAACACGGAAGGTGTTGCAGTCCCAGCTATGGTGGCCCACGCTCTTCCGGGATGCCTCACAATTTGTCAAACACTGCGATGCGTGCCAACGGACGAGGGTTCCAATCCATAAAGATCAGATGGAGTTAACCCCGGTCATCACTCGCCAACCTTTCGAAAAGTGGGGTATTGACTTCATTGGACCCATCAGCCCTGCGGCACAATATTCACAAGCTAGATATAAAGTGGTAGCCACGGACTACCTCACCAAATGGGCGAAGGCGAGAGCCACACGGAAAAACGATGCTAGGACAACTGCCAAGTTTTTATGGGAACAAGTGATCTCGCGTTTTGGGTGCCCCATCGAACTGGTCAGCGACCAGGGAACGCATTTCATCAACGAAGTGATAGCCCATCTCCTATCCACATTCCTCATCATCCATCGCAAATCCTCACCATACTACCCTCAGGCTAACGGCCAGGCTGAGTCAACCAACAAAATTCTCATCACTGTCCTGACCAAAGTTGTCTCAACCTCACGAAGTGACTAGGATAACAAGTTGATGGCGGCCCTGTGGGCCTTCCGAACAGCTTATAAGATGGCCGTCGGACAAACGCCTTTCAGGCTAACCTATGGGACCGAAGCTATTCTCCCCCTAGAATTCTTTGTCCCTAGCCTGCAGATAGCACTACAAGAACGATGGGAGGGGAGGGAGGCATGGACGCAACGCTTAGTCGAGCTAGAACGCCTATCGGAGGTACGACCCCTAGCCACCCATGCGCTTATTTGTGAGAAAGCTAGACGCAAAACCTAGTTTGACAAGCACGTCAAGCAACGAGAGTTTGAGCCGGGCGACCTAGTGCTCCTCTATTTAGTTAAAGGACACAATTAGAAGATGAAATTCAGAGGTCTTGGGCCCTTTAAGGTCCGCGCAATCAGCCGTACTGGTAATGTCGAGCTGGAAACACTGGATGGAGAGGGAATCGGCTTCTTTAACGGCAGTCGAATCAAAAAGTACTATCCGCCCACGCACCCACTGCATGAACAACCAATGGTGGAAATGCTCGTTAAAATACGAGTAGCCACACTTACAGAAATCGAAGAAAATGAGGACGAGCTTGTAGAACCCACCTACCTCCGCATCACGGTCACGGCCAAGCAAACATGCTTCTTCAACGCCCTGATCGACGAGGGGGCGGATTTTAACATCTTGACGCATGAGCATTGGACCCAACTTGGCGCTCCAACACTTCATCCCACAGCAGCCAAATTGAACCCATACGGGGCCCAATCCTACCCGCTCCTTGGCACATGCAGGGTTGTAGTTTCTATCAAGATTGAAACTATTCCCATGTTGTTCTATGTCCTACCCGATGCCAGGGAGGCAGGCGCAGAGTCACTGCTCGGGCGAACTTTTAAAAAGCAGACCCGCTGCAATGTTGATTATGAGTTACAACGCATCCACCTAACAATCCGAAATGTGGCAATTGTCACGACTTTCAACCAGCACCTCGTAACCCCAGCATTGCTCAACGGACAACCATTAGAAATGGTTGCACACAGGACTAAGAAAGAGGGCCGCGCATATCTACTACACCCAGATCCCCATGCACCGCAACCCGCTAAACCTAAGGCAAAACCCCAACAGACTCGCTTGCACTGGGTGCCGAAAAAGCTGCGGGATCAGTCTACAACTAGACGCGCGGATCCGCAAAACACATACAAACCTAAACCTAGAAGACCAAAACGCCGTCATCACAAGCGCCGCATGGTTAAGGAGATATGGGTCCCTAAAACCCTGCTGCGTGCACAAGGCTACTATGAAGGGAATGCCTTGCTGTGGATCCCCAAGGTCCCAACTGACACAGGCCCTGCTCCTACGTCAATCGCAAAGTCCGGTCCTCTGACACTTCAAGACCACGAACCGCACAATCCATCCCAGTCGTCCGACTCCTTTGAGAGTCATCCCATAGGCGTCATACATGCCCAATGGCCCAAGCACCGGCCACTACTGCCGGCGGTATCACCCAACCACCCTGGCCCGCAACCCAGCAGCCTTGCCGACCACCCTAGCACGATTCCTAAGACCAACCCCGACCCGTCCATTCAACTGTTGGCCGAGCCGCTGACTCAAACAGGCCCCCACCGGCAGCTCTATGCCGACCGAACCTCTAGCCCCAGCAAACATCAACCACCTGACGGCCTTAAGTCTTCCTATGAACGGAAGTCATTCCTAACGCTGGCCGCGGACCTCACCGAGGACACGGGGGTTGACGTTGTGGACTACATCAAACAACTCGACGCCACTTTTGTGGCACTGGCCCTTAGCTATGACCGCCTAGACTTGGGACTGTTAGCAGAACCCCTTACAACGGACGTGCGCACTATGCCTTGCTCTTGGGAGACTTTCGAATTCGCCTTCGCACAAGCTTCACGCTTTGCCGCTGAGCTACTCGCTCGCTCGGTCTCCGAAGAGCAAGCCATTAGGCAATGCCTCATCTCATCGTTTGACCTGTGCACGATGTCCAGTCTCACTAACCAAGAAACAACAAGGTTGTCCCACCTGGCGGACACAGAATCTCCCTTCTTGAAGCAATGGTACGCTCTTCGATTAAAGTGGGCAACAGAAGGATGCCGCACAATGACCAACGCTGAACAACGCCGAGCCATCAAGACGGCCGAGTATGATCCCACATACGTCGCGCCCACCTCGTATCGAGTGTTAACCACTCTTCGAGGTCGAACCATGGACGATCATATCTTAGGGCACCCCTATCTCGATTGCATCCTGACAGAAGAGGAGCTCCACATCGCAAGTCAGATCAACTCCGGAGATTTCCTTACCGATGTCCTCACATACATCACCCACATAGGCATCCGACCCTGTGACCTGGACCATGCTGCACACCTCGAATATAACCCCAACTTCTACGATTGGCTCCTCCACAAAACAACCTGAACACATGGAGCCCACACCCCAATCCTGGGACGGATTTTTCTTTTCCTCCAGGGAAAGGTGGGTAGGAAATTAGTGGGGCAATAAATCAGTAAATCTAAAAAGCAAACCAAGCATGAAAGTTAAAACTAAAAGTGAACCACGCATGAAAAAGCTCCAAATTAAAATGCCATGCAGGAACAGGTGATAGAAGTTGAAAAAAAATAAAATTAAAAAAAATCATGATTACAAATGATGAAGTCTATTATGGTTGTCCTACAAATTGGTTGTCAAAAATACTAAGGAGCGAGTTGACTGGATGTACAGGTAGTGACCATGGCAGGCCAAGACAAAGTGGGCAAAGTCCCTTTTTCGAAGGAGGAACAGGCGCGGTACGGCCTCACGGTGGAAACCAGAGCATTCAATCAGCTGAAGTTCCGCCATATATTCAACTTGGAGGATGTGGTTATTGAGGAACCAGCGGTGCGACGGATCATGGAGCAATGCCACTTACAACGGTACCTGGAAGCAGTGGGCCAGAGAATAGACTATGCCCTGTGCGCAGAGTTCCTATGCACCTTCAACAAAAACAGAGGCACCATCACAGTACGGGACGTAGGAGCCACCAAACAGGTGCAGGTTGAGCTGACCCCTGAACTGATAGAACGAGCTCTGGAACTTCCGAACAAGGTGGAGAAGAAGCCGAAAAGGGACGTCTATGCCATGTTGGGAATGGACAAGGTAAAAGTCCACACCAACGACGGAGTCAACTTGGCAGACATCCCTGATCCAGAGATCCAGCTGCAAGAAAAAATGATGCAAGCCCTATTTTCGAGTCAACGGTACAATAGCATCATGTCCAGGATAAATGTACCTTTACTCGAAAGCATCGCGGCTTAGGCACTGGATGAGGTAAACCTCAATGGCTTCGTGAGAAGGACGATGGAGGCCTCAGCAAAGGCCCTGGCAATAGGAGGAAGGGCCGAGGCAAGAGAATCCCCCTCGCCTCGATCGACCCGCAAGGCCTCGTCCTCCAAGGCCTCCACCGTAGGGTTTGGAGGTGTCCTCACTGCGATCCTCCACGAGGCAATAGGGCACGGACGTGATGAAGAAGACAAACAGGGAGGCGGCGGAAAAGGAGGCAAATCGCCGTCGCAGTCCCAGCCCCGGCCGGAGGAACAGTCGGATGAAACAGAGACAGACACCAACAAGGAGGAAGAGCGCCAGGCTGCACCAGAAAGGGAAGCGGAGCAACGAACCAAAGCCCTGCATGGAAAGAGAGAGGAGGAGCGAAGGAGAAAAGAGCAGGAGGAGCTCGAATGGGCCCGAAGAGAGTCGGTAAGAGAAGAAGAGGAAAGAAGAAAAAGAGCTGAGGAGGAGAGAAGAAGAAGAATTGGAGCTGGCAACGCGTCGCTCCATCGAGGAACAGCGTAGAAAAGAAATAGAGGGAGCGGGTAGGGCATACCAATCCGAATCTGAAGCACCCGGCCCTAGCACTGGTGCGCCGGAACCCGTGCCGCCGCCTCCTACAGAAGGGAAGGGAAAAGACCCGGTCAGACCCGTCTCCCCTCCCCCCGCACCAACCATGCAAGCCACTCCCCTCAAGGTGACACCCCCTGACATGGCCGCCCTGATGCACACCGCAAAGGTAGATGAAAGCAATATAGTTACCTGGCTACAATTCTTAGTGGAACGAGAGTTGCCAAGGGAAGCAGCCAAGGCCACCCTAGTCTCAGGGACCAAAAGGGCAGCGACGACCGAGCTAGAGCAGGGGCCAGAGGAGAAAAGACAAAAGGTGGAGGAGATTGCCACTACTACGATCAGGCCCCACTCCCCACCCCCAGCAGGCCACTATGATGACTATGTAAAGGAGCTGCTCGCGCAGTTGCAAACAGCCAGGCAAGAAAGGAGGGTGGCAGTGGAAGAGCTGGCAGCGGAGCGCGAATCGCAAGCTGCCCTCCAACTGGACAGAGTAAGACAAATAACACAGTATCAAAAAGAAATTGCTATGCTTAAGGAGGAAGCCAGCACCAAGGAGGTGGAGGAGCTGAAAACCCTGAAGGAGCGCGATGCTACTTGGGAAGGACGAAGGAAAATTCTGATGGAGCGTCTCACCAGGGAAAGGGAGACAAATGCCCACCTTCAGCGCAGAAATGACCAGCTATCTGCAACTAACTTGGAGGCGCAGAGCCAACTCGAAAAAATTAGAGAAGATGTGGCAGAGCTGGATCAATTGAGGGCAGAACAGGTGCGTAGGTTACAGGCGACGCGGGACCAACTCAACGAGCAGATTGCAGAGCAGCACCGAGAGCAGTCCCGTTTGCACCAGGAGCTCGAAGCCCAACAACAGTAGCTCATGGCAATGACCCTCCGACAAGGAGAGAGCCTGGAAGACACAGAGAAGCGGGTGAAGGAGTGGGCAAATCACAACGAGCAGAGAGTGCGAGACCTAGCACGCCGGCTGGCCAAGGCTGAGGGCGACAAAGTGATGGCTGAAAACCAAGCAGAGGCAGCCCAACTTGCTATGATGGCTCAGCAGCACACTTTCATCAATACGCTACTCCACACCACCCACTCAGAAACAGGAGAGACCAATGATCAATTGCAGAGAAAGCTAACCACTGCGCGCAAGGCCCTTACGGTAGGCCTGCACGTACCACTGCAACTAGGAGGCCCTCCGCAGAGCCTGGAGGAACAAAGGAAATGTTTGGCACAAGCAGGACTGACAACACAGGAAATGGATGATCTGGGGTTCACTGAAGAAAAAACACAGGAGGAGGAGCAAGAGGAAGGGGGTGAGCCCGAGCTTGAAATAGGGCCTCAGGACGAGGAATATGCCTCGCCACCCCCTCAACCCCAACAAATCAAAGTGCCACCCCATGACGCACCCGCCGAACGAAGAGCGGCCCACACCACTCGAAGGAAGGAACTAGTGGAGAAGGCAAGAAGAAAACTCAAGGCCAGACCCGCCCTGAAACAGCCCGTCCCTTTCCCGCTGCGCACCCAAGACTCACCCGCTGAGTATCGTGCTGAGATGATCATCTGGGAGCAGCAGGAGTATAGCTGGGACCCCTTCGACCTACGCTTCGAGTTGCCCACCGCTCTAAATAGGGTGCTGCCCATTCAGTTGGTGGAGGATGTCATTGCCATGGGGGCCCGGCTCAAGGCTAGATGGTTAGAAGAGCGTGAGGCCCACCCAACTGCTTGGGGGACTGAGGACCGCGAATTTTGGCAGGACAAAGTCCTCCACATACCCCGCACCGTGGAAGGATATAGTTTCCAACCTACCTGGAGGCATGGCATTTTTTACGTCAACCTGGAGGCGTGGATGGCGTTTTGTAACACCCTCCCTTCGGAAAGGAACAACCCCACCTTTATGCCATTTCCTCGAAGGGTAGGAGTGGATTTTAACCCGTCCATCCATGGCAGGTTTGACTTTCCCATTATTTACAATGCCAACTCCACTTCCCATAGGAGCGCCCTTCTCTTCACCCTGCCCGACTTGTACAACTCCATAAATAAATTCCTTACTGAATTCTCTTCTTGTCCTGACCCAGCCTTCATCACCACCTGTAACTACCTTAGATTAATTAGAATACTAGTACGCCAGGAACCTGCACCCCAAGAGCGCCACCTTCCGCCCCTTTATTTTGATCCCAATGCCATAGATAGCACCACCATGACTCGTTTCATGATGCGTGCTGCCCTTTTGCCATCCTTTTGTGTTGCACTGCTGGAAGACATGAATGACAGCAAGTTCACACAGTGCAATCACCCCTTTCTCTCCACCACTACCCTTAAAACCCGCCTCCATACTAAAGGCTACTTGCTAAGCCGGAAGTTCCTCAACAAGGCTCCCCGGCCTCCACCCACCCTTCCCCATAATTCGGATGATGAGGGGTAGAACGGGACGGGCCATGGCCAAAAAAAAAAAAAAGAAAAAAAAAAAGAAAGTCAAAGGTGTACTTTATCTCCCCATTACCACCCTTCTGCTCCACGCGGCCCTCGTCGCCCAGCCTCCTAACTACGTAATAATTAAGTATGCATATGCACGGCACTCATATAATACCTACACAGAACTAATTCATAGTTTGGGTCCTCAAGTGCAGGACAACACTCTCAGCTTGCTCAGAGTTCGACCTGTCTCCCAAACTAAGTCTTGTGCACAATACAGAGACTAGCACCACCCCTAGGGAGAGACCACCTGACAAGTTTTCAATTGCAGGTATCGACAACCACAACCCAAGTGGCATTCATTCTTCATCCACCTCCCATGCGAATTGCCCACCCAGCATCCAGCGAGCTGGCAAAATCACCCAACGCGGCATCCCCAACCAACCCCCGCATACCCAGTCGCCAGTGCAGACCCCAAGCCCCGGTCCCCCCGAAGTCCTCAGCGCCTACCACCACTTGCTCCCTCCGCCAGTAAGTGCCATGGGACTGGCACTCGTCTAGGAGGGGGGCAATGTTAACCCCAACACGACAAGAGCAAAAGAAGGCAGAGAAGACGCAGGGCAAAGGCGAAAAGAAGGTAGCCGACGGAAGGTAAAGAAGGAGAAAAGCCCAAAAGCGCAAGGACAACCGTCAAAGACCAAGGCAACCATAAAAAGGGAAAGACGCATAAAAAGTGCACTCTAAAATCTTGTAAAAGAGTGCCGAGCTCTCACCCGTGCTATTTGTAAAGATAGAAGGGTAGTGAAAAGAAAGCAAGGAAGAGAAAAGAACAATGGAAAACAGGGCCTGGGCTATGACCGGCCATGTAAAAAAGAGAATGACCGCCCAAAAGGGAAGTAGGGTTTTGTATATAAAGTTGAAAAGTGAATGAAGAGCTCATTCTTTGGTGTGGCAAAAGTAGTCTTCTTCTTCCTCTCTTCTTCTCTCCTTCTTCTTGCTTGTGTGTGCTCTTGAGAGAGGGAGTGTGAGAGGGTGAGGGAGTGAGCACGTGAGAGAGTGAGGAATCAAGAGGGTGAAGCTCTCCACCATCTCCTCCCCCCTTCTCCTCTTCTCCTTCCTTCTCTTCTCTTGCACGTGCGGCTATGGAGGATGAGGCTTGGAGAAGGAGGAGGCTTGAGGATGCTTGAGCTAGCATCAAGAGTCGTGGAGCTACCAAAGTGTGAGAGAGAGGAGGGAACTCGATCAAGCATCAAGGTAAGTTCACTGCATTCGTAGTATCGACGATGCGTCGGCTAGGTGAGAGATAGCCATGAGAGCTCGCTTGGAACGCTTGAACAATAAGCGGTCCGTGGGTCTTGGCGGTTGAGCAAAAGCTCCCACAGCTGTCAAAGCGGTACAAGAAATCCCGAATCTAAGATAAGAAGAAATACAAGAATGCCCTACAAGTGGACGACTATGGGCTACTGCAATTGAAATGGCCCAGGCCTCAAAGAAAGAACAAAAGTGTGGATGCTTTAAAAAAAGTGCGATCATAACCCTTATGTTATGGCATCCATATTTGCTCTGGTTCTGGTTCTAGTAGTCTTTTGTGTACCTCAGTATGGCCATTCACATGTCACTATATGCATTAGCATTTTCTCCTTGGAGGGATCTCTCACGGTGATGAGTGTGAAAGCCCTTGGGATAGCCATAAAATTGACCTTTGAAGGGGACAACCAGTTTTTTTTTCCCACACTCTTGGATTTTTCTGTTTATGGTTGTTCTCTGTGGTCTCACACAACTAAATTACTTAAACAAGGTTCTTGATACATTTGACATAGCAGTGGTATCTCTGATCTATTATGTGCCCTTTACTTCATTCAAAATCCTTGCCAGTGTGATAATGTTCAAGAATTGGCAGGGTCAGAGTGATGCAAGCATAATCTCTAACATGTGCGGTTTTCTCATCATCCTCTCTAGGATGACTTTGCTTCTTGCCACGAAAGATATCGGTGACACAAAAGTAGCTGGAATGATGATGAGTGGGGAAGTTGCAAATTTTGCTGCACATGCATACGCTCCTGCTATTTTGGTGACCCCGCTTGGTGCAGTTAGCATCATCGTAAGTCCGGTGCTAGCACTACCTCTGCAGTGGTCCAATCTGAAGGCATTGTGGATACTGGAGCCCATAACAATAGCATTACAGATAACAATATCGCAGCTTCTAGGAATAGAGCCATCGCCCGACCCGCCCGTCCTGGGGAGAATAACGATAGTCGTCCTAGGGAGAATAACAATAATCATCCTGGGGAGAATAACAGCAATATGTTCGGAGGTTATAACTCTTCTATGAACTACAACCGGTACGCGCTTGGGAAATAGTATGTTCTCCCCATATGGTGCTAATAGATATGGCATGGGAGGCTTTTTCTTGTGTGGTATTGCGGGGGAAGAACAGGGATTGATGGGCTACCTGCTTTTAGCTACATGACAGGATGAACAGTGGAAGATACTTCTAAACGTAACAACTGCCAATAGCATGCTCTATATGCAAACAGGTAACGATGATCTAGCATCGTTGTGGGGACAAAAGGAGGAGGCTCGACACTGAAAGGAGGACAAGCAGCATCAATTGATTGAAGACTGATTGCGGGCACAAGAAGCTAATTATTGCTACTTTGACTAGATCAAAGGGAGACTCAAAGATTACTGCAAGGTTGCCTACAAAATGGAAGGAAGGAGCAGCTATGATTTGAGAGGATTACGGCCATTGCTTGCATGTTTCTAATGTCAGAGCTCTTATTGTCTCTAGTTGTTACCTGCTTTATAGCAGGTAGCTTATGAATAGGTCTACCTTAGTAGTCATTGGGTCAAAAAGCCATAATGACAGGTCAAAAGAAAGAGAGAGAAACTACTGGGAAAGGGAGGAAGACCTAATCAAAGACAATGACAAAGACACGGTAGTGAAAGATGATGTAGATAAGTCTAGGGAATGGGAAAGAGCCAAGCAACTGATTGATGCCATTCCAAAAATAAAAGAAGAGATTTTTGCATATAAAATAGACTGGCATTTAGAGTAATTCTTGAGCTTGAGATACGAGCTTGAGAGTTAAATTTTCAACTTGAGATCGGGCGGTCTAAACCTAGTGGGCTGTTCGGATTCGATTTCGTCTTGTATTTTGTAAACATCTTGGCAATAATACAATTGTTACTTGGCATCATATTCGTCTTGATTATTTGCTTCGCTTGATCTTCCATCTTGGAATTTCTCAAGGACCTTTGTGGTCGTGAGTTTGTTTTCGAAAACCCTTCGACATCTTTGGTGAACCCGACATGAAAGCGTCGCATTTAAAAATTTCAGGATGGGAGATACTTCAGCATCAACTTCAGCCCCTTCTACGATTCCTACTTTGTCCTCTACTTCAACTCCGTCTCATCAACTTCTGCTTCAAGTACTTCTACAGATGATTTAAAGTAGATTTTGCAGAACATATCTATGTATATGCAACTTCAAAATCAGCAGACGCAATTGTATATGCAATAACAACTGCAGTTACATCAACAACAATTGTCTTAGCAAAGGCAACTACATTCGGAGCAAGAGAATGCAATCAACGCAACTAAGGCAATTGAAGCAGTTGAAAATGAAAAGAAGCTATTCGATGGCCATAATGTATCGGCTTATTTGAAGACGTATGAGATTACGATGGGATTTTTTGGAGTACCAACAAGACTTATGAGCAAATATTTTCTTTGCCTTGTCACACCCACCTTGAGGGTAAAAGTGATTGATCTTTTCCTTCAAAATTCGCATTGGCAAGATTTTAAGAAGGCCCTGAAAGAGGAGTATTTTCTTGAGGACTTTGGGATGGCTACACGGCAGTCATTATGAGAGTGGGTCTACATGCCAAACAAAGGTCTAGCTGCTTCAAAATTGATACGAGAATTTGAAGAGAGGTATAGTCAGCTTGATGCCACTAAACAAAGAGCATTGGATATTGAGAAAGTTGAGCTTTTCTTACAAGCTACAGTTCGTGCTCTTCAGGAAGAATTAGGAGAGCTTCTTGAGGATCGCACGAAGCCTAAGGGTCTTAAAACAGATTGGCAGGATGCTCAGGATGTGGTCTCGACTTTGACCAAGAGGCGGATATGGAAGACCTGACTACATAATGGATCTATGACTCCGACGCCGTCTTCTGCTCCTATGTCTACTTCTACCCTTGTCATTTCTTCTCTTCCTCAGCCAATTACTTGGCTTATGCTAGTGCCTACTATTTCTAATCCTCCCATTCCTTCTGTTCCTAGACCAATACCGGTTCCTTCTGCTCCAAAATCATCCGCTCGTTTGGTTCCTTCCTCTCTTGATGACATAATCAAAGGCATAATGGATTTGACACTAGAGTCAGTTAAAGCAGAATTGGTGGGAAAATTAAGATAGCAGTTTGCCTCGACTGCGCCTACTATTTCTTCTAGTGCTCCTAGTGTACCTAGGAGAGATCGAACATGTATTTGGTGTGATAGTACAAACCATTAACATTACAGGGATTGCGAATCTTTTCAAGATGCAAGGAGGAAGAATTTGGTATTTTGGGGACAAGATGGCAAGATCTGGTTGACTGAAACAGGAGCTTCGCTTGCTACCAATTTTGGGAAAGGTGGAATGAAGAAATTAGTGGATGACATGGCTGCGCGTACTTCTTATGTAGCAGCTAGAGGAGATGCCTCTGCATATGGAGCCCAGATTGAGAAAGGGTCAGAGAGTCAGTCAGCATTATGGACCTATGCTATAGAGATGGCAAACAAGGGGAAAATCCAATAGACTATTTTGTCTAGTGTAGGTTCTAGCATTAGATCTGAGATAGGTTGGGATTCGCATGTTGACAGGTACACTATTTATGCCTACTTGGCTAAATCTTAGGGAGCAGGTGTACTTGTTGAGGAGAAGCGTAAGAGAGATGAAGAGAATCCAAATGCAGCTAAAAATACTAGAGGGGGTGAGTTTGTTACTCCACCTACTGTAGGGCCGTCTTCGAGACCAGGGCCAGAACGACAAATGAAGGATGCTCAGAAGAAAGAAAAGAGGCAGAAACCTAGACAGAGAAAGCATCTAGGATTTAGATTAATGTTCGATATTGAGACATCTACGGACATGAAGAAAATCTTTAGTGATAAGATACTTGGCAGTGAGGTGACTTTTACTACTTCTGAGGTTTTGGGCATCTTGAAAAGAGAGTTTCAAGATCAGTTCCAAGAAGTCCTGAAGAGAAAAAGACATACATTGCCAACTACTGATACACATGGAGTTTTGATTGGGGAGTTGGATGAGGATGAGGATAAGGTTATGGTCAAGAATGCTTCTGTTTTTCCACAGATAGAGAAGAGGGTTCAGCCTATGCATTATGCTGAAACTGATGAGCCTATCATAGTACCACGCAGTCACTTTTCGTAGAGTCATTGGGCTAGGGCAACTACAAAAAAAATGGTAAAAATTTGAGAGAATAAGTTATCAAAAGATTTCTAAGTTGCCTAGAGCTGCCAGGCAGTACATATGCAGGAAGGAGAAAGATTTGAAAAATGCAGGTATTTTAGAGGATGATGAGCATATAGACGGGATGTATGATAGTATGGTTTGTGCAGATACGATGACAGAGATGGAAAATATACTGAAAGCTGATATGCAGAGTTGTCCCAGTAATGTATCAATGCAGTCCTTGGACATGTTTCATGAAATTTCAGATTTTGTCACAGATAGAGTCAAAGGCTGAGGTGACTCGGCAAAAAGTGTTGAGTGCTGAAGAAATTCAGCAAATAGAGTTTTTGGCTGATTATGATGAGCCTATAGAGACACAGAGGGCTTAAAACTTTCAGCCAACAGAGTTTACTGTGCTGAAATATTTCAGCATCCAAAGTTTAGGCTTGTTCCTATGCAATCCATAGAGCAGAGGGATGAGGATATTCAGCCACCAGAGGAGGGTAGAAATATTGTTTTACAGCAAGATTTGAGTAGTGCAGAGGATCATAATGAAGCCAGGGTTGAAACGAAATACAAGACTGTGGAGATAAGAAGGTGAAGCCGGTATAGCTGGACCGCTTCCACCTGACAGTGATCAACAAATAGAGAGGGCTGCCAAACAACCAATTTTGAGGAACCCAGAGCATATAGGCCATAAATTTTCAGTAGAGACTCTTGCTGAATTAAAAATTGGAAATGGTGATTTCTTGCTACCCTCAGAGAAGTAGTGCTTTCAGGATATGCTTAAGCGACATGGAAGGGGGTTTGCTTTCTTCTCGCATGAGATTGGTTGTGTGAATCCAGATATTGTTGCCCATATAGTGATATTTACTATCCCTCATATTCCTTGGAACCTCCGACCTATTCCAGTGTGCCTAAGGCACACTTGCCAAAGCTAGTTGACTTGTTGAATGAGAAAATCAGGATGGGAATCCTAGAGCCATCATCTGCGCCATACTCAAATAGGTGATTTACGATTCCAAAGAAGAATGGTACTCTCTGATTTATACAGGACATACAACTAGTAAATAGAGTTACTATTAGGAATTTTGGTATAGGTCCAGTTGTGGATGAGTTTGCATAAGCATTTGCTGGACGTGCCATCTATTCTTTAGGTGACTTGTATTCGGGATATGATCAGTTTCAGCTGGCCTTGGAAAGCAGGGACCTAACCACTATGAGAACTCCTATTGGGCTTGTCATGATGTGTACCTTGCCTCAAGGTGCCACTAATTCTGTCACACATATGATGAATGCCATGCATAAGCTCCTTCGTGATTATATACCTCAGCTTACCATGCCTTTCTTGGATGATGTGCCCATTAAGGGGTGTGCAGAAAAAGAGAAGAATGAGAGTCTAAATGACCAGGGATGTAGATAATTTGTGGCTGATCATATTGTAGCCTTGTGAAAAGATTTTGGCCAGATTAGAAGAAGTGAACTTGACACTATCAAGGCAGAAATCTATTTTTGGAGTAAATGAGGTTGCCATTGTTGGACATATGTGTGGGTATAATGGCAGGAAACCTTCACCTCCGAAGGTGGATGCTATAGGAAGATCACAGAGTATTGTTCTACCACTTTAGAGGTACGAAGATTCATTGAAGCCTGTGTGTTTTACATGATTTGGATACCCCATTTTGCACACATAGCAGATTGTTTATATCAGCTACTTTGAAAGGGGCAGAAATTTTATTGGGATGAGAGCCACACTAGAGCCATGCGGATATTGAAGAAGTTATTGCAGACTACTCCTACTCTCAAGAAAGCAAATTATAATTGTGAAAAGCCTATTGTATTGATAATTGACACTAGTCCAATTGGCATAGGTTGGGCTGTGGATCAAGATGATGCAGATGGAAACACGTACACTATTTGGTTTGGGGCGAAAGTCCCAAACGAGAGATAGAGGAGGTATCTGCAAATCGAGAGGGAATTACTAGGGATTGTTACGGCTCTCAAATACGACAAGGAGTATTTTATTGGAGCCCCAATTGTGGTAGAGACAGATTGCTTGCCATTGATAGGAATGATTACAAGTTGCTCTACTTCGAACATAGCTATGTTGAGATGGATCACATACATCAAGTCATTAAATCCAGAATTTAAACACGTAGCACGGAAGGATAATCCAGTGGCAGATATGTTGTCTAGAGCCAGATTTGATGATGAGGAGACACTACTTACAGAAGAGGATGATGCAGAAATTTCAGTCGCCATGGTTGATCATGTTTGCCATGTCTATGATATTGTGGCTTTCATAGAAGAACTCTATGCTGGAGATTGGTTGCAAATTGGCAAGTACCTTAGTACACTAAGCAAAAGAGATGAATGGATAGATGAAGAGTTCAAGAAGACCAGAAGAAAAGCCTATGGTTATTTTCTCAAAGACGGATTTCTTTGGAAGCACCCGAAGAAAAGAGGTGGATTACCCTTGCGGGTTGTCTGCGATAAAGAGACCCAGTTATTACAGGTGATGAGAGAGTTTCATGAGAGTCCTTGGGCTGGTCATAGAGGAGTGTGGGCTACTTATGAGAAAATCAAGGAAAAATATTGGTGGAAAGGCATGTACAGAGATGTTTCTCGCTTTGTAGAGACTTGCAGAGATTGTTAGATGTATTCCGTAGTGCGTCATCGAGACGAGCTTCACCAGACCTATCTGCTATGCATTGATTATAAGTGGGTAGTTGACTTGGTTACTATGCCGATGGGTCTATGGCAGATGAGATATATTGTATTGGCTAGACATGATCTTACCAATCATGTTGAGGACAAAACTTTGAGAACAAAGACCACTAGTACAGTGTGTAAGTTTTTATTGGAAGAAATTTTCTACAGGTATGGCTGTGTGGGTAAGATCACTACAGATCGTGGTGAATTAGATGCAGATGAAGCTAGGGAGTTTTTCTCTCAACTAGGAATCAAGTTGGCTCTAACGACAGCATAGAATCCAGAGGGAAATGGAAAGAGTGAAAGAGGGCATCCGCCCCGCCGATGGTGAAAGCATTAGCCAAAGCATGCAGAGGACGGATTGGAGAATGGCCGAGACTTCTACCATTTGCTTTGTGGGCTAATCGTATGACTCACAGTGTTACCACAGGATATATGCCCGCAGAGTTGATGTATGGTCAAAAACCGATTATGCCAACCGAGACTTGTGCTTTGACTTGGTCAATTTTACCTTGGCAGGAGGATTTAACAAGAGAGGAGCTCTTAGCTCTTCGGATCTAGTAGTTGGAGAGAAGACCAAAGGATATTCAGCTAGCTATTGACAGGTTGAAGGTTGCTAGACTTAGAAATAAGGACAAGTTTGAGAGTAGGCATCGCTTGCGGCCTAGAGCAATAGAAGAGGGAGACTGGGTATTAGTCTTTGATAGCACCCTTGAAAATCAGCATACTACACTTCGGAAGATGCTGAAAAGATGGTTTGGGCCGTACATAGTTAGACATGTCTTTGACAATGCAACATATGAGCTGACAGAATTGGATGGGACAGTGCTTAGAGTGCCCATTGCAGGAAAAAGAATCAAGATTTTCAAGAAAAGAGATGAGGAGGATTATACATTGGAATAATTTGCAAGAGAAGAGCAACGAAAAGAAACTCTAGTAGAAGAGACAGATGATATGTCAGATAACCTTGCTGATATACCAAAAATAGACAACGAAGAGATTGATCTATTCGTGGATCTTGACGACAATGATCATGGGTAGTTGGTGCATACGGAGGATACGCAGGATCAAAGGGGGTGGATGTCGTGCTGCTATGCATCCGAGGTGTGGAATCCACCAAAAATTTTGTGTGTAACATTCGTGTTTTGTGTATACCTAGTCGTTGTGTTTGCATTTTGTTCTGCATGTGGCTTATGTGTTTATGTGTGTATCAACCCTAGCTTTCTTGTAATTGTGTTTCTAGTTATCGTCTCAAACCCGTGTGTGTGTTGGGACTTCGTTCCATTGTAAATAATATTATATGTGTGCATTTATCTCTGCGTGTGTGTCAAAATCGATGCCAAGGAAGATTGCTGAAGGTGTCAAAGCGGTACAAGAAATCGCGGATCTAAGATAAGAAGAAATACAAGAATGCCCTACAAGTGGACAACTATGGGCTACTGCAATTGAAATGGCCCAGGCCTCAAAGAAAGACCAAAAGTGTGGATGCTTTAAAAAAAGTGCCATCATAACCCTTATGTTATGGCATCCATCTTTGCTCTGGTTCTGGTTCTAGTAGTCTTTTTCGTACCTCGGTATGGCCATTCACATGTCACTATATGCATCCGCATTTGCTCCTTGGAGGGATCTCTCACAGTGATGATTGTGAAAGCCCTTGGGATAGCCATAAAATTGACCTTTGAAGGGGACAACCAATTTTTTTACCCACACTCTTGGATTTTTCTATTTATGGTTGTTCTTTGTGGTCTCACACAACTAAATTACTTAAACAAGTGACCTCAGGTTCTTGATACATTTGGCATAGCAGTGGTATCTCTGATCTATTATGTGCTCTTTACTTCATTCACAATCCTTACCAATGTGATAATGTTCAAGAACTAGCAAGGTCAGAGTGCTGCAAGCATAATCTCTGAGATTTGCGGTTTTCTCATCATCCTCTCTGGGATGACTTTACTTCTTGCCACGAAAGATATCGGTGATACAAAAGTAGATGGAATGATGATGAGTGGGGAAGTTGCAAATTTTGTTGCATATGCATACGCTCTTGCTATTTTGGTGACCCCGCTTGGTTCAGTCAGCATCATCGTAAGTCCGGTGCTGGCACTACCTCTGCAGTGGTCCAATCTGAAGGCATTGTGGATACTAGAGCCAATAACAATAGCATTACGGATAAAAATATCACAGCTTTTGGGAATAGAGCCATCGCTCCCGCCCATCTTGAGGAGAATAACGGTAGTTGTCCTAGGGAGAATAACAACAATCATCCTGGGGAGAATAACAGCAGTATGTTCGGAGGTTATAACTCTTCTATGAACTACAACCAGTACACGAGCTTGGGAAATAGTATGTTCTCCCCATATGGTGCTAATAGATATGGCGTGGGAGGCTTTTTCTTGTGTGGTACTGTGGGGGAAGAATGGGGATTGATGGGCTTGACCCGCTTTTAGCTACATCAGAGGATGAACAATGGAAGATACTTCTGAAGGTAAGAACTACCAATAGCATGCTCTATATGCAAATAGATAACGATGATCTAGAATCGTTGTGGGAAAAAAAGGAGGAGGCTCGAAAGGAGGACAAGCAGCATCAATTGATTGAAGACTCGTTGCAGGCACAAGAAGCTAATTATTGCTACTTTGACTAGATCAAAGGGAGACTCAAAGATTACTGCAAAGTCTCCTGCAAAACGGAAGGATTCTTGTGTGTGGCCAAAGCTTCTTCTTCTTCTTCTCTTGTTTCTTGCCTTCTTGCTTATGCTTGAGAGAGGGATTGAGAGAGTGTGAGGGAGTGATTGTGTAAGAGTGAGGGATCTTGGAGAAGAAGCTCTCCATCTTCTCTCTTCATCTTCCCCTCCTCTCTTCTCTTCTCTTATCTCGCGCAAGGCTATGGAGGGTGAAGCTCATGGGAGAGGGATTGAGGTTGCTTGAGCTTGCCTCAAGGATCGTGGAGCAACCAGTGTGCAAGAAAGAGGAGGGTACTCGATCGAGCATCAAGGTAAGCTCACTACACCCGTAAGGTAGGCATTGCGCTGTCGAAGGGTTTTCGAAAGCAAAGTTGTGTCTACAGAAGACCTTGATAAATTTCAAGATGGAAGATCAATCAAGTGAATGAATACTAATATGCAACAACAACGTCAGCATACTGTGCATTGAGCAAAAGAATATTTTTAACAATCATGCCCAAAAACACTTAGTTTCAATTCCAGGCCTGATATGACTGCAATTGACTCTTGTGATGTTGATCAGTTGGAAAGATCAATAGTGTTCATGGTTTTAAGGGTTTGTATCTGGATGGAATGATGGTAATGCATTAATCAACCCATGAAGAGCCCCATAGGATGGGCCTTTTGTGGCAAAGCTGCTATTAAAGATAGGACACCTTCTGATAAGTCTGAATGTTGGGCTATGGCTGCTTCCTAGCTTAAGAACTGCTCCTTGTTTGGCAAATTTCCATACATTAAGAGATTAGCCACCTCTGTAAATGTGTTGTTTTCTGCTAGTTCCTCTATATGATATCCTTTATAACGCAATATCCCTTTGTCCCCATCAATATACGAAATAGATGATCGTACAGGTGCTGTGTTAAGATAGCCTGGATCATAAAGCTTCAAACCAGTGCCATCTCCTGCTGTGATCTTCTTGAATTCAGAGGCATTAATGGTCCCTCCTTCACTGATTGACACCTTATACTTCTTTCCAGTTCTGTTGTTAATGATGGTAAGTGAATACGGGCCAGTGGCACGTTGCGAGATGGCGTTGGATCATTAGATGCTGGCTTCAATCTCCAACTCAGCAGCTTCGACCACTTAGCAGCTTTGTCTGTTGTTGTTGCTGCCTTCTCTAATTCTTTGTTCCTTGATTTCAGTTTACATTTTCCTTTACCCAAATTCACGTAGAGCTCTCTGTTTTCCTCTGGACCCTCCAAATTCACGTAGGCGTTTCTTCATACAGCCGTGCAATCATTTCAACTTTCTGTGATTGAGCTCTCAGTCTGACTGAGTACTTGGATATATTCGGCCACTCCCTTGATGCCACCACCTTTTTAAATGCTAAGTACTCCTCCCTAAGCACTTGCTCAAACTGTGACTCACTTACACCATCCCTGAATATGATGATTTGTGTTGGGCAACGATCTGAAACTCCTGGCACCTGTTTACAACTGCTGGTGAATTCTTTCAACAACTCTACAATCATTCCTCCAACTGGCATCTCTGTTTTTCCCCCAAATCCTCTGTTCCTTCCACAATCCAAAAGCCTTTTCTGAGTCTATTACAAAAGATGTTGAAGATGACTCTTTTGGCAAAGAAGCTTTCATTGGTTGAGATGCTGCGATGGTTCCCTACGACTTCTTTTTCTTGTGAATAAAAAATCATTTTTCATTATAAGTCTCATAATTTTTGTTCTGAAATGGTACCACAGTGGTTGTTGTCCTCCTCCTCAAACCAGACGATGATCCCCCCCAAAACTTCTTTTTTTTTTCAGTGTCCCCTGTTCTCCTCGTCTTTGTTTTTTTTTCTCTGATCTTCCTCCGCCCCCAAATTGGCTTCCCTCCCAGAAAAGCTTCTGAAAGCGGCCTTTTTTTAAGGCTCCTAAAGCCCCACAATATTTTAGACAACAAATAAATATGAGAGCACCTAAAGGTACACTCCCTTGTTGCATCTCTCCAAAACATTTTAAAACTTCCTCATCAAAACCATAATCAGCATATCCTGACATAAGTGATGCCTAGGATGCTGCATCTCGGACTGGTAGTCTATCAAACACAGCGTTTGCTTCCAGAAGAAAGCCACACTTGGCATACATATCCTACAATCATTGCCGTCCAAGCAACAACATCTCGATTTAGCATTTGATCAAACAGATGGAGTGCTTTTGCAGACGATCCACATTTGGCATACATGTCCACTAGTGTGCTGCCTGGATGAAGACATCTTTCCAACCCAATTTTCACTATTTCAGTGTTTATTTCTCAACGTGATTCCAAAGCTGCTCTATCACCACAAGCCTTTATACAAAGAACAAGTGTAACAGCATCTGCAAGCCCATAATCGGCATATCCTGAAATGAGTGCTGCCCATGAGATTGCATCTCGAGTTACCAATCTATCAAAAACTCCATGTTCTTCTACACGCATGTCACATTTAGCGTACATGTCAACCAAAGCATTACGGATAAGTTCCTCTTGCACCAAACTCCTCTTCACTATATTTCCCACATAAAATAAAAGAGCAAACATAACGACTAAGTATGTACAAAGTATCAAATCACACACACAACTTTTGGGTGGTTTTCACACCTCGAATGCGTAGTAATACGACATCCACCCCCTCTAATCTTGCGCATCCTCCAGATGGGCTAACTACCCATGATCGTTATCATCAAGATCCACAAACAGGTCAATCTCTTCATTATGCATTTTCGGTATATCAACAAGATTATCTGTCATATCATCTGTCTCTTCCATTGGAGTTTCTTCTCGTTGCTCTTCTCTTGCAAATTCTTCCAATGCATAATCTTCATCATCTCTTTTCTTGAAAATCTTGATTCTTTTTCCAGCAATAGGCACTCTAAGCACTGTCCCATCCAATTCTATCAATTTATATGTTGCATTATCAAAAACATGTCTGACTATGTATGGGCCAAACCATCTTTTCACCATCTTCCGAAGTGCAGTATGCTGATTTTCAAGGCTGCTATCAAAGACCAATACCCAATCTCCCTCTTCTATTGCTCTAGGCCGCAAGCGACGCCTGCTGTCAAACCTGTTCTTATTTCTTAGTCTAGCAACCTTCAACTTGTCAATAGCTAGCTGAATATCCTCTGGTCTTCTCTCCAACTGCTGGATCCGAAGAGCTAAGATCTCCTCTCTCGTCAAATCCTCCTGCCAAGATAAAAATGACCAAGTCAAAGCACAAGTCTCAGTCGGCATAACAGGTTTCTGACCATACATCAACTCTGCAGGCATATATCCTGTGGTAACACTTTGAGTCGTACGATCAGCCCACAAAGCAAATGGTAGAAGTCTCAGCCATTCTCCAATCCGTCCTTTGCATGCTTTGGCTAATGCTTTCACTATCGGCGGATGCCCTCTTTCACTCTTCCCATTTCCCTCCGATTATATGCTATAGTTAGAGCCAACTTGATTCCTAGCTGAGAGAAAAACTCCCTAGCTTCATCTGCATCCAATTCACCGTGATCCGCAGTGATCTTACCCACATAGCCATACCTGCAGAAAATTTCTTCCAATAAGAATTTACACACTGCACTATGGTCTTTGTTCTCAAAGATCTGCCCTCAACATGATTGGTAAGATCCTCTCTAGCCAAAACAATGTATCTCATCTGCCATAGACCCATAGGTATAGTAACCAAATCAACTACCCACTTATAATGAATGCATAGCGGATGGGTCGGATGAAACTCATCTCGATGACGCACTATCGAATACATCTGACAATCCCTGCAAGTCTCAACAAAGTGAGAAACATCTCTATACATGCCTTTCCACCAATATTTCTCCTTGATTTTCTCATAAGTAGCCCACACTCCTCTATGACCAGCCCAAGGACTCTCATGAAATTCCCTCATCACCTGTAACTGTGTCTCTCTATCGCAGACAACCCGAAAAGGTAATCCGCCTCTTTTCTTTGGATGCTTCCAAAGAAATCCGTCCTTGAGAAAATAACCATAGTCTTTCCTTCTGATCTTCTTGAACTCTTCATCTGTCCATTCATCTCTTTTGCTTAGTGTACTAAGGTACCTGCCAATCTGCAACCAATCTCCAACATAGAGCTCTTCTATGAAAGCCACAATATCATAAACATGACAAACATGATCAACCATAGTGACTGAAATTTCTGCATCATCCTCTTCTGCAAGCAGAGTCTCCTCATCATCATATCTGGCCCTAGACAGCATATCTGCCGCTGGATTATCCTTCCATGCTATGTGTTTAAATTCCGAATTTAATGACTTGATGCTCAGCATAGCTATATCCGGAGTAGAGCAACTCGTAATCATACCAATCAATGGTAAGCAATCTGTCTCTACCACAACTGAAGCTCCAATAAAGTACTCCTTGTCACATTTGAGAGCCGTAACAATCCCCAATAACTCCCTCTTGATTTGCTGATATCTCCTGTGTCTCTCATTTAAGACTTTTGCCCCAAACCGAATAGCATACCTATTTCCTTCTGCATCATCTTGACCCACAGCCCAACCTATGCCAATTGAACTAGTGTCAACTGTCAATACAATAGGCCTTCGACAATTATAATCCGCTTTCCTGAGAGTAGGAGCATTCTGCAATAACTTCTTCAATTTCCGCATGGCTCTAGTATGGCTCTCATCCCAATAGAATTTCTGCCCCTTTCGAAGCAGCTGATATAAACAATCTGCTATGTGTGCAAAATGAACTATCCAAATCATATAAAACACACAAGCTCCAATGAATCTCCGTACCTCTGAAGTGGTAGAACAATACTCCGCAATCTTGCCTATAGCATTCACCTTATCAGGCGAGGGTTTCCTGCCATAATATCCACACATATGTCCAACAATGACAACCTCATTCACTCCAAAAACAGATTTTTGCCCTAAAAGTGTCAAGTTCACTTCTTCTAACCTGGCCAAAATCTTCTCACAAGCTGAAATATGATCAGCCACAAAGTATCTGCATCCCTGATCATTTAGACTCTCATTTTTCTCTTCTTCTGCACACCCCTTAATGGGCACATCATCCAAAAAAGGCATAGTAAGCTGAGGTATGTAATCTCGAAGGACCTTATGTATGGCATTCATCATATGCACAACAGAATTAGTGGCACCTTGAGGCAAGGTACACATCCTGACAAGCCCAATAGGAGTTCTCATGGTGGTTATGTCCTTGCTTTCCAAAGCCAGTTGAAACTGATCATATCCTGAATACAATTCACCTAAAGAATAGATGGCACGTCCAACAAATGCTTCTGCAAACTCATCCACAACTGGACCTATACCAACATTCCTGATAGTAACTCTGTTCACTGGCTGCATGTCCTGTATAAATCAGAGAGTACCATTTTACTTTGGAACCGTAAACCACCTATTTGAGTATGGTGCAAATGATGGTTCAAGAATTCCCATCCTGATTTTCTCATTCAATAAATCAATCAGCTTTGGCAGGTGTGCTTTAGGCACTGGAATAGGTCGGAGATTCCATGGAATATGAGGAATAGTAAAGATCACCATAGGAGCAAAAATATCAGGATTCACACATCCAATCTCATGCGGGAAAAAAGCAAGTCCCCTTCCATGTCGCTCAAGCATCTCTTGAAAGCATTGCTTCTCTATGGGTAACAAAAAATCACCATTTCCAATTTTCAATTCAGCAAGAGTCTCTGCTGAAAATTTATGACCAATATGCTCCGGATTCCTCAAAATTGGCTGTTTAGCAGCCCTCTCTATTTGCTGATCACTGTCAGGTGGAAGCGGTACAGCTACTGGCTTCACCTTCTTATCCACGGTTTTGTATTTCGTGTTAACCCTGGCTTCATTATGCTCTTCTGCATTACTCAAATCTTGCTGTAAATCAGCAATTCTGCACTCCAATGGCTGAATATCCTTAGCCCTCTGCTCTATGGACTGCATAGAAACAGCCCTAAACTCTGGATGCTGAAATATTTTAGCAGTAAACTCTGTTGGCTGAAAATTTTCAGCCCTCTGTGTCTCTATAAGTTGATCATAATCAGTCGGAAACTCTGTTTGCTTAATTTCTTCAGCACTCAACACTTTTTGCTGAGTCACCTCAGCCTCTGACTCAATCTGTGACACAAAATCTGCAATTTCATGAAACATGTCCAGGGATTGCATTAATACATTACTGTGACAACTCTGCATATCAGTTTTCAGCATATCTTCCATCTCTTCCATCGTATCTGCACAAATCATACTGTCATACATCCCATCTATGTGCTCATCATCCTCTAAAATTCCTGCATTTTTCAAATTTTTCTCCTTCCTGCATATATACTGCCTGGCAGCTCTAGGCAACCTAGAAATCTTCTGATAGCTCATCGAACTGTTTGCTAAAATCCCAACAAAACCGAAGGAGAAAACACTGCTGCCAGGAGGCGAGTACTCCAATCTCCTCTGCTTTGTACCACCGTCGTCTCGCGAAACGGCGGTACTTAATGAAAACCCGAATCCCTCACAGTGGGCAAAGGTGCATCTCTAAGAGTATCCCTATTTCTAACATGGTTCACACACATAGTCATAAACTGAACTGCTCTCATACCATCTTTACTACGAATCCGTGCATAAGCAGATCCATCATCCATTACCTTTGTTTCCATGCGCATCTCTGTGATGAATGGCTGCCCAAGAATTATAGGATAAGAGCATGAATCCTGCACAAAGAAATGAAAATCCTCCTCTACATCACCAATAGAAACCCTGACACTGGGACAGGCAGCATACAAATCACCTGCAGTGTTATTGGCAGCTCTCATATGCCACCCATGCTCTACATCCATAGGCCATTTGTTACTCTCATAAACTCCACGAACTATGAGATTAATCTCTGAAACATGATCCACCAATGCAACATAAGGCACCTGTTTCTCTCCAATCTTTACCATTGTCTCTGTAGTTGCCCTAGACCAATGGCTCTGTGAAAAGTGACTACGTAGTATCAAGACAGGTTCATCAGTTTCAGCATAATGCATAGGCTGAACCCTCTTCTCTACCTGCGGAAAAACAGAAGCATTCTCAACCATAACCTCATCCTCATTCTCATCCAACTCCCCAATCAAAACTCCCTGTGTATCAGTGGTAGGCAATGCATGTCTTTTCCTCTTCAGGACCTCCTGAAACTGATCCTGAAACTCTCTTTTCGAGATGCCCAAAACCTCAGAAATAGTGAAAGTCACCTCACTGCCAAGTATCTTGTCATTAAATATTTTCTTCATGTCCGTAGATGTCTCAATATCGGACATCAATCTAAACCCTGGCTGCTTTCTCTCTCTAGGCTCTTGCCTCTTTTCTCTCTTTTGAACATCTTCCATCTGTCGATCTGGCCCTGGTCTTGAAGACGGTCCTGCAGTAGGTGGGGTAACAAACTCACCCCCTCTAGTCTTTTTAGCTGCACTTGGATTTTCTTCATCCCTCTTACGCTTCTCCTCAACAAGTACATCTGGTCCATGAGACTTAGCCAAATAAGCATAAATAGAGTACATGTGTCAACAGGCGAATCCCAACCTGTCTCTGATCTGATGCTAGAGCCTGCACTAGTCAAAACAATTTGCTGAATTTTTCCCCTGTTTGCAGTCTCCATAGCATAAGTCCATAGTGTTGAGTGAGTCTCTGATCCCTTCTCAATCTGGACTCCATATGCAGAAGCATCACCTCTAGCTGTCACATAGGAACTACGTGTAGCCATGTCATCCACTAACTTCTTCATTCCACCTTTACCAAAGTTGGTAGCAAGTGGAGCTCCTGTCTCAGTCAACCATATTTTACCATCTTGTCCCCAAAATACCAAATTCTTCCTCCTTGCATCCTGAAAAGATTCACAATCCCTGCAATGTTGATGGTCCGTACTATCGCACCAAATACATCTCCGATCTCTCCTAGGTGCACTAGGAGCACTCCTAGGTGCAGTAGGAGCACTAGAAGAAGTAGTAGGCGCAGTCGAAGCAAACTGCTCTTTCAATTTTCCCACCAACTCCGCTTTAACTGACTCCAGTGTCAAATTCGTTATGTCTTTGATTATGTCATCAAGAGAGGTAGGCACCGATGGAGCGGATGGTTTTGGAGCTCAAGGTGTAGGCATCGGTCCTGGAACAGGAGGAATAGGTGGAGTGGAAACAGTAGGCACTGGCATAGGCCAAGAAACTGGCTGAGGAGGAGAAGAAATAACAGGGATAGAAGTAGGCATAGGAGCAGATGATGGTATAGGTGTCATGGAACCATTCTGTAGGTGAGTCTTTCATATCCTCCTCTTGGTCAAAGTCGAGACTGCATCTTGGGCATCCTCCCAATCCGTTTTAAGACCCATAGGCTTCGTGCAATCCTCAAGAAGCTCACCCAATTCTTCTTGAAGAGCAGGATCTGCAACTTGTAAGAAAAGCTCAACTTTTTCAACATCCAATGCTCTTTGTTCAATGGCATCAAGCTGACTATACCTCTTTTCAAATTCTCGAATCAACTCTGAAGCAACTAGACCTTTGTTTGGCATGTAGACACACTCTCGGAATGACCGCCAAGTAGCCATACCAAAGTCCTCAAGGAAATATTCTTCTTTCAAGGCCTTCTTAAAATCTTGCCAATGTGTATTTTTAATAAAAAGATCAGTCACTTTCGCCTTCAAGGCGGGTGTGACAAGACGAAGGAAGTACTTACTCATAAGTCCAGCTGGAACTCCAAAAAACCCCATCTTGATCTCATATGTCTTCAAATATGCTGAAACATTACGGCCATCAAATAGCTTCTTCTCATTCTCAACTGCTTCAATAGTCTTAGTCGCGCTGTTTGCATTCTCCTGCTCCGAATAGAGTTGCCTTTGCTGAGACAACTGTTGTTGATGCAATTGTTGTTGTTGCTGCATATACAATTGTGTCTGCTGATTTTGGAGCTGCATATACATGGACATATTCTGCAAAAAAAAATTTAGATCCTCTGTTGAAGTACTTGACGTAGTAGTCATTGATGGAGCTGAAGTAGAGGACGCAGCTGGAATCGTGGAAGAGGCTGAAATAGAGGCTGAAGTATCTCCCATCCTAAAATTTCTGCTACGCTTTCACGTCAGGTTCACCAAAGATGTCGAAGGGTTTTCAAAAGCAAAGTCATGTCTACAGAAGACCTTGATAAATTTCAAGATGGAAGATCAATCAAGTGAATGAATACTAATATGCAACAACAACGTCAACATACTGTGCATTGAGCAAAAGAATATTTTTAACAATCATGCCCAAAAACACTTAGTTTCAATTCCAGGCCTGATATGACTGCAATTGACTCCTGTGATGTTGATCAATTGGAAAGATCAATAGTGTTCATGGTTTTAAGGGTTTGCATCTGGATGGAATGATGGTAATGCATTAATCAACCCCTCGGGGGGTTCACTATATATGTATCCTCTATATAACGTGCGTTCATGGCCGATTTATAAATATCCTAATCTGTGAATTTTTCTTGATTAAAATACGACCCTTTTCTATTCAATCTGTAAGAAACCCCTTTATATGACACCCTTCTGTATGTAAAAATTTTTGTTTTTAAAACCCTTATTTTGAACTCACGTTATATATACATATATTTATGAGTGACCCCCCCGAGATCAACCCATGAAGAGCCCCATAGGATGGGCCTTTTGTGGCAAAGCTGCTATTAAAGACAGGACACCTTCTGATAAGTTTGAATGTTGGGCTATGGCTGCTTCCTAGCTTAAGAACTGCTCCTTGTTTGGCAAATTTCCATACATTAAGAGATTAGCCACCTCTGTAAATGTGTTGTTTTCTGCTAGTTCCTCTATATGATATCCTTTATAACGCAATATCCCTTTGTCCCCATCAATATACGAAATAGATGATCGTACAGGTGCTGTGTTAAGATAGCCTGGATCATAAAGCTTCAAACCAGTGCCATCTCCTGCTGTGATCTTCTTGAATTCAGAGGCATTAATGGTCCCTCCTTCACTAATTGACACCTTATACTTCTTTCCAATTCTGTTGTTAATGATGGTAAGTGAGTAGGGGCCAGTGGCAGGTTGCAAGATGGTGTTGGATCATTAGATGCTGGCTTCAATCTCCAACTCAGCAGCTTCGACCACTTAGCAGCTTCGTCTATTGTTGTTGCTGCCTTCTCTAGTTCTTTGTTCCTTAATTTCAGTTTACGTTTTCCTTTACCCAAATTCACGTAGAGCTCTCTATTTTCCTCTGGACCCTCCAAATTCACGTAGGCGTTTCTTCATACAGCCGTGCAATCATTTCAACTTTCTGTGATTGAGCTCTCAGTCTGACTGAGTACTTGGATATATTCGGCCACTCCCTTGATGCCACCACCTTTTTAAATGCTAAGTACTCCTCCCTAAGCACTTGCTCAAACTGTGACTCACTTACACCATCCCTGAATATGATGATTTGTGTTGGGCGATGATCTGAAACTCCTAGCACCTGTTTACAACTGCTGTGGAATTCTTTCAACAACTCTACAATCATTCCTCCAGCTGGCGTCTCTGTTTATCCCCCAAATCCTCTGTTCCTTCCACAATCCAAAAGCCTTTTCTGAGTCTATTACAGAAGATGTTGAAGATGAGTCTTTTGGCAAAGAATCTTTCGTCGGTTGAGATGCTGCGGTGGTTCCCTGCGACTTCTTTTTCTTGTGAATAAAAAATCATTTTTCATTATAAGTCTCATAATTTTCGTTCTGAAATCGTACCACAGTGGTTGTTGTCCTCCTCCTCAAACCAGACGATGATCCCCCCCAAAACTTCTTTTTTTTTTCAGTGTCCCCTGTTCTCCTCGTCTTTGTTTTTTTTCTCTGATCTTCCTCCGCCCCCAAATTGGCTTCCCTCCCAGAAAAGCTTATGAAAGCGGCCTATTTTTTAAGGCTCCTAAAGCCCCACAAGATTCTAGACAGCAAATAAATATGAGAGCATCTAAAGGTATGCTCCCTTGTTGCATCTCTCCAAAACATTTTAAAACTTCCTCATCAAAACCATAATCAGCATATCCTGACATAAGTGATGCCTAGGATGCTGCATCTCGAACTGGTAGTCTGTCAAACACAGCCTTTGCTTCTAGAAGAAAGCCACACTTGGCATACATATCCTACAATCATTGCCATCCAAGCAACAACATCTCGATTTAGCATTTGATCAAACAGATGCAGTGCTTCTGTAGACGATCCACATTTGGCATACATGTCCACTAGTGTGCTGCCTGGATGAAGACATCTTTCCAACCCAATTTTCACTATTTCAGTGTTTATTTCTCAACGTGATTCCAAAGTTGCTCTATCACCACAAGCCTTTATACAAAGAACAAGTGTAACAGCATCTGCAAGCCCATAATCGGCATATCCTGAAATGAGTGTTGCCCATGAGATTGCATCTCGAGTTACCAATCTATCAAAAACTCCATGTTCTTCTACACGCATGTCACATTTAGCGTACATGTCAACCAGAGCATTACGGATAAGTTCCTCTTGCACCAAACTCCTCTTCACTATATTTCCCACATAAAATAAAAGAGCAAACATAACGACTAAGTATGTACAAATTATCAAATCACACACACAACTTTTGGGTGGTTTTCACACCTCGAATGTGCAGCAATACGACAGCGCATTGGCTATGTGAGAGGTAGCCATGGCCGCTCGGCTCGAAACACTTGAGCAATAAGTGGTCCATAGGTCTCGGGGTAGAGCTTATAGCTCCTCTTAATTTTTGTTCCGTTGTCGGGATAGATAGAATCGAGCCTTGAGCGTCACACACATCAAATCGAGCATAGAAGTAGGGTTTGCAGCCCGAACCGGTGCTCGAGATAGCTAGGAGATTTAGGAGGTTTGTTATCCGTGAAACAAGTAAGTGTTTTGGTTTGTTGGAAGTATTAGTGTAGGATTACCATTTTGCATCTCTGTTTTACATTTTGGCTGCACTAGATTAAGGTTAGATTAGGTTAAGAAAAGAGAAAACAGAAGGTTTTGGCTCTGCTGGAAACAGGGAAACAGGGAATCAGATTCAAATTTCTGGGTAAAACAGGGAAAAGGGAACTGGCTTTAAGGTTTTGTAGTGCTAGGAAAGGACCTTAAGAGGCTTGGGAGGCCAGAGCAAACCTCATTTCACTCGTTAGCTTTGTGAGAGAGAGAGAGAGAGAGAGCTTCTGGTTGCCAGGAAGAGGGAGCGCTATCACGATTCTGGGTGCCATCGATTTGTACTACTCCAGGTGAGTCTGGTGCTTCTTAGTAGTGCCCTAATCATATATGGAAAGTCTCTTGTGATTGTGTGTAGCAGGCGTCAAGTGGGATCGAAACGCGTCGAAATCGCGCCTGCTGCCAGACGTAGTCATACCAGGTCTTAGTGGTCCGATTCCCAAAATCGGACAACCCGAGTCCTAGAGTCGGACCGTCCGATTCCAAGAATCGGACCATCCGACTGAGAGAGTCGGACTGCATGCTAGTCAGACCATCCAACATTCGGATTGGACCAAACAATTTTAGAATCGGACCCCACTATCGGATCGGACAGTCCAATCAGATGTGCCACGTGGCACTCGGACCGCCCATCATAGTCGAACCATCATACTTTAGGAATCGGACCCGATCTATCCTACTGCTAGACTCGGACCACTCTGTTCAACTGCAAGAATCAGACTGTCCGACTACTAGAGTCGGACCAGCCCTGTCCGATTCTGGGAATCGGACCATCCTACCAGAAGGAAAAATAAGGATCTTTAGTTGACCCTGCCACAGATGTGACCCCCAGGACACAACCCTGAATACCCCCAAGATCCAGTTTGACCATTAGAACCTCAGAAACCAATTGAACTTAGAGCAGAATAGAAAACGCAACACAGACCTTTAGAAAGACCATAGAATATCTAGAAATTAGAACTCAAATCAGGCTAAGAATGTGGAGAGAAACAGAGTGGAGTTCGCATTAAATGCTTTCTGCATCAGCACTTCACTCTTGTGCTCCACTAAGTCTGCACGGCAAGAAAAGAGAAAAGACTATTTTCGCACCAAGCACCGCGAAAGCACTAAGCACAATGAGTGAGTAAGGATTGCAGCTGCATTCGAATAACAAGGAACACACCAGGATATCTAATAACATTAAGGAACCCACTAGTAGGAGAAGACCCCAAGACTTAGACAGGTGCCTAAGTGCCCTACTAGTAGTACCTGGAGAAGACATGAAGACACGGGAAGCAACAAGATAGAGGATTGGATGCTGCCGGAGCTGATTGGATTTATTGACAACCTCGTGGAGCTGGAAGCAGAAATAATGTCACGATCAAGAGGCGAACAAGGGGAGGACCAATTAGACTTAGGAGAATTTTCAACCTCGGTCCAGGAACTGGTCCATGACTACAATCTACTAACCAGGACCGTGATCCAAGGCAGACCTATAGAGGAAGTGGTAGCTAACCTGGAAGAAGAGAGAAGAGCTATCAAGAGAGTGATGGAAGGCATAATTTCCTACAACCATGAGCAAAGGGCTAGAAGGCTGGAGCAAGACGTAGATATGTACGAGGCTAGACGAGTACTAGACCTAGCTAGAGCAGCCAAATCCGGACCAAACGTAGAGAGGAAACAGGCAGCAAAGGCTGACATGACATTGAATGAACTAGTAGCAAAGTGACTCATGAACAATACGTCCATGGAACAGAGCGCTATTGCCCTAGCCACCATGCTACTATCAGGATTGGGAGTCATGCAAGGGGCTAAAGGGCAGGCTAGAATCCCCATCGTAGCAAAACAAGTAGCTAGATATGAACCTAACAGTGACCTGCACAGCTTCATGGAGTAGTTCGAGAAAGTATGTGAGGCAAACGGTCTTACTGACCCTGCGCAACGAGCTCAAGCCTTCGGCCTGTGCTTAGGCGATAAGAGGAGGACCTGGTATTCTAGTCTGGATGATGCAGAACGTACGAGCTTTGCTCGCCTTAAGGGCCTCTCCATCAAGAGGTTTTCGGAGGCAGGGTATTCGGATAACCTCATTGTTAGGTTGATGAATATTAGTCAAAGGGAGAAGGAGGACGTTAGGGATTACGTCACTTAGGTGCACATCCTCTACAAGAGAATCCCTGCCAACGAGCGACCTACCGAGAGGGTAGTGTCTATAGTGTTCATGAACGGGATTTAGAGTGAGGAGCTCTACAAGGATTTGACCAGTAACTCCACCTTGCAACAAGACGTGCTAGCTAGAATCTTCGAGGAGGCAATATGCGTAGATGATCAACTCAGGGAACGTAGCATGAGGACTACCAACTGAGATAGTGCAAGCCAGAGGGGCCCTGAGAGATCAACCACTTCGGGGGAAAAAGCAACTGCTAGTGTGCAGGATAAGGGAAAGAGTATAGACCACGACCAAGGGATGGCAGAGATGAGAATGGAGATTGTACAGTTGCAAGAGCTCGTGAGGAAGCCTGTGAGATCACATGTACAATGTGTATACTGCGGTGGCACAATCACCTCCCAGTTGAGTGCCAAGATCCTAGATCTCGGTCATGCTCAAATTGCGGTAGATTCGGGCATGATGCAGTGCATTGCAGAATGCCGAGGAGATTCCCATATGCACAGCAGTACAACCCTCCTTACTTGGGTAATAGGCCACCCAATTTCTTTGGGAGGGGAGCCTAGTTAGCTCTTCAAGCAGCACCGTCTGACTCACGACCTGCCGTGCCTAGGTTGGAGATGAACCCAACTGGTATACCCAGGCCATCAGGGCCTTTTGTAACCCACCCATCTAGCGATGCTCCTGTTCACTTTGTGGAGGAGCCTAATGAGGAAGAAACATACGTCAACCCATACATATCCTATGAGGAGGAGGGCAACCCAGTCCTGATGGACTATCGGCCGGTGCCGGTGATGGCTTTAGGAAGAGGAAGAGGCAGAGGCTTTGGAGGGCCAAGCCAAGATCCAATCACATGCTGGACTTGTGGCCACCCAAGCCACATTTCATCATGCTGCCCAGAACGAGAACAAGCTAACAAGGACAAAGCGGATCTCTGATGCACAGAGTGTGGAATCACACATCTGTTTCCTGACTGTCCTAGGCGAAAGCCATCAACGAGCTCTGCCAACATGCCATCCGTGCCTTTGGGGCTTTTTGGAGTGGAAACCTTTGACAGTGAGGATACACCCATCCCACTACATGTTATGACGCAAGCTCAAACAAAATAGACAGGCATCTCTTTGCCAGGGCCAAGTAACCTTGATGCAACCTCAATAAGAAAGAAAAGCCGAAGGAGATGGAAAAAGAGAACCGATGCAAAGATAACTCTTAAAACCGAGGAAGCGACTACGTTAGTAACGGGAAAGAGGGTCACAGACGTAGAGGCGGAGACCTCAACTCCTAAGACAGCCGAGCTAGGGAGTGCCAAGGTAGGGGAATATCCCCATCCCAAACGGCAGCTCGAGGCTATAGCTAAGGTCAAGGAGTGGGTCAAGGACACCCAAAAGCACCTCAAGGATGCTGAACCCATATTAGAAGATCCTATTGACGATTTCTCTAGCATGAGCACACCAATCTCACCTTCAAAACCACAAGCTACGAGCATACCTGCACCACTGGGGGCAACTCAGTAGCAAGTCCAAGGGGAAACTTGCCAGGGCAGACAGAACGCATGGCCTAGAAATGCTAGCCTCAAGGGAAGACAAGAGCCTAGTAGCCTCCTCACAACCTTGTTGTCTACTCCAGTAACTCTAAGCTTGGAAGACCTGCTTAGACAGAATCATTCTTTATGGCAAGAGTTAAAAGACTTGATGGAGGGACACACAGGACTTGCGGGTGCTGATCTGCAAGATCATGATGCGGTTGCACAGATCCCAAGTCTAACTCTACACTCAACTCCTAAGTCTTTGCACATCAATGCTTTTTGGGAAGGCACTAAAATGCATGTAGTTTTACCCATCCTAGCCTTAGGAGATATGACGCGAAAAGGAATTGTAGACATAGGCGCAGGTGTTAGTGTACTAAGCCATGCAGTCTTACAGGCATGGAGAAACCCTCCTGTAGAGACTACCAGGTTTAACTTCACGTTAGAAAATGGAATGAAGGTAAGACCATTCGGGGTCCTAAAGAATTGGCCAGTAAAGATTGCCGGTGTGCAGTTTTTCGTAACTTCATTGTCATGAAGGGAGTGGATAACGACATACTATTAGGCCGACCTTGGATGAGGAATGCGCGTGTCATTGAGGACGGGGTCAATGGTTTGATTTTCCTAGGGAACAAAACTAGTGCAGTAAGGGTAGAGATGGACACTTGGAAGACGACCCCTGTTGACCTAGATGCCATCTTAGCTATGCTGAAAGGCGATACTCAAACGACCAAGCCCTATGGATCACTCACTAAACATATTACTTGCCGTGAGGATGAGAGGGATTGGATGCACGTTTTGGCAACCATTGACCTACCATTCTCGGATGAGGAAGATTTATATCGGCAGGCTGCTAAAGCCGCAACCATGCCAATTGAGGAGCCAATTGTGCCACTCTGCATGATGGCAGGAAGCTCACTCAACCCAGGCAAACTAGCCTCGTTCCATATCCCCAATAACAACATAGAGCTTCAGGAAATGGTAGAGTATCTGACCAATAAACTGGAAGGCAACTTGGCTGCTAACTTAAAACCTCTACGTGATCTATTAGCTAAGCCAGAATGGAAACGGACCAAGGTCCACGACCTGAATTTGTTATATAACTGGGCTTTAGTTACTGATGACAAGGAGACTGGAGAGGAAAGCGTAGGTGATGATGAGCAGTCAGAAGGACAGGACTCTGATGATGAGGAGTATGAGGACTGTCGCTCTACAGGAGAGGAGAGTGAAGAAGAGATAGATAAAATAGAGTACGATACGGAAGGAAAAGCGATAGAACAAATCAGGGCTGCATTTTCCTGGCTTGAGTATTTGTGCTGTACATTTTTTACAAAGTATCCCATGCCTCCTTTGGCGTACTTGCATCCTGAATATGCACAATCATAGAGTCTGAAATACTGATAGACTGCCAGTACATAACTTTCCTGGCTCTCTCATGCCATGCTTTGAATGCCTGCATTTGCTGTTGATTGGAAACATCAGGAAGAACTGGTTCTTCTTCAATTCTTGCAACAAATTCCCAATATCCTTTTCCCATAAGAAAATTCGTCATTCTAAACTTCCATGCTTGGAAGTTGTTCTTGTCAAGCTTTTCAGTTACAATCTGTGAAAGAGAATCAGACGCCATTACAGAATCCTGCAAAAAATTCTGTCACTGCAGAGAACACAGCTTCAGCCTCACAAGGGCAAATCTGCAAAACTGACGAAAGTGGTATTTAACCACACAGTCACTTCCTAGTGACGATTTTGCATATACAGGAACCAAGGATGATTCTGTAACTCCCAATGTCTCTGCACACAAGCATACGATGCAATATCTGTGGTAACTTTTCACAGACCTGTAGAACAGTGGTCGCACAGCATAAAACAGGGCTTTTTCCTGAGTGCGTGCAGAAAACTTCCGCCTCCAAAACAGGCCCTGAAATGGCCTCGAATAAAAAAAACAAGGTCGCCGAGGGCTAAAGCCTTGCCCGCAGCATATACTGCCCTCTTGCTTCACCGCGAAGGGCGTCTCAACCTGAGACAGTGCACTCTTGCAATTTCCGGCTGTGCTACCTACTGCAGAGATCTGCTCCCAAAACAGAAAATGAAAGCAACACTGCTCCTCTTACCAGAATACCGCGAGCTTAGCTTGCTTTCTTGAGCTCCTTACCACGAACAAGGCTCTGATACCATGTCAAGATTGTGGGAGAGAAGGAAGGAGTCTCACTTGTAGCTTTCTTGCTTGCACAAATGGGGGAATACACACAAGGGTGGAGGCTGAAAACAGTTTTCCTCTTCTTAGTTGTGTAAGCCAAAAGAACTCACATACAAAGAAATAGAAGAACCCTATATATGGGTCTCAAACCAAACTCAACTAACTAAGGTGGCATACTAACTGAGCCACGAACTAGAGTAGATAAGGATAGCTATCATGTAGCTATTATTCATGGGCGGTGTACCAACCGCATCTGCAACTGACACATCGGTGACATAAATGCAAAACGGTCACCCTGGCATATCACGAGTGGAGCTCGATATCTCAACAAGCTCTCAATTTCTTTAAGTGTTCGGCCCAACTAGAGTGTACACATAAGTCGTCTTTGTACTAAATTACGCACTAATTGCTAGACCATTGTACAAGCTATTGATAGTGTTCGAGTGGACTAAGGAATGCCAACACACATATGAGGAGTTGAAAAAGGCTCTTACTACTGCACCAATCTTACGAGCCCCAGACTGGAACATAACGTTTCATGTACACATAAACGCCTCTAAGTTCGCTATTGGAGCCGTGCTATGCCAACCTGATGAACATAGCTTAGATTACCCGGTGAGTTTTGCCAGCACGCAGCTCACAGAGACCGAGATGAACTATTCTATGACAAAAGGGAGGGGTTGGCCATGGTATTTGCGGTAAAGAAATTTAGGCATTACCTATTGGCCACTCCCTTTGTCTTCTTTATTGACCATCAAGCCTTGCTATATCTTGTGAACAAGCCTTGCGCTACGGGACGCATAGCTAGATGGTTACTCCTTCTACTGGAGTTTGACTTCTCTGTGGTTGTACGCAAAGAAAAGCAGCATTACATGGCTAACCACATGTCCCGCATACCCACAGGAGAAGCCGCTGGACAAGGCATACCTGACGATTTACCGGATGCTCATCTCTTTAACCTGTCTAGCGAGAGAGAATTGTTTAAAGCTGATCTGACGCCATATTGGGCCGATGACATAGTGCAAGTGCTAGAGAGCGGACTACCTGAGAGACCCATTGAGAAGGCCAGGCTGAGAAGACTTATCCTGAAAATTCAGCCATGATAGCCGGCCAACTCTACAGGTTGGGACAATACGGTTTATTGCACAGATGCATATGTGAGCACGAGATGCAGGATGCATTGAAAGAAGCACATGGCGGAATCGCTAGAGGACACTTTAGCGGGGACACAATAGCCCGAAAGGTACTACAATCCCAACTATGGTGGCCCACCCTTTTCCGTGATGCAGCTAAATTCGTAAAGCGCTGCGATGAGTGCCAAAGGACCAAAGTGCCTATGCGGAAAGACAAGATGGAGATGACCCTTGTCATAGCCTGACAACCCTTTGAAAAATGGGGCATCGATTTTATTGGACCTATCAGTCCTGCGGCACAATATTCCCAATCTCCCTACATCATAGTGGCAACACATTATCTAACAAAGTGGGTAGAGGTACGAGCCACGAGGAAGAATGATGCTAGAACCACTCTAAAATTCTTGTGGGAGTAGGTCATTTCACGGTTTGGTTGTCCAATCGAACTTGTAAGTGACCAAGGCACACACTTCATTAATGAGATGATTTCCCACCTGCTCTCTACCTTCCTAATAATTCATCGGAAGTCCTCTCCCTATTACCCTCAGGCTAATGGCCAAGCTGAATCCACGAATAAAATCTTAGTCAATGTGCTTACAAAGGTAGTGTCTACTTCAAGAAGTGACTGGGACAACAAGCTAATGGCGGCCTTGTGGGCCTATCGCACAGCTTATAAAACTGCTATTTTACCCTTAGAATTCTTCATCCCTAGCTTAAGGATAGCAGTCTAGGAGCGTTGGGAGGGAAGAGAGGCTTGGATCAGTGGAGTTAGAGCACCTAATGGAGACCCGACTCCTCGCCACTCACTCTCTGATTTGTGAGGAGGATCGACAAAAGATGTGGTTTGACAAGCATGTCAAAGAGCGAGACTTTGAATAAGGGGACCTTGTTCTACTATACTTTGTAAAAGGACATAAACAGAAGATGAAGTTTTGGGGGCTAGGGCCTTTCAGAGTACGCATGATTGGTAGAACAGGGAATGTTGAGTTAGAGACACTTGAAGGAGAAGGAATAGGCTTTTTTAATGGCAACCGCATAAAGAAGTACTATCCTCCTTCCCATCCATTACATGAGCCACCCATGCTAGAACCCCCAATGAATGTTTGCATGGCTACTATAACTGACCTTACAGATCCGGACGAAGAAGCATTGGCACCGGCATATCTACAAATAACTATCATATATTTTTATGTGATGAAACTAGATGGTAGGTTGCATCGGGTCCCTCGGAGTCCACGGATGAAATCTTGGCAAAAAATGATACTTGTAGCTTCCTTGTCCAAAGTTTGGCATCTGGGACCACTTTCTAGGCCAGAAACCAGACGCTGTCGTATTGCTGCGCATTCGAGGTGTAAAAACCACCCGAAAGTTGTGTGTGTGATTTGATACTTTGTGCATACTTAGTTGTTGTGATTGCATTTATTCTCTGCGTATGAGTATAGTAGCGAGCATGAAGGGTTGCTTTCAGTCTATGTTGAACAGGGTCAAGGAGAGAAGACATTACAACTATTCAAACAAATGCATGAGGAGGATATCTCTTTGGATAGTATCACACTTGTATGTGCTTTAAAAGCTTGTGACAACATGGTGGTTGTTGATAAAGGCCAGGAAGTCCATATGGAAATTGTAATGAAACATCTTGAAAATGACATTTTTATTGGCAACACTTTGGTTGACACGTATGCCAAATGTGGTTCCCTTTCCGAGGCGTTAAACATTTTTGACAGTCTGCCAGTCCAAGATGTTGCATCTTTTAATGCAATGATAAAAGGATGTGGCACAAATTTAGATGATTACCCAGCCATAGATATCTTCAAGCGTATGCAAGAAAAGGGGGTGGAACCTGATGTTGTCATGTTCACATGCTTGTTGGGTGCATACAGTCATGCGAATTTGGCATGTGAGGGCCGATATATTTTCAAGTTGACGACAAATAATTACGGCATTACACTCACAGTAGATCACTATACTTGTTTGGTTGAACTTCAGAGGGAATTCCGGAAACGATGTCTTCCTTACCTTCTAAAGATATGTGGATAGGGGCTTTTTCTGGGACAGGGGAGCCGCGCTTTAGGGGAAAGGATCACGCTAATCTGAGGGAAAAGAGGAAGGAATACAGAAAAACATGGGATCCATACTGGAGGATATTCAAAAAAAAAAAGCAGAGAGGGCACTGGCTTTTGGATGCATTGGAGGAGGGAACGGAAAAGGAGATGGGGAAGAACATCGACCTGCCTACGATAACAGAGACGACAGAGGATAGAAGAATTCTGCATCGCTTTCCTTTGGTTTCTATGGCTGATACTTTACTACCAGTAATCATCAGTGAGAGTGGGAATAAGCTGTCATGTTAGTGTAGAAATCAATGTTGGAGACAGTCTATATTCGGTTATTTTCAGGCCTCTGACAGTAATACATTCGAGAACCCTCCCAAGCACACGATCTCCAGACTTCGAGCACAAAATTACTCAGGATCCCTGCGAATTGATGACCGTTACAATCCTCCTTGAATTTGAGATGAGCTCTGATTGAAAAGGACGGACGATTAAATCATTATGGCACAAAAGAGGTGAAGTTGAGCTTTGATATATGCTCTGACGCAGTGCTGATAGCGCGCTTCCAGGGAAGAACAGCTCTCCTTCAGCAAGGAAGCTAGGCACGGACATGGATGCCGGAAACAGGAAAGCGGCATTTAAATGAGGTCCAGCGCAAGATGACAAAGGAAGCCATGGATCAAAAGCAGCTGCTCCTCCTGGCCTCTTTTTGGGCCATGGAGCCTCCACATGTTATCGTGAAGCTCGCGAGATTGCAAAGCGATTTCCTTCGAGTCGGGGCACTGTATTAAAGCAGTTCATTTTATCTGGTGAAGCTGATGGGCAAGAGGTCTTGGATGATCTTTATGAGCAGCATATCACATACTTGAATGCTTTCAAGGAAACAGGGGGCTCTGAGGATGTAGCACAAAGATGCTATAAATCATACCTATATTCATTTCCTGATGATGTTATGTCCAAAATTATTGATGCTGTAGGAAAGATTCGTGCATCCAGAATAAAAGAGTTGGTAATAACAATCAGGGTCTCCTCAAACATACTGGAAGGAAGCACTGGATGTTATGCTTAGCCAGCTGGTCTCTTTCTCTCTAAGTTCTTGCTTAGTTATCCTGCCATGTTTTCTGGGCGCTGCTGTTTGGAGATTAGTGCTGGTGTGGAGGGTAAGCAGTATCTGCCTGGCTTACTTGAATGCTTCAAAGGAGATTTCAATTGATGGAGATGTGTTCCGTCTTGCCAAAGAAAACACGACAGGTTCAAATTACTAAGTACGTATCCTCAGCACCATTGACAGAGAGCTGCTAAAGCCATCCTGGTTCACGCGAACGCTGCGTGAAGCGCTATGAATGCAACCATGGACAACTACAATTACACACTCTGAACAGTGCACTAATGTACCTACCCGTCATCATTTCCAGCATGTCAATGCCTCATGAAGAGCCATTAGTTTTGTCTTGATTTAAGTACCATTAGTCCTTGAACCATACCATCAAACTAACTTGAAGAAAGAAGTCGTGCTGTCCAAATTTCCAGCTCACCGATTGCTATTTCTGCTTTTATGCCTGTATATCATGAATGATGAGAAAACATGAGATTTCAAGGCAGATTCTAAGCTTTCCTTTGATCATCCATATTCCTCAACAGAAATTATGTTTGTTCCTGATAAAGAGTGCCAGAAATCTGATTTATTAGCCACAATTGATGACTATCTCTGGGTCTGACAATTCAGAGGCTACTCAAGTTTCTTCTTCTTGAAACAGTGTCTTGGGATCATTTTCTCATCTTGATTATTCACCTGTTTGATCTTTTATCCTGAAATTAGTCAAGGTCTTCTGTAGAATGACTTTGCTTTGCTTTGGCAAATCCTTCGACAACGCTAGATTTTGGAGAGGGCAGCTGCAACCCAAAAAGTGGCCCTAGACACCAATTGACTTTGGATAGGGCAACTACAGACATCATTTTTTGCCAAGATTTCACCGATGGACTCCAGGGACCCGATGCACCCTACCGTCAAGTTTCCTCACTTTCTAATAACTCTAGGTTAGTTGCTAAATATATTTTTTGATTTGATTTTTTCATTTAGGACATACTGTATATAGACAAGTTTGCATCAAGGAAAGGAGGAGCTCGGCAGGCGGATTGATGGAAGCATTCAGCTTTGAAGGACTACATTGGCAAGCTAGTTGTAGACTTGGTAGTCTTCCATAAGAAGTGCTCACCACGAGGGCACGAAAAAATCATGAAAATTTGAGCTTTGACCAAGTTTGGACCTTTTCAAGTGATACTTATGATATCTATCTTGGAGAAGCTTCTTTACTTGTTTGACGAAATCCATGGTGGAGCAATGTGTGTGCTTGCTACATTACGTGAACTTGCTAAAGTGTCAGATTCGCTTCTCTTGGAGAAAGAGCTGAAGGGGAAGCGTGTCATTTTTGAAGCAAAGAAGGAACTTATATTTTCATCGGAAGCTGGTCCCTCCTCTCCACTGATGAAAAAGCCAAGGAATGAATGAGAGTTCTTGTTGGCTATTGGCTTTTTCTATCTACCATCACTATCAACCATTGCATGTATTTTTATTGATGAATATAATATATTTTACTTTATCCCTATACATAAATATTTAATGAATAAACGTGTGGTTTGTGTAAGTGTGACGATAATGTGTGGTACATGAATGGCGCATTCACATACTTTAACATAATACAATTTCATTATGTCAACGTGTAGTACTGCACTTGCGATTGTGCATAGGCAATATCGTAACTCGTATCCATATGTATTACTTCTTTCGATGCATGTGTAAGTTAAACAAAAATTAAGAGTCGTACATTTCAAGCAAAAAAATAAAACAACTTTACTCAATCATTTGAACTCGGTACACATTGCATGAGATATTGTATATATATATATATATATATATATATATATATATATATATATTCCAATGTGGCAGAGTATACAAACAGTTTTGGCCTTCCAAGATGCTATGGTGCTATAACACTCATTACAAAACCTTGCATCATTAATCTCATAACCTATGTAGGAGTCCCCTTGCTATGTCTAAGCCGAATGATAAAGTTCATGTCTTTATCTGTGATTGCGGCACGCTTTGCATGGATGGCTGCTACTTATGTATCATCGAACAAGTCGATGATAAACCCCTTTGCAACCCTTTGTGGGGCCTCCATAGCTGCAATAGTCCACCTTTCTACCGGTGGGCCATCTCACACTAGTGCCCAAAATCTTTCCATCCCTTTCAGCTCCAAGTCTTGCATGACCTCCCAAACAACCTTATGAAAAGATCTTTTCGGGATGAGAAGCTTGTATTCGCACTAGATTCTCCTTATCTCCCACCGAAGGGCAACTGTGCCTAATTTCCATCTCCTATTCTTCTGTGGTGGTCATTGTGCTCTATAGGGAGCACTTGCTACTGCACTAAAGGAGGCTCCACCTTATGCTCGTGAGGCCTTTCCATGGCTAAAATGATGACATGCTTTATTGGTTCATGCCATGCAAGCTCAAGGAGGGAAAGATGGAGAAGAGACAGAGATTGGGGGCGTCAGAATGGAGGAAGCAAAGAAAGAAAGATGTGAAAATGAGAAGAAGAATGAACTTTTAACCCATTTAATCCCCAAAAATGGGACAATGTAGCTTCATATGCACTATCCATCATGTGATCGTAAATCCATAACCTTTTATCGAAATACGTCAAAACTTCACTCATTAGATGCCAAGAGCCCAAATTATTTTTTCTTGGGAAAAAAATGCCAGGAAAGTGGGTCCGGATGCCAAACTTTAGAACAGGGGTCTACAGGAATTTTTTTTTCCAAAAAAATAATTTGGACTCTTGGCCACCTAACAAGTGCGCATGTGAAGTTTCATCGCATTCTGATACAATTTATATTTTAAAAATTATCCCACACGAAATTTATGGATGGATTGATAATCAAGAAATCAATATCGCGAATATTGGTCTTTGGAAACTTCGCACTGCATAGACTATACAGAGGCATCAAGAGTAGCGTCTGCAATAAGAAATGGAAAATTTTTGCATGCTTTTTTATTGAAATTAAAAGTGCTATCAAAAACTGTAAGTAAGTGTTGAAAATATAGCAAAGATGCACAGTCAAAGTTGAGAGTGAAGGACAAGAGTAAAAATTCAATTCATATTTTAAGGACGCGTACAACAATTTTACACTGGGACATAGTCATATGTCCAATACACGAGGAGAACATTATGCCAAAAATGATAACATTACAAATTGTATTCATTCCATTGGAACAAATACATCCTTCACTGCTTGAAGATTTCTTACAAGTTGGAAGTCTTTGGGAGTTACACTGATGCACTTCGCATGTACTACACAACGCTGAGCATCAGTCATCAAGTCAACTAAAAATGTAATGTGTGATAGAGCTTTTGCCCCATGCTTCCACCATGTTTTCATAGAAGCTATGCACAACATAGATAAATTCTTGCTTATCTTCATTGTTAAATACCATCTTGTGAAGTAAGGGAGCCAATTTGTTAAGACTTATCAAAAGCTTAGCTTTGGCAAACCTTGTTTTTCCTCTATTACTTTGATCAGGAATTGCAAAATGTAACTTTTTCCACCCACCATCAAAGTCCTGCGGCCTACAAACCATGACATTCCCTTCCTCATTGATGGGTGATGAGAGAAAGTTCCTAGCCTTTGCTCCTCCAAAGTAAGGCTTTTTTGGCACGTTACTAGATTTTCTTGATCTCTTCTCATCTTTTTCAATCATCACTTGATGCTTGTGTAGCCCAATTTTTTATGGCACTCACTCCACATTCTTACACGTTGCAATGGATTTTTTTTCTAGTTACATCCTATATGTAAAGCAAATGTATTCATATACAATTTTCTCCATGATTCTGACAAAAGCATGCAATGAACAAATGTGAATACAATCAAATGGAATGTTGAAGATTGTCTTCCAAGTGGGATCTTCTCTATTGCGCATTAGTGCAACATTTGTTACCCTTTGCCAGTTCTTCATTCCATCCTTTCCTTCCACCCTCTCTGTCAAGCAATATAGGTATGGATTCTTTGTATTTGCACCATTGGAGATTCCACATACGCATTTTAAAGTTTTCAAGTCTCCTACAAGATGCATTCAACCAAATATTGACCATACCCTTCAATTGAGAGCATGTCACCATGTTCGCGATGATCAATGGTGCTTGGAATGCTTGTGTGCGTAAAGAACAATTGCAACACCTCAAATGTTTCCTTAGAAACTTCAAATACAGCGAGCCTTCACACATGGTGCTCAGATTGAACACTAAAGTTCCCTAGATTGTTCTTGTCAAATTGTAAAGTTCCCTATTCCAATGTGGCAAAGTATACAAAATTTTTTGGCCTTCCAAGATATTATGGCACTGTAACACTCATTACAAACCTTGCATCATTAATCTAGTAAACTATGGTGGATTTCCCTTGCTATGTTGAAGCCGAATGATAAAGTTCATGTCTTTATTTGTGATTGTGACATGCTTTGCATGGATGGCCGCAAGCTGTGTATCATCAAACAAGTTGATGAGAAACCCCTCTGCAGCTATTTATAGGGCCTCCATAGCTGTAGCAATCCACCTTCCTGCTGATGGGCTATTCCGCATTCCTGCCCAAAATCTTCCCATCCCTTTCAGCTCCAAGTCTTGCATGACTTTTTGAACAACCTTATGAAAAGAACTCTTTAGGATGAGAAGCTTGTATCCGCATTGGATTCTCCTTATCTCTCAAAGGGCAACAGTGCTCAGTTTCCATCACCTCTTCTTCTATGGTGGTCCTTGTGCTCTATGGGCAGCACCTATTGCTGCACTAGAGGAGGCTCCACCTTGTGCTCCAGGTGGTGGGCCTTGGCGTGATGTCTTTCTGGGGCCAAAACGGCGACATGCTTGCTTGGTGCGTGCCATGCAAGCTCAAGGAGGGCAAGACAGAGAAGAGACAGAGGTTGGGGATGTGAAAATGGAGGAAGCAAATAAATCAAGATGTGAAAATGAGAAGAAGAATGAACTTTTAACCCATTTAAACCCCAAAACTTGGTTAATGTAGCTTCATACGCACTGTCCATCATGTGATCATAAATCCATAACCTTTTATCAGAATGCAATGAAACTTCACACATGCACTTGTTAGGTGGCAAGAGTCCTTTTTTTTGAAAAAAAAGTGCGACAGACCCTTGGCCTGAAGCCTCTATTTTCTTTGAGGAACCTCATCTTTATGGGTATTGCAATCTCTACTACAATTACAAAATACTTTGGTGGCCATGGATCAAACGTCAACATCAAGAAAGTGGCTCTAGACGCTAGACTTCGGGCCAGGGGTCTGCAGGCACTTTTTTTTTCGGACCAGGGGTCAGTAGGCACTTTTTTTCAAAAAAGGAAAGTGGCTCCAGACTCCTGACTCCTGACTTCGGACCAGGGGTCTGCAGGAACTGTTTTTTAAAAAAAAAAGGGCTCTTGGCCACCTAACGAGTGCGTATGTGAAGTTTCGTCGCATTCCGATATAGTTTAGTATTTTAAAAATTATTCCACACAAAAATTATGGATGAATTGATAATTGAGAAATCAACATTGCGACTACTGGCCCTTAGAAACTTCACACCACATAGACTATACAGAGACATTAGGAGTAAAGTCTACAACAAGAAATGGTAAATTTTTGCATGTTATTCCTTTTGAAATTAACAGTGCTAAGAAAAATTGTAAGTAAGAATTGAAAATATAGTGAAGATGCATAGTCAAAGTTGAGAGCAAAAGACAAGTGTAAAATTTTAATTCATATTTTAAGGGCGCATACAATAGTTTTGCACTAGGACATAGTTATATGTCCAATGCACGAGGATAACACTATGCCAAAAAAGATAACATTGCAAACTGTGTTCATCCCATTGGAATGAATGTATCCTTCAGTGCTTGAAGATTTCTTACAAGTTGGAGTCCTTGGGAGTTACAATGATGCGCTTCGTATGTATTGCACAATATTGAGCATCAATCATCAAGTCAACTAAAAAGGCCTCTGCAGCACACTGTAGAGCATGAAGACATTCTTTTGTGAAGTGATTAGGTTATCCTGACCTTGTGCCAAAAACCACCTCTTGCTTTCTGTGCGGTAGAGGTCTTGCAAAATCTCGCAAACGAGTCTCGAGAAGCTCGCCTTCGGAATGATGAGATCAAAAGAGCGTTGATACCTTCTAATTTCTCTCAAGGCCACTATACCTGGCTTCCACTTGTATTTCTTGTGGGGATGCTGAGGAGGACCCTTGTGAGGGCAACTTGAGGAAGGTGGATTAGGTTAAGAAGGGGGTGCATCTGAGCTAGTAGATTCTCCAAGGGGCTAAACACGATATGGGGCTGTGAGTGGAAGCTTATTTGCAACTACCTTAGACCTAGCCATCTTTCCTGCACAAGAGATGTGAGAACTCAATGAATAAGATAGAAAGTGAAACCCTCTTTTATATAACCCTAAACTATGAGACTCATTCACATAGATGTGCACTCTCTCTTTCTCTCTTAAACTATGAATTGTATTCACACTGACTCACATTGTTCATCTTACTATCTTAGCTCTTTTTGAGCCCATTTGCTGCCTTGTTGAAGCCTTGTTTCTAGCCACTTGGCATGGTTTTCTTTGGCACTTGAGGCTTCATAACGCACTCTTTTAGTGACATGACGTGATTCCATCATGTCAGCCGATTCATCAGCACTTTCATTTGCTCTCTTTTGCGAGAGTTTAGCTTCATCCACTACTATAATCCTATACCACTAAGATAGCAATTGGATCATTGGATTGCTACTATTCACCCCTCCACCATGATCAATTTTTCTTTGGTATGCACCACGCGATATCCAATGTGAATTTTTCATCCCTTGTGTGGATCAGATTCTGATGCTTCCCTTTTCCGAAAAGTATGTCCCATGTGCCTCAAGGATATGCTACAAAGACACGTATCACATATGAGTAAAACTATGCTCAAAAGTTTATACAATTCATACAATTTTAAAATATTAACTTAGTACGCACCAGGTAATGTGTGATAGAGCTTTTGCCCCATGCTTCCACCATATTTTCGTAGAAGCTATACATAGCATTGATAAATTATTGCTTATCTTCATTGTTAAACACCATCTTGCAAAGTAAGGGAGCCAATCTGTTAAGACTTATCCAAACCTTAGCTTTGGTCAATCTTATTTTTCCTCCATTACTTCGATCAGGAACTACAAAATGTAACTTTTTTCACCCATCATAGTCCTATGGCCTATGAACCATGACATTTCCTTCCTCATTGATGGGTAGTGAGAGAAACTTCCTAGCCTTTGCTCCTCCAAAGCAAGTCTTTTTTGGGAAGTTACTAGATTTTCATGATCTCTTCTCATCTTTTTCAATTGTCACTTGATACTTGTGTAGTCCAATTTCTGATAGCACTCACTCCACATTCCTACACGTTGCAATGGCTTCTTTTTTTGGTTGCATCCTATAAGCAAAGCAAATGTATTCATATACAAGTTTCTCCATGATTCTGACAAAATCATACAATGGAAAAATGTGAATACGATCCAAGGGAATGTTGAAGATGGGCTTCCAAGTGGAATCTTCTCTATTGCGCATCAGTGCAGCACTTGTCACCTTTCACCAATTCTTCTTTCTGTCCTTTCCTTCCACCCTCTCTGTCAAGAAATATAGGCATGGATTCTTTGTATTTGTACCATTGGAGATTCCACACATGCATTTTAAAGTTTTCAAGTCTCCTACAAGATGCCATTCAATCAAGTATTGACCATACCCTTCAACCGAGAGCATCTCACCATGTTCCTGACGATTGATGAAGCTTGGAATGCTTGTGTGCATAAAGAATAGCTGCAACACCTCAAATGTTTCCTTAGGAACTTCAAATGCAGCGAGCCACGACACATGGCACTCAGATTGAACACTAAAGTTCACTGGGTTGTTCTTCTCGAATTGTAAAGCTCTATTCATCAGAGTTACACTAACTCTTTCAAGCTTTACTCCTTTGAAGACCTCACTTTCATCCAATTTTATAAAAATCTGCAATTTACCATTACATTCCTCAATAGACATATTATAGTGCATTACCATTGTGGACTGCACCTTGTACAAATCTAAATAGTAATTGTTGTGTTCGGTGAACTTTACCTCATATGCATTTTTGGTCCCAATCTTTAGTGTTTCCACACATTGAACATGCATGGGTTATCCTATCATCTCTAAAATCTTTGTATTAATTTGTTGTTGGGCCTCTATTAGCTTTGAAGGTTGAGGAAGTGGCACGATTGTATTTCTCTTCAGCACACAACGAAACCCATCCTTCACACCTTTGAATATCTTTGAGTAAGTCCATGTGCTAATACGGGCGCTGTCATAAATGGATTGTGCATCCACAACTAAGAGCTCATTTGACACATCTTTTAATGTGCAGTCAATCACCTTTTCCTTGACAGTCTTTAGCTTAGGATTGCTCAAAGCGTTTTCCAATGTTCTTGCCTTCAGCAATCTACTAATACATGACCCAACCTCACCCTCACCTAGGTTCGTATTCTTAGCTACCTTACATGCTTTGATACATTACTTCCACCACTAACCACTATTCACAATTAACTCATTGATTGACTTCTTCTTTCATTTGCACTCCTGTGTTAGCTTGCTATTCATCTTTCTCATATCGTCCAATCATGCCTTTGCCTCCTCATATGAGATACCAATGTCATGGATAGTGTCGTGCATTGTAATAATTTGATTACTTTGTTGAATTATAGTGTTATTTGGTTGTACCACTTGTCCTATGAGCTGTTGTATATGAAGTTGATGTGCAGTGATCACATCATGATAATTTTTTATGGTTGCTTGGCAAGTTGTAAATACTTTGAACGCCTGATCATTGAGCTGCCTAGTATAACCAAGCAACCCATTTTCACCCTCGCACACATACTTTAGAAAATTTGTGATTCCTGAGAAAGTTGAAGGCCTATTGTTTAAGGGGTCAATTGAGTAGATTCCCCCATCAACCCACAAGTCCACATGTTTCAATCCCATTTTCATGTTACTCTACAGAACCTAAGGGTTGACACAGGTACGTTGGGTTCTTTTGAATAATGGGGTGTATTTAATCTCTACCTCAATATGCATCTCCTTCTTTCTTGTATTCATTTTACCATTAATAGAAACGGGGAGCCTACTTGGTTTTCACAAAGGAGGTAGAGTGGAGATGCATAGAGAGGCACACAAAGGTGCTAAGGGAAAGGAGGGTGTAAGTAATTCACTCTATTAATGAAGGTTGCATAAACATAGAGAAGAGGTCACAATAGAGCCATGAGAGAGTATAGATATGGGGGAAAATAGCTTAGAGAGGAGGGATGTCCAAGGCTTTTTGTATTTTAGACATTTCTATTTTACCTCCAAAAACATTTTCAAAGAAAATAAAAATTTTACCTGTTGGTTTTTTATTTACCAAATTAATCTAGAATATAAAAACTCCCCAATATATCTTAAAAGAAACTTTCAAAATTTCATTCTCCTTGTTCTGGATTCAAAAATCAATTATCTCGTATTTACTAATCATTCTGCATTGAAAACAAAGCACTACACTCTCGTAACTAACTCCTTTTTAAAGATAAAATTTGGTTGAAAAAGACTTCTTGAATGAGGAAAAGAAAGGAATCTAAGTATATCTTTGTACATAATATAAAAAATGCAAAATGAGATTGCAAAAGTGGAGAGAGAAGAGGATTATTTTACTATTATTCTCTCCTCTTTTCCTTGTTTTAAGGAGGGGAGCGCTAAAAGGCCCATGTGTGAGTTCATTTTTTTCCTAATGGGGGAAGGGAGGGAAAGGCAAAGAGGAGGAGGATGGAGGGGCATAGGTCATGGGAGGAGGACGGTTAGGGAGGGTTGGAAGGATGGGTCATGGGTTGGGGGGAGGGGGTTTACTTAAGAGGGAGGGGTCACCTTAGGGGGGTGGGCGGCCTTTTGTGGGGGTGTCGAGGGTGGGTGGGGGTCACAGTGTGGGGGGTACTTTTGAGGGGTAGGTGGGTGGTGGTGTCGATTGTGCTTTTTATTTTTGATTTTTTTTGTTTGGTTTCTTTTGTTGGCTTTTTGTGGTATTTTTTATTGTGGTTTTATAAGGTGAAGATGAAAAGTCCCCCCTTCGCATTGCACATGTATGTGGGCGCGGGGGACTAAATAAATTTTTTTTGATGATTGGTGTGACATGACAAACCCGTTATAGGTGTAGGAAAAGGATGCCTGCACGGATGCAGCAACACGCAAAAAATCATGCAAAGCAAATGTTCGTGCAGAACACGCAAAACCAAAAAATGCAAATTACAAAAAAAAACAAAAAATCAAGCACTTGATGGACGAATAGAAAAAAGGAAAAATATAAGAGAGAAGAAGAGGAAGAGAGTGAAAAATTAAAATGGGAGGTCCGAGGACAATTAACGGTGTTCACATGGGAAAAGGCAAAAATGGAACCGGCAAATACACAAAAATGAATAGTGGCAAATCTGTCAGTCAAAACAAAGTATATTCAAAATAAAAAATATTTGAGATGATGTGGCCGACTGGCTTGTCACCTTAGAACGTGGTTTCGACAGGGATAAGACCCATTCACATGGGAAAAATGAAAAAAAAAACCAAAAAATGAAAATAAAAATTAATACGAAAAAATTTATAAGTCAAAACAAGGAAGAATAAACACAAAAATGCGCAAAAGAAAGTGATAGACATGATGGGTAAGGTAGAATGCTATTTTGGAGGTGGTAGGATGCGTTCACATGGAAAAAGTGAAAACAACACAAATAAAACGGAGTTGAAAATTAATATGAGAAAATCAGTGCATTGGAACAGAGCGTAAAAAAAGAGAAAATGTCAAGGGAAACCTATGGGACAAGGATGTTAGGTTAAGACACAGTTGCGATAGCATAAAAGGCCCTTCACATGGAAAAACTAGGAAAAAGAAGCACGAAAATGTACAAAAATTTTAATAAAATAAAATCATTATGGGCCAAAATAGGATGAAAAAAAGGAGAATTGTGTAAACGAGCAAGAAAAATAGGGAGATAAAAAATGAAAATTGAATTTTGAGGTGTTAAGGGTAGGTTTGCATGAAAAAAGAGCCAAAATTCGCATACGAGAATACCCAAAAATACAGAAAAATTAATCACGGACAAACTGTGTATCAGAATGATGGACAGCAAAAAGGAAAAATGTCTAGAGAAAGGTGTAGGTTAGGGTTATCACATTAGATTGTTGTTCCAAAGTGAGAAAGTTGTGTTCACATTGGAAAAACGTTAAAGGGACTGAAAATGCTTTAAAAATTAATAACGCGCGATCGATGGCTTGGAACTAAGGGCTTTAAAAAGGAAAAGTGACAAGTTTAAAAGGACAAACATGGTTATATGGTTAGATTGTAATTTTGGTAAACTTAGGATGTGTTCACATGGAAACACAATAAAACAAAGGATAAAGCTACATAGACAAGGAATGACCCTAAGACGTGGTGAAAATGGACTTGGTGAGTGGGGAAGGGACATCAACAGGGCAAGAACAGTACATGTTATGCTCAAATCTTTGCATAAGGAGGTTTCCAAGAGGGTATGCAAAGCGGATGTGCAGGGACGCATCCCCAAATTTAAGACCTTAATAGATCATATGGACTTGAGCAGCAAGGATTAACACTAATCACAACATATACGTGTATGTCCCTAGACTTAAACATGACCAACCTGTATAATCAAAAGGGGTAGGGTTATTAGAAAATCTTGACCCGATTTACAGATGGACGAGGGGAACCGTCATTGGCATGTGAATAGTTATAATCGTCCCCGCAGGAGGTACCACCACTCGCCATATCACATTCATCTAGTATGGTAGGAACCATGTAGCGGCACCCACGAAAGTAGCTTTGTTGATAAAGTATTGGGTAGGTTATTGGTGTGGTGAAGTACATAGCGCTTAATCTCAATTGTCACTCATGTTAAAATGATAGATCACTCACTCACCCATGACTCACATCACTCAAAGAATAATGATGGAAACCCATACCTCACACTTGGTTTAGAAATCGACAAGATAAATGGTTCAAAGGGAGTATGCCAATGTGCACAGTTGATGGTGCATCAGTGCATCCCAACCCATTTAACATAGGTGCAAGAAGGAAGGCCAAGGAGCCTTATCGTACAGTGTGCCAAACAGAATGAGGTGTATAGTAATGGTGCAGGAGGCTTGTCCTATGTATACATAGGAAAACAAGAACGTACCTGTCTCCAATTGTCGAAAGGTCCCTCACTCCTCACCTCTCACTTGATGAAGGGGAAATAAATCACGCTTAGACCCCCTCTATCTCATGCTCTATAGATGATTACAGGAGAGAAACCAAGTTTCTCACTCCCATTGATTAAATCCTTACTGCCACTTGTGCAAAGGTTGTATGACTTGTGTATAATTAATGGTGCAATAGTGCATCCTGCATTGTGCCAGCATACGGTGTGAGAAGGAAGGCCAGGAAGCCTTATAGTGCCATGTACAAGAACATTTTGTGCTTTGTACATTGAGAGGCCCATCCCGTGCGTGCAACACTTTATTCACACATCTCACCTCTCTTGTTAGATAGAAAGGGCAAGGATTGGTCACTCACCCCACCTTATGTCTTACACTCGATTAATAGAGGGAAACCCATACTCACATCCCCATTCGGTTAGAATGATAGCTCTTATTGTTTAAGTTTTTTCAATGAAGATCATCTTTGTCGAGTTAATGATGCCAATTGGGATTAGTTGATGAAGAGGCGTACCCAAGGAGGTAGCCAACAAGTCCATACTTGAATTGCAAATTGGAAACATCGTCCACTATAGGAATTAGAAGCATTGATGGGGTTGTAGGATTCAACACACCAAGGGAGGAGGCTTTGGAATTGCTTCTAGAAGATTTGTGCTAGTAATTTAGCTATCCTAGATTGCGGGGTATTACCACATTTTCCACAACAATTTCTTCCTTTTCTCCCATAACAATTTTTTTTCCTTTTTACTTCCGAGGTTGTTTCTTCTCGAAGAATAGATTAGAGTGACAAGGACTCGGGGAAGTTACTATATGTGTATCCTCTACATCAGGTGCATTCAAGGCCTATTTATAAATATTATTATCTATGAAGTTTTCATGAATAAAACATAACCCTTTTCTATTCAATTTGTAAATAATTCCTTTATATTACACCCTTCTGTATGTAAAAAATGTATATAAATGGTATTTAAAAAGTGCATTATTTTGAACCCACATGATGCACACATATATTCATGAGTAACTTACCCGAAGGTAGGGACTAAAGTCATTTTCTCCCTTGATCGATATATATTTATTTTGTTTTCTTTTATTCTTTTTCTTCTTTTGAAAGAGGAGAATGGTAGAAACACCATGTATTAGAACCATCCTTACCATCTTTGTTGGATTAGATGGAAAGGGAGCACTTTTGGGATGGAAGGTGGCTGAGAGGGGTTAGGAGAATGAGGCCACCTCATCAAGATAAGGAGAAGGGCTATTAGGAGAAATAAGTAAAGCCATACCGATCAACGTGCAAAGAATGAAAGAGCTAATGGTGGTGATTGTTAGGATCCCTAGGGAGGGTAATACATCTTAAGGCGGTAGCCATTAATTAGAAAAGGATCATCTCGGAAGCATCGACTATTTGTACTTGGACATAACCATTAGGGTTGATGGCAAGTACCTTATAGGGACCCATCCATCTTTGTTGAAGCTTACCTAGAAACTTGTCAAATTTTTTTCAAGCTCCCGACAAGATGAGAACTTGCAAGTGAAAATTAGTGATTATTATGACCATCTTGGTGTTTTGGGCTATCTAGAGAAGTTAATGAAGGGGGATTCACAATTGCCTATCGTAGTTGCAATAGTACAATTTGGGGCTGTTGCAGGTGCAATTGAGTGTTGGTATGACTAGCAACATTCCTATGATCATGATCATGGACATGAGCATTATTATGCTAGTGAATATGGATAGAAGACATATGGGCAATGGATTGAAGGATATGAGGTACATGGAAATCAATGATATAGTGAATTTCATGGCCAAATGCATGAAGATGGGTCATATCATGCTCATGGATAAACATCATGCAATTTTGGATAGCATCAAGCTTATGCATATGGATAAAATACCAATGTATATGAAACCGATTTTCATAAACAGTAGCATGCATGTAAGGATCATGAAGTATCATTTATTGAGTCCAAATATTCAACAACTTGGAATGAACTACATGCTAGGTATGAGGAAAGAAAAAAGAGGTTTATTGAGGATATAATGAGCCAAACATGAGCTTCATGGGCAAAGCTAGCCATATGTTGATTAACAACATTATGGAAATATTCAACATCATATTCATAATAATTCTCATGATTCTATCAGGCACACTATCGGCTAGCATTATGGATAAAATTTTGGTATTCTTATGATGTGATGGGATAGCATTGTGGACATTCTTGTGACCATTTTTGTGATGCTAAGGGGAAGCTTTCTTATGCATATTCCTAGACATTGCAAGGTAATTCTTGTGACCCCTATTGACAACCCTTTCCAAGTAAACTGCAACCTTATGCAAGTGAATTGCAAGGTAACTCTTATGACTCCTATGGGCAGTCCTATGTAAGGGATACTCATGCTTATCCTTTGAGATGTTGCACTCATATAGATAATGGGTAGCATGCTATCATTAGCTCACCTACTGCAAAGGTGAACACTTTGATCAACAACATTATGGGAATATTGAGCAAATATTCATAATCATTCTCATGATTCTATATCTCGAGCATATTATGGGAAAGTATTATGGATACAATTCTAGTAATTCTTATAATGTTATGGGCGAACATTGTGGACATTCTTATGACCATTCTTGTGGTTCCAAGGAGCAATATTCTTATGAACATTCCTACATACTGTAGGGTAATTCTTATGACTCCTATGGATAACCCTATGCAAGTGAATTGCATGGTAACTCTTAGCCTTATGCAAGTGAACTAGTGTAACTCTTATGCCTCCTATGGGTAGTCCTATGTAAGGGATAGTCATGCTTATCCTTTGAGATGTTACACTCATACAGATAATGGGTAGCATGCTATCATCAACTCGCTTACTAGGTGAATACTTTGATTACAGAGATAAAGATGAAGAACAAGAAGCTGAAGATGAAGAAGAATAGGAAGATGAAGATGAGGAATTCCAAGAAGATGTAGATGGACAAGAGCTTAATCAAGAGCAAGAGCAAGCTAAAGAGGATTGTACTAAAATTGAATATCTTGAAGACAATGAGTCATTGTATGATGGTTCATTGATGGTCTACATTAGCCTATGTGATAATGGTATGCAACAACCAAGAGACAAAGTTCATTTGGATGCACATGAGCTTCTTGATGGGGATTTTGATGAACATTATGCTTGTAATGCATATGCGTCTGACATGGATGATAGGCATGATGATGACACTATGTATCTTAATGGTCCACAAGATTTTGGATCTAATGATGGGGATGATGCATTGTACCCATTTGACATGGGTGGTTGTGAGCATAATATTGATTGTCTTATAATAAAGTTGTGTGATAGCCTTGATTTGGCCTCAATTCAGCCACATGTGACATGGAGATGAGAAAGAGAAGTGCATATATATATTAAAGTGTTTATAATATATTTGATGGCTCTTGTGTATGGAGGTTTTCATACCTCAAAAGAAGAAAATCCAAGAAGATGCATGTACACCAAAATAAGATCATGTCCTTTCAGAAGATAAGTTGTGATACCAAGTGTCAGCCCTACCTTAGTGTACTCAAGCCTAAGCTCGATATGATGAGGATTGTTTGAAGGATATATTTTACAACAAGTAAATTTTGGCTTATGCTTAGAACTATTGAGTTATGATTGCATTAGGGAAAAAATGAACTCACAAATGGGCCCTTAAAAATAATATAGTTTAAGATGTGGGTCTTTTGGATTGTCCAATAGGAAGGCTAGATGTTGACATCCATGGAGGGTGAATCTTATCTCTCCAAATATTGGGTTTTCTATTAAAAAAAAGGGGTAGTGGGGGATTTAAAAAAAGGGAGAATGAATAATACAAAAAATTTGGGTTTCTCTCACCTTGTATTTTTCCCCTTTTTTTGGAGAGTTTTCAATTTTGGTTTTTTTCCCTCTCACGAAATCAGTTTGACCCAAAAGTTGAGCAAGAGACCACTTTCCCTCTCTTCTCTATACTCGTGAATTTTCGTCTCCATTGAAGCTCCCTGCTGAGAGTAGTTAGGGTTTTGAGCATTCTGCTTACCTCAGCACTTTTTTCTACATGCAACTCCAAATTTTGGGCAAAACACAGGTGCCCATCTGTCTTTGCATTTTCTTTTTTTGCAATTTTTTCAATAGGGTTTGATGTCGTTTCTTAATATTATTGTTATTTCATTGTAGAGGTTGTTTTGGGCAGGAGGTAGAGGTGCTCCGCTCTCTCTCTCTCTCTCTCTCTCTCTCTCTCTCTCTCTCCTTCTTTCCCCCCTCTCTCTATATGTTTCTCTTTTATGTTGTGTTTTCAATAGAATTTGATGTTGGTTCTAATTGTTTTTTTCTTGCGAAGTTTATTTGGAGCAAGAGACAAAGGTGTTAATCTCTCTCTCTCTCTCTCTCTCTCTCTCTCTATTTGTTTTTTTTTTGCTGCTATCTTTTCAATAAAACATGATGTTAGTTCTAACCATTGTCGTTCTTTTGTTGTACAGATCATTTTGGGTGACATTGCATAAGTGCTCATCTCTCTCTCTCTCTCTCTCTCTCTCTCTCTCTTTCTCTCTCTATGTTTCCTCTTTTCTAATGTTTTTTTAGTATACCTTCATGTAAATACTAACTCTTGCTATTGTCTTTTGCAGAGACCAATTTGGGCAATATTAGATAGGTGATCATTTTTTTTTCCCTCACGCATACTCACACACTCTCTCTTTCTTCCTCTCTACATCATCCATTTTCTACTATCTTTACAATAGGGTTTGATGCTAGTTCTAACTTATGGATCAATTGTTGTTGCAGCATTTCACAAGGTGGAGTAGAGATTCTGTAGCTCAATTTACCGGTAAATCTACCATATTTTGCGGTGCCAAAATTTATTCATTTAAGTAGTGACTTTTATGTTTGATGGGATTGATGTTTTCTTATGTCCATCATTTACAATGGGTTTTGATCAGCAACGATTCAATCTTATCTTCAGCAGATCAGCTTATAGGTAAATTGGCCCTATTTTTTATTTCTTCTATTCATGCAATTATCTAGATATTTTTTGTTAAAAGGAATTCATGCAAGTATTTTTGTTAAAAGGGATTCATGTAGGTATTTTTTTTTACATGTAGATATTGTACAAGGTTTAGGCGAAGCACATAATTCTCGATCAACTATTTTTATGTGGTGAGTGATTCCTTTATGTTGGGGATGATATGGATCTGTTGGAAGTCAATGGTTCAAAAATCCTCTACTTTACTGGTCATGTGTGTAAATTCGGATCTCCATGCCAATTGGCAATGATCCATGAAACTCTTATATCATATCACCCATATAACGCACCATATGTTGAGTCATAGAATATCTCAAGTGTCAATCCAATGTGCCTATTCATATTTGCATGCCATGTGATTACTATCCTTGTAACAAATACTCTATAATACCCACGTTTCATACAATGTATTGAGTTAAATCAGACTCCTATTTATTATAATTAAATTTACTTTGGCAAAATTCTCTGAGTATTCTTGTGCTATTATTTTCATTATATTTCATGTAAATGGTATGATTAAAGTGATGCCTTGAAATTGAATCTATACTTTGTGTCAATGTACATATCCACATGCATTTTGATATCAATGTTTCTGTCTATTTACAAAAGTGTAAATGTCTCTTAATGCCAAGTTTATTTGTATGGCATATTGGTGATTACTAGATAGACTTAAAATGCTTATTATTTAGGGGTTAATACATACTTCTTTACATATAATGTGTAGGTTATTATGCATGCGAGAAGAACAAGCATTCTCTCGATTGAAGTATATAACAAAAAAGATGAAGAAGGAAATTGGATCACTGATACGTATCATTGCTCATCTTGGGTACATATGCGTCCAAGTATAAAGGGAGCCTTCAAGGTGAAAGCATCTGCAATTGCAGATGTATCAAAGAATTAGAAGGGTAAAATTTTAGCTCTCAAACAAAGGAATGTTGATTCTCACCTTGTAACAGAGGTGTTTGTATAACATGTATTCATGCAAAAACAAATACATATTGCACTCACTATGCCCTTTCAACAAAACATTGCAAATAGTAAGTATTTGCAACTCATTGAGAATGAGAAATTTCATTATATCTATGTAACTACTTGTCTCATATTTATAGAAGTATATCCTTTGGATTGCCAAGAGTGGCAAAATGTTGAGAGTTTCACAGGTTGTTTAAGTTTTACCACCTCAAAATTGGTAGATTGCTCTTTGAGGAGCATATAGATAAGCAGCTAGTAGAGGACCTTGTTTTTTTCTATGATTCCAAGTACATATTTCCCAAGGGGGGTTGAGAATATGGAACCCTTGAGTCTATGCACATATCAAATCTCAATAGCATAGAATGGCCATTGTGTAGTAGCGACATTTTGCACATGTATAGTATAAAAATTTTAGCAGACATATTTAATTTTATGAAGCCAAGCACCGACTCAAAGAATGTACATCTAAGCTAGTTCATACTAATTGCAATTTTAGCACACATGTTCAAGGAATGTACGTCATAAAAAGTACATTAGAGGATTATGTAACAAGGATTCTAAACAAAATTTGGACATAAAAAATGACTCACAGTCTTGACACAGTGGAGTGTCGAGTCACAACAAGGGACATGGCTTTCAAGTAAAATTTTTCTCTCTTAGTTAATTATTGTCTTACTTTGGGATGAATCGGCTAACTTTCCTTTTCAATTACAGGTACTTTGTCACACGACAAACTTTATGCCTAATGTTCAAATATTGTAGATGGAGGATGGTCAAGGGTAAATGGTTGTGCCTTGATCAAGACATGCATGAAAGTGCAGCTGTGGATGTTACTGTCATTTGTGAGGGCCGCCAACCCCAAGTGTTGCAAATGGAGGATGATTGGCCTTTGAGTATAATGCGTCAAGAAATCACAATGTTAATGTAGAATCCACCTGTTAGCTTCTATTTTAAACTAGATGGTAGGAAAATGCAAAGCCAAGTTGAAGATACTATTATCAGTGAAAGTGTGTGGCTCTAGATATTTTAGAAATTGTAGAGTCTCCCTAAAAATTCCAACACTACAAGTTGTAATATCCAACACTTATAAATTTTTGGATTTTTTTGGCCAATAGAATATTGTCGCTTGCAAATTTGCAATATTTAAAATTTATGGTATTTATGCAAAATCATATACTTGTTATACACTTTCCACATCAACACATTTACATATGCATGTAAACTTTATGAAGACATAAGTAAAGCCATAACTAAATATCATATGGGAGCAGCCCTTAATAATTTAAAACTTAAGGTTTTTAAGGTAGAACTAGTTTCATTCTTTTTTCATTGTTTCATTTCACACTTTCTCTCTTCATCTCTTTATATCCACCACATCCCTCCTACCTGCTACGATGGATGCTCGCTCACACTTTGATGAGTGGATCCACAAGACTATTTTAGGTCTTCTTTAAGAACTTCAATCTTGAAAGCGTGCTCTTATCGTTGGATCGCCCCTTCAAGTTTTGGAAGACTTTGTGAGCACCATTGCTACGTGCACATACTCCAGTGACGAGGGATCCCCACTTCAAGTTTTGGAAGACTTTGTGAGCACCATTGCTATCTGCACATACTCCAGCGAGGGATCCGACATGACTTGGGTGCCTCTTGAATGGCTCATGGTATTTCAGGCATGGAAGAATCACTAAAAAGTGGTGAATAAGTGTCTAGCCCATGTGGATCCTTTGCAAAGAGTATGCACTGCTCCCATGGGCAGTGCACCAGGTACAACACCTTTAGATATCGTGGAGTGTGATTGCACATTGGAAATTTACCTCCTTGCATTGGATACGCCCCTAGAGGAGGGGAGCGATGAAGATACTGTTACAACTATATATATCATCTCTCACTTGACTTGGGTCTCACATATATATACTAACTCTACATCAATATGAATCATTCTTTGGGAGCATGTCTTGTGTATCTCTCTCGTAATCTATTTTTCTCTCAACATGGTATCAGTTCTTTGTGAGTCTACTAATTCTGATGATCATAAACCTCCTTTACCTCCAAAGAAGATTGATGAAAATTTGGAGATATATGTCGATCTTCCTATTGAGATAGAGCATGGATTCTATTCTATTGAATATGATGTCTTTGATGATGCTATGTCTGTCCAAGAGGATCCAATATCGTATATGGAAGCTATTAATTCGTCTCAAAGGGATCAATGGAAAGAAGCTATGCAAGCTGAGTACGATGCTTTAATCTCCAAAGGTACATGGATTCTTACTAAACTCCCTCCAAATCGTGTTCCTATCAAATGTAAATGGGTTTATAAAAATAAGACCAAAGCTGATGGCACGTTTGATAAGTTCAAAGCATGACTTGTTGCAAAAGGTTACTCGCAGATTGCAAGAGTAGATTATCAAGAAACATTTTCTCCCGTTGTGCGCTCCACAACTGTTCGTATGCTTTTGGCTTTTGCAACACTATTTGATCTAGAAATTCACCAAATGGATGTTAAAACGGATTTTCTCAATGGAGATCTTGAAAAAGAAATCTGTATGAAGCAACCTGAAGGTTTTATGATTGCAGGAAAGGAGCATCTTGTATGCCAGCTTCATCGTGCATTATATGGATTGAAGCAAGCCTCTCGTGCTTGGTATATTAAGATTGATCGTTTCCTCGCATCTAAAGGTTTTGTTGCATGTTTTGCTGACCCAAATCTTTACATCAAAACGGAGGTTAAATGTTTTATTATTCTTGCTCTATATGTTGATGATACTATTCTTGTGTCAAATAATATTGCTTTCTTGGATGCTATGAAGAAGCTTTTATCGACTGCATTTGAAATGGTGGATCTTGGTGAGATACATTCTTGTTTGGGTATTCAAGTTCAATGACACTGACAACAAGGCATTCTTCTTCTTCGCCAGACAAAGTTTATTAATGATATTGTTAAGAGGTTTGAGTTGAAAAATGCACACTCTACCAACACTCCCATTCTTTCGAGCTCTACCAAGGGTACATCTACAACATGCAATGAAGAATCGGCCATTCATCAACCTTTTGCTAATCTTGTTGGTTGTCTTCAATTTATTGGTTTAAACACAAGACCAGATATTTTATTTGCAGCTAACTTTTTGGGACAATATCTTTCTTCCCCTTCCACTATTCATTGGAGTGTTGCAAAACGTATTCTTTAGTACCTCAAGGGTACTAAGGAGTTTGGTCTTATTTATCTTCGTCAAGAGGATTCTTCTTTATCTTCTTCAACTTCTCTTGACCTTATTGGATATACAGATGCTGATTGGACAAGTTCACATTTATCCATGCTATCTACAAGTGGAAATTGTTTCTTTGTAAATAGATATTTGGTTTCTTGGTCTAGCAAGAAACAACGATGTGTTGCGGTTTCTACAACTGAGGCCGAATATGTTGCTGCATCATTAGCAGCTCGTGAGCTAGTTTGGCTTCGACAACTACTTGCAGATTTGGGACATCCTTCATCACCTAGTACACCTCTTTGATGCGACAACCAAAGTGCTATTAGTCTTACCAAAGACTATATACAACATAGTAAATCAAATCATATTGCTATTCATTATCATTATGTTCGACATGAAGTCAAGAAAGGTTCCATTATGGTGGAGCATTGTCCGAGTGATCAAATGGTTGCAGACAACTTCACAAAAGCTCTTAGTGAAGCTCGCTTTAGTTCATTAAGACATGCACTTGGTATTGTTCCAAGTTCTTGTCTCATTGATTGAGGCATGTATCATTGTATTCAAGAAAACTTTATAGTAAATCATTTTTGTATCGTAGGTATGTGTAGGGGCTTGGGTTTTTCCCTTGTTCTCCCCAAGGGTTTTTCACTCGCAGCCAGAGACCTTTGTTTGAGTGGGGATGTTACAACTATATATATCATCTCTCACTTGACTTGGGTCTCACCTATATATACTAACTCTACATCAATATGAATCATTCTTTGGGAGCATGTCTTATGTATCTCTCTCGTACTCTCTCTCACTCTCAATAGATACAAGTCTAGAGGCTATTGCTATCACATACACGAGAGAAGAACCAATTGAAAAGCTCATAAATGTTAAATAGGAACATAGGGTATGCTCAATAGTTTATACAATTTTAAAATATTAACCTCTAATATGCACCATGTAATGTGTGATAGAGCTTTTTCCCTACGCTTCCACCATGTTTTCCTAGAAGCTATGCACAACATCGATAAATTATTGCTTATCTTCATTGTCAAACACCATCTTGCAAAGTAAGGGAGCCAATTTGTTAAGACTTGTCCAAACCTTATCTTTGGCCAACCTTGTTTTTCCTCCATTAGTTTGATCAAGAACTCCAAAATGTAAATTTTTCCACCTATCGTAGTCCTGTGGCCTACAAACCATGGCATTCCCTTCCTCATTGATGGGTGTTGAGAGAAAGTTCCTAGCATTTTCTCCTCCAAAGCAAGGCTTTTTTGGCAAGTTATCAGATTTTCTTGATCTCTTCTCATCTTTTTCAATCGTCACTTGATGCTTATGGTGCCCAATTTTTGATAGCACTCCCTCCACATTCCTACACGTTGCAATGGCTTCTTTTTCTGGTTGCATCCTATAAGCAAAGCAAATGTATTCATATACAAGTTTCTCCATGATTATAACAAAAGCATGCAATAAACAAATGTGAATATGATCCAATGGAATATTGAAGATGGCCTTCCAAGTGGGATCTTCTCTATTGTGCATCGGTGCAGCACTTGTCACCCTTTGCCAATTCTTCTTTCCGTCCTTTGCTTCCATCCTCTCTATCATGAAATATAGGCATGGATTATTTGTATTTGCACCATTAGAGATTCCACACATGCATTTTAAAGTTTTCAAGTCTCCTGCAAGATGCCATTCAACCAAGTATTGATCATACCCTTCAGTCAAGAGCATCTCACCATGTTCTTGATGATCGATGATGCTTGGAATGCTTGTGTGCATAAAAAATAGCTGCAATAGCTCAAATATTTCCTTAGAAACCTCAAATGAAATGAGCCACCACACATGGCACTCAGATTGAACACTAAAGTTCCCTGGGTTGTTCTCATCAAGTTGTATAGCTCTATTCATCATAGTTACACTAACTCTTTCAAGGTTTACTTCTTTGACGACCTTACTTTCATCCAATTTTATAACAAACTGCAATTTACCATTACATTACTCAATAGATATAGTGTAGTACATTACCATTGCCAACTGCACCTTGTACAAATCTAAATAGTAATTCCTGAGTTTGGTGAACTTCACCTCATGTGCAACTTTGGTCCCAACCTTTAGTGTTTCCACGCATTGAACATGCATGGGATCTCCTATCAGTTCCAAAACCTTTGTATTAAGTTGCCGTTGGGCCTCTATTAACCTTGAAGGTTGAGGAAGATGCACATTCTATTTCTCTTTAGCACACAAGCAAACCCTCCTTCACACCTTTGAATATCTTTGAGTAAGTCGTTGTGCTAATACCGGCCCTGTCACAAATAGATTGTGCATCCATAGCTGAAAACTCATTTGACACATATTTTAATGTGTACTAAATCACCTTTTCCTTAATAGCCTTAAACTTAGGATTGATTAAAGTGTTTTCCAATGTACTTGCCTTCAGCAATCTACTATTACACGATCCAACCTCACCCTCACCTAGGTTCTCTTTATGAGCTACCTTACATGCTTTGATACGTTGCTTCCACTGGCCGCTATTCACAATTAACTCATTGATTGGCCTCTTCTTTTGTTTACGCTCCTATGTTAGCTTGATGTTGATCTGTCTCAAGTCATCCAATTGTGCCTTTGCCTCTTCATTTGAGATATCAATGTTATGGATAATGTCATGTATTGAAGTAATTTGATTTTTTTGTTGAATTATAGTGTCATTTAATTGTACCACTTGTCTTATGAGCTGTTGTATATGAAGTTCATGTGCAACAATCACATCATGATAATTTTTTATGGTTGCTTGGCAAATTGTAAATACTTTGAATGGCTAATCATTGAGCCACCTAGTGTAGCCAAGCAACCCATTTCCATCCTTGCACATATACTTCAGCAAATTTGTGATTCTTGAGAAAGTTGGATGTCTATTGTTTAAGGAGTTAGTTGGGTAGATTCCCCTATCAACCCACAAGTCCATATGTTTCAATCCCATTCGCCTGTAACTCTGCAAAACCTAAGGGTTCACATCGGTACGCTAGGTTCTTTTGAATAATGGGGCATAATCAATCTCTACCTCAATATGCAACTCCTTCTTTCTTGTATTCATTTTACTATTAATAGAAATGGGGAGCCTACTTGGTTGTCACATGAGGTAGAGTGGAGATGTACAGAGAGGCACACAAAGGTTCCAAGGAAAAGGAGGGTGTAAGTAATTCACTTTGTTAATGAAGGCTACATAAACATAGAGAAGAGGTCACAATAGAGCCATGAGAGAGTATAGATATGGGAAAAAATAGCTTAGAGGGTAGGGATGTCCAAGACTTTTTGTATTTTAGACATTTCTATTTTATCTCCGAAAACATTTCCAAAAAACACAAAATTTGACCAATTGGTTTGTCTTTTGACCAAAAGCTAGAATATAAATAATACCCAAAATATCTTTAAATAAACTTTTGAAATTTCATTTTCTTTGTTCTCGATTAAAAAATTAATTGCCTCATATCTACTAATAATTTCACATTGAAAAGAAAGCACCACACTCTCGTAACCAACTCCCTTTTTAATATAAAATTTGATTGAAAAATACTTCTTGAATGAGGAGAGAGAGAAGGAAACTGAGTATATCTTTGTAGATAATATAAAAAAGAAAAAATGAGATTGCAAAAGTGGAGAAAGAAGAGGATTATTTTACTATTCTTCTCTCCTCTTTTCATTGTTTTAAGGAGGAGAGAGGGGGGGACTAAAAAGCCCATTTGTGAGTTTATTTTTTTCCTAATGATTGCAAGTATCATAGGTGTCTTCTCTTGTGATTGAGATGAGTTGAAGATTGATATAAACTAAAGAGCTATCCCCTATAGGATATTTACATGATTTCATGAAATTATATTTTAACATGAATTGAGGAAAGCTTGCAAAAGAGAGAGAGGGAGCAATAGGGAGATAAAGAGGTAGAGAGGAGGTATACTAAATAAACCTATCTACTTATCTTTATTGGTTTTGACTATAGTTGACACTATGAGCCATACTCAAGTGAATGAATTATAAATGAGGCTTATGGGGGAGCCTTGGAGGGCCACCACACCCCCCATACATTGTGAAAGCTATGGCTTGTGTGGGAGATTCATACCCCTATTACTCATAATACCCATGGCGTCTTTTCTATAGCCCACAAAGGGGGCTTTTGTAGGTTCTCCTCTTGAGATACTTACTATTAAGTATGGTTTTGATAGAGAAAAGCCATATGGTAACCTTATCTTAAGCCCTACAAGGAGAGAAATGAGCAGATAAGGGAGGGGACAAAGGGATGAGAGAATAGGAGAAAAAATAAAAAAGAGAAAGTGATGAGCTTCTCTTCTTTTGTGGAGGAGAAAAGAGTGAGAAAAGACAATGACTTTTATCTCTTGAGAATGCATGCTAAAAAATGAGAGAAATGAAAGAAACTAAGATCTTATAACACTTCATCCGTGGAAAAATGAAGGCAAGGAGTGTAGCACTAAAATGACATGGATGTGAACAAGTAATTAGGGATGCATGTGTGAAGCTACTTACTAGATACAACTTGGATTCTCAAGTTTTTAATCATTTAATCATTGCAATGTTTGATGTAGGATAGAGATTCTTGGCCTTGGATATAATTAGGAAAGTGATTTTGGATGTTATGGTTGCATATGACATCTTTAGCTGATTGACATGTCCATCCTTCCATTAATAGAATTTTCAATACAGTGAATTGCTTTTCTCATAGTCTGACCCAAGCAAACTACTTTACGTAGAAACGCAAGGTCCAAAGCAGATTCACGCTGCACTTGGTTCAAGGAGAATGGGAAACGAGAGGGATGCAAAGCTCAACCTCTCTAGCATGAGGCATAGTCCCATTCCATTCCCCTAAAATAGCATAAATCGGGTTAAGACATAACTCTAGGTCAATGCTTTTGTGTTGTGTCCTTAGACGATCATCCTGCTGTTCTTCGTGATTTGAGAAAAGTTCCCGTCCAACCAGGACCACCCATCTGTAGGACGGACCCATGGCCCATCCTCTGCACTTTTCTTGGGTTGTTTTAGTTATGTAATTATCTAACACATTAGTTGGACATGTAACAACCAGCTTCTTTAATTAACCCGTTAAGCACTGGTTCCTTCACGTAATCTTATCACTCGACATAGAAAAATAATATCAGAAAAGTTCTTTATTAATAGGTTATCATGTTTATCTTTGAAATACAAGGAGTTCTGCCCATAGGCTTATCCACAATCCGCCCGAAGGCTATCCAGCAATCCACAGGGATCACTATTCCAAGTTTCCGCCCGTAGACTAGTATGCGGGCCTCAAGATCCAATCCCGAGTCACGTCAGAATCTTGTGCAGGACCCGGAAGGCGAGGGATTTATGGCCAGAGCCCCCCCTAGCACCCAAGCGTCCTCTTGCTCCAAGTAGCGCTCAATGGAGAGACCTTTCATGGTGGGTTCGGTCCACGTTCCCGACGCCGTCAACAATCCCCTTGGTTAGGGTCAGGCAGGCACTCGGGGGTAACTGAAGCCGCCTCTCCCTTCAGGCCTTCAACCTAAAGTATAGATATTTATTTATTTTGTAATTCATTGGTCAAACAAGTCAAATAGTGCTCTAAAATCTCTATCAAGCACAAACATTTTCATTGATCAATTTTGTTGTTGGCAAACTGCTAAGGAAGGAATCCTTCCTTTCGAATGCATCCAACATTCGATCCGGGGTGTCTTGCAACTTGGCAAGATCCCTTATATTCTAGGTTAGGGCGTACCCTATTAACTCAACTTGGTCAAACCTTAAAGTTCATTGGATACTTCTGTTTCTGGTTTTTAATCTCCAATTAATCTTCCTTACTTAGAAGGATATCAAAGTATACATCCTCTTGCAAGATAACTTGCGTAAGGATCCGCCATCCTTGTTGCGAGAATTTGGCCTTTCTTATTGTGATTCAATCACAAGACCATATGACTCCGTACTTGCTGTGCAAGTCCCGCATCGTACTATGCGATAATGGAGTTACAAAACAATCCGTTTCAGTTTCTTTAAGCGGACGTTGTTAGACCTAGGGTTTCCTAGCTTTATTTTTTTGTAAGAAACTCAGGGACAAACCCTAGTTCCTTTTATGTTTACAATTCACTGACCCTGCAATCAGGGAATGTGGGCAATTACTTAAGGTATAAACGTTTCTTGGATTTTGACTCATTCCCAATGAATATTTTGCATCATAGGTATTTCTAAGACTATATTAATTTGGTTAACTTTAGAAGGTAATATCGAGATTACCTTCGCATGATTTGTTATCTATGTGTCAATTGATTTTTCAATGCTAAACTTTATTGATTTGAGGTTAGGTTAATTCAACTAATCTTCCCTTTTCTTTGCAAACAAAACTCATGCTAAATAAGCATCCTTACCCTTGCTAAGTTATGCAGTTAGCAATGATAACTTCCTAGAGTTTAAGCATCATAAGAATCCTTTCATGATTTGCGCTTTCCATGATGATTCGTTGTAAAAAGAATAGGGGTTAATAGTGCAAGATGCAGTTTTATACTTTTAGGCTTAACCGAAGTATACTACTTTAATGGGTAAATAAGCTTGCTCATAATTCATTTCAATGCATAAAGCTATTTGAAAAAAATACGTTTATACTTTATTTATTTTGCATGTTCCATTAGATGTATTTCGTCGTGAATGACTAGGACAAGATATATCCTATTTCTAACAACTAACCTTGCATGATTAAATTACAATGATATAAAATAAAAATTAAGAAGGAAAAACCTGGGTTTGGGGTGAGATATCCACATGGATTCCGGGAGATGACCCTCCCGCGGCTATGCCTTGGACTTTCTTAGGAGGCATCGTAATTGTAGTCATTTGGACGTGGAATCAACGTTTACAACTCTTCTTTGGAATTCCACTGGCGCTCCCTTGCATCGTCTGTCAAAAGTAATTTTTTTGGAAGGCTCCCTCCTTGAAATTGGGAAATTCGGAAGGGTGTTTCAGAATCTTTTACGACTAAGACCTATTGAAGCCATGGGGAAGGCTTAATGGCCTTATAATGACTCGTTCAATGAGGCATGAAAAAGGGAGGGAAAAAGCACAAGGTGCGGAAGAGAACTCCAAGGAAATATAGTAACCATAAAGTTTATAAGTAAGGTCGAAGGTCCTTCGGTCAAATTGGAGGGAAGGGTTTCAATACGCCACAAGGGAAGGGCTAGGGAAGGTTTTAACACGGAGGAAAGAGGGGTGGTTTCAAGGAAAAGGGGGTTTAAAGGATTAGCACGGGGGGTGTGGCTCCAAGGAAAAGGGGGCTTGAGGGTTTATAAAATACGAAAAGGGGGCTCAAGGAAAGAGCTAAGTGACTTTTAAAAGCACGGGGAAAAAAGTAATAATAGGACTTCTAAGCCCACTCTTTATAGGGGAAAAAAGAGGCTTATGATCCTTTATACACGAGGGGGGGTGAGGTTCCAAAAACATAATAAGGGGGCCTTTGGGATTTTTAGGACATGGGGGTAATAATTAGGCTTTTGAAAGATATAATAAGGGGGGTGAAAGGCCCTTAAGAGGATAAAACGGGGGGGGGGGGGGTTAATAAGGCCTTTAAGACCTTAGATCTTTGGGAGGAATAGGGAGAATTTGGTGAGGCACAAGAAGGGGGGGGGGGTGAAAGGGCTTAAGGGGTTTTGAAACCCAGGGGGGGGAGAATAGGGAGAATTTTTAGGACACACGGGGGGGAGGGGGTGAAAAGGGGCTTAAGGGCCCCTTGGAAGCTTCCACGCCACTTGGAAGAAGAGCCCAATGGCGAGCAAGCATGACGAGGAGATGCGAGGATCTTCTGCATAGGAGGGACCCCGAGTGCAGGTGGTGCTTCCCAGCGGCGAGAAGCGACGTTAGGTCTTCTAGGTGCGTCCTATTTTAGCCGTCATCCTCTATCTCATGGCAACAGTACAAGGAATCGGCAGCCCTCTCATTTTCCCCCTCTCCACGGCAGCAACCCCTCTCTTAAATAGGGGAGGGATGGGAATCATCCCTCTCCTTATGTGTCATTCTGCATGGCGGTGGAAGGCGCCGAGCTCCACCAAGGAGCTTAGTCCTTCATTCTATTTCCCTCCCCTTACAACACGACAATAGGTTTTGGGGAGGGAAAATAAAAAAATTTGCATTATCGTAAGCATTTCTCAGAATTATCCATTTGAAAGGGGTTAGTTCATGAGAAGTGAAATGCAGAACTTTACATTCTCTCCCCCTTAGAGGAATCAAGATGTCCTCATCTCGAGATAAATTGGGGATATTGATGGTTGAGAGTGCCTTCATTTATCCAAGTGGTATCCTCTTGGGGATAATCTTTCCATTGAACGAGGCATTGTCTCAAGTTTCTGGATCTTAATAGTCTCTCCCTAACATCTAAGATCCTATCAGGCCTTAGTTCAAGGACTCCTTGACTAGTCATTACAATTTGTTGATCGTCAAGGACATGGTTAGGATTAGGTACATACTTTTTCAATAGGCTAATGTGGAATACATTATGAACTTTTAGGTTTTCAGGGAGTTGCAGTTTATAAGAATTAGGTCCTAGGCATTTGAGGATATTGTATGGCCCACAATACCTTGGACTTAGCTTCTTGCAATCTCCTAAGGATAGGGAACTCTTTTTAGGGCGTACGTGAATGAAGACCATGTCTTCTTCTTCGAAGACCCTTTCTTGACGCTTCAAATCCGCGTATGCCTTCTGTCTATCCTTGGCCGCTTGTATGTCCTGTCTTATTGACTTTATTTGGTCATCCATGCCTTCCAACATGTGTCTTGAAGCTTCAACCCTTACGGTTGGATCAGAAAAGTTTAGGGAACTTCTGCAATCATGACCATATAATGCTTGAAAAGGGGTCATCTGAATGCTTTGCTGGTAAGAAGCATTGTAGGTAAATTCAACCAAAGGTAAGTATTGAGTCCACCTCTTCGGCTCACGACAATAGTATGCCCTAAGTATATATGTGATGACTTGATTTATTCGCTCTATTTGGCCATCCGTTTGGGGATGGTAAGCGGTGCTAAAACAGAGTTGAGTCCCAATATCTTCAAAGATAGCTCTCCAGAAGTGTGATGTGAAGAGAGAATCACGATCACTAATGATTCTTCTAGGTAAACCATGTAGCTTGAATATCTCCTTGATAAACAATCTTGCAATATTTGAGGCTTTATAGTTTTCCTTTACTGGAATAAGGTGTGCAACCTTAGTAAGCATTTCAACCACAACCATGATGGAGTTGTATCCTCCCTGGACTTGGGGTAGGCCTACAATAGAATCCATACTGATGAATTTCCATTTCATTTGGGGAATGTCAAGTGGTTACAGTTTCCCTGGCATCATGACATGTTTGGCTTTGATACGTTGGCAAGACAAACCCTCGGTGACATATTTGAGAACGTCACCTTTGAGCCTCTCCCAATGGTAGCTCTTCCTAACTGCATTAAGAGTCTTAGCATAGCCACGAAAGTCCTGCGAAAGGAGAATCATGAGCTTCCCACAATATCTTCTACTTAAGTGACTAGCTTGCTGGTATACACAGCCTTGTTCTATAGTAGACAAGTCCACTATTAATGGAAAATTCCTGATACTTAGCCTGCAACTTTTGGTTCTGATCCTTGATAGAGATATCTTTTAGCATTGTTTGGTAGGCCGAATCAAGGCATGCTTCCTCTCTAGCTAACTCAAGTATAGGGTTGTTTGCCATAGATACTTTTGTAGCTAGAGATCTGGTTGTTGATGGATTCTACAAATTTACGGAATTGAGGAATGCCTTGTGACTAAGTGCATTGGCGACTACATTCTCTTTCCCTGGTCGGTACTTGATTTCAAAGTCATATTCTTCCAACACTTCAATCCACCGACGTTGCCTCATGTTGAGCTCGTTCTGGGTAAAGATCCATTTGAGACTTTTATGGTCAGTTATTACTAGAGTAAACTTGTTACCCAACAGGTAGTGTCTCCAAAGCTTTAGAGCATGGATGACAGCTAGCAATTCCAGATCATGCATAGCATAATTCCTTTCACGACTCTTCAATTTCCTTGAAGAGTATGCTACTGGATGACCTTCCTGTATAAGTACACACCCCAAGGCAAGAATGCTAGCATCAGTTACTACCTCGAACTCTTTATTGAGGTCTGGAAGTTTTAGAATAGGTGCTGACACCAAACTTTGCTTCAATCTGTCGAAGCTATTTTGTCCGGGAGTTGACCATGCAATGGAAGTTTGCTTCTTCAGTAAGTCCGTCAGAGGTGCTGCAATTAAGGCATAGTTTTTTATGAAGACCCTATACCATCCTGCCAATCCAAGAAAGCTACGTATCTCTCTGATGGATATTGGTATTGGCCACTCAAGCACATCTCTGACCTTGGCTGGGTCCACTGATATTCCTTCTACTGATACTATGAATCCCAGATATTCAATCTGACGCTTGAAGAATGCACACTTCTTCATTTTAGCATACAGCTTATGTGACCTCATTGTCTCAAGGACAATCCGAAGTTGAGGTTCATGATCTTCTTCTTGTTTAGAATAGACCAAAGTGTCATCGAAGAAGACAAGCACGAAATCATCAAGATATGGCCTAAAGATATCCTGTATTAACCTATTGAAGGTGGCAGGTGCATTCGTATGCCCGAATGACATAACTAGGAATTCAAAGTGCCCATATCTTGTATTGAAGGCTGTTTTTGGGATATCTTCTTTCTTGATCCTTATCTGATAGTAACCTAACCTGAGATCAATCTTGGAGAAGATCTTTGCACCCTGAAGACGATCAAGAAGCTCATCTATTCTAGGAATAGGATGCTTGTTCTTGACCATTGATTGATTCAATCCTCGGTAATCAATACATAGTCGGAGTGTCCCATCTTTCTTTTTCTGGAATAGTACTGGAGCTCCCCATGGTGAATTGCTAGGCCGGATGTAGCCCTGATCTAACATTTGCTTGAGTTGTTCCTTCAGCTCAATTGCTGCTAGTATAGACATTCTATAAGGTCTCTTTGCAATTGGCGCAGCTCCAGGTACTAACCTAATCTCATGATCCACTTCTCTTTGAGGCGGAAGTTCAGTCAACTCTTCAGGGAATACGTCCGCGTATTCCTTTAGCCAAGAAGGTCCTTCATGAGACTCTTGCTTCTGATCTAATTTATTGAGTTTGATCAAGTAAACAAGTAATTATCCTTTTCTGACTCCTTTTATGATCCGAGATACTTTGGCCAATTGGTTTCTCGGCACTCCAGCCTCACCTTGAGTTGTGACTAATTCCCTTTCAGAGTTTCGAAAGGAAACTTGACCCTTTTCATAATGAATGTGGGCGTCGTTAGGCTTAAGCCAATCCATTCTGAGTAGACACTCATGGATACCTAAATTCATGACTCTGAATCTGACCGAAGTCTTCTTTCCTCCCAGAAAGAATTCCACCTTAGTAGTTTGCCTGGTACAAGTAACCTCTTGACCATTTGCCAATTCCAAAAGTAGGGTAGATGCTTCTACTCTGGCTAATCCTAATCTTTTTGCACATGCTGGTGAGATAAAGGAATGTGTACTGCCACAATCAATCAAGGTCTTGAGACCTTTACCTTCATAGTCTGACGGTGTCTGAATCACCAAGAACTGGCGATTCAGCCCTTTCTTGTGTAAAGCGGCATGGACTGTCGCTCTTTCGAATTCTGCTTTCATGGTCGGATCTTTTTCTTCTTCTTCTTCTCACATTTGCCTATTGGCAATGCAAGCGGTTCTTCCTCTTCCTCGGGTAGTGGCTCCTTGACCACGGCCTGTTCCTTGGAAAGGCGCTTGGCGATGTCCTCCACCAAGCTTGGGACATTGCCTCTTGACGTGACGGAGTTCGTTGCAGTGGAAACAATGGAGATTTTGGCCATTACTTTGAGTAGGAACAAAGTTGTTGACATTATTTGTCCTTGCTTTCTTTCTTTGTCCCTGATTATGACCTTGAACTATCTTCATTTTGTTGAGAAATAGACAAATGATGTATGCTCCAAGAGGAGCTGTCCTAAATTCCATATGCACAGTGAGGAGAGTGGAACAACTCAAAGACTATAAAGCATTGTACTTGACTATGAAATGAAGACAGTATCATGATTCTTGGTACTTTCAGTTAAGTGTCTTGTCATTGTCAATTCTACACAAGATTGTGTTTATGAGTCCAAGATAATCTATCTTGGAACCTAATTCACTTGTGTAATAGTTGGTCTCTACTTGTCCATGTCATTATGAACTTGGTCTTCATCTTTGATCCACCATAGCTTGTGTCATGTCCTAGATCCGCATCATTTAGCATGGTATCAGAGCCCAGTTGGGCATGGCAAAGCTCATACTCTGAACCTCTAGTCTGCCTTCACCTCTAGTAATCTCTAACCAGTCCACATTCAGCTCATATCTCCAGTTTCAACTTCAAATCTCAGTTGGACCTTGTGGCAGCCATAGCCAGACTGCACCTACCCACCTTGGAGCTCTTGGATCTCTCTCTACGGGCCATATCTTCAAGTGATTCCTTCTGGAGGTATCTTCCCTTGCTCAAGACGCTTCATCCTAGCACCTCAATTGATGACATTACTGCTTCCCAGCTCCAGCATTACAAAAATCGAAACACGTTGTCCAGTCTGCGCCTGTCCACAGTCGTACTGCTGACGCCAATCGTACAGTTCGCAATCGACCCTGTGAGTATAGGGCTTTTGAAGCTCACTATGCAAGCCTAAAACTCTAGAGGAAGCAATATCCAGAAATTTGAAAAGCTTGGTGACCTTGTTTTTTTTCTCATTACCATCATCAACAGTGATTTTGATCACTGAGGAATACTCTCTAAAGCTCATTACTAGTCTAGAAGTGTCCAAGGAAGCTCAGAAGCCACCCACGAAGTTCCTGAGAGGAAGCAGATCAAGTACCGACTAGTATCCATTAACACTCAACTAGTGTCAATTTGACACTGATTCTCTTGTGTCTCTTGACACATTAAAATACAATTTTTTGCTCGTTAATTGAAGATTAGCAACATGGCAGAGCTTGAGCAAATAGCAAAGTTCAATGGAGAAGGCTTCCATGCCTTGAAGGAAAAGACCATGTATCACCTAATGCGGAAAGACTTGTGGGACCTGTTTGAAGATGATGCAGATAACAAGAAGGAAGATGATGAAGACGGGTTCGTTGAAGAAGAATAGTTAAAATCCAAAGAATGGAAGAAGATGAATAATAAGGCACGAGGCATCATTGCCTGGGGACTAAGTGATGACGTGTTACATCATATATCTGGCATTAGAAATGCTAGAACCGCCTGGGAGGAACTTGATAGAATGTTTGGTACTCAAGCAAAGAACTCAAAGATAAAACTTCTCATGCAGTTTTATAAACTGGATATCAAAGACAGTGCTTCTATGACCATACATATTAATAAGTTTAAGAGTTTAAAAACTCAGTTTGCATCTCTTAAAAAGAATATTGATGAAGATGAAGCAATAGCCGTACTGCTTGCAAGTGTAAACAAGGATCCATATGAGAACCTTGTGTCCACTCTAAGTAATGTTCCGAGTCTCTCACTCAAGGATATTGAGCACTCACTACTTGATGAAGAAAGCAAGTTTAAAAGCAAAGATGTAAAAGAAACTAGCCCAAGGGAAAACCTCTTATACACTAGAGGAGCTACTGGACCCAAAGGAAGAGGTCGAGGATTCATCAACAACAATAACAAGGATCGGATTACATGTCACTATTGTGGTAAGACTGGCCATGTAGCCAGTGAATGTTTCCACAAGAAGAGAGCCCAACAATTGCAAAGTGATCATCACCATAACCGATACATGGAAGAAAGAGAAGAAGAAGAATATGCTTCCACTACCATAAACAACTCTGACAGATTGTTTTGAAGAACTTTCATTGTATCTTTCATATGTTTTTCCCATAGTGGATCTTTCTTTTCCTTAGTGAATTTGATTGTACAACCCTTGCCAAGATGTAAAGTCTCAAGCTTTAACTTGACTAGGTTGCCTATGAGCTAGTCTTCCGGGCCATGTTATCATGAAGGGGGGGCAAAAGCTAGCAAGTGTAGGGACTCATCATTTGAGGGGGGTGTTGAGAAATAGACAAATGATGTATGCTCCAAGAGGAGCTGTCCTGAATCCCATATGCACAGTGAGGAGAGTGGAACAACTCAAAGCCTATAAAGCATTGTACTTGACTATGAAATGAAGACAATATCATGATGCTTGGTACTTTCAGTTAAGTGTCTTGTCATTGTCAATTCTACACAAGATTGTGTTTATGATTCCAAGCTAATCTAACTTGGAACCTAATTCACTTGTGTAATAGTTGGTCTCTACTTGTCCATGTCATTATGAACTTGGTCTTCATCTTTGATTCACCATAGCTTGTGTCATGTCCTAGATCCGCATCATTTAACATATTTGAGGTTTGAATGCTCCTCTGTTCGGGTCATTATAAGACCAAGCTTTGTTACCCCTTGGTCTAGACTGCACCTCCTGAATTATAGGCGCCGCTGGAATAAGTGCATCCTAAAGATCTGATGGATGCATAGATTCGAGATGGGTATTTACTGGTGGATTTAAACCCGCACAAAATTTGGACGCTGTGTCATGTCCATCTGTGGCGCATACTTTAAAAGTGAGACGAATTTAGAGTAGTATGCATCAAGAGTGAGTCCCGACTGTTTTAGCTCGTAGAACTCATTCATCTTCTGAGTGCGATATGTAAGTGGCAAGTATCTTCCCTGCACGGCTTTCTTCAGCTTCTCCCAGGTAACGGATCCCTCTGCGATCCCTTGATCCCTGCACCATTGCTTCCACAAAAGTCTGGCTTCGCCGGTGAGCTTTAGCTTGGTGAGCATAGCCTGATTGACGGGTGCATTACCGGCTGCTTTGAAGTAATCCTCCATGGATTCAATCCAAATTTCAGCATCAGCTTGGATGAATCTGCCTCTCCCGTCAAGCTCGGGTGGCTTAATCTGCTTGAGAAGGAACTTCTTCTCTTGGATTACAGTAGTACTTGATGTAGGAGGCGAATTAGGAGCCTGTACATGGGTTTGTGTCTGAATAAATGTTTTTTTTAAAAAAATATTATTATACGATAATCATCGTTAATTTATATTACATATTCAATTCCGCTATCATGTAACCAATGTAGCTACTTAACTTTTTATCAACTCTTATGCACAATCAGACATAAAAAAGAAGTCTTTATTTGTATTTATATGGGCATAGCCCTTTCGAATACAACGTTTCATGCGATGATAAGCCAACTGTTACATTTAGTTTGGGGAGAACAACGTTGTATTACATTTATTTACATGGACTGTATAATAGTAAGGTTTCGGGTCATGGATCTTCAGGAATTGATAAGTCATTGGAAGTTTAGGATATCCTTTCCGTTGGAATCCATACTTCTCATGGCGGCCCAACACTTTAATCCTGTTGGCGGGGATTACATGGGTTACTTCCTCATATACATATGAGTTCATCTCAACCCTCCGACCTTGAATATGTAAAGTTGAGTTTACATGTGCTTCCACAAAAATGAACAACTTCACGACTGTCAGGTCTTCCAACCACTTGATACTCTTTAGGTTGGTCTGTAGATAAGCAAATCGGTGGGCGGCTATATAGTAGATTCTTGAAGCACCCGTCCATCTTCATTCGATGTACAAAGGTGATGGATTATAGATCTGCTCCAGGATGTTCATCATCCCAATCCTTTGTCTATAAAGCGGAGAATGCATTGCAGTCATAAACATGACTCGAAATACCAAGAACTTGTTCCACGCTTCGTAATTCTGCAAGACAGCATTGAAGGTAAGGAAATGTTTGGATAGCAACAATTTCTTTACTTCATTTCATTGAGATTTCATAAAAACAATTCCGTTGTTGGTCGGCTCTAATACCAACTGTAACGTGTCCACTAGTATCATCCAGGACACGTCTTAGCAATCCATCGGAAAGGAAGTCTAGAAAGCTCCGCCCGACACTCCCATGGAATGTTATGGGATTTGCGATCTAGGGTTTTCTGCGTCTACCATGTAGCGGAAGTATTCCGGCCGTTCCCACTTAGGATCGACGTGAATTAGGGTTTTCCTGATTGGTCATTTCCTATCAGCAACTAGTGTCGGACCCAAGCAAACTACTTTACACAGAAACGCCAGGTCCGAAGTGGATTCACGCTACACTTGGTTCAAGGAGAATGAGAAACGAGAGGGATGCAAAGCTCAACCTCTCTACCACGAGGCATAGTCCCATTCCATTCCCCTAAAATAGTGTAAATCTGATGCCAGGAGGCATATTTCACGGTGGATTCCGTGCCACGGTGGATTCTGTGAGGTTTTATGGTGGATTCCGTAAACTTTGATGACCGGAGCTCATACACAAAGTGGATTCTTTGTGCGAGAAGTTGATGGGGACGCCTGTCCTTTTCGGGCGTTTCATTAATTTAGTGTGTACATGGGTGATTCCATAGTGGGTGATTCCGCAAAATGCATATTAAATTAATAAACGTTTATGAGTTTAGAGTGCACACTCGTAATAAATTAAGGTTAGGATTTATTTCTAACCAGTTGATTTATTTATGTAGCTGAAGACTGCTAGGTATTCACTTTTGTCGGTTTAATTGTATTATTTTACTAACGATTGTGAATGCTTCAGTTGATGTGTAGAGATAGCAGCAGTGGTGGAGGAAAGCATTGGAGGATAGCGAGTATTCGATCTATGGATTATATTCCGATAGGCGCCACGCCTATATTTTGTCATGCCTATTTATTGAGGCATCGATTATTTATTATTATTTTGTATGTGCATGGGCGCACGGTTATGTTATTTCTATTTGGACATTGTATTGGGCGTGCCAGAATCTACGGGCACCGTCCATTAGCTTTATTCCTATTTTTGTAAAAGCAAACTCAAAAGCTAAAAGCTTGATATATTTTTGTAAGTTGGGCTATTATTGAGCATGAAGATGAAATATACATAAAATACATGCTTTGTGAAGCGCTCACACAAGGCATGGGGGGAGATTGCACCCAATTGGTCTCTTACTCTTGTCATTCATGCTTTTTACCTTATAACTTGTGCAAAAAGTAGAGTTCATTGTTCTTGGGGACCTTCCGGCATTCATTATGCGAGCATACAGCGTCTGATCTGTGCACCAGTGGTATTAGAGCGGAGCTGAGATCAAGAGCTTCCAATCGCTACCCATGTCGTGCGAAGGCGGAGCTCCTGAAACGATCGGGCTCTACGGTCAATCTTGTCGCGAACCGTCAATATAGGCAGACTTCTGGCAATCAACAACCCCTGTTTCTGTTATTAGATCGCGAAGGACCGGGCTACAGAGGTGGAGGACCACTCCTTCATCTCCTTCATCAAGTCGTGGACAACCAGAGATAAGTCATCAATTTCCCACTTTTCAACCTTTAAGCTTTAAAGCTTAGAGACTTTAGAAGAAGCTTTAAGCTTCAGAATTTAATCACGAAGCCTCTGAGGGACCTCCAAAAATCTCGCGATGGCTCAAAAACGCCCCCCCCTCCCCACGATCTGCGCCGTTTGATCTTCATTAAGCCTTAAGCTTAATCAATCAAGCTTAGTATTCTAAGGCAAGTCAAATCTGCAAGTCAGAAACTCCAGGTCACACCACAAAAAATCAAGTTCTGCAAGTATTTTCTGATCAAGTTCTGCAAGTTCCATAAATCGACTAAGTTTTGCAAGTCTGCAACTGTGCAAGTCATATAAGTCTGCAACTCTGCAAGTCAAACTAGTCAACTGGAGTCAGAACTGACTTGTGCTCAAAACTCCTAGAAGGATTGTTCCTGCGCAGAAACTCCGAACTGCAAAGTTGTTCATTGGAAGGTACTCTACCCATACGTAGGTTTGCTGAAGCATTTTCAGCATACGAAGAAGGATAAATCGCAGATTTTCCGAAGATTGAGAAAGCTATACCCAAAAAACACATAAGCCTTGTATTCCCGAACTTGAGCTACGCTCATCCCGCTAACCTGATTTTGAGTGAGAAAGGTCTTTTGAGTTTTGCAGGATGACGAAACCACATATGGATGATCTTATGGGGCTGAAGGTGACTTACCTGAGCCTACGATGGAGCAAAAACTGGACTTAATCATGATGCAATTGGAAGAAGAACGAAGGGCTAGGCAAGCATTGCAAGTTCAACTGGCAAATTTACAAAGAGCGTCTACCGACAAAGAATAACCTCAAGCTGAAGATCTGATTTGACGTACCATCGACGCAACTCTTGAAGCTCAAACCATCTGCAAGGAATCCAAGATAAGTAAAAGAAGTTTCAAATTTCATACTTTCAATGGCATACGAGAAGGAAAAACTATTCTAGCATTCATTAGTCAGTTTGATGACTATTTCCATGAGGAAACCTATGTAGAAAAAGATAAAATCAAGTGTGTTACTAATCATTTAGTAGACAGAGCATCTCTTTGGTGGACTGTAGTACGCAAGAGCATGAATTGTCCTGCTACTTGGGAAGATTTCAAGAAGAAGTTCATGCAGAATTTCCTTCCACCACAATTTCATGAGAAAGCTATTAAGCAATGGGATCTTCTCCAACAATGGGATAGTGAGCCTATTCCTTAGTATATATATAGAGCGTTTTTGGAATGCACTACTCCAGCTACGCATGCTTGAAGACGTACCTGAAGCGACACAAGGCATGGGGGGAGATTGCACCCAATTGGTCTCTTGCTCTTGTCGTTCATGCTTTTTACCTTGTAACTTATGCAAAAAGTAGAGTTCATTGTTCTTGGGGACCTTCCAGCATTCACTACGCGAGCATACAGCGTCCGATCTGCGCACCAAAATCAGGTTAAGACATAACTCTAGGTCAACGCTTTTGTGTTCATGTCCTTAGACGATCATCATGCTGTTCTTCGTGATTTGAGAAAATTTCCCGGCCAACCGGGACCACCCATCCGTAGGACGGACCCATGGCCCATTCTCCACACTTTCCTCGGGTTGTTTTAGTTATGTAATTATCTAACACATTAGTTGGACATGTAACAACCAGCTTCTTTAATTAACCCGTTAAGCACTGGTTCCTTCACGTAATCTTATCACTCGACATAGAAAAACAATATTAGAAGTGTTCTTTATTAATAGGTTATCATGTTTATCTTTGAAATACAAGGAGTTCTGCCCGTAGGCTTATCCACAATCCGACCGAAGGCTATCCAGCAATCCACAGGGATCACTATTCCAAGTTTCCGCCCATAGACTAGTATGCGGGCCTCGAGATCCAATCCCGAGTCATGTTAGCCTCTTGTGCAGGACCTGAAAGGCAAGGGATTTATGGCCAGAGCCCCCCTAGCACCCAAGCGTCCTCCTGCTCCAAGTAGCGTTCAACGAAGAGACCTCTGGCGACGAGTTTGGTCCACGTTCCCGACGCGGTCAACAACCCCCTTGGTTAGGGTCACGTAGGCAGCCGGGGGTAACTGAAGCTGCCTCTCCCTTCATGCCTTCAACCTAAAGTATAGATATTTATTTATTTTGTAATTCATTGGTCAAACAAGTCAAACAATGCTCTAAAATTTCTAGCAAGCACAAACATTTCCATTGATCGATTTTGTTGTTAGCAAACTGCTAAGGAAGGAATCCTTCCTTTCGAATGCATCCAGCACTTGATCTGGGGTGTCTTGCAACTTGGCGTACCCTATTAACCCAACTTGGTCAAACCTTAAAGTTCATTGGATACTTCAGTAATTTTTGGTTTTTAATCTCCAATTAATCTTCCTTACTTAGAAGGATATCAAAGTATACATCCTCTTGCAAGATAACTTGTGTAAGGATCCGTCATCCTTGTTGCGAGAATTTGGCATTTCTTCTTGTGATTCAATCACAAGACCATATGACTACGTACTTGCTCACAAGTCCCGCATCGTACTATGTAATAATGGAGTTACAAAACAATCCGTTTCAGTCTCTTTAAGCGGACGTTGTTAGACCTAGGGTTTCCTAGCTTTATTTTTTTGTAAGAAACTCAAGGACAAACCCTAGTTCCTTTTACGTTTACAATTTACTGACCCTACAATTAGGGAATGTGGGAAAGTATTTAAGGTATAAACGTTTCTTGGACTTTAATTCATTCCCAATGAATATTTCGCAGCATAGGTATTTCTAGTCTATATTAATTTGGTTAACTTTAGAAGGTAATATCGAGATTACCTCCGCATGATTTGTTATCTATGTGTCAATTGATTTTTCAATCCTAAACTTTATCGATTTGAGGTTAGGTTAATTCAACTAATCTTCCCTTTTCTTTGCAAACAAAACTCATGCTAAATAAGCAACCTTTCCCTTGCTAAGTTATGCAGTTAGCAATGATAACTTCCTAGAGTTTAAGCATCGTAAGAATCCTTTCATGATTTGCACTTTCCATGATGATTCGTTGTAAAAAGAATAGGGGTTAATATTACAAGATGCAGTTTTATACCTTTAGGCTTGACCGAAGTATACTAATTTAATGGGTAAATAATCTTGCTCATAATTCATTTCAATGCATAAAGCTATTTGAAAAACATGCGTTTATACTTTATTTATTTTGCATGTTCCATTAGATGTATTTTGTCGTGAATGACTAGGACAAGATATATCCTATTTCTAACAACTAACCTTGCATGATTAAATTACAACGATATAAAATAAAAATTAAGAAGGAAAAACCTGGATTTGGGGTGAGATATCCACATGGATTCTGGGAGATGACCCTCCTGCGGCTACACCTTGGACTTTCTTAGGAGGCATCGCAATTGTAGTCTTTCGGACGTGGAAGTTACTTTTACAACTCTTCTTTGGAATTCCACCGTTGCTCCCTTGCACCGTCCGTCAAAAGTAAATTTTTTGGAAGGCTCCCTCCTTGAAATCGGGAAATTCGAAAGGGTGTTTCAGAATCTTTTAGGACTAAGACCTATTGAAGCCATGGGGAAGGCTTAATGGCCTTATAATGACTTGTTCAACAAGGCATGAAAAACGGAGGGAAAAAGCATAAGGTGCGGAAGAGAACTCCAAGGAAATATAGTAACTGTAAAGGTTATAAGTAAGGTCGAAGGTCCTTGGGTCAACTTGGAGGGAAGAGTTTCAATACGCCACAAGGGAAGGACTAGGGAAGGTTTTAAAACGGAGGAAAGAGGGGTGGTTCCAAGGAAAAAGGGTTTTAAAGGATTAGCACAGGGGGTGTGGTTCCAAGGAAAAGGGGGCTTGAGGGTTAATAAAATATGAAAAGGGGGCTCAAGGAAAGGACTAAGTGACTTTTAAAAGCACGAGGGGAAAAGTAATTATAGGACTTCTAAGCCCACTCTTTATAGGGAAAAAAGAGGCTTATGATCCTTTATACACGAGGGGGGGGGGGGTGAGGTTCCAAAAACATAAGAAAGGGGGCGTTGGGGATTTTTAGGACACGGGGGTAATAATAAGGCTTTTGAAAGATACAATAAGGGGGGTGAAAGGCCCTTAAGAGGATAAAACCAAGGGGGGTTAATAATGATGCCAGGAGGCATATTTCACGGTGGATTCCATGCCACGGTGGATTCCGTGAGGTTTTATGGTGGATTCCGTAAACTTTGTTGACCGGGGCTCATACACAAAGTGGATTCTTTGTGCGAGAAGTTAATGGGGATGCCTATCCTTTTCGGGCGTTTCATTAATTTAGTGTGTACATGGGTGATTCCATAGTGGGTGATTCCACAAAATGCATATTAAATTAATAAACCTTTATGAGTTTAGAGTGCGTACTCGTAATAAATTAAGGTTAGGATTGATTTCTAACCACTTGATTTATTTATGTAGCTGAAGACTGCTAGGTATTCACTTTTGTCGGTTTAATTATATTATTTTACTAACGATTGTGAATGCTTCAGTTGATGTGTAGAGATAGCAGCAGTGGCGGAGGAAAGCATTGGAGGATAGCGAGTATTCGATTTATCACTTATATTTTGATGGGCGCATATCTTAGGTATGGCGCCTATATTTTGTCGCGCCTATTTATTGAGGCGTTGGATATTTATTTATTATTTTGTATATGCATGGGCGCACGATTATGATATTTGTACTTGGACATTGTATTGGGTATGCCTGACTCTTTGGGCACCGCCCATTAGCTTTATTTCTATTTTGTGCTAAAGCAAACTCAAAAGCTAAAAGCTTGCTATTTTGTAATTTGGGCTATTATTTGAGCTTGAAGATGATTAATACATAAAATACATGCTTTGTGGAGCGCTCACACAAGGCATGGGGGGAGATTGCACCCAATTGGTCTCTTATTCATGTCGTGCATGCTTTTTACCTTGAGTTTTGTGCAAAAAGTAGAGTTCTTTTGTTTTTGGGGACCTTCCCGCATTCACTACGTGAGCGTACAGCATTCGATCTGCGCACCAATGGTATCAGAGCGAAGCTGAGATCGAGAGCTTCGAATCGCTACCCATCTTGTGCGAAGGCGGAGCTCCTGGAATGACCGAGCTCTACGGTCAATCTCATCGCGAACGGTCGATACGGGTCGAGTCCTAGCGATCAAGAACCTTTGTTTCCATCCTCAGATCACGAAGGACCGGCCTGCAGCGACGGAGGACCACTCCTACATCCTCTCATACAAGTCATGGAGTTACAGAGAGATAAGTCTTCATAATCCACAAGTTTAAAAGCTTAACTAAGATTCATAAGCTTAATAAGCTTAGTTTAAGCTTTAAAAAGCTTAAATCTTTCAAATCGTCAATGAACGGTATCAGAGGAGGTCCAGGAGATTTTTGCCAGGTGAAAAAAAGGCCCCCCCCCCTAAAATTCACCGTTTTAATTCACTAAACTTAAAGCTTAGTCTCCTAAGCTTCCAATCACACAAAATCTTCCAAGTTCTGCAAGTCTACAAAGTTCAAATCCTGCAAGTTTGCTAAATCACTCAAGTTCTGCAAGTTTTGGTACTCTGCAAGTCACATAAGTCTGCAACTTTGCAAGTCAGAAAAGTCACCTGAAGTCAAAACTGACTTCTGTTCAAAACTCATAGAAGGACTGTTCCTGCAGAAACTCCAAATTGCAAAGTTGTTCATTGGAAGGTACTATTCGCATACGCAGGTTTGCTGAACCCGTTTCAAAACGCGCAAAAGGATAAAACACAGATTTTTCAAAGATTATAAATCCCACAATAGCCAAAGACGAAGATTGTGAAAGCCACACACAAAAATATATAAGCCTTGTACACCCGATCTTGAGCTACGCTCATCTCGCTAATTGGATTTTGAGAGTGTGAGGTCTTTTGAAGTTTTGCAGGATGACAGAACCACATATGGATGATTTAATGGCTGAAGGCGATCTTCCTGAACCTATGATGGAGCAAAATCTTGACTTAATTATGATGTAGTTGGATAAAGAACGACGAGCTAGGCAAGCATTGCAAGTTCAATTGGCTAATTTACAAAGATCGACTACTACTGACAAAGAGGAACCTCAATCTGAATACCTTATTCGACATACCATCGATGCAACTCTCGAAGCTCAATCCATCCGCAAGGAAACAAAGATAAGTAAAAGAAATTTCAAATTCCGTACTTTCAATGGCACCTGACATGGAAAAACTGTTCTTGCATTCATCAATCAGTTTGATGATTACTTTCATGAGGAAACATATGCAGAAAAAGATAAAATCAAGTGTGTCACTAATCATTTAGTGGATAGAGCATCTCTTTGGTGGACCGTGGTTCGTAAGAGTATAGATTGTCCCACTACCTGGGAGAATTTCAAGAAGAAGTTTATGCAGAATTTCCTTCCTCCACAATTCCATGAAAAATCCATAAAGCAATGGGACCTTCTTCAGCAAAGAGATCGTGAGCCTATTCCTCAGTACACCGAACGCTTTTGGAATGCATTACTCCAGTTACGCATGCTTGAAGACGTACCTGAAGCGACACACAAGCCCAAGTATATGTCTGGATTACTTGGGCATTACTACGCTGAAGTCAATATGTTCAAGCCTGCAACTCTTGAAGACGCAATTTCTTTAGCTCATGACGCTGAAGACAAGCTTCGAGGAAGAGACAAGCGTCCACAGCAATTCCAAACCAATGGTAACTATGGATCTAAGCAATTCAACTCAAATTTTAGAAGATTTAATCAAGGTCATTTTCCTTCATCATCTTTCCGTAAATCTTGGGCAAAACCACCTGCTTTACCATCCAATACCAATCAAAACCCTAAGCCAATTCCACAGCCAAATCCTAATATCCCTAGACTTCCTGCCATTGCAAACAATGTAACCAAAGCCAAACCTATCGTGTGTTATAAATGCCACCAACCTGGACATCTAGCAGCCAATTGCCAAATGAAGAAGCCACCTGTCCATATCAACTACCTTGGAGCAATGGAAGATGACGAACATGAAGAAATGCCCGATTTCACGGAAGATGAAGATGACATTACTACTCCTTCGGATACTTTACCAAGTATGCCCACTCCACATTCTTTATTGACAATGAAATGTCTAGTGCATGGGAAAGAAAAGATTATTTTGCATGATGATGGTAGTACTCATGATTTTATTTCTTCAAAGCTAGCGAAAGAATTTAAATTACAAACTGTTCCTACGCATTATCACATTAAAGCAGCATTCTTAGGCACAAGGTATAATGGAACACAAGAAGTGTATGACTTAGAAATTCAAATTGGTGAATACACTGAAAGAAGGAATTTTCTAGTTGTACCCTTACAGTCCAGTGACATTATTTTTGGTATGCCTTGGCGTCATCAGCATAACCCTGATATAGATTATTCTACACATTCGATTAATATTCAATTTCAAGGAAAACATATTACATTGTATGGTATGCATGCATCTAATGCTTTTCCACTGCTTTCTCATACTCAAGCTAAACGTGCATTACGCAAAAGTAGTAAATCTTATCTCATTTGGGTGAATGAAGTACAAGTTAAAGAAAATCATATGCACCCTAGGCATAAAGAATTTCTTGCACACTTTAAAGACTGTTTTGCAAAAGATCTACCACCTGGTTTACCTCCTTCACATCCAGAAGACCACAAAATAGATTTGATTCCTGGTACACAACCACCTTGTAAAGCACCATATAGGCATAACCAAATAGAGCAAAAAGAAATTCAAAATCAAGTTGAGGAATTACTAAATAGAGGATTGATTAGACCTAGTAGTTCTCCATTTGGTGCACCTGTTTTGTTAGTAAAGAAGAAGAATAATACCTATCGTATGTGCATTAACTATCGTGCTTTAAATAAGATCACAGTAAAGAATAGATATCCAATTCCTAGAATCGATGACCTTATGGATAAACTGCAAGGTTCTGCTATATTTAGTAAAATAGACCTTAAATCTGGTTATCATCAGGTGAGATTAGATAAGTCTGACATATTCAAGACTGCATTTAGAACACAATTTGGTCATTATGAATTTTTAGTGATGCCTTTTGGATTGACTAATGCACCTGCTACATTTAGTAGAATGATGAACCGTATATTTTTGAAATATCAGCATTGTGTTATTGTCTTCTTTGATGATATTTTGGTGTTTAGTCAAAATGAGAAAGAACATTATGAACATTTGTCCTTGGTTTTCAAGTTATTGAAAGATAATCAACTGTATGCTAATCCGAAAAAGAGAGTTCTTTAAAACAGAAATTGAATATTTAGGTCATATCATATCATCGGATGGTATTAAGGTCGACCCTAAGAAAATAGAAGCAATATTGAACTGGCCTATACCTAAAAATGTGCATGAGTTACGATCTTTCCTAGGTCTTGCTAGTTTTTACAGGAAATTTGTGCGTAATTTTTCATTACTTGCTTTGTCTTTGACTAAACTTTTGAAGAAACGTATTGTTTATCATTTGTCTGATAATCAACAGAAATCCTTTAACTTATTGAAACATGCATTAAGTCATGCTCTTGTATTACAACTGCCTGATTTTAATAGACCATTCTTTTTAGTAGTGAGTGATGCTAGCGGATCTAGAATAGGAGCCGTACTTATGCAGGACAATCATCCTATAGCCTATTCTAGTTGTAAACTGAAACCCTCCGAACTTAAATATTCCACATATGATAAAGAATTATTAGCTGTAGTACAAGCCTTAAGACAATGGAAACACTACTTAATGGGTTCTGAATTTATGATTAAGACTGACCAACAAAGTATTAGGCATTTACTTAGCCAACCCCAAATATCTGACCGACATATCAAATGGGCAGCCTTTATTCAGAGTCTTCATCCCATCATTCAATATCAACCAGGTAAAGAAAATGTAGTGGCCGGTGTATTAAGTAGAAGACCCACCATTCATAATATTTATGTTATATCATTTGATTCTTTAACTCCTATGAAAGATACTTATCATCAGGATATTACTTTTCATGCTGATTGGAATAAATTAGTTGGAAATAACTGGATTCCTATTGATTCACTGTCTTATAATGATGGATTCATGTTTTATGAAAAGAGATTATATGTTACAGTTCCATTCAGATCTTTTGTTTTGAATGAGATTCATTGTCCTCCATATCAAGGTCATAGAGGTATCATATCTACTTTACGTACATTAACTGAAGATTTTTATTGGCTACATATGGACACAGATGTGTCTAACTTTGTTTCTGAATGTTTGATTTGTCAAAGAGTTAAGAGACATCATGTAAACAGTATGGATTACTTATGCCTTTATCTATTCCATCAAGACCATGGGAACAAATTTCTATGGATTTTATTACTGGTTTACCTAATACTAAAGCTAACCATGCTATGATTTGGACTGTAGTAGACAGGTTTAGTAAACAAGCATATTTCATTCCTTGTAAGAAAACTTTAACAGCATCATAGGCAACACAATTGTTTTTGAAAACTGTTTTCACTAACCATGGATTACCAAAAGTTATTATTTCTGATCGTGATTCTAGATTTTGTAACAACTTTTGGATTACTTTGTTTTCTAACCTAGGAACAAAAATTGATTTCTCATCTGCATTTCATCCTGAAAATAATGGACAAACAGAAGCCACTAATAGCACTATTTTAGATCTTTTACGTGCTTACACTATTTCTAAACCACAGACATGGGACACACATTTGCATTTATTACAGTTTGCATATAACAATACACCACACACATCTACAAAGAAAGCACCGTTTGAAGTGATTTATGGTTATAGATTGGCTACACCTGTTGCATCTTTATCAAATAGAATTCAGAGTGCTGATGATATTGCTACTATGCACACTACTATTTTTCATGAGGTTAAAGACATGATTGCCAAAGCCCAGCAATCATATACCAAACAAACCAATAAGAAAAGACAAGAAATGAATTTCAAAGTTGATGACTATGTTTGGTTGAGAATAGAAAAACGTAGATTACAAAGTATAGATAGACACCCAGTTGTGAAATTAACACCTAGATTCTATGGACCATTTAAGATCATTCACAAAATTAATGACAATGCATTCAAGTTAGAATTACCACCTCACTGGAAAATTCACAACACATTTCACATTAGTTTATTACGACCCTTTAGAGGCCAATTACCTATACACCCTGTTTATGAAAACCCACCTTTGTTAGAGGAAGAGACTGAAATACTTGAACCTAAAGCTATCATAGATACTGACTTTATGACCACTAGAACTGGCCGAAGATATTCTAGATATCTAGTCAAATTTAAGAACCATCCTGTAGAAGAAGCCCAATGGATGCACGCTAGAGACTTAAATGCTTTCCCCACTCTGCTAGCTCCACATTGAGCTAATAGCAATTGAGGTCAATTGCTATCCCATCCCGGGGGTATGATGCCAGGAGGTATATTTCACGATGGATTCCGTGCCACGGTGGATTCCGTGAGGTTTTACGGCGGATTCCGTAACTTTGTTGACCGGGGCTCATACACAAAGTGGATTCTTTGTGCGAGAAGTTGATGGGGACGCCTATCTTTTTTGGGTGTTTCATTAATTTAGTGTGTACATGGGTGATTCCATAGCGGGTGATTCCGCAAAATGCATATTAAATAATAAACGTTTATGAGTTTAGAGTGCGCACTCGTAATAAAGTAAGGTTAGGATTGATTTCTAACCAATTGATTTATTTATGTAGCTGAAGACTGCTAGGTATTCACTTTTGTCGGTTTAATTATATTATTTTACTAAGGATTGTGAATGCTTCGGTTGATGTGTAGAGATAGCAGTAGTGGCGGAGGAAAGCATTGGAGGATAGTGAGTATTCGATTTATCACTTATATTTTGATGGGCGCATATCTTAGGTATGGAGCCTATATTTGCACCTATTTATTGAGGCGTTGGATATTTATTTATTATTTTGTATGCGTATGGGCGCACGATTATGATATTTGTACTTGGACATTGTATTGGGTATGCCTGACTTTTTGGGCACCGCCCATTAGCTTTATTTCTATTTTGTGCTAAAGCAAACTCAAAAGCTAAAAGCTTGCTATTTTGTAATTTGGGCTATTATTTGAGCTTGAAGATGATTAATACATAAAATACATGCTTTGTGGAGCGCTCACACAAGGCATGGGGGGAGATTGCACCCAATTGGTCTCTTGTTCATGTCGTGCATGCTTTTTACCTTGAGTTTTGTGCAAAAAGTAGAGTTCTTTTGTTCTTGGGGACCTTCCCGCATTCACTACGTGAGCGTACAACATCCGATCTACGCAAAATAAGGCCTTAGATCTTTGGGGGGAATAGGGAGAATTTGGTGAGGCACAAGAAGGGGGGGGGGACAGTAGGGAAAATTTTAGGACACACATAGGGGGGGGGGTGAAAAGGGGCTTAAGGGCCGCTTGGAAGCTACCACTCCTTGGAAGCTTCCATGCCACCTGGAAGAAGAGCCCAATGGCGAGCAGGCGTGACGAGGAGATGCGGGGATCTTCTGCGTGCGAGGGACCCCGAGTGTAGGTGGTGCTTCCCAGCGGCGAGCAAGCGACGTCAGGTCTTCTGGGCACGTCCTATTTCAGCCTCCATCCTCCTCTATCTCATGGCAGCAACACATGGAATCGATAGCCCTCTCATTTTCCCCCTCTCCACGGCAGCAACCCCTCTCTTAAATAGCGGAGGTAGGGGAATCCTCCCTCTCCTTATGTGTCGTTGTGCATGGCGATGGAAGGCACCGAGCTCCACGAAGGAGCTTAGTCCTTCATTCTATTCCCCCCCCCCTTACAGCACGACAGTAGGCTTTGGGGAGGGAAAATAAAAAAATTTGCATTATCGTAAGCATTTCTCAGAATTATCCATTTGAAAGGGGTTAGTTCATGCGAAGGGAAATGCAGAACTTTACAAAATCCAATCAAGCTGCCTTCTCTCTTTGGGGAAGTTACTATATGTATATCCTTATCTGTGAGAAAAAAACATAACCCTTTTCTATTCAATCTGTAAATAACCCCCTTGGTATTACACCCTTCTATATATATAAAATGTATAAAAATGGTATTTTAAAAATACCTTATTTTAAACCCACGTGATACACAGATATATTCATGAGTAAATTACCCGAGCTCCTCTCATAAATCTACCAATTGCTCCACGATCCAAGATGTTCTCTCAAGCAAGCTCCATCTCCAAGCTCCAAGCTTTGAGATCCATAGCCATGTATGAGAAAGAGAAGAGAAGAAAGAGAAGATGAAGAAAGAAGAAGAAGAGCTTCTCCACGATCCCTCACTTTAACATACACACTCTCTCCTTCCCACACTCCCTCTCTCATACACAAGAATGAAGCAAGAGCAAGAAGAAAAAGAGAGCAAGTTTGGCTATACACACTAAGAATGAGCTTCTTCATTCACTTTTTGACTTTTATACATTCCCTATCTCCTCCTTGGGTGGCCATCTCCTTTTTGGCCTCCACTCTCTTTTGTCCTCCTTCCTATTAGCATTGACATTAACTCATGCCACTCATTCTTTACAACTTGCACGCGAGAGAGCTCGATGCTCTTTTTCAAAATAAATTACAATGTGCTTGACATTGTTTTTGAAAAAATATTAAGGTGTGTTTATTCTTGTGCACCTTCCTCTTACATTGAGGCTTTTTTTAACGCCTTTTTTCTTTCAATTTTCCTTAGTGTGCCTTTGTTCTCTATGTTTCTCTTACCTGAGGAATATTTTCTACTTCCAATGTTTTGGATTTCTTGATCTTGGTCCTCCGAGGATTAACATTATCCCCCTCCTAGCTGAGTGCCAGTCCCATGGCATTGATGGTGCAGGTTGGAAATGTTGAGTATCACCGTGGAATGGTTCTTTGCCTTGGGAGAGATAGGTCATGTTGGAGACACTCTGTGAAGCAAGTTTTGAAGGTTATTGTTGTCGAAGATAGATGGGTGGTTGAGGAAGGCCTCCGTAGTTGGCTTTCCATGCCACTAAGAAAGTGACGGTGGAGCTAAGAGATGGGTCGAACCATATGTAACTAACCATAGGCAAGCCTAAGGTATTGTCCCACACATGAGAACCTAATTTGTGTAAAGGAAGGTATTGTGAGTGACTTAGGGAGATAGGTCTATCAAAATGTATTGCCCTTGATATGCTCTAAGTTTTGAAGTTGGGGAGGGCTAGGGTGATCCCTAGCTACAGTGGTTGTTGTGACACTCATAGAGTACAAATGGAGGAATTTCATTATTCTTTTATTTTCTTTTTCACATATTTCTCTTTTTTTATTTTTTTTCTTTCATTTTCATTTTCTTTTATTTTTTCTTTTTTTAAAAAAAATTACAAGGGAGCACATTAAGTGGTATCTCGTTCATGGGTAGAGGCCAAGCTATGGGGAGGCTTGAGGTATTTTCTTAGGAAAGCTCTGCTCTGCATATAGCCCTTCAAGTTAATTCTTACATTGAGGGGCGTGAAGGAAACAAATGGGTGATTGTACCTAGTGAATCTACTATTGCTCATATATTTTAATAAGATCATACAAAATGTTGGCGCAAAAGGGTGGCTCATATTGTGAGACAAGCCATTGCATAGCTATTTGTCAGAAAAGAGGGGTAGTTATGGCTCTTCCTTTGCAATAGGATTTTTTTAAAGTATAATATTCACAAGAGGCAGAGATAATTATAGGTGGTGATGAAGGCAAGATCTGGACAAGAGGAGAATTCTTTGATGAAGCCTACTATGGATGGGTAGATCTCATCTCAATGAAGGCTAAACATTCTTTTGGAGATGCAGCATTCACATCATAGATCTTAGGGAAGTCATACCTACCATGCACCTCTTGGTTGAAATTAAGTCTAATTATCCATGGGTATGGCATGTAGGTAGGATCATTTCTCTTGTATGGCAGTGTGCTACAAAATGCCTTCTAGGCATCTAAGTTAGAGTCCAAGATGTTTCTGCACCACTTATGTTGTACTTTATATTCCTCCACTTTCCTTGGTACCTCCACTATTTTGTCCTCCCAGTAATCTATAGGCTCCTATTGCCACCTTGTGGGGTGTCTAATTCTGTGGTCCAACCATCTCTTTTTCAGCCTTGCTGAGAGCTTTCTCATGTCCTCCACCACCCTTAAAGATAATATCCTATCCACTATTTAGAGGAAAGGTGAAGGAGAATTTGAATGGTCAACTGTGATTTTTTTACTCCTCCCACACGACAAGTTCCTAGCTCTAGTTCACAAGATCACACTCCTCTCATTGAGGAATGACCACATGTGAAACTTGTAGTGTCTTGGCTTGGAGTTCTCTTTGTGGTATCTCTACCTGCTCTCTCCACTTATGTCTCACTTCTACCATTCTCAAGGGGAGTATGGCTTCTCTCCACCTATGTCTCACTTCTACCATTCTCAAGGGGAGTATGGCTTCCTCCCCTTGCTCTTCCAGTTGTGCTTGTGGTTGCAAAAAGAGAGAGACTTGGTTTATGTAGCTACTCTTCCTCAATGTGATCATTCTTAAAGTCCGGCCCCTCTTCATGGATTGGCTCTCTTGACTCTTTAGGTAGAGGCTCTACTCGTTGCTCTAGCTCCCAAAACCCTAGAAATTAGAGTTCTTATATGGTTAATCCAATTGTGATCAAATGAACTCTTTGCTCCTTCACTCCTATCTAGTGCTAGATTTGGGCACCTTGGCATGGAGTCTATGTTTAAGGGCTCTCCTTACTAGCTCTGATTTCCTTTTGAGTTTCTCAATTGTTTCTTCTTCTCTTGACTCAGTGACATTCACTATTGTGTTTCAGGAGGCTTTTTGTTGCTCCAACTTCCCTGTCTCCACTATTGCAGCTTTGCTTTCCACCATAATGCATTCACTCTCTAAATGGGCAAGCTAGTAAGCTAAGTCTAATCTTGTCCTCATTTTTGGCTACCCATTCTTCTACCTTCCCTTTCATTTGATCCAAACCTTGGTTCTGGTATTGGGCTAGGGTAGCAATTACCTTCTCTTGCTCTTGCTATACTATATTCATTTGTTCTTTTTTTGTTTTGGCACTCTACTTATTCTCTTAGGATGGCCTACTCATTGGGTATTGTGTGAGGTTGGTTATGCAATTCCAACATCTTTCTCCTTGCTTCGTACTCCCTTTGTGCCTTTGCCTCTTGTAGCTCCTTGGATAGCTATGCTCTTTGTTGCTTCAAGAAATTGATTTCTTCCTCAAGGCGTTGCATGTCTTGCGATTTGAGAGCACATTGTGCCTCCAGGGCAATGCACCTCTCCCTTTCTTCATCATACAAGTCTTTTAAACTCACTTTGCCTTGCCTTGAATTTAAGACTTCTTTTAATGCCATCACCTCCCTGTTTATTATGGTCAACATCCTCTTTTTTTCTAGTCGATAGGCTGCACAAAGGCATTTCTTTCTTCATCCAACTTGGTAAAGTGTAGCCTTTTTCTCTTTAGTCCTCTTGTCAAGTTGACCTTGAAGTTATTTTACGAGCTCATTGTATTGTTCTAGATTGCGTGTAGTTGACGGCACCCAAGTAGTTGATACTTCGAGGCGATGTACCTTCAGCCCTTAGCATGATTCTGCATCTATTGTGCCGTTGTTCCTAGCCTTTTAGTTCTTCCAAGTGGGGAAACTTTGCTTGGTGCAGGTGCAAGTTCTTGAACTTTTATCATGAGATACTACACCCAAGCCATGTCATTACTTTCATTGACCGCCCCTAGTGGGATTGTGTATAGAGGAGCCTTTCCCTTTACTTTCGCCACACTGGTCTTTGTCTGACCTCTTTTGTAGTAGCACTTGTGCTTGGCACATCCTCCTGTGTGGGACTCATCATAGCTAACTCCTAAGATTGGGAGGATTACTCCATTGATATTCTAATGGCCAAAGCTATCTACTCCTCATGTTTAAATCTTTCTTCCTCTTTCTCTTGTTTCTTATTACACTCCTCTTCAAGTTTCTTGGATTTCTCTTCCATCCTTTACAGTTCTCTATTTTCTTCTGTAGTGGACCTAGTTCTCCTGATATGGATTTTTAGCATGATTCTTTTTCTTTATCCTTAGCTTCATGGATCTAAGTTCTAGTGTTCGTTGACCATCCTTTCACTAGAGATTTCTTGCTATTGAATAGTGTGGTCAACTTCTCTCTACTTAGTGCCTTGTTCTACCTCCTCCTACGGCTGATCTTTGTTAAACTCTTTCTCCCCTTCATTCCCCACTACTGTGAATGAAGTAGGAGAGCTCACTAGAGTGGAGGAGCAATGCTCTTCTTAGATCAATGATTGTTCGGGGGTCTCCTCTACTACTTCTCTTTTTACCTTCCCCAAGGTTTTTTGGACCATAGTTGTTAGCACCCCTCAAAACCCTACAGTTGATACATTAGATACTGGCTTTTTCCTCTCTGACTCCACTATTATAGCTTGAGACTCTCCCCCTGCTACCCTTGATGCTATTGCTAGTACCATTGTCAATGCATGGATTTTTTTTCAAATGTAGGTATTCCAATTTACCTCATACATTTCTTTTGCTACAAGGCTTTCCAACAAGGGCACTCCTATTCTACTAATGAGGGCATCATATCTTTGGCTTGAGAAGAAGGTGTGGACCAGCTTTGTTTATAGTCTGATGGTGGGCCTAGGAATATCAGCCAAGCTGATTTTTTAATTTGTGTAGACTTTACTCTTGTCCATTCCCACCATCCCGTAGACATCTCTCTTAAGCCTCTTCTCTAGCTTGTCCATACTAGCCCCAAGACTTTCTCCATGACTTCTCGGCTAAGTTCAACTTCCACCCTTCTAGTGGAATCTCCCTATTTGATTCTTAGCATGCCATTGTTCTTTTGGGCATTAAAGGTCTTCAAGAGCTTGATGCATTTGCCATTATCTATGTCCTGGTCCACCTTCTCTAGGTACTTGACAAGATTTCATTGCTCTATTATCCGCATGAGTGCCTCTTTCCATGTCACTAGCTCCCCAAGGTTGTGGGTGCTATGGTATTTCAGTTGGTTGAAGGCATATATCTCCATGGTTAAGCTATATTTTTTGTGTTCCTCCTCCAAGAATTAGAGCTTGTGGTTTTATCATGCTACCCTACCTTTTGGATTCCTGTCACGGCACAACATCCCACAAATTCTCCTTAAAGGACATTTCTTACATAGAGGATAAAGTGATTATGAAGAAACACTATCAGATGATGAAATGTGTAAATCATGAAATGAGAAATTCCATATCAATAAATCTGTAAATGTCACACAAGAACTTCATGGAGAGTTTTTACTAATAGAAGAAGAAGGTTCAATTCATCCTTTTCTTTTGAAGTTCAACTCCTATCTTGATTATTTATTCACCTTCCACTTTATCCCCTCTCCCTTGGAAATGATGGAAATCATTTCTAGGATTGTGGAAGTAAAGAAGTAAGGGCCTTCAATGCATTCTTGGTGTGCCTTACTATTGCAAGAGCCAGTCCTAAAGTTTTGGGTTATACTCTAGTGTTGCATGACAATCCATATCCTATGGATGAATGCCCACCTATGTGATATAAGTCAATACATCAGTCAAGAGGTCACCCGAGTTGATTCAAATTGCAATGTGGAGTTCCTCCTCTGTTAAGATCCTATCCAAGCATGGTTATAGCATGATATTGTTGTCTAATGGCTGATTTCTCTTCATTGCAAATACCCTAAATGAGGTTGGGGCCATATATATCTAGTCATACTCAGAGGTCTTGATGGCACGTTGGTGCTTTGTTGGTCATGATTTGATAACCCTCTTGTGTCCATTGAATGCAAATATTATACCACTAGCATAAGAAATTGGACTCAAATTCAACTAATGGTTGGAGCTAAGCAAGTTCTTGTGGTGGCATAAAAATTATGCTCTTCTTGAAGGATGTGATTAAGCATTGGCTTAAGCTGTTCTCTTGAAATTTATTTGGGAATCAACTCTTCTACAATGGTAGAGGACTTTGTGAAGATGAATTCATATTCTTCACAAGAGCATGGAATGGAATATATCTCATTTGCTATGTGGTCATCAAGGCGGCCTAGTCTAAGCATTCATAACTTCTAGCAAACCAAGGAAAAGTTGAGTCCAATCACCAAATTCATGTTACCAAGTCATCCCCTGTGTCCATGGCCATGTTGGAAGCCACTTCACAAATGGATTGTCATTGCTACATTGGCTTAAGACCTATTAGTGTCTTTGGTTTATTTGGACTTGACAAGTTGGTACATGGTGTTTCCACTTTGGGTTTCTCATTGGGTTCCCTGAGCATGGTTTGAGAAGTTGATTGGCACTTTGTCATCGGTTTTTATAGTGGTGATCACATAAAAGTTATTAGGTGGGAGCACATTAATGATTGGTTGCTCATTGATACTTGGTTGAGCTTTTGGTTGACAAACCATTGGAGCACTCATGACTTGAGCACTACTTGGTTTTTTTTCCTATCCTATTTTGATTTATGTTTCTAGGCTTTATTTTTTGGAGCATGAGAGTGAGGACCATACACGCCAATTGTGAGTTTGAGGCCACACTAAGGTATTACCTTTGTAATAACCTTGTGTTGAGATATCGAGCTCCACTTGTGATATGCCAGGGTGACCGTTGTGCATTTATGTCACCGACTTGTTAGCTATAGATGCGGTTGGTACACCGCCCATGAATAATAGCTAGATGACAACTATCCTTATCTACTCTAGTTCGTGGCTCAGTTAGTATGCCACCTTAGTTAGTTGAGTTTGGTTTGCGACCCATATATAGGGTTCTTCTATTTCTCTGTACTAGAGTTCTTTTTGGCTTACACAACTAAGTAGAGGAAAACTGTTTTTAGACTCCACCTTTGTGTGTATTCCCCCATTGTGTAAGTGAGAAAGCTACAAGTGATACTCCTTCCTTCTCTCCCACAATCCTGACATGGTATCAGAGCCTGGTTTGTGGTAAGAAGCTCAAGAAAGCAAACCAAGTTCGCGGTGTTCTGGTAAGAGGACCATTGTTGCTTTCATTTTTCGAGTTTGGGAGCAAGTCTCTGCAGGTAGCACAACCGAAAAGTGCAAGAGTGCATTGTCTCAGATTGAGATACCTTTCACGGTGTAGCAAGAGGGCACTATATGCTGCGGGTCGAGGGCTTTAGCCCTCGATTGCCCTGCTCATTTGATTCAAGGCCATTTCGGGGCTTGTTTTGGAGGCGGAAGTTTTCCACACGCACTCAGGAAAAGGCCCTATCTTTTGCTGCGCGACCATTGTTCTAGAGGTCGGTGAAACGTTACCATAGAAATTGCATCGTATGCCTGTGCGCAGAGACATTGGGAGTTACAAAATCATCATTGTTTCCTGTTGATGCAAAAACGTCACTAGGAAGTGACTGTGTGGTCAAATACCACTTTCATTAGTTTTACAGATTTGCCCTTGTGAGGCTGAAGTTGTGTTTTTTTGTAGTGATAGAATATTTTGCAATGTACTGTAATGGCATCTGATTCTCTTTCATAGATTGTCACTGAAAAGCTTGACAATAACAACTTCCAAGCATGGAAGTTTAGAATGACGAATTTTCCTATGGGAAAAGGAATTTGGAATTTGTTATAGGAAATGAAGAAGAACCAGTTCTTCCTGATGTTCCCAATCAACAGCAAATGCAGGCATTTAAAGGATGGGATGAGAGAGCCAGAAAAGTTATGTACAGACTGTCTATCAGTATTTCAGACTCTATAATTGTGCATATTCAGGATGCAAGTACGCCAAAGGAGGCATGGGATACTTTGTCAAAAATGTATAGCACAAATATGCAAGCCAGGAAAATGCAACTCAAACAAGAGTTGCACAATGTGCAAAGAGAAAGTATGAGCATCAATGACTACCACATGAAGGTGAAGAAGATTGCAGATGCACTTGCTTCCATTAGGTCGCAAGTGGAAGATGATGATTTAGTGTCTGTAGACCTTGAATGGTCTAGGAAAGGATTATGTACAATTCCAGACATCCATTTCCATCCGTGAAAGATTTCTTGATTTTGAGGAGTTGATTGCTCTTCTAATTTCTGAGGAGCAGAGAAATGGTGGTGCATCTTCTTCAGGAGGAACTTCAAAAGAAACTGTCTTCTACTCAAATGCTGGAAGAGGTAGAGGCAGAGGTAGAGGAGGCCGATCTAGAGGTCATGGTAGAAATCAGAATATGCAGCAGACTCAAGAAAACCAGTCCTATGGAGGAGGACGTGGTAACTCTAGAGGCAGGGGGAGCCAAAAAGGTCGTGGTGGATGGCAAAGAGGCCAAAATGCAAACACCAATGTTGAATGCTACTACTGTGGTAAAATGGGTCATATGGCTAAAGACTGCTATAAAAAGCAGAATGACATCATGAATGGAAAACTGCAACAAGGAAATTATGCATCTTCTAGTAGACAGGGTGATGACAGAAATGAGCATTTGTTTATGGTGCATCACATGAACAATTCTGTGACAAGTGCAGAAGGAAGCAACGAAGTGTGGTATGTTGACTCAGGTGCATCAAACCACATGACAGGTCATGCAGAATGGATGCAGGATGTAAGGAAAATGGAAAAACTAGGATTTGTGGAGACTAGTGATGATACTGCACATATTATTATGCAGATTGGAAAATTTCCTTTGTCTATGTAGGATGGGAAAAAGAAATACCTGTCAAATGTATTTCATGTCCCGAATATCACCAAGAATCTGATTTCTGCTGGTCAAATGGTTGAGCAGGGCTTGCAGGTCAGATCTAATCCTCATGGATGCTTTGTTGAGGATATGAAAAATAAAGGTCGCTTGATAGCAAAAGGAAAGAAGAAGGGTAGAATATTTACGTTGGATGCAGACATGCGTGAATTGAGTGCAGCAATGTTTGCACATGGGACCAGTGTAGTTGCAGATATTGATATCTGGCATAAACGCATTGGCTATGTTAATGTACAATGACTTGAATCAATGCAGGCCCAAAATATTATTGCAGGATTGCCTAAATTCAAGGTTGCAGAAATGCATAAGGTATGTAAAGCCTGTCAATTTGGAAAACAGGCAAGGAAACCATTTCCTAGACATGTTCAAGAGAGTAAGAAGCCATTGGAATTAATCCATTCTGATGTGTGGACTACTAAAGTTGCATCTATTGGAGGCTCTCATTATTTTGTCACCTTTATTGATGACTATAGCAGAAAAGTTTGGGTGTATTTTATGAAAAAGAAAAGTGAAGTGTTTGGGCATTCCAAAACTCTTAAAGCTATGGTTGAAAAAGAAATATGCCTACAAATAAAATGCTTAAGGTCAGATGGAGGGGGAGAGTACCTCTCAAATGAGTTTGCAAGGTTCCTGCAGGAGCATGGCATAAAGCAACAATATTCATGCAGTCATACCCCACAACAAAATGGAATTGCAGAAAGGAAAAATAGGCATATTGGAGAGGTATCTCCTGCCATGCTCAACGAAAAAGACTTGCCAGATTTTTACTGGGCTGAAGCAGTTGCTACAGCAGTCTACATAATGAACAGGACTCCCACTACAGCAATACATGGGATGACTCCAGAGGAGAGGTATACTGGTAGGAAATCAGATATTTCTCATTTGAAAATTTTTGGTTGCATTGCCTATATTCATGTGCCAAATGAGTTGAGATCCAAGTTGGATCCAAAAGCTGAGAAGTGCATCTTTATTGGTTACTCTCTGCAGCCAGCAGAAAGGGTATAGATGCTATAACCCTTCTACTCGTAAGTTTACAGTGAGCAGAGATGTTGTTTTTTATGAGATGAGTAGCTGGTATAAACCAGTAAATGTGATTGATAATGTAGATGCACAAAATGGTAATGCTGCACAGAATTCACAGCAGCAGTCACAAGATATTAGTGGACCTGGAGCGTCCTCTAGCAGTGGTTCACATTCTTCGCCATGGACAGGCAGATTGAGATCAGGAGAATCTCCTCAAAGAAATGCAGATAGTGGTATGCAAGTTTCACGAAAAGGAAAAGAGAAGGTAGATCAGCCCATGTTTGATGTGAATGCAAGTCACTCTTATGTGGATAGTGAATCCAGTGACTCAGAACAGAGCATTGACGATGAGTTGGGTATTCCTTCTATTGTTACACCTGGAGTAAGGAAGACCAAGGATGTTTTGAGAGCACCTAGGAGTGAACCTACTTTGCGTAGGTCTACCAGAGCTAGGTATCCTATGGATAGGCTGAAATATGATGGATTTACAGCCATTCACTATGCCTATATGGTCAAAGTGATACAGGAACCAGAACCCACTTCTTTTGAGCAAGCCATGGGAAAAGAAAAATGGGAGAAAGCCATGGATGAAGAAATGGATGCCTTGGAAGAAAATGCTACATGGAAATTGGTACCTTTGCCTAAAGTTAAGAATGCAATTGGTTGTAAGTGGGTTTATAAGGTGAAGCACAATACAGATGGTTCTGTGAACAAATACAAGGCAAGATAAGTAGTCAAGGGGTATGCACAAACATATGGCGTTGATTATGAAGAAACATTCAGTTCGATTGCAAGGATGGAAACCGTAAGAGCAGTCATTGCTATGGCTACATCAAAGGGATGGTCTTTACATCAGATGGATGTAAAGAATGCCTTCTTGCATGGTGATTTGCAAGAAGAGGTCTATATGGAGCAGCCACCAGGTTATGTGCATGCTATTCATCCTGAGTTTGTTTTTAGGTTGAAGAAAGCCTTGTATGGCTTGAAGCAAGCACCTAGAGCATGGTCTGACAAGATAGGATAGTATCTTGTCACTATTGGCTTTCAGATTTCCAAGGTAGATTTCTCACTTTATGTGAGAAAAACAGAGAAAGGTATTATGCTACTTTTCATTTATATTGATGATTTGATTATGACAGGTGATAGTGATGAAGATATCCTTCATGTGAAAACGCTATTGAAGCAAAAGTTTGAGATGAAGGATTTGGGAGAGCTGCATTATTTCTTGGGCATTGAGGTGATTAGATCACCAAGTGGGATACGGCTCTTGCAGAGGCAGTATGGATTAGACATGTTGTTCAAATATGGGATGACAGGCTATAAGCCTATTTCAGTTCCTTTGGAGCATAATGTGAAGGTGAGCGCAGATACATGTGAGCTTCTGAAAGACCGTACTATGTATATACACATAGTAGGAAGTTTGATTTATATGACTATTACCAGGCCAGATTTGAGCTATGCTGTTGGAATGGTAAGTCAGTTTATGTAGGCTCCAAGGAAACCGCATTTGGATGCGGCTAGACGCATACTCAGGTATGTGAAGTCCACATTGTAGTATGGACTATTTTATGAGACTGGGATTCAGATACAGTTGCATGGATACACTGATGCTGATTGGGCTGGCAGTATTTCTGATAGACGATCTACTAGTGGATATGTGTTCTCTTTTGGGAGTGGTGCAGTTACTTGGAGCAGTAAGAAATAGCCTATAGTTGCCTTGTCGAGCACAGAGGCTGAGTACAGGGGTGCAGCAATGGCTACATGTGAGGTAGCTTGGTTGCATAAGCTACTTTATGATATGCATCAGCCTCCTACAGATGGGCCAGTTGTCATTTATTGTGACAACATGAGTAGTATACACTTGGCAAATAACCCATTCTATCATGTTAGAACAAAGCACATTGAGGTGCATTATCACTATGTGCAGAAGAGGGTTTTACTAGGTCTTATTGATCTAGTTTATGTTAGCACAGAGGATCAGGCAGCTGACATATTTACAAAGGTATTGGGCATAAAGAAGCTGCGCAAGTTCAGAGACCTGCTTGCTGTGCAAGAATTGGGATTGAGCTCGAGGGGGACTGTTGAGATATCGAGCTCCACTCGTGATATGCCAGGGTGACCATTGTGCATTTATGTCACCAACTTGTTAGCTACAGATGTGGTTGGTACACTGCCCATGAATAATAGCTAGATGATAGCTATCCTTATCTACTCTAGTTTGTGGCTCAGTTAGTATGCCACCTTAGTTAGTTGAGTTTGGTTTGAGACCCATATATAGGTTTCTTCTATTTCTTTGTACTAGAGTTCTTTTTGGCTTACATAACTAAGAAGATGAATTTTTTTTTCAGCCTCCACCTTTGTGTGTATTCCCCCATTGTGTAAGTGAGAAAGCTACAAGTGAGACTCCTTCCTTCTCTCCCACAATCCTAACACCTTGGGCATGCAATAGGTCTTTTGGAACCCAATGCAGCCTAGTCACCTATGAACCATAGGAGCACCAACTCGTCCATTTAGATCTAGAGTGTGGGGAATGAAAACTATGACTTCTAAATGATTGAATTTTTTGAGGCTATGGTCTATGCTTAGGGGACCCACTTGAGTGTTTGGTCCATAGCTTAGAGTGTGGTATCTAAATGGTGGTGGGACTTCATAATGGGTGTATATTGTGATGCACTACCCCCTACTTAGGGTTGACACTAGGGTTTACAGACTGATGGCACTCTAGGCTTTTGGATGGTTGTGCTGCCCTCGCTGAAAGTTGTTACTATTCTAACATTGCCTATGGCAAGGTGAATGTGTTGTGAGTCATAGTCAACACTACAATAAACTTGTTTTTTGAACATGTGACCCAATAGTGATTCCTTACTAATACTTTTTTTGTTAGGTAGTACATAAAATTTTATGGGTAGACTCTCAGTCTCGATAGAAACCATTAGTCTTCACTTTCCTAAGAATGGATACGATTGGCCCCCAAATGGACCGAGTTTTGCATTGGTTGGTTGCAATTGGGACTAATGAATAGTGATCTAGTTATCATATGTTAATGTTAGAATATGCGGGATCTAGAGCATTGGAGATGCGGCAGCTATGAAGGTTGAAAGAGGAAGAAGAAACTCATGAAGACATTGACCCTGACAAAGACAAATTGTCACACAAGTGAATTAGATTCCAAGATTGAGACTTGAAATCATAAACACAATCTTGTATATTGACAGTGACAAGACACTTTACTGGAAAGAAAAGAGTACTATCATTGCATTTGAAAAAGAGTGCAAGTACAATGCTTTATAGGACTTGAGTGGTGGCACTTTCTTCTATTGTGCATATGGGATTCTGGTTTGGAGCCCTCACTACTCCTTACAAAGGGACTGAAGTAGGTGTGATTGCAAATATCTCAACACCCCTCCTCAATCACAACCAGAAGTACAAAGCATATAGAGGCTTTAGTGAAAGCAACACCTGCAAAGTGTGGGAACACCATAAACATGGCAAAACACCAGAGGCTATCGCAAAGAAAAGGCTAAGTGTGGGTACCACAAACATGATGGTCATCCAGAGGATGTAGCAGGGGACTCACAAAGTGTACAAAGGCTATAGTACAAGGCTAACTCAGGAGTTTATAAGTTTATATCTAAAGCATTAGTGCTAGGCAATACAAGACTAAAAAAGTCTATCTGAATAAAAGGACTGATGAGATTTGTAGTCCTTCTGCTCGTGGTCTTCTTCTTCTCCTTTGACTCCAACTAGATAGGCCTTTTGGGAGCTCTTTCTGGCATGGCAGAACTTCTCAGTGTGTCCGATCCTTTTGCAGAAGTCACAGAAGAGCTGATCCCTCTTGCCTTTATACTTGTTGCCAACATATAATGCATATTCATCTCTGGAGATGCTTGGTTATTCCTTAGTTTTTAACTTCTTTTCCTCCTCTAATAGTGATGCTTAGATATCAGCAAGTTCATGGTTTGGCATATTTATTAGAGTTGTTGATACATTATTATATTCAGGAGGTAAATTCTTAAGTAGAACACCGATGGAATCATCTTCTTCCATTTTAATGTTGATTCCTGCAATTTGTTCTAGAAGTCCTTCAATGTAATTCATATGTGTGGCAAGTGATGTGATGGACTTCATTTCAAGCCTTAAAAACTCAATCAAGAGACCATACTTTGATGATTTAGAATGTGCACTAAACAAGGTCTCAAGTCTCTTCCATGTATCCTTTGAAGTGTCACAGTTATCCACATGGTGGATATAAATGTCATCTAGCTCCAGTTTAATAATGGCCTGAGACTTATAATCATTCTTTTGTCAATGGAGTGCAAGGTTCGCATTACGAGGCTTCTTTTCTTTTCCAATAGTAATGGCCTAGAGACCCTTCTTCATCAGGATAAGTTTGATGCGGGTCTGCCAGGTATGAAACCCGACTCCTTTGAAGCGAGCAGTTGGAGAGTCTTTGCCCATGTTAGATGGTTGGAGCAGCAACAAATAACTCCAAAATTCTCAGATTTTATTAGTGTAAGAGCTGATTACAGAGTGTCAAGAGACATAAGTAATGATAGTGTGAAAACACACTATGTAAAGACTATGTCCAGGCAAACTCAAAATTTCTTAGTTTGGGATGTTGATATTTTGTCAATGAATCCAAGCTCTTCTCCTCATTGATTTGATGCTTGATAGTAGATCAGAGTGGAAATGGGTTGTTCCAGGTGTGGCAGGAGAGAGAAAATGATGAGATTTTTTAGCTTGGTGAAGTTTGGCTATGGAGTCACAGTTAGGGTTTCTGGGGGTAGACTGGTTTTTCTGACATTACAAGAGCTACACTTGATCATTTTGAATTTTTTAAAATAGAAATGAAGCTCTCTTCATGCTCTATCAAAGCCTCATGATGATGGTCATGATTGATGCTGGATCTAAGCAAACAGGGTGGATGACAACAGTAGGTGCATTTTCCGACAGTTCTCATGTTTTCTTCAATGTTGGTCTTAGTGTGCATAAATATAAATTTTTTTTAATGATAGGATGGAGCGCCTTGACCTGGAAGATCTTCATAGAAGGAATCTCTAAGAGATGCTCCTTGGTTGAAGAGATCTCAGCCCTCCAAGTCAGGTAGGTCCTGCAAGCGATGGCAGATACACAAGGTAGCAACTATGAAGAATCACAATATTGAGTTTGAAATGGCCTAATTTTGAGATTTGAGATGATAAGGAGGATCTCCAGGATTAGAGCAACACTTGTCTAGAAGAAAGCTTGTTAGGATCTCTTCTAATTGAAGAGATCTAAGGTCTTGAAGTGGGATAGGTGCAGGGTGGCTATGGCTGCCACAAGGTCAAATTGAGAGAAAGGAGTAGGAGATGAGCTCCTAGACTTAACCTGAGCTCGATTGAGCACTAGATGAGAGTAGAACGAAGTTGGAGGAGTAGTGCCTTGCTTGAGTGTGCTTTGATACCATGTTAGAACATGCGGGATCTAGAGCATGGCAGATGCGGAAGCTATGGAGGTTGAAATAGGAAGAAGAAACTCATGAAGACATTGACCTAACAAAGACAAATTGTCACACAAGTGAATTAGGTTTCAAGATTGAGACTTGGACTCACAAACACAATCTTGTGTATTGACAGTGGATAAGACACTTTAATGGAAAGAAAAGAGTACAATCATTGCATTTGAAAAAGAGTGCAAGTACAATGCTTTATAGGAATTGAGTGGCGGCACATTAGGAAAAAAATGAACTCACATATGGGTCTTTTAGCCCCCCTCTCTCCTCCTTAAAACAAGGAAAAGAGGAGAAAAGAATAGTAAAATAATCCTCTTCTCTCTCCACTTTTGCAATCTTGTTTTTCCTTTTTTATATTATCTACAAAGATATACTCAGATTCCTTCTCTCTCCTCATTCAAGAAGTCTTTTTCAACCAAATTTTATATTAAAAAAGGAGTTAATTATGGAGTATGATGCTTCATTTTCAATGCAAAATGATCAGTAGATACGAGGTAATTGATTTTAAATCAAGAACAAGGAAAAAAAAATTGGAACTTCCTTTTAAGATATTTTGCGGATTTTTTATATCCTAGCTATTGGTTTACAAAAAACAACTAGTCAAATTTTGTGTTTTTTGGAGATGTTTTTGGAGGTAAAATAGAAATATCTAAAATACAAAAAGTCTTGGACATCCCTACCCTCTGAGCTATTTCCCCCCATATCTGTACTTTCTCATGACTCTATTGTGACCTCTTCTCAGTGTTTATGCAACCTTCATTAACATAGTGAATTACTTATATCCTCCTTTCCCTTGGCACCTTTGTGTGCCTCTTTGTGCATCTGCACTCTACCTCCTCTTACAACCAAGTAGGCTCCCTGTTTCTATTAATAGTAAAATTAATACAGGAAAGAAGGAACTGCATATTGAGGTAGAGATTGAATATGCCGCATTATTCAAAAGAACCCAGCGTACCAATGTTAACCCTCAGATTTTGCAGAGTTACAGGAAAATGGGATTGAAACATTTGGATTTGTGGGTTGATGGGGAAATCTACCCAATTGACCCCTTAAATAATAGACCTCCAACTTTCTCAAGAATCACAAATTTTCTGAAGTATGTGTGCGAGGGTGAAAATGGGTTACTCGGTTATACTAGGCGGCTCAATGATCAAGCATTCAAAGTATTTACAACTTGCCAAGCAACCATAAAAAATTGCCATGATGTGATGGCTGCACATCAACTTCATATACAACAGCTCATAGGACAAGTGGTACAACTGAATGACACTATAATTCAACAAAACAATCAAATTATTTCAATGCAGGACACTAACCATGACATTGGTATCTCATATGAGCTGGAGGCAAAGGCACAATTGAAAGACTTTAGAAAGATCAACATCAAGCTAACACAAGAGAGCAAACGAAAGAAGAAGCCAATCAATGAGTTAATTGTGAATAGCGGCCAGTGGAAGCGGCGTATCAAAGCATGTAAGGTAGCTCAAAAAGAGGACCTAGGTGAGGGTGAGGTTGGATCGTGTATCAGTAGATTGCTCAAGGCAAGTACATTGGAAAATGCTTTGAGCAATCCTAAGTTTAAGGCTATGACGGAAAAGGTGATTGAGTATACATTAAAAGATGTGTCAAATGAGTTCTCAACTGTGGATGCACAATCTATTTGTAATAGGGCCGATATTAGCACAATGACTTACTCAAAGATATTCAAAGTTGTGAAGGTTGGGTTTGGTCATGTGCTGAAGAGAAATAGAATCATGCCTCTTCCTCAACCTTCAAAGTTAATAGAGGCCCGACGGCAACTTAATACAAAGGTTTTGGAGCTGATAGGAGATCCTATGCATGCTCAATGTGTGGAAACACTAAAGGTTGGGAACAAAAATGCATATGAGGTGAAGTTCACCGAACTCAACAATTACTATTTAGATTTGTACAAGCTGCAGTCGGCAATGGTAATGTACTACAATATGTCTATTGAGGAATGTAATAGTGAATTTCAGATTGTTATAAAATTAGATGAAAGTGAGGTCGTCAAAGGAGTAAAGCTTGAAAGAGTTACTGTAACTCTAATGAATAGAGTTTTATAATTTGACATGAACAACCCAGGAAACTTTAGTATTCAATTTGAGCGCCATGTGTGATGGCTCACTGCATTTGAAGTTCCTAAGGAAACATTTGAGGTGATGTAGTTATTATTTATCCATACAAGCATTCCAAGCATCATCAATCGTCAGGAACATGGTGAGATGCTCTCGATTGAAGGGTATGGTCGATACTTGGTTTAATGGAATCTTATAGGAGACTTGAAAACTATGTGGAATCTCCAATGGTGCAAATACAAAGAATTCATGCCTATATTGCTTGACAGAGAGGGTGGAAGGAAAGGACAGAAAGAAGAACTAGCAAAGGGTGACAAGTGTTGTACCGAACTACATGGCCTAATAAGATGCCTTGTGGGATGTAACATGTCCCCTAGTATCATCCAAGAAACGTCTTAGCAGTCCATCGGAAAGGATGTCTAGAAAGCTCCGCCCGACACTCCCGTGGAATGTTACGGGTTTTGCGATCTAGGTCTTTCCACGTCTGCCACATAGCGGAAGTATCCTGGCCGTTCCCACTTAGGATCGACCGAAATTAGGGTTTTCCTGATGGGTCATTAGCTAACAGCAACTAGCGTCAGACCCGAGCGAACTACTTTACACAGAAATGCCAGGTCCTGAAGCGGATTCACGCTGCACTTGGTTCAAGGAGAATGGGAAATGAGAGGGATGCAAAGCTCAACCTCTTTGCCATAAGGCATAGTCCCATTCCGTTCCCCTAAAACAACGTAAATCGGGTAAGACGTAACTTTAGGTCATCGTTCTCGTTATTCGTTTTGATGATGATGATCATTCCGCTGTTCTTCGAGATTTTTGAGAAAAGTTCCCGGCGGCTAACCGAGACCACCCAACCGTAGGATGGACCCATGGCCCATCCTCCGCACTTTCCTCGATTTGTTTTAGTTATGTAATTATCTAACACATTAATTTAACATATAACAATCAGCTTCTTTAATTAACCCTCTTAAGCACTGGTTCCTTTACGTAATCTTATCACGTGACATAAAAAAATAGTATCAAGCAAGTTCTTTAACATTTCATCATTTTATCTTTGAAATACAAGGAGTTCCGCCCGTAGGCTTGTCCATAATCTGCCCGAAGGCTATCCAGTAATCTCCAGGGATCAAAATTCCAAGCTTCCGCCCATCAACTAGTATGAGGGCCTCGAGATCCAGTCCCGAGTCACGTTAGCCTCTTGTGCAGGACCCGGAAGGCGATGGATTTACGGCCAGAGCCCCCCTGGCACCCAAGCGTCCTCCTGCTCCAAGTAGAACTCAACGGAGAGACCTCTCACGGCGGGTTCGGTCCACGTTCGCGGCGCGGTCAACAACCCCCTTGGTTAGGGTCAGGCATGCAGTCGAGGGTAACTGAAGCTGCCTCTCCCTTCAGGCCTTTTAACCTGAAGTATAGGTACTCATTTAATTTGTAATTCATAATTCAAACAAAGCCCTAAAATCTCTAGCAAGCACAAACATTTCTATTAATCAACCCAGTTGTATGGCAAACTGCTAAGGAAGTGTGATTTCCTTTTTGAGTGTATCAGCACTCGTTCCCAAGGTGTCTTGTAAATTGGCAAGATCCTTTTACATTCCGGTGTAGGGCATACCCAACTTGGTTAACCCTAAAGTGCCTTGGATATGCTAGTTTCCGGTTTACAACTTCCCTTATTTAGAAGGATATCCAAAAATACGTCTTTTTGCAAGATAACTTGCGTAAGGATCTGCCGTCCTTGATGAGGGTTTTTCCCCTTTCTCCTTGTGAATCAATCACAAGACTAAATGATTTCATACATGTTGCGCAAGTCCTGCGATGGAATAATCTGTTTAAATTCTTTAAGCTGACGTATGTCAGGCCTAGGGTTTCTTCTTTTAAGAACCTTAGGGACAAACCCTAATTTCTTATCTTTACGAATTTATTGTCCTGACAGTAAGGAAAGTAGTCAAGTGTTTAGGGAATGAATGTTTCTATGTTTAGATTGGTTCAGTTATCTTTTGGAAGGTAATATTAATCGTCTTGTCATGGTTTTGCTATCCTTGTGACAATTTACTTTCCCAATCAATAGAGTTTAATTTAACTTCCGTTTTTCCTTAAAGATGAAATCATGCCAAATAACAACAATTGCCTTACTAAGATGTGCAAAAAGATAACTCCCTAGTAATCTGAGCATCGAAAGAAACCTTTCATGAATTTAGCCATTTACCATGATTCGTTGCGAAAGGAATAAGACTAATGGTGCAAGATATAATTTCTACACCTTAGGATTTAACTAAAATATACTACTATAGTAAATGGATAATATTGCTCGTAATATATAATGCTTGATGCAATTTGAAGAAAGCTAAGTTCTATACTTTGTCATTCATAAGCTAAACTCCTTCGTTACAAATAACTCGAACAAATATATACCCTATCCTTAACAATTTTCCTTTGCATGATCGACTTAAAACTGAATTAAAGCCAGGAAGAAAAAACCTGGTTTTGGGGTGAGATATCCACATGGATACCGGGAGATGACCCTCCCGTAGCTACACCTTGGACTTTCTTCGGCGGCATCGTAGTTTGAATATGAGGTAGCCTTTTTCTCTTTGTTCTGAAATTCTACCGTCTTCTCCTTCCTTCCCTTTCTTTTATCTTTTTCCCACTCTTCCTCCTTCACTCCTTTTTTTTTTTCACTCTCTCAACTTTCCCTTTTATCTCACGGCTATTTCTCCCTTACGGGATACCATCCGAGGCCATGATGATGATTTGGATTTTTAGGGGGAAAAAATAATAATGGAGATACGGGGGGAAATAAGAAGAAAGCTTAGGGAGTTGTGGGAAAATAAGAGTAATGAGGGGGGTTGAAAAAGGGTTAAAAGGGTTATAAGGGGGTGATAAGGTTTAGGGAAATAAAACAGGGGGGTAGGTTCCCAAGTCAAGGGAGGGCTTAAGGGGAAAGGAAATTTAAAATCCTAGGGGGGTTTAAAACCGGGGGGAAAAAAAAAAGTTTAGAGGGATTAAACCCCGGGGGGGGGGGGGGGAACAAGGGGCTTAGGGGGGGATTAAAACCCGGCGGTGGGGGAGGGGAAACAAGGGGCTTGGGGGGGAATAAAACCCGGGGGTGGGGGGGGGGGGAAACAAGGGGCTTAGGGGGCCCCTTGGAATCTTCCAAGGCCTTCTGGAAGCTTACGAAGGCACGTGGGGGGGGGGGGGGAGAGAAATAATTCCCCCAGATGTGAGACGGCTGCCAGGCAGCGTGGCCTGAGGCTACAGGCGGCACGCCGAGACGACTGGCAGTGACCCTACTGATCTCCCGGTGGCGACCAGCTCGACCTCTCCCCTCCAACTCACAGCAATGATGACGCCACAGCGTCAGATTCATGGCTCTTTCTCACAGCTCCCTCTCCAACTCACGGCAACCCCCTCGTTTAAATAGTGGAGAGGAGGGGATCTTCCCTCCCTGCATGTTATCACGCATGTCCCCCCTCCCTCCATAAGGCTCCACCAAGGAGCTTAGCTGCTCCTTCTATTTCCCTCCCCCTCCAGCTCGTCAGTCGGCTAGAGGGATAAGGGGGGGGGGGGGGGAATAAAAAATTTTCATTTATCCCATTTTTTCATATTCATTTGAGACAGGTTCACGCGCGTGCTTTTATAAGCGAATCGGGATATTATATTCTCTCCCCCTTGAAGGAATCGAGATGTCCTCATCTCTAGATAAACTGGGGATATTGATGGTTGAGAGAGCTTTCACCTATCCAAGTGGCATCCTCTTCGGGATAATCTTTCCACTGGACGAGGCATTCTCTCAAGGTTCTAGATCTTAATTGTCTCTCCCTAACATCTAAGATCCTATCAAGCCTTAGTTCAAGGACTCCTTGACTAGGCATTACAACTTGTTGATCGTCAAGTACATGGTTAGGATTAGGTACATACTTTTTCAATAGGTTGATATGGAATACATTGTGAACCTTTAGGTTCTCAGGGAGTTGCAATCTATAAGCATTGGGTCCTAGGCATTTGAGGATTTTATATGGCCCACAATACCTTGGACTTAGCTTCTTGCATTCTCCTAGGGATAGAGAACTCTTTTTAGGGCGTACCCGAATGAAGACCATGTCTCCTTCTTCGAAGACTCTATCTTGACGTTTCAAATCTGCGTATGCCTTTTGCCTATCCTTGGCTGCTTGTATGTCTTGTCTTATTGACCTTATTTGATCATCCATGTCCTCCAACATTTGTCTTGAAGCTTCAACTCTTAGGGTTGGATCAGAAAAGTTTAGGGGACTTCGACAATCATGACCATACAATGCCTGGAAAGGGGTCATTTGAATGCTCTGCTGGTAAGAAGCATTGTAGGCAAATTCAACTAATGGTAAGTATTGAATCCACCTCTTCGGCTCTCGACAGCAGTATGCCCTAAGCATATCCTCAATGATTTGATTTACTCGCTCTGTTTGGCCATCCGTTTGGGGATGGTAGGCGGTGCTAAAACAGAGTTGAGTCCCAATAGCTTCAAAGATAGTTCTCCAGAAGTGTGATGTGAAGAGAGAATCTCGATCGCTAATGATTCTTCTAGGTAACCCATGTAGCTTGAATATCTCCTTGATAAACAATCTTGCAATGTCGGAGGCTTTATAGTTTGTCTTTACTGGAATCAGGTGTGCAACCGTGGTAAGCATGTCAATCACAACCATAATGGAATTGTATCCTCCTTGGACTTGGGGTAAGCCCACAACAAAATCCATAATGATGAATTCCCATTTCATTTGGGGAATGTCAAGTGGTTGCAGTTTCCCTGGCATCATGACATGTTCGGCTTTGATACGTTGGCAAGACAAACATTCAGTGACATACTTGAGAACATCACCTTTAAGCCTCTCCCAATGGTAGCTCTTCCTAACTACATTAAGAGTTTTAGCATAGCCAGGATGTCCTGCGAAAGGAGAATCATGAGCTTCCCATAATATCTTCTCCTTAAGTGACTGGCTTGTTGGTATACACAGCCTTGTTCTGTAGTAGACAAGTCCATTATCAATGGAAAATTCCTGATACTTAGCTTGCAACTTCTGATTCTGCTCCTTGGTAGATATTTCCTTTATCATTGTTTGGTAGTCCAAATCATGGCATGCTTCCTCTCTAGCTAGTTCAAGTATAGGGTTGTTTGGCATAGATACTTTTGTAGCTAGAGATTTGGCCGTTGATGGATTTTGCAAGATTAGGGAATATAAGAATGCCTTGCGACTGAGTGCATCGGCAACTACATTGTCTTTCCCTGGTCGGTACTTGATTTCAAAATCATATTCCTCCAATACTTCAATCCACCGACGTTGCCTCATGTTGAGCTCGTTCTGGGTAAAAATCCATTTGAGACTCTTATGATCGGTTACTAGAGTAAACTTGTTACCCAACAGGTAGTGTCTCCAAAGCTTTAGAGCATGGATGACAGCTAGTAATTCCAGATCATGCGTGGCATAATTCTTTTCGTGACTCTTTGATTTCCTTGAAGAGTATGCTACTGGATGACCTTCCTGCATAAGTACACATCCCAAGGCAAGAATGCTAGCATCAGTTACTACCTCGAACTCCTTATTGACGTCAGGAAGTTTTAGAATAGGTGTTGATACTAAACTTTGCTTCAATTTGTCGAAGCTATTTTTGTTCGGAAGTTGACCATGTAATGGAAGTCTGCTTATTTAGTAAGTCTGTAAGAGGTGCTGCAATCAAAGCATAGTTTTTTATGAAGACCCTATACCATCCTGTTAATCCAAGAAAGCTATGTATCTCTTTGACGGATATTGGTATTGGCCATTCAAGCACATCTCTGACTTTGGCTGGGTCTACTGATATTCCTTCTGATGATACTATGAATCCCAGATATTCAATCTGACGCTTGAAGAATGCACACTTCTTCATTTTTGCATACAGCTTATGAGACCTCATTGTCTCAAGGACAATCCGAAGTTGACTTAAATCAATGCAGCCCAAAATATTGTTGCAGGATTGCCTAAATTCAAGGTTGCAGAAATGCATAAGGTATGTAAAGCCTGTCAATTTGGAAAACAGGCAAGGAAACCATTTCCTAGACATGTTCAAGAGAGTAAGAAGCCATTGGAATTAATCCATTCTGATGTGTGGACTACTAAAGTTGCATCTATTGGAGGCTCTCATTATTTTGTCACCTTTATTGATGACTATAGCAAAAGAGTTTGGGTGTATTTTATGAAAAAGAAAAGTGAAGTGTTTGGGCATTTCAAAACTCTTAAAGCTATGGTTGAAAAAGAAATAGGCCTACAAATAAAATGCTTAAGGTCAGATGGAGGGGGAGAGTACCTCTCAAATGAGTTTGCAAGGTTCCTGCAGGAGCATGGCATAAAGCAGCAATATTCATGCAGTCATACCCCACAACAAAATGGAATTGCAGAAAGGAAAAATAGGCATATTGGAGAGGTATCTCCTGCCATGCTCAACGAAAAAGACTTGCCAGATTTTTACTGGGCTGAAGCAGTTGCTACAGCAGTCTACATAATGAACAGGACTCCCACTGCAGCAATACATGGGATGACTCCAGAGGAGAGGTATACTGGTAGGAAATCAGATATTTCTCATTTGAAAAATTTTGGCTGCATTGCCTATATTCATGTGCCAAATGAGTTGAGATCCAAGTTGGATCCAAAAGCTGAGAAGTGCATCTTTATTGGTTACTCTCTGCAGCCAGCAGAAAGGATATAGATGCTATAACCCTTCTACTCGTAAGTTTACAGTGAGCAGAGATGTTGTTTTTGATGAGATGAATAGCTGGTATAAACTAGTAAATGTGATTGATAATGTAGATGCACAAAATGGTAATGCTGCACAGAATTCACAGCAGCAGTCACAAGATATTAGTGGACTTGGAGCGTCCTCTAGCAGTGGTTCACATTCTTCGCCATGCACAGGCAGATTGAGATCAGGAGAATCTCCTCAAAGAAATGCAGAAAGTGGTATGCAAGTTTCACGAAAAGGAAAAGAGAAGGTAGATCAGCCCATGTTTGATGTGAATGCAGGTCACTCTTATGTGGATAGTGAATCCAGTGGCTCAGAACACAGCATTGACGATGAGTTGGGTATTCCTTCTATTGTTATACCTGGAGTAAGGAAGACCAGGGATGTTTTGAGAGCACTCGAGAGTGAACCTACTTTGCGCAAGTCTACCAGAGCTAGGTATCCTATGGATAGGCTGAAATATGATGGATTTACAGCCATTCACTATGTCTATATGGTCAAAGTGATACAGGAATCAGAACCCACTTCTTTTGAGCAAGCCATGGGAAAAGAAAAATGGGAGAAAGCCATGGATGAAGAAATGGATACCTTGGAAGAAAATGCTACATGGAAATTGGTACATTTGCCTAAAGATAAGAATGCAATTGGTTGTAAGTGGGTTTATAAGGTGAAGCACAATGCAGATGGTTCTGTGAACAGATACAAGGCAAGATAAGTAGTCAAGGGATATGCACAAACATATGGCATTGATTATGAAGAAACATTCAGTTCGATTGCAAGGATGGAAACCGTAAGAGCAGTCATTGCTATGGCTACATCAAAGGGATGGTCTTTACATAAGATGGATGTAAAGAATCCCTTCTTGCATGGTGATTTGCAAGAAGAGGTCTATATGGAGCAGCCACCAAGTTATGTGCATGCTATTCATCCTGAGTTTGTTTGCATGTTGAAAAAAGTCTTGTATGGCTTGAAGCAAGCACCTAGAGCATGGTCTGACAAGATAGGATAGTATCTTGTCACTATTGGCTTTCAGATTTCCAAGGCAGATTTCTCACTTTATGTGAGAAAAACAGAGAAAGGTATTATGCTACTTGTCATTTATGTTGATGATTTGATTATGATAGGTGATAGTGATGAAGATATCCTTCATGTGAAAACGCTATTGAAGCAAAAGTTTGAGATGAAGGATTTGGGAGAGCTGCATTATTTCTTGGGCATTGAGGTGATTAGATCACCAAGTGGGATACGGCTCTTGCCGAGGCAGTATGGATTAGACATGTTCTCCAAATATGGGATGACAGGCTATAAGCCTATTTCAGTTCCTTTGGAGCATAATGTGAAGCTGAGCGCAGATACAAGTGAGCTTCTGAAAGACCCTACTATGTACATACACATAGTAGGAAGTTTGATTTATATGACTATTACTAGGCCAGATTTGAGCTATGCTGTTGGAATGGTAAGTCAGTTTATGTAGGCTCCAAGGAAACTGCATTTGGATGCGGCTAGACGCATACTCAGGTATGTGAAGTCCACATTGTAGTATGGACTATTTTATGAGACTGGGATTCAGATACAGTTGCATGGATACATTGATGCTGATTGGGCTGGTAGTATTTCTGATAGACGATCTACTAGTGGATATGTGTTCTCTTTTGGGAGTGGTGCAGTTACTTGGAGCAGTAAGAAATAGCCTATAGTTGCCTTGTCGAGCACAGAGGCTGAGTACAGGGGTGCAGCAATGGTTGCATGTGAGGTAGCTTGGTTGCATAAGCTACTTTATTATATACATCAGCCTCCTACAGATGGGCCAGTTGTCATTTATTGTAACAACATGAGTAGTATACACTTGGCCAATAACCCATTCTATCATGTTAGAACAAAGCACATTGAGGTGCATTATCACTATGTGCGGAAGAGGGTTTAATATGCAGCTGACATATTTACAAAGGCATTCAGATACTGTATCCATGCAGCTGACATATTTACAAAGGCATTGGGCATAGAGAAGCTGCGCAAGTTCAGAGACCTGCTTGCTGTGCAAGAATTGGGATTGAGCTCGAGGGGGACTGTTGAGATATCGAGCTCCACTCGTGATATGCCAGGGTGACCATTGTGCATTTATGTCACCAACTTGTTAGCTACAGATGTGGTTGGTACACTGCCCATGAATAATAGCTAGATGACAGCTATCCTTATCTACTCTAGTTTGTGGCTCAGTTAGTATGCCACCTTAGTTAGTTGAGTTTGGTTTGAGACCCATATATAGGTTTCTTCTATTTCTTTGTACTAGAGTTCTTTTTGGCTTACATAACTAAGAAGAGGAAATTTTTTTTCAGCCTCCACCTTTGTGTGTATTCCCCCATTGTGTAAGTGAGAAAGCTACAAGTGAGACTCCTTCCTTCTCTCCCACAATCCTAACACCTTGGGCATGCAATAGGTCTTTTGGAACCCAATGCAGCCTAGTCACCTATGAACCATAGGAGCACCAACTCGTCCATTTAGATCTAGAGTGTGGGGAATGAAAACTATGACTTCTAAATGATTGAATTTTTTGAGGCTATGGTCTATGCTTAGGGGACCCACTTGAGTGTTTGGTCCATAGCTTAGAGTGTGGTATCTAAATGGTGGTGGGACTTCATAATGGGTGTATATTGTGATGCACTACCCCCTACTTAGGGTTGACACTAGGGTTTACAGACTGATGGCACTCTAGGCTTTTGGATGGTTGTGCTGCCCTCGCTAAAAGTTGTTACTATTCTAACATTGCCTATGGAAAGGTGAATGTGTTGTGAGTCATAGTCAACACTACAATAAACTTGTTTTTTGAACATGTGACCCAATAGTGATTCCTTACTAATACTTTTTTTGTTAGGTAGTACATAAAATTTTATGGGTAGGCTCTCAGTCTCGATAGAAACCATTAGTCTTCACTTTCCCAAGAATGGATACAATTGGCCCCCAAATGGATTGAGTTTTGCATTGATTGGTTGCAATTGGGACTAATGAATAGTGATCTAGTTATCATATGTTAATGTTAGAATATGCGGGATCTAGAGCATTGGAGATGCGGAAGCTATGAAGGTTGAAAGAGGAAGAAGAAACTCATGAAGACATTGACCCTGACAAAGACAAATTGTCACACAAGTGAATTAGATTCCAAGATTGAGACTTGAAATCATAAACACAATCTTGTATATTGACAGTGACAAGGCACTTTACTAGAATGAAAAGAGTACTATCATTGCATTTGAAAAAGAGTGCAAGTACAATGCTTTATAGGACTTGAGTGGTGGCACTTTCTTCTACTGTGCATATGGGATTTTGGTTTGGAGCCCTCACTGCTCCTTACAAAGGGACTGAAGTAGGTGTGATTGCAAATATCTCAACACCCCTCCTCAATCACAACCAGAAGTACAAAGCATATAGAGGCTTTAGTGAAAGCAACACCTGCAAAGTGTGGGAACACCATAAACATGGCAAAACACCAGAGGCTATCGCAAAGAAAAGGCTAAGTGTGGGTACCACAAACATGATGGTCATCCAGAGGATGTAGCAGGGGACTCACAAAGTGTACAAAGGCTATAGTACAAGGCTAACTCAGGAGTTTATAAGTTTATGTCTAAAGCATTAGGGCTGGGCAATACAAGACTAAAAAAGTCTATCTGAATAAAAGGACTGATGAGGTTTGTACTTCTTCTGCTCGTGGTCTTCTTCTTCTTCTTCTTCCTTTGCTTTTTTTTCTTCTTCTTATTTGACTCCAACTAGATAGGCTTTTTGGGACCTCTTTCTGGCATGGCAGAACTTCTCAGTGTGTCCGATCCTTTTGCAGAAGTCACAGAAGAGCTGATCCCTCTTGCCTTTGTACTTGTTGCCAGCATATAATGCATATTCATCTCTAGAGATGCTTGGTTATTCCTTAGTTTTTAACTTCTTTTCCTCCTCTAATAGTGATGCTTAGATATCAGCAAGTTCATGGTTTGGCATATTTATTAGAGTTGTTGATACATTATTATATTCAGGAGGTAAATTCTTAAGTAGAACACCGATCCAATCATCTTCTTCCATTTTAATGTTGATTCCTGCAATTTGGGTTAGAAGTCCTTCCATGTAATTCATATGTGTGGCAAGTGATGTGATGGACTTCATTTCAAGCCTAAAAAACTCAATCAAGAGACCATACTTTGATGATTTAGAATGTGCACTAAACAAGGTCTCAAGTCTCTTCCATGTATCCTTTGAAGTGCCACAGTTATCCACATGGTGGATATAGATGTCATCTAGCTCCAGTTTAATAATGGCCTGAGACTTATAATCATTCTTTTGTCAATGGAGTGCAAGGTCCGCATTACGAGGCTTCTTTTCTTTTCCAATAGTAATGGCCTAGAGACCCTTCTTCATCAGGATAAGTTTGATGCGGGTCTACCAGGTATGAAACCCGACTCCTTTGAAGCGAGCAGTTGGAGAGTCTTTGCCCATGTTAGATGGTTGGAGAAGCAACAAATAACTCCAAAATTCTCAGATTTTATTAGTGTAGGAGCTGATTACAGAGTGTCAAGAGACACAAGTAATGATAATGTGAAAACACACTATGTAAAGACTATGTCCAGGCAAACTCAAAATTTCTTAGTTTGGGATGTTGATATTTTGTCAATGAATCCAAGCTCTTCTCCTCCTTGATTTGATGCTCGATAGTAGATCAGAGTGGAAATGGGTTGTTCCAGGTGTTCTATTTCTCTTCAGCACATGACCAAACCCAACCTTCACAACTTTGAATATCTTTGAGTAAGTCATTGTGCTAATATCGGCCCTATTACAAATAGATTGTGCATCCACAGTTGAGAACTCATTTGACACATCTTTTAATGTATACTCAATCACCTTTTCCTTCATAGCCTTAAACTTAGGATTGCTCAAAGCATTTTCCAATGTACTTGCCTTGAGCAATCTACTGATACACGATCCAACCTCACCCTCACCTAGGTCCTCTTTTTGAGCTACCTTACATGCTTTGATACGCCGCTTCCACTGGCCGCTAGGAGAGAGAAAATGATGATATTTTTTAGCTTGGTGAAGTTTGCCTATGGAGTCACAGTTAGGGTTTCTGGGGGTAGACTGGTTTTTCTGACATTACAGGAGCTACACTTGATCATTTTGAATTTTTTTAAATAGAAATGAATCTCTCTTCATGCTCTATCAAAGCCTCATGATGATGGTCATGATTGATGCTGGATCTAAGCAAGCAAGGTGGATGACAACAGTAGGTGCATTTTCCGACAGTTCTCATGTTTTCTTCAATGTTGGTCTTAGTGTGCATAAATATAATTTTTTTTTTAATGATAGGATGGAGCGCCTTGACCTGGAAGTTCTTCATAGAAGGAATCTCTAAGAGATGCTCCTTGGTTGAAGAGATCTCAGCCCTCCAAGTCAGGTAGGTCCTGCAAGCGATGGCAGATACACAAGGTAGCAACTATGAAGAATCACAATATTGAGTTTTAAATGGCCTAATTTTGAGATTTGAGATGATAAGGAGGATCTCCAGGATTAGAGCAACACTTGTCTAGAAGAAAGCTTGTTAGGATCTCTTCTAGTTGAAGAGATCTAAGGTCTTGAAGTGGGATAGGTGCAGGGTGGCACTAGATGAGAGTAGAATGAAGTTGGAGGAGCAGTGCCTTGCTTGAGTGTGCTTTGATACCATGTTAGAACATGCGGGATCTAGAGCATGGCAGATGCGGAAGCTATGGAGGTTGAAATAGGAAGACGAAACTCATGAAGACATTGACCTAACAAAGACAAATTGTCACACAAGTGAATTAGGTTTCAAGATTGAGACTTGGACTCACAAACACAATCTTGTGTATTGACAGTGGATAAGACACTTTAATGGAAAGAAAAGAGTACAATCATTGCATTTGAAAAAGAGTGCAAGTACAATGCTTTATAGGAATTGAGTGGCGGCACATTAGGAAAAAAATGAACTCACATATGGGTCTTTTAGTCCCCCTCTCTCCTCCTTAAAACAAGGAAAAGAGGAGAAAAGAATAGTAAAATAATCCTCTTCTCTCTCCACTTTTGCAATCTTGTTTTTCCTTTTTTATATTATCTACAAAGATATACTCAGATTCCTTCTCTCTCCTCATTCAAGAAGTCTTTTTCAACCAAATTTTATATTAAAAAAGGAGTTAATTATGGAGTATGATGCTTCATTTTCAATGCAAAATGATCAGTAGATACGAGGTAATTGATTTTAAATCAAGAACAAGGAAAAAAAAATTGGAACTTCCTTTTAAGATATTTTGCGGATTTTTTATATCCTAGCTATTGGTTAAAAAAAAACAACTAGTCAAATTTCGTGTTTTTTGGAGATGTTTTTGGAGGTAAAATAGAAATATCTAAAATACAAAAAGTCTTGGACATCCCTACCCTCTGAGCTATTTCCCCCCATATCTGTACTCTCTCATGGCTCTATTGTGACCTTTTCTCAGTGTTTATGCAACCTTCATTAACAGCGTGAATTACTTATATCCTCCTTTCCCTTGGCACCTTTGTGTGCCTCTTTGTGCATCTGCACTCTACCTCCTCTTACAACCAAGTAGGCTCCTTGTTTCTATTAATAGTAAAATTAATATAGGAAAGAACGAACTGCATATTGAGGTAGAGATTGAATATGCCGCATTATTCAAAAGAACCCAACGTACCAATGTTAACCCTTAGATTTTGCAGAGTTACAGGAAAATGGGATTGAAACATTTGGATTTGTGGGTTGATGGGGGAATCTACCCAATTGACCCCTTAAATAATAGACCTCCAACTTTCTCAAGAATCACAAATTTTCTGAAGTATGTGTGCGAGAGTGAAAATGGGTTACTCGGTTATACTAGGCGGCTCAATGATCAAGCATTCAAAGTATTTACAACTGTAACGTGTCCACTGGAACCCTCTAGGACACGTCTTAGCAGTCCATCGGAAAGGTTGTCTAGAAAACTCCACCCGGCACTCCCATGGAATGTTGCGGGTTTTGTCATCTAGGACTTTCCGCGTCTGCCACGTAACGGAAGCGTCCTGGCCGTTCCCACTTAGGATCGGCTGGAATTGTTGGTCATTTACTAACAGCGACTAGCGTCAGACCTGATCGAACTACTTTACGCAAAACACCTGGTCTGAAGCGGATTCATGCTGCACTTGGTTCAAGGAGAATGGGAAACGAGAGGGATGCAAGGCTCGACCTCTCTGCCAAAAGGCATAGTCCCATTCCGTTCCCCTAAAACAGCCTGAATCGGGTAATCGGTACTTCCAAGTCATTGTTCTCCTTGCTTGTTTTGGTGATGACGATCATCCTCTGTCCATCGAAGATCTTGAGAAAAGTTCCCGGCTAACCGGGACCACCCATCCGTAGGACGGACCCATGGTTCATCCTCCGCACTTTCCTCGGTTTGTTTTAGTTATGTAATTACCTACCACATTAGTTTGACATATACAAACAGCTTCCTTGATTAACCCTGTTAAGCACTGGTTCCTTCACGTAATCTTATCACAGGACATAAAGAAAACAATGTCAAACAACTTCTTTATTATCATTTTATCCTTTTATCTTTGAAATACAAGGAGTTTCCCGCCCGTAGGCGCATTCATAATCCGCCCGAAGGCTATCCAGTAATCCTTCAGTGATTACTAATCCAAGTTTCCGCCCGTAGACTAGTATGCGGGCCTCGAGATCCAATCCCGAGTCACGTTAGTCTCTTGTGCAGGGCCGGGAAGGCGAGGGATTTACAGCCAAAGCCCCCCCTGGCACCCAAGCGTCCTCCTGCTCCAAGTAGAACTCAACGGAGAGACCTCTCACGGCGGGTTCGGTCCACGTTCCCGGCGCGGTTCACAACCCCCTTGGTTAGGGTTAGGCAGGCAGTCGGGGGTAACTAAAGCTGCCTCTCCCTTCAGGCTTCAACCTGAAGTATTTAGATATGTTTTCCGCCTTTAGTTCATTGAGCAAACAATGCAAACAGTGCTTTTCTAATGGTTACAAACACAAACAAATTCCAATGGACTTTGTGGCTGGCAAACTGTCAAGGAGTGACTTCCTTTCCTCCGAATGCAATCCGCATTCGTTCCGGAATCAATTGCAACTTGGCAAGATTCCGATCATTCTTGGGTTAGGGTCATACCCTACCCATACTTTAGTGTTTAGTTGTGGTAGGTTCCAGCGGCCATGTCGCTTTGGTTTATAGTCTGGTCATTTGCTTCAAGGCAAGTACTTAACTTTCCTTTTCCTTGGCAAATTATTCCAAAAGTGAGTAACAGGATGATTAGACATCCTCCAAATCATTCCTAATTAGGTTGGCCCATGGTTCCAGAAATATGCAACTCCGTCGGAGTTTCGTCATGATCCTTAGGATAAAACCTTAGATCATTTCATGTATGAACATCTAATTGTTTCGACAATTTGTGAACGTGTGTAGGATCTTTAGATTCACGGTTTTCGTCTAAAGCTAGGTCGAATTATTATTGTACTAAACCCTAGTCAACACTTAGGATTCCTATCATATTGACTCAATCATGTCCCACGAATCCTTGTGGTTTAGATTATTTTGTCAATTCAATTATGCTTGTCTTGCGACAAGGATGATCTTTCTAAAGTAGTAAACTAAATCTAACAGAGAACAATAGATACAATTCCACCAATACGCGTAAGCATGCGGTTTATTGTTTTCACGCAACACATAGTCCATGATAACTTTATCTTTCCTTGGTAAGGTAAAATGTTTGCTAATCTGTACGCTAACTTCCCTAGGTCCTACTAGGATTTACCAATTAATCATGCCTACTACTTGTAGTCCATACTTTTGAATACTATGCTTTGACTCCTAAATGCAGCTCTTAACGATGTCATTTTTCGCATGACGACTACACAATACACATCATTCTCCTAGCTACGAAGTAGTCGATTAACTCATGCAAAACTAGTGTTAATTTATTCCATCTTACAAGCTACTTGCAAGTCCATACGTACACTTTAGTACTCTATTAATTCTTTCCGAATGATACCTTATGATGCTAACCTTTTTCCTATGAAATCATTATGAGAAGTATGTTACCTAATGTGCAGTATACGCTTATTTCTAGCATGTCTAGGACGAAGATAATGCACTTATAAATTCCATTTCTTTGCCTAGGTTTAGACTCACTACCTTGAAACGGTACCAAAACTACATGCATCTAACCGTCTAATCGTTCAAATTCATGACAATTTCAATCTTACCTAACGTTCAAGAGATGTATTTCTTTCCAATTTTCATATGCTTTGAAATTTAAGCGAAAAATGCAATTTCCTTTTATGGGCTAAGTGCGCCTAATCATTTCCTTATGCGGAATTAACACGGAAGAACCTGGACTTGTGGAGTCGGGGAGATGTCCACTTGTATATTCGGAGATGAGCCTTCCGCGGTCGCCTCTTGTGATCGTTTTGGGGCCATCGTAGTCGTAAATTCGACTTCCGATTTGCCTTTGTGGTCCACGGAGTGACGGCTCTCGGAATACGGCCTTCCGACCTCTGCCTTTATCCTTGTATGCGGGAGGGTTCCTCTTCGGGATGGTGCTTGCGACGGAAGCTTAGGAGTCTTCAAGAAAGCTCGAATTGGCGCGGAATTTAACCTCGGACGGCTAGCGGCTTAAAATCTTCTTGCGGACCTTTTCGATGGGTCATGCGGGGTCTTTATGGCTTCACGGTCCCCTCTTCCAAAATCCGGGAAGGGGTATTAATGGATCTTCTTGGAAAAGTGGCGGGAAAGGGTCTTTGGGAAGGCCTTTGGAAAAATGGTGGGAAGGGCCTTTAAGAAGGCCCTCTTAGAAGCTTCTGCTTCAGAGAAGCACGTGGGGGGTTTGAACAGCGTGGCGGCGGGCTGGCGCAGATGACTGGTGGCTGGGCGGACGGGCGGCAGCGATGGCGTTGGCTGGCGGACCAGCGCTGGCGGCGGACTGGGGCGATCTCCTACACGGCGGCGACCAGCACGGACCTCACGTCCCTCTCCTCCACGGCCCGACAGCTTCTCCCTTGCTCCCTCTCTCACAGGCCTTCCCTCTCTCACATGCCTTCTCTCCTTAGCACACCCCCTTGATGGGGAGTGTTTTTATAGGCCTTGGGGGTGGGGAAGAGGGTCTCCACCCACGTGGAGAGCTTCCCCATGCAATCTTCACTTGGCCATCCCCCCCCTCCACACTCCCTCTCGTCCAGCCATGCATCGGCTGGGGGAAGGGATAATAGTAAAAAAAATTTGCACTAATTCAATTAAAATTGTCCCTCCCAAGAGGGTGTTTTCGTGCGGCTTGCGGTTTTGATCTCCCGGTCTTGATTTACCAAAGCGGAGGACCCTATTTCACGCGCGCGGGTCACATATTATACTGCCAATAAATTTCAATGCGAGGGATACCCTTTGCACAGGGTTTGCACGGCGTGTGGAAAGTAATATTTACGGTACGGTACATGGAAATATTACAACAACTTGCCAAGCAACCATAAAAAATTGCCATGATGTGATCGCTGCACATCAACTTCATATACAATAGCTCATAGGACAAGTGGTACAACTGAATGACACTATAATTCAACAAAACAATCAAATTATTTCAATGCAGGACACTAACCATGACATTGGTATCTCATATGAGCTGGAGGCAAAGGCACAATTGAAAGACTTAAGAAAGATCAATATCAAGCTAACACAAGAGCGCAAATGAAAGAAGAAGCCAATCAATGAGAAACTATGTGGAATCTCCAATGGTGCAAATACAAAGAATTCATGCCTATATTGCTTGACAGAGAGGGTGGAAGGAAAGGACAGAAAGAAGAACTAGCAAAGGGTGACAAGTGTTGTACCAAACTACATGGCCTAATAAGATGCCTTGCGGGATGTAATGTGTCCCCTAGTATCATCCAAGACACGTCTTAGCAGTCCATCGGAAAGGATGTCTAGAAAGCTCCGCCCGACACTCCCGTGGAATGTTACGGGTTTTGCGATCTAGGTCTTTCCATGTCTGCCACGTAGCGGAAGTATCCAGGCCGTTCCCACTTAGGATCGACCGAAATTAGGGTTTTCCTGATGGGTCATTAGCTAACAGCAACTAGCGTCAAACCCGAGCGAACTACTATACACAGAAATGCCAGGTCCTGAAGCGGATTCACGCTGCACTTGGTTCAAGGAGAATGGGAAACGAGAGGGATGCAAAGCTCAACCTCTTTGCCATAAGGCATAGTCCCATTCCATTCCCCTAAAATAGCGTAAATCGGGTAAGACATAACTTTAGGTCATCGTTCTCGTTATTCGTTTTGATGATGATGATCATTCCGCTGTTCTTGGAGATTTTTGAGAAAAGTTCCCGGCGACGAACCTGGACCACCCAATCGTAGGATGGACCCATGGCCCATCCTCCGCACTTTCCTCGATTTGTTTTAGTTATGTAATTATCTAACACATTAATTTGACATATAACAATCAGCTTTTTTAATTAACCCTCTTAAGCACTGGTTCCTTCACGTAATCTTATCACGTGACATAAAAAAATAGTATCAAGCAAGTTCTTTAACATTTCATCATTTTATCTTTGAAATACAAGGAGTTTCGCCCGTAGGCTTGTCCATAATCTGCTCTCCAGGGATCATTATTCGAAGCTTCCGCCTGTCAACTAGTATACGGGCCTCGAGATCCAGTCCCGAGTCACGTTAGCCTCTTGTGCAGGACCCGGAAGGCGAGGGATTTACGGCCAGAGCCCCCCTGGCACCCAAGCGTCCTCCTGCTCCAAGTAGAACTCAACGGAGAGACCTCTCGCGGTGGGTTCGGTCCACGTTCCCGGCGCGGTCAACAACCCCCTTGGTTAGGGTCAGGCAGGCAGTCGGGGGTAACTGAAGTTGCCTCTCCCTTCAGGCCTTTTAACCTGAAGTATAGATACTCATTTAATTTGTAATTCATAATTCAAACAGAGCCCTAAAATCTCTAGCAAGCACAAACATTTCCATTAATCAACCCAGTTGTATGGCAAACTGCTAAGGAAGTGTTCTTTCCTTTTTGAGTGTATCAGCACTCGTTCCCAAGGTGTCTTGTAAATTGGCAAGATCCTTTTACATTCCGGTGTAGGGCATACCCAACTTGGTTAATCCTAAAGTGCCTTGGATATGCTAGTTTCCGGTTTACAACTTCCCTTATTTAGAAGGATATCCAAAAATACGTCTTTTTGCAAGATAACTTGCGTAAGGATCTGCCGTCCTTGATGAGGGTTTTTCCCCTTTCTCCTTGTGAATCAATCACAAGACTAAATGATTTCATACATGTTGCGCAAGTCCTGCGATGGAATAATCTGTTTAAATTCTTTAAGCTGACGTATGTCAGGCCTAGGGTTTCTTCTTTTAAGAACCTTAGGGACAAACCCTAGTTTCTTATCTTTACGAATTTATTGTCCCGACAGTAAGGAAAGTAGTCAAGTGTTTAGGGTATGAATCTTTCTATGTTTAGATTGGTTCAGTTATCTTTTGGAAGGTACTATTAATCGTCTTGTCATGGTTCTGCTATCCTTGTGACAATTTACTTTCCCAATCAATACAGTTTAATTTAACTTCCGTTTTTCCTTAAAGATGAATTCATGCCAAATAACAACAATTGCCTTACTAAGATGTGGAAAAAGATAACTCCCTAGTATTTTGAGCATCGAAAGAAACCTTTCATGAATTTAGCCATTTACCATGATTCGTTGCGAAAGGAATAAGACTAATGGTGCAAGATATAATTTCTACACCTTAGGATTTAACTAAAATATACTACTATAGTAAATGGATAATCTTGCTCGTAATTTATAATGCTTGATGCAATTTGAAGAAAGCTAAGTTCTATACTTTGTCATTCATAAGCTAAACTCCTTCGTTACAAATAACTCGAACAAATATATATCCTATCCTTAACATTGCATGATCGACGTAAAACTGAATTTAAGCCAGGAAGAAAAAACCTGGTTTTGGGGTGAGATATCCACATGGATATCGGGAGATGACCCTCCCGCAGCTGCACCTTGGACTTTCTTCGGCGGCATCGTAGTTTGAATGTGAGGTAGCCTTTTTCTCTTTCTTCTGGAATTCTACCGTCTTCTCCTTCCTTCCCTTTCTTTTATCTTTTTCCCACTCTTCCTCCTTCACTCCTTTTTTTTTTTCACTCTCTTAACTTTCCCTTTTATCTCACGGCTATTTCTCCCTTACGGGATACCATCCGAGGCCATGATGATGATTTGGATTTTTAGGGGGGAAAAATAATAATGGAGATACAGGGGGAAATAAGAAGAAAGCTTAGGGAGTTGTGGGAAAATAAGAGTAATGAGGGGGGTTGAAAAAGGATTAAAAGGGTTATAAGGGGGTGATAAGGTTTAGGGAAATAAAACAGGGGGGTAGGTTCCCAAGTCAAGGGAGGGCTTAAGGGGAAAGGAAATTTAAAATCCTAGGGGGGTTTAAAACTGGGGGGGAAAAAAAACTTTAGAGGGATTAAACCCAGAGGGGGGGGGGGGGGGGAAACAAGGGGCTTAGGGCAATTCCACCTTAGCAGTTTGCCTGGCACAAGTTACCTCACCACCGTTTGCCAATTCCACAAGCAGGGTAGGTGCTTCTACTGTGGCTATTCCTAATCTTTTTGCACATGCTGGTGAGATAAAGGAATGTGTACTGCCACAATCAATCAAGGTTTTGAAACCTTTACCTTGATAATCCGACGGTGTCTGAATCACCGAGAACTGGCGATTTGGCCCTTTCTTGTGTAAAGTGGCATGGACTGTCGCTCTTTCAAACTCTGCTTCCATAGTTGGATCTTCCTCTTCTTCTTCTTCACATCTTTGCCTATTGGCAATGCAGGCAATTCTTCCTCTTCCACGGGTGACGCCTCCTTGACCGCGGCCTGCACCTTGGAAAGGCGTTTGACGATGTCCTCCGCTGAGCTTGGGGCATTGCCTCTTGAAGTGACCGGGTTCGTTGCAGTGGAAACAACGGAGGTTTCGGCCATTACTTTGAGTAGGAACAAAGTTATTGACGTTATTTGTCCTTGCTTTCTTCCTTTGTCCTTGATTGCGACCTTGAACTCTTTTCATTTGAGGTCTGAATGCTCCTCTGTTCGGATCACTATACGACTAAGTTTTGTTACCCCTTGGTCTAGCTTGCACCTCCTAAATTATAGGCGCCGCTCGAATGAGTGCATCCTGAAGATCTGATGGACACATAGATTCGAGACGGGTATTTACGGGCAGATTTAAGCCTGCACAAAATTTGGACACCTGCTGCATCATGTCCATCTGTGGCGCATACTTTAAAAGTGAGACAAATTTAGAGTAGTATGCATCAAGAGTGAGTCCTAGCTGTTTTAGCTCGTAGAACTCATTCATTTTCTGCGTACGATATCCAGGTGGCAAATATCTTCCCTGCACGGCTTTCTTCAACTTCTCCCAGGTAACGGACCTCTCTGAAGTCCCTTGATCCCTGCACTATTGCTTCCACCAAAGTCTGGCTTCGCCGATGAGTTTTAACTTGGCGAGCATGCCCTGATTGGTAGTTGCAGTACCAGCTGCTTCAAAGTAATCCTCCAATCCGAATTTCAGCATCAGCCTGGACGAATCTGCCTCTCCCGTCAGACTCGGGTGGCTTTATCTGCTTGAGGAGGAACTTCTTCTCCTGGGTCACAGCAATACTTGATGTAGGAGGCGAATTTGGAACCTGTACCTGGGGTTGTGCCTGGATAAAAGTTTTCTTAACGTTATTATATGATAATCGACGTTAGCTTATCTTTAGTTTAGCTATCTCGTAAACAATGTAGCTACTTAACTTTTTAACAACTCTTATGCACAACCAGATATTGATAAAAGAAGTCTTTATTTGTCTTTACATGGGCATAGCCTTATACAACGTTCCGTGTGATGATAATCCAATCATTACATTCAGTTTGGGGAGAACAACGTTGTATTGCATTTATCTACAGGAACTGTGTAACAGTAGGGTTTTGGGTCATGGATCTTTAGGAATCGATAATTCATTGGAAGTTCAGGATACCCTTTCTGTTGGAATCCATACTTCTCATGGCGGCCCAACACTTTAATCCTATCGGCTGGGATTACACGGGTTACTTCCTCATATACATATGAGTTCATTTCAACCCTCCGACCTTGAATATGTAAGGTCGAATTTACGTGAGCTTCCACAAAAATGAACAGCTTCACGACTTTCAAGTCTTCCAACCACTTGATCCTCTTTAGGTTGGTCTGTAGATAAGCAAACCGGTGGGCGGCTATATAGTAGATTCCTGAAGTCCCCGTCCATCTTTGTTCTATGTATAAAGGTGATGGATTATAAATCTGCTCCAAGATGTTCAAAATCCCAATTCTTTGTCTATAAAGCAGAGAATACATTGCAGTCATAAACATGACCCGAAACACCAAAAACTTGTTCCACGCTTCATAGTTTTACAAGACAGCATTGAAGATGAGAAAATGTTTGGACAACAACAATTTCTTTACTTCATTTTATTGCGATCTCATAAAAACAATTCCGTTGTTGGTCGGCTCTGATACCAACTTGTAACGTGTTCCCTAGTATCATCCAAGACATGTCTTAGCAGTCCATCCGAAAGGATGTCTAGAAAGCTCCGCGCGGCACTCCCGTGGAATGTTACGGGTTTTGCGATCTAGCTCTTTCTGCGTTTGCCACGTAGCGGAAGTATCCTGGCCGTTCCCACTTAGGATCGACCGAAATTAGGGTTTTCCTGATGGGTCATTAGATAATAGCAACTAGCGTCAGACCCGAGCGAACTACTTTACACAGAAACGCCATGTCCTGAAGCGGACTCACGCTGCACTTGGTTCAAGGAGAATGGGAAACGAGAGGGATACAAAGCTCAACCTCTCTGCCATAAGGCATAGTCCCATTCCGTTCCCCCTAAAACAACGTAAATCGCGTAAGACGTAACTTTAGGTCATCGTTCTCGTTATTCGTTTTGATGATGATGATCATTGCGCTCTTCTTCGAGATTTTTGAGAAAAGTTCCCGGCTAACCGGGACCACCCAAACGTAGGATGGACCCATGGCCCATCCTCCCCACTTTCCTCGGTTTGTTTTAGTTATGTAATTATCTAACACATTAATTTGACATATAACAATCAGCTTCTTTCATTAACCCTATTAAGCACTGGTTCCTTCATGTAATCTTATCACGTGACATTAAAAAACAGTATCAAGCAAGTTCTTTAACATTTCATCATTTTATCTTTGAAATACAAGGAGTTCCGCCTGTAGGCTTGTCTATAATCTGCCCGAAGGCTATCCAGTAATCTCCAGGGATCACTATTCCAAGCTTCCGCCTGTCAACTAGTATGCGGGCCTCGAGATCCAGTCCCAAGTCACGTAAGCCTCTTGTGTAGGACCCGGAAGGCGAGGGATTTACGGCCAGAGCCCCCGTGGCACCCAAGCGTCCTCCTGCTCCAAGTAGAACTCAACGGAGAGACCTCTCGCGGTGGGTTCGGTCCACGTTCCCGGTGCGGTCAACAACCCCCTTGGTTAGGGTCAAGCATGCAGTCGGGGGTAACTGAAGCTGCCTCTCCCTTCAGGCCTTTTAACCTGAAGTATAGGTACTCATTTAATTTGTAATTCATAATTCAAACAGAGCCCTAAATTCTCTAGCAAGCACAAACATTTCCATTAATCAACCCAGTTATATGGCAAACTGCTAAGGAAGTGTTCTTTCCTTTTTGAGTGTATCAGCACTCGTTCCCAAGGTGTCTTGTAAATTGGCAAGATCCTTTTACATTCCGGTGTAGGGCATACCCAACTTGGTTAATCCTAAAGTGCCTTGGATATGCTAGTTTTCGGTTTACAACTTCCCTTATTTAGAAGGATATCCAAAAATACGTCTTTTTGCAAGATAACTTGCGTAAGGATCTGCCGTCCTTGATGAGGGTTTTTCCCCTTTCTCCTTGTGAATCAATCACAAGACTAAATGATTTCATACATGTTGCGCAAGTCCTGCGATGGAATAATCTGTTTAAATTCTTTAAGCTGACGTATGTCAGGCCTAGGGTTTCTTCTTTTAAGAACCTTAGGGACAAACCCTAGTTTCTTATCTTTACGAATTTATTGTCCCTACAGTAAGGAAAGTAGTCAAGTGTTTAGGGTATGAATGTTTCTATGTTTAGATTGGTTCAGTTATCTTTTGGAAGGTAATATTAATCTTCTTGTCACGGTTTTGCTATCCTTGTGACAATTTACTTTCCCAATCAATACAGTTTAATTTAACTTCCGTTTTTCCTTAAAGATGAATTCATGCCAAATAACAACAATTGCCTTACTAAGATGTGCAAAAAGATAACTCCCTAGTAATTTGAGCATCGAAAGAAACCTTTCATGAATTTAGCCATTTACCATGATTCGTTGCGAAAGGAATAAGACTAATGGTGCAAGATATAATTTGTACCCCTTAGGATTTAGCTAAAATATACTACTATAGTAAATGGATAATCTTGCTTGTAATTTATAATGCTTGATGCAATTTGAAGAAAGCTAAGTTCTATACTTTGTCATTCATAAGCTAAACTCCTTCGTTACAAATAACTCAAACAAATATATATCCTATCCTTAACAATTTTCCTTTGCATGATCGACTTAAAACTGAATTAAAGCCAGGAAGAAAAAACCTGGTTTTGGGGTGAGATATCCACATGGATACCGGGAGATGACCCTCTCGCAGCTGCACCTTGGACTTTCTTCGGCGGCATCGTAGTTTGAATGTGAGGTAGCCTTTTTCTCTTTCTTCTGGAATTCTACCGTCTTCTCCTTCCTTCCCTTTCTTTTATCTTTTTCCCACTCTTCCTCCTTCACTCCTTTTTTTTTTCACTCTCTCAACTTTCCCTTTTATCTCACGGCTATTTCTCCCTTACGGGATACCATCCGAGGCCATGATGATGATTTGGATTTTTAGGGGGGAAAAATAATAATGGAGATATAGGGGGAATTAAGAAGAAAGCTTAGGGAGTTGTGGGAAAATAAGAGTCATGAGGGGGGTTGAAAAAGGGCTAGAAGGGGGTGATAAGGTTTAGGGAAATAAAACACGGGGGTAGGTTCCCAAGTCAAGGGAGGGCTTAAGGGGAAAGGAAATTTAAAATCCTAGGGGGGTTTAAAACCGGGGGGGAAAAAAAACTTTAGAGGGATTAAACCCGGGGGGGGGGGGGGAAACAAGGGGCTTAGGGGGGGATTAAAACCCGAGGGTGGGGGGGGAAACAAGGGGCTTAGGGGGGGATTAAAACCCGGGGGTGGGGGGGGGAAACAAGGGGCTTAGGGGGCCCCTTGGAATCTTCCAAGGCCTGCTGGAAGCTTATGAAGGCACGTGGGGGGGGGGGGACAAATAATTCCCCCGGATGTGAGATGGCTGCCAGGCAGCGTGGCTTGCGGCTACAGGCGGCGCGCCAAGACGACTGGCAGTGACCCTACTGATCTCCCGGTGGCAACCAGCTCGACCTCTCCCCTTCAACTCACGGCAATGATGACGCCACAACGTCAGATTCATGGCTTTTTCTCACGGCTCCCTCTCCAACTCACGGCAGCACCCTCGTTTAAATAGTGGACGGGAGGGGGATCTTCCCTCCCTGCGTGCTATCATGCATGTCCCCCCTCCCTCCATAAGGCTCCACCAAGGAGCTTAGCTGCTCCTTCTATTTCCCTCCCCCTCCAGCTCGTCAGTCGGCTGGAAGGATAAGGGGGGGGGGGGAATATAAAATTTTCATTTATCCCATTTTTTCATATTCATTTGAGATAGGTTCACGCGCGTGCTTTTATAAGCAAATCGGGATATTACATGGGATTCCAAAATCACACTTCTCTAGATTCAAAGAGACTTTTATACTCTCACAACGTTGGAATACCTCTTCCAAATGATCAGCCATATTTTTTTTATCACCACATACAAAAAAGTAATCTAAGAAAACTTGCATCCATTTAGTCAAAAAAACTTGAAAATTTTTCATCATTGCTCTCTAAAAAGTAGTTGACACGTTACACAAACCAAATTGCATTACTTAAAGGTAAAAGTGCCCCACTTTGTAGTGAAAGTAGTTTTGGGCTGATCTTTGGGGTTAATGAGAATTTGATTATATCCACTAAACCCATCCATAAAAGAATATAATTGATCTCTTGCCACTTGGTCTAACAATTGGCCAATAAAGGGAAAATGAAAATAATCTTTATGAGTGCTGGATTTAGAGTTATAGTGTTCAAGTTATGACAAATCCAAAGATTTGACCACGTTTCCCGAACTTATGGGAAATTTCCATATTCCCTAATATGGTGTTTCTACTTCTTCTTACACTCCTTCATCCACCTGTACTTCAACTGTTGCCTTATAAAAAAATCATTGAGTTTCCCTTCTCAAATACTGTCTAAATTGATAAGCTCTTGCTCTTGTTACAATCCAATCCCCTTGTGGAGGGTATTGCCTTGACATAAGTGATACAACCCCAAAGTACTTCTGTCTCATAATCATTACCATTATAGTTCATGTGCTCCATGATAAATTCTTGAACCTGATTTTCTCTAGCACACATGCTGCATAAATCATGCGTAGCATGCATACAAAACTAGCAAGAGTGCCAAAGTGTAATTACCCTCCATGATCAAAGAGCACAACAATCTATCTAAAATAATCATTGTATAGCATACTAATTTCTAAATTTATTTACAACTATATTTAGCTTCTAATTTTTAGGCCTGATATGAAAAAATAAAGTATACATCATAATAGTGCATACAATACTAGTCGCTTGAAAAATATTGATCAAGTTATTCTTGGATAGATAATTCATCATAGACAACATTAAATGTCAAGAGACAAGAATTGTTGTTGTTGGCTTTCTTGCATCAGACAAACCAACTGTTGCAAGGCATCTCTTGCCGAACTTGATGATTCTTCCATTGTACTTCCTCTTCCACAGCGGACCTTTCACGTCGGGTTCACCATTGTCGTCATGTTAGGGGTTGAAGGTCTACCACCGAGGCTTAGAGTAGAAGAAGAGTATGGGATTCAAGGTTTCGGGAAGGGAAAAAGAATGGAGCTTGAAGAGATTGGGGTTTTAGAAATGACTTAGTTGAAGAAGAAGATATCAAGTTTTTTCTATTTATTTAGCATACATGAATGGAATGAATGTCACTATCTTGATTAAATCAAATGCATTTGGAAAAATAAGACATTACATAAAACGATATTCTCAGGTTTTTAATCCAAATGCATATACCAAATGCAAGCTCAAATGGCTTTTAACTCATGTACATAGATAGATTACAACTCCAAGAAACTAGTATTTTGATGGTACACTCAAGTACATTCAAGACACGGACCAATAGTACATGAAATGCATTGATGGAGCAGAATTTTAACTTCAACCCTGTTTTAAAACAGAAAATTCCATCCCATAATCAAGCTCAAAAAGTATAGATAAACTCATGAATAAGCTTCTCTAATCATTAATGGGTAAAGCCCTGATGTTAAGTGGTCAATTTCTTCTATTTCAATCACATGAATCACTTGTTTGTTCATCAAAATGGACAAAAATAGTGGGCTGTCTTGTTTATGACTGGTTTTTTCAGCCCATAACAGCCCATACACCTTCAAAATCCTCCCTCTTTGCTTGCCCCAAAGTCACTCAAGTACTTGGGTACAAGTCGGTACAAGTCGGGCTTAATTGGACCATGAATGAAGTAAATAAAATGAGAGAAGACATACATAAGAGTAGGCTGAATACTTTTCTCTCAGATTTTCCCCTTTTATAGATTGTCATACCATGTATTTTAGTCAGACCACATAGACTGGTAAGAGGAGCTCTCACCTTCCTTGTTTGTATCTTCATCTTCAGCTCTAGTTTATCTTCAGTTTGCATGCTCCAAAGCATGCACCATACCTCCTAGTTTTCTCCAGATGCTGCAGGTTGTGCAGGCCCGCATTTTGGGCCGAAAAATGCGGGCTGCATCCTGCCCAGCTCCATTTTACTTTTTGACCTACTTAGGTCACTTACAGGTCACTTTGGTTCATTACTTCAGGTCCCCCATAAACCTTGTGGACTTTTGGCATTTTTCATGATTTCTAACCATATTTTCCACTTGAATCAATGTGATTTATCCTGCAAAGTGTCAATTACTTCCACCTGACCAAGTTGTAGGTTCCCATAGACTTATTTTTTTATCAATATACATGGTACAACTAAAAATTGTATGCTAAATACAAAATAACTTATCTAACTAAGTTGGCTGTTGGGTAACAATGACTGAATTATGTATGAAAATTCCTCATATAAATCCTAGTAAAGTTCTTATGTGTTCATAAGTATCCCATGATTTATATTATGAACAATAAAATCTTTGACATTCATCCCCTCCTAACCTGCACATCCTCCGGCATGTGCCATTTCACAAGATTATAGGTTTAAGGAGGGTCTTCTTTTTATATATCTTCATCTTCATCCTCTAAGTCTTTTTCTTCCTGCTTGTCTTCAAGTAGATGGCTCATATCCAAGTCATGAAGTTCATAAGTTGAAGATTCTCTTCGTTTGAAGAGCTTGATATGTTTCCCGGCTATTGGTACTTTTACCATGGTTCCATCCATTTCAGCCAAAGAGTAAGTAGCATTATTGTGTACTACTTTTACTACATATGGTCCAAACCATCGCTTGGCTAACTTTCTATGAGCACTATATTGATTGTCCAGGCTGCTATCATAGACAAGTACCCAATCATTCTCTTGAATAGCTCTTGGACGGAGTCGATGATGCTTGTCAAACCTCTTCTTATTCTTTAATCTTGCTGTTTTCAGCCTTTCAATGGCTGTCTTGACATCTTTTGGCCTTCTTTCAAGTTGCCTTATGCGCAAAGTCAGCAATTCTTCTCTATTCATGCCTTCATCCCAAGGTAAGATACTCCATGTGACAATGCACTCTTCAATAGGCATAATAGGTGGCTGCCCATATATTAGTTCAGTTGGCATATAACATGTTACTGCAGTATGGGTAGTTCTATCGGCCCATAATGCAAATGGTAGCATTCTCGGCCATTCCCTCATCTTTCCTTTGCAAGATTTTGCTAAAGCTTTAAGAATTGGTTGATGACCTCTTTTGCTCTTACCATTGCCTTCATGGTTGTAGGCTAATATAAGAGATAGCTTGATTCCCAATTGAGCAAAGAAATGGCGAGCCCCATCAGCATCCAATTCTCCTCTATCAAGAGTTACTTTGGCAACACAGCCATAGCTGCAAAATACTTCTTCAAGTAAAAATCTACAAACAGCTTGAGTAGACTTTGTTGTCAAGGCTGTAAATCTTGAATGAATCGCAAAGATCCATTCTTCTTAGGCATGGTAAACCATCGGTTGGAATATGGAGCTGAAGATGGCTCCAATATTCACATTTTTATCTTTTCATTTAGAAGCTCCAATAACTTAGGCAAATGAGCCCTTGGTACCGGAATTGGTTTAAGATTCCAAGGAACGTGTGGGACCGTAAAAATCACCATTGGTGCCACAACACTTGGATCCACACAACCAATTTCATGTGGCTGAAATGAAAAAGCTTTACCATGATTCTTTAACATCTGCATGAAGATTTGGTTTTCAGCTTTGGCAAGAGAAAAGAGTCTTCACCAATTTTCAGCTCTTGTAAACTTTCTGTTGTAAATTGATGACCAATATCTTTGGGATCACGAAGGCTTGGCTATTTGGATTCCCTTTCTGCTAGTCCTTCACTTTTGAGTGGTAGAGGAGTAGCCAATGGCTTGACCTTTTTATCAACTATCTTATACTTTGTTTCTACTCTTATCTCTTCCTTGTTCGGATGTCCAAAAGCTTCATGATCTGCAAATTCTTGAATTATGTCATACATATCCAATGTGCATACTTGTATGGACTGATTTTCAGCTTGATTTTCTACACGAACAACTACATATATTTCAGCCATTGTATCATTATAAATCAGCCCATAAAATAGCCCTAAAATTTTTTCATCTTTAGACAAAACATCAATTTGCTTCAGTTCTTATTCCACATGACATAGATGCTTTCTTTAAGCCCTATTCATGGCTGAAAACTGTTTATAACAGCCCACACTATTGGCCATAAAAACTTGCAAGTTAGCTTTTGGCCTTGCCCTTTTTATATGTGCCCTTTTTATATGTGAAGGCAATTTTTTATAACATGATGCATTGTCATAACCTCCACTTATAGAAGTGCTACCCGAAAACCCTTAAATTCTTGGGCATTATGAGGAACATGATGATCTCTCAATCGATCTCTATTCCGGTGATGATTTACACATACAGTCAAGAATTGGACAGCTTTGTCATTATCCTTACTTCTTATCCGAGCATATGATGAACCATCATCAAGGGCCTTTGTCTCTAAACGAGACTTAGAAATAAAAGGTTGTCCAAGAATGATAGGATAGCTACAGGAATCTTGAATAAAGAAATGAAATTCATCTTTTACATTACCAATAGTAACTTGTACATAAGGGCATGCTGCATAAAGATCACCAGAGGAGTTAATGGCTGCTTTCATGTGCCATCCTGGGTCCACATCAATGGGCCATCTACCATTCTTGTAGAGACTTCTTGACATGACATTAATCTCCGAGCCATGGTCTATAAGGGCAATGCATGGAGTCTCTTTTTCTCCAATCTTAACAACGGTTTCAGTTGTCACCCTTGCCCAATGGGTACGGGAGTAGTGACTACTAGGAATAAAGTGAGCATCACTTTCTTCTTGCATGTTGTGAAGATGAGCTTAGGCTGCACTTTAGATTGAGAAGTCCCCACCATAATAGCTTCTTCAGTTTTTGCTTCATAGATGTCTTCATCTTTGGCTTCTATGGCTGCAATCAATTCTTTGATTGCCTCCAATCGAATCCCTTGAGTTTTCAGCTTCTCTTCATCTTGCAAATACACATGAAGTGCTTGCAAAAAAACATGCATAGATTCTTCAGTTTCCTCACCAATATATTGTCTTTTTCGTTTAATTACATCAATTATTACATCATGAAATCCTCGTTTTGCAATTCCAAGAATTTCACCTAATGTAAATTCAATTCTACTTCCAAGAATCCTTTCTTCTAGGATCCGCTTAAGATCCGTTGTGGTCTCTATGTCAGACTGCAACTTGTAACTGGGATGTTTGCTTTTTCTTTTTCCTTCTGTCTTCTTTGCTTGAGGGGCATCTCCCATATCAAGCTTTGGCGGTGATGGATTTTTAGCAGCCTTCTGCTGGTCTGGTTTACTTCTTGTCATGCATTTAGTTGGTCCTAAAGAAGAAAGACCGACAACCTCTTCATCTCTTCATCTCTTTTCTTCTATCATGGCTTCATGATTATTAATTTCAGCTAATCGAGCAAAAGTTGAAAATGAATCAACTAGCTCGGTCCATCTGATTCTTCCTCGGATATATTGACTGGCAATAGTTAAATCATCTTTGGTTGCCTTGCCTTGCTCCATGCGATCTAAGGCCTACATCCACACTTTAGACTTTGCATTAGTTTTACATGCTTTAACAATTTCATTAGTTGGCTCAATTTGCAGCCCATAGGTTGCTGCATCAATAGTTGCATAGGCTGTTCTTGTTGCCAAATTCTCCAATCTTTTCTTCATGCCACCGTTGCCAAAATTTGGCTCAATAGGAAGCCCGGTTTCAGTTGAATGAATTTTACCATCCTTCCAAAAGACTAATTTTTGTACTTCAGCTTCATGGAATGCTCCGCACTCCCTCTTATCATGCTGTAGGCTATCACACTAGATACAGCATCTTTTGAAGCCTTCTTGTACAGGTCTTTTGGTAGTTGATCGTCCCCTTTCTTCCACTTTCACATCAAGCCTTTCCACTTTGCAATTAATCTCTGTTAGATTAAGATGGAGATCCCACATACTTTTAATTAGGTCGTCCATGACATCCTTCGTTGGTGATGGAATATCAAAATTTCTTGGTGCTCGGCCATAGAGACAGGAGGTCGAGAAATAGGAACAAGCTCCTTCATGGATTCATTTGGTGCAGGGGTTGATTCCCATCTTAAGCGCAACCACTCTCTTCGAGCAATCATATTAACTGCTTCAGTGACATCACTCCAAGTAGTCTTCAATCCCGTCTTAGAGTCAGGATCTTCAAGTCGATCAGTTAGCTTTTCTTGAAGGAAAGGATCTGCAGCCTTTAGAAATAATGCAATCTTCTGGCTTTCCATACCTTGTTGATCTCGTCAGGATCTAGTTGAGAAAATTTGCTTTCAAATTCGCGATGAAGAGTATCAAGAATCGCATGGTGGGGGGAGTTGCTCAAGATGCTGCGCCGAACACACAGAGAATGCACAGGGAGAAGCTCACTCAAGAGACAAGAAGAGAGATGGAGGCCAAAACGTTTTCTTGCTGGTTTCTTCTTCTTCTTCCACACTCTTTGCAATGTACACAAAGTATAGATAAGATAAAACATAAAAGGAAAGTGGCCTACTAAGTCAAACAATGCATAACCAACTACACTAGTCAACTGGCGCTATAAGTATGCCAGCTGTAAATAGGTGTAACAACCTGAATATAATAAGTAATGAGTGAGTGGCCATGTGAGAGTCATAATGACCACCGACATGCTAAGTGTAGAAGTGTGGACCCATCTAACCAAGCGGTCCATCATCCATGTCTGCATGTGTTGAGCTTGTCATCTCAACACTCCTCCTCAATCTCAACTGCATCTCGACAACTCCAAGTAAGCTTCGAAACTTTTGAAACTTCTCTGTACCCAATGCCTTCGTGAAGATGTCAGCTATCTGATCCTGTGTGCTGACATACACCAAGTCAATCTCACCTGCTAGTACCTTCTCTCTCACAAAGTGGTAGTGTACCTCAATATGTTTTGTCCTGGCATGGAACACAGGGTTCCTAGCCAACTGTATACTGCTCATGTTGTCACAATAAATGACAACTGGACCTTCCACGTGGACATCCAAATCAGCCAATAGCTTTTGTAGCCATACTACCTCACATGCTGCAACAGTAGCACCTCTATACTCAGCCTCTGTACTCGACAAAGCAACTGTAGATTGCTTTTTGCTGCTCCATGCAACTGCTGCACTACCAAGAGAGAACATGTATCCGCTGGTAGATCTTCTATCGGACATACTACCAGCCCAATCTGCATCTGTGTATCCAAACACATGTACCTCTGTACCTGCCTCATAGAAAAGTCCATAATGTAATGTGGACTTCACATATCTCAATATGCGTCTGACTACATCCAAATGTGGCTTTCTAGGTACTTGCATAAACTGACTCACAAGACCAATAGCGTAGCTCAAGTCTGGCCTTGTAATGGTCATGTAGATCAAACTCCCCACTATCCTCCTGAACATAGTAGGGTCTTCTATCTCATCCCCAACATCAGCACTCAACTTTACATTCTGCTCCAACGGAACTGAAAGTGGTTTGCATGCTGTCATACCATACTTGGACAACATATCCAAGCCATACTGTCTTTGGAACAGCCACATACCATCACCACATCTGATCACCTCAATGCCAAGGAAGTACCTTAGTTCACCTAAATCCTTCATCTCAAACTTCATCTTTAAACAACCCTTGACTTCAGCAATCCCACTATCACTATCACCTATAATAATCAAGTCATCCACATAGATGACTATGATGACCAAACCTGCATCTCCCTTTCTCACATAAAGTGAGTGATCAGCATCAAACACATAAAAGCCAATATTAACAAGATACTCTCTGATCTTGTCAGACCATACTCTAGGTGCTTGCTTGAGCCCATAGAGCGCCTTCTTCAACCTGCACACATACATGGGATGCTCTAAATCTTCATAACCTGTTGGCTGATCCATATACACTTCTTCCTGCAAATCACCATGCAAGAAGGCATTCTTCACATCCATTTGCTACAACCTCCAACCTTTGGCTGCTGCCAAAGCAATCACACATCTGACAATTGTCATCCTAGCAATTGGACTGAAGGTTTCATCATAATCTATGCCATATGTCTGAGCATAGCCTTTTGCAACCAGCCTAGCTTTGTACCTGCTAATAGAACCATCTGCATTGTGCTTAATCTTATAAACCCACTTACATCCAATAGCTTTCTTTCCCTTTGGCAATGATACTAGATCCCAAGTCTTATTGGCCTCTAATGCAGCCATCTCCTCATCCCTTGCTGCATCCCAATGAGCATGACCAACAGCCTCCTCAAAACATGTAGGCTCAACATACTCAACTAGTTTCACCATATAAGCATAATGGTGAGCTGCATAACCTTCAAAACAAAATTTTTTAACAGGGTATCTCACCCTGCTAGACCTGTATACCACTGGATCACTCAATGGAGTCTTTGCATTAACGCGTGCTCTCTGCACACCTGGAGTCCTCACTGAAGGAATGCCAAGCTCATCATCCAAGCTCTTTGAGCCACTGGAGTCTCCATCAAGAACTGCATCAATGCCTTCAAACACTTTACTCTTTCCTTTGTCTTTACCTGTAGTGCTACTAGATGCACCTGAAGATGTAGAGCTACTCCTTAGTCTCCCAGACCAAGGACTACCAGATGATGTCTCTGGTCCACTAAGAGTTCGTGATTCTTGCTTTTCAGCCTGCACATGAGTGTCATGATCATCATCATCATCCAATGCATCACCACTAGATGCATACCAACTGCTCATTTCATCAAAGATGACATCCCTGCTCACTCTGAACTTACATGTGACAAGGTTGTAACAACGATACCCTTTCTGCTCTAAAGAGTATCCAATAAAGACACACTTTTTAGCCTTTGGATCTAGTTTCTTCCGCAACTCATCTGGCACATGAACATACGCAATGTAGCGAAACACTTTCAAGTGTGAAACATCAGGCTTCTTACCTGTAAAACATTCTTCGGGGGTCATACCATGAACTGCAGCTGTGGGAGTTCTGTTCGTAATATAAACAGTAGTATGAATAGCCTCAGACAAAAAATGCTTAGGCATATTCTTTTCAGCCATCAAGGCACGTGCAACTTCTGCAATATGCCTGTTTTTCCTTTCTGCAACCCCATTTTGCTGTGGGGTATACCTGCATGTGAACTGTCTCTTTATCCCATGAGACCTTAGAAAATCACTGAACTCATTTGAGAGGTACTCTCCCCCTCCATCTGACCTCAAGCACTTTACTTTCAAGCCTGTTTCTCTTTCAACTGCAGCCTTGAAAGTTCTAAAGTGCTCAAAAGCTTCACTCTTTTCCTTCATAAAATATACCCACAGCTTTCTAGAACAATCATCAATGAATGTGACAAAGTATGAACTCCCTCCAAGAGATACATTTTGTGTAGGCCCCCAAATGTCTGTATGCACAACATCAAGGATATTTCTGCTTACATCTCTGTCATGTGAAAAGGGTTATCTTGCCTGCTTACCAAACTGACATGCTTCACATACCTTCTGAAATTCTGCAACTCTAAATGTAGGCAAACCTGTAACCAACCCTTTGGACTGGATTAATTTCAGCCTCTGTACATTTCATGTCCAATGCGTTTGTGCCGAATTTCAATGTCTGCAACAACACCTTTTCCTTTGGCATACATAGCAGCATTCATAGTAGGAATTCCAGCATCGAGAGTACACATACGTCCAACTCTACTTCCCTTTGCTACCAACCTGCACTTGTCATTGAAGTCTTCTACAAAGCAGCCCTTTGCATTAAATCTGACTTGCAGCCCTTGCTCTACCATTTGACCGACTGACACCAAGTTTTTCGTAATAGATGGCACATGTAATACATCTAAAAGACTCTTTGTCTTACCACCATGCAAGGACAAGGGAACTTTTCCAATGTGTGAAATTGGGTGGCATGAGTCATCACCCGTTTGCACATAACCTGCATTCTGCAAATCCTGCATCTCTCCAAACCATTCTGTATGGCTGGTCATATGATTGGATGCACCTGAATCAACATACCAAACATCTTCATGTGTTCCCTTTCCTGTAACAGCATTCAGCATATGCTGCATAACGAACAAACGTTCATTTTTGTCTTCATTCTGTTGTGAAGGCGATGCATAGTTTCCTTGCTGCAACTTACCACTGCGGATATCATCTTTCTTAGCATAACATTGGGCTGCAATATGACCTGTTTTGCCACAGTAGTGGCACACAATACCAGAGTTGTTAGAACCTCTGTTCTACCATCCACCTCTTCCTCTAAAGCTCCCCCTGCCTCTAAAGTTACCACGACCTCCTGAAACCTGCATATCGCCAAATTGTTGATTCAATCTATTTTGCTGGTTATCACTACCACATCCTGTACCACGGCCTCTTGAAGAGAACCTACCACATCCCCTTCCTGAACTGGAGTAGAAAGCCTGGACCTGTTTACCACTTCTTTCAGATGTCTCACTCTGCATGTTGATTTCTTCAGTGATCATTAGAGAGACCAACTCATCGAAATCTCGAAATGGCTTTCTGACATATACGGAAGTTACAAAAGACTTCCAAGCCTTTTCATTGTTAAGTCCACCCAAGGTAGACGACACCAAATCATCATCATCGGGCATTGCATCAATCGCTACCAATGCATCTGCAATGCTTCTTACCTTCAATGCATACTCATTGATAGACATCTTCCCTTTCTTCAATGTATTCAACTCTTGCTTGAGTTGAATCTTTCGTGCCTTTGTATTTACAAAAAATATACTTTCAAGTATGGTCCAAGCTGCATATGCATTCTCTGCATTTCTAATGTGTCCCAGTATATTATTGTCAATTACTACAGACAACCAATACATGACCTTCTTGTCTTTTGCATTCCATTCCTTTCATGCCTTTGTCTCTTCTACAGTTGGAGGATCACTCACCTCCGGCTCCTTTTCTTCACCTGAAACGAACTCGTAGAGACCTTTTCCAATAAGGAAGTTCGTGACACGAAACTTCCATGATGGGTAGTTGTTCTTGTCAAGCTTCTCAATGATGGGGCGTCCACTGTTCTCTACCATTATCACAAAACTAATACCAAACAGCAAGCAAATCTTCTGCAACCCTTGACCTGTAGTGCACAGCAATACACCCGACAGCCTTTTTCACTGTCTGCTCAACAATACATGCAATCTGCAACCAGTTTGTAGATAAACCTTGTGTTTACTCACTGGTAAACACCTTTGAACTTACAGATCTGAAATCTGTAACCTGCGCACCCACGTTCGGTCAATACAGTCGAAGTCATAGTGTATCCTGAAACTGCTGTCCGTAACCTTGAAGCTCTAAAACGGGCCCTGAAACGGTCTCAAATGTCCAAAATAACTGCAGAATAGTCCTAAAGGGCTTATCTATAGAATATACAGCACTCTTCGCGCACACCAAATCTCACTGCAATCTGAGATTTTTGCTCTGCCCTGCTTCCGGTGCGTCCACAGGCACTATCCAAGAGAAGGAGTGGAAGAATGGGAGAGATTCTTACCCGTAGCTTGCTTGCTCGAACCTTGCTTCTTCTCCTTCACTTCGGCCTTCGAAATCAATCTTTCTCAGTGGCGCGGCTCTGATACCATGTCAAGAATCGCGTGGTGGGGGGAGTTGCTCAAGATGTTGCGCTGAACACACGCAGAATGCACAAGGAGAAGCTCACTCAAGAGACAAGAAGAGAGATGGAGGCCAAAACGTTTTCTTGCTGGTTTCTTCTTCTTCTTCCACACTCTTTGAAATGCACACAAAGTATACATAAGATACAACATAAAAGGAAAGTGGCCTACTAAGTCAAACAATGCATAACCGACTACACTAGTCGACTGGCGCTATAACTATGACAGCTGTAAATAGGTGTAATAACCTGAATATAATAAGTAATGAGTCAGTGGCCATGTGAGAGTCATAATGACCACCGATGTGCTAAGTGTAGAAGTGTGGACCCATCTAACCAGGCAGTCCATCATCCATGTCCGCATGTGTTGAGCTTATCATCTCAACAAAGAGCAGTGGTGGCAGTTAGACCCTTATTGGACCTTTCGACCCATTCAGTGAAAACTTTCTTTGTCATAAGGCCAGAATCTTCAAGAAAAAATTCTTCTCGAAGAGCCTTCTTGAACATGGACCATCCCGTGTCTTTTTGGAAAAGAACATGAATTCGGTCCTGGAGACCATGCACAGCCAAACGGGAAAAATGTGGCTCCAAGCATGTTGAGGAACTCTGAAGAAGACCATCTTGTCAGTATAGAGGTGGATAAAAGAGGACACATTTTTCCAATTAAGTTTCTTGAGCTCCTGCCCCAACTGTTTCCAAAGCTTTAATGGCGGCGGCATCATTCCGCTCTTCTTCTTGTCTCCATTGTTGTTGCAATTGCAATTTCTGTTGAAATTGCAATTGTTGTTGTTGGCTTTCTTGCATCAGACAAACCAACTGTTGCAAGGCATCTCTTGCCGAACTTGATGATTCTTCCATTGTACTTCCTCTTCCACAGCGGACCTTTCACGTCGGGTTCACCATTGTCGTCATGTTAGGGGTTGAAGGTCTACCACCGAGGCTTAGAGTAGAAGAAGAGTATGGGATTCAAGGTTTCGGGAAGGGAAAAAGAATGGAGCTTGAAGAGATTGGGGTTTTAGAAATGACTTAGTTGAAGAAGAAGATATCAAGTTTTTTCTGTTTATTTAGCATACATGAATGGAATGAATGTCACTATCTTGATTAAATCAAATGCATTTGGAAAAATAAGACATTACATAAAACGATATTCTCAGGTTTTTAATCCAAATGCATATACCAAATGCAAGCTCAAATGGCTTTTAACTCATGTACATAGATAGATTACAACTCCAAGAAACTAGTATTTTGATGGTACACTCAAGTACATTCAAGACACGGACCAATAGTACATGAAATGCATTGATGGAGCAGAATTTTAACTTCAACCTTGTTTTAAAACAGAAAATTCCATCCCATAATCAAGCTCAAAAAGTATAGATAAACTCATGAATAAGCTCCTCTAATCATTAATGGGTAAAGCCCTGATGTTAAGTGGTCAATTTCTTCTATTTCAATCACATGAATCACTTTTTTGTTCATCAAAATGGAAAAGAACAGTGGGCTACCCTGTTTATGATTGGATTTTTCAGCCCATAACAGCCCATACACCTTCAAAATCCTCCCCCTTTGCTTGCCTCAAAGTCACTCAAGTACTTGGGTACAAGTCGGGCTTCATTGGACCATGAATGAGGTAAATAAAATGAGAGAAGACGTACATAAGAGCAAGCTGAATACTTTTCTCTCAGATTTTCCCCTTTTATAGACTGTCATACCATGCATTTTCGTCGGACCAAATAGACGGGTTCGAGGAGCTCTCACCTTCCTTGTTTGTATCTTTATCTTCAGTTCTAGTTTATCTTCAGTTTGCATGCTCCAAAGCTTGCATCATAGCTCCCAGTTTTCTCCAGATGCTGTAGGTTGTGCAGGTCCGCATTTTGCGCTAAAAAATGCGGCTAGATCCTGCTCAGTTCCACTTTACTTTTTGACCTACTTAGGTCACTTACAAGTCACTTTGGTTCATTACTTCAGGTTCCCCATGAACCTATTGGACTTTTGGCATTTTTCATGATTTCTAACCATATTTTCCACTTGAATCAATGTGATTTATCTTGTAGACTATCAATTACTTCCAGCTGACCAAGTTGTAGGTTCCCATAGACTTATTTTTTTATCAATATACATGGTACAACTGAAAATTGTATGCTAAAGACAAAAGAACTTATGTAACTAAGTTGGTTGTTGGGTAACAATGACTGAATTATGTATGCAAATTCCTCATATAAATCCTAGTAAAGTTCTTATGTGTTCATAAGAATCCCATGATTTATATTATGAACAATAAACTCTCTGACAACACTACTATTTTTTATGAGGTTAAAGACATGATTGCCAAAGCCTAGCAATCATATACAAAACAAGCCAATAAGAAAAGACAGGCCATGAATTTCAAATTTGATGACTATATTTGGTTAAGAATAGAGAAACATAGATTACAAAGTGTAGATAAACACCCAGTTGTGAAATTAGCACCTAGATTCTATGGACCATTTAAGATCATTCACAAAACTAATGACAATGCATTTAAGTTAAAACTACCACCACATTGGAAAATTCACAACACCTTTCATATTAGTTTATTACGACCCTTTAGAGGCCAATTACCTGTACACCCTCTTTATGAAAACCCACCTTTGTTAGATGAAGAGACTGAAATCCTTGAGCCTGAAGCTATCATAGATACTGACTTTATGACTACTAGAATTGTTCTGCATCACGAAACAACGTTGGCCACCATAGTTGAGATTGCAGCACCTTGCAGGCTGTTGTGTCTCCACAAAAGTGCCCACCAGCGATTTCAATGTGTGCTTCTGAAAGCACATCGTGCATCTCATGCTTGCACACGCATCTACGTAGCAGTCCATCTTGCCCTAGTTGATATAGTTGGCCTGCTATCAACTAGTAGGGTTAGATCTTGAGGATGAGTCGCCTAAGTCTTGCCTTATCTATCAGTCACTCAGGCAGTCTGTGCTCAAGCACTTGGACTATGTCATCTGCCCAATATGGCATTAAATGTGCCTTAAACAAATCTCTCTCATCACTGGAAAGATTAAAGACATGGGCATCGGGAAATTCATCGGTAATGCCTTCTCCAGTGGTCTCTCCCGTGGGGATGCGTGACATATGGTCATGCATGTAGTGTTGTTTTCCTTTCTGTACAACCACGGAGAAGTTAAACTCCAAAAGTAGAAGGAGCCACCGAGTTATGCGTCCTGTAGCACAAGGTTTATTTACTAGATATAGCAAGGCTTGATGGTCCACAAAGAAGGTAAAGGGTGTAGCCAATAGATAATGTCGGAATTTCTTCACAGTAAACACCATGGCCAAGCCTCTCTCTCTATCATCGAGTAATTCATTTCCATTTTAGTGAGTTGTTTGAAAGCTCATTGGGTAGTCCAGGTTGTGTTTGCCAGGTTGGCACAACACTGCCCCCACAGCAATTTTCAAGGCATCGATATTCATGTGGAAGGTAATGGTCCAATCTGGGGCTCATAGAATCGGTGCTCTGGTTAGAGCCTTCTTCAACTCTTCATATGCTCGTTGACATGATTTAGTCCATTCAAAGACAATCAACAGCTTGTATAAAGGTCTGGCAATCAACGGTAATTCAACACAAACCATCGATAGTATCTCGTGTGGCCTAAGAAGCATTCAACTTCCTTATAATTGATTGGGGACAGAAGATCAACAATAACTCAGACTTTTGAGAAGTCAGTGGCAATGCCGTTCTTTGACACCATGTGCCCTAGGATGCATTCATGCTTCACCCAAAATTGGCACTTTAAGGGGTTCAGGGAGAGACGATATAGGCGACACTGCTCAAAGACTGCTCGGAGTTTTTCTAAGTGTTCTCTCCAAGTCAAGTGAACGCATAGGTCATCCACAAAGACTTCCAACTCTTTGCGAAGCATGTCTTTAAATATGGCGCACATGAGGCGTTGGAAAGTGGCGGGGGCATTAGTCAACCCGAAGGGCATGACTATGTAAGCAAAGATGCCCCACTCAGTGGTGAAGGCAGCCTTATGCCTGTTGGCAGGGTGCACTTACACCTGATTGTATCCCGAGAAGCCATCCAGAAAACTGTAGGCTTCCTTGCCAGCCACCCTTTGAAGCATGTGCTCTGTGTATGGCAATGGATAGTTGTTCCTTTTAGTAGCAGCGTTCACCTTCTTGTAATTGATACACACTCTGATTTTTCCATTCTTCTTCATGACAATGAATATGGGCAATACCCAATCCGTATCCTCAATTTCGTAAATGAATCCTGCTCTCATCAGCTTGTTAATCTCTTTCTTGACCGCGTGAGCGTGTTTTGGATTCATAGGGTATGGTCATTGCTTAATCGTTGTAGTATCTAGCGTCATGGGTATGTTACGAGTCACTACACTCAGATCTACCCCCTTAAGCTCTTCTAAGGACCAAGAAAATATGTCTATGTACTCTCGCAAGAGAGCGACAAGACTCATCTCCTCTTCCTCAGTCAGGTCTTCAGCAATGAAGGCTGGTCGGGGTGTTTCCCCTTCCTAGGCTAGGTTCACCTCCTTGACCTTGGCTGGTCCCTTGATTGGTTCACTTGTTTTTCCTTGACGTTTGGCACTCCTTTCTTGAATTTTGTAAATATTTTAGGGAGGTCCTGTGGCTTTCTCTGTTCTTCTGTTCGTGTGTCCTTAGGTTGTTTTATCCTTTCCTCTTTCAACCATTTGCGCCTTAAGTGGACAGGTAGGTCCCCCTTGGTGCGTCGGTGGGCCGGCCTAGGTATCTGTGGGTCGCTATCTGAACTTACCTCTAACTCAGAGTCAAACTCCCCATCGGTCTCCCCCTAGTGGTCGCCACTTAGAGGGTGACTCTGTCGAATCATTGGTGTCGTACCGGGCTGGGCTAGGCCTGCTTGATCAAAATCTATGGCCCTTACGTGTTCCGACCAGGCACAATCACAATCGCTGCACATGACCCCTTGCTTGATCTTGAAGGCACTCTTTTTCTGTGGCTTGGAGTTCGCCCGTATTTATTGTATTTTTCGTCCCTTAGTGTCGTATTCTATGGCATCCATCTCACCCTTGCTTTCGTCATTGAAGGATTGGCAATCTTTGTATTCATCGTTGGAGTCCTCTTCATTAGACTGCTCATCGTCTCCTAGGTCTTGGTATATGCCTTGTCTTTGATCGGGGATGAGGGCCCAGTTGTACATGAGGTTCAAGTCATGCACCCCGGTCCACTGCCACTTGGATTCATCAAGGAGATCCTGGAGTGGTTTGAAGTTTGCTGCTGGGTTGTCGGCTCGCTTGCCCGTAAAATATTCCAGAATCTCCTGGAGTTATCTCTTGTTATTGGGCACTTGGAAGGTGATAGGTTTAAGTCTCCCCTGAAGGGTTCTTGCCATCATGCAGATTGGTACGGAGGGTGCATCTTTAGACTTACCGATTGTCTTGATGGCTTGCTCGTATGCCTCATGATATGAGAATGGTAGGTCAATTATAGCAAGAATATGCATCCAATCTCGCTCGTCTTCTGGGCACAGAATATACTTGGTCAAGGGTCCATAGGACTTCTTGACTTAAGTGTTCCCTTTAAGCATCGCGGAGATGGCATCCAAGTCAACTGGTGAGGTCTTCCAAGTGTCCATCTCTACCCTCACGGCGTCTGTTCTATTGCCAAGAAGGATTAAGCCGTTACTCCAATCTTTGATGACTTTGGCATTGCGCATCTAGGGTCAGCCTAATAGGATATCGTAGTCCACACCCTTCATGACTATAAAGTCAATAGAGAACTAGACACCTCCGATTTTCACTGACCAGTTTTTTAGCACCTCGACTGATTTCACTCTCATACCATTTGCTAGTGTGACATTAAACTTAGCAGTCTCAATAGGTGGGTTTCCCCAAGTTTAAAGCACTGCGTGGCTAAGCACACTAACCCCAGCTCCCGTGTCTACAATCCCCTTTCTCATTGTGTCGCCTAGGGCTAGGACTGCTAAGACTGCATGCATCTCGGTGCCCTCCTAGAAGGCAATAACGTGCAAGGACTTTGGCGTAGAGTGCAGTGTCAGAGTTGGTATTTGGGTCTCTGCATCATGATCGTGTAGATCAACATCTTGCTCTCATGATCCCTCGACCCACTGTTTCAGGTCTTGCCAGAGGACACTACAACATATAGACCCAATAGCGACGTTTAAAGGGATGGAATTATTCATTGAAAAAATTATCCCCATCATCGCTATTCACGTCGCTATTAGCGGCGCGATCGATTCGTCCCTATTAGCGTCACTATATGCGTCGCTATTATCGTCACTATTTGCGTCGCTATTAGCGTCACTATTTGCGTCGCTATTAGCGTGGCTATTTGCATCGCTATATGCGTTGCTATTAGTATCGCTATTTGCGTCGCTATTTGCATCGCTAACCCAATTAGCGACGCAAATAGCAACGCTAATAGCGACGCATATAGCGATGGTTTGCAGAGTAAATTTGCGACGCAAATAGCGATGGTTACAGAGGGGGAAAAAAATAGATGGCTGGGCATACAGCCCTGCCACCCTTCTAGCTATATGCACTAAATATTCTTGCATAATTCATTTACCAATGTCAGCTACATCTAATGTCTAAAAATTGTGTATCAAATTATTTAAAAAAAACTGAATCCTTTGATTGCAAAAGCAAGATATAATTAATTCGAAAAGGTATTTCGCAAGGAGCTTTTTCATCACTTGCTTAGGCCTGAGAAGAAAAAGAGATTGTGATTACAAAAGCTAGATATAATCAATTCAAAAAAGTATTAATCAAGGAGATTTTTTATCACTTGTTAGGCCCAAGAAGAAGAGCTTCACTTCAAGCTTTCATTATAGTCAGAACCCTGAGGTATGAATAAGTCTCATTGATCATCTGCTCACTCCAGCTTATTCCAACATTGTTCAAGTCTTTTTGGGGGAGCATTTGGACATCTATAAGAGTTATACCATGGTGTTGGAGCCAGAAACCCTTATATAGCGAGTGGTAGTGTCTTTAAGCTCTACTTCTTTCTTTTTGTTTTTACCTACGTCTAAGTCATCTTCTATCTCTTCTTTCTTGTCTTTACCCTCAATATCAATGGATGGAGGTGTTTTAAGATCAAAAGAATCAAGCTCATCCTCCCCCTTCTCAAACTCCATTTCTTGAGCTCAGATTAGTTACTGTACTCCAAGTAGATCCATGAAACAAACAAATTTCTCTTTACCAAGTGATTTGGTAAAGATATCGGCTACCTGGTCTTGTGTCTTCACATGAAGTAGATCAATTTGTCCTACAAGTACCATTTCTCTGATGAAATCGTAATGAATCTCTATGTGTTTGGATCTAGCATGATAGACAGGGTTGATAGCTAGTATCCATATACACCTCACGTTGTATACATAACCCTCATGCTACTCCATATATACCTCTTCAAGCAAGTCACCATTCATGAATGCATTTTTGACATCCACTTTTCATAAATTTCAGCCCTTAGAAGCCACTAATGCAATGACTATTCTCACCATTTCCATCTTAGCAACTGAGCTGAAAGTCTCCTCATAATCTAGGCTGTATTGATGTGTATATCCCTTTGTAACGAGCTGGGCTTTATACCTTTCCAACGAACCATCTGACTTGCATTTCTCTTTATAAATCCATTTGCTTAAAGACATCGAGTACCTCATCCTTGTACTTCTGAATGTACAGCCATGTGTATCAGTTGAAATCATCTATCCAACCGACACTAGATTCTTGCGAATTTCGTTCTGCCATCTTTCCAATCGACAATAGATTCTTGGTAATAGAAGGTACATGTAGTACATCATGTAGGCTCTTCTTTCTATTGTCATAGCTATAGCAATCTACCTTCCTACTGGTGGGCTGTCTCACACTCGTGCCTGGTTTCCATCTCCTCTTCTTCTTTGGTGGTCGTTGTGCTCTATGGGGAGTACCTGTTGCTGCACTAGAGGAGGCTCCACCTTGTACTCCAGGTGGCGGGCTTTGGCATGAGGCCTCTCCATGGCTGAGAAATGGGGACATGCTTGCTTGATGCCTACCGTGCAAGCTCGAGGAGGGCAAGATGGAGAAGAGACAGAGGTTGGCTTCTCCTTTGTAGTTGTCCCCTCTCTTTTAGTGGATGTGGTGGCAATGGTAGCTTCTCTCTCTCTCTCTCTCTCTCTCTCCCTCTCTCTCAATCTCCCTTGTGTTGATCTGTCTCCCTTCTTCTCTCTATACATCTCTTCATCAACAAAAATAAAAAGAGAAGTAAATAAAAGAGAAAAACAAAGAGAGAAGATATAATACATTTACCTCAAAGCTTGAAGAAGAATCCTTTCGCGCTTCTCTCCTCCTTCTTCTTCTTCTCCTTCACGGGTTCCCTCATTCTTCTTTGCAGTTGTCCCCTCTATTTTTGTGGTGGATTGGCGGTGGCAGTGACCTCTCTCTCTCTCTCTCTCTCTCTCTCTCTCTCTCAATCTCCCTTGCGCACAGTGATCTCTCTCACTTCTTCTCTCTATACACTCTTCATCAACAAAAAGAAAGAGAGAAGTAAAGAAAAGAGAAAAACAAACAGAGAATAGATAATGCACTTACCTCAAAGCTTGAAGAAGAATCCCTTCGTGCTACTCTCCTTCTTCTTCTTCTCCTTCATGGGTTCCCTCCTTCTTCTTTGCAGTTGTCCCCTCTCTTTTTGTGGTGGATTGGTGGTGGCAGCGACCTCTCTCTCTCTCTCTCTCTCAATCTCCCTTGTGCACGTTGATCTCTCTCACTTCTTCTCTCTATACGCTCTTCATCAACATAAAGAAAGAGAGAAGTAAAGAAAAGAGAAAAACAAAGAGAGAATAGATAATGCACTTACCTCAAAGCTTGAAGAAGAATCCCTTCATGCTACTCTCCTTTTTCTTCTTCTCCTTCACGGGTTCCCTCCTTCTTCTTTGTAATTGTTCCCTCTCTTTTTGTGGTGGATTGGCGGTGGCAGCGACCTCTCTCTCTCTCTCTCTCTCTCAATCTCCCTTGCGCACGTTGATCTCTCTCACTTCTTCTCTCTATACACTCTTCATCAACAAAAGGAAAGAGAGAAGTAAAGAAAAGAGAAAAACAAAGAGAGAAGAGATAATGCACTTACCTCAAAGCTTGAAGAAGAATCCTTTCGCACTTCTCTCCTTCTTCTTCTTCTACTTCACAGGCTCCCTCCTTCTTCTTTGCAATTGTCCCCTCTCTTTTTGTGGTGGATTGGCGGTGGCAGCAACCTCTCTCTCTCTCTCTCTCTCTCTCAATCTCTCTTCTACATGTTGATCTCTCTCACTTCTTCTCTCAATACACTCTTCATCAACAAAAAGAAAGAGAGAAGTAAAGAAAAGAGAAAAACAAACAGAGAATAGATAATGCACTTACCTCAAAGCTTGAAGAAGAATCCCTTCGTATTTCTCTCATTTTTTTTCTCATTCGGGAGTTCCTTCCTTCTCCTTTACACTTGTCTCTTCCCTCTTCATGGATGGTGGCAGTGGCAATGGCCTCTCTCTCTCTCTCTCTTGCTTGTTTACAAACCTGTAAAAAGCCATGCTCGGGTTTTGACAAATTTTTATGAAGCCCCTCTCTCTCGTGTTTTTTATTTCTCTCCATCTCTCTCTTCCTTCCCCTCCCTTCTTCTCTCTATTTCTCTCCCTCCTTCCCTCCCCACTCTCACTCAACTCATCTCATTGCAAAGACAATCAAAGATAGAAAATAAAAAGCTTAAGAAACAAAGATATTGAAAGAAATTTCACCCCACCTCTCTTTATCTCTCTCTCCCCCCTCTCCCTTTACTTTTCTTTATTAACCTTCTCTCTCATTCTCTCATTGTTTTCCTATTTCTCTCTCCCTCTCTCTCACTCTCTATTTTTTCTCTCTATCTCTCTTTCTCCCTCCCTCTCTCTCTTCTTTTCACTCTCCTTCCTCTCTTTACCTCACCCTTCTTTTCTACGTCCTCCTCCTCTCTTCCTTCCCTCTCCCTCTCTCTATTTCTCTCCCCCTCCCCTCTCCCTCTCTCTATTTCTCTCTCCCTCTCTTTATCTCTCTATTTCCCTTTCTTTGTTTCCTCTCTCTTTGTTTTTTCCCCCTCTCTCTCTCGTTGTTTCTCTCACTCATCCTCTCTCCCTCCCTTCATCTGTCATTTCTCTCTTCCTCTTTCTCTTTATTTTCTTTCTCTACATTTTTCTCTCTTTCTCTCCCTTCATTATTCTCCCTTCTTTCCTCCCTCCCTCTCTTTCCATGTATCTCTTTGCAAAGAAAAACAAAAAAAGAAAACAAGATAACACAAAAATAAAGCAAGAAGAGGCAACGTACCTACCTCAAAGGCCTGAAAATGAAACCCTTTGTACCTTCTCTTTGCACCTTCCCTCCCTTCTCTGTTGCACAGTTCTCTTTCTCCTTCATATATAGCGGCGGCGGTATGGTGATGAGCTCCCTCTCTCTCTCTCTTTCTCTCTCTCTCTCTCTCTCTCTCTTTCTCTCTATCTCTCTCTCTCTCCCTCGCAAAGCTTTAAGCTCTCGCTCTCTCTTTTATTCTTTCTCGCAAATGTTTTCTCGGCGAATGTTACGGTCGGGTTTTCAAAACTTTTTCCCCAGACCGGTGTCGCTATATGCGTCGCTATTTGCATCTCTATTTGCGTCACTATTAGCATCGCTATTTGCGTCTCTATTTGCGTCGCTATTAGCGTCGCTATTTGCATCGCTATTAGCGTCGCTAAAAGCATCGCTATATGCGTCACTATTTACGTCTCTATTTGCGTCGCTATTAGTGTCGCTATATACATCGCTAATATTAGTGACGCATATAGCGACACAAATAGCAACGCTAATAGCGACGCAAATAGAGACGCAAATAGCGACGCATATAGTGATGCTTTTAGCGACACCACTTTTTTGCGTTGCAAATGGCCGTCGCTATTGCCCCATTCCCTTGTAGTGGGATAGGATGCTCTTAAGCAAGTCACCTAGACTTAGTGTCACAAGGGTGGTCAGCAGCGTGGTAAGGAGGTCATTGGCTACTCATCTCTCTCCTAATCCAGCTTGTCTTGGCCAATTGCCGTGACTAGTTTGCGGGCCTGCAGCATCAAGACTTGGCCTAACCGGTACTACTTATGGTGTGGTCGCATCCCCCGATTTTGGTCGAGGGGGTGAGACTGGCGTGTTTATGCTAGAGAGATCATCGATCTCATCCTCTAGGATAGGCTCAGCGTCCTTTAGATGCTCTTGGGCCTCTTTCACCCATTCCTTCACTTTCTCTATGGTCTCTAGTTGGCACTTTGGATGCGGGCATTCCCCTACCTTAGCACTTCCCTTTTTGGCTGTCTTAGGGGCTGAAGTTTCAGCCTCTACATCCGTGACCTTTCCAGCAAGCAGAGTAGTAGCACTTTCAGTTTTCAGTGCAACCTTAGCTTTAGACTTCTTCTTTCTCTGTCTACGGCTCTTCTTCCCTATCGATGTTGCATCGAGGTTGCTAGGCCTTGGCAGTGATATGCCGATGTGCTTTGTCTGGGCATAAGTCATGACCTGCAATGGGATAGGTGTGGCCTCCCCATCAAGGTTCTCAATACCAAACAACCCCAATGGGACAGATGGCTCGTTTGCTGAACTCGAAGATGGTTTTCACTTTGGGCACTTGACAAAGAGATGAGTAATCTTGCACTCAATGCACCTTAGGTGAGCTTTATATGTGTTCTGCTGCTCCCTCTCCGGGCAGCGTGATGAGACATGCCCTGGGTGACCATATGTCCAATAGGTGATTGGATCTTGTGTCTACCCCCCTAGGCCTCTACCTCATCCTCTTCCTAATGCCATCACGATACTGGTCGATAGTCCATAAGGACTACGTTGCCTTCGTCGTCGTGCAAGACATAAGGGTATACATAAGTCTCTTCCTCAGTCGGCTCTTCCATGTAGTGGATTGAAGCATCACTTGGTGGATGGGTTATGTAGGGGCTAGGCGGTCTAGGTATGCTTGTAGGATTTATGTCCACCCTAGGAACAACCGGCTTAATGTCATTAGACGCAAGAAGAGCCAACAGGGCTCCCCTTCTGAAGAATGGTTGTGGCATATTTGCTAGGTGGGGTTGGCCGTATGGTTACGAGTACGGAAGTCTTCTTGGTAATCTACAATGCACAACGTCGTGATAGAACCTACCACAGTTAGCGCAAGGTCTTGACCTAGGGTCTTGACACTCGACTGGCAAGTGGTTTCTGCCATAGTACATGCATTGGACGTGTGGGCATCTTGGTCGTCTCAACATGTCTTGTAATTTGGCTATCTCCATCTTTACATCAGCCCAGTCTTGGTTTGCTCGATGGCTTTCCCATTATCTTGGGTGGTTGGGCTTGATTGTTTGCTAGAGGTTGAAGCTCTCTCTAAGCTCCACGAGTTGGTTTCCTCTGAGTTTAAGCTCCTGGAGCTTCTCTCTTTCAGCTAGTCGTCAACTCTGATGTCTTCCTAAGAAACCCTAGCTAGCACGTCTCGCTACAAGCTTGATTTGCCTGCCAAAGCCTTGTATAGTTTCTCATTTTGAATTCCATTGATGAACATAGTTGACATTGCTGTTTTGGTTGGTCGTTCGCCCATAGGAATTCTCTTGAAGAGACTCCTCATGTGGGTCACGTAATCGTGAATGTCCTCCTTCTCCTTGTGCTTGACATTCATCAGTCGCATTAGCAGATTATCGAAGTATCCAGGCTTGGCAAATCTCTTGATGAAGAGATTCTTGAGGCCGTTGAAGTTGGCTTACTTTGCGGCATCTAAACTCGTATACCAAGTCCTACCCTTGTAACCTAAGTAGAGCCCAAATGCTTGGGAGTGCTGAGTCACGTCATTGAGGCCATTGGCTTCGCAAACTTGTTCGAATTGCTCCACAAAACTGTATGGATAGTCATGGGGCTAGTACTTGTCGAGCTGTAACCACCAAGACCCACGGACCGCTTATTGTTTCAAGCATTCCAAGCAAGATCTAATGGCTATCTCTCACCTAGCCGATGTGCCGTCGATCCTACGAGTGTAGTGAGCTTACCTTGATGCCGAAATGAGTTGCCTCCTCTCTCACACACGCTGGTAGCTCCACGATCCTAGATGCTAGCTCAAGCATCCTTAAGCCTCCTGTCAAGATTGTGGGAGAGAAGGAAGGAGTCTCAGTTGAAGCTTTCTTACTTGCACAATGGGGGAATACACACAGAGATGGAGGTTGAAAACAGTTTTCCTCTTCTTAGTTGTGTAAGCCAAAAAAACTGTAGTACAAAGAAATAGAAGAACCCTATATATGGGTCTCAAACCAAACTCAACTAACTAAGGTGGCATACTAACTGAGCCACGAACTAGAGTAGACAAGGATAGCTATCATGTAGCTATTATTCATGGGCGGTGTACCAACTGCATCTGCAACTGACACGTCGGTGACATAAATGCACAACGGTCACCCTGGCGTATCACGAGTGGAGCTCGATATCTCAACACTCCCCCTCGAGCTCAATCCCAATTCCTGCACACCAAGCACGTCTCTGAACTTGCGCAGCTTCTCTACGCCCAATGCCTTCGTGAATATGTCAGCTACCTGATCCTCTGTGCTGACATAAACTAGATCAATAAGACCTAGTAAAACCCTCTTCCGCACATAGTGATAATGCACCTCAATGTCGTTAGACGCAAGAAGAGCCAACAGGGCTCCCCTTCTGAAGAATGGCTGTGGCATATTTGCTAGGTGGGGTTGGCCGTATGGTTACGAGTACGGAAGTCTTCTTGGTAATCTACAATGCACAACGTCGTGATAGAACCTACCACAGTTAGCGCAAGGTCTTGACCTAGGGTCTTGACACTCGACTGGCAAGTGGTTTCTGCCATAGTACATGCATTGGACGTGTGGGCATCTTGGTCGTCTCAACATGTCTTGTAATTTGGCTATCTCCATCTTTACATCAGCCCAGTCTTGGTTTGCTCGATGGCTTTCCCATTATCTTGGGTGGTTGGGCTTGATTGTTTGCTAGAGGTTGAAGCTCTCTCTAAGCTCCACGAGTTGGTTTCCTCTGAGTTTAAGCTCCTGGAGCTTCTCTCTTTCAGCTAGTCGTCAACTCTGATGTCTTCCTAAGAAACCCTAGCTAGCACGTCTCGCTACAAGCTTGATTTGCCTGCCAAAGCCTTGTATAGTTTCTCATTTTGAATTCCATTGATGAACATAGTTGACATTGCTGTTTTGGTTGGTCGTTCGCCCATAGGAATTCTCTTGAAGAGACTCCTCATGTGGGTCACGTAATCATGAATGTCCTCCTTCTCCTTGTGCTTGACATTCATCAGTCGCATTAGCAGATTATCGAAGTATCCAGGCTTGGCAAATCTCTTGATGAAGAGATTCTTGAGGCCGTTGAAGTTGGCTTACTTTGCGGCATCTAAACTCGTATACCAAGTCCTACCCTTGTAACCTAAGTAGAGCCCAAATGCTTGGGAGTGCTGAGTCACGTCATTGAGGCCATTGGCTTCGCAAACTTGTTCGAATTGCTCCACAAAACTGTATGGATAGTCATGGGGCTAGTACTTGTCGAGCTGTAACCACCAAGACCCACGGACCGCTTATTGTTTCAAGCATTCCAAGCAAGATCTAATGGCTATCTCTCACCTAGCCGATGTGCCGTCGATCCTACGAGTGTAGTGAGCTTACCTTGATGCCGAAATGAGTTGCCTCCTCTCTCACACACGCTGGTAGCTCCACGATCCTAGATGCTAGCTCAAGCATCCTTAAGCCTCCTGTCAAGATTGTGGGAGAGAAGGAAGGAGTCTCAGTTGAAGCTTTCTTACTTGCACAATGGGGGAATACACACAGAGATGGAGGTTGAAAACAGTTTTCCTCTTCTTAGTTGTGTAAGCCAAAAAAACTGTAGTACAAAGAAATAGAAGAACCCTATATATGGGTCTCAAACCAAACTCAACTAACTAAGGTGGCATACTAACTGAGCCACGAACTAGAGTAGACAAGGATAGCTATCATGTAGCTATTATTCATGGGCGGTGTACCAACTGCATCTGCAACTGACACGTCGGTGACATAAATGCACAACGGTCACCCTGGCGTATCACGAGTGGAGCTCGATATCTCAACACTCCCCCTCGAGCTCAATCCCAATTCCTGCACACCAAGCACGTCTCTGAACTTGCGCAGCTTCTCTACGCCCAATGCCTTCGTGAATATGTCAGCTACCTGATCCTCTGTGCTGACATAAACTAGATCAATAAGACCTAGTAAAACCCTCTTCCGCACATAGTGATAATGCACCTCAATGTGCTTTGTTCTAGCATGATAGACTGGGTTATTTGCCAAGTGTATACTGCTCATGTTGTCACAATAAATGACAACTGGCCCATCTGTAGACTGATGCATATCATAAAGTAGCTTATGCAACCAAGCTACCTCACATGCAGCCATTGTTGCACCTCTGTACTCGGTCTCTGTGCTCGACAAGGCAACTGTAGGCTGTTTCTTGCTGCTCCAAGTGACTGCAGCACTCCCAAAAGAGAACACATATCCACTGGTAGATCGTCTATCAAAAATACTACCAGCCCAATCATCATCAGTGTATCCATGTAACTGTATCTGAACCCCAGTCTCATAAAATAGTCCATACTGCAATGTGGACTTCACATACCTGAGTATGCGTCTAGTCACATCCAAATGCGGTTTCCTTAGAGCTTGCATAAACTGACTTACCAATCCAACAGCATAGCTCAAATCTGGCCTGGTAATAGTCATATAAATCAAACTTCCTACTATGCGTCTGTACATAGTAGGGTCTTCTAGAAGCTCACCTGTATCTATGCTCAGCTTCACATTCTGCTCCAAAGGAACTAAAATAGGCTTACAGCTTGTCATCCCATATTTGGACAGCATGTCCAATCCATACTGCCTCTGCAAGAGCTGTATCCCACTTGGTGATCTAATCACCTCAATGCCCAAGAAATAACACAGCTCTCCCAAATCCTTCATCTCAAACTTTTGCTTCAATAGCATTTTCACATGAAGGATATCTTCATCACTGTCACCTATCATAATCAAATCATCAACATAAATGACAAGTAGCATAATACCTTTCTCTATTTTTCTCACATAAAGTGAGAAATCTGCCTTGGAAATCTGAAAGCCAATAGTGACAAGATACTGTCCTATCTTGTCAGACCATGCTCTAGGTGCTTGCTTCAAGCCATACAAGGCTTTCTTCAACCTGCAAACAAACTCAGGATGAACAGCATGCACATAACCTGGTGGCTGCTCCATATAGACCTCTTCTTGCAAATCACCATGCAAGAAGGCATTCTTTACATCCATCTGATGTAAAGACCATCCCTTTGATGCAGCCATAGCAATGACTGCTCTTACGGTTGCCATCCTTGCAACCGGACTGAATGTTTCTTCATAGTCAATGCCATATGTTTGTGCATACCCCTTGACTACTAATCTTGCCTTGTATCTGTTCACAGAACCATCTGCATTGTGCTTCACCTTATAAACCCACTTACAGCCAATTGCACTCTTACCTTTAGGCAAAGGTACCAGTTCCCATGTAGCATTTGCTTCCAAGGCATCCATTTCTTCATCCATGGCTTTCTCCCATTTTTCTTTTCCCATGGCTTGCTCAAAAGAAGTGGGTTCTGGTTCCTGTATCACTTTGACCATATATGCATAGTGGATGGCTGTAAATCCATCATATTTCAGCCTATCCACAGGATACATAGCTCTGGTAGACCTACGCAAAGTAGGCTCACTTCCAGGTGCTCTCAAAACATCTCTGGTTTTTCTTACTCCAGGTGTAACAATAGAGGGGATACCCAACTCATCATCAATGCTCTGTTCTGAGCCACTGGATTCACCATCCACATAAGAGTGACCTGCATTCACATCAAACATGGACTGATCAACCTTCTCTTTTCCTTTTCGTGATACTTGCATACCACTATCTGCATTGCTTTGAGAAGATTCTCCTGATCTCAATCTGCTTGTCCATGGTGAAGAATGTGAACCATTACTAGAAGATGCTCCAGGTCCACTAATATTTTGTGACTGCTGCTGTGAATTCTGTGCAGCATTACCATTTTGTGCATCTACATCATCAATCACATTTACTGGTTTATACTAGCTACTCATCTCATTAAAAAAAACATCTCTGCTCACTATAAACTTACGAGTAGAAGGGTTATAGCATCTATACCCTTTTTGCTGCAGAGAGTAACCAATAAAGATGCACTTCTCAGCTTTTGGATCCAACTTGGATCTCAACTCATCTGGCATATGTACATAGGCAATGCAACCAAAAATTTTCAAATGAGAAATATCTGGTTTCCTACCAGTATACCTCTCCTCTGGAGTCATTCCATGTATTGCTGCAGTGGGAGTCCTGTTCATTATGTAGACTGTTGTAGCAACTACTTCAGCCCAATAAAAATCTGGCAAGTCTTTTTCATTAAGCATGGCACGAGATACCTCTCCAATATGCCTATTTTTCCTTTCTGCAATTCCATTTTGTTGTGGGGTATGACTGCATGAATATTGTTGCTTTATGCCATGCTCCTACAGGAACCTTGCAAACTCATTTGAGAGGTACTCTCCCCCTCCATCTGACCTTAGGCATTTTATCTACAGGCCCATTTCTTTTTCAACCATAGCTTTAAGAGTTTTGAAATGCCCAAAAACTTCACTTTTCTTTTTCATAAAATACACCCAAACTTTTTTGTTATAGTCATCAATAAAAGTGACAAAATAATGACAGCCTCCAAGAGATGCAGCTTTAGTAGTCCACACATCAGAGTGGATTAATTCCAATGGCTTCTCACTCTCTTGAACATGTCTAGGAAATGGTTTCCTTGCCTGTTTTCCAAACTAACAGGCTTCACATACCTTATGCATTTCTGCAACCTTGAATTTGGGCAATCCTGCAATAATATTTTGGGCTTGCATTGATTTAAGTCATTGTACATTAACATGACCAATGCGTTTATGCCAGATATCAATATCTGCAACTACACCGGTCCCATGTGCAAACATTGCTGCACTCAATTCAGACATGTCTGCATCCAACGTAAACATTCTGCCCTTCTTCTTTCCTTTTGCTATCAAGCGACCTTTATTTTTCATATTCTCAAAAAAGCATCCATGAGGATTAAATCTGACCTGCAAGCCCTGCTCAACCATTTGACCAACAGAAACCAGATTCTTGGTGATATTCGGGACATGAAATACATCGGACAGGTATTTCTTTTTCCCATCCTGCATAGACAAATGAATTTTTCCAATCTGCACAATAGGATGTGCAGTATCATCACCAGTCTCCACAAATCCTGGTTTTTCCATTTTCCTTGCATCCTCCATCCATTCTGCATGACCTGTCATGTGGTTTGATGCACCTGAGTCAACATACCATACATCATTACTTTCTTTTGCACTTGTCACAGAATTGTTCATGTGCTGCACAAAAAACAAATGCTCATTTCTGTCATCACCCTGTCTACTAGAAGATGCATAATTCCCTTGTTGCAGTTTTCCATTCATGATGTCATTCTACTTTTTATAGCAGTCTTTAGCCATATGACCCATTTTACCACAGTAGTAGCATTCAACATTACTGTTTGCATTTTGGCCTCTTTGCCATCCACCACGACCTCTTTGGCTCCCCCTGCCTCTAAAGTTACCACGTCCTCCTCTATAGGACTGGTTTTCTTGAGTTTGCTGCATATTCTGATTTCTACCACGGCCTCCAAATCGGCCTCCTCTACCTCTGCCTCTACCTCTTCCAGCATTTGAGTAGAAGACAACTTCCTTTGAAGTTCCTCCTGAAGAAGATGCACCACCATTTCTCTGCTCCTCAGAAATTACAAGAGCAATCAACTCCTCAAAATCAGGAAATCTTTCACGAACTGAAATGGATGTCCGAAACTGTGCATAATCCTTTCCTAGACCATTCAATGTCACAGAAACTAAATCATCATCTTCCACTGGCGATCCAATGGAAGCAAGTGCATCTGCAATCTTCTTCACTTTCATGTGGTAGTCATTGATGCTCATATTTTCTCTTTGCACATTATGCAACTCTTGCTTGAGCTGCATTTTCTTAGCTTGCGTATTTGTGCTATACATTTTTGACAAAGTATCCCATGCCTCCTTTGGCGTACTTGCATCCTGAATATGCACAATCATAGAGTCTGAAATACTGATAGATAGCCAGTACATAACTTTCCTGGCTCTCTCATGCCATGCTTTGAATGCCTACATTTGCTGTTGATTGGGAACATCGGGAAGAACTGGTTCTTCTTCATTTCCTGTAACAAATTCTCAATATCCTTTTCCCATAAGGAAATTCGTCATTCTAAACTTCCATGCTTGGAAGTTGTTCTTGTCAAGCTTTTTAGTTACAATCTGTGAAAGAGAATCAGACGCCATTACAAAATACTGCAAAAAATTCTGTCACTGCAAAAAACACAGCTTCACCCTCACAAGGGCAAATCTGCAAAACTGGCAAAAGTGGTATTTGACCACACAGTCACTTCCTAGTGACGATTTTGCATCAATAGGCAATAGGGATGATTCTGTAACTCCCAATGTCTCTGCGCACAAGCATACGATGCAATTTCTATAGTAACTTTTCACCGACCTGTAGAACAGTGGCTGCACAGCATAAAACTGGGCCTTTTCCTGAGTGCGTGCAGAAAACTTCCGCCTCCAAAACAGGCCCCGAAATGGCCTCAAATAAAAAAAACAAGGTCGCCAAGGGCTAAAGCCCTTTTTGCGCAACATATATTGCCCTCTTGCTTCACCGCGAAGGGCGTCTCAACCTGAGAAAATGAAAGTAACACTGCTCCTCTTACCAGAACACCATGAGCTTGGCTTGCTTTCTTGAGCTCCTTACCACGAACAAGGCTCTTATACCATGTCAAGATTGTGGGAGAGAAGGAAGGAGTTTCACTTGAAGCTTTCTTACTTGCACAATGGGGGAATACACATAGAGATGGAGGCTGAAAACAGTTTTCCTCTTCTTAGTTGTGTAAGCCAAAAAAACTCTAGTACAAAGAAATAGAAGAACCCTATATATGGGTCTCAAACCAAACTCAACTAACTAAGGTGGCATACTAACTGAGCCACGAACTAGAGTAGATAAGGATAGCTATCATGTAACTATTATTCATGGGCGGTGTACCAACCGCATCTGCAACCGACACGTCGGTGACATAAATGCACAACGGTCACCCTGGCATATCACAAGTGGAGCTCGATATCTCAACACCTCCTCCATCTCCAAGCTCCATCCACCATAGCCACGTGCGTAAGAAAAGAGAAGAGAAGAGAAGAGAAGAGGAGATGTTGAAGATCTTCACCCTCTTGATCCCTCACTCCCACACACTCACTCCCTCACACTCTCACACTCCCTCTCTCAAGAGCACACACAAGCAAGGAGGAGAGAAGAAGAGAACTCTTGTTAGTCACACACCAAAGAATGAGCTCTCATTCACTTTTTGGATTTTATATACAAAACCCTAAATTTCCATGGGCACCCATCCCTTTTTTACATGACTGGCCATTGTGGCAAGGTCCTTTCTCTATTTCCCTCTTCTAGCCTTATGCCTCTAGCCTACATCTATCTAATATTTTATATTTGGCATAGGAGGGAGCCTGGTGCTCTTCTACAAGAGTTTTTAGAGCTTTTTGAGGTGCCTTTTATTTAAAATTGTGCTTTTTGCCTGAGCTTAGCTTTAGAGACTACCTGCATGTATTTGCTCTTTTTCCCTCTTTTATCCACTTTTTCCTTCTTTTTTTCACCATCTCGACTTGGGTTAAAAAACTTGAATGCTTAATAGAAACCCGGATTCTAGCCACCCATGTGCTCATATGCGAGAAGGCAAGATGCAAAAGTTGGTTTGACAATCATGTCAAGCAGTGCAACTTCGAACATGGTGACTTAGTACAGCTATACTCAGTCAAGGGACATAAGAAAAAGTTGAAGTTTTGAGGGCTAGGACCTTTTAAGGTTCAAACCATCAGCCGAATTGGGAACGTCGAACTAGAAACCCTAGCGGGTGAGGGCATAGGCTTCTTTAATGGCAGCTACATAAAGAAGTATTTCCCTCCCATGCACCCATTGCATGAGCCCCCAATGCTAGCACCCCCTGTCCAGGTGCGAGTAGCCACTATCGCTGAGGTGAGTGGTGAGCATAAGGAAGCAATACCACCAGCTTACCTATGCATGACGATCATTGCTAAACACACATGGACCATCAATGCATTGATCGATGAGGGAGCTGATTTTAATATCTTGACTGATGACCATTGGACCCAAATTGGCAAACCATAGTTGTAGCCCACTAATGCTAGTCTCACCCCTTATGAAGGCCAACCCTACAAACTTCTAGGAAAGTGCAAGGTTGTAGTTTCTATCAAGTCTGAGAGCATGCCGATAATTTTCTATGTGTTGCCCACCAACACTAAGGATGCAGGTACAGAATCACTGGTAGGATGAACTTTTTAGAAGCAAGCTCATTGCAATGTCGACTATGAGTCACAACATGTCCACCTAGCCATGGGTAACATTTGCATTATTACAGCTTTCAGCAAGGGCGGTGTGACTCCTTCCACATCCACAAAGCCACCAGTAGAGAAACCCACCACCAAGTCTCAGGAGGGGGATCGTGACTTGTCATAGCCTACCTAGCCTCAAGGCCAGCAAACCACTAGAACCAACACTGAAGCCCATGAACCCCAGTTCAAATGGGTACCTAAACAGGGAGTGCCACCTAGGAATAGAAACCCACAGCCTCGCAAGGCTAACCATCCGCACTCAAAATCTAGGAAGCCAAGGCCAAACCATAAACATCGATGCACAATCAAGCCACGATGGGTCCCCAATACCTTATTGTAAGCGTAAGGCTACTATGTGGATAACACCTGGATTTGGCTATCTAAAGCCCAAACATGAAAACGCACTACTCAAATGCCATCTTCAAGCTTGACCACATGAAATGTCTCATCAAAACCACTCAAACCACAAGTGACTCAAGCCGCTAAATCCATGGAACCTCTAAAGCTTAGCTTAACAGGGCATAAGCCAATATATCGGCCAAAACTGCAACCTATTATTAGCAAACCAACCACATCTAGTCATGGTGATGCCCCTTCTCAACTCTCAAATGCACCAAGTAGTATGTCAACCGCAACGACAACTGCAACCATCGAACATAAGGCCAAGCTACAACCTCACGAGAAAACCAAGTGACAACCATTAGCTCTACTGACCTCTCTAGCAATGTCAAACCTCAACCACTTGCCGAGCTTAGACTCTCTTATGAGCGGTACACAGTTCTAACCTTGGACGTGGACTTAGCTGAAAAATATCGAGGATGACTTAGTTGCCTGCCTTCGACGCTTGGATGCTACTTTCATGAGATTGGCTAAAAGCTATGATTGACTAGATCAAAGACTCTTGGAAGAACCTATAGCAACAGAAGTGTGACACTCCCTTGCTCTTGGGAGGAGGTAGAATTCATATTCATTAAATCTTTCAAAGTAGCTACGGAGTTAATTGCAACCGAGGTATCCAAGGAACAAGAGGTCAAACAACATCTCATCACATCATATAGCAAAAGCACAATCATGACCACAAACCAAGAAATCAAGAAGTTGCAACAACTTGCCGACAATAATTCCCCCTTCTTACGGAAATCATACGATCTACAATTACAATGGGAGCTAGAGGGATGCCAAATAATGACCAACACTGAACAACGATGCACAATCAAAGTATCTAAACATGACCCGACCTATGTCGCTCCAACTTCATATAAGGTGTTGACTAGTCTTTGTAATCGGCCCATGGAACACCACATTAAAGAACACCCTTATTTAGATTGCATCCTCAGTGAGGAGGAGTTGCATGTTGCTAGCAGAGTGGCCTCTAGTGAATTCTTACTTGATGTCTTCACTTACATTACACATGAGGGCATCCGCCCTTTCGATATGGATATCTATGCTCGGTTAGAATAGAATCTGAGTTTCTACGCCTAGCTCATGTGAAAGTAAAATACTAAGATTGTGCGCTAAAGACCCTTCATCCTCTAACCCTCTCATCTTAGGAAGGATTATTTTCATTGCAAAAGCAACTTGTGGTTAAGAAAAATATCAATAAAAGTTAAAATCAATAGACTACTGGGAGGAAAAAGTCTACTTCTGCATGCAAGCATTCCAGTTCAACAAGCATGTAGTTGTTTCCTATTGCTTGAAATTACTCTGAAAACCACTAATGGTGAATATGGCTTCATGATAGTCACCCACCATGGTAGGCCAAGAAAAGACTAGCAAATTACCTTTTTCAAAGGAAGAACAAGAAAAATATGGACTTTCGTTGGAAACGCCATCCTTTAATCAGTTCAAATTCCGGCATATCTTCAACCTAGATGATGTGGCCATTGAAGAACATGTAGTAAAGCAGATCATCGAGCAATGCAATCTGCAGAAATACATGGAAGCAGTGAGAGGAGGGGTGGACTACTTCCACTGTGTAGAGTTCCTGAGGACTTTCCACAGAAACTGCAGTACCATAACTGTGCATGAGTGGGAGGAAACTTGCCAAGTGCAGATTGAATTGACCTCGAAGAGCTAGTGGAAAAGGCATTGGGCCTGGTGAACAAAGTAAAAAGGAAGCCAAAAAGAGACATATATGCCTTACTACGGATGGACAAAGTAAAAGTCCACACCAATGATGACATTAGGTTGGCGGATATTCTTGATTCGGAAATCCAACTCCAAGCCACGATGGTGCACACACTATTTTCTAGCCAAAGATACAACTCCATAATGACGGCATCATTGGATGAGGTCAACCTCAACGGGTTTTGAGGAAGACCATTGAGACCTCAGCAAAAGCCTTAGCAACAAGAGGGTAGCCTGCTAGAGGAGAATCTCCCACCACCAAGGCTAAAAGGAAAGCTTCGTCTTCAAAGGCTGCAACCATCGGATTTGGTGGGGTCCTCATCGCGATCACTAGGGAAGCCCTGGGACAGGAGCAGGAAGAAGGAGAAGAAGGGGTGGATGAAACACCAAACAGGTCGCCACCCCACCAGGAATGAGAGGCACAATCCAGCAAAAGGACACTGAGTGAAGAAGAAGAGGGCAAGGAACAAGAAGAGAAAACTAGCCAGGGAGAGGCTAGGAACAAAGAAGAAAACTACAAAAGATCAATAGGAGGAGGAGAAGAGGAGGAAACAAGAAAGGGCGGACTCGCAAAGCCTGGTGCGCAGGGAGTCCAGATGGGCCGGGGAGGAGAGAATGAAAAAGTAGGAATAGGAGGAGGAGGAGCTAAAGAAAAAAGAGGAAGAAAACATGGCCCTTGCCACGCGTAGATCCATTGAGCAACAGTCTAGGTATGATGAGCCATAACCCGCAAGCCCCATCAGAAATGAAGGGCCGAGCTCAAGTGCCTATGTGCCTGAGTTTGTGTCACTTGTAGTGCAAGAAGGCAAGGGCAAGGCTCCGATCACCCCCATCCCTACCCTCCTAATGCGTGCTATCACCGTTTCCATCTCCACTCCCAATTCTACGACCTAGGTGGACACCATCAACCTAATGGCTTGGGTCGAGTACTTTGTAAATAAGGAAATGGGCCAATGAGTAGGAGAAGGGACCCTTCTGGTAGCGACCAAAAGACTAGCTACACAATCAGACGTCGAGTCGAGGTGAGACCCTAAGAAGCAAAAGGTGGTAGGCTCTACAACCTCCATCCCTGCAACAGAGAGGCCGCCCGAAGAATACAATGAGTACATCAAAGAGTTTCTCTCTCAACTAGAGACAGCCAAGTAGGAGAAGAGAAGCGCAGTAGCATAGCTTGAAGTTGAAAAGGAGGCCATGGTGGCATTCCAACTGGAGAGAATACACAAAATGGCCATGGCCCAAAGGGAAGTCAATAAGCTGAAAGAGTAGCTACAAGCTAAGGGAGAGATAGAATCTGAATGGTAGGTGCACTTGAATGGAGAAACCGAGACCACACAATGCCTATGACTACACAATGAAGAGATTGTGGCACTCTACAAAGGTCTACAAGCTCAAATGGAGAAACTCACTAAAGCCACAGAAGAGCTGGAGAAGTTGAGGAAGGAAAGAGCTCGCAAGTATGAAATAGAGGTGTAGAGACTAACCCAAGAGGCTACCTCAGCATAGAAAGATCAGCAAAAGCTAAGGGAAGAAATGGAAGACCAAGAACAAAGGCTGAGAGTGCTAGCGCACAAGCAGGGGGAAAGCCTCGAAGACATGAACAAGAGGGTGGAAGAATGGGCCAATCAGAATGAGAAAAGGGTCAAAGCCTTGGCACATCGCATCGCTCAAGCAAAAAAAGAAAAGATACTTGCCGAAGCAGAGATGAGGCTGTTCAAGTGAGCTTTCACACCCAACAATGCACCTTCCTAGAAACCGTACTAGACGTCGCCTAGGCAGAGGAGGGAGAGTCCATGGAGGCAATGAAAAAGAAACTAGGACTAGCTCGTAGGGCACTAAAGGCAGACTACAGATGCCACCACAACCTAGTGGAGTTGGCCGAAGCTTGAAAAAACAATGCCATTATCTCCTATTGGCAGGCCTAACCTCAGAGGAAGTGGACACACTTGGGTTCCTTGAAGAGGAGCAGCAAGAGCCAAGCCGGGAAAGGGAGGTGGATGTGAACTTTGAAATGGGACAACATGAAGACAAGCTTGTACCACCTCCTCCTTCCCAGAGGCTTGAAGAGCAACAACACGCAAACACCTTCGCAGAAAGAAAGGCAGCACTAAGAAAAAGAAGAGACATGCCCTGGGTGACCACAAGTCCAACAGATGATTGGATCATGCGTCTGCCCTCCTAGGCCTCTACCTCGTCCTCTTCCTAATGCCATCACCGGTACTGGTTGATAGTCCATAAGGATTGCGTTTCCCTCATCGTTGTGTGAGACGTGAGGGTATATGTAAGTCTCTTCCTCATTTGGCTCTTCCACATAGTGGACTGGAGCATCACTCAATGGATGGTGTCATGTAGGGACCAGGCGGTCTAGGTATGCGTATAGCGTTTATGTCCATCCTAGGAATAGTCTGCTTAATGTCATTAGACGCAAGCTGGGCCAATGGGGCTCCCCTTCTGAAGAATGGCTATGGCCTATTCTCTAGGTAGGGCTGGCTGTATGGTTGAGAGGATGGAAGTCTTCTTGGTAATCTACAATGCGTGACGTCGTGACCAAACCTATCGTAGTTAGCGCAAGGTCTTGACCTAGGGTCTTAACACTCCGTTGGCAAGTGGTTTCCGCCATAGTACACGCATTGGATGTGTGGGCACGTTGGTCATCTCAACATGTCTTGTAGCTTGGCTATCTCCATCTTTACATCAGCCAAGTCTCAGTTTGTCTCGGTGGCTTTTCCCTTATCTTGGTTGGTTGGGCCTGATCATTCACTAGAGGTTGAATCTCTCTCTGAGCTCCGCGAGTTGGTTTCTTATGAGTTTAAGCTCGTGGAGCTTCTGTCTTTCAGCTGGTCATCAACTTTGATGGCTTCCTCAAAAACCCTAGCTAGCGCGTCTCCTTGCAAGCTTGAGTTGCTTTCCAAAGCCTTATACAGTTCCTCATTTTGAATTCCGCTGATGAATACAGTTGGCACTGCTCTTTCAGTTGGTCATTTGCCCATAGGGATTCTCTTGAAGAGACTCCTCACAAGGGTCACGTAATGGCGAATGTCCTCCTTCTCTTTGTGCTTGACATTCATCAGTCACACAAGCAGATTGTCGGAGTATCCAGGCTCGGAAAATCTCTTGACGAAGAGATTCTTGAGGCCATTGAAGTTAGTTTGCTCTATGACATCTAAACTCGTATACCAAGTCCTATCCTTGTCTCCTAAGCAGAGCCAGAATGCTTGAGAGCACTGAGTTAGGTCGATGAGGCCGTTGGCTTCACAGAATTGCTCGAATTGCTCTATAAAACTACATGGATCGTCGTGGGGCTGGTACTTGTCGAGCTGCTTTGCAACGATTGGGATTTTGGACTAGCTCTTGGAGCCTTGGTTTGCTCCTAATCCTAGGGTTGATTATTGCAAAAGGCCATCCAAGTGTCCAAGTTGGTGTCGCAGACCCTTCTTCTCTATGTAGGTTGGCATTCCTAGCCGAGCATAGACTGTGGTACTTCAAAAACTTTATTTTGCTAAAATTCAGTGTCTTTTATGGCCATAATGTGGGGTTCTGCTCTCTCTCCTCTAGCCATCTTTGTATGAGCATGCTTTCGATGTTAATCACCTCCTCCACCACCTTGATAGGTAACACTCTACGCAGGGTGGTGGGGAATCGGAAGTTGAGGTTGAAGGGGCTCCTTGCAATTTCTTGCCTCTCCCAGATTATGAGGTTGGTGTGGAAGCTTGTTGGGGTGTCATCTGCACATGGTGGGATAGGTGCCTGGGGTGCCCTCACTCCCCTGGCATTACATTTTCTCCTTGTCAGACCATGGGAACAGATTTCTATGGATTTTATTACTAGTTTACCTAACACTAAAGCTAACCATGATATGATTTGGACTATTGTAGATAGGTTTAGTAAACAAGCATATTTCATTCCATGCAAGAAAACTTTAACAGCATATCAAGCGGCACAATTGTTTTTGAAAACTGTTTTCACTAATCATGGATTACCAAAAGTTATTATTTCTAACCGTGATTCTAGATTCTGTAATAATTTTTTGATTACTTTGTTTGCTAACTTAGGAACAAAGATCGATTTTTCATTTGCATTTCATCTTGAAACAAATGGACAAACAGAAGCCACTAATAGTACTATTTTAGATCTTTTACGTGCTTACACTATTTCAAAACCACAGACATGGGATACACATTTACATTTACTTCAGTTTGCATATAACAATACACCACACACAGCTACAAAGAAAGCACCATTTGAAGTGATTTATGGTTATAGAGTGTCTACACCTGTTGCATCTTTATCAAATAGAATTCAGAGTGCTGATGATATTGCTAACATGCACGCTGTTGTCGTGTTAGGGGTTGAAGGTCTACCACCGGGGCTTAGAGCAGAAGAAGAGTATGGGATTCAAGGTTTGGAGAAGGGAAAAAGAATGTAGTTTGACAAGATTCGGGTTTTAGAAATGACTTAGTTGAAGAAGAAGATATCAAGCTTTTTCTGTGTATTTAGCATACATGAATGGAATGAATGTCACTATCTTGATTACATCAAATGCATTTGGAAAAATAAGCCATTACATAAAAGGATATTCTCAAATTTTTAATCCAAATGCATATACCAAATGCAAGCTCAAATGGCTTTTAACTCATGTACATAGACGGATTACAACTCCAAGAAACTAGTATTTTGATGGTAGACTCAAGTACATTCAAGACACGGACCAATAGTACATGAAATGCATTGATTGAGCATAATTTTAACTTTAGCCTTGTTTTAAAAAAGAAAATTCCAGCCCATAATCAAGCTCAAAAAGTGTACATAAACTCATGAATAAGCTCCTCTAATCATTAATGGGTAAAGCCCTGATGTTAAATGGTCAATTTCTTCTATTTTAATCACATGAATCACTTGTTTGTTCATCAAAATGGACAAGAACAGTGGGCTGCCTTGTTTATGACTGGTTTTTTCAGCCCATAATAGTCCATACACCTTCAAAATCCTCTCCCTTTGCTTGCCCCAAAGTCACTCAAGTACTTGGGTACAAGTCGGGCTTCATTGGACCATGAATGAGGTAAATAAAATGAGAGAAGACGTACATAAGAGCAAGCTGAATACTATTCTCTTAGATTTCCCCCTTTTATACACTGTCATACCATGCATTTTCTTCAGACCAAATAGTTGGGTGAGAGGAGCTCTCACCTTCCTTGTTTGTATCTTCATCTTCAGCTCTAGTTTATCTTAAGCTTGTATGCTCCAAAACATGCACCATAGCTCCTAGTTTTCTGCGCCGAAAAATGTGGGTTGTATCCTGCTCAGCTCCAGTTTACTTTTTGACCTACTTAGGTCACTTACAGGTCACTTTGGTTCATTACTTCAGGTCCCCCATGAACCTAGTGGACTTTTGGCATTTTTTATGATTTCTAACCATATTTTCAACTTGAATCAATGTGATTTATCCTGCAGACTGTCAATTACTTCCAGCTGACCAAGTTGTAGGTTCCCATAGACTTATTTTTTTATCAATATACATGGTACAACTGAAAATTGTATGCTAAATACAAAAGAACTTATGTAACTAAGTTGGTTGTTGGGTCACAATGACTGAATTATGTATGCAAATTCCTCATATAAATCCTAGTAAAGTTCTTCTGTGTTCTTAAGAATCCCATGATTTATATTATGAACAATAAATTCTTTGACATTCACCCCCTCCTAACCTGCACATCCTCCGGCATGTGCCATTTCACAAGATTACAGGTTTAAGAAGGGTTTTTTTTTTATATATCTTCATCTTCATCCTCTAAGTCTTTTTCTTCTTGCTTGTCTTCAAGTAGATGGCTCATATCCAAGTCATGAAGTTCATAAGTTGAAGATTCTCTTCATTTTAAGAGCTTCATACGTTTCCCGGCTATTGGTACTTTTACCATGGTTCCATCCATTTCAACCAAAGAGTAACTAGCATTATTGTGTACTACTTTTACTACATATGGTCCAAACCATTGCTTGGCTAACTTTCTATGAGTACTATATTGATTGTCCAGGTTGCTATCATAGACAAGTACACAATCATTCTCTTGAATAGTTCTTGGACAGAGTCGATGATGCTTGTCAAACCTCTTCTTATTCTTTAATCTTGCTGTTTTCAGCCTTTCAATGGCTGTCTTGACATCTTCTGGCCTTCTTTCAAGTTGCCTTATGCGCAAAGTCAGCAATTCTTCTCTATTCATGCCTTCATCCCAAGGTAAGATACTCCATGTGACAATGGACTCTTCAATTGGCATAATAGGTGGCTGTTCATATATTAGTTCAGCCGGCATATAACCTGTTACTGCACTATGGGTAGTTCTATCGGCCCATAATGCAAATGGTAGCATTCTAGGCCATTCCCTCATCTTTCCTTTGCAAGATTTTGCTAAAGCTTTAAGAATTGGTTGATGACCTCTTTCCCTCTTACCATTGCCTTCAGGGTTGTAGTCTGATATAAGAGATAGCTTGATTCCCAATTGAGCAAAGAAATGGCGAGCCTCATCAGCATCCAATTCTCCTCTATCAAGAGTTACTTTGGCAACACAGCCATACCTGCAAAATACTTCTTCAAGTAAAAATCTACAAACAGCTTGAGTAGACTTTGTTGTCAGGGCTGTAAATCTTGAATGAATCGCAAAGATCCATTCTTCTTAGGCACGGTAAACCATCGGTTGGAATATGGAGCTGAAGATGGCTCCAATATTCACATTTTTATCTTTTCATTTAGAAGCTCCAATAACTTAGGCAAATCATCCCTTGGTACCGCAATTGGTTTAAGATTCCAAGGAACGTGTGGGACCGTTAAAATCACCATTGGTGCCACAACGCTTGCATCCACACAGCCAATTTCATGTGGCTGAAATGAAAAAGCTTTACCGTGATTCTTTAACATCTGCATGAAGATTTTCTTTTTAGTTGGCAAGAGAAAAGATTCTTCACCAATTTTTAGCTCTTGTAAACTTTTTACTGTAAATTGGTGACCACTATCTTTGGGATCACGAAGGCTTGGCTGTTTGGATACCCTATCTACTAGTCCTTCACTTTCGAGTGGTAGAGGAGTAGCCACTGGCTTGACCTTTTTATCAACTGTCTTATACTTTGTTTATATTCTTACCTCTTTCTTCTTCGGATGTCCAAAAGCTTCATGATCTGCAAATTCTTGAATTATGTCATACATATCCAATGTGCATACTCGTATGGACTGATTTTCAGCTTCATTTTCTACATGAACAGCTGCATATATTTCAACCATTGTATCATTATAAATCAGCCCATAAAATAACCTTGAATTTTTTTCATCTTTAGGCAAAACATCAATTTTCTTCAGTTCTTGTTCCACATGACATAGATGCTTTCTTTCAGCCCTATTCATGGCTGAAAACCGTTTATAACATCCCACACTATTGGCCATAAAAACCTGCAAGTCAGCTTTTGGCCTTGCCCCCTTTATATGTGAAGGCAATTTTTTATAACATGATGCACTGCCATAGCCTCCACTTATAGCAGTGCTACCCGAAAATCCTTAAATTCTCCGGCATTAGGAGGAACAGGATGATCTCTCAATCGATCTCTATTCCGGTGATGATTTACACATACAGTCAAGAATTAGACAGGTTTGTCATTATCCTTACTTCTTATCCGAGCATATGATGAACCATCATCAAGGGCCTTTGTCTCTAAAAGAGACTCAAAAATAAAATGTTGTCCAAGAATGATAGGATAGCTGTAGGAATCTTGAATAAAGAAATGAAATTCATCTTTTACATTACCAATAGTAACTTGTACATAAGGGCATGCTGCATAAAGATCACCAAAGGAGTTATTGGCTGCTTTCATGCGCCATCCTAGGTCCACATCAATGGACCTTTCGCCATTCTCGTCGAGACTTCTTGACATGACATTAATCTCCGAGCCATGGTCTATAAGAGCAATGCATGGAGTCTCTTTTTCTCCAATCTTATAACGGTTTTAGTGGTTGTGAACCTAGTGGAATTTTGGAATTTTTCATGATTTCTAACCATATTTTCAACTTGAATCAATGTGATTTATCCTGCAGACTATCAATTACTTCCAGCTGACCAAGTTGTAGGTTCCCATAGACTTATTTTTTTATCAATATACATGGTACAACTGAAAATTGTATGCTAAATACAAAAGAACTTATGTAACTAAGTTGGTTGTTGGGTAACAATGACTGAATTATGTATGCAAATTCCTCATATAAATCCTAGTAAAATTCTTCTGTGTTCATAAGAATCCCATGATTTATATTATGAACAATAAACTCTTTGACATTCACCCCCTCCTAACCTGCACATCCTCTGGCATGTGCCATTTCACAAGATTACAGGTTTAAGGAGGGTCTCCTTTTGATATATCTTCATCTTCATCCTCTAAGTCTTTTTCTTCTTGCTTGTCTTCAAGTAGATGGCTCATATCCAGGTCATGAAGTTCATAAGGTGAAGATTCTCTTCATTTGAAGAGCTTGATATGTTTCCCGGCTATTGGTTCTTTTACCATGGTTTCATCAATTTCAGCCAAAGAGTAAGTAGCATTTTTGTTACTACTTTTACTACATATGGTCCAAACCATCCCTTGGCTAACTTTCTATGAGCACTATATTGATTGTCCAGGTTGCTATCATAGACAAGTACCCAATCATTCTCTTGAATAGCTCTTGGACAGAGTTGATGATGCTTGTCAAACCTCTTCTTATTCTTTAATCTTGCTGTTTTCAGCCTTTCAATGGCTGTCTTGACATCTTCTGGCCTTCTTTCCAGTTGCCTTATGCGCAAAGTCAGCAATTCTTCTCTATTCATGCCTTCATCCCAAGGTAAGATACTCCATGTGACAATGGACTCTTCAATAGGCATAATAGGTGGCTGTTCATATATTAGTTCAGCCGGCATATAACCTGTTACTGCACTATGGGTAGTTCTATCGGCCCATAATGCAAATGGTAGCATTCTAGGCCATTCCCTCATCTTTCCTTTGCAAGATTTTGCTAAAGCTTTAAGAATTGGTTGATGACCTCTTTCCCTCTTACCATTGCCTTCAGGGCTGTAGTCTGATATAAGAGATAGCTTGATTCCCAATTGAGCAAAGAAATGGCGAGCCTCATCAGCATCCAATTCTCCTCTATCAAGAGTTACTTTGGCAACACAGCCATACCTGCAAAATACTTCTTCAAGTAAAAATCTACAAACAGCTTGAGTAGACTTTGTTGTCAGGGCTGTCAATCTTGAATGAATCGCAAAGATCCATTCTTCTTAGGCACGGTAAACCATCGGTTGGAATATGGAGCTGAAGATGGCTCCAATATTCACATTTTTATCTTTTCATTTAGAAGCTCCAATAACTTAGGCAAATCATCCCTTGGTACCGCAATTGGTTTAAGATTCCAAGGAACGTGTGGGACCGTTAAAATCACCATTGGTGCCACAACGCTTGCATCCACACAGCCAATTTCATGTGGCTGAAATGAAAAAGCTTTACCATGATTCTTTAACATCTGCATGAAGATTTTCTTTTTAGTTGGCAAGAGAAAAGATTCTTCACCAATTTTTAGCTCTTGTAAACTTTTTACTGTAAATTGGTGACCACTATCTTTGGGATCACGAAGGCTTGGCTGTTTGGATACCCTATCTACTAGTCCTTCACTTTCGAGTGGTAGAGGAGTAGCCACTGGCTTGACCTTTTTATCAACTGTCTTATACTTTGTTTATATTCTTACCTCTTTCTTCTTCGGATGTCCAAAAGCTTCATGATCTGCAAATTCTTGAATTATGTCATACATATCCAATGTGCATACTCGTATGGACTGATTTTCAGCTTCATTTTCTACATGAACAGCTGCATATATTTCAACCATTGTATCATTATAAATCAGCCCATAAAATAACCTTGAATTTTTTTCATCTTTAGGCAAAACATCAATTTTCTTCAGTTCTTGTTCCACATGACATAGATGCTTTCTTTCAGCCCTATATTGATTGTCCAGGTTGCTATCATAGACAAGTACCCAATCATTCTCTTGAATAGCTCTTGGACAGAGTTGATGATGCTTGTCAAACCTCTTCTTATTCTTTAATCTTGCTGTTTTCAGCCTTTCAATGGCTGTCTTGACATCTTCTGGCCTTCTTTCCAGTTGCCTTATGCGCAAAGTCAGCAATTCTTCTCTATTCATGCCTTCATCCCAAGGTAAGATACTCCATGTGACAATGGACTCTTCAATAGGCATAATAGGTGGCTGTTCATATATTAGTTCAGCCGGCATATAACCTGTTACTGCACTATGGGTAGTTCTATCGGCCCATAATGCAAATGGTAGCATTCTAGGCCATTCCCTCATCTTTCCTTTGCAAGATTTTGCTAAAGCTTTAAGAATTGGTTGATGACCTCTTTCCCTCTTACCATTGCCTTCAGGGCTGTAGTCTGATATAAGAGATAGCTTGATTCCCAATTGAGCAAAGAAATGGCGAGCCTCATCAGCATCCAATTCTCCTCTATCAAGAGTTACTTTGGCAACACAGCCATACCTGCAAAATACTTCTTCAAGTAAAAATCTACAAACAGCTTGAGTAGACTTTGTTGTCAGGGCTGTCAATCTTGAATGAATCGCAAAGATCCATTCTTCTTAGGCACGGTAAACCATCGGTTGGAATATGGAGCTGAAGATGGCTCCAATATTCACATTTTTATCTTTTCATTTAGAAGCTCCAATAACTTAGGCAAATCATCCCTTGGTACCGCAATTGGTTTAAGATTCCAAGGAACGTGTGGGACCGTTAAAATCACCATTGGTGCCACAACGCTTGCATCCACACAGCCAATTTCATGTGGCTGAAATGAAAAAGCTTTACCATGATTCTTTAACATCTGCATGAAGATTTTCTTTTTAGTTGGCAAGAGAAAAGATTCTTCACCAATTTTTAGCTCTTGTAAACTTTTTACTGTAAATTGGTGACCACTATCTTTGGGATCACGAAGGCTTGGCTGTTTGGATACCCTATCTACTAGTCCTTCACTTTCGAGTGGTAGAGGAGTAGCCACTGGCTTGACCTTTTTATCAACTGTCTTATACTTTGTTTATATTCTTACCTCTTTCTTCTTCGGATGTCCAAAAGCTTCATGATCTGCAAATTCTTGAATTATGTCATACATATCCAATGTGCATACTCGTATGGACTGATTTTCAGCTTCATTTTCTACATGAACAGCTGCATATATTTCAACCATTGTATCATTATAAATCAGCCCATAAAATAACCTTGAATTTTTTTCATCTTTAGGCAAAACATCAATTTTCTTCAGTTCTTGTTCCACATGACATAGATGCTTTCTTTCAGCCCTATTCATGGCTGAAAACCGTTTATAACATCCCACACTATTGGCCATAAAAACCTGCAAGTCAGCTTTTGGCCTTGCCCCCTTTATATGTGAAGGCAATTTTTTATAACATGATGCACTGCCATAGCCTCCACTTATAGCAGTGCTACCCGAAAATCCTTAAATTCTCCGGCATTAGGAGGAACAGGATGATCTCTCAATCGATCTCTATTCCGGTGATGATTTACACATACAGTCAAGAATTAGACAGGTTTGTCATTATCCTTACTTCTTATCCGAGCATATGATGAACCATCATCAAGGGCCTTTGTCTCTAAAAGAGACTCAAAAATAAAATGTTGTCCAAGAATGATAGGATAGCTGTAGGAATCTTGAATAAAGAAATGAAATTCATCTTTTACATTACCAATAGTAACTTGTACATAAGGGCATGCTGCATAAAGATCACCAAAGGAGTTATTGGCTGCTTTCATGCGCCATCCTAGGTCCACATCAATGGACCTTTCGCCATTCTCGTCGAGACTTCTTGACATGACATTAATCTCCGAGCCATGGTCTATAAGAGCAATGCATGGAGTCTCTTTTTCTCCAATCTTATAACGGTTTTAGTGGTTGTGAACCTAGTGGAATTTTGGAATTTTTCATGATTTCTAACCATATTTTCAACTTGAATCAATGTGATTTATCCTGCAGACTATCAATTACTTCCAGCTGACCAAGTTGTAGGTTCCCATAGACTTATTTTTTTATCAATATACATGGTACAACTGAAAATTGTATGCTAAATACAAAAGAACTTATGTAACTAAGTTGGTTGTTGGGTAACAATGACTGAATTATGTATGCAAATTCCTCATATAAATCCTAGTAAAATTCTTCTGTGTTCATAAGAATCCCATGATTTATATTATGAACAATAAACTCTTTGACATTCACCCCCTCCTAACCTGCACATCCTCTGGCATGTGCCATTTCACAAGATTACAGGTTTAAGGAGGGTCTCCTTTTGATATATCTTCATCTTCATCCTCTAAGTCTTTTTCTTCTTGCTTGTCTTCAAGTAGATGGCTCATATCCAGGTCATGAAGTTCATAAGGTGAAGATTCTCTTCATTTGAAGAGCTTGATATGTTTCCCGGCTATTGGTTCTTTTACCATGGTTTCATCAATTTCAGCCAAAGAGTAAGTAGCATTTTTGTTACTACTTTTACTACATATGGTCCAAACCATCCCTTGGCTAACTTTCTATGAGCACTATATTGATTGTCCAGGTTGCTATCATAGACAAGTACCCAATCATTCTCTTGAATAGCTCTTGGACAGAGTTGATGATGCTTGTCAAACCTCTTCTTATTCTTTAATCTTGCTGTTTTCAGCCTTTCAATGGCTGTCTTGACATCTTCTGGCCTTCTTTCCAGTTGCCTTATGCGCAAAGTCAGCAATTCTTCTCTATTCATGCCTTCATCCCAAGGTAAGATACTCCATGTGACAATGGACTCTTCAATAGGCATAATAGGTGGCTGTTCATATATTAGTTCAGCCGGCATATAACCTGTTACTGCACTATGGGTAGTTCTATCGGCCCATAATGCAAATGGTAGCATTCTAGGCCATTCCCTCATCTTTCCTTTGCAAGATTTTGCTAAAGCTTTAAGAATTGGTTGATGACCTCTTTCCCTCTTACCATTGCCTTCAGGGCTGTAGTCTGATATAAGAGATAGCTTGATTCCCAATTGAGCAAAGAAATGGCGAGCCTCATCAGCATCCAATTCTCCTCTATCAAGAGTTACTTTGGCAACACAGCCATACCTGCAAAATACTTCTTCAAGTAAAAATCTACAAACAGCTTGAGTAGACTTTGTTGTCAGGGCTGTCAATCTTGAATGAATCGCAAAGATCCATTCTTCTTAGGCACGGTAAACCATCGGTTGGAATATGGAGCTGAAGATGGCTCCAATATTCACATTTTTATCTTTTCATTTAGAAGCTCCAATAACTTAGGCAAATCATCCCTTGGTACCGCAATTGGTTTAAGATTCCAAGGAACGTGTGGGACCGTTAAAATCACCATTGGTGCCACAACGCTTGCATCCACACAGCCAATTTCATGTGGCTGAAATGAAAAAGCTTTACCATGATTCTTTAACATCTGCATGAAGATTTTCTTTTTAGTTGGCAAGAGAAAAGATTCTTCACCAATTTTTAGCTCTTGTAAACTTTTTACTGTAAATTGGTGACCACTATCTTTGGGATCACGAAGGCTTGGCTGTTTGGATACCCTATCTACTAGTCCTTCACTTTCGAGTGGTAGAGGAGTAGCCACTGGCTTGACCTTTTTATCAACTGTCTTATACTTTGTTTATATTCTTACCTCTTTCTTCTTCGGATGTCCAAAAGCTTCATGATCTGCAAATTCTTGAATTATGTCATACATATCCAATGTGCATACTCGTATGGACTGATTTTCAGCTTCATTTTCTACATGAACAGCTGCATATATTTCAACCATTGTATCATTATAAATCAGCCCATAAAATAACCTTGAATTTTTTTCATCTTTAGGCAAAACATCAATTTTCTTCAGTTCTTGTTCCACATGACATAGATGCTTTCTTTCAGCCCTATTCATGGCTGAAAACCGTTTATAACATCCCACACTATTGGCCATAAAAACCTGCAAGTCAGCTTTTGGCCTTGCCCCCTTTATATGTGAAGGCAATTTTTTATAACATGATGCACTGCCATAGCCTCCACTTATAGCAGTGCTACCCGAAAATCCTTAAATTCTCCGGCATTAGGAGGAACAGGATGATCTCTCAATCGATCTCTATTCCGGTGATGATTTACACATACAGTCAAGAATTAGACAGGTTTGTCATTATCCTTACTTCTTATCCGAGCATATGATGAACCATCATCAAGGGCCTTTGTCTCTAAAAGAGACTCAAAAATAAAATGTTGTCCAAGAATGATAGGATAGCTGTAGGAATCTTGAATAAAGAAATGAAATTCATCTTTTACATTACCAATAGTAACTTGTACATAAGGGCATGCTGCATAAAGATCACCAAAGGAGTTATTGGCTGCTTTCATGCGCCATCCTAGGTCCACATCAATGGACCTTTCGCCATTCTCGTCGAGACTTCTTGACATGACATTAATCTCCGAGCCATGGTCTATAAGAGCAATGCATGGAGTCTCTTTTTCTCCAATCTTATAACGGTTTTAGTGGTTGTGAACCTAGTGGAATTTTGGAATTTTTCATGATTTCTAACCATATTTTCAACTTGAATCAATGTGATTTATCCTGCAGACTATCAATTACTTCCAGCTGACCAAGTTGTAGGTTCCCATAGACTTATTTTTTTATCAATATACATGGTACAACTGAAAATTGTATGCTAAATACAAAAGAACTTATGTAACTAAGTTGGTTGTTGGGTAACAATGACTGAATTATGTATGCAAATTCCTCATATAAATCCTAGTAAAATTCTTCTGTGTTCATAAGAATCCCATGATTTATATTATGAACAATAAACTCTTTGACATTCACCCCCTCCTAACCTGCACATCCTCTGGCATGTGCCATTTCACAAGATTACAGGTTTAAGGAGGGTCTCCTTTTGATATATCTTCATCTTCATCCTCTAAGTCTTTTTCTTCTTGCTTGTCTTCAAGTAGATGGCTCATATCCAGGTCATGAAGTTCATAAGGTGAAGATTCTCTTCATTTGAAGAGCTTGATATGTTTCCCGGCTATTGGTTCTTTTACCATGGTTTCATCAATTTCAGCCAAAGAGTAAGTAGCATTTTTGTTACTACTTTTACTACATATGGTCCAAACCATCCCTTGGCTAACTTTCTATGAGCACTATATTGATTGTCCAGGTTGCTATCATAGACAAGTACCCAATCATTCTCTTGAATAGCTCTTGGACAGAGTTGATGATGCTTGTCAAACCTCTTCTTATTCTTTAATCTTGCTGTTTTCAGCCTTTCAATGGCTGTCTTGACATCTTCTGGCCTTCTTTCCAGTTGCCTTATGCGCAAAGTCAGCAATTCTTCTCTATTCATGCCTTCATCCCAAGGTAAGATACTCCATGTGACAATGGACTCTTCAATAGGCATAATAGGTGGCTGTTCATATATTAGTTCAGCCGGCATATAACCTGTTACTGCACTATGGGTAGTTCTATCGGCCCATAATGCAAATGGTAGCATTCTAGGCCATTCCCTCATCTTTCCTTTGCAAGATTTTGCTAAAGCTTTAAGAATTGGTTGATGACCTCTTTCCCTCTTACCATTGCCTTCAGGGCTGTAGTCTGATATAAGAGATAGCTTGATTCCCAATTGAGCAAAGAAATGGCGAGCCTCATCAGCATCCAATTCTCCTCTATCAAGAGTTACTTTGGCAACACAGCCATACCTGCAAAATACTTCTTCAAGTAAAAATCTACAAACAGCTTGAGTAGACTTTGTTGTCAGGGCTGTCAATCTTGAATGAATCGCAAAGATCCATTCTTCTTAGGCACGGTAAACCATCGGTTGGAATATGGAGCTGAAGATGGCTCCAATATTCACATTTTTATCTTTTCATTTAGAAGCTCCAATAACTTAGGCAAATCATCCCTTGGTACCGCAATTGGTTTAAGATTCCAAGGAACGTGTGGGACCGTTAAAATCACCATTGGTGCCACAACGCTTGCATCCACACAGCCAATTTCATGTGGCTGAAATGAAAAAGCTTTACCATGATTCTTTAACATCTGCATGAAGATTTTCTTTTTAGTTGGCAAGAGAAAAGATTCTTCACCAATTTTTAGCTCTTGTAAACTTTTTACTGTAAATTGGTGACCACTATCTTTGGGATCACGAAGGCTTGGCTGTTTGGATACCCTATCTACTAGTCCTTCACTTTCGAGTGGTAGAGGAGTAGCCACTGGCTTGACCTTTTTATCAACTGTCTTATACTTTGTTTATATTCTTACCTCTTTCTTCTTCGGATGTCCAAAAGCTTCATGATCTGCAAATTCTTGAATTATGTCATACATATCCAATGTGCATACTCGTATGGACTGATTTTCAGCTTCATTTTCTACATGAACAGCTGCATATATTTCAACCATTGTATCATTATAAATCAGCCCATAAAATAACCTTGAATTTTTTTCATCTTTAGGCAAAACATCAATTTTCTTCAGTTCTTGTTCCACATGACATAGATGCTTTCTTTCAGCCCTATTCATGGCTGAAAACCGTTTATAACATCCCACACTATTGGCCATAAAAACCTGCAAGTCAGCTTTTGGCCTTGCCCCCTTTATATGTGAAGGCAATTTTTTATAACATGATGCACTGCCATAGCCTCCACTTATAGCAGTGCTACCCGAAAATCCTTAAATTCTCCGGCATTAGGAGGAACAGGATGATCTCTCAATCGATCTCTATTCCGGTGATGATTTACACATACAGTCAAGAATTAGACAGGTTTGTCATTATCCTTACTTCTTATCCGAGCATATGATGAACCATCATCAAGGGCCTTTGTCTCTAAAAGAGACTCAAAAATAAAATGTTGTCCAAGAATGATAGGATAGCTGTAGGAATCTTGAATAAAGAAATGAAATTCATCTTTTACATTACCAATAGTAACTTGTACATAAGGGCATGCTGCATAAAGATCACCAAAGGAGTTATTGGCTGCTTTCATGCGCCATCCTAGGTCCACATCAATGGACCTTTCGCCATTCTCGTCGAGACTTCTTGACATGACATTAATCTCCGAGCCATGGTCTATAAGAGCAATGCATGGAGTCTCTTTTTCTCCAATCTTATAACGGTTTTAGTGGTTGTGAACCTAGTGGAATTTTGGAATTTTTCATGATTTCTAACCATATTTTCAACTTGAATCAATGTGATTTATCCTGCAGACTATCAATTACTTCCAGCTGACCAAGTTGTAGGTTCCCATAGACTTATTTTTTTATCAATATACATGGTACAACTGAAAATTGTATGCTAAATACAAAAGAACTTATGTAACTAAGTTGGTTGTTGGGTAACAATGACTGAATTATGTATGCAAATTCCTCATATAAATCCTAGTAAAATTCTTCTGTGTTCATAAGAATCCCATGATTTATATTATGAACAATAAACTCTTTGACATTCACCCCCTCCTAACCTGCACATCCTCTGGCATGTGCCATTTCACAAGATTACAGGTTTAAGGAGGGTCTCCTTTTGATATATCTTCATCTTCATCCTCTAAGTCTTTTTCTTCTTGCTTGTCTTCAAGTAGATGGCTCATATCCAGGTCATGAAGTTCATAAGGTGAAGATTCTCTTCATTTGAAGAGCTTGATATGTTTCCCGGCTATTGGTTCTTTTACCATGGTTTCATCAATTTCAGCCAAAGAGTAAGTAGCATTTTTGTTACTACTTTTACTACATATGGTCCAAACCATCCCTTGGCTAACTTTCTATGAGCACTATATTGATTGTCCAGGTTGCTATCATAGACAAGTACCCAATCATTCTCTTGAATAGCTCTTGGACAGAGTTGATGATGCTTGTCAAACCTCTTCTTATTCTTTAATCTTGCTGTTTTCAGCCTTTCAATGGCTGTCTTGACATCTTCTGGCCTTCTTTCCAGTTGCCTTATGCGCAAAGTCAGCAATTCTTCTCTATTCATGCCTTCATCCCAAGGTAAGATACTCCATGTGACAATGGACTCTTCAATAGGCATAATAGGTGGCTGTTCATATATTAGTTCAGCCGGCATATAACCTGTTACTGCACTATGGGTAGTTCTATCGGCCCATAATGCAAATGGTAGCATTCTAGGCCATTCCCTCATCTTTCCTTTGCAAGATTTTGCTAAAGCTTTAAGAATTGGTTGATGACCTCTTTCCCTCTTACCATTGCCTTCAGGGCTGTAGTCTGATATAAGAGATAGCTTGATTCCCAATTGAGCAAAGAAATGGCGAGCCTCATCAGCATCCAATTCTCCTCTATCAAGAGTTACTTTGGCAACACAGCCATACCTGCAAAATACTTCTTCAAGTAAAAATCTACAAACAGCTTGAGTAGACTTTGTTGTCAGGGCTGTCAATCTTGAATGAATCGCAAAGATCCATTCTTCTTAGGCACGGTAAACCATCGGTTGGAATATGGAGCTGAAGATGGCTCCAATATTCACATTTTTATCTTTTCATTTAGAAGCTCCAATAACTTAGGCAAATCATCCCTTGGTACCGCAATTGGTTTAAGATTCCAAGGAACGTGTGGGACCGTTAAAATCACCATTGGTGCCACAACGCTTGCATCCACACAGCCAATTTCATGTGGCTGAAATGAAAAAGCTTTACCATGATTCTTTAACATCTGCATGAAGATTTTCTTTTTAGTTGGCAAGAGAAAAGATTCTTCACCAATTTTTAGCTCTTGTAAACTTTTTACTGTAAATTGGTGACCACTATCTTTGGGATCACCAAGGCTTGGCTGTTTGGATACCCTATCTACTAGTCCTTCACTTTCGAGTGGTAGAGGAGTAGCCACTGGCTTGACCTTTTTATCAACTGTCTTATACTTTGTTTATATTCTTACCTCTTTCTTCTTCGGATGTCCAAAAGCTTCATGATCTGCAAATTCTTGAATTATGTCATACATATCCAATGTGCATACTCGTATGGACTGATTTTCAGCTTCATTTTCTACATGAACAGCTGCATATATTTCAACCATTGTATCATTATAAATCAGCCCATAAAATAACCTTGAATTTTTTTCATCTTTAGGCAAAACATCAATTTTCTTCAGTTCTTGTTCCACATGACATAGATGCTTTCTTTCAGCCCTATTCATGGCTGAAAACCGTTTATAACATCCCACACTATTGGCCATAAAAACCTGCAAGTCAGCTTTTGGCCTTGCCCCCTTTATATGTGAAGGCAATTTTTTATAACATGATGCACTGCCATAGCCTCCACTTATAGCAGTGCTACCCGAAAATCCTTAAATTCTCCGGCATTAGGAGGAACAGGATGATCTCTCAATCGATCTCTATTCCGGTGATGATTTACACATACAGTCAAGAATTAGACAGGTTTGTCATTATCCTTACTTCTTATCCGAGCATATGATGAACCATCATCAAGGGCCTTTGTCTCTAAAAGAGACTCAAAAATAAAATGTTGTCCAAGAATGATAGGATAGCTGTAGGAATCTTGAATAAAGAAATGAAATTCATCTTTTACATTACCAATAGTAACTTGTACATAAGGGCATGCTGCATAAAGATCACCAAAGGAGTTATTGGCTGCTTTCATGCGCCATCCTAGGTCCACATCAATGGACCTTTCGCCATTCTCGTCGAGACTTCTTGACATGACATTAATCTCCGAGCCATGGTCTATAAGAGCAATGCATGGAGTCTCTTTTTCTCCAATCTTATAACGGTTTTAGTGGTTGTGAACCTAGTGGAATTTTGGAATTTTTCATGATTTCTAACCATATTTTCAACTTGAATCAATGTGATTTATCCTGCAGACTATCAATTACTTCCAGCTGACCAAGTTGTAGGTTCCCATAGACTTATTTTTTTATCAATATACATGGTACAACTGAAAATTGTATGCTAAATACAAAAGAACTTATGTAACTAAGTTGGTTGTTGGGTAACAATGACTGAATTATGTATGCAAATTCCTCATATAAATCCTAGTAAAATTCTTCTGTGTTCATAAGAATCCCATGATTTATATTATGAACAATAAACTCTTTGACATTCACCCCCTCCTAACCTGCACATCCTCTGGCATGTGCCATTTCACAAGATTACAGGTTTAAGGAGGGTCTCCTTTTGATATATCTTCATCTTCATCCTCTAAGTCTTTTTCTTCTTGCTTGTCTTCAAGTAGATGGCTCATATCCAGGTCATGAAGTTCATAAGGTGAAGATTCTCTTCATTTGAAGAGCTTGATATGTTTCCCGGCTATTGGTTCTTTTACCATGGTTTCATCAATTTCAGCCAAAGAGTAAGTAGCATTTTTGTTACTACTTTTACTACATATGGTCCAAACCATCCCTTGGCTAACTTTCTATGAGCACTATATTGATTGTCCAGGTTGCTATCATAGACAAGTACCCAATCATTCTCTTGAATAGCTCTTGGACAGAGTTGATGATGCTTGTCAAACCTCTTCTTATTCTTTAATCTTGCTGTTTTCAGCCTTTCAATGGCTGTCTTGACATCTTCTGGCCTTCTTTCCAGTTGCCTTATGCGCAAAGTCAGCAATTCTTCTCTATTCATGCCTTCATCCCAAGGTAAGATACTCCATGTGACAATGGACTCTTCAATAGGCATAATAGGTGGCTGTTCATATATTAGTTCAGCCGGCATATAACCTGTTACTGCACTATGGGTAGTTCTATCGGCCCATAATGCAAATGGTAGCATTCTAGGCCATTCCCTCATCTTTCCTTTGCAAGATTTTGCTAAAGCTTTAAGAATTGGTTGATGACCTCTTTCCCTCTTACCATTGCCTTCAGGGCTGTAGTCTGATATAAGAGATAGCTTGATTCCCAATTGAGCAAAGAAATGGCGAGCCTCATCAGCATCCAATTCTCCTCTATCAAGAGTTACTTTGGCAACACAGCCATACCTGCAAAATACTTCTTCAAGTAAAAATCTACAAACAGCTTGAGTAGACTTTGTTGTCAGGGCTGTCAATCTTGAATGAATCGCAAAGATCCATTCTTCTTAGGCACGGTAAACCATCGGTTGGAATATGGAGCTGAAGATGGCTCCAATATTCACATTTTTATCTTTTCATTTAGAAGCTCCAATAACTTAGGCAAATCATCCCTTGGTACCGCAATTGGTTTAAGATTCCAAGGAACGTGTGGGACCGTTAAAATCACCATTGGTGCCACAACGCTTGCATCCACACAGCCAATTTCATGTGGCTGAAATGAAAAAGCTTTACCATGATTCTTTAACATCTGCATGAAGATTTTCTTTTTAGTTGGCAAGAGAAAAGATTCTTCACCAATTTTTAGCTCTTGTAAACTTTTTACTGTAAATTGGTGACCACTATCTTTGGGATCACGAAGGCTTGGCTGTTTGGATACCCTATCTACTAGTCCTTCACTTTCGAGTGGTAGAGGAGTAGCCACTGGCTTGACCTTTTTATCAACTGTCTTATACTTTGTTTATATTCTTACCTCTTTCTTCTTCGGATGTCCAAAAGCTTCATGATCTGCAAATTCTTGAATTATGTCATACATATCCAATGTGCATACTCGTATGGACTGATTTTCAGCTTCATTTTCTACATGAACAGCTGCATATATTTCAACCATTGTATCATTATAAATCAGCCCATAAAATAACCTTGAATTTTTTTCATCTTTAGGCAAAACATCAATTTTCTTCAGTTCTTGTTCCACATGACATAGATGCTTTCTTTCAGCCCTATTCATGGCTGAAAACCGTTTATAACATCCCACACTATTGGCCATAAAAACCTGCAAGTCAGCTTTTGGCCTTGCCCCCTTTATATGTGAAGGCAATTTTTTATAACATGATGCACTGCCATAGCCTCCACTTATAGCAGTGCTACCCGAAAATCCTTAAATTCTCCGGCATTAGGAGGAACAGGATGATCTCTCAATCGATCTCTATTCCGGTGATGATTTACACATACAGTCAAGAATTAGACAGGTTTGTCATTATCCTTACTTCTTATCCGAGCATATGATGAACCATCATCAAGGGCCTTTGTCTCTAAAAGAGACTCAAAAATAAAATGTTGTCCAAGAATGATAGGATAGCTGTAGGAATCTTGAATAAAGAAATGAAATTCATCTTTTACATTACCAATAGTAACTTGTACATAAGGGCATGCTGCATAAAGATCACCAAAGGAGTTATTGGCTGCTTTCATGCGCCATCCTAGGTCCACATCAATGGACCTTTCGCCATTCTCGTCGAGACTTCTTGACATGACATTAATCTCCGAGCCATGGTCTATAAGAGCAATGCATGGAGTCTCTTTTTCTCCAATCTTATAACGGTTTTAGTGGTTGTGAACCTAGTGGAATTTTGGAATTTTTCATGATTTCTAACCATATTTTCAACTTGAATCAATGTGATTTATCCTGCAGACTATCAATTACTTCCAGCTGACCAAGTTGTAGGTTCCCATAGACTTATTTTTTTATCAATATACATGGTACAACTGAAAATTGTATGCTAAATACAAAAGAACTTATGTAACTAAGTTGGTTGTTGGGTAACAATGACTGAATTATGTATGCAAATTCCTCATATAAATCCTAGTAAAATTCTTCTGTGTTCATAAGAATCCCATGATTTATATTATGAACAATAAACTCTTTGACATTCACCCCCTCCTAACCTGCACATCCTCTGGCATGTGCCATTTCACAAGATTACAGGTTTAAGGAGGGTCTCCTTTTGATATATCTTCATCTTCATCCTCTAAGTCTTTTTCTTCTTGCTTGTCTTCAAGTAGATGGCTCATATCCAGGTCATGAAGTTCATAAGGTGAAGATTCTCTTCATTTGAAGAGCTTGATATGTTTCCCGGCTATTGGTTCTTTTACCATGGTTTCATCAATTTCAGCCAAAGAGTAAGTAGCATTTTTGTTACTACTTTTACTACATATGGTCCAAACCATCCCTTGGCTAACTTTCTATGAGCACTATATTGATTGTCCAGGTTGCTATCATAGACAAGTACCCAATCATTCTCTTGAATAGCTCTTGGACAGAGTTGATGATGCTTGTCAAACCTCTTCTTATTCTTTAATCTTGCTGTTTTCAGCCTTTCAATGGCTGTCTTGACATCTTCTGGCCTTCTTTCCAGTTGCCTTATGCGCAAAGTCAGCAATTCTTCTCTATTCATGCCTTCATCCCAAGGTAAGATACTCCATGTGACAATGGACTCTTCAATAGGCATAATAGGTGGCTGTTCATATATTAGTTCAGCCGGCATATAACCTGTTACTGCACTATGGGTAGTTCTATCGGCCCATAATGCAAATGGTAGCATTCTAGGCCATTCCCTCATCTTTCCTTTGCAAGATTTTGCTAAAGCTTTAAGAATTGGTTGATGACCTCTTTCCCTCTTACCATTGCCTTCAGGGCTGTAGTCTGATATAAGAGATAGCTTGATTCCCAATTGAGCAAAGAAATGGCGAGCCTCATCAGCATCCAATTCTCCTCTATCAAGAGTTACTTTGGCAACACAGCCATACCTGCAAAATACTTCTTCAAGTAAAAATCTACAAACAGCTTGAGTAGACTTTGTTGTCAGGGCTGTCAATCTTGAATGAATCGCAAAGATCCATTCTTCTTAGGCACGGTAAACCATCGGTTGGAATATGGAGCTGAAGATGGCTCCAATATTCACATTTTTATCTTTTCATTTAGAAGCTCCAATAACTTAGGCAAATCATCCCTTGGTACCGCAATTGGTTTAAGATTCCAAGGAACGTGTGGGACCGTTAAAATCACCATTGGTGCCACAACGCTTGCATCCACACAGCCAATTTCATGTGGCTGAAATGAAAAAGCTTTACCATGATTCTTTAACATCTGCATGAAGATTTTCTTTTTAGTTGGCAAGAGAAAAGATTCTTCACCAATTTTTAGCTCTTGTAAACTTTTTACTGTAAATTGGTGACCACTATCTTTGGGATCACGAAGGCTTGGCTGTTTGGATACCCTATCTACTAGTCCTTCACTTTCGAGTGGTAGAGGAGTAGCCACTGGCTTGACCTTTTTATCAACTGTCTTATACTTTGTTTATATTCTTACCTCTTTCTTCTTCGGATGTCCAAAAGCTTCATGATCTGCAAATTCTTGAATTATGTCATACATATCCAATGTGCATACTCGTATGGACTGATTTTCAGCTTCATTTTCTACATGAACAGCTGCATATATTTCAACCATTGTATCATTATAAATCAGCCCATAAAATAACCTTGAATTTTTTTCATCTTTAGGCAAAACATCAATTTTCTTCAGTTCTTGTTCCACATGACATAGATGCTTTCTTTCAGCCCTATTCATGGCTGAAAACCGTTTATAACATCCCACACTATTGGCCATAAAAACCTGCAAGTCAGCTTTTGGCCTTGCCCCCTTTATATGTGAAGGGAATTTTTTATAACATGATGCACTGCCATAGCCTCCACTTATAGCAGTGCTACCCGAAAATCCTTAAATTCTCCGGCATTAGGAGGAACAGGATGATCTCTCAATCGATCTCTATTCCGGTGATGATTTACACATACAGTCAAGAATTAGACAGGTTTGTCATTATCCTTACTTCTTATCCGAGCATATGATGAACCATCATCAAGGGCCTTTGTCTCTAAAAGAGAATCAAAAATAAAATGTTGTCCAAGAATGATAGGATAGCTGTAGGAATCTTGAATAAAGAAATGAAATTCATCTTTTACATTACCAATAGTAACTTGTACATAAGGGCATGCTGCATAAAGATCACCAAAGGAGTTATTGGCTGCTTTCATGCGCCATCCTAGGTCCACATCAATGGACCTTTCGCCATTCTCGTCGAGACTTCTTGACATGACATTAATCTCCGAGCCATGGTCTATAAGAGCAATGCATGGAGTCTCTTTTTCTCCAATCTTATAACGGTTTTAGTGGTTGTGAACCTAGTGGAATTTTGGAATTTTTCATGATTTCTAACCATATTTTCAACTTGAATCAATGTGATTTATCCTGCAGACTATCAATTACTTCCAGCTGACCAAGTTGTAGGTTCCCATAGACTTATTTTTTTATCAATATACATGGTACAACTGAAAATTGTATGCTAAATACAAAAGAACTTATGTAACTAAGTTGGTTGTTGGGTAACAATGACTGAATTATGTATGCAAATTCCTCATATAAATCCTAGTAAAGTTCTTCTGTGTTCATAAGAATCCCATGATTTATATTATGAACAATAAACTCTTTGACATTCACCCCCTCCTAACCTGCACATCCTCTGGCATGTGCCATTTCACAAGATTACAGGTTTAAGGAGGGTCTCCTTTTGATATATCTTCATCTTCATCCTCTAAGTCTTTTTCTTCTTGCTTGTCTTCAAGTAGATGGCTCATATCCAGGTCATGAAGTTCATAAGGTGAAGATTCTCTTCATTTGAAGAGCTTGATATGTTTCCCGGCTATTGGTTCTTTTACCATGGTTTCATCAATTTCAGCCAAAGAGTAAGTAGCATTTTTGTTACTACTTTTACTACATATGGTCCAAACCATCCCTTGGCTAACTTTCTATGAGCACTATATTGATTGTCCAGGTTGCTATCATAGACAAGTACCCAATCATTCTCTTGAATAGCTCTTGGACAGAGTTGATGATGCTTGTCAAACCTCTTCTTATTCTTTAATCTTGCTGTTTTCAGCCTTTCAATGGCTGTCTTGACATCTTCTGGCCTTCTTTCCAGTTGCCTTATGCGCAAAGTCAGCAATTCTTCTCTATTCATGCCTTCATCCCAAGGTAAGATACTCCATGTGACAATGGACTCTTCAATAGGCATAATAGGTGGCTGTTCATATATTAGTTCAGCCGGCATATAACCTGTTACTGCACTATGGGTAGTTCTATCGGCCCATAATGCAAATGGTAGCATTCTAGGCCATTCCCTCATCTTTCCTTTGCAAGATTTTGCTAAAGCTTTAAGAATTGGTTGATGACCTCTTTCCCTCTTACCATTGCCTTCAGGGCTGTAGTCTGATATAAGAGATAGCTTGATTCCCAATTGAGCAAAGAAATGGCGAGCCTCATCAGCATCCAATTCTCCTCTATCAAGAGTTACTTTGGCAACACAGCCATACCTGCAAAATACTTCTTCAAGTAAAAATCTACAAACAGCTTGAGTAGACTTTGTTGTCAGGGCTGTCAATCTTGAATGAATCGCAAAGATCCATTCTTCTTAGGCACGGTAAACCATCGGTTGGAATATGGAGCTGAAGATGGCTCCAATATTCACATTTTTATCTTTTCATTTAGAAGCTCCAATAACTTAGGCAAATCATCCCTTGGTACCGCAATTGGTTTAAGATTCCAAGGAACGTGTGGGACCGTTAAAATCACCATTGGTGCCACAACGCTTGCATCCACACAGCCAATTTCATGTGGCTGAAATGAAAAAGCTTTACCATGATTCTTTAACATCTGCATGAAGATTTTCTTTTTAGTTGGCAAGAGAAAAGATTCTTCACCAATTTTTAGCTCTTGTAAACTTTTTACTGTAAATTGGTGACCACTATCTTTGGGATCACGAAGGCTTGGCTGTTTGGATACCCTATCTACTAGTCCTTCACTTTCGAGTGGTAGAGGAGTAGCCACTGGCTTGACCTTTTTATCAACTGTCTTATACTTTGTTTATATTCTTACCTCTTTCTTGTTTGGATGTCCAAAAGCTTCATGATCTGCAAATTCTTGAATTATGTCATACATATCCAATGTGCATACTCGTATGGACTGATTTTCAGCTTCATTTTCTACATGAACAGCTGCATATATTTCAGCCATTGTATCATTATAAATCAGCCCATAAAATAACCTTGAATTTTTTTCATCTTTAGGCAAAACATCAATTTTCTTCAGTTCTTGTTCCACATGACATAGATGCTTTCTTTCAGCCCTATTCATGGCTGAAAACCGTTTATAACATCCCACACTATTGGCCATAAAAACCTGCAAGTCAGCTTTTGGCCTTGCCCCCTTTATATGTGAAGGCAATTTTTTATAACATGATGCACTACCATAGCCTCCACTTATAGCAGTGCTACCCGAAAATCCTTAAATTCTCCGGCATTAGGAGGAACAGGATGATCTCTCAATCGATCTCTATTCCGGTGATGATTTACACATACAGTCAAGAATTAGACAGGTTTGTCATTATCCTTACTTCTTATCCGAGCATATGATGAACCATCATCAAGGGCCTTTGTCTCTAAAAGAGACTCAAAAATAAAATGTTATCCAAGAATGATAGGATAGCTGCAGGAATCTTGAATAAAGAAATGAAATTCATCTTTTACATTACCAATAGTAACTTGTACATAAGGGCATGCTGCATAAAGATCACCAAAGGAGTTATTGGCTGCTTTCATGCGCCATCCTAGGTCCACATCAATGGACCTTTCGCCATTCTCGTCGAGACTTCTTGACATGACATTAATCTCCGAGCCATGGTCTATAAGAGCAATGCATGGAGTCTCTTTTTCTCCAATCTTATAACGGTTTTAGTGGTTGTGAACCTAGTGGAATTTTGGAAATTTTCATGATTTCTAACCATATTTTCAACTTGAATCAATGTGATTTATCCTGCAGACTATCAATTACTTCCATCTGACCAAGTTGTAGGTTCCCATAGACTTATTTTTTTATCAATATACATGGTACAACTGAAAATTGTATGCTAAATACAAAAGAACTTATGTAACTAAGTTGGTTGTTGGGTAACAATGACTGAATTATGTATGCAAATTCCTCATATAAATCCTAGTAAAGTTCTTCTGTGTTCATAAGAATCCCATGATTTATATTATGAACAATAAACTCTTTGACATTCACCCCCTCCTAACCTGCACATCCTCTGGCATGTGCCATTTCACAAGATTACAGGTTTAAGGAGGGTCTCCTTTTGATATATCTTCATCTTCATCCTCTAAGTCTTTTTCTTCTTGCTTGTCTTCAAGTAGATGGCTCATATCCAGGTCATGAAGTTCATAAGGTGAAGATTCTCTTCATTTGAAGAGCTTGATATGTTTCCCGGCTATTGGTTCTTTTACCATGGTTTCATCCATTTCAGCCAAAGAGTAAGTAGCATTTTTGTTACTACTTTTACTACATATGGTCCAAACCATCCCTTGGCTAACTTTCTATGAGCACTATATTGATTGTCTAGGTTGCTATCATAGACAAGTACCCAATCATTCTCTTGAATAGCTATTGGACAGAGTCGATGATGCTTGTCAAACCTCTTCTTATTCTTTAATCTTGCTGTTTTCAGCCTTTCAATGGCTGTCTTGACATCTTCTGGCCTTCTTTCAAGTTGCCTTATGCGCAAAGTCAGCAATTCTTCTCTATTCATGCCTTCATCCCAAGGTAAGATACTCCATGTGACAATGGACTCTTCAATAGGCATAATAGGTGGCTGTTCATATATTAGTTCAGCCGGCATATAACCTGTTACTGCACTATGGGTAGTTCTATCGGCCCATAATGCAAATGGTAGCATTCTAGGCCATTCCCTCATCTTTCCTTTGCAAGATTTTGCTAAAGCTTTAAGAATTGGTTGATGACCTCTTTCCCTCTTACCATTGCCTTCAGGGCTGTAGTCTGATATAAGAGATAGCTTGATTCCCAATTGAGCAAAGAAATGGCGAGCCTCATCAGCATCCAATTCTCCTCTATCAAGAGTTACTTTGGCAACACAGCCATACCTGCAAAATACTTCTTCAAGTAAAAATCTACAAACAGCTTGAGTAGACTTTGTTGTCAGGGCTGTAAATCTTGAATGAATCGCAAAGATCCATTCTTCTTAGGCACGGTAAACCATCGGTTGGAATATGGAGCTGAAGATGGCTCCAATATTCACATTTTTATCTTTTCATTTAGAAGCTCCAATAACTTAGGAAAATCATCCCTTGGTACCGCAATTGGTTTAAGATTCCAAGGAACATGTGGGACCGTTAAAATCACCATTGGTGCCACAACGCTTGCATCCACATAGCCAATTTCATGTGGCTGAAATGAAAAAGCTTTACCACAATTCTTTAACATCTGCATAAAGATTTTCTTTTTAGTTGGCAAGAGAAAAGATTCTTCACCAATTTTTAGCTCTCGTAAACTTTTTGCTGTAAATTGGTGACCACTATCTTTGGGATCACGAAGGTTTGGCTGTTTGGATACCCTATCTACTAGTCCTTCACTTTCGAGTGGTAGAGGAGTAGCCACTGGCTTGACCTTTTTATCAACTGTCTTATACTTTGTTTATACTCTTACCTCTTTCTTGTTCGGATGTCCAAAAGCTTCATGATCTGCAAATTCTTGAATTATGTCATACATATCCAATGTGCATACTCGTATGGACTGATTTTCAGCTTGATTTTCTACATAAACAGCTGCATATATTTCAGCCATTGCATCATTATAAGTCAGCCCATAAAATAACCTTGAAATTTCTTCATCTTTAGGCAAAACATCAATTTTCTTCAGTTCTTGTTCCACATGACATAGATGCTTTCTTTCAGCCCTGTTCATGGCTAAAAACCGTTTGTAACATTCCACACTATTGGCCATAAAAACTTGCAAGTCAGCTTTTGGCCTTGCCCCCTTTATATGTGAAGGCAATTTTTTATAACATGATGCACTGCCATAGCCTCCACTTATAGCAGTGCTACCCGAAAATCCTTAAATTCTCCGGCATTAGGAGGAACAGGATGATCTCTCAATCGATCTCTATTCCGGTGATGATTTACACATACAGTCAAGAATTAGACAGGTTTGTCATTATCCTTACTTCTTATCCGAGCATATGATGAACCATCATCAAGGGCCTTTGTCTCTAAAAGAGACTCAAAAATAAAATGTTGTCCAAGAATGATAGGATAGCTGCAGGAATCTTGAATAAAGAAATGAAATTCATCTTTTACATTACCAATAGTAACTTGTACATAAGGGCATGCTGCATAAAGATCACCAAAGGAGTTATTGGCTGCTTTCATGCACCATCCTAGGTCCACATCCATGGGCCTTCCGCCATTCTCGTAGAGACTTCTTGACATGACATTAATCTCCGAGCCATGGTCTATAAGGGCAATGCATGGAGTCTCTTTTTCTCCAATCTTAACAACGGTTTTAGTGGTTGTGAACCTAGTAGAATTTTGGCATTTTTCATGATTTCTAACCATATTTTCCACTTGAATCAATGTGATTTATCCTGCACTCTGTCAATTACTTCCAGCTGACCAAGTTGTAGGTTCCCATCGACTTAATTTTTTAATCAATATACATGGTACAACTGAAAATTGTATGCTAAATACAAAAGAACTTATGTAACTAAGTTGGTTGTTGGGTAACAATGACTGAATTATGTATGTAAATTCCTCATATAAATCCTAGTAAGGTTCTTCTGTGTTCATAAGAATCCCATGATTTATATTATGAACAATAAACTCTTTGACATTCACCCCCTCCTAACCTGCACATCCTCTGGCCTGTGCCATTTCACAAGATTACAGGTTTAAGGAGGGTCTCCTTTTGATATATCTTCATCTTCATCCTCTAAGTCTTTTTCTTCTTGCTTGTCTTCAAGTAGATGGCTCATATCCAGGTCATGAAGTTCATAAGGTAAAGATTCTCTTCGTTTGAAGAGCTTGATATGTTTCCCGGCTATTGGTACTTTTACCATGGTTTCATCCATTTCAGCCAAAGAGTAAGTAACATTTTTGTTACTACTTTTACTACATATGGTCAAAACCATCCCTTGGCTAACTTTCTATGAGCACTATATTGATTGTCCAGGTTGCTATCATAGACAAGTACCCAATCATTCTCTTGAATAGCTCTTGGACAGAGTCGATGATGCTTGTCAAACCTCTTCTTATTCTTTAATCTTGTTGTTTTCAGCCTTTCAATGGCTGTCTTGACATCTTCTGGCCTTCTTTCAAGTTGCCTTATGCGCAAAGTCAGCAATTCTTCTCTATTCATGCCTTCATCCCAAGGTAAGATACTCCATGTGACAATGGACTCTTCAATAGGCATAATAGGTGGCTATTCATATATTAGTTCAGGTAGCATATAGCCTGTTACTTCACTATGGGTAGTTCTATCGGCCCATAATGCAAATGGTAGCATTCTAGGCCATTCCCTCATCTTTCCTTTGCAAGATTTTGCTAAAGCTTTAAGAATTGGTCGATGACATCTTTCGCTCTTACCATTGCCTTTAGGGTTGTAGGCTGATGTAAGAGATAGCTTGATTCCCAATTGAGCAAAGAAATGGGGAGCCTCATAGGCATCCAATTCTCCTCTATCAAGAGTTACTTTGGCAACACAGCCATACTTGCAAAATACTTCTTCAAGTAAAAATCTACAAACAGCTTGAGTAGACTTTGTTGTCAAGGCTGTAAATCTTGAATGAATCATAAAGATCCATTCTTCTTAGGCACGGTAAACCATCGATTGGAATATGGATCTGAAGATGGCTCCAATATTCGCATTTTTATCTTTTCATTTAGAAGCTCCAATAACTTAGGCAAATGATCCCTTGGTACCGCAATTGGTTTAAGATTCCAAGGAACGTGTGGGACCATTAAAATCACCATTGGTGCCACAACGCTTGGATCCACACAGCCAATTTCATGTGGCTGAAATGATAAAGCTTTACCATGATTCTTTAACATCTGCATAAAGATTTTATTTTTAGTTGGCAAGAGAAAAGAGTCTTCACCAATTTTCAGCTCTTATAAACTTTTTGCTGTAAATTGGTGACCACTATCTTTGGGATCACGAAGGTTTTGCTGTTTGGATACCCTTTCTACTAGTCCTTCACTTTCGAGTGGTAGAGGCGTAGCCACTGGCTTGACCTTTTTATCAACTGTCTTATACTTTGTTTATATTCTTACCTCTTCCTTGTTCGGATGTCCAAAAGCTTCATGATCTGCAAATTCTTGAATTATGTCATACATATCCAATGTGCATACTCGTATGGACTAATTTTCAGCTTGATTTTCTACATGAACAGCTGCATATATTTCAGCCATTGTATCATTATAAATCAGCCCATAAAATAACCCTGAAATTTTTTCATATTTAGGCAAAACATCAATTTTCTTCAGTTCTTGTTCCACATGACATAGATGCTTTCTTTAAGCCCTATTCATGGATGAAAATCGTTTATAACATCCCACACTATTGGCCATAAAAACCTGCAAGTTAGCTTTTGGCCTTGCCCCCTTTATATGTGAAGGCAATTTTTTATAACATGATGCACTGTCATAGCCTCCACTTATAGCAGTGCTACCCGAAAACCCTTAAATTCTCAGGCATTAGGAGGAACAGGATGATTTCTCAATCGATCTCTATTCCGGTGATGATTTACACATACAGTCAAGAATTAGACAGGTTTGTCATTATCCTTACTTCTTATCCGAGCATATGATGAACCATCATCAAGGGCCTTTGTCTCTAAAAGAGACTCAAAAATAAAATGTTGTCCAAGAATGCTAGGATAGCTGCAGGAATCTTGAATAAAGAAATGAAATTCATCTTTTACATTACCAATAGTAACTTGTACATAAGGGCATGCTGCATAAAGATCACCAAAGGAGTTATTGGCTGCTTTCATGCGCCATCCTAGGTCCACATCGATGGGCCTTCTGCCATTCTCGTAGAGACTTCTTTACATGACATTAATCTCCAAGCCATGGTCTATAAGGGCAATGCATGGAGTCTCTTTTTCTCCAATCTTAACAACAGTTTCAGTGGTCGCCCTTGCCCAATGGGTACGAGAATACTGACTACTAGGAATAAAGTAAGCATCACTTTCTTCTTGCATGTTGTGAAGATGAGCTTATTTGTTAAGCATGGGCTGCACTTTAGATTGAGAAGTCCCCACCATAATAGCTTCTTCAATTTTGCTTCATAGATGTCTTCATCTTTGGCTTCTATGGCTGCGATCAATTCTTTGATTGCCTCCAATCGAATCCCTTGAGTTTTCAGCTTCTCTTCATCCTGCAAATACACATGAAGTGCTTGCAAAAAAGCGTGCATAGATTCTTCAGTTTCCTCACCAACATATTGTCTTTTTCATTTAATTACATCAATTATTACATCATGAAATCCTCGTTTTGCAATTCCAAGAATTTCACCTAATGTAAATTCAATTCTACTTCCAAGAATCCTTTCTTCTAGAATCCGCTTAAGATCTGTCGCGGTCTCTATGTCAGACTGCAACTTGTTACTGGGATGTTTACTTTTTATTTTTCCTTCTGCCTTCTTTGCTTGAGGGGCATCTCCCATATCAAGCTCTGGCGGTGATGGATTTTCAATAGCCTTATGCTGGTCTGGTTTACTTCTTGTCACACGTTTAGTTGGTCCTGAAGAAGAAGGACCCGCAATCTCTTCTTCTCTTTTCTTCTATCATGGCTTCATGATTATTAATTTTACCTAACTGAGCACAAAATCTTAAAATGAATCAACTAGCTCGGTCCATCCGGTTCTTCCTCGGATGCATTGACTGGCAGTAGTTAAATCATCTTTGGTTGCCTTGCCTTGCTCCATGCAATCTAAGGCCTACATCCACACTTTAGATTTTGCATTAGTTTTACATGATTTAACAATTTCATTAGTTGGCTCAAGTTGCAACCCATAGGTTGCTGCATCAAGAGCTGCATAGGCTGTTCTTGTTGCCAAATTCTCCAATCTTTTCTTCATGCCACCATTGCCGAAATTTGGCTCAAGAGAAAGCCTGGTTTCGGTTGCATGAATTTTACCATGCTTCCAAAAGACTAATTTTTGTGCTTCAGCTTCACGGAATGCTCCGCACTCCCTCTTATCATGCTGTAGGCTATCACACCAAATACAATGTCTTTTGAAGCCTTCTCCTACAAGTCTTTGGGCAGTTGATCGTCCCCTTTCTTCCACTTTCACATCAAGCCTTTCCACTTTGGAATTAATCTCCGTTAGATTAAGATGGAGATCCCACATGCTTTTAATTAGCTCGTCCATGACATCCTTCTTTGGAGATGGAACAATAGAATTTCTTGGTTGCTCAGCCATAGAGACAGGAGATCCAGAAATAGGAACAAGCTCCTTCATGGATTCAGTTGGTGCAGGGGTTGATCCCCATCTTAGGCGCAACTGCTCTCTTCGAGCAATCATATTAACTACTTCAGTGACATCACTCCAAGCAGTCTTCAATCCCGTCTCAGAGTCAGGATCTTCAAGTCGATCAATTAGCTTTTCTTGAAGGAAAGGATCTGCAGCCTTTAGAAAAAATTTAATCTTCTGGCTTTCCATACCTTGTTGATCGTCAGGATCTAGTTCAGCAAATTTGTTTTCAAATTCGCGATGAAGAGCAGTGGGGCGGTTAGACCCTTATTAGGCCTTTCGACCTATTCAGTGAAAACTTTCTTTGTCATAAGGCCAGAATCTTCAAGAAAAAATTCTTCTCGAAGAGCCTTCTTGAACATGGACCATCCTGCGTCTTTTTGGAAAAGACCATGAATTCGGTCCTGGAGACCATGCACAGCCAAACGGGAAAAATATCGGCTCCAGGCATTTTAAGGAACTCCGAAGAAGACCATCTTGTCAATATAGAGGTGGATAAGAGAGGACACATTTTGCCCATTAAATTGCTTGAGCTCTTTCCCAATTGTTTCCAAAGCTTTAATGGCGGCAGCATCATTCCGCTCTTCTTCTTGTCTCCGTTGTTGTTGCAATTGCAACTGCTGCTGAAATTGCAATTGTTGTTGTTGGCTTTCTTGCATCAGACAAACCAACTGTTGCAAGGCATCTCCTCCCGAACTTGATGATTCTCCAATTGTACTTCCTCTTCCACAGCAGACCTTTCATGTCGGGTTCACCAGTGTCATCATGTTAGGGGTTGAAGGTCTACTACCGGGGCTTAGAGTAGAACAAGAGTATGGGATTCAAGGTTTGGAGAAGGGAAAAAGAATGGAGTTTGACAAGATTTGGGTTTTAGAAATGACTTAGTTGAAGAAGAAGATATCAAGCTTTTTCTGTGTATTTAGCATACATGAATGGAATGAATGTCACTATCTTGATTACATCAAATGCATTTCGAAAAATAAGCCATTACATAAAAGGATATTCTCAAATTTTTAATCCAAATGCATATACCAAATGCAAGCTCAAATGGCTTTTAACTCATGTACATAGACGGATTACAACTCCAAGAAACTAGTATTTTGATGGTAGACTCAAGTACATTCAAGACACGGACCAATAGTACATGAAATGCATTGATGGAGCATAATTTTAACTTCAGCCCTCTTTTAAAATAGAAAATTCCAGCCCATAATCAAGCTCAAAAAGTATACATAAACTCATGAATAAGCTCCTCTAATCATTAATGGATAAAGCCCTGAGGTTAAGTGGTCAATTTCTTCTATTTCAATCACATGAATCACTTGTTTGGTCATCAAAATGGACAAGAACAGTGGGCTGCCCTATTTATGACTGGTTTTTTCAGCCCATAACAGTCCATACACCTTCAAAATCCTCCCCCTTTGCTTGCCCCAAAGTCACTCAAGTACTTGGGTACAAGTCAGGCTTCATTGGACCATGAATGAGGTAAATAAAATGAGAGAAGACGTACAGAAGAGCAGGCTGAATACTTTTCTCTCAGATTTCTTCCTTTTATAGACTGTCATACCATGCATTTTTGTCAGACCAAATAGACGGGTAAGAGGAGCTCTCACCTTTCTTGTTTGTATCTTCATCTTCAGCTTTAGTTTATCCTCAGTTTGCATGCTCCAAAGCTTGCACCATAGCTCGCAGTTCTCTCGAGATTTTGCAGGTTTCGCAGGCCCGCATTTTGCGCCGAAAAATTCGGCTGCATCCTGCTCAGCTCCACTTTACTTTTTGACCTACTTAGGTCACTTACAGGTCACTTTGGTTCATTACTTCAGGTCCCCCATGAACCTAGTGGACTTTTGGCATTTTTCATGATTTCTAACCATATTTTCCACTTGAAACAATGTGATTTATCCTGTAGACTATCAATTACTTCCAGCTGACCAAGTTGTAGGTTCCCATAGACTTCTTTTTTTATCAATATACATGGTATAACTGAAAATTGTATGCTAAATACAAAAGAACTTATGTAACTAAGTTGGTTGTTGGGTAACAATGACTGAATTATGTATGCAAATTTCTCATATAAATCCTAGTAAAGTTCTTATGTATTCATAAGAATCCCATGATTTATATTATGAACAATAAATTATTTGACAACGCTACTATTTTTTATGAGGTTAAAGACATGATTTCCAAAGCCCAGCAATCATATACAAAACAAGCCAATAAGAAAAGACAGGCCATGAATTTCAAAGTTGATGACTATGTTTGGTTAAGAATAGAGAAACGTAGATTACAAAGTGTAGATAAACACCCAATTTTGAAATTAGCACCTAGATTCTATGGACCATTTAAGATCATTCACAAAATTAATGACAATGCATTTAAGTTAAAACTACCACCGCATTGGAAAATTCACAACACCTTTCATATTAGTTTATTACGACCCTTTAGAGTCCAATTACCTATACACCCTGTTTATGAAAACCCACCTTTGTTAGATGAAGAGATTGAAATCCTTGAGCCTGAAGCTATCATAGATATTGACTTTATGACTACTAGAACCGACCGTAGATATTCTAGATATTTGGTCAAGTTTAAAAACCATCCTATTGAAGAGGCCCAATGGATGCACGCTAGAGACCTAAATGATTTCCCCACTCTGTTAGCTCCACATTGAGCTAATAGCGATTGAGGACAATTGCTATCCCACCCAAGGGGTATGATGCCAGGAGGCATATTTTACGGTGGATTCTGTGAGGTTTTACGGTGGATTCCGTAAACTTTGTTTATCGGGGCTTATACACAAAGTGGATTCTTTGTGCGAGAAGTCGATGGGGACGCCTATCCTTTTCGGGCGTTTCGTTAATTTAGTGTGTACATGGGTGATTCCATAGTGGGTGATTCCACAAAATACATATTAAATTAATAAACGTTTATGAGTTTAGAGTACGCACTCGTGATAAATTAAGGTTAGGATTGATTTCTAACCAATTGATTTATTTATGTAGCTGAAGACTGCTAGGTATTCACTTTTGTCGGTTTAATTGTATTATTTTACTAACGATTGTGAATGCTTCAGCTGATGTGTAGAGATAGCAGCAGTGGCGGAGGAAAGCATTGGAGGATAGTGTGTATTCGAGTTATTACTTATATTTTGATGGGTGCATACCTTAGGCATGGGGCCTATATTTTGTCGTGCCTATTTATTAAGGCGTTGGATATTTATTTATTATTTTGTATGCGCATGGGCGCACGATTATGATATTTGTATTTGGACATTGTATTGGGTATGCCTGACTTCTTGGGCACCCGCCCATTAGCTTTATTTTTATTTAGCACTAAAGCAAACTCCAAAGCCAAAAGCATGCTATTTTGTAATTTGGGCTATTATTTGAGCTTGAAGATGATTAATACATAAAATACATGCTTTGTGGAGCGCTCACACAAGGCATGGGGGGAGATTGCACCCAATTGGTCTCTTGTTCATGTCGTGCATGCTTTCTACCTTGAACCTGTGCAAAAAGTAGAGTTCTTTTGTTCTTGGGGACCTTCCGACACTCACTACGCGCGCTCACAGCATCCAATCTGTGCACCAGTAATAGGCTATGTCATGTACCCATGATGAGATCTATTGAGGTATAGTGATTATGCCTAATAGGGTTTAGAAAGCTTATGTCATTATATGGTTGATATCACTGATTTTTCACAACCAGAGGAGTTTTCAAGGCATTAGCTGTGTCTCAAGCATCTTGTAAACCTCCACCTGAAGATCCACCATCCGAGGCTAATGATGGACAATATACAAGAGTGGGTAGTAGGCTATGTCATGTACCCATGATGAGATCTATTGAGGTATAGTGATTAAGCCTAATAGGGTTTAGACAGCTTATGTGCACAATTCTAAAATTGAAACAACATGTTTTGATGTGGCACCCTTATTGGGTAGTCAATTACAAGGTGTTTCTTTGGAGAAATTACAAAATATTCTTAAGAAATACTCTCATGTGTTTGCTTGGAGCCATGTAGATTTGAAAGTCATGGAACTTAAATTGTGTCAACATCATATTGATATTGAACCTGGTGTTAGATCTATACGCATATGTTTCTAAGAAGAACTCTATTCGCATATGTGTGGATTATCACTGAATAAGCGCACTCATAAAGATTATTTTCCTTTTTTCTTTTTTGGCCAATTGTTAGACCAAGTGGCAAGAGATCAAGTATATTCTTTTATGGATGGGTTTAGTGGATATAATCAAATTCTCATTAACCCCGAAGATCAGTCCAAAACTACTTTCACTACAAAGTGGGGCACTTTTACCTTTAAGTAATGCAATTTGGTTTGTGTAATGTGTCAACTACTTTTAAGAGAGCAATGATGAAAAAATTTCAAGTTTCTTTGACTAAATGGATGGAAGTCTTCTTAGATTACTTTTTTGTATGTGGTGATAAAAAAAATATGGTTGATCATTTGGAAGAGGTATTCCAACATTGTGAGAGTATAAAAGTCTCTTTGAATCTAAAGAAGTGTGATTTTGGAATCCCACAAGGCATCTTATTAGGCCATGTAGTTTTGAGTAACAACATTGCAATGCATTTGGCAAAAGTACAAAAATTTGTTGATTTACCTGCATTGTAAAATTTGAAGCAATTACAAGGGTTTCTTGGTTATCTAAATTTTTATTGCCATTTTATCGAGTTGTTTCAAACAGTAGCTTTACCTTTAACCACCTTACTCAAGAAGAACAACCTTGTGATCGGGATTTCGCATGCCAAGCTACATTTGAGAAACTAGAACTTAGGTTGGTTGAAGGACTAATCTTGGTTTTCCCCCCTGATTGGACTAAAGAGTTTCATATTCATGCAAATGCTTATATGGACATAATGAGAGTCGTTTTGTGCCAAGCAAGCAATAAGAATATCGATCATCCAATTTATTATGCTAGTTGTAATTTAAGTGATACAGAGAAAAATTATACCACAACTAAGAAAGAGTGCTTATCGATGGTGTTTACCATTACTAAACTTTGAAATTATTTATTGGGTAACATGTTTATCTTCTATGTGGATCATGAAGCATTGAAGTACTTGTTAAATAAATTCAAAGTTAGTGGCCAAGATCTGAGATAGATGTTACTTTTTCAAAAGTGTGATTTTGAAGTAATTACTCATGACAATCAATCACATGTTCTTGCATATCAAATGTCTCAGTTAATTACCGCTGATATAGAGAAGGGTTGATGGGACCTAAAATGGACCGACACTAGCTATGGCACTATCCGGACCTCATGCACACAATAGACAATCCCACCACATGGCTTCGCGTTCCAGGAGCATCTATAATACACTGATGTACACTGGATTGACTTAATTATGCGTTTGTAGCTGCTAGATAGTCCAGCGGCCCTTTCCCCAAACTCCAACAAATGGAGTATCCCATACATATTGGTAATAAATACCACAAAGAATATACATAGGAGGCACCCCATCGGCTGATTGCTGTGGCCTCACTACGACTCTCCTACACCTTGGGGATCGGCCCCAAGATGCGTCACTCTAATATAAAGTACACATGATACAAGCTCCACTCTTTCATTTTGAACGTATTCTAGGAGATACCATGTGTCCCTACCAAACAATTACCCAAGAAAATGATCGACTAACGTATAGCTTAGGTCGTCTCGAGGTCATCTCACACACTCAAACGTAGGTCATCATAACGGAAAACAAGAGCTATGCATCCAGTTCTTTGTATTATGATACCATGGTTGATATGCACATATACAACAGTGGATAATCCTAAAGTGCTCAAACATAATTTTCAATCAGAAACGTGTCGTGCACAATCAGGCTTTCCAATGCTCATTTACTAACTAGTTGCTGCGATGCAAGAATAGCGCTGAGACAACGCTCATCCTACTATCCTCTTAATTAAAATACAATGAACCCTATATCATGATATGCATTAGCAAAATCAGCAATAAACAGCATCCAAATCGCATCATTCAAACACCCCACCCCCTTCTTTTAGGTAGTGCTTCCAATGCATAGGTGTAGGGGTTCATTTTGTCATATTTTGATGTATGAGAAGTGATAAATCACAAACTTTGACAAAGAGATAGATAAAATTGAGTCTAAACCTCATGCTTCACCACTACCATACATTCACAAACACTCATTATATTTTTGCTTATTTTTATGAAGCATATTTTTGTTTTTTCCATTTTTTCTTATTTTTTAGCATTTATTTATCAATAATTGCTATTTTTTTTATTTTTTTTCATACCAATCAGTTTAGCAAACTAAAATTCAAATTTTTTTCATTTTTTCCCATAGGAACATATTAATCATATTTTGATGACAATCTTAACCAAAACGGGAGTTGAGAATAGACATGATTGGGATGAATGCTTGCCAAAGGTACTCTAGGCGTATCACACTGCCTACAAGGTAACAACTAGTAAAACACCTTTTAGTTTGGTTTTTGGGATTGAAGTTGTATTTATTATTGAATTGGAGGTTCCTACTTTTGTGTGTTGCATTATCTAATTTCCTTGGAGAGTGGGAATCTCTTACCAATCACTTGTGCAAGTTAGTTAAGCTTGATGAGGATCATATGTTTGCTTCACAACGTATAGAAGCATGTTATAAACAACAAAAGGCCTAGCATGATAGATGCTTGAAGCTTAGATACTTTCAAAAGAATGATTTAGTTTTATTGTATGATAGTCGTTACTATAAATTTCCAAGGAAACTTTATATCTGATGGTTAGGTCCATTTCAAATTAAAGAGGTTTATGATAATGGTTTAGTGGATATTCAAAAATTAGAAGTAGTACATGAATCGTTTCGAGTTAATGGTCTTCGCTTGAAACCCTTAGTGACTTAATTGGGAAGTTTAGGTCAGATTGGTATAGATAAAATCATCCGAATGTTTTTCTTGCTCATTTTGGTATTTTGTTTTGTTTTATTGAGGGAAGAGAGGGAGGGAGAATTCTTCATGGGATGCAAATATGGAGATTTTGTGGATGGATGCTCAAGCTTCAATGTAGATAGTTCTGATCTTATATCTGTAGGTCCTTATAGTATTTCCCAATTTCAAATGCACAATAGGTTTTTGTATGCTTCACGGGGTGAGATGTGTTGTGGTATACATTTTATGACTATCTTTTGTTTACAATATCACCCCTAGTTTAGTTATCGACCATGTTAGAGGTATCTTTATATACACACTTAGTTATTGTATTGGCAGTGTTGGGAGTATTTTCAACACTATGGTACCACTACCATGCAAGAAGCTATCAGTTACACTTATTAGTATCATGATTATGCTAGTATTTTTACCCCTAGCATAATATGCATTAGTAATAGATGGATAGAGAGCAACAGGAGTTTGCTAGATATCAAGTTGTTGTCTACCATCTGACTCAATCATATTTAGACCTTGATTTAGATGATAGCTATTCTTATTGGGACCACATTTGTCAGTACATGGATGCGACGACAGGTTTCTCTTTGGGATGTTTACCTATGGCACCTATGCCTTATGTTGATAGTACAACTAATACCCGCTCCATGAGATGATGGAGAATTTTAGTAATGCACCTGATAACAGATCTATGATCTCTTATGTGCCTATGTTGGAGGCCATTCAGGGGTATGCTATAGATAGTCATTTAGTTTATCAATTTGATTTTGATAATGTGAATGATTTTGGGTTAGGGTTATTATTTATATTAGAGGATATTAGAACGTGTGAGGATTTAGGTTTAGATCTTTTGTTTTCTTAGATTCTTTTGTGTTTATTTTACCTTATTTTATTTTATTTTTAAACCAAAACAAAGCAACAAACCCTTTTTTTGTTTACAGCAAGACTTATTTTTATGCTTTTTCATTTTAGGTTTTAGCGCACTTTAGTTTAGTTAGTATCCACGTAGTTAAATAGTTAGTTGCACTCAAGGTTGGGATATTCCTTAAGTGCTATGAGTTCATGATAAGGATGTTTGGCTAGATTGTTGGTTTTCTAAGGGAGTTTCACTCTTTATTGATCTAACACATTAATGGTTTAGTAGTTAGTAGTTGAGTTTTGTGCAGGTTTGATGATTATTATAATTTGAAAGCCACTACGTGCTTATCTTAGCTATACTTTGGAGTTGCAAAGTCACCTTTATGAACAGGTTGTTTCATTACTTAACCTAGCAATATCTATGCTCTTTTGAAAAGAAAAAAAGCAACATATTAATTGACTACAATGATTTAATATTTTGGATTAGATATTTCATGGAAAGAAACCAAACTAAAAATACCTAAACACATAAAAGATTAAGTATATGAACGAGATACACCAGTATGGGATGCGATATCAGCACTAAGAAGTGAGCTACGGGGGTGGTGTGTGTGCATGACCTAGTGAATTTCATTGTATGTGGTGACTGATTAGGAATCTAATAGAGTTTATTCCCTTTTCTTTATCCCTCTTTTCAGTAATGTAGGGTAGCTAGGTAACATGATTCTCTCCATGAAATTTTGATTAGTAGTAGCATGGATGAGATATATTGCGATGGTGGATATCTTTGTCTATTATTTTCCCAAGTAGAGTTACTAATATTATGTGCTAGATTAGATTCCTCAAGCAAAGTGGTTGAGCTGAAATGTTTAAACATTTAATTTAGTGATGAATTCCTAGCCTTCTAGTTGTTTTCTTTATAAACAGAGACTTAAACTAAATTAAAATAAATCAAGTTTGAAAGAGTCTATCTATTTATTCTTCCAAAGCAAGACCCCAACAAAAAAACCAAACACCCTAAAGACTGAAGGGTTAAAAGAAACAAAAAAAAGACCAAAAGAAGATAACCATCACCTCGGAGGTCCTAGTAGGCTATAGGGATTTCCTTGATGGGTGCTCTATGTTTGATGCCTTGCATCTCTTTGGGGTGAGCCCTTTTGGAAAGGAGAATAAATATATATGGCCTTTTGACCTTGAAAAAAAGAAAAAAGCTCAAAGATGGAAAGAATGAAAAAAAAACTCAAGACAGTTGGGAGTTCGGGACCATTAACTGGTTGTTCTAGTAGAATATGGAGGGTTAGTAGCTAAATCATAGGAGTCCTATTTGATATTGTAATATTAGCTTGCCTTGTTTGGGTTTTTTGTTAGGCATGGGCCTTATTAGTTATGCTATTTCAGAAGCAATATTTCTAATAGAAAAGTAGTGTAACATTTTCTTGCCTAAGAGAGATTATTGTTGCTTAGCGGCTCTAGAATGCTTCCTACTATATACCATGGATGAAACTAAGTTATGCAGTTTAGTGGGGTGAGTGAGTAAGGGGACTGCTAGTTTGCACTTGTTTCAATTTCTTTACATGCTATCTTTACTTTGGTTGTTTACTTTTACCACAAGCACTAGTCAGTTTTTCTATCTTTTCAGTATCTACTACTAGTCTTTTCTATGTACTTTTGTAGATCTTATAGCTATCCTCACAAGGACCCTTGCAGCTTGGAGGGGAAGAGTATTTACTTTTCACTCATAGTTATTAGCTCATTGGCTTCGAAGCTTTCATGGATGATGCCACTGTTAAAGCAGTTCTTGAGGACTAGAGTAGTTCTCTGTTTGTTAGTTCGCGAGAGCTCACTACAACTAGTGAGGGAGGAATGGTAACTGCTTATTTTGAGCTATTTTTACACTAGTTTTCATGCAAATTGAAAGGCTTTGGCTCCATATTACATTATATTTTTCATAAAATTTAATACAAATAAGATTGTAAAGCCATATTTGATCATGCTCAGGTAGATTTAGAAGTAGAAAGTTGGGATATTTTAGAAGGGGAATTTTAGGGAGCGGAAAAATAGTAAATAGTAGAAAGCGAATGCGGGGAAAGATTTTTAGTGAAAAGTGTACACATTTTAGATATGGGAATAAATGTAGGTATAATTTAGCATGCATACATAGAATTCTAGTCGTGAAAGCCATGGATGGGGTCAAAAATAAGTCCAAATATGTGGAACGGTCCAGAAAGATCCAATTCAAGTGGAAAAACTTTAAATTTTGAAAAAATGATGTTCAAGAAGTTGGAGAAGGATATCATGGAAGTGGGGATTGAGTAACAAGAGATAAAAATACACAAAAACAGGGCGCTATATTGTATGAGTGTGTTGATGATTTTGTTGCAACACTTGGTCTCATTTTTAGCATCATTTGGCTACACACAATCACTTCTATAATCTCCTTCCTCATTATTCTATTCTTGTAGAGCATTCTTAGGTGTAGCAAGGAGAGAGAATTTTTAGCAAAATTAAGGTAAAATTAGGAGAGATTAGAGAAAAACATGGGAGATCAAAAGACTTGAAGATTGCTAAGTGTGAAGGGAGAGAAGAAGCAACCACCAACATCATCAAATACGGTTGAAGTTCTTCCTTTCTCTCATTAATCAAGTATGGCAAGTTCTATTAAAGATTGAATGAAAAATGCATAGTTTGAATGATTTTGTGTCGAATGCATTGAGTTTATGATCTCTAAGTTTCAAATGGATGAAAGGGAGTTGAATTCTTGCATTGGATGGATTAAAATAATAAGAAAATGATCAAAATAGGCTAAATTTTGTATTTTTAGGTCATAATTAAATAAATAAGATTTTTGAGTAATATTAATAAAAAATAAATTTAAATATATTACAAAAAATAAAATGAACCTAGGGATGAAGTTTTATCTTTTGGAGATGAATCTATTAAGAGATATAAATATTTTAGTGATAAAAATGATAAATTTTTTATAATTAGAAAAAATTAAGATTATTAGTGAAGGATTAAGGTTGAAACATAAAAATAGAGTTGAATTATATTATGATGGATCTCTTTGTTAGTTCCTAACTTTAATGGATATCTAGAATTAGAGATAACTAATTTTTAGGATTGAAAATTGTAGTTTTTCTGTGTTTTTAGGAAGTAATTACTAAATATTAAGAGTAAATGAGGAAAGTTATTGATGCCAAAAAGAGTATGGGTTGCATTCATGGTAAATAATATCTAGTTAAGAGGTTTTTATGTTTCAAATTCAAAAATAATTATTACAAATATTTTTATTTTTTTGAGTAGAAATAAAAAAATTAATAAGTCTTGATAATAAAGGATTCAGTGAAACAAATGAAACAAGACTTAGATAATTTTTTGTTTAGAGCTTGCTATTAAAATTTCATGGCTAATGGAAGCTATTTGCAAGTACTTCATTTGTAAAATGCTATTCAGGGCTGAAGTAATGATTAGTGTGTATTAGTGGTTTAACTAAAGTATTAACAAAGTTTTATGGCAAATTAAGAGTTTTAGATAATTTCTTTCTTTGATTTAAATGTTAAATAAATTGGGTTTGATATGTTAGGAGTTGTAGTTCAAAATAACAGTTAAGTAGAAAGATTTGAAAGACTACAAGTAACTCAAAGGGGGCTGTTGGGTCAGTGATACTTGGACTACATATGGGAAGGATAGAATGTCTTTTATACTGATAATTTTGGAATAAAGAGAGTGTATAACTCTACTTCCAAAGGGGACTGAAGGATAGAATGTCTTTTATACTGATAATTTGGGAATAAAGAGAGCGTATAACTCTACTTCCAATCCTTAGTTAACACAATGACTTCACATATAGTCATCTTGCCTATTTATCTAGGGGCTTCTTAGGGGGTTGTCAAGGAAATATTAATGCACAAAAAGGATTCCAACTATTGAAGCAGGCTATGGAAAATCCTATGTTGATAGTTTGGCAATCACCCACTTGTATGCTTCTTTGTATGGAGAGCAGGCAACAAGGGAAATGCAAGCAATCCAGGAAGAGGTGACTGAATCCCATAAGCATAATGGTGGAGAATGCTACTATCTAGCCACTATAAAGCATTGTACTTGACTATCACTTTCATTGAAGTTGAATGAGTAATATCATGATATTTTCTACTTTCAGTTAGTGTCATTGTCATTGTCAGTCTCTTACACAAGATTGTGTTTATGAGTCCAAGCTTCTATCTTGGAACCTAATTCACTTGTCTAACAATTAGTGTGTAAGTCTATGTCATCATGAGTCTTCTATTCATCTTCCAACCTCCATAGCTGCCATGCTCTACATCCGTGTTTTTGACATGGTATCAAAGCTCAACTAAGCATGGCTTAGCCCTCCTCTCTACTCCTCTCTCCATCTCTGGTCAACTTAGTCATGGCTCACAATCTCATTTCTCACCTCTATCTCCACTTTACCTTCTTGTCTGCCATAGTCAACGGACTGGACCTGCAACACTTTGAGCTCTCATATCTTTCTCTAGAGGCCAAATCTTGGACTTGCCATAGTCAGCAGACTGGACCTGCAACACTTTGAGCTCTCATATCTTTCTCTAGAGGCCAAATCTTGGCAAGCTCTCTTCTAGACACTTCTCTCCCTACTAGGGCACTTCTCCCTAGCACATCACAGTGAGACACTAGCCCCTCTATAGCTCGACATTGCCAAAATTAAAATTTGTTTAAACATGTGCCAATCTTTGTTCATACATATTGATCTGTGGGTATAGTTCGTGAAGAATCATGTGGTCATATGGCTTTTAAATCCCACCCTATAGGCTCACTTGTCATCCAATATTTCACCGAATGGTCTATCGTACAAGCTACATCAGACGAAAAACTAGTCACCTATTTCTAAAACCCTACTCCACCATAGCCTTGGGCTTCAAGCTCAAAAATCTCTTCACTTTCTCAGCTCAAAGAAGTCCATGCTACTCTGAATCACTGAGTCACTGAAGTTGCCATCAAGATTTTCCCTTCACTTCAATTTCTCATCCTTCTCAGTCAACTGGAGTTCCTATCATTCAGATCTGATCGGTTTCCAGCAAATGCAAAATTCAAGAAGAAGATTTGGAGTGACCCACCCACCTGAAGATCAAGAAACCTACCTGAAGATCAGGCATCATCAAGCCTGACATCAAGCTAGGATCTCTGATACTAATCTAGTGCAACTTGGCACTTGTGCTTTTTAGCACATTCAAGATAATTTGGTTTGCTAGTTATTCTCAGTCATTTGAAGCTTATTTTCTATCACGGAATGCCAAGCATGAAGAATTTTAAATGGATGCTTCTCATGAAGGGTAACATGACTCTTGTTGCTCATTTCTACTGCATGGAAGAATTGTTTGTTCCACTTGTAGGGACAGATGGATTAACTTGTTCTGAAGTTCAATCAATGATCTTATTTGAAGACTTTGAAGACATTCTAGTCATCATACAAGTACCTTTTCTTGAGGGGGACATGAAGACTGATGCAAGAAAAGTCAATGAAGAAAAAGATCAGAAGGACCATGAAGAAGAGGACCAAAAGATCAAAGCAAGCAAAGCAGTGAAGACGAAGAAGAAGAAGAAGATCAACCATGAATGCCAAAAAAGAAAAGTGGACTACATCAATGTGAAGAAGGACAAGAAGATTTGTTATGCTCATAATGACATATCTAAAGATGAAGAAAAGCACAAGAGCCACGATCCTTCACCCAAAATTTTACTAGACCTTTTTTTTGTATGTACTTGCCTCTAATGCTCCTTACATAATCCACAAAAAACTCCTCTTGTAACCTATGCATAACAACCTCTATATACTTAATGAGGCCTTGTAACAACCCTTGGATGTCAGCCATGTTTTTTGGTACCCACACTTAGCCTTTTCTGCGACAGCCTCTAGATGATTACCATGTTTATGGCATACCCACACTTAGCAAGGTTGTACTCATGGCAACCTCTGTACACTTAGCGCCTTTTCATGGTTGTGATTGAGGAGGGCTATTGAGAGTTTGGCAATCATAGCTGCTTGTATGCCTCTTTGTATGGAGAGTGGGCAAGGGAAATGCAAGCAATTTAGGAAGAGGTGACTGAATCCCATAAGCATAGTGGTGGAGAATGATACCATCCATCTACTATAAAGCATTGTACTTAACTATCACTTTCGTTGGAGTTGAATGAGTAATATCATGATACTTTCTACTTTCAGTTAGTGTCATTGTCATTCTCAATATCTTACACAAGATTGTGTTTACGAGTGCAAGCTTCTATCTTAGAACCTCATTCACTTGTGTAACAATCAGTCTATGTCATCATGAGGCTTGTATTCATCTTCCAATCTCCATAGCTGCCATGCTCTAGATTAGTTGTTTTGGCATCCTAGAGGTGAGAGGTGTATCTGTTGGGATCTATTTCCACCCTATCCAATGTCATCCATCTCGTTGAACCCTTCATTGCACAAAAAGAGATAGTGGCCATGTTTGCCTCAAACTCAAATGTACATGGTTTAGTTTCAAACCTATTGAATCTCCCTTGGATATTCAACAATTAATCAGGCATTATGATAAAAAAACTAGGATATTTCATCATGGGAGAATAGTACAATACATAATTGTAGATCTAGAAGAGGAAAGACAATTAGAGAAGAATCTATTGCAACAAGTTGCCAATTACATGAAAGATAGTGAGCAAGTAGATTGTAGAGAGAAATAGAGTTCAATGAGATTCAACATATCCTAGCATTATCCTGAAGAGCAAGGGCTAGAGGAAATACTGACAAGGAAAGATCCTTGGAGACAGACCTCACATTGAGCAATCTCTGAACCAAGACAAAGCCATTGAGAAAAGTGGTGCTGCATTGGTATCTTCATTCCTAGAAGCTAATCTTGGTATAATGCCCACTACAGCAAGCCAAACTGAAATATATTTTTGTCACAATTTTTTTTGAAATTTACCACAAGCAAGAGATGATCCATATAGCTTTGTAAAGAAATTTGAGCAATTCTATAAGGCTAATACCTCTAGGACTGTGGTTAATGGGCACAAGGTTTTGGACAATGTCTAGGAGAAAACGGTTGAACTTGGTTCACCTACCTAGACAATGTTCAACTCAATGATTTTGATATGCTTAAGAACCTCTTTATCAAGAGATACTTTGAAGCAAGCTACATAGATCATTTAATCATCAAACTAATGAGTTTTATTTAAAGAGACAAAGAAGAATCCTCAATTATATCACCCATTTCTAAAGTCTATATAAGAGAATCCCAACATTGGAGTGACCAATGCAAAATGCCATCTCCACTATGTTTTTTAACAGAATTGGAAATGAGGAACCCTATAAGGCACTAGGAAGTAACTTGAGTCTACAAAGAGATGTGCTAACAATCGTTTTTGAGAAGGCAATATGTTGTCATGTAAGTGGCGGATAGGAAAAACCAATACACAACCCAATGAGAAGAGACAATGAGTACTAATAAAGGTATGTTTCTTGGTATATGATCTTTGATAACCTACATTTCCCACCATAGTACTATTCAAGCACCTTCTTAGCAATTCACCCCAAATGCAACCACCCAACCAACCAAATAATAAACTACTACCCTTGTAGAACCATTTATGACAACCAAACAAAGGAAGCTAAAGTTAATAGCATAAGAGATTCCTTACACAAGTAACTTAATCAATGCCTACATAGGAAGTTTTGTGAAATGTAGAAAATTCTCCAATATTTCATTTGTACATATGGATGCATTTCCCATATAAAACTAGGGAATTACATTCCCCACATTTTTTAGTACAGATAGATTTGTGGAATTGCTTCTCCGAGCACTCAATGTTGGAAATGGCCACTATATTGTACCAATTGGAGGTCTCCAACCATGTAGTCACTCAATGACATGCTAATTATATAGATCTACTTTTTTCATTTCATGCCTACTTGGTGCAACATTACTTTTTTCTTTTCCTCTCATTGTTCTAAAAATTCTTCTCATTACTCCATGAAAATGTTATTTTAGTGGTGTGCCAAAACTTTTGAAGGTAAGCTATGGGTAATTTATAACTAGATATTTGACCACCATTTGGCGTAGCTTGAAACACATAGGAACAAATTGATATGATAGTTTCGCTATTAAAAGGAGGGGACTATCGACTTTGAAAGAGCATTAGTCTCCATATTATTTTTCTCAGTATTAGTCCAACTTTATTTCCTTTTTGTATTAGAATTTTTTTTTCACTTGATTAAATTAACTAGTTTAGTTCTTAATAAGAGGTTAAGGAAAATCAATTTTTACTTTCTTTGTTCTTCATTACTATGCTATATTTTAGGGGGGTTATCAACTTTCTTATTGAAGTGCATTGCACTATTTTTTGCTACAAATGATGAAGGATATATCAAGGTGCCCAATTCCAATACATTAAGAAAAAAACGTGTGCTAAAACTTGTGGATTTCTAGTTTTAGATTAGAGAACCCCATTGTAATTGCAGTGGTAACAATGGTTATTTAAATGATTTACAAGTTTATCATTATTATTATGCCACTTCATATAAGAAACTACAAAGAATCCACTACATCATGTCTATCAAAAGGATGATTTCTACTTGTATGTGAAATGTAGATGTATGTGTCACAAAATGTCACCTTCTAGAAGTTTGGCACAATAGCTATATCTATACAAACTTTCATTCATGTCTTCATTAAGACATAGCTTTCACTAGCTTCACAACTAAAAACCCTAGAAATTTGAATCCTTATCTTATTTTACATACTTTGGCAGAAACTATACTAGTTATTTCAAATCGATAGTTTTTTGGGCTAAGCCATTTTGATATTATTAGCTTGATGATATTGCATTATGACTCATCTCATACCTTAAATATTTTTGAAAGGTTTAAGTCATTGTGCATGTGCAATAGTTGTCCATTCATAATTAGAGATACCACTATTGCAAAATATCTAATTGTAATAACAATACTTCTAAATAAAGGCCAAGGGAGAGTATCATAAGTATCAAACTTTCTAATAATGTGACATGCCCACCTATTGGTTGTCTAAGCAGGGTTTGGCAGTCCATCGAGAAACAAATCTAAGCGTCACCACTCGACACTCCCATGGAATATCACGAGGTTTGTCACCTAGGGTTTCTTGGGTCCGCAACGGAATGTTCGTTGCCAAACCCACTAGGATCGAACTGAAACGTGAGTCCTTAGTGGTCAAGGTCTCTTGATAGCAATCTAGCATCGGGTCCGAGACATTCTACTTTAGATAGGGCTACCCAATCCAAAGCAGATCCATACTGCACTTGGTTCAAGAAGAATGAGAAATGAGATGGATGTGCCACTCACCCTCTCTGCCCATGGAGCATAGTCTCATACTGGTCCCCTAAAATGGCATGAATCGGGCTCTAACTTATCACTATCTAAAGGTTGACATTCGTAAAATCCTGCTAGAAGCCTCCCAGTTCTCTAGGGCCACCCTTCCATAGGATAGACCTGTCAGGGCACCCGCTTCCCTCATTAGGTGTACTTTAATTATCTAATTAGATCTATCACATTTATGTGTGACATTTAAAAGCAGCTTCCTTAATTAAGCCTTTCGGCGGACATGGTTTGTTCACATAATATTATGGCACTGACACAAAAACAATTTCAAACAAGTTCCTTGGAAGTAAACTTAATATTAGGATTTTAACTGAGATACAAGTCTTGTTCAAAAGGGACAATTTCCACAATTCGTGAGGATGCACCTGATTTCCTCCAAGATTCCACCTGTGCACTAGTAAGAGGGGCCCTCAAGAATCTATCTTGAGTCACGCAAATCGTTTGAGTAGGCAAGGAATTTACAGTCAGAGCCCCCCCTTGCATCCAAGCGTCCTCCTACCTTCAATCCAACCCGCAGAGAAACCTCTCATGGCAGGTTCGGTCCACGTTCCCGTCATGGCTATTTAGAACCCCCTCCGCTAGGGTTGGCGGCCAGCTCAAGGTGGTTTGGCATGCCTTCCAAAAGATCAACCTAATTCATTAATCCCATTTCTTTTATGAGTTTGGAGTTATACAATCTTTTTACAAGTGATGTTTCTAAATTTATAAGCATAAATAATGGTGTATGCAAGTGCTCAGGACATCTACTAAGGTGGAGTCCCTATCCTTGATGCTTAGTGTTTGTTCTTCTTGTGTTGGCGGAAATTTCCAATATCCTCCAAGGGATAGGGAATATCTTCTTTCCAACCCCATTGCTATGTGATAGGAGCGAGCAATTATGCAATTGGATCTATATTCGGATAGATGGTAGCTGTCCTAGCTTGCTAGCCTTTAGTCTAGGGTTCTTATCTTGGAAAAACGATACTCGAGCTCTCTTGTATTTACATTGAGTTGTGTCATGGTTAAAGGTGATATCTTTAAGGTTGATTCGGTTTTATCGAGGCTAGATGTAGAATAGAGACCAATGAGTGTTTTACTTGTCTCAAGGTCCGTCCTCCTATGAATGTAACAATAGTTTGGCTCATTTACCTTTAAACCCTAAATCATTCGAGTTAACCCCTATCCTTGCATATATAGGATTCATCTCATTGAACTACCCTGAACAATTAAGTTTAGCCCTTCATATGCACCTCCTATAACTATCTTTAAGATGAATCTACGCTAGCAATGCAGTTGAAACCGTCCATGATACCACGCAATCTAAATATGAGTCCTTCTTAAGACGATGATTCATGATGATGGCGGTATAACAAAGCTAAGGCATAAATTTTGGCTTCAGTTGGGCTTTTTTTATGTGTCATAGTTCATGGTTTTTCCGTTTTATGTGAAAAATACATACAAAATAAAACCCTACACCTATGCAACCCAGCATAACCTAAACGTTATAGGGAAAGGGTGGTGTTAAGAGATTAAGAGGGTTTAGATGGTTATGAATCTTTGAAACATTTGATTGTGTATTCCATTTAGAATTGCAATAATTCAGTTTAAGGGGCTAGTCGCACGAGGAATCGGTGCTAGTCTCCGTGCATCGAAGCATACGTTTAGTGAAAATCATGGAAGTGTTGTTTTTCCACATCACAAAATGTTGATTTGTTGAATATGGTTTGTGCACTAGGATCATATGCACTATGCATGATGCATGACATGGTATCAGACCTAGATTGCATAGCAATTGTTTTCCTAGGACATGACTTATAAGTTGAGTGGAAAGGAACCTTTGCTATAGGGCAATTGTACGCTTTCCTTGGGACTGTTGGGTGAGGATCTATATATTCTTGGATTGTACAAAAATAATAAAAGAGTGGAGTTTGTGAGTTATGTTTTATATGTTGAAGCGATGCATCTTGGGGCCAATCCCTGAGGTGTAGGAGAGTCACAATGGAGCCGCAACAATCAGTCAAGGGGAGCTCCCTTATGTTTGTGTTACGAGGCACTTTGCCTATATGTTATGGGATCTCCTCTGAGGAGAAGGGAAGGTAAACATTGGACTATATATCAGATACAAACACACAATTAAGTTTGGCCACTTAACTGCTACGTGTTGGAGTGAGATTAGTTCTCTCCAACAAGGAAGTAAACTTCCTGTTAACTGTTAAGTCTGGCCACTTAACTGCTACCTGTTGGAGTGAGATTAGTTCTCTCCAACAAGGGAGTAAACTACCAAGTCCAGTTAACTACCACGCACAAGGGAATAATCTCCAGAAAGATGAGGGACCAAGACAAATACTGCAAAGAGAAAAAACTATTCTAGAGGAGTTGCTCATGGTAGTGGAGTTAGTCTTATTGAGGCTACATGTGTCAATGACGCTCAAAATTCTAATCTACGAGTCGTAACAAGAGGTCAAAAGATTAAAGAGGGTGATAAATGATTTGTAAAACCTGTCGAGGAAAACCCTAAGTAAGATGCTAAGGGAAAGCAAGTTTTGAATCCTAATATGGAAGGTGGACCTCTAAGGCATGTTGATATTAAAGTTGATCCCGAGAAGGATAAAGGATTTCCAAGAAAGAAGGCAAAAGTTAAAAAAGAGGCACTAAAGCCGGTCCAAAGACCAAATGAGAGAATGGTTTGGCGCGAGAAGAGAACTTTGGCTAACTACCATGCATTTGATCTAGCAATTTCTCTTTTTGAAGTTAAACTAGATGTGAATCTCTTCCAATTGATTAAAATTTCTCTAGGAGTATGCAAGGAATTCAAGAAAATCATGTGTATTGGGTATATTGTAGAACCTTTGGGCATAGCACGAGTGGAAGAAGATTGGTTTGATCATGCTGAAAAGCATTACCCTAGGGTTCCAACATACATGGATGGAATATTGGTGGGGCACGCTATTGTGGACACTGGATCCTTCGTCAATATCATGAGTTCAAACTTAATGGAGAGGCTAGGTCTCAAAATTCAAAAAGACAGCTCCACACTTCTTAGGATGGAAGATGACAGTCTAAGACAAATGGAAGGTTGCATCACTAAAGAAGTCCACGTTATAGTTGCGAGCGTGGAATGCTATCTGGACTTTAGGGTGATAAGATTTGTAGGACGTCCTATCAGTTTTTGTTAGTTAGGCCATGGATCTTATAAACAGACTACCAAGTTGATATATCCATTAGTCGAGTGATTCTAGGTAGAGGTGCCAATCGTGTAATAGTGGATGCTTACCCTAAGTCTCCTTAGAATGAGAGAGCTCATTTATCCTCTACTGAACTAGAAACAATAGATGATCTATCTGGTAGTGAGACATCATCGAGTGATGGATCTAAAGAAGGGTCCACTATAGATGACATTTATCAGATAACATTGAATGAGTCGATAGAGCCTCACAATTGAATAAGAGACGCGGACGTAATTGCGTTGGACCTTGGTACGCCTAATGATTCGCGGCCAATTAAATTAGGTTCCATGCTCATTTCGAAAGAGAGAGAGGATTATGTGTCCCTAATTCAGGAGTTCCGTGACATCTTCACTTGGAGCTATGATGAACTTAGGGGCATTCCCTCTAGTTTGCCTATGCATACTATTCTTGTAAAGGAAAGTATCCATCCTGTACGTCAAAAAGTAAGGCGCATGCCTTTTGAATTAAGGGATGGGCTGTTTGAGGAGTTGCGACAGTTGCGAAAAGCGGGTTTGATCTTCCATGTTCAGCATACTAAATGATGTTCACTAGTTGTGATCAGAAAGAAGAAAAATAACCAAATCTGGGATTTTAGAGAGCTAAATAAGCAAGCAATTAAAGACTACTACCCATTTCCCTTTATTGAGCAAATTTTGGATCAATTAGCGGGTAGGGAAGTATATTCGTTCATGGATTTCTTTGCGGGGTATAACCAAATCGGAATTGCTAAGCAAGACAAGCTGAAAATGACATTCATTACTGTCATTGGTACCTTTGCCTACCATATGATGGCATTTGGTTTATGTAATGCACCTAGTTCGTGGCAAAGAACAACCGACGAGACCTTTTGTGACATCTCCCTAGAGGAGTTGAAAGTATTCATTGATGACCTGGGGACAACCACCACAAGAGAAAGACAATTGATTATTTTTTGGAAGTGTTTTGAGCATTGCAAAAAATTTTTCATAGCTCTCAACTAGCATAAGTGCATCTTTGGAGTGCCTTATGGGCTATTGTTAGGTCATGTGGTTAGTTCAGTAGGGATCGCAACTTACCCTGAAAAGATCAAGGTCATAGTCGCCATGATTCTGCCATGTACTCCAAAGCAAGTGCATAGCTTTCTATCATCAATAGGGTATCATCGAAGGTTCATAAATGCCCTAGTAGAAAGAGCCTTGCCACTGACAAACCTATTGTCCTTTAATAGTCAGTTTTCATGGAGTGATGCTTGCAAATTATCTTTTGATGATATGAAGCATGAGCTTGCCAAAGCTTTTGTTTTAAAAGCACCTAAAAGGAGCAAAATGTTCTATATATTTTCAACAACCACCATGTATAGTATAAGCTGTCTGTTGCTTATCCCAAATTTGGGAGAAAAAGTGGTACCATCCGATGGCCATTGCTAGTCGAAAGTTGGGCATATCAGAAATTAACTACACCTATATGGAGAAGTTATGCCTTGCGATGGTATTTGCAACCAAAAAGTTCAGGCATTACATTCTTTATGAGAAGCTAGTTTTTTATACGAAGGTGGAAGGGCTTCGATTGTTGCTAAACAAGTTACAGCTGCATGATCGTTTAGCAAAGTGGCTAATCACTTTGCAGGAGTTTGATTACAAGATCAAGAGCAAGCCACCAAAGCTACAAGGCATTTTAGAACATCTTGTGGATTTTGGAGAGCCAAAAGAGGTCGTGGCTGAAGAAAGTGACATAAAAACTTTGTTCAAGATTGATACGGTATCTATTCCCTCCTGGTATGCTGCTATAATGCACTCTTTATTTACAGGAGAGACTGGAACTACTTTATCCAAATTAGAGAAGAGAAAAATTAAACAATCGGCATTGAAATTTTCCTTGATCATAAGAACATTATATCGGCAAGGTGTCGATGATATCTATCGCCGATGTATGATGCCTAATGAGATTTCATTTATCTTGGAGGAGTGCCATGACTCCACTTATGAAGGGCACTTTGCTAGGTGGTTGACAACTCAAAAGGCTTTAAGAGCTAGATATTGGTGGCCGTTCATCTTCCAAGATTCATTCGAGTATGTTAAGAGATGTGATATATGTCAAGGACATGACAATCGAGAGAATAGGAAGTAACCACTTACACCTACTATGGCTATCCTTCCATTTGAGAAGTGGGGCATCAACTTTGTGGGTCCTATTATCCCATCATCCACTACTCAGAAGAGATACATTATAGTATACTACAACATATAGGCCCAATAGCGACGTTTAAAGCGACGGAATTATTCATGGAAAAAATTATCCCCGTCATCGCTATTCGCGTCGCTATTAGCGACGTGATCGATGCGTCGCTATATGCGTCGCTATTTGCGTCGCTAACCCAATTAGCAACGCACATAGCGACGCATATAGCGACGCAAATAGCGACGGTTGCAGAGTAAATTTGCGACGCAAATAGCGACGGTTGCAGAGGGGAAAAAAAATAGGTGGCAGGGCATACAGCCCTGCCACCCTTCTAGCTATATGCACTAAATATTCTTGCATAATGCATTTGCCAATGTCAACTACATCTAATGTCTAAAAATTGTGTATCATATTATTTAAAAAAAACTGAATCCTTTGATTGCAAAAGCAAGATATAATTAATTCGAAAAGGTATTTCGCAAGGAGCTTTTTCATCACTTACTTAGGCCCGAGAGAAAAAAGAGATTGTGATTACAAAAGCTAGATATAATCAATTCAAAAAAGTATTAATCAAGGAGCTTTTTTATCACTTGTTAGGCCCAAGAAGAAGAGCTTCACTTCAAGCTTTCATTATAGTCCCATTGAATAAGTCCCATTGATCTTTTGCTTACTCCAGCTTATTCCAACATTGTTCAAGTCTTTTTGGGGGAGCATTTGGACATCTGTAAGAGTTATACCATGGTGTTGGAGCCAGAAACCCTTATATAGGGAGTGGTAGTGTCTCTAAGCTCTACTTCTTCCTTTTTGTTTTTACCTACATCTAAGTCATCTTCTATCTCTTCTTTCTTGTCTTCACCCTCAATCTCAATGAATGGAGGTGTTTTAAGATCAAAAGAATCAAGCTCATCCTCCCCCTTCTCAAACTCCATTTTTTGAGCTCAGATTAGTTACTGTACTCCAAGTAGATCCATGAAACAAACAAATTTCTATTTACCAAAGTGATTTGGTAAAGATATCGGCTACCTGGTCTTGTGTCTTCACATGAAGTAGATCAATGTGTCCTACAAGTACCATTTCTCTAATGAAATCGTAATGAATCTCCATGTGTTTGGATCTAGCATGATAGACGGGGTTGCTAGCTAGTATCCATATACACCTCAGGTTGTATACATAACCCTCATGCTACTCCATATATACCTCTTCAAGCAAGTCACCATTCATGAATGCATTTTTTACATCCACTTTTCATAATTTTCAGCCCTTAGAAGCCACACTAATGCAATGACTATTCTCACCATTTCCATCTTAGCAACCGAGCTAAAAGTCTCCTCATAATCTAGGCTGTATTGATGTGCATATCCCTTTGTAATGAGCCGGGCTTTATACCTTTCCAACGAACCATCTGACTTGCATTTCTCTTTATAAATCCATTTGCTTAAAGACATTGAGTACCTCATCCTTGTACTTCCGAATGTACAACCATGTGTATCAATTGAAATCATCTATCCAACCGACACTAGATTCTTGCAAATTTCGTTCTGCCATCTGTCAAATCGACAATATATTTTTGGTAATAGAAGGTACATGTATTACATCATGTAGGCTCTTCTTTCTATCGTCATAGCTGTAGTAGTCTACCTTTCTATTGGTGGGCTGTCTCACACTCGTGCCCTCTCTTTTTGTGGTGGATTGGTGGTGGCAGCGACCTCTCTCTCTCTCTCTCTCCATCTCCCTTGTGCACGTCGATCTCTCTCACTTCTTCTCTCTATACACTCTTTATCAACATAAAGAAAGAGAGAATTAAAGAAAAGAGAAAAAAAAAGAGAGAATAGATCATGTACTTACCTCAAAGCTTGAAGAAGAATCCCTTCCCGCTACTCTCATTCTTCTTCTTCTCCTTCACGGGTTCCCTCCTTCTTCTTTGTAATTGTCCCCTCTCTTTTTGTGGTGGATTGGCGGTGGCAGTGACCTCTCTCTCTCTCTCTCTCTCTCTCTCTCTCTCTCTCTCTCTCAATCTCCCTTGCGCACGTTGATCTCTCTCACTTCTTCTCTCTATACACTCTTCATCAACAAAAAGAAAGAGAGAAGTAAAGAAAAGAGAAAAACAAAGAGAGAAGAGATAATGCACTTACCTCAAAGCTTGAATAACAAAGAGAAAAACAAAGAGAGAATAGATAATGCACTTACCTCAAAGAGAAAAACAAAGAGAGAATAGATAGTACACTTACCTCAATGCTTGAAGAAGAATCCCTTCGCGCTTCTCTCCTTCTTCTTCTTCTCCTTCACGGGCTCCCTCCTTCTTCTTTGCAGTTGTCCCCTATCTTTTTGTGGTGGATTGGCGGTGGCAGCGACCTCTGTCTCTCTCTCTCTCTCTCTCTCTCTCTCTCTCTCTCTCTCTCTCTCTCTCTCTCTCAATCTCCCTTGTACATGTTGATCTCTCTCCCTTCTTCTCTCAATACACTCTTCATCAACAAAAAGAAAGAGAGAAGTAAAGAAAAGAGAAAAACAAAGAGAGAATAGATAATGCACTTACCTCAAAGCTTGAAGAAGAATCCCTTCGTACTTCTCTCATTTTTTTCTCATTCGGGAGTTCCTTCCTTCTCCTTTACACTTGTCTCCTCTCTCTTCATGGATGGTGGCAGTGGCAACGGCCTCTCTCTCTCTCTCTCTTACTTGTTTACAAACCTGTAAAATGCCATGCTCGGGTTTGCCCCTCTCTCTCCTGTTTTTTATTTCTCTCCATCTCTCTCTTCCTTCCCCCTTCTTCTCTCTATTTCTCTCCCTCCTTCCCTCCCCACTCTCACTCAACTCATTTCATTGCAAAGGCAATCAAAGATAGAAAATAAAAAGCTTAAGAAACAAAGATATTGAAAGAAATGTCACCGCACCTCTCTTTATCTCTCTCTCCCCCCTCTCCCTTTACTTTTCTTTATTAACCTTCTCTCTCATTCTCTCATTGTTTTCCTATTTCTTTCTCCCTCTCTCACGCTCTCTATTTTTTCTCTCTATCTCTCTTTCTCCCACGCTCTCTATTTTTTCTCTCTATCTCTCTTTCTCCCTCTCTCTCTCTCTTCTTTTCACTCTCCTTCCTCTCTTTACCTCACCCTTCTTTTCTACGTCCTCCTCCTCTCTTCCTTCCCTCTCCCTCTCTCTATTTCTCCTCCCCTCCCGTCTCCCTCTCTCTATTTCTCTCCCCCTCTCTTTATCTCTCTCTATTTGCATCGCTATATACGTCGCTAATATTAGCGATGCAAATAGCGACGCATATAGCGACGCTAATAGCGACGCAAATAGTGACGTAAATAGCGACGCAAATAGCAACACTTTTAGCGACACTGCTTTTTTGCGTCGCAAATGGCCGTTGCTATTGCCCCATTCCCTTATAGTGGTAGCCACTGATTACTTTACAAAGTGGTCACAAGCATGGGTGACAAGGCATGACAATGCAAAAGAGATTGCCATTTTCCTACTTGAGGAGATTATTTGTCATTTCGGTCTGCCAAAGGAAATAGTATCGGGTCGTGGAACTCATTTTTTGAACAAGGTGATTAAAATCTTGACTAAAGCATGGAAAATTAAGTGTAACAAGACGACTCCCTATAATCCGCAAGCAAATGGACAAGTTGAAAGTATCAATAAGCAGCTTGTGAGTATCCTATCCAAAATAGTCTCTAAAAAGAAACAGGACTGGGATACAAAATTAAATGTGCTCGTTTGGACCTATAACACAACGTTTAAACAAGCCATTGGCCACCCCCCATTCAAATTAGTTTATGGGGAGGAGTGTGTCTTGCCCTTGGAAATTGAGTTTCCAACCATAACATTCGCAATTAATCATTCTTTGGGTATTGAAGATGCCCTATTCGAGTGGTTTACGACTATAGCCTACTTGGATGAGCTTAAATTACAAAGTGTGTTGCACCACGAGGTAGCTAAGCGTTAGATGAAGTAGTTGCATGATCTAAAAGCAAAGAAATATACATTTAAGAAAGGACAGTTAATTATGTATTATCGTGCATGTAGGGAGCTATTTCCAAGGAAGTTGGAACCTAGATGGGATGGCCCTTACAAGATAGTTAGAATAGGTAAAAATAAGTCCATGGCTTTATTAGCTGATCTACAAGGAGTGGAATCTAAAAATAAGGTTAATCTTAATAAGATTATACTTTATTATTTTTTCGTATGCTAATGTGCTAAATGCATTGCAGGTCCATGCTGGGTTTGATCTAAGACCTGCAACAGATCTTAAACTAGTTGATGGGACAGTTAAATCCCTTATTTAGAGCACCCATATCTAGAGAAAAGATATCATTAGGGGAAGCTTATCTAGTGGAGCAAAGGATACAAGGTGATTGAGCAAGAAGATCGTACGTTTGTGTGGAAGATTAAAGTTTTTTGCCATCACTGTTTACAAATCTTAACAAGCATCCCTATTGAGTTTAATGAAGAAGGTGGGATGGAGCCGTTAGTTCATCCTCTAAATATATTGACTTTTGATTATCATAATTACAAATAGGATAGTTCTTGATGGTTGGCTGTGTAAACCCATTATGGACGTACACGTTATACTTTGATGGAGCATCCAAGGGCCCTAATAAAAAAGGGAGTGTTGGAGTAGTTATCCGTGATCCCCGACGTACAGTTACAATGAAATTAGCTGCTTATCTCGGGGTAGGATTCACTAACAATATGGCAGAGTATAAAGCCTTGATTGTGGGACTAAATATTGCCAAGAATGTTGATATTTGGCTATTGTTAGTAAAAGGGGATTCCCAGCTGATTGTAAATCAATTAAATGGGACATATACAGTCCAAAATCCCATCCTTTGCATGTATCATCAAACTACTATAACCCTACTTAATGACTTTGAGAGCATATCTCTTCAGCTCATTCCACATTCTTGGAATCAGTTTGTGAATTCACTAGCAAATTTTGCTTATGCGGAGGGCCTCTTCTTCAATGGTGGTCCTAGTCCAAATGTTGCTATTGATCATGAGACAAGACCTGGTCGCTTGTGGGGAGTTTTATCAGACCATGCGTTATATGGCAGGCGATGGTTGATATGGGTAATGCAAAGAGTAGCCGAGACCCATCTACCACTATTATCTTGGACCTATAAGTTAATTAGACGATAGGTTATCCGTACACCTCTTGCTATATATGCAAGAGGGATGGGTCACAACTTGATGCATTTATTTTATGGCAGAAAGCCCTATTTTTCCCCTTGGAATAGAGCGTATTTTCATATATCTGCCTTCTTCCAAGGAGGGATCTATATGAGCTGGTTTGTTTGATTTCTTTAGGCCAAAAGGGCCAGTTAGTTTGTAGTGCAATGTGCTATTTCTTTAGGCCAAGAGGTACATTTAATAGTTTGTTGTTTTAGTGATTGCACCATACAAGTTTACAAAGTCGCTGGAGGGAGCCTTTGCTGCAGAGGAGCTTCTTGTGGCCATTCCAGGTGGTTTCGTCCCCTTTCCGAGTCTTTTTCCCTTCAGCAATTAATGATATATGTGTATGTAAGGGTGCTTTCTTTTTGTTTATAGGTGTGTAAAAAGGGGTTCTAACCCCTATAAAAATAGAGAAGAAAGAAAAATATTTGAGTAGTTTTTTGTCACCTTGCGAAGGCCTAGTAGGTTCCTGGGGACGAGACAAGACCCAATGCTGATGCCTTGTCTTCCTAGGGGTGGCAACTAGCTGAAAAGCAAAGCAAATAAAAGAGGGTTGGATCGAAAATAAAAGTGAGTGTTAGAAAAGGATTAAGTGTCACCTTGCGAGGGCTTGGTAGGTTCTTGGGTCATGAGACAATACCTGAGGCCGATGCCTTCTTCTCCTTGGGTCACTATGCTCAGCTCCCTCCTTTTTACATGTTCGAGTATGGAAAATCCGAGGCTACAAGGAAAATATTCTAAAAGACACTATTTATTGATCAGGCTATAAGAGTCCTCACCTAATAGAAGCTCCTTGTTGAGTTGTCCTTAGCTAGGTAGTAGTTCAAACCACCACTTAGGATGACCTCTTTGATAGTTCTTTTTATCTTTGCCATGTTGGAGCAGTCAATTAGTGAATAGCTTTGGGCTTTCTGTCAGATTATGCTAGGTCTACTCCTCGTGGATTTCCTACCTTGGTTTTTTCATGGGGTAGGGTGAGAGCTGTGATGTGTTTTGTTGAGTATTTTCTATATCAGCTTGATTTTCTTTGTGGTTGTGTTTATGTGCAGATCTGTTCATGGGATTCGAAGGGTTGAGTCGCCCTATCCCATGATCACCAATGAGAGATAATTTTTATGCTGAGAAGTGCTTACAAATAGCCAAAAAAATCCAAATTTCAAGGAAAAAATAGACTTCATTGAAGGCGGCAACTGGAATCAGTATGATTTTAAGCGACAAGCCCCAAAAGTTCTTTAAAGACCCACCGAGTGACCGTTGGGAAATTTTCATAATTTTTTCAAATGTCGTATGAGACTCTAGGAGATGCCCGACAGTGGGGGACTTTGAGATAGATGCCGAGGATTTTTCAGAAGTCGATTTGGATGCCGGATAGTCGAATGGTAGTGCCCGGGAGTCCAAGACCAAAGAGGGCCAAGTGTAAATGGGGTTGAGGCCAAAGGGTGTCACCTTTGGGGGCTCCCTTTGGGGGGGGGGGGGGGGGGGTGTTTGGGGGGTTTTGCGGCTGAAAAAATGGGTGATGGTGTCCTCTTCAATAGGTGACAATTTTGGGAGAGGGGACCTATAGGCCATCTTCCACCTCTATGCAACCATACCAACTGATTAGATCAACCTGATGCTCATTCTCCACGCTCTCCATTACCGGTCTTCATGCGCCAAATGGCTGCCTGGATGAGGAGATATAGTTTTAGTCTTTCTCTCTTCTCCCTCTCTCTCCCCTTAAGGGGCAATTCATGCGCATGAAGAAGAATGAAGACCGGTTGAAGGAGACTTGCTCGGCATGAAACGGATTCCTCCAAGATCAAGAGGAGACTAATGGGAGATATTTAGCATTGAATATTTACTGCTAGTTGGTCCATTGGACACCCAAGAAAATAATCAAAAAACCCGCAACACACAAGTAAGTGATATGCCCCATTTTTACAAAGTAAATTTGCTTTTTGTTGATGTTTGATGGTTGAAATGGAATTCATGTTGAGAGAGAGAGAGAGTATGAGATAGATACACAAGACATGCTCCCAAAGAATGATTCATATTGATGTAGAGTTAGTATATATAGGTGAGACCCAAGTCAAGTGAGAGATGATATATATAGTAGTAACATCCCCACTCAAACAAAGGTCTCTGGCTGCGAGTGAAAAAACCCTTGGGGAGAACAAGGGAAAAACCCGAGCCCCTACACATACCTACGATACAAAAATGATTTACTATAAAGTTTTCTTGAATACAATGATACATGCCTCAATTAGTGAGACAAGAACTTGGAACAATACCAAGTGCATGTCTTAATGAACTAAAGCGAGCTTCACTAAGAGCTTTTGTGAAGATGTCTGAACCATTTGATCACTGGGACAATGCTCCACCATAATGGAATCTTTCTTGACTTCATGTCGAACATAATGATAATGAATAGCAATATGCTTTGATTTACTATGTTGTATATAGTCTTTGGTAAGACTAATAGCACTTTGGTTATCGCATCCAAGAGGTGTACTAGATGATGAAGGATGTCCCAAATCTGCAAGTAGTTTTCGAAGCCAAACTAGCTCGCGAGCTGCTAATGATGTAGCAACATATTCGGCCTCAGTTGTAGAGACCGCAACACATCATTGTTTCTTGCTGGACCAAGAAACCAAACACCCATTTACAAAGAAACAATTCCCACTTGTAGATCGCATGGAAAAGTGTAAACTTGCCCAATCAGCATCTGTATATCCAATAAGGTCAAGAGAAGTTGAAGAAGATAAAGAAGAATCCTCTCAACGACGATAAATAAGACCAAATTCCTTAGTACCCTTGAGGTACTTAAGAATACGTTTTGCAGCACTCCAATGAATAGTGGAAGGGGAAGAAAGATATTGTCCCAAAAAGTTAGCTGCAAATAAAATATCTAGTCTTGTGTTTAAACCAATAAATAGAAGACAACCAACAAGATTAGCAAAAGGTTGATGAATGGCTGATTCTTCATTGCGTGTTGTAGATGTACCCTTGGTAGAGCTCGAAAGAATGGGAGTGTTGGCAGAGTGCGCATTTGTCAACCCAAACTTCTTAACAATATCATTAATAAACTTTATCTGGCGAAGAAGAAGAATGCCTTGTTGTCGGTGTCGTTGAACTTGAATACCCAAACAAGAATGTATCTCACCAAGATCCACCATTTCAAATGCAGTCGATAAAAGCTTCTTCATAGCATCCAAGAAAGCAATATTATTTGACACAACAATAGTATCATCAACATATAGAGCAAGAATAATAAAACATTTTTCCTCCCTTTTGATGTAAAGATTTGGGTCAGCAAAACATGCAACAAAACCTTTAGATGTGAGGATTTGATCAATCTTAATATACCAAGCACGAGAGGCTTGCTTCAATCCATATAATGCACGATGAAGCTGGTATACAAGATGCTCCTTTCCTGCAATCATAAAACCTTCAGGTTGCTCCATATAGATTTCTTCTTCAAGATATCCATTGAGAAAAGCCGTTTTAACATCCATTTGGTGAATTTCTAGGTCAAATAGTGTTGTAAAAGCCAAAATCATACGAACAGTTGTGGAGCGTACAATGGGAGAAAATGTTTCTTGATAATCTACTCCTGCAATCTACGAGTAACCTTTTGCAACAAGTCATGCTTTGAACTTATCAAATGAGCCATCAGCTTTGGTCTTGGTTTTATAAACCCATTTACATTTGATAGGAACACGATTTGGGGGAAGTTCAGTAAGAATCCATGTACCTTTGGAGATTAAAGAATCGTACGAGTCAGCTTGCATAGCTTCTTGCCATTGATTCCTTTGAGACGAATTGATAGCTTCCATACACGATATTGGATCCTCTTGGATAGACATAGCATCATCAAATACATCATATTCAATAGAATAGAATCCATGCTCTATCTCAATAGGAAGATCGACATAGATCTCCAAATTTTCATCAATCTTCTTTGGAGGTGAAGGAGGTTTGTGATCATCAGAATTAGTAGACTCACAAAGAAAGTAAGGAAATGCACTCAGCAAAGACTGTGTATCATCTGAAACATCTGATGACCATATGCCACTCATAGTCTTCTCATCAAATATAGCATCACGAATAATGATAACCTTTTGAGTAGAAGGATCATAAAATTTTTAACCTTTGGAATGATCTTAATAACCAAGAAAAATAACCTTCAAACCTGGAGGATCCAACTTATGTCGCGAGTGTCCTTGGGCACATGAATATAAGCAATGCAGCCAAATGTGCGAAAGTGAGAGACTGAAGGTGTCTTCCCTGTCCAGATTGTTATAGGAATTTTACCAGCAAGTGCAGTAGTTGGAAGATGATTTTGAATAAAAACGGCTGTTAGAAGTCCTTCAGTCCAAAATTTTCGAGACAAACCAAGACTGTATAAGCATGCAACGTATAGCATTAAGAATAGTGCGATTTTTGTGCTCAACAACACCATTTTGCTGAGGAGAATAAGGAACTGTAAACTCATGATGAATACCTTGATTCTTATAGAAGTCATCAAATAAATTGGATATATATTCACCGCCATTGTCACTGCGAAGCGTCTTTATAGAGAATCCAGTTTGAAGCTCCACACTTATCTTGTATTGTTTAAATATAGATAAAGCCTCAGACTTATGTCAAAGAAGATAGACATGTGTGTACTGTGAGAAATCATCAATGAAAGTTATAAAATATCGATATTGAGATTTTGAGGCAGGAAAAGAACCGCAAATATCGGTATGTACCCAATCCAAGAGAGCACAGGAATGTGATGAAGTAGAAGTGTGGAAAGGCGAACGATGGTGTTTCCAAGTGCACAATACTCACATATTCCCATACGTGGATGAGATTTAAGATCCATACCTTGCACAAGACCATGACGATGAAGATCAAGAATTTTGGCAAAATCAGAGTGTGCAAATCGTCGATGCCATAATTTGCAATCTACATCTCTAGGGGCAGTAACAACATTTGTAATTGTATCGTTCAATGATAGCTCAAATAGATTACCATGCCGAGGAGCCACTGCTATAGGATGTCCGTCTTTCTCTATACGACATTGATTATGATCAAAGCCAACAAACAAACCAAGATCAACTAGACGAGCAACAGAAAGAAGATTTCTTTGTAAATCTGGAACATGAAGAACTCCTCTTAATATTCTAGTGGATGAAACAATCCCCAGATATAAATCACCCACTCCTTTGACTTGACAAGTCGTATCATCCGCAACGTAAACAAACTTCTTGACAGGAAGATAATGATAATTGTGAAGCCACTGCGATTGGTATGTCATGTTTCCAGTGGCACGCGAATCAATGATGAATAGAGAACTATCATGAACATGAAGTGCCTTTTCCAGAGAGATATCATGATGGACAAAATTGAGCTCCTGATGAGTATGATCATCATCAGTTGTAGTTTGTTGAACAATATAAGCTCGAGAACGTTCTTTATCATAACTGCGTTTATAACAACGAGGAGATGGATGATCTGTATGTGCACAATAATCACAAAGGAGCAAAACTTTTGGACGAGCAAGGTTGCTTTGTAGTAACTCTATGCTCCTCATCATATTGACGTGCCCAGCAATCAGAAGCCACATGACCTTTCTTATCACAATAAGAACAATGTTTGTTAGGATAAGCAAGACGAGAAGATTTACTACCGTGATTAGGGCGTCCACCCTGCTAAAAACGTGAAGCAGGACGCTTGCGAGCAACAAAAGCAGCATCAAAATCCCTTTGTTTGCGAGTGACTAAAACAGCATCAGATTTTTCCAAATGATGCTCATGACGTTGAGAATATTCAATAAGAGATATACATGCTTTGTTAAAGTGGATATCATCCTTGTTAGACAAAATAGTGATGATATTGTCATATAAAGGATATTTGATGGTATGAAGAAGTTAAGTAACAATATGATTTTAAGCAACAGGAGCGCCGGCAGCAGCAAGATGATTTATAATGTCTTTAAAAGCCTCAATATGAGAGTGCATAGAAGTACCAACCTTATATTGAAGATTCTTTAAACAAGTTTGGAGATATAAAATTTCGGTGATCGATTTCTTCTCAAACGTTGAGATAAGATACTCCCAAACAGCATGAGAGGTTTCCAGATGAAAGATATCTAACATAAGTGAGTCAAGAAGTGGAGACAATATATAACAACGAGCCGCTTTGTCACAACAAATCCAATCAGTATGATCAATTTTCCATTGTTCAAATAATGGGCCATCAGTAATCACAGAATTGTTATTAATCACATCAATAGGTTGAACTGGGCAAGACAGGTCGCCCAAAACAATATCAAATAATTCGCCACCTTCAAGAATTAATATCATCTTTGCTTTCCACCCAGGAAAGCCTTGTCCTTGGAAGAAGGGAACTGAACGTTGGCCAGACGGATATCCGTTAACAATTACACAATTGGCCGTGCTTGTATGTCGAGAGAAGACAAATAAGATGAGATCGCAGAATCTACAAACCATGATCAAGACGAGTGTAGTTGAGACGCATGACAATCAAAATAGGGAGATGCACGTAAGAACGACGAAAAGTATTGAGTGACTAAAAAGAAAGGCCGAAATAGAGAGACATAACGTGCAAGACGAGATGACGCATATAAGAAAAGTGCAATTTTTGTCGAGCAAAGAATATGTGAACGATAATAAAACATCGCTAAAAATAGCAAGATGTTTGCTTGTCCTAATCAACGTCATTAACAAAGACGAGTGAATAACGAACTATAATTGGGGATTAATAAACTGTAATTAGAATTACAGTTTTAGATAAAGAATCGCAGATTCGAGCAGAATTGTTGTCTTGAATCCTGAACTGTCATAACTTTTGATCCAGAACTTTGATTGACAAGCGGTTTTGACAGGATTCGAGAGCACAACAAGAATTAACTAATACTTCTAATTTGAACAAGTTCATGTATCAAATCATCACTTGTGCAAAGAATTCAATCAAGTATAAACAATGAAACAACTTATCTTCCTTGTTGTTGCTACGCATCCATAGCTCTGATACCATGTTGAGAGAGAGAGAGAGTACAAGAGAGATACACAAGACATGCTCCCAAAGAATGATTCATATTGATGTAGAGTTAGTATATATAGGTGAGACCCAAGTCAAGTGAGAGATGATATATATAGTTGTAACAATTCATATGAAATTAAAAAAACTTTGCAGCTTTTTTGCATTATGATTGAGGGTTTTGCATAACAAAAATGCAAATCCGTAATACTAAATAGTCGCAATAATTAAATTATAGCCCAAAAAGTGCATTTTTAATATAAAAATGAAGGTTTTATTGGTTTTGGGCAAGGAAAATTAATGCGCATGGGATAAAATTTTGAGAAAAAACATCTTTCAGCTATCATAATCAGTCACTAATCACAAATCAGAAAATAATCTATTTTTATGGACAAAAAAATAGAGAAAAATATCTAAAATGGCAAAAAATAGGATTTTCGCATTATAAAAATCTATAAAATTATGATTCATGGTTGTGGCTATATAACAAAGCTAAGACATGAATTTTGGCATTATTTTGTCTTTGTTTATGTGTCATAGTTCATGGTTTTTCCATTTTATATAGAAAATACATACAAAATAAAACCCTACACCTATGCAGCGCAGCATAACCTAAACGTTAGAGTGAAAGGGTGGTGTTAAGAGATTAAGAGGACTAAGAGGGTTTTGAATATTTGAAATATTTGATTGTGCATTCTATTTAGAATTGTGATAATTTAGTTTAAGGGGCTAGTAGCACGAGGAATCGGTGCTAGTCTCCATATATCGAAGCATATGCTTAATGAAAATCATGAAATGACTGTTTTTTCCACATCACAAAATGAGAATTTGTTGAATATTTTTTGTGCACTAGGATCATATGCACTATGCATGATGTATGACCTAGTATCAGACTTGGATTGCATAGCAATTGTCTTCCTAGGACATGACTTATACGTTGAGTGGAAAGGAATCTTTGCTGTAGGGCAGTTGTACACTTTCCTTGGGACTATTGTGAGGATCTAAATATTCCTAGATCGTATAAAAATAAGAAAAGAGTGGAGTTTGTGCGTTATGTTTTATATGTTGAAGCGACGCATCTTGGAGCCAATCCCTGAGGTGTAGGAGAGTTGCAGTGGAGCCGCGGCAATTAACCGAGGGGAGCTCCCTTATGTTTGTGTTATGAGGCATGACTATACATATATATTATGGGATCTCCCTCTGAGGAGAAGGGAAGGTAAACATATCAGCTAGAAACGCATAACTAATTCTATCTAGTATACATCAGTGTATTACAGGGCCATGTGGTGGGGTTGTCTGTTTTGTGCATGAGTGTAAACTATTACACGGCGCAGCGAACAGAATCTGAGAAAGAGATAGAGAGTACACAACAGATAAGAGGAGAATCAGTAAATTCTTTAACTTCAAACAACTGATACAAAGATGGCTCTGTCCACCCGTGCGCTTCCACTGAGTGAAGCTTAGATGGCGATCTAGACAGAAGATAGGTGAAGAGTTTAAGGCTAGCTGGAACAACAACTCTGACTGGGTGAAAGATGAGTGTAAGATGGCTGGGAAAGGGGTTTAGCTTTTATAGCCCGCGAAGGTCGTTAGGTCGGCCTGCTGACCGACCTACCATATGAGCCTCCACTAGTCGGCCAGGGAATATTCCAGGGAATATTCCCTTTACCATCGGGCCGGGGGCGCTGCCCCCGGACCCCCGCCAGGGGGGCCGCTGGCCCCCCTGGGACCCCCCAGCCAGGGGCCGCTTCCGCGGCCCCCGGACCCCACAATAGGGGCCCCTTTTAACTCCCTTACCACGCAACTCAATGCAATGTGCCTCGAGTTGCTACCAGCTTAACCACTCCGTCTAACCCAAAGATTAGACCCACAACAGTCACCTTTTTTGCCATCCGGTCACATAGACCTCATCTGATATACAAGTCAGGACTCAACCAATGTCCGGGCTCACATTTGGCTTCTCCTCATAATGGGGGCCTTACAACTTTGAGCACCATGGATCATTGGTAGCACCTAATGAGGGTGGGGCATTGATCATATCTAACACCCCCCCTCAATGTCCACCCATAGGTGAACTATCTCCTCGGCCCAATGCCGAGTCTCTGAAGATGAACTTGAAGCAGATCCTTCGTAAGTGCTTTGGTGAAGATATCTGCTCCATTCTCCTCTGTTGGACAGTAGACCAATTCCACTATCCCATCCTCCATCAAATCACGCACATAGTGATACTGGATCTCTATATGTTTGGTGCGTGCATGAAACACTGGATTTTTGGCAATGGCGATGCAACTCTGATTGTCACATCTCAGCACAGTTGGTTCTTCATCCTGCACTCCCATATGCCATAGAATCCTTCTCAACCATACGGCCTCACATGCAGCAAAACAAGCTGCCTTGTACTCTGCTTCGGTAGAAGACAATGCCACTGTTGGTTGCTTCTTACTAATCCAAGAGAAAATTCCTGAACCCAAAGAGAAACAATAACCAGAAACTGACTTCCTGGAATCAATGTCTCCTGCCCAATCTGAGTCACAGTTCCCCACAAGAGAAGTTCCGAAACTGTATGTGATACCATAGTCAAGAGTTTTCTTCAAGTATCTGAGCACCCGCATCCCAGCCTTCCAATGACTCTCATGAGGTTTGTTTGAGAACCTGCTCAAAACACCAACAGCAAAACTGATATCTGGTCTGGTGTTACACAAGTAGATTAGACTGCCGACCAACCTCCTATACCTCCCAATGTCTGCTAGTGCTGATGTATCCTCAACGGATAACTTTACATTCACCTCCATAGGTGTAGCTATCTCCTTGCACTCGGTCATGCCAAATGCCTTCAAGATCTCCCATGCATACTTCTTCTGAGAGATGAAGATCTTTCCTGGCTCTTGCCAGACTTCAATCCCCAAACAATAGTGCAGCAAGCCCAAGTCTGTCATTTCAAACTCAAAACTCAAAGCCTTTCGAGTTTGGTTGATCATATCTTCATAGTCACCTGTAATAAGAAGGTCGTCCACATATAGGACAATCACTGCAGACTTTTTACCATCCCTGTAAACATACAAGTTAGCATCTGAGGCACATCTTTTGAAGTTTAGGTTTAAAAAGAACCTATCTATCCGCTGGTACCATGCTCTGGGGGCTTGTTTCAGCCCATACAATGCCTTCTTCAGTTTACACACTTTGTTCTCAGAATGGGGGGCCTCAAACCCTGGTGGCTGAGCCACGTACACCTCCTCCTTGAGGTCACCATTTAAGAACGCTGACTTAACATCCATTTGGTACACTGGCCACTTCTTGTGGGCAGCCACTGCAAGTACCGTGCGAATAGTGGTCATTCTGGCAGTTGGGGCAAATGACTCTTGAAAATCAAACCCTTCAACTTGTGAAAATCCTTGGGCAACCAGTCTAGCTTTGTACTTTTCTAAGGTACCATCAGCCTTGTACTTTACCTTCCAGATCCACTTGGTGCCAATAATCTTCCGCTTTGCTGGCCGATCCACTAGCTCCCAAGTGTCATTCTTCATTATGCTGTCATACTCCGCCTGCATAGCAGCCTTCCATGATGGATCTGCAAGTGCTTCTTCTAAGTCAGTTGGCTCCTTTACTTCTCTCATAATCTCAACCATCAAGGCCATGTTGACTATGTGAGCAGAAGCCCTCCTTTGCTCCTCTATTCTCTGAGACCTCCTTGGTCCGTCTGCCTTCTCCTCAACAGATGCAGGCATAGGATTATTGTGGTCATAGAGCTGCTTCACCCAGCGCGGCAATGGCTTTTCCGGTGGGGTGATGTCAGGTTGGTGAACTTTTTCCTCATCATCTGAAGATGATGCTTCCTCCTCCTTAAGGATAGGGATAGCTCTCGGGACAGGTTCATAGTGGACTACTTCTTCGCTTGATGATAAAGTGGAAGACCTTGCCTTCTCCTCCTCCACTGTATGCGGCTCCTCCTTGAACACCACATCACGGCTCGCGATGATCTTCTTTGCCTCTTGGTCATATAACTTGTAAGCCTTCTGCTCATCACTATAACCCAAGAAGATACATTTTCTGCTTTTTGGTTGTAACTTGTTTCTCTTCTCATCTGGAACATGTGCATAACATTCACATCCAAAAATTCTGAAATGTGAAACAGATGGTTTCTTACCAGTGTAAGCCTCATGAGGTGTTTTTCCCTTGAGAGCCTTTGTGTAGCTCCGATTTAGAATGTAGACTGCAGTATTAACAGCTTCAGCCCAAAAATGGTTAGGCAATCCCTTGCCCTTTAGCATGCATCTTGCCATCTCCACAATGGTACGATTCCTGCGTTCCACAACACCATTCTGCTGAGGTGTGTGAGGCGTCGTCAATTGACGCTTGATCCCTTTGCTCTTGCAAAAGCCTTCAAACTCCTTTGAGTTGAACTCACCACCACCATCTGTTCTAAATTTCTTCACACTTTTCCCTGTTTCATTCTCAACAAGTATTAGCCATTCTTTAAACTTACCAAAAGCTTGAGCCTTATCACGAAGGAAGTACACCCACATCTTCCTACTGTAGTCATCGACAATCAACATAAAATAAGAAGATCCCCCCAAGGCCTGTGTAGGCATCTTACCACACAAGTCAGCATGCACCAACTCTAGAGGAGCATGTGCTCTATTCTTGCTTTCTTGTGGAAATGCCTTTCTCTGTTGCTTGCCCATCATACAAGCTACACATGGTTCCTTCAATTCAGTTATTGTAGGTAGGTGAGCAACCATACCTTGCTTTTGCATCTCCTTCAATACTGCAAATCCGATGTGTCCAAACCTTTCATGCCAAAGCTTACTTGTGCCCACTCCAGCGGTGGCTGTAAGAGCACTTAGCTCATACAGGTTGTTCCTCCTTTCTCCTTTGCCAACAATTGTGCCAGCACTATCAATAATTTCTGCACCTGTCTTCTTGAACCTCACTTCATGACCAAGATCAGTTATGGCAGCAACTGATAAGAGATTTCTTCTGATTTCGGGAACATACAACACATTTGAAAGCTTTTTGACTTCACCATTTGCAGCAACAAAAGAAATAGTACCTGTGCCCGCAGCAGGGCATTTAGCATCATTTCCAACCGTCACAGTGATGGATTCTTGTAGAGGCTGCATAGAACTGTATAGACCTTTCTTGTTGGTCATGTGACGGGAGGCCCCACTATCCAACACCCAAGAGTCAGTGGTAGATTCTTCTTGCGCCGAGGAGCACACTTCCTCAATGGTCGCCATGAATAATTCCAACTCTGCTTCAGCCGTATTGGCTGTCTCTTTCCCTTTAGTTTTAAGGGTACCATTCTTTTCATCTGCCTTCTTGACACGACAATCTGCAATCGCATGTCCTTTCTTCTTACAGTAGAAGCACTCTCCTTGAAACTTCTTCTTGCCGCCCTTTTTCTTTTTGTCACCATCATTTTTGGTGGAGGAAACACCTTTGCCTTTTGCATTGGCAGAGAATGCAGCATCTCCATTGTTGCTTCCTTCTCGGGCTTTCAGCCTCAACTCCTCCTCCATTAATAATGCACAAAACTCCTCAAAAGTCAAAGCTTGAGGTCTCACCTGAGTATTAAGGGCAGTTACTAGTCCATCAAACTTTTGTGGACAAATCCGAAGACACCTCCGAGCTAGCTCTTCGCTAGTCTTTTGTATCCCAGCGCCAGCCATCTGGTCGCGCAGATTCTTAATCCGAGTGATGAATGCTTCAACCGTCTCTCCTTCAGCAAACTTCTCCGCTGCTAGTTGATTCTCCAAGTTTTGAATCCTTGTTTGGTTTCGTGTTTCATATTGACTCCTTAGTACATTCCAAGCCTCTGACGCTTTGGTTGTATGCTGAATCAGAGTCAAAACACTGTCAGAACAGCTTGTAACTAAGGCACACAATGCATCTGCATTCCTTCGTTTCCAAGCTCGTAGAAGATCTGCATTCGGAGGAATCATCACACTAGGATTTGATGGGTCGGGGGTAGGCTGTGGTTCTGCGTCAGTCCCCAGCACAGTCTCCAGAAGCTCATAAGAATCAAGGATAGTAGTAATTTTGAACTTCCACAAGGTGTAGTTTGTACCATCTAACTTGCCTTCGCTGAAGGTTGGTGGACGAATCCTCAGTGTTTGAATAGCCGGTACAGCAGCACCACCTCCTGCACCGCTTCCTGATGCGCCAGAACTGCTTCCCGGAGTCGACATCGTTTCTCTTTGCTGTTGAAGCCTTTGCCTCTTGCACTCTCTCCGATCTCTAGAGCCCCCTGGGCTCTGATACCATGTAAACTATTACACGGCGCAGCGAACAGAATCTGAGAAAGAGATAGAGAGTACACAACAGATAAGAGGAGAATCAGTAAATTCTTTAACTTCAAACAACTGATACAAAGATGGCTCTGTCCACCCGTGCGCTTCCACTGAGTGAAGCTTAGATGGCGATCTAGACAGAAGATAGGTGAAGAGTTTAAGGCTAGCTGGAACAACAACTCTGACTGGGTGAAAGATGAGTGTAAGATGGCTGGGAAAGGGGTTTAGCTTTTATAGCCCGCGAAGGTCGTTAGGTCGGCCTGCTGACCGACCTACCATATGAGCCTCCACTAGTCGGCCAGGGAATATTCCAGGGAATATTCCCTTTACCATCGGGCCGGGGGCGCTGCCCCCGGACCCCCGCCAGGGGGGCCGCTGGCCCCCCTGGGACCCCCCAGCCAGGGGCCGCTTCCGCGGCCCCCGGACCCCACAATAGGGGCCCCTTTTAACTCCCTTACCACGCAACTCAATGCAATGTGCCTCGAGTTGCTACCAGCTTAACCACTCCGTCTAACCCAAAGATTAGACCCACAACAGTCACCTTTTTTGCCATCCGGTCACATAGACCTCATCTGATATACAAGTCAGGACTCAACCAATGTCCGGGCTCACATTTGGCTTCTCCTCATAATGGGGGCCTTACAACTTTGAGCACCATGGATCATTGGTAGCACCTAATGAGGGTGGGGCATTGATCATATCTAACAATGAGGTCCAACTAGTGTCATAGCCAGTGCTAGCCCATTTTAGATCCCATCAATCAATATATTTAAAAGACTTCAAAAGATTCCAAGTGCATTAGTAGGATTTCCTAATTTTGAGAGACATTTTCTTTGCAAATAGATATTTGGAAAAGGGCATGGTGATGTTGCTCCAAGTTCTCCCTCATGAACTTTCAAGACCTGTTTCATAGTGTTGCTACACATGAATTTGTACTCACTTTCCTTTTAGCAATGTCAACATGGAATGACATGATATGCAATATTCCAATGGTGGCAATGGTGGATTTCTTACATCAAATAGTGTTGTGCATCATGCAATCAATGATACAATAGCTTTCATGGTATATTTCTCAAGGATTGAATAATTTGCATTATGTTGAAGTTTGAAAGTTAGCCTATTTTTCATGTTGGTTTTTTCTATCAAGATGTGCATGATCCCTCAGCTAATCTACAAAAATCTAAAGGGGGAATCCATAGGTTGACCTTTATGGGATGGATTCCAAAAGGTTGGTGCAAAATCCAAAAATTTAAAGCATTGATAAGGCAATATAATAAGCCAAGCTTGTTTTGGTAACCCATCCCTACTGGCACCCTCTTTGCCTTTAGGAAAATGTAGCTTCATCAAAAGCTCAGGTTGTACTTCTCATTAGCACAAGATTGTACTTAGGAGGCTTCTCCATGTGTTATTCTAAAGAAGACAAGCTATTTTTTGTAGAGAGAGATTCTCTTGCCATTATAATTTCTATCTCATACATAATGCCTTAATAGAGAGTTGATGTTGGTGAATTAACATTGATCCTAGGGGCTTAGGATTCCAATCAAGAACGTTATACCTCATGGATATGTCAATTTGAGTTATAACAAGCTTCATCTACTAACAATGCAATTGAGGGTGGGTGTTTAGGAGCATGCCAAGCTAGTAGCAAAGGAAAATGTTGAGAGACCTGAACAAGGAGCACTGAAGCATTTGCTAGGTTTGGAGAAGACTCATCCTCCTTCATTTTCTAAAGGCCTATGTATATTTTAATATCTCTTTCTCTATCTCATCTTTGATCAAATGAGTTTATATGCATCTACTTGATGGGTTGGGGACTTGGTATTTGGTGGCAAGATACATGGGAGTCCACTAGCATAGGATGCTTCTATAGTAGGCAAATAGCTTTTGTAGCTTGTAGACGGAAATTTCTACCAATACTTGGTTTAGTGCCATATGTATATGGGGATCCATGATAGGTTGGGGTGTAGGGACAATATTAAAATCCCAAACGTCATAGGTGTCAAGGAGGCACTCCATTCAACATGACCATAGAGGGTAGTTTTGTTAGCAGTCATGTGTGTCTTGTATGGTCATCTCATACATGTGAACCTCAATGTGTGTTGGGGCTAACTGTTGTAGCCTTGTACCTTTAGCAATTGTAGTCACATTGTTCCTTCCCTCTCATGTGTTTTCTCTTTTTCTCCTCTTCATGTTCATTTCCTCTTTCCATTGCACACTCTCACATGGTATTAGAGCCATGCATGGGAGTTAGAGATCTTGAAGAGAAACATACTGTCCATGAAAAATCTGGCTGGACACCATCCACACATGCGGCGGACCTTGATTTTAGTACCAAAAAGTGTAGGGCAGCCTGTTTTTAGCCCACACTAGGCTACATTCTGCAAGGATAGCCTCTTGTCAAAATACGTTTTGTACAACCGTGCAAGCTACTTAGAATGTTTTAGGACTGCTCGTATTCATCTACCCTAGGTAGCACAATTTTTGTGGAAATAGGCCCCTTCATTGTGTGCATTTTCATACATGCTATCGTCCATCCCTCTCCTACATTTTTTATAGGAGAAACTATCTTCAACTTTTCATGTTGTGCCACAGATTTGGGTAGTCATGTCCTAGACAAGGCAACCCTTCTTTTGATCTAGACATTCATTATTTGGACCAGGATGGCCTTTATTTGGACTAGGTGGCTGTCTTACAAGTTGTGGTAATCTATTTTAGGTGGAAAAACTTCCCTTTTGTGCTACATTTCCTAGGATGGGCACTCTTTTTGTCTAGCAGTCCCTTTTTGTACCTAGGCAACATGTTTTCTGAACTATTTACTACATTTATTGCAGTATACCCTTCATCTCTATGTTTTGCATATCTGCCCTTCTTGCCCATCCTTGAATTGCCTCTCCCACCTCCAAACTCCTTGTCTTTATTGCTCTCCACTAGTCCTTTCTAATCAGCACACCAATGGAACCTGTGCAGGTGTGGAGGATACCCAAGCAACAACATCTTCTTTGTTTTCTTGCAAGTGCTTTATTGAATGACATTTGTGGTTGGCATATATGCTTTGGGGGATCCTCTAAAGTAGTAGAACAGAACTCTATAATCTTGTCAATAGCATTTACTTTATTAGGAGAAGGCTTCATGCCATAGTAGCCACACATATGACCTATAATAAGAACCTTATTCACACCAAAGACTAACTTCTATCCTGATCCACAATCAAAAATATGATCTACAATAAAGTTTCTCCATCCCTACGCATTCAATCTCTCATTCTTCTCTATCTCTACACAACCTTAAATAGGAACATCATCAACAAAGTTCATAGGAAGTATAGGAATATCTTCTCATAGGACCTTATTCATGGCATTCATCATGTGTGCTATTGAGTTCATAGCTCCTTATGGTAAAGTACACATCATGACAAGTCCTAATGGAGTCCTCATGGTCATGAGGCCTGTATTCTCCAGAGAAAGTTGAAACTAATCATAATATGGATAAATATCTGCTAGATAATAGGTAGCATGACCTACAAATCCCTCAACAAACTCATCCACAACTAGCCTTTTACCAATATTTCTGATAATCACCCTTTTCACTAGTTGCATATCTTGTATAAACCCAATGTGAAGCAAAGCAATAAAGATACTTTGTTTGCCTTAAAAAATAGGCCACCTACTTGTAAAGTTTGCTACCCAAATTGGTGAGGTGCCTAGTGAGAAGCCTACTACCCTAGTTCAAAAACACAATAGAAAACATACTGGCTAGAGTGCGCAATCTATTTCCTAGAAGGCTAATATATTGCACGGCTATAGAGGAGACCCTTGGGTTGAAAACATGGCTATCTTGCACAAACATAGGTATGTCTAGCCTAATGAAGGTCACTCTGATCCCATAAGCTACCATTTCGGTTGAAGTATGAATCAAGGGAATTGGTCTTGCAAAAAAGGGATTCTTTTCGAAAGATGGAGGTTTTATTATTACCAAAATTTGTGAGCCTTCCCTGAGCTACAAATAATGGTTTCCTAAACAAAGCTAGCCTTCCTTGAGCTATAAATTCTCTAAAAATAGTAATGGTTCCTCTGCTATTTTGGAAGCAAAGTGAAGATATATCTGCTAGGGCATGTCAATTTTCACTAAAGCGAGGGAAATGGTAGCTCTCTTCCCTCTCTTGAAGATATATAGGTACATTGCTATGGCTGATCACAAGTCTAGAAAGAAAAATGGTTAGAGAATGGGAAAATGATGATTTCAGCAAGAGCCATACATAATAACAATTAGTGTCTTTAAGTCTTTGGGATGAATAGCATAGGCAGCATCCCCATCCAACAAGTATGAAGGGTCCATTGGATCAAGCATAGGTTTGTGTTGTGGTCTAGATCCAAATGCAATAGCGAAGGTGGTGGAAATAGGTTGATTTACACTATAGAACAATCAATGCAAGGTCTTTAACAATTGGAGATGTCACCTAGTTAGTTGTAACATGGATAGGATACTCCTATTTGTAGACTTCGGCTCACATCCTATTGGAGGATAATGTGTTTAGCCACAAACCACAAGGGTACAAAGAATGAGCAAGGAATGAGAAAGTTAGAATATAAGATAGAAGAAAAATCAACTAACACCAAAATCCTCTATGTATATTTGGAAACAAAAGTAGTACATTATTCTCTTTATGTATAACAATGAAATCCCTAGTACAATGTCGTGTTCAATAAGCTCTCAATTCAAATACAAGAAGAGCGGCCTTCTTGGGTGCCAAGTCACTCATAAAATCCATTTTAAAATTTTGTCTTGCTGTTATTCCAACAAGAATGATCCAATCAAGATTTGCTTAGCGGTCCAATCTTCACTCCAATGTCAATTTATAGTTGTAGCCATATCCGTACATGTTTTTTCATTAACTCCTTGATAACTTGCTTTCACCTCTTTTAAGTTCTTCATCTCTGTCAATTTGCTCATCTTTTATGTGGCTCTCCACTACATCTACCTCTTCTATATCACTTTTCTCACATATTTTTATTTTCGTCCCTATCCTTTGTACCCTCATGTCAATCTCAAACATCTCTATCAAAGCATATATCACATGCAATAATTTACATCCATCAAATTTAGTCTTATCATGTCTAGAAAATTTTCCTACAACACCATCTTGTAGAGAACTACTCGTATCTATAAAATGGTAACTCAGATTGCCAAGATTTAAGAAGAAAAATTGTAGCATCTATTGCAATCTACAACTCTGTTGGAAGCCCAATACCAAATTCTAAAGGTATCAGCCCCCCTAAAATTTTTTGTGCACCCTGCGACTATTCATTACAGCATACAATCCTCCCAGGAAAAACATCGACTCCATATCTTGAAGGTATAGGAACTTTCATATTAACCAAAATTTGTAGGAACCTTCCCAAGGTATCAAAGTCCACTCTGGATGCATCAGCCATTATTAATCCTCTCCCAATTAAAACAATTTTAGACATCTTTAGTTCATCCCTACTTGTCCACTGCAATCTCCTACAGCCATATTGCCCTCTAGGTCAAACAACCACATCATACTTAGCCAATCGATCATACATGTGGCCTAGAAACTATCTCTTGGATCAAATGGTAGTCCATTAATCATGTCATGCCTTGCCAATATCCCTAAACCGTACTCTTGTATGCATACTTTCCCTTAGAAGAAAAGTGGTAGCGTCATCCCAATGTCTTTTTTATGCTTCTCTCCATCATCTACATCTACCTGAACAATAGATAAGACATGAGTATCTTGTAATCCTTTTGCTAGCATTTCATATTCATCCTCATCCACAAACTTTGTTTCTAACATTTCTAAGTCGAGTTCATGCTTCCTAACCTTTCTAGGAATTTTATTATGGCCATTATGATGTTTACTTGGGCATTTTATGCTAGTCGACCTACTGCCATTTATGGCATATTTTTGTCCTTTATATTCAAGCTCCTCCTCCTCAATCAGTCATTATCACCTACACAATCTGTTAGAGAGAGGGAGCTGATGCCATTGCCTATATAGCCACTGACTCATTGTTGTATGCCATTGTCTTGAGTTTGATATATGGATTTCATTTTTTGAACATTCTTCTAAGTTCTCGTCTTTGTAGTGTTCTTCTATGTTTTTTTTTCTCTTTTGTCCTTGCATTTAGTATTTTATTACAACATGTGTTTATGATTCCATTTTTATATCTACTTTTGACATGGTATTAGATTTTAGGATCCTAGTTTTTGCTACTATTTCCTATTGTTTCAAGTCCATGTTTTGGCTTTTTAACTGCTAAGACTAGACCCATTCTTGATTGCTATAACTAATTTTCCAACATGGATGATCATCTTCTGATAAATTTTTTCTTGATTTTTTCTCTTTTTCTTAGTGTATTGTAGTTCTCCATATGCTTTTAGGGACACCAGGTTGAGATGACCTATTCTTATGTAGAATGACTACATTTACTGCAAGTACTAGACTATGTTTTGACTTCAACCCCTCTGCATGTTCACTGCTTATGCTTATGCAAGGTTGACTGACAATATTTCACATTGATTTTTGCTTTGTTTGGTTCATATTTTCACCTTATCCATTTTGTGTGAACTCTGCCGTATAGTTTGTGCTCTTGATTTGACTATACTCTCTTTCTTATCCTCTTCTTTCTATACTTTTCTATTCCTATCATCTCTAGATGGCTCCCTCATGTTGTTACATCGATGAGAAATTACATGCCCCTGATTATCTCACATGGAGTGTTGTTATGAAAGCTTGGTTTGTGTAGAAGTGGCTACGATATGTTGTATCTAAAGCTTGTGAGCGTCCTACTCCTCTTCCAAATAATTTTCACTAGGACAATTACAAAGAAGCTCTACTCACATGGGATACGAATGATGCTAATGCATATTTTTCCCTTCTTTGCTACATTTCCAAAGAAGTTCTTCCAGCAAAATCATTGCATGTATGACTTTTTCAATTTGGGCAAAGCTTCAGATATTGTATGAGGCTCCCTCACCTATGCATGCGATTACTCTTTATATGGACAGCTCCAACAGGTAAAGTTCAAGCCGAAGGATATGATTTGGTATTTCTTACATCATATCACATAGATATATGACCAACTTCAACATATGCAATTTGCCCTTCCAAAGGCTCATGTTGTGGGAAATGTGCTCTACAAACCCCTATAGAATTTAATGGAGTGACCAATGCTTTGCATGCTCAGACAGCATCAACACTCATCGGTTTTCTATATATGTTATTGATGCTTCTTGAGCACAAAAGAGGCTTCCCTCATAGTCCGGTTGATCCAATGAGGCTTTTATAGCTTCTGAGAGGGCTGAGAAGAAGAAGAAGTCGAAGGCCTAGTGTTATCACTATGGCAAGAAAGGACATTTGTGCAAGGATTGCAAAGAATTAGCAGCTTCTTCGAGGAAGGCAGATACCATGGGAAGGGCTTGGTGCATCCTCATGTTTTCTAGTACCGATGATGCGATCATCCCTCACGAGTATCTAGTTCTAGACAAGAAATGTGAGTGGGTGGTGAGATGGGGTAGGTATGCCTCATCTATATAGGTATACAAGTGCACAAGTTCCAAAGGGGGATGTCCTTGAAACATCAATTGAAGTCTAGTAGGTTTTGAAATCTTAGAGGTGGGATTGACATCCAGGTTCATGATGTGTTATTATTTCATAGAGAGTGGTATTTGCTCCTAGTCCGAGCTTATATGAGGAGACACTTTGGTGATCTTGGCCAAATGCAAGAAATCCATGGTCACTTACGTTTAGAGGCATTTTTGATAGGATGGTCTTGTATGATATTGCGAGACATTGTTGATAGACATAGAGATTTGTTATGATTCTTCTCTGTTTTTTTGGTTATAGCACACTCCGCATCATCACTTAGGTTCTCTCTAGGGCACCTTGGCGGTGGCTTCATCACCCACTACTTGGGTATCCATGGTCCTATTTTGGTGGTTTTTGTTGTATGGATTATGATGAGTCATTATCATTGTATCATTCTATTGTATCAAATCACCAATGATCTAAGAGAGGGTGTTAGCAATCTAGTCAGCTCATGTGAGTCTAGTTCATGCTTGACATTTCTAGGCATTTTAGACATTTTATTGTGACAATTATAATGTTTATTTGGGCATTTTATGATGGTCAATCTACTGCCATTTATGGCATGTTTTTGTTCTTTATATTCAAACTTCTCCTCAATCATTCATTATCACATACAAGTTTTGTAGGAGAGAGGGAGTTGGTACCATTGCATGTGCAACTAATGACTTATTGTTGTACACCACTATCTCGTGTTTGGTATATGGATTCCATTTTCTTAACATTCTTCTAAGTTATCTTCCTTGCTGTGTTTTTTTTTTTTTCCTTCTATCCTTGTGTTGATGCTTCCATTGCTACATCCATGTTTGACACAAGTTAGCTAGCCCAATAATACAAGTTGGACAAAATTGTAAAATGGGCAACTAGTCTGCACACTCTGGCAATAAAATACATAAGTGACCATTGCAATGCACAAATTCACACATGATATGTCTATTTTGCTGACAATTTATTGTATGAGCTGGATAGTCCCTGTCTTACTCTAAAAAGATAGTTGGCTTAGATTTTCTTTGCTCATTAATTAAAGAGCTTTATTGTGGGAGGTGATAAATATTCAAATTTTCTTGAAAAGGCTTGAAATGCAATCTTCTTCACACTTTGACAATTGTTATTGCACAAACAAGCATCAAAGAAGCCTACTTTCACACCCATCTGTGCTTGCTTGAGCCATGTGTTGATGTGCATCCCTCTCAATATGCCTATATGCTAAAAACGTAGCCTTTGTGTTGCACCAAATCCTCCATTTCAGATCTATCTATGCCTGATTGGCATCGAACTTGCTCTAATACCACATCACAATGTAGTGATGGAAAAGTGTATGCATGCATTGATTGTAAATGTTGAACACAAAGAGAAGGGGGAGAGAAAGAGAGAAAAGAATGATGAGAATGTTAAATATTTAACATTGAATAAACAAGGCAGAATGAGGACAAGAGGTGGTGTACGTATGACAATCAACGAACCTCACATATTGTGTATATGGCATGCTTTGGACATGTGGATGTTGAAGCTTTTTGTATATAGATATGTCATAGATCTATTGCAAAGCATTTGTCATATTATCATGTCCAAATATCCACTTAGATCATAATGAAAATTCCATGGCTAAAGTGTTGCAACATCATGCTTTAATTTGAATTATAAAGAAGGGGCTATGAAAATGCATACTCTTTGAATTTTAGATTTATTCTAGGGGTATAACTATTGCCTCCAAAATTCACATAAGGTCTATATAAAATGATACAATTTTTTTAAAAATGTGTTTTTAAAATATCCTTTGAATGCACATTATATAGAGGGCTTCTATAAGGTGACACCCCCCAAAATCTAATGTACCTATTTGGGTGGATTAGTCAAAGACTAGTGCCTATTTAATGGTGGAGAGCAAGTTTTCAACTCAATGTAGACCTTAATTTGACTCGCTCCTTGATCCTACACTCCTACTCTCATACCAAATGACAAGAATAGAAACGGATGGGCAATGGAAGGGTCAATAGCAAGAGACATGGAGGCTTAACCGTTTTTCTTCTTCTTCTTCCTTCATTCACTACTAATACGCCACAATTATCTTCTAAAGAGATAGATACATTTTGAACTTTTTTAGGACTTTTCACACATAGTCTACTTTATGTGTGCATATATAAGTTATAACTTATCCTATGATTATTTCTCAAAACACTCATGTTTGACTCTTTGGACTTCTATGTTCTTCTCCAGCTAGATCTTCAAACTAGTATTCAACATGCATCCTATCTCTAAACCTATTCTATTCACACTTAAAACTACATTTCAATAATAGATTTCAATAAACCAAAGCAAAAGAAAACATCAACACAAACTCTCTCTCTTTTCCTCTTAACCTAACCATATATATTTCAAAAACCATTCACGTGCAAGAAAAAATCAATCTACCATCGCTCTCTTGCACGAGTGTTTTGGACTATTGATTTCACGATCCCTCCCATGGAACAAAAATGTTGAGTCATGAATGTCCCCAATAATGGAACAAGTATAGATCTTGTATTTTTTTGGGAGTTTTCACCATTGGAAGTACACTAGCTCTCACCTAGTCTCTCACATCTTTACTTATAACCACTAACTATCCTCACAAATAGTAACAACAACTAGTAGTACTAAAATTTTAGTAAAGACACATTGAACTCAATCATTGTTGTAGTCTCTTGCAAGCCAAAGGGTATCTCACAATCCTCAAGCAATTTTTTTTTTCAAGAAGCTCTCAATCAAGATGCCTAGCCCCACCACTAGCCTCATGTTGCCATCATGAGAAGGATGCAAAGACAAGGAAAGAGTAGAGAACCACCAAGAACATCACACCATGTCCCTTGCTCTCTCACTATCACACTCTTCCCTCCCTCTCTCTCTTACTCCCTCTCTCAATAGCGCATGAAAGCTCAGAGTAGTTAATAAAAAATTAGAGAAAGGAATCTTATAAGAAGTTGGCCCATTCAAATGACCCTATGATGGTTTTTTCCAATATAAAAGAACAAAAGCTAACTAGGACTCTACTCTATAGAAGTTATTACAAGTTGCATGGTAGTGAGCCTGCAAGCTCTTAGCTTTAACTAGTCCCATTATCTAGCTTACAAAAATTTAATTGATGTGGATAAAAACTTTAATCCTCATTTTTCTTGGGCACTCCCTTACAACTTTGCTTGCTTAAGATGGGGTTAACACTCCTCTCTCTCTCTCTCTCTCTCTCTCTCTCTCTCTCTCTCTCTCTCTCTCTCTCTCTCTCTACATTACCTAAAAAAGAAAACACCAACTTTATGTGATCACAATCTACATTGCAAGTTTTTCCTAGAGAAAATGGTGAGGAGGAGAAAAAAAAACATGAGGTAGCATGTTGGCCATTCCTATAAACTTGTTAACTCCAAAATGAGGAAGAGAGAAAAGTTTCAATCATGCTATTTTTTTTACTAGCACTAGTATTGTGCCAATATGTCTCTCTATAAATATTTTAAATAGCATCAGTATATCTATGAATATATGCACCAATATTTTCACAACAAGTAAATACTAGTGTACTTTTTGACGCATATTCTGCCACATATTTTGGCACACATTGTGGTATCAAATATTTAATGCCTCACATCCAGATTTTTTAAATAGTATTACCCTCATTCCTTGTAGTGATCCATCTCTCTTCTTGTGTGTTTATGCAAGATTCTCCTATTTCTATTATGGGTATTCACTGTAGGGATTCAAGCGAGTCCCCCACTACATAAGTTTTGTCACATTTCACTAAAGTAATTTTCATAATTATATTTACTTACATGCTTGTAATACATGAAGCATATGAGAGCCTTGACTATACAATAAGGCTCCTATGTTGGATGCCCTTTATTGTAAAGTAATCTCATATATTGTTGTGTCATATATGGAATAGAAGACATGCATTAGGCAAGCTATATTTGTATGTGTGAACTTGATGTGTGTGTTATTTTCATAAGAACCTCTTATAACTTAATGCATATTATGGTTGAAAAGAAATAGTGTTATGGTCCATATATGTTCTAGAATAATAGAGATAACTTGGACAAGATCTATTGGTTGAGTTTCAATGCATACATAAATGAACTTGATCAGTGTCTAATTCACACAAGAACAAAGTCTTCATAATCATATTATGGTAGAAATGAAAGTGTTGCAATCCATGCTGAAACATTTGGAATGAACATTCATAGTATCGAAATTAGACCACAAAAGGATGGGATATTCACGAAATCTCTTATTGGATCATAGAGTGCACATAGTGGAGAATAAAGTTTAGAGACTCCAATCCTACAGACGATACTTGGCTTTACACATGCTTTTAATTTGGTAGAGAGCACTTCTTCCTTATTACCCCATTGTTACCAGTAAGCACACCTAACTCACTCATCTTCACCATGGACATTTTAAATTGTTGAAAGAATTTTCTTTGATCTTTTGCATATTCCTCCACTAATTCCTTTGTGTCAGTAGCATTCAAAAGAGCGGCATCAGTGTGAAATGTAGCTGTTTTAGCCAACACGTTCTTAAAGTAACTATTGTCAAAGATGTCCTTGGTGATGAGGTCAAGCTGAACTGTCAACTCTGCCCTAGTAGAGTCATTTTCTGGAAGGCAAATACGAGATAAATGATTTGCAAATTCTAGATTAAGATCAGTTGAAATAGTGGGGGAGATTTGGGAGTCTATGAATCGACAATGGGCTTGTCCAATAGTATGTCCTCCTGTTGTTGTCATATTCAACTTGTTAGTGGAAGTCAATCAAAGGACAAATGTGCTTGGAAAAAAGAAAATAAATCATGTAGCGTAATGTGATTATTTCTTACATGTTTGTAAAGTCACATTTAGTACTAGTTTGAAACAACATTATTGAAGAAGAAAAAAAGTGCTATAAATATACTTTGAGAAGATGAAAACAATATATAGTTAAAAAGAATCTGAGGAGTTGTGCTTTCCATGTAAAGTATATAGTATCATAAATGATTCCATGACTTAGGATACCTATTCATTAGAATAGAAAAAGCCTTAAAAGTAAAGACAAAAAACCATTAATTTCATTCATGTGAGAAACAAAAGGTTATTAGTTCCATTCATGCGAAAAAGAACACAGTCCAACAAGCTTCCTTTTCTATGCATGCATAGAATAGTATATTTAAATAAGCTTACCAAGAAAACAAAATGAACACTCATGACATACAAATCCTTCGATAAAATTTCTTCCAATGCTGAAAATTATGTCTCACTTATATTTTCAACAATTTAAACTTACAAATAATGATTTCTAATTCTAGAAACTATGCAAATGCCACAAAATGTACCTGATAATGCAACAAGGTCTATAACATCCAAGCTATGATTTTGGAAGTTTTGCTTCAAAGTTGAGATGTTTAAAGTTGGAGGTGGAATGTTTGCAACCACTGTTTGATTGGATGCAGCAGAATTGCTATCACGTCGACCAGTGGTTGCAAACATCCACTCCAACTTAAACATCTCAACTTTGAAGCAAAACTTCCAAAATCATAGCTTTGAAGATAGAAATAGATGTGATTTCCTTTAGTTGAAGAACTAGAACATCTTCAAGTTTTCTAGCAACAAGACTTGTTATTCATCCCACAAAATCCATTATTCTGTTTTGTTTTAAACCTAATGTATACCTTAAGCTTGTCAACATAATGTGCTAGAATGCATGTATCACACATTGGAGATATCTAGAATGAAAGAGTGTAGCTACTACTCTTGAGACTTAAGTCAATAATTTATTTGAAATGTCATTTTAGAACAATTTCGTTGCCTACCAAATGAATTGCAGCTGCAGTTGATAAGGAAATAACGTCAGCACATGAAACAATCCCAGGACATGAAAGCTCTATTGCCTCCTTGATTTCATCAAGTATATTTAATGATGACATTCGTAGCGATCCATTGTTCGGAGTAGCAATTTGTTCTGTGATAGGTGAATCAAGCAGGATGGAAGCATCACAACCCTGCATCATGGGCAATGTATGAAAGATTTTGATTAGTGCTAAAGTGCTTCGTGCAAACGGTTAAAGAAGCTTGCATGATAATAGATAGATAGGAATGAGAAGGACAAGGAGGAGTGAGCAGGTAGGCAGTACTTGGACGAAGCAGTCGTGGAAGAAGATGCGGAGGATGCCGGCAGCTTCGCTGGGGTTCTGACGGATGACGGCCTTCACCTGCTCCTCCACGATAGTGTAAGCGCTCGGGCAAGAGTCCTTGTAGAACTCGTAAGAGAGGCCCGGAGGCGCAGGCTTCAAATGAAGATCACTACTCCGTTCTTTGTATTGATCGACATGAATATTTATATCAGCTGGTCTGCTGGCCTCCACTGAATATCCGCAAATGATTGAGACCACCATCATCAGAAGCACATTCACGTTGATGATTAGCAGCATCAGTAATGGCGCACGTACGAGCCGACCATCTCTCCGGTATAACACCATGCTATTGGAGGTGTGGGGGCGCGGGGGGCGGCGGACTACCTAACCCTAAATCTGATATACGGCAGGAGAGACTGCCGTCCAGCAGCTGCTTTAATAATACGGAGCCTAGATTCGTCTTCCTGTGCACTAATACCCTCTTCTCAGAGCCCCTAATTTATAATGGGCGAGAACCTGCGATGATCTCTCTCTCTCTCTCTCTCGCGTCGATTCTTGATTGAGTCTCCGCGAAGAAGCGATCAGACAATTTGACAGTACCAGTCATGATGATGGCAACGCGTGCGTGCGTGGATCGGGCTTGTGACTCATCGTTGCCTCCATCATCGTGGGAATCTGCCGCTTCTTCGGCCTCGTGGCCTTGTTATGGAAAGCTTGAACAGTTCCTCGAGCGTACGATGGATCAGATGATGCAGCTTCTCGGCCTTAATCAGGGTCTGCCTTCTTCCTATTTGCAAGGCAGACAGCCGGGGCAACATGGACCTCGTCTTCTCGTATACTCGTAATAATACTCCTCCAATACCCTCTCCTAAGCTACCCAATTGTTTCCGGACATACATGTTGCTCAAGTGTCCTCGTCTGGTTGGTAGAAAGTGCTAATCAATGGCCCTACCACGGTATATTACTTTAAGATCGGCAAAACAGAAAAGTGAACATGAAGATTTTGATATTGGGTGCATTCAATGCGTCTTAGCCTCGTAAATAAGTTCTAACCTCTCCCCATGAACCACTTTCTCTCTTCTTCCATAAGCTTGCACCTTTTATAGTCTCCTAATTTTGGAGAGACATTGGTCACTTAGAGGCCTTGGTAGTCTTGAATAATTAAATAATCGGCATTTGATGATTGAGAACAAGTTGGAGAGTGATTAAGGGAAGGATAGTGTAAAACTCCTTCAAATAGAAGGAGTAGCGTGCTTTTTTCAAGCATTGTTGTAAAAGATTTATCATGGTTGTGGCAAACTAGTCATCAACTTGCTAGCTTATCACATACTTCCACTATCATTGTCCATGGATATGCATTCTCGTCTTGTATAGATAGCAATTTTAGGATTCCAAAGCCTAAAGTTTAGGATGGCCAATTTTCAAACCTTAATAGGATATCAATATGATTTTACACTACAAGGAAATAGGGCTTATAGGCATGCAAATTGACATGTATTTCAAACTAAGCAAAAGAATGCCAAGAGTGTCTATAAGTACATTTATATTCGTGTCTAGAAACATGTGTCCATAAGTGTGTTAAGTCTGCAATTTAGATGGACCTATAAATGCAAGGTTTCCTTGGTATAAGAAAGTCCAAGGAGTTACTCGTTTGGAGTTCAATTGCATCCAAAACAAGGAAGACTAGGGAACTAACTGACTGCACATCTTAAACTAAGCAAAAGAATGTTAGGCATTTCTATAAGCACATTAATATTCATGTCTAGAAACACGTGTTTACAAACATGCTAAGTTGTCAATGTAGGTGCACATATAAATGTAAGTTTCCTTGTGCGAGAAAGACCAAGGAGGTACTTGTCGTAGCAACTCCTTGATTCTTTTCTTAAAATATATGGATGAGACTTCACAGGGAAAAGTGTTGGTATTCCTTTCTTTTTGGAGGTCACATTGCTAGTCTTTCTAGATGGCGTGCCCTTGTCCTTACTCTTAGTTGAAGATTTTTGTGGAGGGGAGTCGAGATTGACTAGTGTGATTGTCCTATCCCAAATCCACTCAATACACCACTCCCTTATCCACCACATATATGAATCAAGGTACTCTTGGCACTGCGAGAAAAAATGTAACAAGTTGGAAAACTCAAAAAATGGTTCATTTAAAAAAATAAATATGGAAAAGGCTTACATTCACCCCATCTATCTTGAGTATCTTTGAATCTATTGTCATGTTCACATTTGAAATCACTCTCCATCCACAAGAATGTGTATCACTTTGCAAGATACTTCTTGTTGGAGAGAGCTACATAGTTTTTAAGGATCAGCAATATCCTCATATGTGGTGTCCAAGAAGGTAGCCACGAGCCTTCTAGCACCACAAATGGAAATCACTCTCCATCCACAAGAATGTGTATCACTTTGCAAGATACTTCTTGTTGGAGAGAGCTATATAGTTTTTTAGGATCAATAATATTCTCATATGTGGTGTCCAAGAAGGTAGCCACGAGCCTCCTAGCACTACAAATGGAAACATGCTACTAAAAAAGATAATCACATAAAATAAAAAATTAACTAAAAAGCAAGTAGTATTTCATTAAAGACACATTTTTGCTTGGTCATGGATACCACTTAAGAGAGTTCATGAGGATAATTTCTATGGTGAATATAACAATATATATGAGACTCCAATATCCTCTGCCAAGTGAAATATTAGTAAGTAATAAATACGATAAAGAAGTATACATTAACCCATTTGAAAATTTGCATACCTTTCGATGTAAGGAAAAAAAAATGGTAATTTGTGATGGAATCAAACGTTTTGATAAATATTTCTATGTTTGAACCAGATCTCGAAAACAATTCCACGAATAACAGTGGATCAACAATAAATATACTTTTAGAGATTTCTAGGTTGAGCGAAGCAATCAACGCCCTAAAACCAATAACAAAACCAAAGGAGTGTTATTTGCAATGAATAGCACCATCATTTCATGTACAAAAATTTTTGAGAGTCAAAATGGCTTACCTTATGCAACAATAGACTACAGAATCTGACAATTGAATATCTTTTTTAACAAGCATGGACTTGTCCTCACGAGATATACTAAGATAGTTCTCTTCCTCAGAAGTGCAAGAAACATTGACAACCATTTGCACATTCACCTCACCCATTCTCTTATAATTGATAGGGCCAAGCACATCAATTTTTCTCTTGCAAACTTCATCCTCATATTCTATGACCTCTTGCGGTTTTTCTTGTTGGCAAACTCTTGTTGGGACATGATCTTTGTTGGGTAGAGATATGTCACATCCTCAATCTTTGGCCCTTTTGCTCTCCTAGACAATTTTGGTAGAATGTTAAGGATCTCAAAGGCTTTTCTATCAATAGTGGGCTAGGGCCTCAATACTTTGTTGAACCTATACATGATTATGCTAACCATACTAAAATATTTGTTCATCAAGGTTACCTTATAAGCATGACCAGTAGCAATGTGTTTCCATGTGAACGTATCTTGCTCACACATGAAATGCAGTTTGATCTTATAGCCCTAATTATTTCCTTTTTTCAAATATATTTTTTTAATAGTCCATCATTCCAATGCATAGATTGATCGTCATTCAATTTTGCATTATTGTAGGTATTTTCTTACATGATTTTTAATATTTTTTAATGTGAACATGCTTTTTTCTCATCAAAATGGTGTATTGCTTGGATAGCCTTGAGCTATGCATCCAACTGGACAAATTTCCTTTTTTCTCCGCTTTTTTGTAGCACAAGGATTTCATGTTACTAAATTTTAATGGTCTTTTCACACGTATTTTTTATGTTTTTCCTATGTGAATGTGTCCTCTTGCCACCAGAACCGCATCTTGACATGAGAACCCTATCAAACCCCGCTAATCAAATACTTTTCCTTTTTGTTGCACTCTATTTCAATTGACAAATCTTCTCGAATCTGTGAATTTTTTGTCTCATGGCTGTGTGTGTCCACTTAACCGCCTAGTTTTTGTCTCAAATGCATGTCATCGGTTTCGACACCTAGCAACCACCTGCGATGCTGCTCCCCTTCCATTCATTCCTAGCATCGCAAATTGTTTTACTTCTCACCAGTTTGGTTCTTCTTCTTCTTCTTCTTCTCTCTCCTCATCTTGTGCTCCTCTCCCCACCTCTATTCCTCTTCTCATTTCCTCCTCCCTATACCCTCCCCCTCTTCTCCCCCCACCACCACCCCACCTCCTCCCTCCCCTCTAACCTCCACGTCCACCTCCTTAGCACCCCCAACACTCGCCTCCTCTGCCTTGTGTAGTGCTCTACCCCACCCATCCTACTCCTACCTGCCATCTACCCCACTACCCCCCTTGCTTGTCCCCCAACTACCCTACCCTGCCCCGCGTGCCATCGCTGCCCTATCCTACCCCTTCTACCCCCCCCTCGCAACCACACATGCCCACCTCGCTCACCCTCTCCTTCCCCTTCTTCCACATCCTCCTCCCCCTCCTCTTCCTTCTCCACCCCTTCTTCCTCCATGTCCTACTCTCTACTCCCCTACCATCTCCTTCCCCAACCCCCCTTATCCCCTATTTCCCCCACATGTTCCCAAACCCCCTTTCCCATCCACACCCCCATCCCCCTCTAAATACAACCCCCCTAATGCTCCCTTTTCCTACCCCCTATTCCCAAGTTGGTCCATACCGGGGAATACCCAATCATCTAATACCCAGCGATCGACCACTATAGCCCTTGTCCTATCTCGTGCAACACACGTGCGGTCCTGGGTGTTTTTTTCCTCGTTCAATATTGTTTGTGCGTGGATTATTGCGTTCGTGTGTATTACGAGGTTGATTTGCTATTCTTCACAAGTGAGGATATGAATGTTGTGTTGCTCATACTAAGGCACCCACAGAGTGTTATTCGTGTATAGCGTACCAATTCGGGTACACACATTCCCGTTATTAATTCACACATCCTTCAAAATTTATTTACAATTTATTAAAAATCTTTTACAAATCAAATAAATACATTAGAAACATAAAAATTTACCCCAAAAAATATTTTTAAAAATAATACACATAAAGTTAAAAATTTAAAATATTGAGTTTCAATTAAAAATTCCCAAAATAAAAAAAATCTAAAATAAAATCAACCAAAAATTTTAAAAACCCCTATAATTCATAAAAAGTGAAAAAAATTTGCTAAAAAATTTCAAACAAATTAAAACAATTCATGATGTATTATTTTCACATTTTTATTTAAAAATTGCCCAAAAAAAATCAAATCAAACGAACTAAACCAACGTTAACATATATCCTACATGTCCCAATATTATTTAATTTAAAAAAAACACACAAACCGTTGATTGATCATAGCCCAAAATCCGTACTTTTCATTGGTTTTATTTGTTCTTTTTTAAAAAAAACTTTAGAAAAGCAAAATAAAAAAGTAAAGTTGTCTCCAAAAGAAATCGTAAAAAATACAAGTATTTTTTTTCTCATATTATCAATTTTCAACTTGGTTGGATTATATTTTGGGATTACTTTGTTGCTAGAGTTTCCTCTCCATCAGTCGATTTTCATATACTCATTCAAATTAAGGTGCATTTACACACCATGTAGATATCCAATGTTTTCCTTTCTTTTTAGTGCACCACAAACCACATTTAATTGCTAAAATGAACCATCGAATCACCTTTTTCACATGCATCCACACTCAACACACAATGTTAAAATAAAATAAAATAAACCTACCATTCACATTATACGTGCTTCATGTGCTGAACATGCATATTGTAATTTGTAATAAAATAAATCAGTTGTCACTCTTGCATGTGCTGGATTTTTTTTTTGTAAAAATGAATATGCATTAAGAGACCTTCAGAGTTAGATTCAAAGTCTGAGATTTGTTTCATGCACCGTGAACACGTAATAAATTTCTTTAATGGATAAAAGGAACTACGATTTTCTTTTTAAGATTGATCACCTAATAAAATAATTTTTCCATTAGTAATAATAACTTGTTAAATTGAACCACCATTAAATTTGAATCTATCTATACTACACATCCATCATCTCATCAATGAATGCGCTATGTGGATATGAGGGTGATGCATTCTCTTAAATAATGAATCCCTATTGTTAGGTGTAGTTTGTGGTCTTGGTTCTATAGTGTCAATGTGGTGAAATTTGTTACATTTTTTGTGTTTTGATGGTCATGTTGATGTAGTCTGGGGTACAATGTGTATATCTTTTTTATTTTCTTGCTTGATACGAGAAATTAGGGTGCATGTATATTTGCATCTCACGCAGCTATCAGTCGCATGTGTGTGGATAGGTCATGGCAAATTTTTTCTAGGATGTGGTTTGCTAGAGGTGGTCTTTCGAGTTGTGTATAAGTAAATACTTTATTAAAATCTTATATGTCTTTTGTTCTGCTATTTTGCAGGCCTCATTTGTGTCTGTCTATGTGGAGTGTGTGTGTGCATTTTTTTAAAATAATTTGAATGGCACCTGGAACTCCTCCCCCAATCCAATATGTTCCTCTGATCAATTGTGATTATTCTCAATTGTCAAAATCGGACCTTATTACTAACACCGGTGTCGTATTGCTGCGCATTCGAGGTGTGAAAACCACCCGAAAGTTGTGTGTGCGATTTAATACTTTATGCATACTTAGTTGTTGTGATTACATTTATTCTCTGCGTATGAGTATAGATGCTCACATGAAGGGCTTCACTTCAGATGCTTTTGTTAATAGCACACTTATTAGTATCTATGGTAAATGTGGCGCTTGTAGCCCCCTGGTGGGCAACTCTCTTGTGGATATGTATGGGAAATTTGGCTCCCTTGCGGAAGCGCATCATGTTTTCAACAACTTACCCATTCGTGATGCAATCTCTTGGACTGCCCTCATTACAGGCTACTCCGAACATGGTTTTGGTGAGGAAGTGCTCACATGTTTCAAGCTTATGCAACAAGGGGGTGTGTCTGCAGATGCCGTAACTTATGTTCTTTGCTTGAAAGCATGTGGTAGTGTAGGACCACTGGACACAGGTCAGAAGATACATTCAGAAGTAGCTCAAAAGGGATTGGAGAGTGAGCTTTATGTTGGAAACAAACTGGTAGACATGTATGGCAGAAGTGGCTTACTTGCTGAAGCACACCGTGTCTTTGACATGCTGCCAGTTCATGATGTAATCTCATGGAATGCATACATTTCAGGATACGCTGAACTTGGAGCTTGGGGGATTTTTTCTGGGACTAGTGGATCTGGCATACGACATTTTTGGATGAGGATTCAGAGGGTCTAAAAAAGGAAGAAAAGCAAAAGGCTAATTTTGGGAGGGAAAAAGCAGATTCGAAAAAAGATGAGAGATTGAATTGGGGGAAAGAGGAAAAGGAACGCAGGGGAATCAAAGAGAAAAATAGCTGGAGAGGAAGGGGAATCATCGGAAAAAAAAACTTTGCAATTTGGGGGCACGGGGGAGGATTGGAAGAGAAACAGTGACGAGGAGGAAGGGAGCTTAGAGGAAAAACAGGGGAGTGCTCTGCAATCGGGGAATAAGGTGGAGCACGGTGGCAGAGAAGCAGGCGTTTGTGGACATTGTCATCCCAACAGTGCACGAGCTTTGTCTCAAACCGGTCTGGAGTTTATTCGCGCAGGCATGCCGCCACTGTGGCACGTGCGGGCACTATGATGTGGAGTGCCCCAAGCCTGCAAAGGAGGAGGAACCGAAACCACACGCACAAGGGAAAGCATCTTCGGCAGCAATCGCCAAGGCAAAGCAGGTTCAAAGCAAAATAAGAAAAATCTGCATCAACTAGAAGAGGAGGACAACTGCTGGCAAGTCGCCAGTAATCGGAAAGGTATACAAGTCCCTGCAAAGACACTCAACCCAATCCCTCAAAGCACAGTTGACAACCCTCCCTCGATCAAAAACTTCTGGAACAAGATTTCCATACCTAAAAATAGTCATTATCGAGCCGATGTGTTCGTAGCTCTCAATGAAGTTCTGATTTATCATCTGGATATGTAGCATCCATGAATGGATGCAAAGCTGCAGTTGGCTATTAGCAGAGACAATGCGGGTAGGTTTGATAGCAGTATTCAATCTTGGGCTCATTGCCCGATTTAGCAATGGGAAACGCACATAGAACACGCCCACCACGAATTGGAAAGGGAAAAGAGTGCTCTGTAATCTGGGAAGGAGGGGAGAAACAGAGAAGATGACGGGAGGGAATTGCTCTACTGGTGACAAAGCACAGAGAAGATGACAAAGGAAATCCAGAAATCTACAACGAAGCATCGACGACAGAAGATGATTCAACGAAGAAGCTAAGATCCGATGTCGGCAGAAAAATCAGACAGGAAAAGTTTGATAGGCCGTCGGCTGCTGTCATATTCCCGTTGTAAGGTGAACAATCAATCCCGTCTAATAAAATAAAAACATGAGTTCTGAAGGCAAGAAACATAGCAGTGAAGCAGCCGTATCTGAAGAAAACGGGGATAAAAACCCAGAGGAGTAGGTTTGGTATTGAAGAACGAAGATTAATGGTGATGAACTTCAGCAAACATAATACTTGACAGAGAATGATTCTAGCCCGCAGGACAACTATGGTGAATCATACCGACTCTGCAGCTCGCAGCAACCATGGGACTAACCCTTAGAACCTGGTTGAGAAGATTCTTCGCTCTAAAATCTACCAGAATACTTATTGGAAGAAACAGTGCTTCGGCCTTACAACTGAAACATTGGTTGATAAACCGATGGAATTAATGATAAATCAATGGAGCTAGACCATTTGTGTGGGACTGGTTAAGTTACATCAGGGTCTGTTATTACCCATGGCATATTTGCCCTTCGTACATGGATTCAGAAACTGATTTGACCAGAGCTTTATCATCAGCATCAAACACGGGAAAAATCTCAGCACAATTCAACACCCAGGAGCAGGAATCATCTAGCTGAGGATGAAGAGTCAGCTATTAAACTTTTCCATTCTATCTACTCCGTTACCAAAGCATATTGATTATTCTGACAGCAATGCTGAAAAAGGGAGATACACATGATACATATTATCAGAATTCTTCTATGTTGTTGAAGATAGTTTATTCAATATAAAAACAAAATTCTATATGTTCATGTACATTTTTTATCTTCCCAACTGATCAACATCACAAGAAGTATTTGTTGTCATAACAGATTTGACTTCGTTTTCTTACTTGATTTTCTTTCCTGAAATTTATCAAGGTCTTCTGAAGACGCGACTTTGCTTTCATAAATCCTTCGACATCTTTGGTGAACCCGACGTGAAAGCGTCGTAGAAATTTCAGGATGGGAGATTCTTCAGCCTCTTCTACAATTCCAGTTGCGTCTACTTCAGCTCCATCTATGACTGCTACGTCAAGTACTTCAACGGAGGATCTAAAACACATTTTGCAGAATATGTCCATGTATATGCAGCTCCAAAATCAGCAAACACAAATGTATATGCAGCAGCAACAACAATTGCATCAACAGCAGTTGTCTTAGCAAAGGCAACTCTATTCGGAGCAGGAGAATGCAAACAGCGCGACTAAGGCTATTGAAGCAGTTGAGAGTGAGAAGAAGCTATTTGACGGGCGTAATGTTTCAGCATATTTGAAGACATATGAGATCAAGATAGGGTTTTTTGGAGTTCCTGCTGGACTTATGAGTAAGTACTTCCTTCGTCTTGTCACACCTGCTTTGAGGACAAAAGTGACTGATCTTTTTATTCAAAATACACATTGGCAAGATTTTAAGAAGGCTCTAAAAGAAGAATACTTCCTTGAGGACTTTGGTATGGCTACTCGGCGGTCATTCCGAGAGTGGGTCTACATGCCAAACAAAGGTCTTACTGCTTCGGAGTTGATTCGAGATTTCGAAGAGAGGTATAGTCAGCTTGATGCCATTGAACAAAGAGCATTGGATGTTGAAAAAGTTGAGCTTTTCTTGCAAGCTGCAAATCCTGCTCTTCAAGAAGAATTGGGTGAGCTTCTTGAAGATCGCACAAAGCCTATGGGTCTTAAAACTGATTGGCAGGATGCAGTCTCGACTTTGACTAAGAGGAGGATATGGAAGACTCGCCTACAGAATGGTTCCATGACACCTACACCATCATCTACTCCTATGCCTACTTCTATCCCTATTATTTCTTCTCCTCCTCAGCCAGTTTCTTGGCCTATGCCAGTGCCTACTATTTCCACTCCACCTATTCCTCCTGTTCCACGACTGATGCCTACACCTTCTGCTCCAAAACCATCCGCTCCATCGGTGCCTACCTCTATTGATGACATAATCAAAGGCATTACAGATTTGACACTAGAGTCAGTCAAAGCGGAGTTGGTGGGTAAGTTGAAGGAGCAGTTTGCTTCGACTGTGCCTACTACTTCTTCTAGTGCTCCTACTGCACCTAGGAGTGCTCCTAGTGCACCTAGGAGAGATCGGAGATGTATTTGGTGTGATAGTACGGAGCATCAGCATTGCAGGGATTGTGACTCTTTCCAGGATGCAAGGAGGCAGAATTTGGTATATTGGGGGCAAGATGGTAAGATTTGGTTGACTGAGACAGGAGCTCCACTTGGTACCAACTTTGGTAAAGGTGGAATGAAGAAGTTAGTGGAGGACATGGCTGCGCGTACTTCTTATGTGATAGCTAGAGGTGATGCTTCTGCATATGGAGTACAGATTGAGAAGGGATCAGAGACTTAGTCTGCACTATGGACTTATGCTATGGAGACTGCAAACAAGGGGAAAATTCAGCAAACTGTTTTGACTAGTGCAGGCTCTAGCATCAGATCAGAGATAGGTTGGGACTCGCCTGTTGACAGGTATTCTATTTATGCTTATTTGGCTAAATCTCATGGTGCAGATGTATTTGTTGAGGAGAAGCGTAAGAGGGATGAAGAAAATCCAAGTGCAACTAAGAAGACTAGAGGGGGTGAGTTTGTTACTCCACCTACTGCAGGACCGTCTTCAAGATCAGGGCCAGATCGACAGATGGAGGATGCTCAAAAGAGAGAAAAGAGGCAAGAGTCTAGAGAGAGAAAGCAGCCAGGATTCAGATTGATGTCCGATATTGAGACATCTACAGACATGAAGAAAATATTTAATGATAAGATACTTGGCAGTGAGGTGACTTTCACTATTTCCGAGATTTTGGGCATCTCAAAAAGAGAGTTTCAGGATCAGTTTCAGGAGGTCTTGAAGAGGAAAAGACATGCATTGGCTACCACTGATACACAGGGAGTTTTGATTGGAGAGTTGGATGAGGATGATAATGAGGTTATGGTTGATAATGCTTCTATTTTGCCGCAGGTAGAGAAGAGGGTTCAGCCTATGCATTATGCTGAAATTGATGAGCCTGTTTTGATACCGCGTAGTCACTTTTCACGGAGCCATTGGGCTAGGGCAACTACAGAGACGATGGTAAAGATTGGAGAGAAACATGTGCCTTATGTTGCATTGGTTGATCATGGTTCAGAGATTAATCTCATAGTTCATGGAGTTTATGAGAGTAACAGATGGCCTATGGATATAGAGCATGGGTAGCGTATGAGAGCCGCCAATAACACTGTAGGTGATTTGTATGCTGCTTGCCCTAGTGTCAGGGTTTCTATTGGTGATGTAGAGGAGGATTTTCATTTCTTTGTGCAGGATTCATGCTCCTATCCCATAATTCTTGGTTAGCCATTCATTACAGAGATGTGCATGGAAACAAAGGTCATGGATGATGGATCTGCTTATGCACGGATTCGCAGTAAAGATGGTATGAGAGCACTTCAGTTTATGACTGTATGTGTGAACCATGTTAGAAACAGGGATACTCTCAGAGATGCACCCTTACCCACTGTGAGGGATTCGGGTTTTCATTAGGTACCGCCATTTCACGAGACGACGGTGGTACAGAGGAGAGGAGATTGGAGTTTTCGCCTCTTGGCAGCAGCAGTGTTTTCTCCTCCGGTTATGTTGGGATTTCAGCAAACAGTTTGATGAGCTATCAGAAGACTTCTAGGTTGCCTAGAGCTGCCAGGCAGTATATATGCAGGAAGGAGAAAATTTTGAAAAATGCAGGAATTTTGGAGGATGATGAGCACATAGATGGTATGTATGACAGTGTGATTTATGCAGATACGATGACAGAGATGGGTGATATGCTGAAAACTGATATGCTGAATTGTCATGGTAATGTATTAGTGCAGTCCCTGGACATGTTTCATGAAATTGCAGATTTTATGTCAGAGATTGAGTCAGAGGCTGAGGTAACTCAGCAAAGAGTGTTGAGTGCTGAAGAAATTCAGCAAACAGAGTTTCCAGCTGGTTATGATCAGCTTTCAGAGAGACAGAGGGCTGAAAATTTTCAGCCAACAGAGTTTACTGCTGAAATATTTCAGCATTCAGAGTTTGGGGCTGTTCCTATGCAGTCCATAGAGCAGAGGGCTGAGAATATTCAGCCATTGGAGTGCAGAATTGCTGATTTACAGCAAGGTTTATGTAATGCAGAAGAGCATAATGAAGCCAGGGTTGACACGAAATACAAAACTGTGGATAAGAAGGTGAAGCCGGTTGCTGTACCGCTTCCATCTGACAGTGATCAGAAAATAGAGAGGGCTGTAAACAACAAATTTTGAGGAATCTGGAGCATATTGGTCATAAATTTTCAGCTGAGACACTTGCTGAATTGAAAATTGGAAATGGTGATTTCTTGTTACCCATAGAGAAGCAATGCTTTCAGGATATGCTTGAGCGTCATGGAAGGGGATTTGCTTTTGTCCCACATGAGATTGGATGTGTGAATCCTGATATTGTTGCTCCTATGGTCATTTTTACTATTCCTCATATCCCATGGAATCTTCGACCTATTCCAGTGCCTAAAGCACACTTGCCAAAGCTGATTGATTTATTGAATGAGAAAATCAGGATGGGAATCCTTGAGCCTTCATCTGCACCATACTCAAACAGGTGGTTTACAGTTCCAAAGAAGAATGGTACTCTTCGATTTATTCAGGATATGCAGCCAGTGAACAGAGTTACTATCAGGAATGTTGGTATAGATCCAGTTGTGGATGAGTTTGCAGAGGCATTTGCTGGACGTGCCATCTATTCTTTGGGTGATTTGTATTTAGGTTATGATCAGTTTCAGCTGGCTTTGGAAAGCAGGGACATAACCACCATGAGAACTCCTATTGGGCTTGTCAGGATGTGTACCTTGCCTCAAGGTGCCACTAATTCTGTTGCGCATATGATGAATGCCATGCATAAGGTCCTTCGTGATTACATACCTCAGCTTACTATGCCTTTCTTGGATGATGTGCCCATTAAGGGGTGTGCAGAAGAAGAGAAGAATGAGAGCCTAAATGAGGAGGGATGCAGATACTTTGTGGCTGATCATATTTCAGCATGTGAGAAGATTTTAGCCAGGTTAGAAGAAGTGAACTTGACACTTTCAGGGCAAAAATCTGTTTTTGGAGTGAATGAGGTTGTTATTGTAGGGCATATGTGTGGATATTATGGCAGGAAACCCTCACCTGATAAGGTGAATGCTATAGGCAAGATTGCAGAGTATTGTTCTACCACTTCTGAGGTACGGAGATTCATTGGTGCTTGTGTGTTCTATATGATTTGGATACCTCATTTTGCACACATAGCAGATTGTTTGTATCAGCTGCTTCGAAAGGGGCAGAAATTCTATTGGGATGAGAGCCACACTAGAGCCATGCGGAAATTGAAGAAGTTATTGCAGAATGCTCCTACTCTCAGAAAAGCGGATTATAATTGTGATAGGCCTATTGTATTGACAGTTGACACTAGTCCAATTGGCATAGGTTGGGCTGTGGGTCAAGATGATGCAGATGGAAATAGGTATGCTATTCGGTTTGGGGCGAAAGTCCTAAACGAGAGATAGAGGAGATATCCGCAAATCAAGAGGGAGTTATTGGGGATTGTCACGGCTCTCAAATGTGACAAGGAGTACTTTATTGGAGCTTCAGTTGTGGTAGAGACAGATTGCTTGCCATTGATTGGTATGATCACGAGTTGCTCTACTCCGGATATAGCTATGTTGAGATGGATTGCATACATCAAGTCATTAAATCCGGAATTTAGACACATAGCAGGAAAGGATAACCCAGTGGCAGATATGTTGTCTAGAGCCAGATATGATGATGAGGAGACTCTACTTGCAGAAGAGGATGATGCAAAAATTTCAGCCACTATGGTTGATCATGTTTGTCATGTTTATGATATTGTGGCTTTCACAGAAGAACTCTATGTTGGAGATTGGTTGCAGATTGGCAGGTACCTTAGTACACTAAGCAAAAGAGATGAATGGACAGATGAAGAGTTCAAGAAGATCAGAAGGAAAGCCTATGGTTATTTTCTCAAGGACGGATTTCTTTGGAAGCATCCAAAGAAAAGAGGCGGATTACCTTTGCGGGTTGTCTGCGATAGAGAGACACAGTTACAGGTGATGAGGGAGTTTCATGAGAGTCCTTGGGCCGGTCATAGAGGAGTATGGGCTACTTATGAGAAAATCAAGGAGAAATATTGGTGGAAAGGCATGTACAGAGATGTTTCTCACTTTGTGGAGACTTGCAGAGACTGCCAGATGTATTCAGTAGTGCATCATAGAGATGAGCTTCATCCGACCTATCCGCTATGCATTCATTATAAGTGGGTAGTTGATTTGGTTACCATGCCTATGGGTCTATGGCAGATGAGATACATTGTTTTGGCTAGAGAGAATCTTACCAATCATGTTGAGGGCAGATCTTTGAGAACGAAGACCACTAGTGCAGTGTGTAAGTTCTTATTGGAGGAAAGTTTCTGCAGGTATGGTTGTGTGGGTAAGATCACTGCGGATCGTGGTGAATTGGATGCAGATGAAGCTAGGGAGTTTTTCTCTCAGCTAGGAATCAAGATGGCTCTAACCACAGCATATAATCCAGAGGGAAATGGAAAGAGTGAAAGAGGGCATCCACCGATAGTGAAAGCATTAGCCAAAGCATGCAAAGGACGGATTGGAGAATGGCCAAGACTTCTACAATTTTCTTTATGGGCTGATCGTACGACTCATAGTGTTACTATAGGATATATGCCTGCAGAGTTGATGTATGGTCAGAAACCTGTTATGCCGATTGAGACTTGTGCTTTGACTTGGTCAGTTTTACCTTGGCAGGAGGATTTGACGAGAGAGGAGCTCTTAGCTCTTCGGATTCGACAGTTGGAGAGGAGACCTGAGGATATTCAGCTAGCTATTGACAGGTTGAAAGTTGCTAGACTAAGGAACAAGGACAAGTTTGATAACAGGCATCGCTTGCGGCCTAGAGCAATAGAAGAGGGAGATTGGGTATTGGTCTTTGATAGCAGCCTTGAAAATCAGCATACTGCACTTCGAAAGATGGTGAAAAGATGGTTTGGGCCGTATATAGTCAGACATGTCTTTGATAATGCAACATATGAGCTGACAGAATTGGATGGAACAGTGCTTAGAGTGCCTATTGTTGGAAAACGAATCAAGATTTTCAAGAAAAGAGATGATGAGGATTATGCATGGAAGAATTTTCAAGAGAAGAGCAACGACAAGAAACTCTAATGGAAGAGACAGATGATATGGCTGATAATCTTGTTGATCTACCGGAAATGCATAACGAAGAGATTGATTTGTTTGTGGATCTTGATGATAATCATCATGGGTAGTTGGCCCATCCGGAGGATACGCAGGATTTGAGGGGGTGGATGTCGTATTGTTGCGCATTCGAGGTGTGAAAACCACCCGAAAGTTGTGTGTGCGATTTAATACTTTATGCATACTTAGTTGTTGTGATTACATTTATTCTCTGCGTATGAGTATAGATGCTCACATGAAGGGCTTCACTTCAGATGCTTTTGTTAATAGCACACTTATTAGTATCTATGGTAAATGTGGCGCTTGTAGCCCCCTGGTGGGCAACTCTCTTATGGATATGTATGGGAAATTTGGCTCCCTTGCGGAAGCGCATCATGTTTTCAACAACTTACCCATTCGTGATGCAGTCTCTTGGACTGCCCTCATTACACGCTACTCCGAACATGGTTTTGGTGAGGAAGTGCTCACATGTTTCAAGCTTATGCAACAAGGGGGTGTGTCTGCAGATGCCGTAACTTATGTTCTTTGCTTGAAAGCATGTGGTAGTGTAGGACCACTGGACACAGGTCAGAAGATACATTCAGAAGTAGCTCAAAAAGGATTGGAGAGTGAGCTTTATGTTGGAAACAAACTGGTAGACATGTATGGCAGAAGTGGCTTACTTGCTGAAGCACACCGTGTCTTTGACATGCTGCCAGCTCATGATGTAATCTCATGGAATGCATACATTTCAGGATACGCTGAACTTAGAGCTTGGGGGATTTTTTCTGGGACTGGTGGATCTGGCATACGACATTTTTGGATGAGGATTCAGAGGGTCTAAAAAAGGAAGAAAAGCAAAAGGCTAATTTTGGGAGGGAAAAAGCAGATTCGAAAAAAGATGAGAGATTGAATTGGGGGAAAGAGGAAAAGGAACGCAGGGGAATCAAAGAGAAAAATAGCTAGAGAGGAAGGGGAATCATCGGAAAAAAAAAACTCTGCAATTTGGGGGCACGGGGGAGGATTGGAAGAGAAACAGTGACGAGGAGGAAGGGAGCTTAGAGGAAAAACAGGGGAGTGCTCTGCAATCAGGGAATAAGGTGGAGCACGGTGGCAGAGAAGCAGGCGTTTGTGGACATTGTCATCCCAACAGTGCGCGAGCTTTGTCTCAAACCGGTCTGGAGTTTATTCGCGCAGGCATGCCGCCATTGTGGCACGTGCGGGCACTATGATATGGAGTGCCCCAAGCCTGCAAAGGAGGAGGAACCGAAACCACACGCACAAGGGAAAGCATCTTCGGCAGCAATCGCCAAGGCAAAGCAGGTTCAAAGCAAAATAAGAAAAATCTGCATCAACTAGAAGAGGAGGACAACTGCTGGCAAGTTGCCAGTAATCGGAAAGGTATACAAGTCCCTGCAAAGACACTCAACCCAATCCCTCAAAGCACAGTTGACAACCCTCCCTCGATCAAAAACTTCTGGAACAAGATTTCCATACCTAAAAATAGTCATTATCGAGCCGACGTGTTCGTAGCTCTCAATGAAGTTCTGATTAATCATCTGGATATGTAGCATCCATGAATGGATGCAAAGCTGCAGTTGGCTATTAGCAGAGACAATGCGGGTAGGTTTGATAGCAGTATTCAATCTTGGGCTCATTGCCCGATTTAGCAATGGGAAACGCACATAGAACACGCCCACCACGAATTGGAAAGGGAAAAGAGTGCTCTGTAATCTGGGAAGGAGGGGAGAAACAGAGAAGATGACGGGAGGGAATTGCTCTACTGGTGACAAAGCACAGAGAAGATGACAGAGGAAATCCAGAAATCTACAACGAAGCATCGACGACAGAAGATGATTCAATGAAGAAGCTAAGATCCGATGTCGGCAGAAAAATCAGACAGGAAAAGTTTGATAGGCCGTCGGCTGCTGTCATATTCCCATTGTAAGGTCAACAATCAATCCCGTCTAATAAAATAAAAACATGAGTCCTGAAGGCGAGAAACATAGCAGTGAAGCAGCCGTATCTGAAGAAAACGGGGATAAAAACCCAGAGGAGTAGGTTTGGTATTGAAGAACGAAGATTAATGGTGATGAACTTCAGCGAACATAATACTTGACAGAGAATGATTCTAGCCCGCAGGACAACTATGGTGAATCATACCGACTCTGCAGCTCGCAGCAACCATGGGACTAACCCTTAGAACCTGGTTGAGAAGATTCTTCGCTCTAAAATCTACCAGAATACTTATTGGAAGAAACAGTGCTTCGGCCTTACAACTGAAACATTGGTTGATAAACCGATGGAATTAATGATAAATCAATGGAGCTAGACCATTTGTGTGGGACTGGTTAAGTTACATCAGGGTCTGTTATTACCCATGGCATATTTGCCCTTCGTACATGGATTCAGAAACTGATTTGACCAGAGCTTTATCATCAGCATCAAACACGGGAAAAATCTCAGCACAATTCAACACCCAGGAGCAGGAATCATCTAGCTGAGGATGAAGAGTCAGCTATTAAACTTTTCCATTCTATCTACTCCGTTACCAAAGCATATTGATTATTCTGACAGCAATGCTGAAAAAGGGAGATACACATGATACATATTATCAGAATTCTTCTATGTTGTTGAAGATAGTTTATTCAATATAAAAACAAAATTCTATATGTTCATGTACATTTTTTATCTTCCCAACTGATCAACATCACAAGAAGTATTTGTTGTCATAACAGATTTGACTTCGTTTTCTTACTTGATTGTCTTTCCTGAAATTTATCAAGGTCTTCTGAAGACGCGACTTTGCTTTCATAAATCCTTCGACACCGGCCTATCCCATTTTGTGGCTCTCTCATTGCCACTCATTCCTCGTTATCTTTTCTTGTGTGATGAGTTCTTAACCTCTTATAGCAAGCAGTTTAGTCATGTTTGTGATACACTCTCTTGATGACATCTCAAGGATCAGAAAAGTCTTTGTCTCTTCCCTACCATGGGGAGACTTTTACAATAGCGTGCAAGCTCTTTTCCAATGCAAAAATTATGAAGCTTTTGTAGACATAGACTAAGGAATTATTGGATACTAAACATGCCAGCATTACATCTAGTGTTTGTGTTTCTATGATCTCTTATCCCTTTTGGAAATAGTTGTGTTAGCTCCTTCAGGATAGGTCCATGCCTGCCAAGACTCCATCTAATTATATGCCCAAGGAATTATTCACAGCTTCCATATGGTACTTAATTGGTTTAGCAGTGAATAATAGCCTGTGTTTAGCAGTTGTACTCTTCTTTCTAGGAGAAGCTGCAGCAATCTAAGGAGAAGTTAGGGTCTTTGATGGGTTCATATCTATGGTGGAGTGGTCTTGGTTAGTCGAGATCTTTTCTCATAAAAATTACGTTAGTAAATATAACCCTATATTAGGGAATTTAGAACTTTCCATGCACTTTGGAAATCCCCAATACCTTTATTATTTGGCCACATGTTCAAACCTTATTATCTTACTTGAAGGTGGAGTCTACCCTAAATATTATATAAGTTATCTTTCCATCACTTATTTGAAATTGGGACTTGAAATTTTTTCAAATTCTCTATTATGGTATTTCAAGAAAAACAAATGGCTACTAGATATTAGGAAGAACTTGACTTGCATCATTTTAGGGGACCAGAATGGGATTTTTCCTTACTACGCGGGGGTAGAGGAACCAACACGTTATACTCCCCTTCGTCTCCCATTCTTTTTCAACCAACTCCAATGCAAGTCCGCCTTAGTTTGATTGATCCTATGGAAGTGAGAACTAGCAATACTAATGCTAGTTGACCAATATGTGACTTGACCAATGTTAGGAACCCAAAACTCAAGTTGATCCTCATTGGAACAACCAAAAACTTCAACTATAGGGTAAACTCAAGCAAGCCTAGACAACAAACTCTGAGTTATTCCACAAAGTCTTGAATGGCATTGTCTAGGATATCTCTTGATGGACTAATAAGAAATTGCTAAAGAGGAAACGGCTCCAGCATGCACGTTACAATTGGTATCAGAGCCAACGTTAATATAGGATATGATGCAATTATAAAAAGTAGTAAAGGTTTCTAATTATAACTTAAGATATCTTTTCCTTAAGTTGTGAATTTCTCTCTTTGTTAATATATGCTTTTGATTTCTGGCAGAAGGACAAACCTTGGGAACGATTCTTGATTTTCCAAGTCATGTTTATGTTAGCCATACACGCATCTAGTTTCAGCTGGAGAAACCAAATGATGCGAATATTAGATCAGATAAACAATCCTTTGCTATTGTATTGTGAAAGAGGATGGATATTAAGCAGAGGGTACTATTACATTGATGTAAACCATCTTGCTTACCTCCATAACAATTTAAAGAGGATGAAATGGATGGAAACACTTAAAGTTGCTAAGATTTATCTATTCTATGAGGCCAGAGTAAACTCAAATATATTCACCAAAGGGTGACAAGCCAAATTAAACTAGTATATCTACCAAGAGGTCACAAATGTTATACTGATTGACGGAGTGATGGTTGTAGGTTGCTCTAGTCATCATAACTACAAAAAAAGATGGATTATTTAATCTTCTCCTAAAATATATATTTTTGAATATTCATTTTTGAAACCCTAATTATTATTTAATAGATGTGTCACATTGCCATGCCTAGACTATAACAAGGAATCCTCTTCCAAGAATAATATAAGCCTTTGATCTACTTAAATAATGTATTCCCTTCCTATTGATGTAAGGAATCACTTATGTCCATCTATTGTAATCACATCTGGTTGTCACCTTAGTAACTGAGAATAATGAAAAAATATTATCAGTTTTTTTAGACTTTTTCAAAAAAATTTAAGAAGTCTAGATTGGTTAAATCCTAGTGAAAATAGGTTATCACAAACTAATAGTAATTTATTTCAAGGTAAAAAATAAAAAAAAAATCTTTGTATTTCAGACCATGTGTATATCCCCCATGCATTTGTTGAATGGCGAAATAATTCTACGACTATCTTAGAGAGGATGTACAGTCCTTATCCCTCCTATCTAGAATAGCATTGGGGTAAATATAAATTGTTACATTGAAGCCTATCATCTTAACTATATGAAGATCAACCTTAGGTGAAATCCAATGGTGGATGGAGAGTGTAAAGCTTGTTGAACTATTTCTCTTCAATGAATTTGAATAGAACCCCATTTTTCATATTAATGGCTGATCAGATCGCCAAAATCATTACGTATATGAAAAAATAACTAAGTCTTTCCCAATCAATAGAATTGCTATTTTAGGGAGTGACCCTCATCATAACTACTACAAAGAAGGATATCTAGACCTTTCCACTAAATATCAAAATGTGGATATACATGCCATAACTCAAACCGATAAGATCTGTTGAGCTACTCGAGATCCACAAATAAGCCGAAAGATAGAAACAAGTTTGAGCCTAATTTAAATCTTATTTTGATGTACAAACCATGATTATTATCAAGAAGACTAAATAATACATACTTCTTTTCCAAGATCAATAAGATCAATTCACCAAGTTAACATATTTCTTGAATATTATTACCAAAGAAAAATTTAATCATGAAATTTGTTTAAATTCCTAGGATGTTACTTTAAACCTCAATATCATAGAAGCTCAAGAGAAAAAAATTATTCTCGAGTAGTACAAGCCATCAAGATTTGATGGTAAGGGAAAGGATACTCGTAAACTGAGGTAGAAACATGGATAGAATCTATGGAAGATTATTTCATTGTTACAGGGACTACACCATCAAATCAAGCAATGATCACAAAACTAAAACTGACAAGAGATGCATGTCTTTGGTGGAAACAATTGTGTAAGAACCAAGGAATGTTCAAAATTGCTATCACCTTGGGATAGGCTTAAGGATGTTGTGCGTGGGAGATACCTTCCACCCGCATGTTGAGCCTAGAGAATTAATGAATTTTTCAATTTGAAGCAACTAAACTCGAAGTTTGTAACACTTCTAAAATATGCACCATCGATGGATATTTCACAAAAAGTATCCAAATTTTGCAATGGTCTAGAATCCACCCCTGAATACATGCCTTGAGTCAATGCGACCATCAGATTTACTAGACGCATTGATTTGAGCATGGCCCCAATAGTCAAGAGATGGCGCAAAGGCCAAGAAATACTAAATTTGGAATAAAGACTACTAGAATAAGGGCAACTCCCAAGGCTATGTGAAAAGAGCCCAAGGGCATTATTAGCCAGACAAGTATATACCCACTAGAAAAGACAATGAGACTCCAAGGTGCTTTTACGTCAAGGAACTAGGAAACTTCAAGAGACAAGCTCAAAGCTTCACCCAAACAACCACTAAGGGCAGTTTTGACGGTAGAACCAAGCTGTAGGGGCAAAGTTGTTGGATTAACCCTAAAGTATATCAGTGATAATAAAGATCCTATGATGCAAGCTAATATGGAAAGAGCAAGAGTACATGCCACTCTCAACAAGAAGGGTCTGAATCATGAATTCTCAGTGATCCAAATACCAACAAGTTATCAAGGTAAAACCTTCCAAATTTTAATTAATTGTGAGAGTACCCATTCTTTCATATCACCAAGATATGTGAAAAAGCTAGTCCTAAGCACTACTCTTGCACCTAGATTGCTTATGGAGCTAGCAAATGGTAAAGAAGTTTTTCCAACACAACAGACTAGCAAGGTAGATTTTAGTCTAGGTGGCAATTCTTCCAAAATGAGTTTCTAAATTATGAATCTCAGAGCTTATGAATGCCTGCTAGGTATGGATTGGTTAATTCCAAAAAATGCCCATATTCATTTTGCAGAAAGGGTCAAATTACATTTCAAAACTTAGAAGGAGAACAAGTAACCACTCAAGAAGAAGCAAGAAACCCTAAAGTTCAACTAGCTAAAGCTTCACGAATAGTGAAAAGACTAAAGAAAGGATTATCCATCTATCTAATTAAACTCAACAAGGCTGAGCACCATAATGAAGCCAAGGGACCAATCATCTTGGCTAAAAGATTATACATAAGTTTTTTCGAAAGAATTGATAGAGCTTCCCCCGATAAGAGAGGTAGATCATGAGATCCAACTCATTCCAAGCGTTGCTCCTAACTATAGCCAAGCAACCCTACTAGATGTCAATTCTTGAAGCCATTGATCTAAAAGAATAACTCAAATAATTATTAGACCAAGGATACCTTTGGCCCAATAATTCACCATGGGGAGCCCCGGTACTATTTTAGAAAAAGAAAGATGAAGAAATATTTCACCTTTGTATTGATTACCATGGGTTGAACTAGGTGATAGTGAAATTTAAATATCCAATCCCAAGGATAGATGAGTTGCTTGATTGACTCCAAGGAGCAAAGAATAAAAAGATTAACCTCAGATCAAGCTACTATCAAATAAGAATCAAGGAGGAAGACATCCCCAAAACTGCCTTTAACACAATGTATGGTCATTATGAACTTATTGTGATTATCAAATAAGAATAAAGGAGGAAGACCTTCAACAGATTGATGCAATACATTTTCAGACCTTATCTTGATGATTTCGTCCTTGTCTTCTTCAATGATATCCTAGCATATTTCGAGAATGAAGAAGACCATGAACCACAATTGGAAATAGTTCTTGAAACAATGAGCACTCACAAGCCGTATACTAAAAAGAAGAAATGTGCTTTCTTCAAAAAGCAGGTTGAATATCTAGGGTTCATATGGCATTTTAATGGATCTAGCCAAGGTCAAAGACATACAAGCTGATTGGCCACCTCCAACAACATCCAAATAAGTATGAAGCTTTCCAGGGCCAACGGGCTGGTATAGAGTCTTCATCAAAGACTATGCCTCGATCGTTGCAACTCTCATTGACCTACTAAAAAAGCAAGTCACCATTATGTGGACATCTATCAAACAATCTAGCTTTGAAAAGCTTAAGCATAGTTTGGTAACCACCCCTATTTTAAGGATACCTGGCATAGCAAGAAGTTTGAAGTAAGTCATAACGGATGCAAGATCTCTTGCATTGGGATGTGTGCTTATGCAATAAGGACATCCAATAGCCTATGTTTCAAGGAAATTAAAGATCAATGAAAGGAACTATGCCACGTATGATCTAGAATTAATTGCTCTAATTTATGCCTTCAAGTTATGGAGACATTATCTACTTGGTAACAAGTTTTCCTTAGTCATTGATCACAAAAGCCCGAAGTAAGATTTCACTCAATCAGACCTCAATATGAGGCAACGCACTGATGGATCGAAATTTTGTAGAAATTTGATTTTGAGATCAAATATAGACTAGGTAAGTAGAATGTAGTTGCAAATGCCTTAAGCCGTAAATCATTTCTCAATACTTTAATCTCGGAAGAACCATCTAGGGTAGAAACTCTTGCTACAATGATTTCAATGCCCAATAATCCTATCATAGAAATGGCTAAAGAAGAAGTAATGAAGGATCCAAGCTATCAGAGAATGCTAAGACAAATCCCCATTAAGGATATAAATCCAAAACTCAAGTCTAAGTATCAAGATTTTTAAATGAGGAGCTTGTGTATTTCAAGACAAGGCTTTGTATTCGTGAAAGTTAAGAACTCAATAAGAAAATACTTTGGGAAGCTCATGATTCTGTGTTTTCAAGTCATCTTGGATACACGAAGACTCTTAATGGAGGTCTGAAAAAGCTTCTATTAGGAGAGACTGAAGGGTGATGTACTTAAGTATGTTACCAAATGCTTAAACTGCCAACAATGAATTAAAGCGAAACATGTCAAGTTTCCATGCAACCACTCAAGCCACTTGACATCCCTCAAATGAAATGGGAATATATCAGCATGGACTAATTCATAGTTGGATTATCCCTAGTACAAGGAGGGTATAACTCAATTATGGTAGTCATTGATATGTTGACAAAGGTTACAGTACACCTTATTCCTGTAAAAACCAATTACAAGGCTTCTGATATCTCCAAAATTTTCATCATGAAATTTTTAGATCACATGGATTCTCCGTGGATTACCCTAGAGAATCATTAGTGATCATGATTCTCTATTCACATCAAACTTTTGGAAGATTTTTTTTGAATCTCTAGGAACTCAACTTTGCTTCAGTACTGCCTACCATCCCCAAATTGACGGTCAAATGAAGTGGGTTAATCAAGTCATTGAAGATTTACTTAGAGCTTATTGTAATAAGAAACCTAAGCAGTGGATCCAATACCTACCATTAGTTGAATTTGCCTACAATGCATCATATCATCAAAGTATTCAAATGACTCCTCTCTAGGCATTGTATGGGCAAGGTTGTCTTACACCACTAAGTTTTTCTGATCCTACCCTATGGGTGGAACTATATAAGAAATGCTTGAAGAAATGGATCTACAAACAAAGGCCTACAAGGTAAGATATTCAAGCTGTCAAGGATCGAAATAAAGCATATGCAGATCAACGAAGACAAGAATGCATTTTCAAAGAAAGTGACATGGTTTTTATTTGAGTTTTCCCAAATAAAAGTTCCTTATCTATGGGGGAATTCAAGAAGCTAAGTCCCAGATATTGTGGACGATATAAGGTGCTAAAATTTTTAGGACCTAATGCTTATAAGCTGTAACTCCTTGGCAACTTCAGAGTGCATAATGTATTCCATGCCAAACGATTGAAAGCCTATGTTCCTAACCTTGATCATATACTTAATGACCAACAACTTGTGATGCCAAGTCAAGGAATCCTTGAAGTTAAACCAGATAAGATACTTGACAAGCGAGAGAGGATTCTATGAAGTAAAACCTTAGGGAGTATCTTATCCAATGGAAAGACTATCCTGAAGAGGATGCCACTTGGTTTGATGAAAAATCACTATCTAACTAATATCCCTAGTTTCATTCGAGATGAGGACATCTTGATTCCTCTAAGGAAAAGTGGATGTGATGTTTCGACTTTCTCAACTTCTCATACATTAAATTTGAAGAGCTTAAACTATAAAAAATGGTGTCTCAAATAAAATAATCTATATCTTGTACCTCGATACCTTTCAAGATTGATATAGCTATGAATAACTTAACATGGAAAATGCCACATGTGCATGGCCGTTATGGCTAGTTAAGTTTAGATTCAATTAGAAAAGTTTAAATACTTGGGTAAGTCAAGAAAGTCAAAACTTGACTTCAGGAAGATTAAAGCATAGGGGCTTAATGGAGAGAAGAAGATGACGGCTGAATGCAACCCCTCTTTTCTCCACATAAATTCGTCGCCATCTTCCCCTCCTCTCCAAATTGAGAAAATTGAAAGACAAAAAAATAGCCTAATATCTTCCTTCCCAATCTTAGCAAAAGGTTCTAGCAATCTCCCCCTTTTGTCAGTTCAACAAGATGCCTAGATTGAAGAAAGATCACCTGAAAGCTAGATGAATCAATCATAGCATCTCTAACAACCTCTTTAGACCTCGAAGAATATATTGTTAGCATCAAATTGCATCTCAAAAACTTCTAGATTGTTGTATTGGCAAGATACCCTCCATAAAGAACTCCTCTTCTTGGCCACAACTCACGAAGTCCCCCTTCCTTTAATTAAATTATAAATATGGGGCATGAGAAGCCATAGAGAACATTAGCTTAAATCAAGGGAAGACACTCTTCTTGAATCAAGAGAGAGAGAGAGAGAGAGAGAGAGAGAGAGAGAGAGAGAGAGAGAGAGAGAGAGAGAGAGAGAGAGAGAGAGAGAGAGAGAGAGAGAGAGAGAGAGAGAGTGAGGAGAGTGAGAGGCATAATTGTTATTGCAAAGACAAGGGGGATACTTTGTCACCTTTCTAAATCAAATCCTATCTCTTTTATCTTCAATCCCTTGTAGAATTGAGACTCTACTCGATTTCTTCTCAATTTCTATTCTCATCATCTCTATCAATCAAATCAAGATGACCCATAGCCCTACTATCAAAGTCTTCTCTACAATTCCTTGAACGGAGACCATGGTTCCAAATAGAATATTTACAAAGGCCATGGAAGTGGGAGTAGCTAATAATGCTACGAGTATATTGACCATTACAAATGGAATGGCAAGTACCGGATTTACAAACGAAGTTGTAAATACCAACAACAACCCCAAGCGCTTGCCATAAATACCAAGGTACCATACTGAACTCTAATACTTTAAATATTAAATACAATGATAGATTGTCATCTCATGAACTGGCAAAGGAAAATTGCATCCATGATAGTAGTAAGAGTAGAAATTTTTGCATATAATCTCATGCATAAAAATTTACTGAGGAGATTTCTTTTACCTTGATAATTGCAAATTTAACAAGATTAATTGAGATTACGTGAGATTTATTAGGAATAGGATGCATGGAAATTATGATACTACTTGAAAAGAATTTATGATTTTATTGCATCAAATAGAACTTACCAGGAACTAGACTCAAAGACTATGATTTTTGCAACAAGAAATATTTAAGTAGTTAAAATCCCGAATCCCATTTGCACTAAATTGATGGAACCTCATATCAATAAATACAAATGCTAATTTCTAGAAAAATATTGAGATGGATTTATCAAAATATTTTTCATAATAAAATAACTAAGAGTTTTGGATTTAGTAAGTTATCACTCGACAAAGACCAACAAAATCCCATGGAAGTTTTTGCTTATAGAAGTCCTGGAAGGATTGATGTATTATCCAAACTCTCGAAAATGAAAGTTTTGAAAAAATAACTTGTTGTTAAAATTTAACATGGTCTAGATCCCAAGGAAAAGAGTAATCCAAGACGATTATTGGAAGATATTGCCACTTATGTTATGTTTAGCCCTGATATTGTCATTCTAGGAAAAGGGTACTCTTAGAAAAAAATTCATCAAATTTTTTTATGTGTGATATATTTGAAGTAAGTTATTTGTGATTGTAAATTAGATTTTGATTTTTTTTTCATTATCAAGATAAAGAATGGACAATAGGTCACAGATCGTCGAAAGAGGCAATGTTCCCTAATGATGCTAGACCTCTGCAAGGTTAGCTTGAATAAAACCTACTCCAAGGAGTTTTTGTTTTCTTGTTGGTGAGTATAGACCAACCACGATAGGAAAGGTCCTATTGTAGGGAATTCTAGTTGGGCAGGAGGAGCTGACAATACCAAGGGGCTCTGGTCACAAATTCCTTAGACTCTTACAAACTAACAATTACCCTTTGATTCCAAATAGTATTCTAAGAGTCCCAATACTAGTCGAGGGACTGAACTTGGTAGGAATAATGCCCTTAGGTTAATACTATGTCTAGTCAGGATGGGAAGCATTGTAAAAAGATATTTTCTTAAAGGATTTATTTGAGAAAGAATTGCTTTACACTGTTCTTGCGTTGTTAAATAAAGGCGTGTAACAAACATGTGCCATAAGATAATCAAGGAATTTGTGTTTATATGTCAAACCTAAAGTAGTAGATAATTAGATAATTAAACATACTCTATTGAGGAAAGTAGGTGGATGGGCCCTCGACGTCAGGTCTAGACCTACGGCCATGTGGTCTCGATTAGCCAAGAGCTTTTCTCATAAAAATTACATTAGTAAATAGGCAAAACAAATGGCCACTAGATATTAGGAAGAACCTAACTTGCATCATTTTTGGGGACCAGAATGGGATTTTGCCTTATGGGCAAAGGGGTCGACGTGTTATACTCCCCTTTGTCTCCCATTCTCTTTAGACCAAGTGCAATGCAAGTCCACCTTAGTTTGAGTGATCTTGTGAGAGGTGAGAACTTAAAATACTGATGCTAGATGACCGATAGGTGACTTGACCACTATCAAGAATCCAAATCTTAGGTCACTCCTCATTAGAATGGCTGAAAACTTTCACTGCAAGGTAGACTCAAGAAAACCTAGAAAACAAACCTCAAGGTATTCCACGGAATCCCAGATGGCATCATCTAGGATATCTCTTGATGGACTACTAAGAATGTGCTAACAAGGAAGTAGCTCGGACGAGGATGTTACAACCAAGCACTCCATCATCAATATCTAAATATGTTAAGCTTGCCTTCTCAACACATCCTTCCCCTTACCTCAAAATCAGTAAATGTGTGATAGCCCTTACATTCATTTCAAGGGAGCAAGAAACATTAATCTCTTCCTATTTAATGATGACGATCACAAATGGATACCTCCTTCTTTTTATTTTACTTTTATGGAAAGTTGTGGTCCATTATTCTGATCAAGTTCTCTAGTGCAGCGTTCAACACTTTAGTTAACAGAAGCAAGTCTTATAGTAGCTTCAACTGGCTTATAAGAGGTCAATCAAGAGGTACTCAATCCCATTAACTCCTCTTATATTTACATATAAGCACCATCCATTAGTTGACCTCCAATGAAAAAGAAGGTAGCCCATCAAGAACCATTATGTTATGTTCCTCATTGAGTTTACAATGCACCTCTCTAGCCCATAGTGCATGAGTTCACTTTGTTCGATTAATTATTAAACCTCGCTAGTAAAGAGTAAGATTTGTAAAACCTACATTGCTCAATAGTCCAAAACATCCAAAAGTGATGCTCACTTTATTCCTACTACTCAACTATCCTACATCCGTCCTCCTAGGTTTTTGGTGAATCGATGCGTAGTATCATGATAATGTTACATGTTTATGTGCCATAAAGACAATGATCAGATGAATCAAAATGTGAATAATGAAAAGGTGGAAGATACTACAAAAAATTCAAGAATTTCATTCATTTCAAGGCATGCACTAAAGGGGAAAATTCCATGAAGATACATGTGGTAAATTAGTTATGGCTGCCAATACATGGTCAACAGACCCAGATACAAATAAAGAATAGAGGCTACTTGCCTTCACACCTTCAGCAAAATAAAGGTGACTATAGGTAATCATCCATACAGAATCACCAAAAGAGACATGATAACTTGCATCATCTAACTATTTAACAAAGAGTAGTCTTCTTATTAAAGCTAGTACATGACCTACATTATGTAAAACAAAAGAGTTGCCTAACGGAAATGAAATCTAACATCCCCAATTCCAATGATACTATGTGCAATCTAACATCCCCAATGCCAATGATATCTAATGTAGTATCATATTCCAATCTCATAAAACCTAGATAGGTAGGAAACTAATCCCCTGATGTGAGAAAACATGGAAAGAAGCCCCCAAATCAATTCGATAACATTGAGAGTAGGTAGATAAATCATAAATCAAATAAGTAGCATCAAGAGATAGAGCAACTAAGATATAGTCATCATCAAACTTATTATGCAATGCATCTATCTCTTCAATCTTTATGTTGGTATAGGGATAATGCTACGATCATCAGACTTTGCATTATTTTGCACATTCCTCTTTCCTTTCTCATTGATCCTATCATTGTGCATTTTATAGAACTACAACCAAATATGACCCCACTTCACAAATAATGACATATCAAAGAGGAATTTCATCCATGGGACCTACTATAAGATTGCCCACAAGACTAAGACTTACCATTGTTGGGTGGGCTAGGAGTCTCTACCATGGATTTTATTGTTCTTACCAATATTTCTACCTCTAATAGTCAATGCATGAGAAGTGTAGGCTACATCAATATTCTTCCAATTGACCTATTTGGTTAGTAGAGCACTCCCAAGCAGATGAGCACTCATACTAGTATGAAAGGTGTCCCATGACTCAAACAATGTAACATGCAAGAACAAAGAATTAATATTATCTTCAAACTAAATACCCTACAATACAAGTTGGTTGAAAATGAAATGAAACTCATTCAAATGAGTAGACATATGTATACCCTCCTTTATGCAGTCCATAAGCTTCTTCAGCCCAATACAACTAAGATATAGAACTTTGCTTGTCATCAAGGTCACCAATCTTTTTCATAATGCATAAGCACCAATCTCAGTGTCAATGAAATTAAAGTGCACATGCTTTGATAATGACGTAATAATAATGGACTTGCATAGTTCATCAAGTTCTACCCAATCCTCTACATCGTAAATCTTTTGCTTTATGCTAGCTAACTTCATGGCTTAACCTACCTCTTTTGCACTAAGATTTGCCATATGTTTGTCTTCTAATATTGGAAGTTATTGCCATCAAGATTTTTCAAGGTTGAAAACAGCATTATCTATTGATGTGAATATGTCATTATGACAACAAATATCTACAAATGATAAGAGGATGTGATACTATAAATTTAGCAAATGGTGCGCAGATCGGATGCTGTACGCTTGCGTAGTGAATGCCGGAAGGTCCCCAAGAACAATAGAACTCTACTTTTTCCACAAATTACAAGGTAAAAAGCATGAATGACAAGAGCAAAAGACCTATTGGGTGCAATCTCCCCCCATGCCTTGTGTGAGCGCTCCACAAAGCATGTATTTTATGTATTATTCATCTTCAAGCTCAAATAATAGCCCAAATTACAAAATAGCAAGCATTTAGCTTTTGAGTTTGCTTTAACACAAAATAGGAATAAAGCTAATGGGCAGTGCCCAAAAAGTCTGGCATGCCCAATACAATGTCCAAGTAGAAATAACATAATCATGCGCCCATGCGCATACAAAATAATAATAAATAACCAACGCCTCAATAAATAGGCGTGACAAAATATAGGCGCCATGTCTAAGGTATGCGCCCATCAAAATATAATCCATAAATCGAATACTCGCTATCCTCCAATGCTTTCCTCCGCCACTGCTTCTATCTCTACACATCAACTGAAGCATTCACAATCGTTAGTAAAATAATACAATTAAACCAACAAAAGTGAATACCTAGCAGTCTTTAGCTACATAAATAAATCAACTGGTTAGAGATAACTCCTAACCTTAATTTATTACGAGTGTGCACTCTAAAATCATAAACGTTTATTAATTTAATATGTGTTTTGCGGAATCACCCGCTATGGAATCACCCATGTACACACTAAATTAATGAAACGCTTGAAAAGGACAGGCGTCCCCATCAACTTCTCGCACAAAGAATCCACTTTGTGTATGAGCCCCGGTCATCAAAGTTTACGGAATCCACCATAAAACCTCACGGAATCCATAAATCAACCGACAAAAGTGAATACCTAGCAGTCTTCAGCTATATAGATAAATCAACTGGTTAGAAATAAATCCTAATCTTAATTTATTACGAGTGCGCACTCTAAACTCATAAACGTTTATTAATTTAATATGCATTTTGTAGAATCACCCGCTATGGAATCACCCATGTACACACTAAATTAATGAAACGCCCGAAAAGGACAGGCGTCCCTATCAACTTCTCGCACAAAGAATCCACTTTGTGTATGAGCCCCGGTCATCAAAGTTTACAGAATCCACCGTAAAACCTCACAGAATCCACCATAGCACGGAATCCACCGTGAAATATGCCTCCTGGCATCATACCCCCGGGGTGGGATAGCAATTGACCTCAATTGCTATTAGCTCAATGTGGAGCTAATAGAGTGGGGAAAACATTTAAGTCTCTAGCGTGCATCCATTGTGCTTCCTCTACAAGATGGTTCTTAAACTTAACTAGATATCTAGAATATCTTCGGCCAGTTCTAGTGGTCATAAAATCAGTATCTATGATAGCTTCAGGTTCAAGTATTTCAGTCTCTTCCTCTAATAAAGGTGGGTTTTCATAAACAAGGTGTACAGGTAATTGGCCTCTAAAGAGTCTTAATAAACTAATGTGAAATGTGTTGTGAATTTTCCAGTGAGGTGGTAATTCTAACTTGAATGCATTGTCATTAATTTTATGAATGATCCTAAATGGTCCATAGAATCTAGGGACTAATTTAACAACTGGGTGTCTATCTACACTTTGTAGTCTACGCTTTTCTATTCTCAACCAAACATAGTCATCAACTTTGAAATTCATTGCTTGTCTTTTCTTATTCGCTTGTTTGGTATATGATTGCTGGGCTTTGGCAATCATGTCTTTAACCCCATAAAAAATAGTATTATGCATACTAGCAATATCATCAGCACTTTGAATTCTATTTGACAAAGATGCAACAGGTGTAGACAATCTATAACCATAAATCACTTCAAACGGTGCTTTCTTTGTAGATGTGTGTGGTGTATTGTTATATGCAAACTGTAATAAATGCAAATGTGTATCCCATGTCTGAGGTTTAGAAATAGTATATGCATGTAAAAGATCTAGAATAGTGCTATTAGTGGCTTCTGTTTGTCCATTAGTTTCAGGATGAAATGTAGATGAGAAATCAATCTTTGTGCCTAGGTTAGCAAACAGAGTAATCCAAAAGTTGTTACAAAATCTAGAATCATGATCTGAAATAATAACTTTTGGCAATCCATGGTTATCGAAAACAGTTTTCAAAAACAATTGTGCTGCTTGTGATGCTGTTAAAGTTTTCTTACATGGAATGAAATATGCTTGTTTACTAAACCTATCTACTACTCTCCCAATCATATCATGGTTAGATTTAGTATTAGGTAAACCAATAATAAAATCTATAGAAATTTGTTCCCATGGTCTAGATGGAATAGACAAAGGCATAAGTAATCCATACTATTTACCATGATGTCTCTTAACTCTCTGGCAAATCAAACATTCAGAAACAAAGTTAGATACATCAGTGTCCATATGCGGCCAAAAAAAATCTTCAGTTAATGTACGTAAAGTAGATATGATACCTCTATGACCTTGATATGGAGAACAATGAATCTCATTCAAAACAAAAGATCGGAATTGAACTGTAACACACAATCTCTTTTCATAAAACATAAATCCATCGTTATATGATAGTGAATCAATAGGAATCAAGTTATTTTGAACTAATTTATTCCAATCAGCATGAAAAGTAATATCCTGATGATAAGTATCTTTCATAGCAATCAAAGAATCAAAAGATATAGTAGAAATATTATGAATGGCAAGTCTTCTACTTAATGCATTAGCAACTACATTTTCTTTTCCGGGTTGATATTGAATGATAGGATGAAAACTCTGGATAAAGGATGCCCATTTGATATGTCGGTTAGATATTTGGGATTGGCTAAGTAAATGTCTAATACTTTGCTGATCAGTCTTAATCATAAATGCTGAACCCATTAAGTAGTGTTTCCACTATCTTAATGCTTGTACAACATCTAATAGTTCTTTGTCATATGTGGAATATTTTAGTTCAGAGGGTTTCAGCTTACAACTAGAATAGGCTATAGGATGGTTGTCTTGCATAAGTACGGCTCCTATTCCTGATCCACTAGCATCAGTCACTACTAGAAAGAATGGTCTATTAAAATCATGCAACTGTAGGACAGGGGCATGGGTTAATGCAGTTTGGTTAATGGTAAAGAAAGTAAGGAAAAATTACACACAAACTTCCTATTAAAACTAGCAAGACCAAGGAATGAGAGTAACTCATGCACATTTTTAGGTACAGGCCAATTCAATATTGCATCTATTTTCTTAGGATCAACTTTAATACCATCAGATGATACAATATGACCTAAATACTCAATTTTTGTTTTAAAGAATTCACTCTTTTCAGGATTTGCATACAGTTGATTATCTTTTAGTAACTGGAAAACCAATGACAAATGCTCATAATGTTCTTTCTCATTTTGACTAAACACCAAAATATCATCAAAGAAGACAATTACACAATACTAATATTTAAAAATATATGGTTCATCATTCTACTAAATGTAGCAGGTGCATTAGTCAATCCAAATGGCATCACTAAAAATTCATAATGACCAAATTGTATCCTAAATGTAGTTTTGAATATGTCTGACTTATCTAGTCTCACCTTATGATAACCAGACTTAAGGTCTATTTTACTAAATATAGCAGTTCCTTGCAGTTTATCCATAAGGTCATCAACTCTAGGAATGGGATACCTATTCTTTACAGTGATCTTATTTAAAGCTCGATAGTCAATGCACATACGATAGGTATTATTCTTTTTCTTGACTAACAGATTAGATGCACCGAATGGAGAACTACTAGGTCTAATCAATCCTCTATTTAGTAATTCCTAAACTTGACTCTGAATTTCTTTTTGCTCTATCTGGTTATGCCTATATGGTGCTTTGCAAGGTGGTTGTGTGCCAGGAATCAAATCTATTTTATGGTCTTCTGGACGTGAAGGAGGTAAACCAGGTGGTAGATCTTCGGCAAAACAGTCTTTAAAATGTGCAAGAAATTCTTTATGCCTAGGATGCATATGATTTTCTTTTACTTGCAGTTCATTCACCCAAATTAGATAAGATTTACTACTCTTGCGTAATGCACGTTTAGCTTGAGTATGCGAAAGCAGTGGAAAAGCATTCGATGCATGCATACCATATAATGTAATAGGTTTTCCTTCAAAATTAATATTCATTGAATGTGTGGAATAATCTATATCCGGGTTATGCTAGTGACACCAAGGCATACCTAAAATAATGTCACTTGATTGTAATGGAACAACTAGGAAATTTCTTCTTTCAGTGTATTGACCAATTTGAATCTCTAAGTTATGCACTTCCTGTGTACCATTATACCTAGTGCCTAAGAATGCTGCTTTGATGCGATAATGCATAGGTACAGTCTATAACTTCAATTCCTTTACTAGCTTTGCTGAAATAAAATCATGAGTGCTACCGTCATCATGCAAAATAATCTTTTCCTTTCCATCCACCAAACATTTAATAGTCAATAAAGAATGTGGAGTTGGCATACCTGGTAAAGTATCCGAAGGAGTAGTAGTGTCATCCTCATCTTCCGTGAAATCAGGCATATCTTAATGTTCTTCATCGTCCATTACTCCAAGGTAGTTGATATGGGCAGGTGGCTTCTTTGAATGGCAATTTGCTGCTAGATGTCCACGCTGGTGGCATTTATAGCATACTATTGGCTTGGCTTTGGTTACATTGTTTGCAATGGCAGGAAGTCTAGGGACATTAGGATTTGGCTGTGGAATAGGCTTAGGGTTTTGATTAACATTGGATGGTAAAGTAGGTGGTTTTGCCCAATTCTTACGGAAAGATGATGAAGAGAAATGACCTGGATTAAATCTTCTAAAATTGGAGTTGAATTGCTTAGATCCATAGTTACTATTGGCTTGGAATTGCTATGGATGTCTATCTCTACCTCGCAGCTTGTCTTCAGTGTCGTGAGCTAGTGAAATGGCATCTTCAAGAGTAGCAGGCTTGAACATGTTAACTTCAGCGTAGTAATGCCCAAGGAGTCCAGACATATACTTGCGCTTGTGTGTCGCTTCAGGTATGTCTTCAAGTATGCGTAACTGGAGTAATGCATTCCAAAAATGCTCTATGTACTGAGGAATAGGCTCACGATCCCGTTGGCTGAAGAAGGTCCCATTGTTTTATAGCTTTCTCATGAAATTGGGGAGGAAGGAAATTCTGCATAAACTTCTTCTTGAAATTTTCCCAGGTAGCGGGACAATCTATACTCTTGCGTACTACAGTCCACCAAAGAGATGCTCTGTCCACTAAATGATTAGTGACACACTTGATTTTATCTTTTTCTGCATAGGTTTCCTCATGAAAGTAGTCGTCAAACTGACTAATGAATGCAAGAACAGTTTTTCCCTCTCGAGTGCCATTGAAAGTACGGAATTTGAAATTTCTTTTACTTATCTTTGATTCCTTGCGGATGGTTTGAGCTTCGAGAGTCGCGTCGATGGTACGTCAGATAAGATCTTCAGATTGAGGTTCTTCTTTGTCGGTAGACGATCTTTGTAAATTTTCCAATTGAACTTGCAATGCTTGCCTAGCCCTTCGTTCTTCATCCAATTGCATCATGATTAAATCCAGCTTTTGCTCCATCGTAGGTTCAGGTAGGTCGCCTTTAGCCATTAAATCATCCATATGTAGTTCCGTCATCCTGCAAAACTCAAAAGACCTTTCTCACTCAAAATCAAGTTAGCGGGATGAGCGTAGCTCAAGCTTGGGAATACAAGGCTTATGTATTTTTGGATGTAGCTTTCACAATCTTTGGAAAATCTGCATTTTATCATTCTTTGTATGCTGAAAATGCTTTAGCAAACCTGCGTATGGGTAGAGTACCTTCCAATGAACAACTTTGCAGTTCGGAGTTTCTGCGCAGGAACAACCCTTCTATGAGTTTTGGACAGAAGTCAGTTTTGACTCTAGTTGACTTGTCTGACTTGCAAAGTACCAGACTAATGTGACTTGCAAAGTTTGTAGACTTGCAGAACTTGCTTGCTTTATAGAACTTGTAGAACTTTAACTTGATAGACTTGCTGAATCTGATTGTGTGACCTGACTGATTGAAGCTTAAGTAACTTGTTGCTTTGGTAAGTAAGCTTTAGGTTACTGACCAAAATGTAAAATCGTGGGGGGGGGCCGTTTTTCAGCCAGCGGCGGATTTTTCGCGACGTCTTCTGAGACCACGAAAATTTTGAGGAAGCTTTAAGCTTCTTAAAGCTTAAGCTAAGCTTCTTAAGCTTTAGTTTTTAAAGCTTGAAGATATGGAGGTTTTTGACTTATCTCTGTGTATGAAGACGACTTGATGTAGGAAAGATGGAAGTGGTCCTCCGCCTCTGCAGACCGGTCCTTCGCGATCCGATGATGGAAACAGGGGTTCTTGATCGCCAGAAATCTGCCTGTATCGACCGTTCGCGATGAGATTGACCATAGAGCCCGATCGTTCCAGGAGCTCCGCCTTCGCACGAGATGGGTAGCGATTGGAAGCTCTTGATCTCAGCTTCACTCTGATACCACTGATGCACAGATCAGATGCTGCACGCTTGCGTAGTGAATGCCGGAAGGTCCCCAAGAACAATAGAACTCTACTTTTTGCACAAATTACAAGGTAAAAAGCATGAACGACAAGAGCAAAAGACCAATTGGGTGCAATCTCCCCCCATGCCTTGTGTGAGCGCTCCACAAAGCATGTATTTTATGTATTATTCATCTTCAAGCTCAAATAATAGCCCAAATTACAAAATAGCAAGCATTTAGCTTTTGAGTTTGCTTTAACACAAAATAGGAATAAAGCTAATGGGCAGTGCCCAAAGAGTCTGGCATGCCCAATACAATGTCCAAGTAGAAATAACATAATCATGCTCACATGCGCATACAAAATAATAATAAATAACCAACGCCTCAATAAATAGGCGTGATAAAATATAGGCGCCATGTCTAAGGTATACACCCATCAAAATATAATCCATAAATCGAATACTCGCTATCCTCCAATGCTTTCCTCCGCCACTGCTGCTATCTCTACACATCAACTCAAGCATTCACAATCGTTAGTAAAATAATACAATTAAACCGACAAAAGTGAATACCTAGCAGTCTTCAGTTACATAAATAAATCATATGGTTAGATATAAATCCTAACCTTAATTTATTACGAGTGCGCACTCTAAACTCATAAACGTTTATTAATTTAATATGCATTTTGCGGAATCACCCGCTATGGAATCACCCATGTACACAATAAATTAATGAAACGCCCGAAAAGGACAGGCGTCCCCATCAACTTCTCGCACAAAGAATCCACTTTATGTATGGGCCCCGGTCATCAAAGTTTACGGAATCCACCGTAAAACCTCACGGAATCCATCGTGGCACGGAATCCATCGTGAAATATGCCTCCTGGCATCAGCAAAACATTCCCAAAACTGATGAAAAAGGACAACAAAAGGCTGAGAACAAATGAGGGTATAGCTATCCACAAACTACAATCAATAGAGTTGTAAAAAAAACTATCTATTCTCCAAAATAATGTTGAAAACTATAATTACAAAAATATTGAAATAAATATAGCCATATATATCGATCCAATCGTGGCCAAATAGGCAAGAAAGTAAGCTCCCACTACCAAGGATATCCAAGTTGAAAGTGGAATATAAAGAATGCAACTAGTAGTGACTAAGTATAAACCATTGATACCAAAGTCAGGCATCAACTCAAAGTGTTAGTAAACCATACATCCCATAAGCATATACATAATGCATGTAGAAGACCTCAAAAGCAACTATGGAGATTGGAATGCACAATTGATCGAGTAAAGAGCAATCGCACTCAAATGGGCATAACCAATATGCATGTATACATCACTAACATACTACTAAGATGTCAGAGGTAAGTACTGCTAGTGTCAAAATCATATGAAATCAAATTAGCCCACAAGCAAAGATAATCGTGTCCAATAGTATACAAGAGAGCATATATATGAATCAAGAGACCCAGTGTATTAAAGAACCAAGGTCTACCAAGTAAGTACAAGCATCTCCCACTTGAAGTGAATATGGAATGTAAAGTGAGAAAATAAAGCTTAAGACATATACATCAAAGCATCTAGGAAGCTTGAGCACATCACAAATATATCCAAGAGTATAAGTATTGAATGAAGCTTAAATACCCATAATTAAGCAATGACAGAAGCTAAAGCAACTAACAAAAACCCAAGTACATAAAATGTAGCTCAAATCTAGGTTCCAAATCATGTCATAACCATATTTGATCTCATAGATCAATGCTAGACATCATCATAGACATGTGCATACCCAAAATACCATGTAGGGCACTAGGCATTCAAAGTATGAAATTCATTGTTGTGTATGCTTCCTGCCTAAATTGTTATTGCAATAATAAACACTTCAATGAATGAGACTCTAAAAATCATCCCAAAATACTTTTTTGGATCATCAATGCAACATCCAGCATTACAAACATTCTCCATAAGCATCACTAGAATATAAATCAATTAAATACTTGATGTACAAATAAGAACTATTTTACTGTGTGTAAAGTAGAGAATTGAAAACTTCATAGAATCAACTCTATGAGTGCCTAGAGATTTAGCTCTTACTGCACTATTTATTATATTTATTTCTAGCTATAGAATACCTAAATTCAATATTGTATGAAAAAGTTATGGCAAAATACAAAAGTGTTCTCAAACTGCCTATAGTTATCCGTGATTTCTACATCATGGTCTATATCCACTCAAAATCGATAGAATGGTTTCTTTTCATCTCAATACGCTCTCAATAAGGCTTAGTTAACCCTTGGAAAGCTCCTCAATAAGACCAAGAGAAAGCTAGAACAAGCTGGGAGAAGGGAAGACTCAATGCATACCTCAGGAAGAAGAAACAATGATTACCGTAAAACCTTGAGCTAAATCTTCTTCTCAATGTAGCTAAAGAAAATGATTGGTGAAGCTCCTCAAGTCCAAACTCTAATACTAGTTCAAAGATAGAGCTTGAGTGGAACCAAGAGCTATGGCGAATGGAGCAAGAGAGCAAGAGAGAGAGATGCTGTATGTGGGAACTCCAATAGTCGCAATATATGGTCGCCCTTTCCTTATTCAATAGTCATTAAAATAATAAACAATAAAGTGACCATGATGGGCACCCGCCACGTGTAGTGTATAGGTGTGCAAGTATAGTGTACAATGAGTAAATGTGGGTGGTTACGCACAACTGCTCTTTACTCCCAACAGTTTATTGCATTGGATTGTCTTGTTTTGCTTTTCACAATGTATTATCAAAGGACTTTCTTATTTTCAAAGGACTTTCAAAGGACTTTCACAATGTATTTTCAAAGGAATTTCTTATTTGACCCAAGCTTCATTTTTTGAGTTCTACAAGTACTCAAATCAACTAATACTCAACCTATACTTCTCCACATTAAGCAAGTCTCATACCTACACTTAAACCAATCACTTTAGATTGGACATCCAAATAGCTAAGTAAACCTAGACTTGCCTTGCTTGCTCATTGACCACAAAAACCATACTATGCAAATAAGTCCATATGCTAGTCAGCCTCTTGCATGCAAGGTACCAAACTTGGTCTCCAAGGTATCTCCAGATAGTGATCTAGAGTCTAATAGTGTATCTAGATCTAGTATTTGACTCAACCATTCAAATCCTATGCTCAAAGTAGAACTTATGCTTGCTTGAAACCAACCACACCCTCTCCAGTGCACACCTTTAAAGAGGAGAACCTCTCAAAAGCAAGATTGAATTCATTAAAAGGTCACCCAAGTAATTTCACACAAATCTACCCTAGAACTGATGAACAAATCTTTGACCCAAATCCTAGTAGACACAGAAGGCTCAAGTCTTAGAGTTCTCACAAAGAGCATTCCCTTCTAATTGAAATATTTCTTGAGCCCCTGTAGCATAAATAACCAATTGCATAGGGTTAAACTCATGCATGTGTCTCAAAAGGATTTATTGACCTTGACACTTGAGATTACTAGCATTGACTATTCAGTACATAGATTGCAAAAAAGTTTGACTACATTCTAATGTAGGAATCTAGGCACAATATACTAAGTGACTTTCTTGTCGGGATGTAAGCAGGTGCCAAAGGGGACTACAACAAGAGACCAAATTCCAAAGTCATGTGTGAGTCATTGACTCTCAACCAGTTGGACCCAACCACGAGGTTGTGTCATGTAGGTAGAACTCAAGTAGAAGCACATTGTGCTACCCCTCAATACATGCTTATAGGGATCTTGTACACACAAAGTGACTAGGGAATATCCTCATAAATTCATCTCAAGAAATCATCAAGTGATGGTCGGGGGATTGCACAAGGTGGAAGCTAAGCATGTCAACTATAGGAGGAGCCACACCTAGAGTCAAAAATGAAAGAACTTACTTGTATCAAAGGAGAGGAACAATAACCTTGTCAGTCAATGTTAGTTTGGCCCTAGGAGTTGGCTTCTTGCATCCTTGAAATTATTGAAGACTTAGTACAATTGACTCAGATGCTTGAGATAGAGTGCAACTAATAGCCTCAAAGGACAACCTAGACAAGATAGCAAGGGCACACATCACCCTAGAAACTCTTGTAGTAAGAGCTATGGCACAAGAATTTTGAACCTTAAGTTGGAACCCTAAAAGGATGGAACTAGCACACAATCCAATTCCAACTATGAGGCCTAAGTAGTACAAGGTGTGAGTAATACAATCTATGTTGAGAAATGCTTGCATGAACTAGGGGCCATAGATATTCCACCAATCGATTATGGCTCGCTTTAGCTATGATTTTGAGGCACCACTATGATAAAATTGTTGCAATTCAACTATCTAGGCACATAACAAGAGGAATCCATTTTCTTGAATTACAAGATCCTGGGAAAGACCTCTGAGAAGCTTGCATGTATATGTGAGATAGGATAAGGATTGAAGACTCTTGCATAGACCATTTGAACCAATCTTGAGCAAATGTGAGTTAAGAGTTGAAAAGATGGAAAAGGTGTAGACTCATGCGAAGAATTAAGAGTGATCACTCAACCTAAAAGAGCTCAACATGCACACCTAAGGGACCTAAAGAGTCACGCCAAGCAACAGTCATTTATGTTTTACTCATTGATTAAAAATTTCATGATTGAGAAATATGTCATAGTTTTATGCTTGCTTGCACATTGCACTAAATTCTAAGAAATAGATCCAATTGAGGACAATATCACAAGGAAATTGCATTGGATGCATTCATGTTGCTTAAGAAAAGCTGAAAGCTTGATTGCGCACTGTGCATTACCATTTGTACCAAAGGAAGAAGATTGTGTGATGTTAAAAAGAACATGTGACCGAATCAAAAGGGGACAAGAAAAAAAATTGAATCAATAAAAAAAGGCAACAAAAAAACAAGACCACGGATTCATATACTTGACCCTAGTCATAAGGTGATAACTACTTATTTTGAGTTATTTTTACACTATTTTTCATGCAAATTGAAAGGCTTTGGCTATGTATTATGCAATATTTTTCATAAAAACTTAAAACAAATAAGATCATAAAGCTGTATTTAATCATACTGAGGTGGAGTTAGAAATAGAAAGTTGGAATATTTTAGAAGGGGAATTTTAGAGGGAGCAGGAAAATAGTAAGTGGTAGAAAGCGTATGTGGGGAAAGATTTTTAGTGAAAAGCATATACATTTTAGAGATGGGAAGAAATGCAAGTATAATTTAGCATGGATAGAATTCCGGTGGAGAAGCCATGGGCGGGGTCAAAAATAAGTCCAAAGATGTGGAAGGGTGCTAGAAAGATCTAGTTCAAGTGGAAAAACCTTAAATTTTTAAATGAGGATATTCAAGAAGTTGGAAGATATTATGGAAAGTGGGGATTGAGCAGGAAGAGAAAAAAAACACAAAAATAGCGCACCATATTGCATGAGTGTATTGATGATTTTGTTGCAGTAATTGGCCTCATTTTTAGCATCATTTGGTTACAGAAAATCACTTATTTAATCTCCTTCCTCATCATTTCATTCTTGAAGAGCATTCTTGGGTGTAGGGAGAGAATTTTGAGTAAGATTAAATAAAATTGATGGGATATTAGAGAAAAACATGGGAGATTAGAAGACTTGAAGATTGTTGAGCATGAAGGGAGAGGAGGACCAAGCACTAGCATCATCAAATATAGCTGAAGATCTTCATTTCTCTCATTGATCGGGCATGGAAATTTCTATTAAAGATTGAATTAAAAATGCATAGTTTGAATTATTTAGTCTTGAGAATGCATTGAATTTATGATCTTTGAGTTTGAAATGGATGAAAAGAAGTTGAATTCTTGCATTGGATGGATTAAAATGATAAAAAATGATGCAAAATATGGTAAAATTTATATATTTAGGCCATAATTAATGAATATTAAAAATTTGGAGTAGTAATAATGTAAAATGAATTTTTCTAAGTAGAAATAAAGAAAAATTAATAAGTCTTGTTAATAAAGAAACAAGTGAAACAAATAAAAAGAGACTGTAGTTAATTTTATGTTTAGAGTTTGTTGTTAAAATTTCATGGCTAATGGAATCCATTTGCAAGTACTTCATATGTAAAATGCTATTCAAGGCTAAAGTAATGATTAGTGTGTATTAGTGGCTTTATTGAAGTATTAGCATAGTTTAATGGAGAGTTAAGAGTTTTTAAATAATTTTTTTCTCTAATTTAAATGTTAAATAAATCGGGTTTGATATGTTTGGAGTTGTTATTCAAAATAAGGGTTAAGTAGTAATATTTGAAAGATCACAAGTAACGTAAAGGGGAATATTGGGGGTGAGTTGATAGTTGGACTATATAAGGGAAGGATAGAATGTATTTTATACTGATAATTTGGGGATAAAGAGAGCGTATACCTCCACTTCTAATCCTTAGTTAACACAATGACTTCATATATAGTCATCTTGCCTATTTGTATGGGGGCTTCTTAGGGGGTTGTCATTTTTTGTGTGTTTTCTAGGAGGAGCAAGCATTGTAATTAAGGAGAAGAGAGGGTGTTTTTGGCTATTTTACTAATTTAAACATAAACTCAAATGAAATAAATTTTAAGGCAAAGATGACACAATAAAATGAATAAAACATGGAGGGAAGATCTATAATATTTTTCAATTAGTTGAAACCAAACTTCTTCCAAAGTTCAATATCTTGAAAGGGGGCCAAATAATAAACCACCAGAAGTATCGCAGGAGCAACATATAAGGGGTCTTCCCCGAGAGATGGGGAGAAGCTATAGAGCTTAGGATTAGAACTTTAGACCTATTTGACTTTATCACAGGACTTAATTAGTTATTTTGAGATTAAGCAAACAAATTAGCAACCTAAGCAAATGAGACTCTGATGAGTTGTTACAACAAAACTTTCTTACGAGGCTTCTTTCCTAGATTGCCACATGATATTCAATGGATTATCGTAGATAAGGCAAGGGATATCGAGTTAGTGGATGGGGAGCAAACACTTTGGACCTCAATTATGGGTTGATGTCGAGCAATTGTGCACTTGGAATTGGATGTTTCAAGATGAAGTAAAGGGGATTGTGCTGATGATGCCCATTAGAAACTTCACATATTTCTAACAACTTTGAATGATGAAGCAGCCTTGTGGTATGGTAATCATCTTGTTACCACAAGGGAAACCTATGTAGTGTTAAGAGAGGCATTCTTAACTAAGTTTAGGAGGCAAGGCTTTCAGGACCGTTTAGGGTTAGAATTTGACTATTTAGCACAAAACACTGGAGAAAGCGTGGAACATTACATAAAAAAGATGGAAACATTAGTTAGAAACATGGGACAAAGTGCTTCATAGAGGATATGCAAAAATAAAAATTTATTGAGGGATTACATGAAACTGTTTGAAAACATGTAAGCCTTAAATAACTAGCTAATTTGGCCAATGTAAACATAGAAGCATGATGGTGGGAGGGAGTGCAATTAGGTTAGTTGAGAAGAAAGGCGTTATATAATAACCCTAGATTAGTTCCCTCAAGCATGTCACCGTCTATGGCAGTTGCACATCATATGTAGGAGCTCTAATAGCTCCTTATGTGACACCATCATTAATACCATATTGAGGGATAAATATGTATCTGGGGCCCCCAATATATCCACCACCATCGATAGTCACTACATCTATAGGATGACGGAGTCTAGATGAGTTTAAGATGGATGAGCTAATAGCCAAATCTTTGGCAGATATGAAGAAATAGATTTTAGCTGAAGTAAACCCCAATGTGAAGGAATTTTATAAAGTTAGCTAGTTTTCTAGTGCAACAAGATCAAGTCAAGCATCTAGGCAAAGGAATCCCACACTACCAAGATCCAACACTTGGTGTGGAAAATGTCATGGTTTCGAGCATTTAGCAACAAAATGCCCCACACCAAGTAGAGTGATTCTTGAGAATCAGCTAAGAAAATTGTTTTATGGGTATTGCTTGAGAAACAATCACGTGGAGGATCAATGCTGGGTTAAGCTAACTCATTTATGATAACAAGCAGCCCAAATGCAAACAAATTATAATTACATGGATAGTCAAAATGTGCCTTATCTGATATGACCTCCTAACATGCCATTTATGCCAAGAGGTATGTTGATCCAAGGGACACCTCTAATGCCTAGAAATCAAGGACAAGGAGGATATTCTAGAAAGGAAAGGAATCTTCACCATATAGAAATCCTAATTTCAAAAGGAATAATGATGTAGGAACAAGTGTGGTTTGTTAGAGATGTGCGCAACATGGACATGTGGCTAGGTTTTGCCCAAATGAGCATAAAAGAAAGGATTATGTCCCTTTATGTGCCAAGTGTGGTCGTGAAGGTCATTATAAAAAGGATTGTCTAGGGGAAGGTACATCTTCACAAAGCTAAGATAAGGATAAAGACATTATTAATTTGACTGCAAATTTAGTAGAAATTGTAGAGGATTTGGAGGAAAGACCAATTAAGAAAAATTATGTCAGGGAAAATCACTCATTCAAAATCAAAACAGGAGAGATATTTACCAAAACATTCAATATATCATGATAAACATGACAAATTCACCACCTAATTTGAAAGATCTACCTGCTTTTTCCATTCCTTTAAATTCCCCAAAGATTAAGGAGGGAGTGGCTCCATTTCCTCAAAGACAACTAAAGATAATGACAAGGAGAGAGGGAAATCTTTTGATATATGGGATGAGTTGGAAAGTTTACACTTGTCTATTAACTTGAGAAAATTACTAGAAATTGCTCCTACTTATAGATGAGAGATATATCACATATTAGTATGGTGAAGGACTAAAAGGAGAAATCCTATGAGTGTCTCACGAAATACAAAAGTTGCTAATCTAGATAAAGATGTTGAATCTGTAAGAATCATGGACTTATTCTTAGACCCCCTAGGGGCTCCAATTGTGCTGACATGGAAGTGATGAAGCACATGATATTTGGGGCTCAGTTGGATGGCGGAGTGGTAGTGAATTTAATGACAAAAGAAATTATGCTTGAATTAGGGTTGAATGACAAGAAGGAGATTACAAGTATTATTCTACAATTAGTTGATCAACAAAAAGTGACACTCTTAGGTCTCTTATGTCAAATTCTAACTGTGATCTTGGGGTTGGACTTTAGTGTTATCTTTTTGGTAGTGTGACCTATTCAAGGAGCTACTTCTTACCCAATTCTTTTGGGAAAACCTTGGTTGTTGCAATCCTAGTGCGACCAAAGCTAGCACAAAGGTATTATAACAATAGGACCCAAGCATGATTAGGTACAATTGAGAGTTGTGTCCAAGGAATTCTTGTATGAACCCATGGAGGAGAACACAAATATGAACTGATCTAACGCCTCTTGAATTGAGGATGAATTAAATGAGAGCTTGGAGATTGAGAAAAATTATGCTTGGTTATATAGGGATCTAGTCATAGAGCCGCATTAGACAGGAATAAGACAACAATCAATATGGTGCACCAAAAGAATGTTAAACCCTTTAAAGAAATGAGGGAATATTCTGTGCACTATTCTTCAAAAGATAACAACAATAGTGATATAGCTAATTGGTTGACAAATTCTTGTAGTGCCTTATCTAATCTACTAGAAGTTTTTGTGGATGAGGAAAATGTGGAAGAAGAATGGGAGACTTCTAGTCTTGATGTTGAATAGCTTAGTGAGGGAGCGTACAGGGTCAATTGTTAACGAAATACAAGAGCATGATCATTCCCAAGATTTCTTCTATGAGTTTTATTTGTCAAGTCATTACACAAGAAGAAAAATCAGAGGACAACATAGAGGAGACAAGTGATGAAATAAATACTAAAGAATTTACAATAGTATTGGCAATTAATGAAATGATAACAAAGAATCCACCTATTACCTTTACTCCTATGGAGATGGATGAGATTCCATTTGGTTTGGATCACTTACCTTTGTCTATTCAATGGCTCTACTTCCATTATTAGAGAGAGAAATTATGAGAAACCCATAGTAATAGGAGCTGTAGGTCTTTCCAATCTCTATCTTCTAAAGAAGGTAATGATGATCCTTCGAATGGCAGAATTGTTTTGTATTATGTTACAATGTTATATTGGAAAGAGAAATGGGGGGATGAGCTGATTTCTCACCTTAAAGTAGTGGAAATTCTTCAAGGAATTCAATCTTATTCAGTTGATGTGCTGGAGGATGAAATTTTATGTGATAAAGATGAGGTTGTAGAGGATAGTGATCTCATTCGACCACTATTGGATAAAATCACTCAACTACAAATAGATAAAGCTACTATAGAGTATGAAGCATTAAAGAACTCGAAGTTGGCTCAATCCTTAAAGCTATATTATATCAAAGAGACGAATCCTTTAGAAGATATTGTGATTCAGACTAAGAATTTTACCGAGCAGGTGTTATAAGAGAAGTGAAACATGGAACAAGTATAATTTCAATTGATGGACCAATTAGCTATGAGGGATGCGACAATTAGTGCCTTGTAATCAGGGGCAAACTCAACATTCAAAAATAGAAGGGTCATGATACCAACTCATACGAGGTAGGGGGCTACAAATGTCCCTTGACTCTATCATCAATTATGTTTACTAAATCATTCCAAATGGAGAGTGTCCTTAGGATCAATAATGGGAAATGTATTTGCACAAGTAAGTGAAAATTGGGGTACGAAAAGGATTTTACCACATCCTGCAGAAAAGATTATGGACTTTACAGTTTATGGTGATGGGGTTGAACCACATCTTTTGCGGCACGAACCAATGGCTCCAACAAATTTCATAAAGCTTAAAAGGATTATTAACTATTTAGGTTATCATACATAAGGAGAAGAAAATGAAAATTTCCACTTGGTTGATACTTAAATTGTAGCAAAAGAAATGGACCTAGACTTATCACGATCATCAATATTTTGAGTATCATAATTAGATTCTATGACATTATCTCCAAAATTTGCATGACCAAAGTAAGAATAAATATACATGTACATTGTATTGCTTAAAGAACTCACAAGTATCAATGGAGAAGAAAGATGTGTTAGATCATCACATGGTTGATATCATTGAGTTTTCACAACTAGAGGAATCTTCCAAGGCATTAGCTATGTATTAAACATCTTGTAAACCTCCATCTCAAGTTCCACCATCCGAGGCTAATGATGGGCAATCTTCAAGAGTAGGTAATAGGCTATGTCGTGTACCCATGATGAGATCTATTGAGGTATAGTGATTAAGCCTCATAGGGTTTAGAAAGCTTATGTCATTACATGGTTGATATAACTGAGTTTTCATAACCAGAGGAGTCTTCAAGGCATTAGTTGTGTATCAAGCATCTTGTAAACCTCCATCTCAAGATCCACCATCCAAGGCTAATGATGGACAATATACAAGAGGGGGTAGTAGGCTATGTCATGTACCCATGATGAGATCTATTGAGGTATAGTGATTAAGCCTATTAGGGTTCAGACAGCTTATGTGCACAATTCTGAAATTGAAACAACATGTTTTGATGTGGCACCTAATAAGTTTCTATTTTATTAGGTAGTCAATTACAAGGTGTTTCTTTGGATAAATTACAAAATATTCTTAAGAAATACTCTCATGTGTTTTCTTGGAGCTATGCAGATTTGAAAGTCATGGAACCTAAATTGTGTCAACATTATATTGATACTGAACCTCGTGTTAGACCTATATGCATATGTTTCTTAGAAGAACTCTAGAAAAATTCGCATATGTGTGGATTATCACTGAATAAGCGCACTCATAAAGATTATTTTCCTTTTCCCTTTTTTGGCCAATTGTTAGACCAAGTGGCAAGAGATCAATTATACTCCTTTATGGATGGGTTTAGTGGATATAATCAAACTCTCATTAACCCCAAAGATCAGCCCAAAACTACTTTCACTACAGAGTGGGGCACTTTTACCTTTATGTAATGCAATTTGGTTTGTGTAAAGTGTCAACTACTTTTTAGAGAGAAATGATGAAAAATTTTCAAGAATTTTTGACTTAATGGCTGGAAGTCTCCTTAGATTACTTTTTTGTATACGGTGATAAAAAAAATATGGCTGATCATTTGGAAGAGGTATTCCAACGTTGTGAGAGTACAGAAGTCTCTTTGAATCTAGAGAAGTGTGATTTTGGAATGCCACAAGGGATCTTATTAGGCCATGTAGTTTTGAGTAACGACATTGCAATGCATTTGGCAAAACTACAAAAATTTGTTGATTTACTTGCATTGCAAAATTTGAAGCAATTACAAGGGTTTCTTGGTTATCTAAATTTTTACTGCCATTTTATCAAGTTGTTTCAAACAATAGCTTTACCTTTAACCACCTTACTCAAGAGGAATCAACCTTGTGATCGGAATTTAGCATGCTAAGCTACATTTGAAAAACTAAAACTTAGGTTGGTTGAAGGACCAATCTTGGTTTTCCCCCCTGATTGGACTAAAGAGTTTCATATTCATGCCAATGCTTATATGGACGCAATGGGAGTTGTTTTGTGCCAAGCAAGCAATAAGAATATCGATCATCCAATTTATTATGCTAGTTGTAATTTAAGTGATACACACTACAAGATATAGACCTTATACGGAGGTTTAAAGCGACGAAAATACAAACAACAAAATTTGCCCCCGTCATCGTAAAAAGCATTGTTATTGACGACACCATAGAAACGTCGCTATTGGGGTCGCTATATGCGTCGCATTTGCGATGCATATAGCGACGCCAATAGCGATGCAACCAGTAAATTTGCGACGCACATAGCAACGCGAGCAGTAAATTTGCGACGCAAATAGCGACGGTAACAAGGAAAAAAAATTTTGTGGCACTGTGTGCTGTATGAGAGCCATACAAAATAGTTTCTGCACTACTGTATACAAAGTGCTTGCAAAAAAAAAGAATGCATACTGAAATCATAAAACTAATACATGAAATAAATACATGATCACATAAAAAGCGATTGGTACAATCATGACAGGATGTCACTAATACATAGAAAATGTCTATATAGATCAGGCGACTAAAAAATAAAGGTGTGTGAGCTCCAAGGATCCAAGGGCAAGCTACAAATCCTCGTTCCCGAAAGCTCGTCCCACCGCAAAGGAGACTCAAACGAATTCTGCAGAAAAAGAAACAACACATCAATCCACCATATAATAATGCATTCAAATATCTCATGGTAACTACGGACAAGAAAGATCAGTGACTTATAGGGCCGCCGCGTCTATACAATCAGTCGATCAATGCATTGAGACCGTGCCTCTCTGCATATCGAGTCTCAAGGCCTTGCAGATCGCGATTTGTAATGGAGTGCTATAAAGAAAACAAAATGCTAACTGTTAGAAACATGATTGTCAGTACAAAGAATATTTCAAAAAAACAAACAAGCAAAACAAAAGAGAAACTTACAAAATCCTCCAAATATGTCCTGTGGCCGCCACTCCCAAGATGATGGACCATCCCAGCCTCGAGTCGTGCCCTCGCCGCCTCGTGCTGCTGACTCCAACGTCCTGGCGAATCTGTAGCCTTCTCCCTCAGTCGGCGCCAGTCGTTTGCATCTAACCACTCGGGCTTTGCAGCCCCACTCTTGATTGCCTTGCGTGCGTCGGATCGTCTATGTGACATGTATGCACGCATGCAATCCATCATCCAACCCGTAGAGAATCTATCTACTGCGGCTGGCACTGGAAACTCCTCGTGCAAGGATGCTACTATGTAGTCCTTGCTCCCCTCCGGTATGTTCTTCCAATGATCCAGGACGTTGTGCCGAAAAACTTGTTGGCACAACTCTCTCATGCGAGCCATCACCCTCCTCCCCTCATCATTCATGATGATGGCTCCTGACCTACTATCAACCAGATATCCATAACCCCTAGGAGTGTGCCTAAGATGGGTCCTCTCCCATCTCCGTCCACGCTCCTAGGCATATCCAGGAGACCCCTCTACATCCAGTGTACCGACGGGGGTAACCTCTCTCGGAGTGGCACTCAAAGGGGTGCCACCAAAAGGGGTGCCACCTGCTGACGACTGCGTAAAAGCCGAAGTAACTAGAGTAGACGTCCCCACAGGTGTGACAAATCTTGGAGGTGACGTAGCTCCAGCTGAACGACGAGACGGAGATACCACATCTGTGTCTCCACAGCAGCATCCCCCTGATCCCGATGCAGTCCCTCCCTCTGGCCCAAGTCGTGAGCGTCGAGATCGTCTGCTCGAAGCTGAAGTATCTGATCACGCTGAAGCAGATCTAGCAGAGCGCCCTGATGAAGAACGAGACAGCTCCTGGTCTGCCATCTCTCTGAATCTTGCGAGCTGGTCTTGAGACATGCATGCCATCATGTCCTGAAACTCCTCATCGCTCATCCCTCGACTCATCCTGAAAATGTCACCTGCACAGATAAAAAATGGTGTTAGAATAATCAATTTAAACTATACAAAGCACAGTAATATAAATCATTTTTAAAGAATCCCTCTTAAAATGCATATCTTATGTACCTTTATAAGAGATCTAAACAACGAATTGAGTAAGTGGATGCTCCAAGAATGAAGTATCCTATGGTCCCATGTTAATCTCCTAACACAACTCTGCATACATTGGAAGGTCGATAGACATGTCACCACAAAAGAATGAGTCTACCTCGTTCTCAAAAAATTCTTGGACTCTTGTATTTCCATCATTGTTAGCCGATGTGGGCTCCAAGCTTGCGGCGGCCTCCACCCCTTGTAATATCGACCCCTCTATTTGCATATTATCTTCATCTATGCCCGGAACATCGCTTTGATCATATACTCTCGCACTTCGAGGAGTTGAAGGTATAACATACCACCATCAAGGTTGTTGGGGGTTTGGATAGAAAATTACATGTTCACAAATACGTACAAAGTGAGTTCAAACCATTGTGACATAAACCATGTCGTATTACAATTAGCAAGCAAATGACTCTATGCACCTGTTCACAATGGGCCGGCAACACAAAGGTGTCGCGCAAATCCGTCCATTTTTTTTCGGAATCTATTTCGAGAAATCCAGATGGACCTCGTCGAACTATTGCTCTAGCTCCTCCAAGTACCACTTTGAACCACTGCACATCGAGTAGTATCATGAAGAAGCTACGGTAATCCACCGCAATAATACTTTGCAAGCTTCCAAAATACTCCATCTCATCCACAACCGTGTTCGGATCCGTTGCTCGTCGCCGGCTCTCTTGCTCAAACCTTGCCATGCCACCACAGTCCATTGTGGAGTGCATTTTGTCAATACACTCCACGCGAAAATGCTGTCCGTGCAACCACGCTGCACTATATATTTTGTATTGTACATTGAAACACTCAAATTAGATGTCGCATATAAAATTTAGATACGACATATTCTAAACCCCTAATCACCTTTGGACTACATCCCCTCAAGAATTCCCACTTCTCCATTGAGACCTCTGTCCCTTCGCTGGATGCTGCGGTCAAGGCTCCATGCAACCATTGTGTTGACATAAACCGCGGAATCTCCTCCATGCCATCGGGATATTGAATCGGTCGATGACGCGTACTGCGTCGGAATTCAGCTCGCGCTTCCTCTCGATCTTGCCTTGCAATCTAGTACTTGGCGAGCCACGTCTCCATGGAGGCATGGTGCAACATACAAAAGCGATGCACCTTCTCTTCCATTGAGGCATCCATCCTTTTTTCTACCCCATTTCCAACCACCACATCTCCAGTCAGTCTATCATCGTCCTTCAGCGTCTATAGCATTTCATTGTCTGGTTCCACCGTTGGTAGCCATTGTGAGATATGCACTAACGCCTCTGACACTAACCAACCTTCGGCCATGCTACCTTCTGGCCGAGCTCGTTGTCGCACAAAGCCTTTCAGGGTTTTCATAAAGCGCTCCAGGAAGAACATCCATCGCGTATGGACAGGTCCAGCAATCTCCACTTCGTCCACAAGATGCACAAGAAGGTGGACTTGTATCGTGAGCATGCTAGTGGGCAGGTATTTCTCAAAGAGACAGACCGTCTCCACTGCTCCCCGCCTCGCGGATTCAGTAGAGGACGTTTTAATCTTTTTCTGTGAGATCCATTGCATCAAAGTCGACAACTTGTAAATGGCCCTGCGAATTTCTGGAGTAAGGCATCCTGCGATCGCGATCAATAGGACAAACTACCACAAATGAGAAAGCATTATGAATAATGGCCACTTTTCAAATTGCAAAATGCCCATGCTAATTACAATCCATTTAGTTCACAAAATTGACATATCTTATGCCAATCATGGGATTTTAGCCCCGACAATTGGTCATCTTTAGAAAATGCGGACCTGAGAGAACGCATCATACTCGTCGGAGTGCGGATAGACTTGATTACTTGCTTCACAATGCGCTCTTCTTTGGTTGACAAAACCCAAGGAGCGTGAGGAAGCTGCACTCCACCATCAGCACTCGACTGCGGCCAAAGTGCCTCCATCTTACCTACCTCCTTCAAATCCATTCGTGACCCTATAGTGTCTCTCTTTCCTGTGATGTGGTCCCATAGCAAGGTGCCCACATTCTTGAAAATATGCATGGGATCCAACAAGTGGTTGACCTTAAGCGGGTCCAATATGGCAACTCATAGAAAACAGAGAACCGTCGCATTCCATTTGGATGTGATTTCGGGTTTACCATTTTTAGCTTGTACCAGCTTGCGGCGTTCATACGTGTTGGAGGTCGTCCAAGAAAACCTTCCCTGAGTTCACGATCCTCCGACAAGAAAGCGGCGTGTCCTTGATATACCATCTTCTTCATGGTTCGTGACCTTCAGGAGTCTAACTATGGCCCACACAATGGACATGCATGATAACCTGAGGTAACCAGACCTGTAAGGTGAGCTACAACCTAGTGAATACTTGATTGAATGAGATAAAATATAGATATTACCAGTGGAGAACAGAGGTCTGCTCACCTGAGCACTCTCCCAATTCAGGAAAGTCATGCATTGTCCACATGATAATGGCTCGAATGTTGGCTAACCGCCGACCATCGCGCCTGCTCATATCTTGCACAGTGACCCCTCCTCCCACAAAATCTTAAGCTCATCGACTAATGGACGAAGATACACGTCCATATTTTTTACTTTGTAGCGGCCTGGGACGAGCAAGCTAAGGATAAGATGTCCTTTCTTCCTAGAAGGACATGGAGGGATATTATAGTTGACAAGCACTATAGGCCACACACTGTACGAAGTTGAGCGCAGACCGAATGGGTTCACACCATCCATTGCGAGACCGAGCCGAAGATTCCTTGGCTCTTGCGCAAAGCCTGGGAAGGTAGAGTCAATGTGGCTCCATGCACGCGAATCTGCTGATATTTGTTGAACTCCATCCATGGACCTATTCTGCACGTGCCACTTTGTCAAGCTTGCCATGCCGGACATGCAAAACATGTGGTTTATGCGGGGGATGAGCGGAAAGTGTCTGAGAACTTTCTGAGGGATGGTTTGCCCTTGCAAGTCCTGTCGATACCTGTGAGCACCACACTTTGGACATGTCTCCATAGTCTCTTATTCATCTCGAAACAGTATGCGGTCGTTGATACATGCATGGATGTTATTGTAGTCCATGCCAAGCTTCCGTAAAACATGTCGTGCATCATCATGAGACTCAGGCATGGTATTTGCAGGTGGTAATATATGATATTTCAATAACCTGAAAAAAATCATAAAACATCTTGAAAAAGCACAAATGTTTGTAATAATAGTGTCAAAAAAAAAAATCAATGAAGCCTATGTGCAAGGTACCTGAATAACTCGGTCACACTCGTATCGCTTCACCCGTATTTTGCTTGCACACTTAAGAGTGCAAGCAATGTCTTCAACCGAGATACTCAGCACCCATCATATAATGGTATGGATGCTTCCTCTCTAAGCGGATCAGATGTCTCGACATCCATGGGAATCAATGCATCGATCATTGCCTCCATCTCAGGCTCCAAGATTGTAGGTAGGTCGGGAAGGTTGTCTGTCTCCTCTGGCATTGACAGTATAGATGGGCCTTGCGAGTGGTGGATTGGCTCCTGCAATCCATCCATCGCACGTCCACGAACTCTTCTAATTGGCCACAAAGGGTGCACTCCCCCTTGGGTCGAGACATCACCCCGTTGGATAGAAAATTTGCCAACAAGACCCAATCTTATTGTGTATGGTTTTCAATTAGCTTGCGAGTACAATGCATGATTAATATTAACTTCAAATTACCATTTGCTGAAAATCCGCAATCGCCTGATCAATGATCTTAGATTGAAACTCGCCAAATCGTCGTAGGTGTTCTATAGACAATCAGCGTTTTCATCTAATTGCCAACTTGCATTGAGAGCAAGGACATTGGACACGCTGATTAAGATACGCCTTGCGATCTTGAACAATAAGACATTATTCGTTTTCCATCTTATCTACATTACAGCAAACGAGGCTCAAATGGATAGCTTTATGGAGATGTATGTCAAGTTGCAAGTTGACCATAAATCTTGCATTGTACATAGTAGTTGAGAGATTTATTGATGTTATATCTCGGCCCTATATCATGCTCAAGGATTTGTTTGTCTCGGTAGATAATTATTTGTTATTGTAAAAAACTGCACTAGAGGGCTTTGAGTATAAGTAATCCATTTATGAGCATCATTGAGGATCTCTTAGTCTAATAATAAATCAGTCTTGACAAAAAGCATTTTAGAAATGTGGTTTTTTTGTCCTAGGATCGCGTATTAAAATTAATGTCATCTATGAAATTTATCAACTATAGTAATAAAATTTGTTTCAATCAATTCTACTCATAGTCATAAGACCTGAGAGAAAATATCCTATACTCAATTTAAGGGATTCTTCTTCTATAACAATACTTTTGGGTTCATTTTGATGAAGTACCGTAATGACCATTAGCTAGGGTATCATTTTCTTTTAGTCCTTCCGTTGACTAGTTGGCATGATTTCTAATTTGTTATGCCTATAAAGTTAATACAAAAACAATGAATTATGCATATCACAATTAGATCCCCTACTTGGACATTATGAAGGACATTACCAATTTTAATCCATCTTAAAGAGTCACCAATGTACGTGGCCCATGGCAAAGCACATTGCATACCATTATCGATAAGTCTATTATCGTGCATCTTAAATCTCCTAATTAGACTTTGTAAAGTGTATGACCAATTTTTAGCCCTCTTAAGGAGCCGATGTAATGAAACCCATAAAAAAAGCAAAGTGGATACCATTACCATAATCATGGATATGCTATCATTCCAATATATGTTATCTTTCTCTTTCTCTCCCTCTCTCTCCCTCTCCCTCTCCCTCCCTCTCTTTCTCTTTCTCTCGCATTTCCTCTCCCTCTCACAATATATCTTAACACTCTCCAAAAGCAAAAGGGAGAGGGAGAGAGAGAATGCACTCTCCCTCCCTCTTCCTCTCCCTCTCCCTCTCCCTCTCTTTCTCTTTCTCTCCCTCTCTCATTTCCTCCCTCTCCCTCTCCCTCTCTTTCTCTCTCTCTCTCCCTCTCTCCCTCTCTCTCTCCCTCTCTTTCTCTCCTTCTCTCTCATTTCCTCTCCTAAACAAGCAAAAAAGAAAGTGATATAAACCTTTAATAAGCAAAAGGGAGAGGGAGAGAGAGAATGCACTCTCCCTCCCTCTCCCTCTCCCTCTGCCTCTCTTTCTCTTTCTCTCCCTCTCTCATTTCCTTCCCCTCCCTCTCCCTCTCCCTCTCTTTCTCTCTTTCTCTCTCATTTCCTCTCCTAAACAAGCAAAAAAGAAAGTGATTTAAATATTAAACAAGCAAAAGGGAGAGGGAGAGAGAGAATGCACTCTCCCTCCCTCTCCCTCTCCCTCTCTTTCTCTTTCTCTCCCTCTCTCATTTCCTTCCCCTCCCTCTCCCTCTCCCTCTCCCTCTCCCTCCCTCTCCCTCTCCCTCTCCCTCTCTTTCTCTTTCTCTCCCTCTCTCATTTCCTTCCCCTCCCTCTCCCTCTCCCTCTCTTTCTCTCCCTCTCTCTCCCTCTCCCTCTCTCTCTCTCTTTCTCTCTCATTTCCTCTCCTAAACAAGCAAAAAAGAAAGTGATTTAAACATTAAATAAGCAAAAGGGAGAGGGAGAGAGAGAATGCACTCTCCCTCCCTCTCCCTCTCCCTCTCTTTCTCTTTCTCTCCCTCTCTCATTTCCTCCCCCTCCCCCTCCCTCTCCCTCTCTTTCTCTCTTTCTCTCACATTTCCTCTTCTAAACAAGCAAAAAAGAAAGTGATTTAAACCTTAAACAAGCAAAAGGGAGAGGGAGAGAGAGAATGCACTCTCCCTCTCCCTCTCCCTCTCTTTCTCTTTCTCTCCCTCTCTCTCCCTCTTCCTCTCTTTCTCTCTCATTTCCTCTCCTAAACAAGCAAAAGAGAAAGTGATTTAAACCTTAAACAAGCAAAAGAAAGAGAGAGGGAGACTTACCGATGAGATATGGCGAGTGTGGGGCAGCTCCTCTTTGCGATGAAGGCTCCTCCTCTCCTTCGCAAACAACGACGGCGGTGGTGGCGGCGGCAAGTCTTCTTCCTCTCCTTCTCTCACGATGGTCGCTCTCTCCCTCGCTCTCTCTCAAAATACACAATGTGCAAACGAGAAATGAAACTGCACTCGATTTCAGCCCGCTTTTTTTCCTTGTGGAGCGTCGCTATTTGTGTCGCACATGCAATGCAAATAGCGACGCAAATAACGATACCAATAGTGACGCCAATAGCGACGCCACTACCCGCCGTCGCTTATCGGCGTCGCTACTAGCTCAAATCCTTGTAGTGATATAGAGAAAAATTATACCACAACTAAGAAAGAGTGCTTATCGATGGTGTTTTTCATTACTAAATTTTTAAATTATTTATTGGGTAACAAGTTTATCTTCTATGTGGATCATGACGCATTGAAGTACTTGTTAAATAAATCCAAAGTTAGTGGCCAAGATATGAGATAGATGTTGCTTTTTCAAAAGTGTGATTTTGAAGTAATTACTCATGATAATCAATCACATGTTCTTGCATATCAAATGTCTCAGTTAATTACCAATGATATAGAGAAGGGTTGATGGGATCTAAAATGGGCCGGCACTAGCTATGGCACTACGCGGACCTCATGCACACAACAGACAATCCCACCACACGGCCTCGCGTGCCAGGAGCATCTATAATACACTGATGTACACTAGATAGACTTAATTATGTGTTTGTAGTTGCTAGATAGTCCATGCTAGATAGTCCAGTGGCCCTTTTCCCAAACTCCAACAAATGGAGTATCCCATACATATTGGTAACAAATACCACAAAGAACATACATAGGAGGCACCCCATTAGCTGATTGATGTGGCCCCACTACGACTCTCCTATACCTTGGGGATTGGCCCCAAGATGCGTCGCTCTAATATAAAGTACACACGATACAAGCTCCACTCCTTCATTTTGAACGTATTTTAGGAGAAACCATGTGTCCCTACCAAAAAATTCCCTAAGAAAACAATTGACTAACCTATTGCTTAGGTCGTCTTGAGGTCATCTCACACACTCAAACATAGGTCATCATAAAGGAAAACAAAGTGCTATGCATCCACCTCTTTGTATTTTGATACCATGGTACGTGTTGTGCACAATCAAGCTTTCCAATGCTCATTTACTAACTCGTTGCTACAATGCAAGGATAGCAACAAGGCTCATCCTACTAGCCTCTTAATTAAAATAAAATGAACCCTATATCATGATATGCATTAGAAAAATCTGTAATAAATAGCACCCAAATTGCATCATTCAAACACCCCACCCCCTTCTTTTAGGTAGTGCTTCCATTGCATAGGTATAGGGGTTCATTTTGTCATGTTTTGATGTATGAGAAGTGATAAATCACGAACTTTGACAAAGAGATAGAGAAAATTGAGTCTAAATCTCATGCTTCACCACTACCATACATTCACAAACACTCATTATATTTTTCTTTATTTTTATAAAGCGTATTTCTATTTTTCCCTTATTTTTTAGCATTTATTAGTCAATAATCACTATTATTTTTTGATTTTTTTTTCATACCAATCATTTTAGCAAACTAAAATTCAATTTTATTTTCCACTTTTCCCCATATGAACACATTTCACCCATCCGAAATGACAAAACTATCATTTTACCCTTAAAAACCGCATTTCGAGTTTTGTGAGATTTAAATAGCGTACATAAATCATTATGAAATCAAAAATTTCTAATAAACAACAATTAAATATGATGCAACCAACACTCAAACAAATTTTCATCAAATAAGAACATCATTTCTATCATATTTTAAGTTTTGAAAAAATGATATTCAAGAAGTTGGAGAAGGATATCACGGGAAGTGGGGATTGAGAACAAGAGAGAAAAATACACAAAAACAGGGCGCTATATTGTATGAGTGTGTCGATGATTTTGCTGCAACACTTGGTATCATTTTTAGCATCATTTGGCTACACACAATCATTTCTATAATCTCCTTCCTCATCATTCTATTCTTGAAAAGCATTCTTAGGTGTAGGGAGAGAATTTTCAGCAAGATTAAGGTAAAATTAGGAGATATTAGAGAAAAACATGGGAGATCAGAAGACTTGAAGATTGCTAAGTGTGAAGGGACTGAAGTTCTTCCTTTCTCTCATTAATCAAGTATGGCAAGTTTTATTAAAGATTGCATGAAAAATGCATACTTTGAATGTGGAATGCATTGAATTTATGATCTATGAGTTTCAAATGGATGAGAAGGAGTTGAATTCTTGCATTGGATGGATTAAAATAATAAGAAAATGATCAAAATAGGCTAAAAATTGTATTTTTAGGCCATAATTAAATAAATAATACTTTTTAGTAATATTAATAAAAATAAATTAAAATATATTACAAAAAATAAAATGAACCTAGGGATGAAGTTTACCTTTTGGAGATGAATCTATTAAGTGATATAAATATTTTAGTGATAAAAATGATAATTTTTTCATAATTAGAAAAAATTAAGATTATCAGTGAAGGATTAAGGTTGAAACATAAAAATAGAGTTGAATTATAGTATGATGGATCTCTTTGTTAGTTCTTAGCTTTAATGGATCTCTAGAATTAGAGATAACTAATTTTTAGGATTGAAAATGGTAGTTTTTTTGTGTTTTTAGGAAGTAATTACTAAATATTAAGAGAAATGAGGGAAGTTATTGATGCCAAAAAGAGTATGGATTGTATTCATGGTAAATAATATCTAGTTAAGAGGTTCTAATGTTTTAAATATAAAAATAATTATTATAAATATTTTTATTTTTTTTGAGTAGAAACAAAAAAATTAATAAGTCTTGATAATAAAGGAATCAATGAAACAAATGAAACAAGACTGTAGCTAATTTTTTATTTAGATCTTGCTATTAAAATTTCATGGCTAATGGAAGCCATTTGTAAGTAGTTTATTTGTAAAATGCTATTCAGGGCTGAAGTAATGATTAGTGTGTATTAGTGGTTTAACTAAAGTATTAACAGATTTTTATGGTAAATTAAGAGTTTTAGATTATTTCTTTCTTTGATTTAAATGTTAAATAAATTTGGTTTGATATGTTAGGACCTGTAGTTCAAAATAACAGTTAAGTAGAAATATTTGAAAGACTACAAGTAACTCAAAGGGGACTATTGGGTCAGCTGATAGTTGGACTACATATGGGAAGGATAGAATGTCTTTTATACTTATGATTTGGGAATAAAGAGAGTGTATAACTCCTTCCAAAGGGGATTGAAGGATAGAATGTCTTTTATACTAATAATTTGGGAATAAATAGAGCGTATAACTCTACTTCCAATCCTTAGTTAACACAATGACTTCACATATAGTCATCTTGCCCATTTATCTAGGGGCTTCTTAGGGGGTTGTCAAGGAAATATTAATGCACAAAAAGGATGCAAACTATTGATTCAGGCTATGGAAAATCCTATGTTGATAGTTTGGCAATCACCCACTTGTATGCTTCTTTGTATGGAGAGCGGGCAACAAGGGAAATGCAAGCAATCTAGGAAGAGGTTGTTGAGATATCGAGCTCCACTCGTGATATGCCAGGGTGACCGTTGTGCATTTATGTCACCGACGTGTCAGTTGTGCAGATGCGGTTAGTACACTGCCCATGAATAATAGCTACATGACAGCTATCCTTATCTACTCTAGTTCTGGCTCAGTTAGTATGCCACCTTAGTTAGTTGAGTTTGGTTTGAGACCCATATATAGGGTTCTTCTATTTCTATGTACTAGAGTTCTTTTGGCTTACACAATTAAGAAGAGGAAAACTGTTTTGAGCCTCCACCCTTGTGTGTATTTCCCCATTGTGCAAGCAAGAAAGCTACAAGTGAGACTCCTTCCTTCTCTCCCACAATCTTGACATGGTATCAGAGCCTTGTTCGTGGTAAGGAGCTCAAGAAAGCAAGCCAAGCTCGTGGTGTTCTGGTAAGAGGAGTAGTGTTGCTTTCATTTTTTCTGTTTTGGGAACAGATCTCTGCAGGTAGCACAACCGGAAATTGCAAGACTGCATTGTCTCAGGTTGAGACGCCCTTCGCAGTGAAGCAAAAGGGCAGTATATGCTGCGGGAGAGGGCTTTAGCCCATGGCGACCCTGTTTTTTTTATTTGAGGCCATTTCGGGGCCTGTTTTGGAGGCGGAAGTTTTTTGCACGCACTCAGGAAAAGGTCGAGTTTTATGCTGTGCGACCACTGTTCTACAGGTCGGTGATTAAAAGTTACCACAGAAATTGCATCGTATGCTTGTGTGCAGAGACATTGGGAGTTACATAATCATCCTTGGTTCCTATTTATGCGAAATCGTCACTAGGAAGTGACTGTGTGGTGAAATACCACTTTCGCCAGTTTTGCAGATTTGCCCTTGTGAGGGTGAAGCTGTGTTTTTTGCAGTGACATAATTTTTTGCAGTGTTCTGTAATGGCGTCTGATTCTCTTTCACAGATTGTCACTGAAAAGCTTGACAAGAACAACTTCCAAGCATGGAAGTTTAGAATGACGAATTTCCTTATGGGAAAAGGATATTGGGAATTTGTTGCAGGAAATGAAGAAGAACCAGTTCTTCCTGATGTTCCCAATCAACAGCAAATGCAGGCATTTAAAGCATAGCATGAGAGAGCCAGGAAAGTTATGTATTGGCTGTCTATCAGCATTTCAGACTCTATGATTGTGCATATTTAGGATGCAAGTACGCCAAAGGAGGCATGGGATACTTTGTCAAAAATGTATAGCACAAATATGCAAGCCAGGAAAATGCAGCTCAAGCAAGAGTTGCACAATGTGCAAAGAGAAAGTATGAGCATCAATGACTACCACATGAAGGTGAAGAATATTGTAGATGCACTTGCTTCCATTGGGTCGCCAGTGGAAGATGATGATTGTCTCAGTGACCTTGAAAGGTCTAGAAAAGGATTATGCACAGTTTCGAACATCCATTTCCGTCCGTGAAAGATTTCCTGATTTTGAGAAGTTGATTGCTCTTCTAATTTCTGAGGAGCAGAGAAATGGTGGTGCATCTTCTTCAGGAGGAACTTCAAAAGAAGCTGTCTTCTACTCAAATGCTGGAAGAGGTAGAGGCAGAGGTAGAGGAGGCCGATTTGGAGGCCATGATAGAAATCAGAATATGCAGCAAACTCAAGAAAACCAGTCCTATGGAGGAGGACGTGGTAACTCTAGAGGCAGGGGGAGCCAAAGAGGTCGTGGTGGATGGCAAAGAGGCCAAAATGCAAACAGTAATGTTGAATGCTACTACTGTGGTAAAATGGGTCATATGGCTAAAGACTGCTATAAAAAGCAGAATGACATCATGAATGGAAAACTGCAACAAGGAAATTATGCATCTTCTAGTAGACAGGGTGATGACAGAAATGAGCATTTGTTTATGATGCAACACATGAACAATTCTGTGACAAGTGCAGAAGAAAGCAACGAAGTGTGGTATGTTGACTCAGGTGCATCAAACCACATGACAAGTCATGCAGAATGGATGGAGGATGCAAGGAAAATGGAAAAACCAGGATTTGTGGAGACTGGTGATGATACTGCACATCCTATTGTGCAGATTGGAAAAATTCATTTGTCTATGCAGGATGGGAAAAAGAAATACATGTGCGATGTATTTCATGTCCCGAATATCACCAAGAATCTGGTTTCTGTTGGTAAAATGGTTGAGCATGGCTTGCAGGTCAGATTTAATCCTCATGGATGCTTTGTTGAGGATATCAAAAATAAAGGTTGCTTGATAGCAAAAGGAAAGAAGAAGGGCAGAATGTTTACGTTGGATGCAGACATGTCTGAATTGAGTGCAGCAATGTTTGCACATGGGACCGGTGTAGTTGCAGATATTGATATTTGGCATAAACGCATTCGTCATGTTAATGTACAGCAACTTAAATCAATGCAGGCCCAAAATATTGTTGCACGATTGCCTAAATTCAAGGTTGCAAAAATGCATAAGATATGTGAAGCCTGCCAATTTGGAAAACATGCAAGGAAACCATTTCCTAGACATGTTCAAGAGAGTAAGAAGCCATTGGAATTAATCCACTCTGATGTGTGGACTACTAAAGCTGCATCTCTTGGAGGCTATCATTATTTTGTCACTTTTATTGATGACTATAGCAGAAAAGTTTGGGTGTATTTTATGAAAAAGAAAAGTGAAGTTTTGGGCATTTCAAAACTCTTAAAGCTATGGTTGAAAAAGAAACAGGCCTACAAATAAAATGCCTAAGGTCAGATGGAGGGGGAGAGTACCTCTCAAATGAGTTTGCAAGGTTCCTGTAGGAGCATGGCATAAAGCAGCAATATTCATGTAGTCATACCCCACAAAAAAATGGAATTGCAGAAAGGAAAAATAGGCATATTGGAGAGGTATCTCATGCTATGCTCAATGAAAAAGACCTGCCAAATTTCTATTGGGCTGAGGCAGTTGCTACAGCAGTCTACATAATGAACAGGACTCCCACTGTAGCAATACATGGGATGACTCCAGAGGAGAGGTATACTGGTAAGAAACCAGATATTTCTCATTTGAATATTTTTGGCTGCATTGCCTATGTTCATGTGCCAGATGAGTTAAGACCCAAGTTGGATCCAAAAGCTGAGAAGTGCATCTTTATTGGTTACTCTTTGCAGCAAAAAGGGTATAGATGCTATAACCCTTCTACTCGTAAGTTTACAGTGAGCAGAGATGTTGTTTTTTATGAGGTGAGTGGCTGGTATAAACCAATAAATGTGATTGATTATGTAGATGCACAAAATGGTAATGCTGCACAAAATTCACAGCAGCAGTCACAAGATATTAGTGGACCTGGAGTGTCCTCTAGCAGTGGTTCACATTCTTCGCCATGGACAGGCAGATTGAGATCAGGAGAATCTTCTCAAAGCAATGTAGATAGTGGTATGCAGGTATCAGGAAAAGGAAAAGAGAAGGTAGATCAGCCCATGTTTGATGTGAATGCAGGTCACTCTTATGTGGATGGTGAATCCAGTGGCTCAGAACAGAGCATTGATGATGAGTTACGTATCCCCTCTATTGTTACACATGGAGTAAGGAAGACCAGGGATGTTTTGAGAGCACCTGGAAGTGAGCCTACTTTGCGTAGGTCTACCAGAGCTGGGTATCCTGTGGATAGGCTGAAATATGATGGATTTAAAGCCATCCACTATGCATATATGGTCAAAGTGATACAGGAACCAGAACCCACTTCCTTTGAGCAAGCCATGGGAAAAGAAAAATGGGAGAAAGCCATGGATGAAGAAATGGATGCCTTGGAAGCAAATGCTACATGGGAGTTGGTACTTTTGCCTAAAGGTAAGAATGCAATTGGCTGTAAGTGGGTTTATAAGGTGAAGCACAATGCAGATGGTTCTGTGAACAGATACAAGGCAAGATTAGTAGTCAAGGGGTATGCACAAACATATGGCATTGACTATGAAGAAACATTCCGTCCGGTTACAAGGATGGCAACCGTAAGAGCAGTCATTGCTATGGCTGTATCAAAGGGATGGTCTTTATATCAGATGGATGTAAAGAATGCCTTCTTGCATGGTGATTTGCAAGAAGAGGTCTATATGGAGCAGCCACCAGGTTATGTGCATTTTGTTCATCCTGAGTTTGTTTGTAGGTTCAAGAAAGCCTTGTATGGCTTGAAGCAAGCACCTAGAGCATGGTCTGACAAGATAGGACAGTATCTTGTCACTATTGGCTTTTAGATTTCCAAGGCATATTTCTCACTTTATGTGAGAAAAACAGAGAAAGGTATTATGCTACTTGTCATTTATGTTGATGATTTGATTATGGCACGTGACAGTGATGAAGATATCCTTCATGTGAAAATGCTATTGAAGCAGAAGTTTGAGATGAAGGATTTGGGAGAGCTGCGTTATTTCTTGGGCATTGAGGTGATTAGATCACCAAGTGGGATACAGCTCTTGCAGAGGCAATATGGATTGGACATGCTGTCCAAATATGGGATGACAGGCTATAAGCCTATTTCAGTTCCTTTGGAGCAGAATGTGAAGTTGAGCGCAGATGCAGGTGAGCTTCTGGAAGACCCTACTATGTACAGACGCATAGTAGGAAGCTTGATTTATATGACTATTACCAGGCCTGATTTGAGCTATGCTGTTGGATTGGTAAGTCAGTTTATGCAGGCTCCAAGGAAACCGCATTTGGATGTGGCTAGACGCATACTCAGGTATGTGAAGTCCACATTGCAGTATGGACTATTTTATGAGACTGGGGTTCAGATACAGTTGCATGGATACACTGATGTTGATTGGGCTGATAGCATTTCTGATAGATGATCTACCACTGGATATGTGTTCTCTTTTGGAAGTGCTGCAGTCACTTGGAGCAGCAAGAAAGAGCCTACAGTTGCCTTGTCCAGCACAGAGATTGAGTACAGGGGTGCAGCAATGGCTGCATGTGAGGTAGCTTGGTTGCATAAGCTACTTTATGATATGCATCAGCCTACAGATGGGCCAGTTGTCATTTATTGTGACAACATGAGCAGTATACACTTAGCAAATAACCCAGTCTATCATGCTAGAACAAAGCACATTGAGGTGCATTATCACTATGTGCGAGAGAGGGTTTTACTAGGTCTTATTGATCTAGTTTATGTCAGCACAGAGGATCAAGTAGCTGACATATTTACGAAGGCATTGGGCGCAGAGAAGCTGCGCAAGTTCAGAGACCTGCTTGGTGTGCAAGAATTGGGATTGAGCTCGAGGGGGAGTGTTGAGATATCGAGCTCCACTCGTGATATGCCAGGGTGACTGTTGTGCATTTATGTCACCGACGTGTCAGTTGCAGATGCGGTTGGTACACCATCCATGAATAATAGCTACATGACAGCTATCCTTATCTACTCTAGTTCGTGGCTCAGTTAGTATGCCACCTTAGTTAGTGGAGTTTGGTTTGAGACCCATATATAGGGTTCTTCTATTTCTATATACTAGAGTTCTTTTGGCTTACACAACTACGAAGAGGAAAACTGTTTTCAGCCTCCACCCTTGTGTGTATTCCCCCATTGTGCAAGCAAGAAAGCTACAAGTGAGACTCCTTCCTTCTCTCCCACAATCTTGACAGAGGTGACTATATCCCATAAGCATAATGGTGGAGAATGCTACTATCTGGCCACTATAAAGCATTGTACTTGACTATCACTTTCATTGGAGTTGAATGAGTAATATCATGATATTTTCTACTTTCAGTTGAATGAGTAATCCATGTGATAATAGAATCCTCAATAGGCATAATAGGTGGCTGCCCATGTATTAGTTCTCAGCCGGAATATAACCTGTTACTGCACTATGGGTAGTTCTATCAGCCCATAACGCGAATGAAAGAATTCTAGGCCATTCTCTCATCTTTCCTCCGCAAGATTTTGCCAATGCTTTGAGAATTGGTTGATGACCTCTTTCACTCTACTGAGAGCAGAGTTTTGAGCCCGGGATGTGCCTAAAATTTGCCAAAAAATCTAGAATTTAGGGGAAAAATATTTAACATAAAAGGCGGCGGCTCCAGCTAGGACGATTTTAAGCACCAAGTGAAAGACAGCTTTTAAAAGGCACCCGAGCGACACTTGTGGATTTTTGATATTTTTTTCGACTGCCGTGCCGGATGTCAAGAGTTGCCAGTCAATGCAGGATGTTAAGCCAGACGCCCAGGATTTTTCAGAGCTCGAATCGGATGCAGGACGGGGAAATGGCTACAAAAGGGTCAAGATGTAAAAAGGTGGACAAGTTTGGGACCAGAGGGGGTGCCCTCTGGGGAATTTTAACCCCCCCAACATTTCATGCAACATTTCGTGGAAAAAAAACATGGGAAGATGGCGCCATCAGGCGGCTAAAAAATGCGCCTCATCTCCATGGATGTTGATTTCCTGGCTGTGAAGACCCAATCCAACTAACAATGGGGGGCAACTTCCCCCTCTTTGTTGGTCTTATTGCTGCCCTTCGCTCGTGGAATGATGGACTGAATGAAGAGAATAGATTCCAGTCTTTCTCTCTCCTCCCTGTCTCTCTTCTATATGGGCTGTTCATGTGTGCCATCTTGATGGAGGAAGAATGAAGAAAATGGTGATGGAAATTGATAGAGATGCTGAAGATTGAAGTACACCATTGGATTGAGAGAAATGGAGGCTCTGTTTGCTGATTATGCAATCATTCAACGCGTCTCGGGTTACGTAAAAACACGGTATGACCATTTTTATGAAGAAAATGAAGGATTTTTGATAGTTTATGATGATAATTATGTTCTTTTCGGATGAAAATTTGTTTGTGGGCTGGTTTCATTATGAATAATTTCTTTTTATAAAAAAATCTTGGTTTTGAAATGATTTACATGCTTTATTTAATTACCGTAAACCCGAAATGCGGGATTTAAGTGGCAAAATGGTAGTTTTTCCGTTTCGGGTGGAAAAAAAGTGTTCCCATGGGGGAAATATGAAAGATAAATTGAATGTTAGTATGTTGAAGTGTTTAGAATAAGAAAAACAAAAAAATAGTATATTTTATTGCTAAATAAATCAAGAAAATAGGAAAAATAAGGGAAAAAATAAAAATACGTCTTGGAAAAATAAGGAAAAATATGAGAATTGTTTGTGGATGTGTAGTAGTGGTGAAGCATGTGTTTTAGCCTCAGTTTTCCCTATCTCTTTGTCAAAGTTTATGATTTACCACTTTTTCTATATCAAAATATGACAAAATTAACCTCTACACCTATGCCATGAAAGCAATACCTAAACGTAGGGGGTTGGGATGTTTGAATGGTGTGATTTGCGTGCTAATTGATGCTCATTTTCTGATGCATACCATGACATAGTGTCCGTGTTATTTTGAGTAAGAGGATAGTAGCACGAGCATTGTCTCGGTGCTATCCTTTCATCGCCGCAATGCATTAGTGAATAAGCATTAAAAGCTTGTTTGTGCAAAGCACGTTGTTGATTTGGAAATGATGTTCGAGCACTTTAGAATCATTCACCTTTGCATGTGCATGATTGATCATGTTGTCAGAGAATATAAATCCTGGATGCATAGCACATGTTTTCAATGATAATGATCCACGTTTGAGTGTGGAAAGGCATCCTAAGCTGTAGGATAGATATTCAGTTCTTGTGGGATTATTTAGTAAGGAAACATGGTATATCTCCTAGAGACATTTGAGGTGAAGAGTGGAGTTTGTCCGTTTGTTTTATATGTTGAGCAGCGCATCAAGGGGCCAATCCCTGTGATGTAGGAGAGCTGCAGTGGGACTGCGGTGTTTCTATCGTGAGGTTGCCTCCCATGTATTCGATTATCGTGGTATTTATTACCAATGTGTATGGGTTCTCCCTCTGTGGAGTTTATAGGAAGGGAAACGTTGGACTACAAAACTATAAAACTATAAACGCATAGATGAGGCTTTAGGGTAGTTTGTCCTTTAGCAATAGATAGACGCTCCTGGTCTACGAGGCCGTGAGGGTGTGTTTGTCTGTTATGAGCATGAGGTCCGGCTAGTGCCATAGCCAGTGTGGGCCCATTTCAGGTCCCATCAGTGGTGCGTTTGCCGAGAGCTGCCAATAAGTGGTGGTTTCCAAATTTAGGGTTTTTAGGAACCAAAAAAGTTGTTTTATGTCCTCTGACAAGGATCGACAAGCCGAAATACAAAAATCAGAATGTGTTGAGAGGGCTAGACGGCAGTTGGAGATTGTAAGTCGCTATTCTCCTCAAAGGAGTAGCCCGATATGCATAAGAGGCAGTGGTCTTAGTATCCCAACTACTGCATATAGTCCTTTAGGTGCACGAGGAAGCAAAAGTTCTTCCTCTCTTCCACAAGTCATCCCACTTCAAGTGGGGGTGTGATCTCATTAGTTCAAACGCCTATTGTCAATCCGATTGTCACCATGGCACAACCCATTGCAATTCCTGCAGGGACACCGGATTTGCCAGCTTTAGGAGTTCCTTTGCCCATTTTTAATGGGTTAGCCAAAGAAGATGCAGAGTTTCACATTTGTGAATTCCAAAGAATAATGTTTAATTACCATATCCAAGATGAGGGACATCTTATGATGTTCTTTAACATGATGTTAAAAGGAAGGGCTGTGGTATGGTATCATAGCATAAAGGTTGGAACCATAACCACAATCGACCAATTTTATGCAGCTTTTGGAGGAGATTATACTCCTAAAAGAGGTGGCCAATACTGGTTGCGTGTTTTGAATGTAACACGCCAAGATCCCCATGAGAATGTGAAAGCCTATGCCAAGAAGCTTAAGGAAGTGTTTCGTAAGTTACAAACTTACATTCCTATTCCGCTGGCTACCCAATTGCAATACTTCTTGCATGGATTGGATTTCAATATTCAGGTACAATTGAGCAATGTGGCTTTGGCTGATATAGACACCGGCATTATGCGGGCAGAAGGAGTAGAGTCACGATTACAAACGGCCTACTCCTCTCGAATAAATCTTAATGTAGGTTTAGTACCTGGAGGCAATCTACCATTGATGAATGGAAGTCAAGGGATGCATATGAATAACCCTAATGGGAGAGGAAGCATGGTTCAAAATGTGCCTTTGCTGCCAGCTCCTCCCAGTGTGACTATGCCCATGGCTAGTCAGTTGGCCCCACCAAATGTTGGAGGCCAAGTTTCGAACCCTAATGTTGTTCTTGTGAGTCAACAACCAATGCCCAATCAAATTGTTAGGCCAATGGAACAACAGATAGATGATCAAGGCTAAGAGTCGAGTACATCTAATATCCTTGGTGAAGTTAAGGATATGATGAAGCACTACATTGACATGATTTCTGAACAATATCAGCAAATAGCTGTTGACGTCAATTTCCTGAAGAAGCAGCAGAATCTAATAGGGAGTCGACGCCCTGAAGAGGGTGGCCCCTCAAGATTCAGTTGTAAGTGGTGTGGCGGACAACATTTCCCTAGAAACTATCCAAATGTTAAATGTGATATTTGTGGGAAGTTTGGCCACTTAGCCGCTACCTGTTGGAGTAAGATGAGTTTCCTCCAACAAGGGAGTAAACAGCTAGGTCCAGTTAATCATAGAGCGTAGGGTAATAATCTGCAGCAAAATGATGGACCAAGACAAATACTGCAAAGGGGAAAGACCACTATAGAAGAGTTGCCACAAGGCAATGGAGTCAGCCTTATCGAGGCTGTACGCGTTAATGATGCTGAAACCTCTAACCTACGAGCCGTGACAAGAGGCCAAAAGGCTAAAGAGGGTGACAAAGATAATGCAAAACCGGTTGAGGGGAACCCTAAGCAACGGGATAAGGGGACGCAAGTCCTCAATCCTGGTGTGGAAGGTGGACCTCTAAGGCCTATTGACAAAAAAGTCGATCCTAAGAAGGATGAGGAAGTGCCAAGAAAGAAGGCAAGAGCTAAAAGAGAAGCACCAAAGCCGGTCCCGAGACCAAAAGAGAGAATGGTTTGGCGAGAAAAGAGAGCTTTGGCTACCTATCATGATTTTGTTTTAGCAAGTTCTCTTTGCGAAGTCAAGCCAAATGTAAACCTCTTATAGTTGATTAAATTATCTCCAAGAGTACGCAAGGAATTCAAGAAGATCCTGTGTATTGGGTATATTGTAGAGCCTTTGGGCATAGCATGAGTAGGGGAAGATTGGTTTGATCATGCTGAAAAGAATTGCCCTAGGGTTCCAGCATATGTGGATGGAATATTAGTAGAGCATGCTATCGTAGACACTGGGTCCTCCATCAATATCATGAGTTCAGAGTTGATGGAGAGGCTGGGTCTAGGCATCCAAAAAGATGGCTCCATCCTTCTTAGAATGGCTGGTGATAGTTCAGAGTTGCAAATGTAGAATGCTTCTTGGACTTCAGGGTGATAAGATTTGTAGGACATCCTAGCTATCGAGTCTTGCTAGGTAGGCCTTGGATCTTACGAACAGACTGTCAAGTCGATATACCTATCAATTGAGTGGTTCTAGGTAGAGGTGCTAATCGAGTAATAGTTGATGCTTACCTTGAGTCTCCTGGGAGTGAGAGAGCTCCTTTATCCTCTACTGAATTAGAAACAATAGATGATCCATCTCGTAGTGAGACATCATCCAGTGACGAATCTAAAGAGGGGTCCACTACAAAGGATATTTATCAGATAACTCTAAATGAGCTAATAGAGCTACAAGATAGGATAAGAGATGTGGATGTGATTGAGTTAGACCTTGGCTCGCCGAATGATTCGCGGCCCATTAAATTAGATTCCATGCTCAGTTCAGCAAAAAGGGAGTCCTTGATTCAAGAATTCCGTGACATCTTTGCTTGGAGTTATGACGAGCTGAGAGGCATTCCTCCCAGGCTGTTCATACTATTCTTGTAAAAGAAGGCAGTCATCCTGTGCGTCAGAAAGTAAGGCGTATGCCTTCAGAATTGAGGGATGGGCTGTTTGAGGAGTTACATAAGTTATGGAAAGCTGGTTTAATTTTCCCTGTACAGCACACTGAATGGTGTTCACCAGTTGTCATCAGGAAGAAGAAAAACAACCAAATCCGACTATGTGTAGATTTTAGAGAGCTGAATAAGCAAACGGTTAAGGATTACTACCCGTTGCCATTTATTGACCAGATTTTGGATCAAACAGCAGGTAGGGAAATATATTCATTTATGGATTGCTTTGTAGGATACAACCAGATGGAAATTGCAGAAGAGAACAAGTTGAAAACAACTTTTATTACGGTCTTTGGTACTTTTGCGTACCATGTGATGGCCTTTGGATTGTGCAATGCACCTGGATCATGGCAACAAACAACAGACAAGACCTTTGAACACCACATTGGGGAATATGGGAATTGCCATGAGTTTGGGACACATGATCAAATCTTTTGGGTTTGTCATAACTTGAACACTATAACGCCAAATTGAGCACTCTATAGCTCAATAGATTCCATTTTTCAAGAGCTTTCTAATGATAGGTCACATCATATGGTTTTGAGAAACTTATGCGCATGTTATCCAGGTGCCACCTTTTTAGTATTCAAAAAATGGGAATTGGGAGATTCCCAAACTCACCAATATTGTGTTTTTGGTGACATCTCCCCAGATGAGTTGAAAGTATTTATTGATGACCTGGGGGCAGCCACTGTGAGGGAAAGGATGTTGATTATCTTAAGAAAGTGCTTTGAGCGTTGCAAAAAATTTTGTGTCGCTCTTAACGCACAGAAGTGTGTCTTTGGAGTGCCTTATGGGCTATTGCTAGGCCATGTGGTCAGTTCAGTAAGGATCGCAACAGACCCTGAAAAGATTAAGATTATAATCGCTATGAGTCCACCACGCACTCTGAAAGAGGTACATAGCTTTCTGTCATTGATAGGGTACTATCGGAGGTTTATAAATGCCTTGGCAGAAAGGACATTGCCACTAACAAACTTATTATCTTTTAGCTATCTATTTGTATGGAGCGACCCTTGTAAGGTAGCTTTCGAGGATGTGTAACAGGAGCTAGTAAAAGCACACGTTTTAAAAGCACCTAAATGAGGCGAGGTATTTTACATATTTTCAGCAGCCACCATGCATAGTATCAGCTACTGTTTAGCCCAAATCTGGGAGGAAAAGTGTTATCATCCGATAACTTTTGCTAGTCAAAAATTGGACATTTCAGAAATTAACTACACCTATATGGAGAAGTTGTGCCTTGCGATGGCCTTTGTGACTAAAAAATTCAGACACTACATCCTCTATGAGAAGGTAGTGTTCTATACAAAGGCGGAAGGGCTTAGATTGCTTATGAACAAGCTACAACCACCTGATCGTCTAGCAAAGTGGTTAATCACTTTGCAGGAGTTTGATAATGAGATTAAGAGTAAGCCACCGAGGTTGCACGGTATTGTGGAATGCCTTGTGGATTTTGGGGAGCCGAAAGAGACTTTGGCTGAAGGAAGTGATATTGAAGAAATGTTTAAAATTGATACAGCTTCTATTCCATCTTGGTATGCTGCTATTACGCATTATCTATCAACAGGAGAGACTCGAGCTGGTTTATCAAAATCAGAAAAGAGGAAAATTAGACAACATGCTTTGAAGTTTTCTTTGATCGCAGGAACACTATATCGGCAGGGTGTGGATGATATCTATTCACCGATGTGTGATACCTAACGAGGTTCCTTTCAACGTGGAAGAGTGCCATGACTCTGCATGTGGAGGGCACTTCACTGGACGGTTGACGGCACAGAAAGCTTTAAGAGCTGGATACTGGTGGCCGTCCATCTGCGAAGATTCCTTTGAGTATGTTAAAAGATGTGATATCTGTCAAAGACATGACAACAGAGAGAATAAGAAACGCCCACTTACGCCTATTATGGCTATCCTTCCATTTGAGAAGTGGGGCATTGACTTTGTGGGTCCTATCACCTCGTCGTCTACTACTCAGAAGAGGTACATTATAGTAGCAAGTGATTATTTTACAAAATGGTTAGAAGCGTGGGCGACGAGGCAGGACAATGCAAAAGAGACTGCAAGTTTTCTTTGAGTGCAGATTATCTGTCGTTTCGGTCCATCGAAGAAACTAGTGGCAGACCGTGGAATGCATTTTTTAAATAAAGTGATCAAAAGTGTCACAACTCTATAGAACCAGAATTTGTATCCTTTTTCATTAATTTGTCTATATAATGATTTATTAAATTTATTTCCTTTGCACTAATTAGATATAAAGAAAAGTGCATTGGAATTGGCCACTGATGAGTGGTCACAGGTTATGGTGGACCCACGCAGTGGGTTAGAGAAAAGATAGTTCACACTTCCACCAAGTTGCCCGATTGGGCGCCTGTGACTAGAACTCACGCATATCAGGGTTAGACTTGCACACAGAAAGGATTGATGCCTTGAAGTGTGGGCTAGATCCACCAGAACAGACATTTACAATCAACAAGATGGCATGATCATGAAATGCTTGTATAATGTGCATGTGTGGGCTGAAAGCTTGAAATGCACATTTCTTTGCATAGGAAAGTCACATGAAGATTCTAATATTGTTTTTGCGATGTATACAGAAAAAGCTTTCATATGACACCCATATTGAGGGGGTCTCTAAATTTTAGGAGATCCCTAAAATTAAGGAGGTCCCTAAATTTTAGGAGCCTCGAATTAGCCTAAAAATACTAGTCCAAAAAAATAGGGATATCATTCTAAAAATAGTAAGTTCTGTACTCTGACTGTGCTTACTAAATTTGGTTGTTTCTATTCTTGATAGTATTCAATCCAAAAAGGAAGGCCATAGAGAAGAGACAAGTGTCAAGACACTTGTCACACAAGTTTCCAAGTGTCCCACCACTTGTCACATCTCATGACATGTGGCTGGACACTTGTCTTGTGCTACTCCACTTTCCCCTTTTGTACTAGCTCTTCCCTCTCCTATAAATAAGAGCTCGTTTTTCTTCATTCAACATCATTTTTCTTTGCTGTAAACTCATGTACAACACCCACAGATAGCCACAAACTGGCCCTATCCATCCCCATCATCATCCCCCACTTCTCCATTATCAAATTCCTCCATATTCCCTCTTCTATCACTGTTGTTTTACAGGACAGCAAGCCTGTAAATTCATTACAGCACCTCCTTCTCGAGCTCTTTCTTCCATTTTTGCAACAAGAAGCAAGCCCTATCCATGTACTGCTGATCAACGATGGAGAAAGGTTGATTTCCCCTTTTTCTTCTCTCATACTGTGAAGAAATCAGTTCTTATCATTGCATAATAGATAATGCATGTGTGTTTGTACATCTTTGCATGATCTTGTGAGAGTGAGAATTACTTCTTCTCACTCCCAGGTTGATTGTAACTGAGCTATTCCCTAAGGGACTTGGGTTGAGCAAAAATACATTCCTTCGGGGGGGGGGGGGGGGGGGAGGGGTTGCCCATCTTCAACCCTCAATCTTGTCTCCATTACTTTTACATTTTCATGGCTGTAATTTTGTGAGTAATTTTCATTTTCAGCTTTAAGTGTTCATTCTCTTTTATATTAAATCTTGAAAACAAGCGAATATCATAATTGTTAAGCGTACTACGTTGTTTGGGGCGTTTACAGTGGTATCAGAGCTTTGGCTCGTTCCTCACCCCAATACTAGTAGTGCTTACAATTATAAGTTTGTTTGTTTTCAGCCCTTGCATTGAGTGCTTGAGCATATTTTTTTCTTAAGAGTCTCAATGAATCAGTCGAGTGCTATCCTTCAAGCCATTCAAAGTCTTAGAGAGAAGAATCAGCAAATTCATGAGCAACTTCTCAAACTAGAAAAAGTTGAGAATCCCAAAGTATTCAAGGAAAGAAGCCCATCTACTTCAAGGAGACAAAGCCATACCAATGAAAGGAGCCGATCAAGAAGTCCAACTACTTCTAAGAGGCAATCCCATTCTACTTCAAGACAAAGAAAGAGATCGTGTCGAAGCTCATCCTCTTCTTCAAAGTCATTTGGCGCCTATTCTGATGGATCCTCTTCTAGTAACAAAGAGTCACACCCTTCTCGTGGAAGATCTCATCATCGTCAAAGGCGTCGACATTCTTCACCCTCATATCCATCTTCATCCCCATCAAGTACTTCATCATCTTCAACCTCAAGATCCAAGCATGGACGAAGGCATAAGAAGAAGAAGAAGACTAAGTCACTATCTCAACTTGAAAAGAAGATCAAGTTCAGTTTGTATGATGGTTCCTGAAATCGTGACCTTCTTTTGAAGTTTATTCGTCAATTTCAAATTTTGTATGGTCGTGACAAGTATAAAGAAATAGAAAAGATTAAGTTTGCAGCTTTACATTTAACCGAATTAGCCCATACTTGGTGGACGGGGTTGGAATATGATCATGCTGCCCCAAAATCATGGCGGTCCTTTGTTCGCATGATACAAAGCCAATTTCTTCCTGTTCATTTCAAAAGAGATGTAAAAATGGAATGGGATCGGCTTTGGCAAAGGAAAAATGAGTCACTTGGTGACTATACCAAGAGATTTTGGGAGCTACTTTTGAAGGTCCAACATTTCAAGAAGATCAGCAGTTCGAAAAAGCTTAGGAAGTTTCAAGGAGGTTTGCATTTTAAACTTCGTACTGCTCTTAATCATTATCATTGTTCTAGTCTCAGGGAACTCATTGACCATGTTGAGACATGGGAAATGGAGCACAATGACAACAAATCATTCCAAAAGAATGATAACAAGAGAGTAGCTGACGATGAGGAGTATTCACACCCAAATGAAGGACAAAAACAGTGGCAAAAGCAACCATCAAATCAAAAGAAGATGAAGCCCTATGCACCTCCTAATGCTCCTCAATTTCGCTCCAATCTATACCCACAAGCAAAGCAACTTTCCGAAGAAGAAAAGCAACGCTTCATGAAAGAAGGAAAGTGCTTTAAATGTGGACAAACAGGCCACATAGAGAAGCAATGTCCAAACAAGGGACAAAGCAAGGTTTCTGACAACAAGCCTAAGTCACCAGTGAAAATCAATGCTATCAGTGATGTAGTTGCAAACACAACTCACACTCTAGAGACGCGCAAATTATTAAAATCTTGGGGACAGTTGCAAGGTAAGAAAGCACTATTCTTGATAGATCTTGGGGTGAATGAAAATATCATTTTCTTGCAATTAGCTAAAGATCTTGGATTAAAGAATGAAGAGATGGACACTCCGGCAGAAGTTCGCCAAGCTTTAAATGCTTATGAAGGTGACACAGTGAAGACTGTGATACCCTACATTGGAAAGCTCAAGTTTCAAATTCAAGGCTACAGTGACGAAGATACCTTCTGTATCGGAGACCTTGATGGTTGCGATGTGATTCTTGGCATGCCCTGGAATCATAGAGTAGATTCAACCATCTTCTCTCAGAAAAAGAAGGTAGAACTCACCAACAAAGGCAAGAAGTACGAGATCCAAGCTGGAGTTTCTGGAGACACCATACCTATGGTAAGCCATATGCAAGTCTCTAGAGCAATTAAGGATTGTGTTCAATGTTGTCTGCTTTATGTCACTGATATAAAAGATAATATGAATGCTGAAAACCAAGAGCGACTTCAACTCTTGGAAAAGTATAAAGATTGTTTTTTGGAAGATCTTTCTTATCAACTTTCCCCAGAAAGGCCAAAAGACCATCATATTGATATTATCCCGGGCAGTTCTCCTCCTAATATAGCACCATACCATGTGAGCCATCCTCAACAAGAAGAAATTAGAAAGCAAGTCGAAGACCTACTCAACCGTGGGCTAATTAGGCCAAGTAGCTCACCATTTTGTTCACCGGTTCTTCTTGTTCAAAAGAAAGATGGCACATTCCGGATGTGCATTGATTATCGAGCCCTCAACAATCACTGTGAAGAATGGGTTTCCTATTCCCAAAATTGACGACATTTTGGATCGTCTAGGAGGCTCAAAGGTTTTCAGCCGCATTGATCTAAAGAGTGGTTATCATCAAATTAGGGTAATACCACAAGATGTACACAAAACTGCTTTCCGCACTTCATACGGTCTTTATGAATTCTTGGTGGTTCCTTTCGGATTAACCAATGCACCATCCATCTTTAACCGAATGATGGAGCGCATCTTTAGAGAGCATCGACAATATGTCGATACTTTCTTTGATGATATTCTTGTCTTTAGCAAGAATGAAGAGGAGCATCATCAACACTTGGAAATTGTTCTACAATTACTACAACAAAATCAACTCTTGGTAAATGGTAAAAAGAGTGAATTTTTCATGCATAAAATCAATTACCTTGGGCATGTCATCTCTTCTGAAGGGATTCAGATGGATCCTGAAAAGATCAGGATAATCCAGGAATGGCCTCATCTTCATGATGTACATGAGATGCGATCGTTTCTTGGTTTATGTTCTTATTACCGCCGCTTCATCAAGCATTTTGCACATATGGCTTCTCCACTTCATGACCTTATAAAGAAGAAGATCTCTTTCCAATGGAAGGAAAAAGAGAAGGCAGCCTTCACAAGGCTGAAAACAGCTCTTACTTCTGGACCTGTTCTTATCATTCCAGATCTAGTAAAACCATTTGTGGTGGAAGCAGATGCTTGCGGTGATTGTATTGGTGCAGTGCTAAATCAAGAAGGCCATGCCGTAGCCTTTGAAAGCCGCCGTCTAAATGATGTGGAGAAAAGATATGACATTTATGAAAAGGAGCTCTTAGTAGTGGTTCATGCTTTAAAGATATAGAAACATTATCTTTTAGGCAATGAATTCCTTATTAAAACTGATCATCAAAGCTTGAAGTATTTCAAGACTCAAAAGCATTTGCAGGAGAAACATGCAAGATGGGAAAATTTCTTGTCTATGTTTCATTTTCAAATTATGTACACTCCAGGGAAACAAAATGTAGTTGCTGATGCACTTTCTAGAGTGCCTCGCATTGCAACTATTACAGTGGCTCATCATGAAGATTTTCAAGCGATGAAGAATACTTATGATGAAGATACTGATTTTGCAGCAATTTGGTCAAATTTACAGCAAGGAGGTTCTCATCCAGATTAAGACAGTTACCTTCTCATGAACAATCGCCTTTGTGTCACTCTTCCTTTTCGACAAAAGGTGCTTAAAGAAAGTCATGAACCCCCTTATGCAGGGCATAGAGGGAGGGCAGCCACTCTAAGTGCAATTGAGCGCTACTTTTATTGGCCAACATTACGAAGAGATACACATAACTTCATTGAGGCTTGTCTAGTATGCCAAAAATCCAAATATAATAGGCAGAAGATTCAAGGATTGTTGCAACCTCTTCCAGTGCCCAAAGATCCATGGGAATCTATCATAATGGATTTCATCTCAGGTATTCCAAGAACACCTCAAGGTCATGATATGATTTGGGTCATAATTGATAGATTCAGCAAACAATCACATTTTATTCCATGTCATAAAACATTGAAATCCGCACAAGCTGCAAGACTTTTCATTCAACATATCTTCAGATTACATGGTATGCCTTTTGAGATCATTTCAGATAGAGACTCCAAATTCACAAGTAACTTTTGGCGTGCTTTATTTGAGAATTTGGGAACCACTTTAAATTTCTCCTCAGCTTTTCATCCTCAAATTGACAACCAAACAGAGGTGAAGAATCTCACTCTTTTGGATATGTTGAAAGCTTATGTTAGTGAACATAAGTCACAATGGGAGAAATATCTTCCATTATTGGAGTTTGCTTACAACAATACAGTGCACTCATCCACAGGGAAAGCTCCAAATGAAATAGTATAGGGTAAAGTGATTTCTCCTCCAATTATTCGCACTAAAGATAAGATTTTTGCTGTTGATGAGTTTGCTTCAGATTTAAAAACCACAATGGATCAAGTTCGAGCCACTATCAAAGTTGCCCAAGAGCGACAAAAGAAGCAAGCAGATAAATGAAGAAGACCTTTGGCTTTTGAAAAAGGTCAATATGTCTTGCTAAAGTTTGATAAAAGCAGGCTCAAACAAGGTTCTAGTCAAAATTCATCTTTTCCAAAGCTCTCCAGTAGATACTTTGGACCCTTCAAAGTGATTGAGAAAATAAATGAAGTTTCTTATCGACTTGAGCTTCCTGCTCATTGGAAAATACACAACGCTTTTCATGTAAGTTTGCTAAAACCTTACATAGGACCAGAACCAAAGGAACCCATTACTGAAGATCCCCTAGAAGTTGAAGAATAGAGCAACTCTTGGAACCTGAAAAGATTTTGTTTCTCAAGGATCGAACCACGAGAAGTGGCCTTGTGACACAAAAATTCTTACTAAAATTCAAGAATCTACCCACAACAGATGCATTGTGGGTAGATGAAAAATTCATGAAGGATTACCCAAAATATTCTACAGCAATATCAAGAAGTTTTTCAGCTGAGGAAAGCTGAATAAAAGCGAGAGGGCTGTCACAACTCTATAGAAACAGAATTTGTATCCTTTTTCATTAATTTGTCTATATAATGATTTATTAAATTTATTTCATTTGCACTAATTAGATATAAAGAAAAGTGCATTGGAGCTGGCCATTGATGAGTGGTCAAAGGTTATGGTGGACCCACGCAGTGGGTTAGAGAAAAGATAGTTCACACTTCCACCTATATGGCCCGATTGGGTGCCTGTGACTAGAACTCACGCATATCATGGTTAGACTTGCACACTGAAAGGATTGATGCCTTGAAGTGTGGGCTAGATCCACCAGAACAGACATTTACAATCAACAAGATGGCATGATCATGAAATGCTTGTATAATGTGCATGTGTGGGCTAAAAGCTTGAAATGCACATTTCTTTGCATAGGAAAGTCACATGAAGATTCTGATATTGTTTTTGCGATGTACACGGAAAAAGCTTTCATATGACACCCATATTGGGGGAGTCCCTAAATTTTAGGAGATCCCTAAAATTTAGGAGGTTCCTAAATTTTAGGAGCCTCGAATTAGCCTAAAAATGCTAGTCCTAAAAAATAGGGATGTCATTCTAAAAATAGTAAGTTCTGTACTCTGACTGTGCTTACTAAATTTGGTTGTTTCTATTCTTGACAGTATTCAACCCAAAAAGGAAGGCCATAGAGAAGAGACAAGTGTCAAGACACTTGTCACACAAGTTTCCAAGTGTCCCACCACTTGTCACATCTCATGACATGTGGCTGGACACTTGTCTTGTGCTACTCCACTTTCCCCTTTTGTACTAGCTCTTCCCTCTCCTATAAATAAGAGCTCGTTTTTCTTCATTCAACATCATTTTTCTTTGCTGTAAACTCATGTACAACACCCACAGATAGCCAGAAACTGGCCCCATCCATCCCCATCATCATCCCCCACTTCTCCATTATCAAATTCCTCCATATTCCCTCTTCTATCACTGTTGTTTTACAAGACAACAAGCTTGTAAATTCATTACAGCACCTCCTTCTCGAGCTCTTTCTTCCATTTTAGCAACAAGAAGCAAGCCCTATCCATGTACTGCTGATCAACGATGGAGAAAGGTTGATTTCCCCTTTTTCTTCTCTCATACTGCAAAGAAATCAGTTCTTATCATTGCATAATAGATAATGCATGTGTGTTTGTACATCTTTGCATGATCTTGTGAGAGTGAGAATTACTTCTTCTCACTCCCAGGTTGATTGTAACTGAGCTATTCCCTAAGGGACTTGGGTTGAGCAGAAATACATTCCTTCGAGGGGGGGAGGGGAGGGGGGGGGGTTGCCCATCTTCAACCCTCAATCTTATCTCCATTACTTTTACATTTTCATGGCTGTAATTTTGTGAGTAATTTTCATTTTCAGCTTTAAGTGTTCATTCTCTTTTATATTAAATCTTGAAAACAAGCGAATATCATGATTGTTAAGCATATTACGTTGTTTGGGTCGTTTACAGAAAGCCTGACTGAAGCTTGGCAAATCAAACACAATAAAACTACCCCCTATAATCCGCAAGCAAACGGACAAGTCGAAAGTAATAATAAGCAGCTTGTGGGTATCTTGTCTAAAATAGTCTCTGAGAAGAAACGAGACTGGGACATGAAGTTGTATGTGCCAGTATGGGCGTACAATACAACGTTCAAGCGAGCTACCAGCCATACTCCATTTAAATTAGTTTATGGGAAAGAATGTGTGTTACCCCTCGAAATCGAGTTGCCAACCATACAGTTTGTAATTAACCACTCTTTGTGGGAGATGAGGATTCACTCTTTGAACGTTTCACGACCATAGCCCACCCGGATGAATTGAAATTGCAGAGCTTATTACACCAGGAAGTAGCTAAATGTCGGATGAAGCAGTTGCACAACCTTAAAGCAAAGAAGTATACCTTTAAAAAATGGCAATTAGTTTTGTATTATGATGCGCGTAGGGAGATGTTTCCCGGGAAGCTGGAACCTAGATGGGATGGCCCCTACAAGATTGTTAGGATAGGGAAAAATAGGTCTACGGCTCTACTAGCTAATCTGCAGGGAGTAGAGTTTAAAAATAAGATTAACCTTAATAAGATTAAACCTTATTATTTCTAAGTATGCTAATACAAAGAAATGCATTGTAGGTCCATGCTAGGGCTGATTTGAGACCTAAAAAAGAGCTTAAAGCTAGTTGATGGGGCGGTTAATTCCTTATTTAGAGCACCCATATCTGGAGCAAAGATACCATCAAGGGAAACTTATCTGGTGGAGCAAAGGATACAAAGTGATTGAGCAAGAAGATGAAACCTTTGTGTGGGAGATCAAAGTCTTCTGTCATCACGGCTTACGAATGTTGATAAGTATCCCTGTTGAGTTTAATGAAGAAGGCGAGATGGAGCTGTCAGTTCACCCTCTAAACATGTTAAATTTTGACTATCATAATTACGAGTAGAGGAGTTCATGATGGCAGGCTCTGTAAACCCATTGTGGACGTACACATTATATTTTGACGGAGCGTCTAGGGGTCCTAATAAAAAAGGGAGTGTTGGAGTAGTAATTTGAGATCCCTGACGTAGAGTTACGATGAAGTTAGCTGCTTATCTCGGGGTAGGATTCACTAACAATATGGCGGAGTATAAAGCCTTGATTATGGGACTGCATATTACCAAACAAGGTGGTATTTGGCGATTGTTAGTAAAAGGAGATTCCTAGTTGATTCTGAATCAGCTAGATAGGATATACACAGTGCGGAAATCCCATTCTTTGTATGTATCATAGAACTGCGATGACCCTACTTGAGGAGCTTGAGAGAGTGTCTCTTCAGCCGATTCCACATTATTGGAATCAGTTTGCGGATTCATTGGCAAATCTTTCTTATGAAGAAGACATTTTCTTCAACTGTGGTCCTAGTTTGGATATTGCTATTAATAATGAGACAGGACTTGGTCGCTTGTGGGAAATATTATCAGAGCATGTGATATATGGCAGGCAATGGTTGATATGAGTGATGCAAAGAGTAGCCGAGACCAATCTACCATTGTTGTCCTGGACCCATAGGTTGATTAGACAACATGTTATGCATACACCTCTTGCTATATATGCAGGAGGGATGGGTCATAATCTCATGCATTTAGTTTAGGGCTATGAGCCTGAGGTTTTCCTCCTTGGAAAGGAGCATATTATTGTATATCTGTACTATTTCAGGGAGGGATGTGTAGGTGCTATTCTGCTTTATCTCGTTAGGCCAAGAGGGCCAGTTCTGCGAGGTTTAAATGTTTTGTTTTATTAGGCTAAGAGGGCCAATCAGGTTTTGTAGTGAAATGCTTTATTTCATTAGGCCAAGAGGGCCAGTCGTCTATTTAGTACATGTGCGGTTAATGGTTTCTTGTTTTAGTCTTGTGCTAGACAGGTTCAAAGAAGAGCTTGGAAGGAGCCTTTGTTGCGCGGAAGCTTCTCGTGGCCCTATCCAGGTGATATTTCTCCTTTTCGAGTACCCTGTTTTTATGCTATATGTGTCTGTGTACTTGTAGGGGATTTTCTTTTCTTGTTGGGAACCGGCATCCAAGGCATGAAGTCCTAGGTTTAGGTTGGGTATGTCTGAGGGAGATTTGAGTAGTCATTGCCTCGTGTAATGACATTGCCAGGCATCGAAAGACCTGTTTTCGAAGGTAGTTCTAGTGACCCTATTCTGCTAGCCTGCTAGGCAGCCGTTCTAGGAGTTCTTGTTAGTTGTGAGGCAGTTAGAGAAGCCTGCTGAAGGAAAAATGATGATGATAGAGAGAAAAAAAACCCTGAATATCTCAAAGAAAATAACTATATACAAAGGTGTGTAAAAAGGGGTTCTAACCCCTATAAAAATAGAAAAGAAAAGAAAGGAAAATTTAGAAGCAGTTGATCATCTCCTTGCGGAGGCCTGGTAGGTTCCTGGGGACGAGTCAGACCCAGGGCGGATGCCTTGTCTTCCTAGGGGTGGCATCTTGCTGGAAAAGGAGAAATAAAGGAAGGTTGGAGCGAAAATAAAAGTGAGCATAAGAAAAGGATTAAGTGTCGCCTTGCAAGGGCTTGGTAGTTTCTTGGGTACCGAGACAGGACCTGAGGCTAATGCCCTGTTCTCCTTGATCACTATGCTCAGCTCCCTCCTTTTCACATGCCCGAGTATGGGGAAAAACAAAACCTAAAAGAAGAAATGTGTTAAATAAAAAATACTTCTTGATCAGGCTATAGGAGTCCTCGCCTAGTAGGAGCTCCTGATTGTGTTGTCCTTAGTTAGGTAGGTAGTTCAGACCACCACTTAGAGAAACCTCTTTGATAGTTCTTTTTAGTTTGGCCGTGTTGGAGCAATTGATTAGTGACTAGCTTCGGACCTTCTATCAGATTATACTAGGCCTACTCCTTGTGGACTTCATGCCTTGGTTTTGTCAGGGGGTAGGGTAAGCATTGTGTTGTGTTTTAGTATGTACATATTTTGTATCAGCTTGATGCTTCCTTTGGTTGTTTTGTGCAGATCTGTTGTGGGATTCGACGAGCTGAGTTGCCCTATCCCGTGGTCACCAATGAGAGCGGAATTTTGAGCCCGGGATGTACCTAAAATTTGCCAAAAAATCCAAAATTTAGGGGAAAAATATTTAACATCGAAGGCAGCGGCTCCAGCGAGCACGATTTTAAGCACCAAGTGAAAGATAGCTTTTAAGAGGCACCCGAGCGACACTTGTGGATTTTTGATAATTTTTCCGACTTCCATGCCGGATGTCAAGAGTTGCCAGTCAATGCAGGATGTTAAGCCGGACGCCCAGGATTTTTCAGAGCTCAAATCGGATGCAGGACGGGGAAATGGCTACAAAAGGATCAAGATGTGAAAAGGTGGACAAGTTTGGGACCAAAGGGGGGGTGCCCTTTGGGGAATTTTAACCCCCCCAACATTTCATGCAACATTTCGTGGTGAAAAAACGTGGGAAGATGGCGCCATCAGGCGGCCGAAAAATGCGCCTCATCTCCATGGATGTTGATTTCTTGGTTGTGAAGACCCTATCCAACTGATAAAATGGGAGGCAACTTCTCCCTCTTTGCTGGTCTTATCGCCGCCCTTCGCTCGTGGAATGATGGACTGAATGAAGAGAATAGATTCTAGTCTTTCTCTCTCCTCCCTCTCTCTCTTCTCTATGGGCTGTTCATGTGTGCCATCTTCATGGAGGAAGAATGAAGAAAATGGTGATGGAAATTGATGGAGATGTTAAAGATTGAAGTACAACATTGGATTGAGAGCAATGGAGCTCCGTTTTCTGATTATGCAATCCTTCAAGGTGTCTCGGGTTACGTAAAAACACGGTATGACCGTTTTTATGAAGAAAATGAAGGATTTTTGATAGTTTATGATGATAGTTATGTTCTTATTGAGTGAAAATTTGTTTGTGGGCTGGTTTCATTCTGAGTAATTGCTATGTATCAAAAAATCTTGGTTTTGCAATGATTTACATGCTTTATTTAATTCTCGTAAACCCAAAATGCGGGTTTTAAGTGGCAAAATGGTAGTTTTTCCATTTCGGGTGGGGAAAAAGTCGTCCCATGGGGGGAATATGGAAGATAAATTGAATGTTAGTATGCTAAAGTGTTTCGAATAAGAAAAACCAGAAAATAGTATATTTTATTGCTAAATAAATCAAGAAAATGAGAAAAATAAGGGAAAAAATAGAAATACGTCTTGAAAAAATAAAAAAATATATGAGAATTGTTTGTGGATGTGTGGTAGTGGTGAAGCATGAGGTTTAGCCTCAGTTGGACCTATCTCTTTGTCAAAGTTTGTGATTTACCACTTTTTCTACATCAAAATATGACAAAATTAACCTCTACACCTGTGCCACGAAAGCAATACCTAAACGTAGGGGGTTGGGATGTTTGAATGGTGTGATTTACATGCTGATTGTTGCTGATTTTCATATGCATACCATGGCATAGAGTCCATGTTATTTTGAGTAAGAGGATAGTAGCATGAGCATTGTCTCGGTGCTATCCTTTCATCGCCGCAATGCGTTAGTGAATAAGCATTAAAAGCATGTTTGTGCAAAGCACGTTGCTTATTTGGAAATGATGTTTGAGCACTTTAGAATCATTCACCTTTGCATGTGCATGATTGATCATGGTGTCACAGAATATAAATCCTAGATGCATAGCACCTGTTTTCAATGACAATGACCCACGTTTGAGTGTGGAAAGGCGTCCTAAGCTGTAGGATAGATGTTTGGTTCTTGTGGGATTATTTAGTAGGGAAATATGGTATATCTCCTGGAGACGTTTGAGATGAAGAGTGGAGTTTGTTCGTTTGTTTTATATGTTGAGCAGCGCATCAAGGGGCCAATCCCTTTGATGTAGAAGAGCTGTGGTGGGGCTGTGGTGTTTCTACTGTGAGGTTTCCTCCCATGTATGTGATTATCGTGGTATTTATTGCCAGTGTGTATGGGTTCTTCCTCTGTGGAGTTCATAGGAAGGGAAACGTTGGACTACAAAACTATAAACGAATAGATTAGGCTTTTAGGGCAGTTTTTCCTTTAGTAGTAGATCGAGGCCGTGAGGGTGTGTTTGTCTGTTATGAGCATGAGGTGTGGCTAGTGCCATAGCCAGTACGGGCCCATTTCAGGTCCCATCACTTACCATTGCCCTCAGGATTGTAGGCTGATGTAAGAGATAGCTTGATTCCTAATTGAGCAAAGAAATGGTGAGCCTCATCGGCATCCAATTCTCTTGTATCAGTAGTTACTTTGGCAACACAGCCATACCTACAAAATACTTCTTCAAGTAAAAATCTACAAATGGCTTGAGTGGATTTTGTTGTCAAGGCTTTTCCTTCCACTTGATTTGTGAGATCTTCTCTAGCAAGCACTAGATATCTCATGTTCCAAATTCTTGTAGGCATGGTTACTAAATCAACAACCCATTTGTAATGAATAAATAAAGGAAAGGTAGGTTGAAGCCCATCTCTATGTTTAACCATAGAGTATATTTGACAAACATGACAAGTCTCGACAAAATGCTCAATGTCTTTATACATGTTTTGCCACCAAAATTTATCTTTTATTTTGGCAAAAGTGCCCCATATGCCTCTATGGCCAACCAATAGGCTTTCATGAAATTCTTGCATGACCTGTTTTTGAGTCTTCTTATCTCCTAAGACACGAACATGCGCTCTTCCTTTCTTTTTCACATGCCTCCAAAGGTAGCCATATTTGAGAAAGAAGCCATAAGCTTTTCTCTTGATTCTCTTGAACTCTTCATTAGTCCAATCTTCCTTCTTTGTCATAGTGCTTAGAAATTGGCCAATTTTTAGCCAATCACTTGCATAATATTCTTCTTTAAAGTGTGAATAAACCAAAACAAAACATTGAGCATGCTATCTTTAAGCTGCCCATCGTCCTTCCATGGCTGTTTCTTCTTTCTTTGCTGTTGTAAATTTTGTTACAGTAGCTGAACTTGTTATACTTGCTGTAATTAATGATGTACTTGCATTTTTTAGAGGTTGAACCATCATTAGTACTTGTTGTTTTCAAATTTGAACCTGCAATTATAGCATCGTTTTTAGCAAATATAGACTATGTTTCTTCCTCATCCATCATCTCTTCTTCATCCTTATATTTGGCATGCGAAAGCATGTCAGCAACAACTGGATTATCTCTTCCTGCAATATGTTTCAAATCAGGATTTAAGGATTTAATATAGGCTATCCATCTTAGCATAGCTATGTCGGGAGTGGAGCAGTTGGCAATCATACCCAAGAATGGAAGACAATCTGTTTCAACTATTACATGTGCACCCATGAAGTACTCCCAGTCACATTTCAATGCAGTTACAACTCCCCAAAGTTCTCTTTTAATTTGAGCATACCTTCTTTGACGTTCATTAAGAACCTTCGCTCCAAAGCAGATTGCATATCTGTTGCCCTCAAGATCATCTTGACCGACTGCCCATCCTATCCCAATAGGACTTTGTCTACTTTGAGTATAATAGGCCGTCCATTAGAGTAATTAGCCATCTTTAAGGTGGGGGCAGAAATCAATGATTTCTTCAATTTTTGAATAGCTTGAGTATGCTCTTTTTCCCATATAAACCTTTGGCCTTTTCTTAACAGTTGATAAATATTTTCAGCAACATGAGCGAAATGTGGGATCCAAATAAGATAGAAAACACATGCTCCAAGAAATCTTCTCACCTCTGAAACATTTGTGCAAATTTCCCCCATTTTGCTGATAGCATCAATCTTGGTTGGAGAAGGCTTTCGGCTATATGGACCACACATATGCCCTACCACAAGAACTTGTTCGCGAACTCCAAAAATAGATTTAGCACTTGAAAGAGTAAGATGGACTTCTTCCAATTTAGAAAAGATGTGAGCACAATCATTAAAATGATCGAAAACAAACTTGCGGCATCCAAGCTCATTGAGTTCTTCATTCTTCTCATGAATTCCACACCCTTTGATCGGTACATCATCAAGGAAAGGAAGAGTTAGTTGGGGAATATAATCTCTCAATACTTTATGCATGACGTTCATCATGTGAGCTACTGAATTTGTAGCTCCTTGAGGTAGAGTACACATGCGAACTAAACCAAGAGGCGTCTTCATTGTGGTAATGTCTCGGCTCTCCAAAGCAAGCTGAAATTGGTCATAACCTGAATATAAATCACACATGGAATAAATTGCTCTACCTGCAAAAGCCTCAGCAAATTCATCAACAATTGGCCCCGAACCAACATTTCTAATAGTGACTTTATTGACAGGCTATAAATCTTGAATGAATCGCAAAGATTTATTCTTCTTAGGCATAGTAAACCATCGATTGGAATACGGAGTTGAAGATGGCTCCAATATTCGCATCTTTATCTTTTCATTTAAAAGCTCTAGTAACTTAGGCAAATGAGCCCTTGATACCGGAATTGGTTTAAGATTCCAAGGAACGTGTGGGACCATGAAAATCACCATTGGTGCCACAACACTTGGATCCACACAGCCAATTTCATGAGGCTGAAATGAAAAAGCTCTTCCATGTTTCTTTAATATCTGCATGAAGGCTTACTTTTCAGCTCGCAAGAGAAAATATTCTTCACCAATTTTTAGCTCTTGTAAACTTTCAGCAGTAAATTGGTGACCAATATCTTTGGGGTCCCGAAGGCTTGGCTGTTTGGATGCCCTTTCTCCCAGTCCTTCACTTTCGGGAGGTAGTGGAGTTGCCACCGGTTTGACCTTCTTGTCCACTATCTTATACTTTGTCTCTACTATTACCTCAACCTTGTTTGGCTGTCCAAAAGCTTCATGATCTGCAAATTCTTGAATTATGTCATAAATATCCGGTGATGATTTGCACATACAGTCAGAAATTGGAGAGCTTTGTCATTATCCTTACTTCTTATCTGAGCATAGAATGAACCATCATCAAGGGCCTTTGTCTCCAAATGAGACTCAGAAATAAAAGGTTGACCAAGAATGATAGGATAGCTGCAGGAATCTTGAACAAAGAAATGAAATTCATCTTTTACATTACCAATAGTAACCCGTACATATGGACATGCCGCATAGAGATCGCTAAATGAATTATTGGCTGCTTTCATGCGCCATCCCGGGTCCACATCCATGGGCCATCCACCATTCTCGTAGAGACTTCTTGACATGACATTGATTTCCGAGCCATGGTCTATGAAGGCAATGCATGGAGTCTCTCTTTCTCCAATCTTGACAACAGTTTCGGTGGTTGCCCTTGTCCAATGGGTACGAGAGTAATGACTACTAGGAATAAAATGAGCATCAATCTCTTCTTGCATGTTGTGAAGACAAGCTTCTTTCCTTAGCATGGGTTTCTCTTTAGATTGAGAAAACCCCACCATAACATTCTCTGCAATAGCTTCTTCAATTTCTTCTTCATAGCTGTCTTCATCTTTGGCTTCTATGGCTACGATCAATTCTTTGATTGCCTCCAATCGAATCCCTTAAGTATTCAGTTTCTCTTCATCCTATAAATACACATGAAGTGCTTGCAAAAAAGCATGCACAAATTCTTAAGTTTCTTCACCAACATATTGTCTTTTTGGTTTAATTACATCAATTATTACATCATGAAATCCTCATTTTGCAATTTTGAGAATTTCACCCAATGTAAATTCAATTCTGCTTCATTTATCTTTTCTCTTTCCTTCTGTCTTCTTTGCTTGTGGGGCATTTTCCATATCAAGCTCTGGCGGTGGTGGATTTTCAGCAGCCTTCTGCTGATCCAGTTTACTTCTTGTCACACATTTAGTTGGCCCTGAAGAGGAGGGACCAACAACATCTTCATCTCTTCTTCTCTTTTCTTCTATCATAGCTTCATGATTATTAATTTCAGCCAACCGAGCAAAAGCTGAAAGTGAATCAACTGGCTCAGTCCATCCGGTTCTTCCTCGGATGCATTGACTGGCAGTAGTTAAATCATCTTTGGTTGCCTTGACTTGCTCCATGCGATCTAAGGCCTGCATCCACACTTTAGATTTTACATCAGCTTTACATGCTTTAACAATTTCATTAGTTGGCTCAATTTGTAGCCCATAGGTAGCTGCATCAACAGTTGCATAAGCTGTTCTTGTTGCCAAATCCTCAAGTATTTTCTTCATGCCGCCGTTACCGAAATTTGGCTCAAGAGGAAGCCCGGTTTCGGTTGCATGAATTTTACCATCCTTCCAAAAGACTAATTTTTACGCTTCAACTTCACGGAATGCACTGCACTCCCTCTTATCATGCTATAGGCTATCACACAAAATATAGCATCTTTTTAAGCCTTCTCGTACGGGTCTTTGGGCAATTGTCCATCCTCTTTCTTCCACTTTCACATCAAGCCTTTCCACCTTGGAATTAATCTCCGTTAGATTAAGATGGAGATACCGCATGCTCTTGATCAGCTCCTCCATAACATCCTTCTTTGGAGGTGGAACAACAGGATTTCTTGGTTGCTTGGCCATAGAGACAAGAGGTCGAGATACAGGAACAGACGCCTTCATGGATTCAGTTGGTGCAGAGGTAGAACCCCACATGAGGCGCATCCGCTCTCTTCGAGCAATCATATTAACTTCTTCAGTGACATCACCCCAAGCAGTCTTCAATCTCATCTCAGAGTCAGGATCTTCAAGCCGATCATTTAGCTTCTCTTGAAGAAAAGGATCCTCAGCCTTCAGAAACAATTCAATCTTCTAGCTTTCCATACCCTGCTAATCGTCAGGATCTAGTTGAGCAAATTTTCTTTCAAATTCGCAGTGAAGAGCAGTGGCGATTAGTCCCTTATTGGGGCCAAAATCTTCAAGAAAATTTTCTTCTCGAAGAGCCTTCTTGAATGCAGACCATCCCGTATCTTTTTGAAAGAGACCATGAATCCAGTCCTGGAGGCCATGCACGGCCAAATGGGCAAAGTATCAGCTCCAAGCATGATGAGGAACTCCAAAGAAGACCATCTTTTCAGTATAGAGGCGGATAAAAGAGGACACATTTTGCCCATTAAATTGCTTGAGCTCCTGCCCAACTGCTTCCAAAGCCTTAATGGTGGTGGCATCATTCCGCTCTTCATCTTGTCCCCGTTGTTGTTGCAATTGCAATTATTGCTGAAATTGCAATTGTTGTTGTTGACTCTCTTGCATCAGACGAACCAACTATTGCGAGGCATCTCCTCCCGAACTTGATGATTCTCCCATTGTACTTTCTCTTCTGCACTGACCTTCACGTCAGGTTCACCACTGTCGTCGTGTTGGGGGTTGAAGGTCTTCCACTGGGGTTTAGAGCAGAAGGTTAGGAGAGGGTGAAAAGATTAGGGTTTGATAAGATTTGGGTTTTGAGATGACTCAGTTTAAAAAGAAGACCTCAAGCTTTTTCTTTTACTTAGCATACATGAATGGAATGAAAGACTTTGTCTTGATTACATCAAATGCATATGCGGATAATAAGCCAATACATTTAGGAATTATCTCAGATTTAATCCAAATGCATACTTCAAATGCAAGCTCAAACGGTTTCTATTTCATGAATATTAATGGATAACAACTCTAAGATATAAGTACTTTGGTGGTAGACTCTTCTACATCCAAGACATAGATCAAAAACTCATGAAATGCTTTGACAAAGCATAAAATTTACTTCAGCCCTATTTTAAAACAATAATTTCTAGCCCATAAGCAAGCTCCAAAAATGCACATAATCCCAAGATTAAGCTTCTCTAATCATTCACAAATGAAGCCCTGATGTTAAGAGGTCAATTCCTTCTCTTACACCACATAGATCACTTGTTCTCATCAAAATGGACAAGAATAGTGGGCTGCCCTGTTTATGACTGGTTTTTTCAGTCCAAAACAGCCCATACACCTTCCAAATCCTCCCCTTTGCTTGCCCCAAAGTCACTCAAGTACTTGGGTACAAGACAGGCTTCATTGGACCATGAATATGGTAAAAGAATGAAAGAAGACGTACATAAGAGCAGGCTGAATACTTTTTCTCAGGTTTTCCCCTTTTATGGACTGTCATACCAAATGGACTCACAAGAAGAGCTCTCACCTTCTTTGTTTGTATCTCCTTATTTAGCTTCAGTTTGCCTTAAGTTTGCATGCTTTGGAGCATGCACCATAGCCTTCAGCTCACCCTCCATCTGCCATAGGTATGGAGGCCCGATTTTTGTGCCAAAAAATGTGGGCTACACTCCCTTCAGCTCCCACACTTCAGTTTTCCTCTTGATTTCGAGACAAATTTTGGCACAAACCTAGTGGACTTTTGGCACTTCTCTTGATTTCCAGACAAATTTTCCTCTTGAACCAATGTGACTTAGCCTACAGATTGTCAATTACCTCTAGTTGATCAAGTTGTGGGTTCCCATATACTTAATTTTTGTCAATATACATGGTACAACTGAAAATTGCATGACAGTTACAAAAGAACTTATGAAATTAAGTGATATCTAAGTCGGATGTTGGGTAACAATGACTGAATTATGTATGAAAGTTCCTCATGTGGATCCTAATGAAGTTCTTCTGAAAACATAAGAACTCTATGATTTATATCATGAACAGAAAACTCTTTGACAATGCATCATTAAGTCTATCTAGTGTACATAAGTGTATTACATATGCTCCTAGCCTGCGAGGCCGTGTGGTGGGGTTGTCTATTTTGTGCATGAGGTCTGGCTAGTGCCATAGCCAGTGCCGGCCCATTTTAGGTCACATCAATCAATATATTTACAAGACTTCAAAAAATTCCAAGTGCATTAGTAGGATGCAATCTTTACATGCACCGTTTGCTCTCAACTTGATATAATGGACTTGAATATGGGGTAAAAAGGTGGTCAAAATGTTTTGGATCATCACCAATATGAATTTCCTAATTTGGAGAGACATTTTCTTTGCAAACATGGAATGACATGATATGCAAGATTCCAATGGTGGCAGTGGTGGATTTTTTGCATCAAATAGTATTGTGCATCATGCAATAAATGATACAATAGCTTGCATGGTATATTTCTCAAGGATTGAATAATTTTCATTATGTTGAAGTTTGAAAGTTTTTTCATGTTGATTTTTTCTATCAAGATGTGCATGATCTCTAAGCTAATCTACAAAAATCTAAAGGGGGAGTCCATAGTTGACCTTTATGGGATGGATTCCAAAAGTTTGGTGCAAAATCCAAAAATTTAAAGCATTTATAAGGCAATATAATAAGCCAAACTTGATTTGGCAACTCATCCCTACTGGCACCCTCTTTGCCTTTAGGAAAATGTAGCTTCATCAAAAGCTCAGGTTGTACTTCTCATTAGCACAAGACTACACTTAGGAGGCTTCTCCATGTGTTCTTCTAAAGAAGACAAGCTATTTTTGTAGACATGGATTCTCTTGCCATTATAATTTCTATCTCATACATAATGCCTTAATAGAGAGTTGATGTTGATGAATTAACATTGATCGTAGGGGCTTAGGATTCCAATCAAGAATGCTATACCTCATGGGTATGTCAATTTGAGTTAGAACAAGCTTCATCTACTAATAATGCATATGAGGGTGTGTTGTTTAGGAGCATGCCAAGCTAGTAGCAAAGGCAAAGGTTGAGAGACTTGAACAAGGAGCACTGAAGCATTTGGTAGGTTTGGAGAAGACTCGTCCTCCTTCATTTTCTAAAGGCCTACGTATATTTTAATATCTCTTTCTCTATCTCATCTTTGATCAAATGAGTTTATATGCATCTACTATATGGGTTGGGGACTTGGTATTTGGTGGCAAGAGACATGGGAGTTCACTAGCATAGGATGCTTCTATAGTCGGCAAATAGCTTTTGTAGCTTCTAGATGGAAATTTCTACCAATACATGGTTTAGTGCCATATGTATATGGGGATCCATGATAGGTTGGGGTATAGGGACAATAATAAAATCCCTAACGTCATAGGTGTCAAGGAGGCACTCCATTCAAACATGACCATAGAGGGTAGTTTTGTTAGTAGTCATGTGTGTCTTGTATGGTCATCTCATACATGTGAACCTCAATGTGTGTTGGGGCTAACTGTTGTAGCCTGTTGAGATATCGAGCTCCACTCGTGATACGCTAGGGTGACCGTTGTGCATTTATGTCACCGACTTGTCAGTTGCAGACGCGGTTGGTACACCGCCCATGAATAATAGCTACATGATAGCTATCCTTATCTACTCTAGTTTGTGGCTCAGTCAGTATGCCACCTTAGTTAGTTGAGTTTGGTTTGAGACCCATATATAGGGTTCTTCTATTTCTTTGTATGAGAGTTCTTTTGGCTTACACAACTAAGAAGAGGAAAACTGTTTTCAGCCTCCACCCTTGTCTGTATTCCCCCATTGTGCAAGCAAGAAAGCTTCAAGTGAGACTCCTTCTCTCCCACAATCTTGACATGGTATCATAGCCTTGTTCGTGGTAAGGAGCTCAAGAAAGCAAGCCAAGCTCGCGGTGTTCTGGTAAGAGGAGCAGTGTTGCTTTCATTTTCTGTTTTGGGAGCAGATCTCTGCAGGTAGCACAGCCGGAAATTGCAGGAGTGCATTGTCTCAGGTTGAGACACCCTTCGCGCTGAAGCAAGAGGGCAGTATATGCTGCGGGTAAGAGCTTTAGCTCTTGGCGACTCTATTTTTTTGATTTGAGGCCGTTTCAGGGCCTGTTTTGGAGGCGGAAGTTTTCTGCACGCACTCAGAAAAAAGCCCAGTTTTATGCTGTGCAGCCACTATTCTACAGGTCGGTGAAAAGTTACTGTAGAAATTGCATCGTATGCTTATGTGCAGAGACATTGGGAGTTACAGAATCATCCTTGGTTCCTGTTTATGCAAAATCGTCACTAGAAAGTGACTGTGTGGTCAAATACCACTTTCGCCAGTTTTGCAGATTTGCCCTTGTAAGGCTGAAGCTGTGTTCTTTGCAGTGACAGAACTTTTTGCAGTATTCTGTAATGGCGTCTGATTCTCTCTCACAGATTGTCACTGAAAAGCTTGACAAGAACAACTTCCAAGCATGGAAGTTTAGAATGACGAATTTCCTTATGGGAAAAGGATATTGGGAGTTTGTTGCAGGAAATGAAGAAGAACCAATTCTTCCTGATGTTCCCAATCAACAGCAGATGCAGGCATTCAAAGCATGGCATGAGAGAGCCAGGAAAGTTATGTACTGGCTGTCTATCAGTATTTCAGACTCTATGATTGTGCATATTCAGGATGCAAGTACGCCAAAGGAGGCATGGGATACTTTGTCAAAAATGTATAGCACAAATACGCAAGCTAGGAAAATGCAGCTCAAGCAAGAGTTGCATAATGTGCAAAGAGAAAATATGAGCATCAATGACTACCACATGAAGGTGAAGAAGATTGCAGATGCACTTGCTTCCATTGGGTCGCCAGTGGAAGATGATGATTTAGTTTCCGTGACCTTGAATGGTCTAGGAAAGGATTATGCACAGTTTCGAACATCCATTTCCGTTCGTGAAAGATTTCCTGACTTTGAGGAGTTGATTGCTCTTCTAATTTCTGAGGAGCAGAGAAATGGTGGTGCATCTTCTTCAGGAGGAACTTCAAAAGAAGCTGTCTTCTACTCAAACGCTGGAAGAGGTAGAGGCAGAGGTAGAGGAGGCCGATTTGGAGGCCGTGTTAGAAATCAAAATATGCAGCAAACTCAAGAAAACCAGTCCTATGGAGGAGGACGTGGTAACTCTAGAGGCAGGGGGAGCCAAAGAGGTCGTGGTGGATGGCAAAGAGGTCAAAATGCAAACAGTAATGTTGAATGCTACTATTGTGGTAAAATGGGTCATATGGCTAAAGACTGCTATAAAAAGCAGAATGACATCATGAATGGAAAACTGCAACAAGGGAATTATGCATCTTCTAGTAGACAGGGTGATGACAGAAATGAGCATTTGTTCATGGTGCAGCACATGAACAATTCTGTGACAAGTGCAGAAGAAAGCAACGATGTATGGTATGTTGACTCAGGTGCATCAAACCACATGACAGGTCATGCAGAATGGATGGAGGATGCAAGGAAAATGGAAAAACCAGGATTTGTGGAGACTGGTGATGATACTGCACATCCTATTGTGCAGATTGGAAAAATTCCTTTGTCTATGCAGGATGGGAAAAAGAAATACCTGTCCGATGTATTTCATGTCCCGAATATCACCAAGAATCTGGTTTCTGTTGGTCAAATGGTTGAACAGGGCTTGCAGGTCAGATTTAATCCTCATGGATGCTTTGTTGAGGATATGAAAAATAAAGGTCGCTTGATAGCAACAGGAAAGAAGAAGGGTAGAATGTTTACATTGGATGCAGACATGTCTGAATTGAGTGCAGCAATGTTTGCACATGGGACCGGTGTAGTTGCAGATATTGATATCTGGCATAAACGCATTGGTCATGTTAATGTACAACGACTTAAATCAATGCAGGCCCAAAACATTGTTGCAGGATTGCCTAAATTCAAGGTTGCAGAAATGCATAAGGTATGTGAAGCCTGTCAGTTTGGAAAACAGGCAAGGAAACCATTTCCTAGACATGTTCAAGAGAGTAAGAAGCCATTGGAATTAATCCACTCTGATGTGTGGACTACTAAAGCTGCATCCCTTGGAGGCTGTCATTATTTTGTCAGTTTTATTGATGACTATAGCAGAAAAGTTTGGGTGTATTTTATGAAAAAGAAAAGTGAAGTTTTTGGGCATTTCAAAACCCTTAAAGCTATGGCTGAAAAAGAAACAGGACTGCAAATAAAATGCCTAAGGTCAGATGGAGGGGGAGAGTACCTCTCAAATGAGTTTGCAAAGTTCTTGCAGGAGCATGGCATAAAGAAGAAATATTCATGCAGTTATACCCCACAACAAAATGGAATTGCAGAAAGGAAAAACAGGCATATTGGAGAGGTATCTCGTGCCATGCTCAATGAAAAAGATTTGCCAGATTTTTATTGGGCTGAAGCAGTTGCTACAACAGTCTACATAATGAACAGGACTCCCACTGCAGCAATACATGGAATGACTCCAGAGGAGAGGTATACTAGTAGGAAACCAGATATTTCTCATTTGAAAATTTTTGGTTGCATTGCCTATGTACATGTGCCAGATGAGTTGAGATCCAAGTTGGATCCAAAAGCTTAGAAGTGCATCTTTATTGGTTACTCTCTGCAGCAAAAAGGGTATAGATGCTATAACCCTTCTACTCGTAAGTTTACAGTGAGCAGAGATGTTGTTTTTGATGAGATGAGTAGCTGGTATAAACCAGTAAATGTGATTGATGATGTAGATGCACAAAATGGTAATGCTGCACAAAATTCACAGCAGCAGTCACAAAATATTAGTGGACCTGGAGCGCCCTCTAGTAGTGGTTCACATTCTTCACCATGGACAGGCAGATTGAGATCAGGAGAATCTTCTCAAAGTAATGCAGATAGTAGTATGCAGGTATCACGAAAAGGAAAAGAGAAGGTTGATCAATCCATGGTTGATGTGAATGCAGGTCACTCTTATGTGGATGGTGAATCAAGTGGCTCAGAATAGAGCATTGATGATGAGTTGGGTATTCCTTCTATTGTTACACCTGGAGTAAGGAAGACCAGGGATGTTTTGAGAGCACCTGGGAGTGAACTTACTTTGCGCAGGTCTACGAGAGCTAGGTATCCTGTGGATAGGTTGAAATATGATGGATTTACAACCATTCACTATGCATATATGGTCAAAGTGATACAGGAACCAGAACCCACATCTTTTGAGCAAGCCATGGGAAAAGAAAAATGGGAGAAAGCCATGGATGAAGAAATGGATGCCTTGGAAGTAAATGCTACATGGGAATTGGTACCTTTGCCTAAAGGTAAAAATGCAATTGGCTGTAAGTGGGTTTATAAGGTGAAGCACAATGCAGATGGTTCTGTGAACAGATACAAGGCAAGATTAGTAGTCAAGGGGTATGCACAAACATATGGCATTGACTATGAAGAAACATTCAATCCAGTTGCAAGGATGGCAACTGTAAGAGCAGTCATTGCTATGGCTGCATCAAAGGGATGGTCTTTACATCAGATGGATGTAAAGAATGCCTTCTTGCATGGTGATTTGCAAGAAGAGGTCTATATGGAGCAGCCACCAGGTTATGCGCATGCTGTTCATCCTGAGTTTGTTTGCAGGTTGAAGAAAGCCTTGTATGGCTTGAAGCAAGCACCTAGAGCATGGTCTGACAAGATAGGACAGTATCTTGTCACTATTGGCTTTCAGATTTCCAAGGCAGATTTCTCACTTTATGTGAGAAAAACAGAGAAAGGTATTATGCTACTTGTCATTTATGTTGATGATTTGATTATGACAGGTGACAGTGATGAAGATATCCTTCATGTGAAAATGCTATTGAAGCAGAAGTTTGAGATGAAGGATTTGGGAGAGCTGCGTTATTTCTTGGGCATTGAGGTGATTAGATCACCAAGTGGGATACAGCTCTTGCAGAGGCAGTATGGATTGGACATGCTGTCCAAATATGGGATGACAGGCTGTAAGCCTATTTCAGTTCCTTTGGAGCAGAATGTGAAGCTGAGCACAGATGCAGGTGAGCTTTTAGAAGACCCTACTATGTACAGACGCATAGTAGGAAGTTTGATTTATATGACTATTACCAGGCCAGATTTGAGCTATGCTGTTGGATTGGTAAGTCAGTTTATGCAGGCTCCAAGGAAACCACATTTGGATGCGGCTAGACGCATACTCAGGTATGTGAAGTCCACATTGCAGTATGGACTATTTTATGAGACTAGGGTTCAGATACAGCTGCATGGATACACTGATGCTGATTGGGCTGGTAGTATTTCTGATAGAAGATCTACTAGTGGATATGTGTTCTCTTTTGGGAGTGCTGCAGTCACTTGGAGCAGCAAGAAACAGCCTACAGTTGCCTTATCGAGTACAGAGGCTGAGTACAGGGGTGCAGCAATGGCTGCATGTGAGGTAGCTTGGTTGCATAAGCTACTTTATGATATGCATCAGTCTACAGATGGGCCAGTTGTCATTTATTGTGACAACATCAGTAGTATACACTTGGCAAATAACCCAGTCTATCATGCTAGAACAAAGCACATTGAGGTGCATTATCACTATGTGCGGGAGAGGGTTTTACTAGGTCTTATTGATCTAGTTTATGTCAGCACAGAGGATCAGGTAGCTGACATATTCACGAAGGCATTGGGCGCAGAGAAGCTGTGCAAGTTCAGAGACCTGCTTGGTGTGCAGGAATTGGGATTGAGCTCGAGGGGGAGTGTTGAGATATCGAGCTCCACTCGTGATACGCCAGGGTGACCGTTGTGCATTTATATCACCGACTTGTCAGTTGCAGACGCGGTTGGTACACCGCCCATGAATAATAGCTACATGATAGCTATCCTTATCTACTCTAGTTCGTGGCTCAGTTAGTATGCCACCTTAGTTAGTTGAGTTTGGTTTGAGACCCATATATAGGGTTCTTCTATTTCTTTGTATGAGAGTTCTTTTGGCTTACACAACTAAGAAGAGGAAAACTGTTTTTAGCCTCCACCCTTGTGTGTATTCCCCCATTGTGCAAGCAAGAAAGCTTCAAGTGAGACTCCTTCCTTCTCTCCCACAATCTTGACATAACCTTGTACCTTTAGCAATTGTAGTCACATTGTTCCTTCCCTCTCATGTGTTCTCTCTTTTTCTCCTCTTCATGTTCATTTTCCTCTTTCCATGGCACACTCTCACATGGTATTAGAGCCATGCGTGGGAGTTAGAGATCTTGAAGAGAAACATACTATCCATGAAAAATCTAGCTGGGCACCATCCACACATGCAGAGGAACATGATTTTACTATAAAATAGTGTAGGGTGGCCTGTTTTTAGCGGACTGCTTGTATTCATCTACCTTGGGTAGCACAATGTTTGTAGAAATAGGCCCCTTCATTGTGTGCATTTTCATACGTGCTATCGTCCATCCCTCTCCTACATTTTTTCTAGGAGAAACTACCTTCAACTTTTCATGTTGTGCCACAAATCCGAGCAGTCATGTCCTAGACAAGGCAGCCCTTCTTTTGATCTAGACATCCATTATTTGGACCACGATGGCCTTTATTTGGACTAGATGGCCGTCTTACAAGCTGAGGTAATCTATTTTAGGTGGAAAAACTTCCCCTTTTGTGCTACATTTCCTATGATGGGCACTCTTTTTGTCTAGCAATCCCTTTTTGTAGCTAGGTAGTATGTTTTCTGAACTATTTACTACATTTATTGCAGTGTACCCTTCATCTTTATGTTTTGCATATCTGCCCTTCTTGCCCATCCTTGAATCGCCTCTCTCACCTCCAATACTCCTTATCTTTATTGCTCTCCACTAGTCTTTCTAATCAGCACACCAATGGAGCCTGTGCAGGTGTGGAGGATATCCAAGCAACATCTTCTTTGTTTTCTTGCAAGTGCTTTATTGAAGGACATTTATGGCTGGCATATATGCTTTGGGGGATCCTCTAAAGTAGTAGAACAAAACTCTATAATCTTCTCAATAGCATTTACTTTATTAGGAGAAGGCTTCATGCCATAGTAGCCACACATATGACCTATAATAAGAACCTTATTCACACCAAATACTAAATTCTATCCTGATCCACAATCAAAAATATGATCTACAACAAAGTTTCTCCATCCCTACTCATTCCATCTCTCATTCTTCTCTGTCTCTACACAACCTTAAATAGGAACATCATCAACGAAGTTCATAGGAAGTTGAGGAATATCTTATCATAAGACCTTATTCATGGCATTCATCATGTGTGCTATTGAGTTCATAGCTCCTTATGATAAAGTACACATCATGACAAGTCCTAATGGAGTCCTCATGGTCCTGAGGCCTCTATTCTCCAAAGAAAGTTGAAACTAATCATAATATGAATAACTATCTACTAGAGAATAGATAGCACGACCTACAAATGCCTCAGCAAACTCATCCACAACTAGCCTTTTACCAATATTTTTGATAAAATTACCCTTTTCACTAGTTGCATATCTTGTATAAATCCAATGTGAAACACAACAATAAAGATAATTTGTTTGCCTAAAAAAATAGGCCACCTACCTGTAAAGTGTGCTACCCAAATTGGTGAGGTGCCCAATGAGAAGCCTACTACCCTAGCGCAGAAACACAACAGAAAACATACTGGCTAGAGTGCTCAATCTATTTCCTAGAAGGCTAATATATTGCAAGGCTATAGAGAAGACCCTTGCATTGAAAACATGGCTATCTTGCACAAACATAGGTCTGTCTAGCCTAAAGGTCACTCTAATCGCTTAAGCTGCCATTTCGGTTCAAGTATGAATCAGGGGAATTGGTAGGGCTTCTTGTCGAAAGGTTCAAAAGATGGAGGTTTTATTATTACCAAAATTTGTGAACCTTCCCTGAGCTACAAATAATGGTTTCCTAAACAAAGCTAGCCTTCCTTGAGCTATAAATTCTCTAAAAATAGTTCCTTTGTTATTTTGGAAGCAAAGTGAAGATATATCTGCTAGGGCATGTCAAGTTTCACTAAAGCGAGGGAAATGGCACCTCTCTTTCCTATCTTGAAGATATATAGGTACATTGCTATGGCCGATCACAAGTCTAGTAAAAAGAAAGGTTAGAGCAAGGGAAAATGACGATTTCAGGAAGAGCCATACATAATAACAATTAGTGTCTTTAAGGCTTTGGGATGAATAGCATAGGCAGTGTCCCCATCCAACAAGTATGAAGGGTCCACTGAATCACGCATAGGTTTGTGTTGTGGTCTAGCTCTAAATTCAATAGGGAAGGTGGTGGAAATAGGTCGCTTTACACTGTAGAACAATCAATGCAAGGTCTTTAACAACTGGAGATGTCACCTAGTTAGTTGTAACATGGATAGGATACTCCTCTTTGTAGACTTTGGCTCACATCCTATTGGAGGATAGTGTGTTTAGCCACAAACCAAAGGGGTACAAAGAATGAGCAAGGAATGAGCAAGATAGAATATAAGATAGAAGAAAAATCAACTAACACCAAAATCCTCTATGTATATTTGGAAACAAAAGTAGTACATTATTCTCTTTATGTATAACCATGAAATCCCGAGTACAATGTCATGTTCAATAAGCTCTCAACTCAAATACAAGAAGAGAAACCTTGTTGGGTGCCAAGGCACTCGTAAACTCCATCTTAAAATTTTGTATTGGTGTTATTCCAATACGAATGATCCAATCAAGATTTGCTTAGCGGTTCAATCTTCACTCCAACGTCAATTTATAGTTGTAGCCATATCAATACATGTTTGTTCATTAACTCCTTGAGAACTTTCTTTCACCTCTTTTAAGTTCTTCATCTCTATCAATTTTCTCATCTTTTATGTGGCTCTCCACTACATCTGCCTCTTCTGTATCACTTTTCTCACATATTTTGATTTTCATCCCTATCCTTTGTACCCTCATGTCAGTCTCAAACATCTCTATCAAAGCATATATCACATGCAATAATTTACATCCATCAAATTTAGTCTTATCATGTCTAGAAAATTTTCCTACATCACCATCTTGTAGAGAACTACTCGTATCTATAAAATGGTAACTCAGATTTCCAAGATTTGAAAAGAAAAATTGTAGCATCTATTGCAATCTACAACTCTGTTGGAAGCCTAGTACCAAATTCTAAAGGTATCAGCCCTCCTAAATTTTTTTGTGCACCCTGCGACTATTCATTACAGCATACAATCCTCCCAGGAAAAACATCAACTCCACATTTTGAAGGTATAAGAACTTTCATGTTGACCAAACTTTGTAGGAACCTTCCTAAGGTATCAAAGTCCATTGTGTATGCATCAGCCATTATTAATCCTCTCCCAATTTAAAAAAAATTAGACATCTTTAGTTCAGCCCTGCTTGTCCACCGCAATCTCCTACAACCATATTGCCCTCCTGGGTCAAACAACCATAGCATACTTAGCCAATCGATCATACATGTGGCCTAGAAACTATATCTTGGATCAAATGGTAGTCCATTAATCATGTCATGCCTTGCCAATATCCCTAAATCATACTCTTGTATGCATACTTTCCTTTGGAAGAAAAGTGGTAGTGTCATCCCAATGTCTTCTTTATGCTTCTCTCCATCATCTACATCTACCTGAACATCAAATAAGACATGAGTATCTTGTAGTCCTTTTGCTAGCATTTCATCTTCATCCTCATCCACAAACTTTGTTTCTAACATTTCTAAGTCGACTTCATGCTTGCTAACCTTTTGAGGAATTTTATTATGGCCATTATGATGTTTACTTGGGCATTTTATGCTAGTCGACCTAGTGCCATTTATGGCATATTTTTGTCCTTTATATTCAAGCTCCTCCTCCTTAATAAGTCATTATCACCTACACAATCTGTTAGAGAGAGGGAGCTGGTGCCATTGCCTATATAGCCACTGACTCATTGTTGTATGCCATTGTCTTGAGTTTGATATATGGATTCCATTTTTTGAACATTCTTCTGAGTTCTCGTCTTTGAAGTGTTCTTCTATGTTTTTTTCTCTTTTGTCCTTGCGTTTAGTAGCTTATTACAACATGTGTTTATGATTCCATTGTTATATCCACTCTTGACATGGTATTAGATTTTAGGATCCTAGTTTGTGCTACTATTTCCTATTGTTTCAAGTCCATGTTTTGGCTTTTTAGGTGCTAAGATTGGACCTGTTCTTGATTACTATAACTGATTTTCCAACATGGATGATAATCTTTTGCTAAAATTTTTCTTGATTTTTTCTCTTTTTCTTAGTGTATTGTAGTTTTCTATCTACTTTTAGGGACAGCAAGTTGAGGTGATCTATTTTTATGTAGAATGACTACATTTACTGCAAGTACTAGACTATGTTTTGACTTCAACCCTTCTGCATGTTCACTACTTGTGCTTATGCAAGGTTGGCTGACAATATTTCACACTCATTTTTTCTTAGTTTGGTTCATATTTTCACCTTATCCATTTTGTGTGAACTTTGCGGTATAGTTTGTGCTCTTGGTTTGACTATACTCTTTTTCTCCTCCTCTTCTTCCCATTCTTTTCTATTCCTATCATCTCTACATGGCTCCCTCATGTTGTTATATCGATGAGAAATTACATGGCCCTGATTATCTCACATGGAGTGCTGTTATGAAAGCTTGGTTTGTGTAGAAGCAGCTATGATATGTTGCATCTAAAGCTTGTGAGCGTCCTACTCCTCTTCCACATAATTTTGACTAGGACAATTACGAAGAAGCTTTGCTCACATTGGATATGGATGATGCTAATGCATATTTTTCCCTTCTTTGCTGCATTTCCAAAGAAGTTCTTCCAGCAAAATCATTGCCTGTATGAATTTTTCAATTTGGGCAAAGCTTCAGATATTGTATGAGACTCCCTCACCTATGCATGCCATTACTCTTTATATGGACAGCTCCAACAGATAAAGTTCAAGCCGAAGGATATGATTTGGTATTTCTTACTTCATATCACACAAATATAGGACCAACTTCAACATATGCAATTTGCCCTTTCAAAGGCTCATCTTGTGGGAAATGTGCTCTACAAGCCCCTATAGAATTTAATGGAGTGACCAATGCTTTGCAAGCTCAAACAGCATCAACTCTCATCGGTTTTCTATATATGTCACTGATACTGCTTGAACACAAGAAGAGAGGCTTCCCTCATAGTCTGGTTCATCCAATGAGGCTTTTATAGCTTCAGAGAGGACTAAGAAGAAGAAGAAGTCGAAGGCCTAGTGTTATCACTATGGTAAGAAAGGACATTTGTGCAAGGATTGCAAAGAGTTAGCGACTTCTTTGAGGAAGGCGAATACAAAGATGAGGTAGGAAATTGACTTCTTTGCTGAGTAATCCTCTTTCTCAAACTTTGACTCAGATCCTCCAACCAAGGGGAAGGCCAAGGGGTGGAGAAGATCATCTTCTTCACACCATGGGAAGGGCTTGGTGCACCCTCATGTTTTCTAGTACCGATGATGTGATCATCCCTCACGAGTCTCCAGTTCTAGACAATAAATGTGAGTGGGTGGTGAGATGGGGTAGGTATGCCTTGTCTATGTAGGTATACAAGTGCACAAGTTCCAAAGGGGGATGTCCTTGAAACATACATTGAAGTCTAGTAGGTTTTGAAATCTTAGAGTTGGGATTGACATCCAAGTTCATGATGTGTTATTATTTGATAGAGAGTGGTATTGGTTCCTAGTCCGAGCTTATATGAGGAGACACTTTGGTGATCTTGGCCAAATGAAAGAAATCCATGGTCACTTACGTTTAGAGGCATTTTTGATAGGATGGTCTTGTATGATATTGCGAGACATTGTTGATAGACATAGAGATTTGTTATGATTCTTATCTATTTTTTAGGTTATAGTACACTCCACATCATCACTTAGGTTCTCTCTAGGGCACCTTGGTGGTGGCTTCATCACCTACTACTTGGGTATCCATGGTCCTATTTTGATGGTTTTTGTTGTATGGATTATGATGAGTCATCATAATTGTATCATTCTATTGTATCAAATCACCCATGATCTAAGAGAGGGTGTTAGCAATCTTGTCAGCTCATGTGAGTCTACTTCATGCTTGACATTTTTAGGCATTTTAGACATTTTATTGTGACAATTATGATGTTTATTATGGTAAATCTACTGCCATTTATGGCATGTTTTTGTTCTTTATATTCAAACTTCTCCTCAGTCATTCATTATCACATACAATTTTTGTAGGAGAAAGGGAGTTGGTGCCATTGCATGTGCAATTAGTGTCTTATTGTCGTACACCACTATCGCGTGTTTGGTATATGGATTCCATTTTCTTAACATTCTTCTAAGTTATCTTCCTTGGTGTGCTTTTTTGTTTTTTTTTCTTCTATCCTTGTGTTGATGCTTCCATTGCTACATCCATGTCTGACACAAGTTAGCTAGCCCAATAATATAAGTTAGAAAAAATTGTAAAATGGGCAACTAGTCTACACACTTTGGCAATAAAATACATAAGTGACCATTGCAATGCACAAATTCACACATGAGATGTCTATTTTGCTGACAATTTGTTGTATGAGTTGGATAGTCCCTGTCTTGCTCTAAAAAGATAGTTGGCTTAGATTTTCTTTGCTCATTAATTAAAGAGCTTTATTGTGGGAGGTGATAAATATTCAAATTTTCTTCAAAAGGCTTGAAATGCAATCTTCTTCACACTTTGACAATTGTTCTTGCACAAACAAGCATCAAAGAAGCCTACTTTCACACCCATCTCTGCTTGCTTGAGCCATGTGTTGATGTGCATCCCTCTCAATATGCCTATATGCTAAAAACATAGCCTTTGTGTTGCACCAAATCCTCCATTTCAGATCTATTTATGCGTGATTGGTCTCGAACTTGATTTAATGAAAATTCCATGGCATAATGAAAATATCCATCTTAGATCATAATGAAAATTCCATGGCTAAAATGTTGCAGCATCATGCTTTAATTTGAATTATATAGAAGGGGCCATGAAAATGTATACTCTTTGAATTTTAGATTTATAGAAGGGATATAACTATTGCCTCCAAAATTCTCACACACACACACACACACACACACACACACACACACACACACACACACACACACACTCACTCACTCACTCACTCACTCACTCACTCACTCGCTGTCACAACTCTATAGAAACAGAATTTGTATAATTTTTCATTAATTTGTCTATATAATGATTTATTAAATTTATTTCCTTTGCACTAATTAGATATAAAGAGAAGTGCATTGGAGCTGGCCACTGATGAGTGGTCACAGGTTATGGTGGACCCACGCGGTGGGTTAGAGAAAAGATAGTTCACACTTCCACCTATATGACCCGATTGGGCGCCTATGACTAGAACTCACGCATATCAGGGTTAGACTCGCACACAGAAAGGATTGATGCCTTGAAGTGTAGGCTAGATCCACTAGAACAAACAGTTACAATCAACAAGATGGCATGATCATGAAATGCTTGTATAATGTGCATGTGTGGGCTGAAAGCTTGAAATGCACATTTCTTTGTATAGGAAAGTCACATGAAGATTCGGATACCATTTTTGCGATGTACACGGAAAAAGCTTTCATATGACACCCATATTGGGGGGGTCCCTAAATTTTAGGAGATCCCTAAATTTTAGGAGGTCCCTAAAATTTAGGAGCCTCGAATTAGCCTAAAAATACTAGTCCTAAAAAATAGGGATGTCATTCTAAAAATAGTAAGTTCTGTACTCTGACTGTGCTTACTAAATTTGGTTGTTTCTATTCTTGACAGTATTCAACCCAAAAAGGAAGGCCATAGAGAAGAGACAAGTGTCAAGACACTTGTCACACAAGTTTCCAAGTGTCCCACCACTTGTCACATCTCATGACATGTGGCTGGACACTTGTCTTGTGCTACTCCACCTTCCCCTTTTGTACTAGCTCTCCCCTCTCCTATAAATAAGAGCTCGTTTTTCTCCATTCAATATCATTTTTCTTTACTGTAAACTCATGTACAGTACCCACAGATAGCCAAAAACTGGCCCCATCCATCCCCATCATCATCCCCCACTTCTCCATTATTAAATTCCTCCATATTTCCTCTTTTATCACTGTTGTTTTACAGGACAACAAGCCTGTAAATTCATTACAACACCTCCTTCTCAAGCTCTTTCTTTCATTTTAGCTACAAGAAGCAAGCCCTATCCATGTACTGTTGATCAACGATGGAGAAAGGTTGAATTCTCATTTTTCTTCTCTCATACTGTAAAGAAATCAGTTCTTATCATTGCATAATAGATAATGCATGTGTGTTTGTACATCTTTGCATGATCTTGTGAGAGTGAGAATTACTTCTTCTCACTCTCAGGTTGATTGTAACTGAGCTCTTCCCTAAGGGACTTGGGTTGAGCAGAAAATACATTCCTTCGGGGGGGGGGGGGGTTGCCCATCTTCAACCCTCAATCTTGTCTCCATTACTTTTACATTTTCATGGCTGTAATTTTGTGAGTAATTTTCATTTTCAGCTTTAAGTGTTCATTCTCTTTTATATTAAATCTCGAAAACAAGCGAATATCATAATTGTTAAGCATACTACGTTGTTCGGGGCGTTTACAGTGGTATCTCTCTCTCTCTCTCTCTCTCTCTCTCTCTCTCTCTCTCTCTCTCTCTCTCCCCCACTAAAAAAGAAAACACCAACTTTATGTAATCACAATCTACATTGCATGTTTTCTACAGAAAGTGGTGAGGAGGAGAAAAAAAAACATGTAGTAGCATGTTGGCCATTCCTATAAACTTGTCAACTCCAAAATGAGGAAGATAGAAAAGTTTCAATCATGCTATTTTTTTACTAGCACTAGTATTGTGCCAATATGTCTCTCTATAAATATTTTAAATAGCATCAGTATATCTATCAATATATGCACCAATATTTTCACAACAAGTAAATACTAGTGTACTTATTGACACATATTCCGCCACATATTTTAGCACACATTGTGGTATCAAATATTTAATGCCACACGTCCAAATTTTTTAAATAGTATTCCCCTCATTCCTTGTAGTGATCCATCTCTCTTCTTGTGCGTTTATGCAAGATTCTCCTATGTCTATTATGGGTATTCAATGTAGGGATTCAAGCAAGTCCCCCACTACATAAGTTTTGTCACATTTCACTAAAGTAATTTGCATAATTATATTTACTTACATGCTTGTAATACATGAAGCATATAAGAGCCTTGACTATACAATAAGGCTCCTATCTTGGATGCCCTTTGTTGTAAAGTAATCTCATATATTGTTGTGTCATATATGGAATAGAAGACATGCATTAGACAAGCTTATATATTTGTATGTGTGAACTTGATGTGTGTGTTATTTTCATAAGAACCTCTTATAACTTAATGCATATTATGGCTGAAAAGAAATAGTGTTATGGTCCATATATGTTCTAGAATAATAGAGATAACTTGGACAAGATCTTTGGTTGAGTTTCAATGCATACATAAATGAACTTGATCAGTGTCTAATTTACACAAGAACAAAGTCTTCATAATCATATTATGGTAGAAATGAAAGTGTTTCAATCCATGCTGAAACATTTGGAATGAACATTCATAGTATTGAAATTAGACCACAAAAGGATGGGATATTCACGAAATGTCTTATTGGATCATAGAGTGCACATAGTGGAGAATAAAGTTTAGAGACTCCAATCCTACAGAAGATACTTGGCTTAACACATGCTTTTAATTTGGTAGAGAGCACTTCTTCCTTATTACCCCATTGTTACCAGTAAGCACACCTAACTCACTCATCTTTACCATGGACATTTTAAATTGTTGAAAGAATTTGCTTTGATCTTTTGCATATTCCTCCACTAGTTCCTTTGTGTCAGTAGCATTCAAAAGAGCTGCATCAGTGTGAAATGTAGCTGTTTTAGCCAACACGTTCTTAAAGTAACTATTGTCAAAGATGTCCTTGGTGATGAGGTCAAGCTGAACTGTCAACTCTGCCTTGGTAGAGTCATTTGCCGGAAGGCAAATACGAGATAAATGAGTTGCAAATTCTAGATTAAGATCAGTTGAAACAGTGGGGGAGATTTGGGAGTCTATGAATTGGCAATGGGCTTGTCCAATAGTATGTCCTCCTGTTGTTGTCATATTTAGCTTGTTAGTGGAAGTCAATCAAAGGACAAATGTGCTTGGAAAAAAATAAATAAATCATGTAGCCTAATGTGATTATTTCTTACATGTTTGTAAAGTCACATTTAGTACTAATTTGAAACAACATTATTGAAGAAGAAAAAAAGTGCTATAAATACTTTGAGAAGATGAAAACAATATATAGTTAAAAAGAATCTGAGGAGTTGTGCTTTCCATGTAAAGTATATAGTATCATAAATGATTCCATGACTTAGGATACCAATTCATTAGAATAGAAAAAGCCTTAAAAGTAATAACAAAAAACCATTAATTTCATTCATGTGAGAAACAAAAGGTTATTAGTTCCATTCATGCGAAAAAGAACACAGTCCAACAAGCTTCTTTATCTATGCATGCATAGAATAGTATATTTAAATAAGCTTACCAAGAAAACAAAATGAACACTCATGACATACAAATCCTTCGATAAAATTTCTTCCAATGCTGAAAATTAGGTCTCACTTATATTTTCAACAATTTAAACTTACAAATAATGATTTCTAATTCTAGAAACTATGCAAATGCCACAAAATGTACCTGATAATGCAACAAGGTCTATAACATCCAAGCTATGATTTTGGAAGTTTTGCTTCAAAGTTGAGATGTTTAAAGTTGGAGGTGGAATGTTTGCAACCACTGTTTGATTGGATGCAGCAAAATTGCTATCACGCCGACCAGTAGCAAAGGTGACTTTGGGACCACCAACCTGGTCAATTTAGTTTCAAACAATCAGTTGTAGTAGCTATTGAAATAGAAATAGTTGTGATTTCCTTTAGTTGAAGAACTAGAACGCCTTCAAGTTTTCTAGCATCAGGATTTGTTATTCATCCCACAAAATCCATTATTGTGTATTGTTTTAAACCTAAAGTATCCTTGAGCTTGTCAACATAATGCGCTAGAATGCATGTATCACACGTTGGAGATATCTAGAATGAAAGAGTGTAGCTACTACTCTTGAGACTTAAGTCAATAATTTATTTGAAATGTCATTTTAGAACAATTTTGTTGCCTACCAAATGAATTGCAGCTGCAGTTGATAAGGAAATAACGTCAGCACATGAAACAATCCCAGGACATGAAAGCTCTATTGCCTCCTTGATTTCATCAAGTATATTTAATGATGACATTCGTAGCGATCCATTGTTCGGACTGGCAATTTGTTCTGTAATAGGTGAATCAAGCAGGATGGAAGCATCACAACCCTGCATCATGGGCAATGTATGAAAGATTTTGATTAGTGCTAAAGTGCTTCGTGCAAACGGTTAAAGAAGCTTGCATGATAATAGATAGATAGGAATGAGAAGGACGAGGAGGAGTGAGCAGGTAGGCAGTACTTGGACGAAGCAGTCGTGGAAGAAGATGCGGAGGATGCCGGCAGCTTCGCTGGGGTTTTGACGGATGACGGCCTTCACCTGCTCCTCCACGATAGTGTAAGCGCTCGGGCAAGAGTCCTTGTAGAAGTCGTAAGAGAGGCCCGGAGGCGCAGACTTCAAATGAAGATCACTACTCCGTTCTTTGTATTGATCGACATGAATATTTATATCAGCTGGTCTGCTGGCCTCCACTGAATATCCGCGCATGATTGAGACCAGCATCATCAGAAGCACATTCACGTTGATGATTAGCAGCATCAGTAATGGCGCACGTACGAGCCGACCATCTCTCCGGTATAACACCATGCTATTGGAGGTGTGGGGGCGCGGGGGGCGGCGGACTACCTAACCCTAAATCTGATATACTGCAGGAGAGACTGCCGTCCAGCAGCTGCTTTAATAATACGGAGCCTAGATTCGTCTTCCTGTGCACTAATACCCTCTTCTCAGAGCCCCTAATTTATAATGGGCGAGAACCTGCGATGATCTCTCTCTCTCTCTCTCTCGCGTCGATTCTTGATTGAGTCTCCGCGAAGAAGCGATCAGACAATTTGACAGTACCAGTCATGATGATGGCAACGCGTGCGTGCGTGGATCGGGCTTGTGACTCATCGTTGCCTCCATCATCGTGGGAATCTGCCGCTTCTTCGGCCTCGTGGCCTTGTTATGGAAAGCTTGAACAGTTCCTCGAGCGTACGATGGATCAGATGATGCAGCTTCTCGGCCTTAATCAGGGTCTGCCTTCTTCCTATTTGCAAGGCAGACAGCCGGGGCAACATGGACCTCGTCTTCTCGTATACTCGTAATAATACTCCTCCAATACCCTCTCCTAAGCTACCCAATTGTTTCCGAACATACATGTTGTTGCTCAAGTGTCCTCGTCTGGTTGGTAGAAAGTGCTAATCAATGGCCCTACCACGGTATATTACTTTAAGATCGGCAAAACAGAAAAGTGAACATGAAGATTTTGATATTGGGTGCATTCAATGCGTCTTAGCCTCATAAATAAGTTCTAACTTCTCCCCATGAACCACTTTCTCTCTTCTTCCATAAGCTTGCACCTTTTATAGTCTCCTAATTTTGGAGAGACATTGGTCACTTAGAGGCCTTGGTAGTCTTGAATAATTAAATAATCGGCATTTGATGATTGAGAACAAGTTGGAGAGTGATTAAGAGAAGGATAGTGTAAAACTCCTTCAAATAGAAGGAGTAGCGTGCTTTTTTCAAGCATTGTTGTAAAAGATTTATCATGGTTGTGGCAAACTAGTCATCAACTTGCTAGCTTATCACATACTTCCATTATCATTGTCCATGGATATGCATACTCGTCTTGTATAGATAACAATTTTAGGATTCCAAAGCCTAAAGTTTAGGATGGCCAATTTTCAAACCTTAATAGGATATCAATATGATTTTACACTACAAGGAAATAGGGCTTATAGGCATGCAAATTGACATGTATTTCAAACTAAGCAAAAGAATGCCAAGAGTGTCTATAAGTACATTTATATTCGTGTCTAGAAACATGTGTCCATAAGTGTGTTAAGTCTGCAATTTAGATGGACCTATAAATGCAAGGTTTCCTTGGTATAAGAAAGTCCAAGAAGTTACTCGTTTGGAGTTCAATTGCATCCAAAACAAGGAAGACTAGGGAACTAACTGATTGCACATCTTAAACTAAGCAAAAGAATGTTAGGCATTTCTATAAGCACATTAATATTCATGTCTAGAAACACGTGTTTACAAACATGCTAAGTTGTCAATGTAGGTGCACATATAAATGTAAGTTTCCTTGTGCGAGAAAGACCAAGGAGGTACTTGTCGTAGCAACTCCTTGATTCTTTTCTTAAAATATATGGATGAGACTTCACAGGGAAAAGTGTTGGTATTCCTTTCTTTTTGGAGGTCACATTGCTAGTCTTTCTAGATGGCGTGCCCTTGTCCTTACTCTTAGTTGAAGATTTTTGTGGAGGGGAGTCGAGATTGACTAGTGTGATTGTCCTATCCAAAATCCACTCAATACACCACTCCCTTATCGACCACATATATGAATCAAGGTACTCTTGGCACTACGATAAAAAATGTAACAAGTTGGAAAACTCCAAAAATGGTTCCTTAAAAAAAAACAATATGGAAAATGCTTACATTCACCCCATCTATCTTGAGTATCTTTGAATCTATTGTCATGTTCACATTTGAAATCACTCTCCATCCACAAGAATGTGTATCACTTTGCAAGATACTTCTTGTTGGAGAGAGCTATATAGTTTTTTAGGATCAGCAATATCCTCATATGTGGTGTCCAAGAAGGTAGCCACGAGCCTCTTAGCACTACAAATGGAAACATGTTACTAAAATAGATAATCAAATAAAATAAAAAATTAACTAAAAAGCAAGTAGTATTTCATTAAAGACAGATTTTTGCTTGGTGATGGATACCACTTAAGAGAGTTCATGAGGATAATTTCTATGGTGAATATATCAATATATATGAGACTCCAATGTCCTCTACAAAGTGAAATATTAGTAAGTAATAAATACAATAAAGAAGTATACATTAACCCATTTGGAAAATTGCATACCTTTCGATGTAAGGAAAAACAAAATGGTAATTTGTAATGGAATCAAATGTTTTGATAAATATTTCTATGTTTGAACCAGATCTCGACAACAATTCCACTAATAACAGTGGATCAACAATAAATATACTTTTAGAGATTTCTAGGTTGAGCGAAGCAATCAACGCCCTAAAACCAATAACAAAACCAAAGGAGTGTTATTTGCAATGAATAGTACCATCATTCCATGTACAAAAAAATTTCAGAGTCAAAATGGCTTACCTTATGCAACAATAGACTACAGAATCTGATAATTGAATATCTTTTTTAAGAAGCATGGACTTGTCCTCACGAGATATACTAAGATAGTTCTCTTCCTCAGAAGTGCAAGAAACATTGACAACCATTTGCACATTCACCTCACCCATTCTCTTATAAATGATAGGGCCAAGCACATCAATTCTTCTCTTGCAAACTTCATCCTCATATTCTATGACCTCTTGCAGTTTTTCTTGTTGGCAAACTCTTGTTGGGACACGATCTTTGTTGGGTAGAGATGTGTCACATCCTCAATCTTTGGCCCTTTTGCTCTCCTAGACAATTTTGGCAGAATGTTCAGGATCTCAATGGCTTTTCTATCAATAGTGGGCTAGGGCCTCAATACTTTGTCGAACCTATACATGATTCTGCTAACCATACTAAAATATTTGTTCATCAAGGTCACCTTATAAGCATGACCAACAGCAATGTGTTTCCATGTGAACGTATCTTGCTCACACATGAATTGCAGTTGGATCTTATAGCCCTGATTATTTCATTTTTTCAAATATTTTTGTTTTATAGTCCATCATTCCAATGCATAGATTGATTGTTATTCAATTTTGCATATTTGTAGGTATTTTCTTACATGAATTTTTCTATTTAATTATTTTATGTGAACATGATTTCTTCTCATCAAAATGGTGTACTGCTTGGATAGCCTTGAGCTATGCATCCAACTAGACATTTTTCCTTTTTTCTTCCCTTCATTCTAGCATAAGGATTTCATGTTACTAATTTTTTATGGTCTTTTCACACGTATTTTTTATGTTTTTCCTATGTGAATGTGTCCTCTTGCCACCAGAACCGCATCTTGACATGAGAACCTTATCAAGCCCCACTAATCAAATACTTTTCCTTTTTGTTGCACTCTATTTCAATTGACAAATCTTCTCAAATGAATTTATGTTCCGCTTTTCGTATGTACTTTTGCCATTTTTCCATGTGAATACCCATGTTTCCCATCAGACATGTGTTTTGACTTGATAGCCTTGTCCATCTTTCAAACCATGCACTTTTCTTTTTTCTACACTCGGTTCCAACAAACAAATTTTTCATTATTAAAATTTAAGCACGTTTTCATGTGTATTTTTAAAAAATTCCCATATGAATGCATGTTTTTCATGCCGGGCATATTATTCTATTGTCCAACATCCAGTTTCCCCGATTGTCCTACCCACTTTTTCCTTTTGTTGCACAACAATCCAATGCTCGTGAATTAATTTTTCTGTGAATTTTTTATCTCATGGCTGTGTGTGTCCACTTGACTGCCTAGTTTTTGCCTCAAATGCATGTCATTGGTTTCGACACCTAGCAACCACCCGCGATGATGCTCCCCTTCCATTCATTCCTAGCATGACAAATTGTTTTACCTCTCACCAGTTTGGTTCTTCTTCTTCTTCTTCTTCTTCTCTCTCCTCCTTTCTCTCTCCCCATCTTGTGCTCCTCTCCCCATCTCTATCCCTCTTCTCATTTCCTCCTCCCTATACCCTCCCCCTCTTCCCCCACCACCACCCTACCTCCTCCCTCCTCTCTAACCTCCATGTCCACCTCCTCAGCACCCCCAACACTCGCCTCCTCTGCCCCGTGCAGTGCTCTACCCCGCCCATCCTACTCCTACCTTCCATCTACCCCGCTACCCCCCTTGCTTGTCCCCCAACCACCATGCCCTGCACTGCCTGCCATTGCTACCCTATCCTACCCCTTCTTTCCCCCCCTCGCAACCACACTTGCCCACCTCACTCACCCTCTCCTTCCGCTTCTTCCACATCCTCCTCCCCCTCCTCTTCCTTCTCCACTCCTTCTTCCTCCATGTCCTACTCTCTACTCCCCTACCATCTCCTTCCCCAACCCCCCTTATCCCCTATTTCCCCCACCTGTTCCCAAACCCCCTTTCCCATCCACACCCCCATCCCCCTCTAAATAGAAATCCCCTACGCTCGCTTTTCCTATCCCCTATTCCCACATTGGTCCATACCTGATGCCAGCAGGCATATTTCACGGTGGATTCCGTGCCACGGTGGATTCTGTGAGGTTTTACAGTGGATTCCGTAAACTTTGTTGACCGGGGCTCATACACAAAGTGGATTCTTTGTGCGAAAAGTTGATGGGGACGTCTATCCTTTTCGGGCGTTTCATTAATTTAGTGTGTACATGGGTGATTCCATAGCAGGTGATTTCGCAAAATGCATATTAAATTAATAAACGTTTATGAGTTTAGAGTGCGCACTCGTAATAAATTAAGGTTAGGATTGATTTGTAACCAGTTGATTTATTTATGTAGTTGAAGACTACTAGGTATTCACTTTTGTCGGTTTAATTGTATTATTTTACTAACGATTGTGAATGCTTCAATTGATGTGTAGAGATAGCAGCAGTGGTGGAGGAAAGCATTGGAGGATAGCGAGTATTCGAGTTATCACTTATATTTTGATGGGTACATACCTTAGGCATGGCGCCTATATTTTGTCGCGCCTATTTATTGAGGCGTTGGATATTTATTTATTATTTTGTATGCGCATGGACGCACGAATATGATATTTGTATTTGGACATTGTATTGGGTACGCCTGACTCTTTGGGCGCCGCCCATTAGCTTTATTTCTATTTTGTGCTAAAGCAAACTCAAAAGCCAAAAGCGTGCTATTTTGTAATTTGGGCTATTATTTGAGCTTGAAGATGATTAATACATAAAATACATGCTTTGTGGAGCGCTCACACAAGGCATGGGAGAAGATTGCACCCAATTGGTCTCTTGTTCATGTCGTGCATGCCTTTTACCTTGAGTTTTGTGCAAAAAGTAGAGTTCTTTTATTCTTGGGGACCTTCCGGCATTCACTACGCAAGCATACAACATCCGATTTGTGCACCAGTGGTATCAGAGTGAAGCTAAGATCGAGAGCTTCCAATCGCTACCCATCTTGTGCGAAGGCGGAGCTCCTGGAACAATCGAGCTCTACGGTCAATCTCTTCGCGAACGGTCAATATGGTTGGATTCCTAGCGGTCAAGAACCTCTGTTTTCATCCTCTGATCATGAAGGACCGGCCTGCAACAACAGAGGACCACTCCTACATCCTCTTATACAAGTCGTGGAGATACAGAGATAAGCCATATCTTCTCTTAAGCTTCAAGCTTAAGTTTTTAAAGTTTTAAAGCTTAGCTTAATTTGAAGCTTTATAAAATCTTCAAATCGTTGTTCAACGGGAATGGTAGGATCTTCAGGGCACCGAAAATTCCGCCGAGGACATATTCATGTCCTAAAGTTCGTCGACTGTTAAAGAAGCTAAAAGCTTCTTAGTAAACTAAGTTTACTAAGGCTTTGCAACTACTCAAGTTCAAAGTCTACAAATTCTGCAAGTCTTCTAAGTCACTCAAGTTCTGCAAGTTTTGGTACTTTGCAAGTCTCATAAGTCTGCAACTCTGCAAGTTAGACAAGTCACTTGAAGTCAAAACTGACTTCTGTCCAAAACTCTTAGAATGATTGTTCCTGCGCAGAAACTCCGAACTACAAAGTTGTTCCCTGGAAGGTATTGTTCGCATACGCAGACTTGTTGAACCAGTTTCAGTACATGTAGAAGGTCAAAACACAGATTTTTCAAAGATTACAAATCCCGCAATAGCCAAAGACGAAGATTGTGAAAGCCACACATAAAAATATATAAGCCTTATATACCAGATCTTGAGCTACGCTCATCCCACTAATTGGATTTTGAGATTGTGAGGTCTTTTGAAGTTTTGCAGGATGACGGAACCACATATGGATGATTTAATGGCTGAAGGCGATCTTCCTGAACCTACGATGGAGCAAAAGCTGGATTTAATTATGATGCAGTTGGATGAAGAACGACGAGCCCGACAAGCATTACAAGTTCAATTGGCTAATTTACAAAGATCGACTCTCGACAAAGAGGAACCACAATTTGAAGATCTTATCCGACGTACCATCGATGCAATTCTCGAAGCTCAATCCATCCACAAAGAAACAAAGATAAGTAAAAGAAATTTCAAATTCCGTACTTTCAATGGCACTCGAGATGGAAAAACTGTTCTTGCATTCATCAGTCAGTTTGATGATTACTTTCATGAGAAAACATACACAGAAAAAGATAAAATCAAGTGTGTCACTAATCATTTAGTGGATAGAGCATCTCTTTGGTGGACCATGGTTCGTAAGAGTATAGATTGTCCCACTACCTGGGAGAGTTTCAAGAAGAAGTTTATGCAGAATTTCCTTCATCCACAATTTCATGAAAAAGCCATAAAGCAATGGGACCTTCTTCAGCAAAGAGATCGTGAGCCTATTCCTCAGTACACCGAACGCTTTTGGAATGCATTACTCCAGTTACGCATGCTTAAAGACGTACCTGAAATGACACACAAGCGCAAGTATATGTCTGGATTACTTGGGCATTACTACGCTGAAGTCAATATGTTCAAGCATGCAACTCTTGAAGATGCAATTTCTTTAGCCCATGACACCGAAGACAAGCTTCGAGGAAGAGACAAGCGTCCATAGCAATTTCAAGCCAATAGTAACTATGGATCTAAGCAATTCAATTTAAATTTTAGAAGATTTAATCAAGGTCGTTTTCCTTCATCATCTTTTTGTAAGTCTTGGGCAAAACCACATGCTTTACCATCCAATACCAATCAAAACCACAAGCCAACTTCACAGCCAAATCCTAATATTCCTAGACTTCCTGCCATTGCAAACAATGTATCTAAAGCCAAACCTATAGTGTGTTACAAATGCCACCAACCTGGACATCTAGCAGCCAATTGCCAATCGAAGAAGCCATCTATCCATATCAACTACCTTGGAGTAATGAAAGATGACGAACAAGAAGAAATGCCTGATTTCACGGAAGATGAAGACGACATTACTACTCCTTCGGATACTTTACCAGGTGTGCCAACTCCACATTCTTTATTGACAATGAAATGTTTAGTGCATGGAAAAGAAAAGATTATTTTGCATGATGATGGTAGTACTCATGATTTTATTTCTGCAAAGTTAGTAAAAGAATTGAAATTACAAACTGTTCCTACGCATTATCGCATTAAAGCAGCATTCTTAGGCACAAGGTATAATGGAACACAAGAGGTGCATGATTTAGAAATTCAAATTAGTGAATACACTGAAAGAAGGAATTTTCTAGTTATACCATTACAGTCTAGTGATATTATTTTAGGTATGCCTTGGCATCATCAGCATAACCCTGATATAGATTATTCCACACATTCAATTAATATTCAATTTCAAGGAAAACATATTACATTGTATGGTATGCATGCATCTAATGCTTTTCCATTGCTTTCACATACTCAAGCTAAACGTGCATTATGCAAAAGTAGTAAATCTTATCTAATTTGGGTGAATGAACTGCAAGTTAAAGAAAAACATATGCACCCTAGGCATAAAGAATTTCTTGCACACTTTAAAGATTGTTTTGCAGAAGATCTACCACCTGATTTACCTCCTTCACGTCCAGAAGACCACAAAATAGATTTGATTCCTGGTACACAACCACCTTGTAAAGCACCATATAGGCATAACCAGATAGAGCAAAAAGAAATTCAAAATCAAGTTGAGGAATTACTAAATAGAGGATTGATTAGACCTAGTAGTTCTCCATTTGGTACACTTGTATTGTTGGTAAAGAAGAAGAATAATACTTATCGTATGTGCATTGACTATCGTGCTTTAAATAAGATTACAGTAAAGAATAGATATCCAATTTCTAGAGTCGATGACCTTATGGATAAACTGCAAGGTTTTGCCATATTTAGTAAAATAGATCTTAAATCTGGTTATCATCAAGTAAGATTAGATAAGTCTGACATATTCAAGACTGCATTTAGAACACAATTTGGTCATTATGAATTTTTTGTGATGCCTTTTGGATTGACTAATGCACCTGCTACATTTAGTTGAATGATGAACCGTATATTTTTGAAATATCAGCATTGTGTTATTGTATTCTTTGATGATATCTTGGTGTTTGGTCAAAATGAGAAAGAACATTATGAACATCTGTCATTGGTTTTCAAGTTGTTGAAAGATAATCAACTGTATGCTAATCCGGAAAAGAGTGAGTTCTTTAAAATAGAAATTGAATATTTAGGTCATATTGTATCATCAGATGGTATTAAAGTTAACCCTAAGAAAATAGAAGCAATATTAAACTGGCCTATACCTAAAAATGTGCATGAGTTACAATCTTTCCTAGGTCTTGCTAGTTTTTACCAGAAATTTGTGCGAAATTTTTCATTACTTGCTTTGCCTTTGACTAAACTTTTAAAGAAAGGTATTGTTTATCATTAGTCTAATAATCAACAGAAATCCTTTGACTTATTGAAACATGCATTAACCCATGCTCCTGTATTACAACTACCTGATTTTAATAGACCATTCTTTTTAGTAGTTACTGATGCTAGCGGATGTGGAATAGGAGCAGTACTTATGCAAGATAATCATCCCATAGCCTATTCTAGTTGTAAACTGAAACCCTCCGAACTTAAATATTCCACATATGATAAAGAATTATTAACTGTGGTACAAACTTTAAGACAATGGAAACACTACTTAATGGGTTCTGAGTTTATGATTAAGACTTATCAACAAAGTATTAGACATCTACTTAGCCAACCTCAAATATCTGATCGACATATCAAATGGGCAGCCTTTATTCAGAGTTTTCATCTGATTATTCAATATCAACCAGGTAAAGAAAATCTAGTGGCCGATACATTAAGTAGAAGACCCACCATTCATAATATTTCTGTTATATCATTTGATTCTCTAACTCCTATGAAAGATACTTATCATCAGGACATTACTTTTCATACTGATTGGAATAAATTAGTTGGAAATAAATGGATTCCTATTGATTCACTGTCTTATAATGATGGATTTATGTTTTATGAAAAGAGATTATGTGTTACAGTTCCATTAAGATCTTGAAAACTGTTTTCACTAACCATGGATTACCAAAAGTTATTATTTCTGATTGTGATTCTAGATTTTGTAACAACTTTTGGATTACTTTGTTTGCTAACCTAGGAACAAAGATTGATTTCTCATCTGCATTTCATCCTGAAACTAATGGATAAACAGAAGCCACTAATAGTACTATTTTAGATATTTTACGTGCTTACACTATTTCTAAACCACAGATCACATGGGACACACATTTGCATTTATTACAATTTGCATATAACAATACACCACACACATCTACAAAGAAAGCACAGTTTGAAGTGATTTATGGTTATAGATTGTCTATACGTGTTGCATCTTTATCAAATAGAATTCAGAGTGCTGATGATATTGCTACTATGCACGCTACTATTTTTGATGAGGTTAAAGACATGATTGCCAAAGCCCAGGAATCATATACCAAACAAGCCAATAAGAAAAGACAAGCAATGAATTTCAAAGTTGATGATTATGTTTGGTTGAGAATAGAAAAACGTTGTCGTATTGCTGCGCATTCGAGGTGTGAAACCACCCAAAAGTTGTGCATGAGATTTGTTATTTTGTACATACTTAGTTGTTATGTTTGATCTTTCATTCTATGCCGAAGATGGAGAGTTGTTGGATCGCAATATCTCACGGGCGAAAGATACTCTGAGGAGGATGCAAAGGTTATTGTGGTGCAAATTTTGAACATAGTATCCTTCTACCACTAGCAAGGTGTGAAGGCTATTGATTTTTGGTCTATCGGTTTTTGTCAAGCCAGAGGAGAGACTTAATGACATCATGGGAAGTGCCTACTATGTTACACCTCATACAGCACAGAGGCTGATGTTTGGGAGCATTGGAGTTATTACTTATATTCTTCTTTGTGAAAGTCGGCTTTTTGGGGCTTTGCACTGAGTTGGGAATATTTCAGGCTGTAGAGAGCTTTATGGGCTGTTTTGTTTTTGCTTTTTCGGAGAACCTTAGCTTGGAATGGGGCTTAATCAGAAAATAGGAAAATGATAAAAAGAGAGGATCAATGTTGGATGGATTGGAGGGAAATCCGAAAAGGGAGGAAAGTTTTGAACGATGGAGAAAAGCGGGAGGGGGGAGCCTTGCTTTAAGGAAAAAGGAGCCTATTTTGGTAAAAGGAGGGACAATCAGAGCAGAGGAGCAAGAGGATTCGGGGGGGGGGGGGGGGCAGAGAAAATTAGGAAATGGTGGCTAATGAATCGAGGGAGGGAGAGAGATGTCAAAGAAGGCAGAGCTCTATAAGTGCAGTCACGAAAAGCTCTGGCGACGCCAGATTGGAGATTTGTCGCCCAAAGCCTTTGCTCATAGAATAGGAAAGGCTGATTGAGGGCTTCGGCACGGTTGTTGGAGACATGGCGAGCTCTCCACCTGGTTCTGGAATTTGCGTGGATAAGTGTCTGTGAATGGCCATGGCCTTTGCCTGCGACGAGGGGAGGACGAGAAAGAGAAAAGGGGAAAAACTATGCTATTACTGACCTGCAAGTTGATTTTCCACACACAGTGATCCTTCTAAATTTCTCAGATTGGTCGCAGATTGAAGGTTACAGTACTTGCAGTATCAACGGGGGACGATGAAAGAACAGTAAAAACGACGAACAAGGGCCGGAAGGTGATGACGAGGCTGCCAACGAAGTGGAAGGCGTCAATGAACACTACTGGAGCGACTGTAGGAAGGTGATGCGATGGAGGAGGAGAGTAGTTGCTGTAATGAAGCCAAAGACAAGGTAGTCACAAGGATGACAAAGCCGAAGACAATGACTGAAGCATCTGCAGAACAATCTGTTTGAGCTTGAGCGGTTTGCCATGTTCTGAACAAATTGTGGTTGCCGAGCATTGACAAAGCATCAGTGATGATTGCAACTATTGAGGCGGTGAAGAAAAAGACAACTCTAGACTGGTAGACCAGCACTGCTTCGATTGCTACAGGGCTAGCTGCTTTGGAGGAGCACTTCAAGATCTCGAGGTTTACGTGTGATTCAAACAATTATTTTCCTTTAGTGTTTTCGTCACCTCGGATTGGAAGGAGGAATAGCATCAACGGCAGCTACAATGCCACTCTGGATGCAAGCCGTTAGGATCTTCCGCCTACCTACTTCGACAACACAAATCAGATTGACCATGGAGACTCTGATCATGAGGAATTCGAATTTGGTGAAGTTTTTGTACACCAAATGATACATACAATTGAGTTTGTTTTGGGTGTTGTTTCTAACACAGCATCCTACTTTCGTCTTTGGGCACTCAGCCTGGCACATTCAGAGCTATCGTCTGTGTTCTATGACAAAGTATTGGTGTTGGCTTGGGAATCTCCTTCAGGAGAACGAATTAGTGAAATCTCAGCTTTCTGAGTTATCCGTGATACAAGCATACAGTGTAATTAAAACCCAGGACATTCAGGACACATCAAGTGTGAAATCTTCAAAGCTTGTAGCAGCTGAGGCTTCATCTACAAGGCTAACAATTGCTGGATCTATGCAGCAAAATGATTCGAGCATAACAGCAGCTGAAACCACCTTACAGCTTGGATATTATACGAACTGACAACCACCAAACTCCTTTCCCATCCATCATCTGAACAGGAAATCTTGAACGAACCTTACGAGTTTGAATGAGATGTTGCAGTGGCCTTGCTAATATACATATGGATGGAAAACTGTACTGTGAAAGGCCTTTGCCATGATGGGTACATTAAAAGTACATCAGTCCATTGATATTAAATATAGACTGTTAAAACAAAAAGTCATCTGCTATTAAATATACCTCAGACTTTGATAGATCACAATGCCTACCACTCAAAAGCAAACAGCAGACAACAAAGAATGAATTGTCCTCGCCACCACTGAGATCGATGATGGGACATTTCTTTACATGTCAAAAGAAACAACCACAGAATTTATTGATTGAATTCTGGATTGGAATTATTGTATGGCTATTAAAAATATATGACTCAGAGTTGAATGCTAGAACCATCTCTAACATTGGATTATTCATTTGATTGATCTTCCATCTTGACATATATCAAGGTCTTCTGAAGACGCGACTTTCCTTTCACAAACCCTTCGACATCTTTGGTGATCTCGACGTGAAAGCGTCGCAGAAATTTCAGGATGGGAGACACTTCAGCCTCTATTTCAGCTTTTTCTTCAACTCCAGCTGCGTCTACTTCAGCTCCATCTATGACTGCTGCGTCAAGTACTTCAACGGAGGATCTAAAACAGATTTTGCAGAATATGTCCATGTATATGCAGCTCCAAAATCAGCAAACACAAATGTATATGCAGCAGCAACAACAATTGCATCAACAGTAGTTGTCTCAGCAAAGGCAACTCTATTCGGAGCAGGAGAATGCAAACAGTGCGACTAAGGCTATTGAAGCAGTTGAGAGTGAGAAGAAGCTATTTGACGGGCGTAATGTTTCAGCATATTTGAAGACATATGAGATCAAGATGGGGTTTTTTGGAGTTCTTGCTGGACTTATGAGTAAGTACTTCCTTCGTCTTGTCACACCTGCTTTGAGGACAAGGGTGACTGATTTATTTATTCAAAATACACATTGGCAAGATTTTAAGAAGGCTCTTAAAGAAGAATATTTCCTTGAGGACTTTGGTATGGCTACTCGACGGTCATTCCGAGAGTGGGTCTACATGCCAAACAAAGGTCTTGCTGCTTCGGAGTTGATTCGAGAATTCGAAGAGAGGTATAGTCAGCTTGATGTCATTGAACAAAGAGCATTGGATGTTGAAAAAGTTGAGCTTTTCTTGCAAGCTACAGATCTTGCTCTTCAAGAAGAATTGGGTGAGCTTCTTGAAGATCGCACGAAGCCTATGGGTCTTAAAACTGATTGGCAGGATGCTCAGGATGCAGTCTCGACTTTGACCAAGAGGAGGATATGGAAGACTCGCCTACAGAATGGTTCCATGACACCTACAGCATCATCTGCTCCTATGCCTACTTCTATCCCTGTTATTTCTTCTCCTCCTCAGCCAGTTTCTTGGCCTATGCCAGTGCCTACTGTTTCTACTCCACCTATTCCTCCTGTTCCACGACCGATGCCTACACCTTCTGCTCCAAAACCATCCGCTCCATCGGTGCCTACTTCTCTTGATGACATAATCAAAGGAATCACAGATTTGACACTTGAGTCAGTCAAAGCAGAGTTGGTGGGTAAGTTGAAGGAGCAGTTTGCTTCGACTGCGCTTGCTACTTCTTCTAGTGCTCCTATTGCACCTAGGAGTACTCCTAGTGCTCCTAGAAGAGATCGGAGATGTATTTGGTGTGATAGTACGGAGCATCAGCATTGCAGAGATTGTGACTCATTCCAGGATGCAAGGAGGCAGAATTTGGTATATTGGGGGCAAGATGGTAAGATTTGGTTGACTGAGACAGGAGCTCCACTTGCTACCAACTTTGATAAAGGTGGAATGAAGAAGTTAGTGGAGGACATGGCTGCGCGTACTTCTTATGTGACGGCTAGAGGTGATGCTTCTGCATATGGAGTACAGATTGAGAAGGGATCGGAGACTCAGTCCGCACTATGGACTTATGCTATGGAGACTGCAAAAAAGGGGAAAATTCAGCAAACTGTTTTGACTAGCGCAGGCTCTAGCATCAGATCAGAGACAGGTTGGGACTCGCCTGTTGACAGGTATTCTATTTATGCTTATTTGGCTAAATCTCATGGTGCAGATGTATTTGTTGAGGAGAAGCGTAAGAGGGATGAAGAAAATCCAAGTGCAGCTAAGAAGACTAGAGGGGGTGAGTTTGTTACTCCACCTACTGCAGGACTGTCTTCAAGACCAGGGCCAGATCGACAGATGGAGGATGCTCAAAAGAGAGAAAAGAGGCAAGAGCCTAGAGAGAGAAAGCAGCCAGGATTCAGATTGATGTCCGATATTGAGACATCTACAGACATGAAGAAAATCTTTAATGATAAGATACTTGGCAGTGAGGTGACTTTCACTATTTCCGAGATTTTGGGCATCTCAAAAAGAGAGTTTCAGGATCAGTTTCAGGAGGTTCTGAAGAGGAAAAGACATGCATTGGCTACCACTGATACACAGGGAGTTTTGATTGGAGAGTTGGATGAGGATGATGATGAGGTTATGGTTGATAATGCTTCTGTTTTGCCGCAGGTAGAGAAGAGGGTTCAGCCTATGCATTATGCTGAAATTGATGAGCCTGTTTTGATACCGCGTAGTCACTTTTCGCGGAGCCATTGGGCTAGGGCAACTACAGAGACGATGGTAAAGGTTGGAGAGAAACAGGTGCCTTATGTTGCATTGGTTGATCATGGTTCAGAGATTAATCTCATTGTTCGTGGAGTTTATGAGAGTAACAGATGGCCTATGGATGTAGAGCATGGGTGGCGTATGAGAGCCGCCAATAACACTGCAGGTGATTTATATGCTACTTGCCCTAGTGTCAGGGTTTCTATTGGTGATGTAGAGGAGGATTTTCATTTCTTTGTACAGGATTCATGCTCGTATCCCATAATTCTTGGACAGCCATTCATTACAGAGATGCACATGGAGACAAAGGTCATGGATGATGGATCTGCTTATGCACGGATTCGCAGTAAAGATGGTATGAGAGCAGTTCAGTTTATGACTGTATGTGTGAACCATGTTAGAAATAGGGATACTCTCAGAGATGCACCCTTGCCCACTGTGAGGGATTCGGGTTTTCATTAGGTACCGCCGTTTCGCGAGACGACGGTGGTACAGAGGAGAAGAGATTGGAGTTCTCGCCTCCTGGCAGCAGTGTTTTCTCCTCCGGTTATGTTGGGATTTCAGCAAACAGTTCGATGAGCTATCAGAAGACTTCTAGGTTGCCTAGAGCTGCCAGGCAGTATATATGCAGGAAGGAGAAAATTTTGAAAAATGCAGGAATTTTGGAGGATGATGAGCACATAGATGGTATGTATGACAGTGTGATTTGTGCAGATACGATGTCAGAGATGGGAGATATGCTGAAAACTGATATGCTGAATTGTCATGGTAATGTATTAGTGCAATCCCTGGACATGTTTCATGAAATTGCAGATTTTGTGTCACAGATTGAGTCAGAGGCTGAGGAAACTCAGCAAAGAGTATTGAGTGCTGAAGAAATTTAGCAAACAGAGTTTCCAGCTGGTTATGATCAGCTTTCAGAGAGACAGAGGGCTAAAAATTTTCAGCCAACAGAGTTTACTGCTGAAATATTTCAGCATTCAGAGTTTGGGGCTGTTCCTATGCAGTCCATAGAGCAGAGGGCTGAGAATATTCAGCCATTGGAGTGCAGAATTGCTGATTTACAGCAAGGTTTATGTAATGCAGAAGAGCATAATGAAGCCAGGGTTGACACGAAGTACAAAACTGTGGATAAGAAGGTGAAGCCGGCTGCTGTACCGCTTCCATCTGACAGTGATCAACAAATAGAGAGGGCTGCTAAACAGCAAATTTTGAGGAATCCGGAGCATATTGGTCATAAATTTTCAGCAGAGACACTTGCTGAATTGAAAATTGGAAATGGTGATTTCTTGTTACCCATGGAGAAGCAATGCTTTCAGGAGATGCTTGAGTGTCATGGAAGGGGATTTGCTTTTGTCCCACATGAGATTGGATGTGTGAATCCTGATATTGTTGCTCCTATGGTCATCTTTACTATTCCTCATATCCCATGGAATCTCCGACCTATTCCAGTGCCTAAAGCACACTTGCCAAAGCTAATTGATTTATTGAATGAGAAGATCAGGATGGGAATCCTTGAGCCTTCATCTGCACCATACTCAAACAAGTGGTTTACAGTTCCAAAGAAGAATGGTACTCTTCGATTTATTCAGGACATGCAGCCAGTGAACAGGGTTACTATCAGGAATGTTGGTATTGGTCCAGTTGTGGATGAGTTTGCAGAGGCATTTGCTGGACGTGCCATCTATTCTTTGGGTGATTTGTATTCAAGTTATGATCAGTTTCAGCTGGCTTTGGAAAGCAGGGATATAACCACCATGAGAACTCCTATTGGGCTTGTCAGGATGTGTACCTTGCCTCAAGGTGCCACTAATTCTGTTGCGCATATGATGAATGCCATGCATAAGGTCCTTCGTGATTACATACCTCAGCTTACTATGCCTTTCTTGGATGATGTGCCCATTAAGGGGTGTGCAGAAGAAGAGAAGAATGAGAGCCTAAATGAGCAGGGATGCAGGTACTTTGTGGCTGATCATATTTCAGCATGTGAGAAGATTTTGGCCAAGTTAGAAGAAGTGAACTTGACATTTTTTTCTGCATCATCCTCTTCTGCAAGTAGAGTCTCCTCATCATCATATCTGGCTCTAGACAACATATCTGCCACTGGATTATCCTTCCCTGCTATGTATTTAAATTCCGGATTTAATGACTTGATGTATGCAATCCATCTCAACATAGCTATATCCGGAGTAGAGCAACTCGTAATCATACCAATCAATGGCAAGCAATCTGTCTCTACCACAACTGAAGCTCCAATAAAGTACTCCTTGTCACATTTGAGAGCCGTCACAATCCCCAATAACTCCCTCTTGATTTGCGGATATCTCCTCTGTCTCTCGTTTAGGACTTTCGCCCCAAACCGAATAGCATACCTATTTCCATCTGCATCATCTTGACCCACAGCCCAACCTATGCCAATTGGACTAGTGTCAACTGTCAATACAATAGGCCTATCACAATTATAATCCGCTTTCCTGAGAGTAGGAGCATTCTGCAATAACTTCTTCAATTTCCGCATGGCTCTAGTGTGGCTCTCATCCCAATAAAATTTCTGCCCCTTTCGAAGCAGCTGATACAAACAATCTGCAATGTGTGCAAAATGAGGTATCCAAATCATATAAAACACACAAGCACCAATGAATCTCCGTACCTCAGAAGTAGTAGAACAATACTCTGCAATCTTGCCTATAGCATTCACCTTATCAGGTGAGGGTTTTCAGCCACTATGGTTGATCATGTTTGTCATGTTTATGATATTGTGGCTTTCACAGAAGAGCTCTATGTTGGGGATTGGTTGCAGATTGGCAGGTACCTTAGTACACTAAGCAAAAGAGATGAATGGACAGATGAAGAGTTCAAGAAGATCAGAAGGAAAGCCTATGGTTATTTTCTCAAGGACGGATTTATTTGGAAGCATTCGAAGAAAAGAGGCGGATTACCTTTGCGGGTTGTCTGCGATAGAGAGACACAGTTACAGGTGATGAGGGAGTTTCATGAGAGTCCTTGGGCTGGTCATAGAGGAGTATGGGCTACTTATGAGAAAATCAAGGAGAAATATTGGTGGAAAGGCATGTATAGAGATGTTTCTCACTTTGTTGAGACTTGCAGAGACTGCCAGATGTATTCAGTAGTGCGCCATAGAGATGAGCTTCATCCGACCTATCCGCTATGCATTCATTATAAGTGGGTAGTTGATTTGGTTACCATGCCTATGGGTCTATGGCAGATGAGATACATTGTTTTGGCTAGAGAGGATCTTACTAATCATGTTGAGGGCAGATCTTTGAGAACGAAGACCACTAGTGCAGTGTGTAAGTTCTTACTGGAGGAAATTTTCTGCAGGTATGGTTGTGTGGGTAAGATCACTACGGATCGTGGTGAATTGGATGCAGATGAAGCTAGGGAGTTTTTCTCTCAGCTAGGAATCAAATTGGCTTTAACCACAGCATACAATCCAGAGGGAAATGGGAAGAGTGAAAGAGGGCATCCGCCGATAGTGAAAGCATTAGCCAAAGCATGCAGAGGACGGATTGGAGAATGGCCGAGACTTCTACCATTTGCTTTATGGGCTGATCGTACGACTCATAGTGTTACCACAGGATATATGCCTGCAGAGTTGATGTATGGTCAGAAACCTGTTATGCCGATTGAGACTTGTGCTTTGACTTGGTCAGTTTTACCTTGGCAGGAGGATTTGACGAGAGAGGAGCTCTTAGCTCTTTGGATTCGACAGTTGGAGAGGAGACCTGAGGATATTCAGCTAGCTATTAACAGGTTGAAAGTTGCTAGACTAAGGAACAAGGACAGGTTTGATAGCAGGCATCGCTTGCGGCCTAGAGCAATAGAAGAGGGAGATTGGGTATTGGTCTTTGATAGCAGCCTTGAAAATCAGCATACTGCACTTCGGAAGATGGTGAAAAGATGGTTTGGGCCATACATAGTCAGACATGTCTTTGATAATGCAACATATGAGTTGACAGAATTGGATGGAACAGTGCTTAGAGTGCCTATTGCTGGAAAAAGAATCAAGATTTTCAAGAAAAGAGATGATGAGGATTATGCATTGGAAGAATTTTCAAGAGAAGAGCAACGTCAAGAAACTCCAATGGAAGAGACAGATGATATGGCTGAAAATCTTGTTGATCTACCGGAAATGCATAACAAAGAGATTGATTTGTTTGTGGATCTTGATGATAATGATCATGGGTAAGTTGGCCCATCCGGAGGATGCACAGGATTAGAGGGGGTGGATGTCGTATTGCTGCGCATTCGAGGTGTGAAACCACCCAAAAGTTGTGCATGAGATTTGTTACTTTGTACATACTTAGTTGTTATGTTTGATCTTTCATTCTATGCCGAAGATGGAGAGTTGTTGGATCGCAATATCTCACGGGCGAAAGATACTCTGAGGAGGATGCAAAGGTTATTGTGGTGCAAATTTTGAACATAGTATCCTTCTACCACTAGCAAGGTGTGAAGGCTATTGATTTTTGGTCTATCGGTTTTTGTCAAGCCAGAGGAGAGACTTAATGACATCATGGGAAGTGCCTACTATGTTACACCTCATACAGCACAGAGGCTGATGTTTGGGAGCATTGGAGTTATTACTTATATTCTTCTTTGTGAAAGTCGGCTTTTTGGGGCTTTGCACTGAGTTGGGAATATTTCGGGCTGTAGAGAGCTTTATGGGCTGTTTTGTTTTTTCTTTTTCGGAGAACCTTAGCTTGAAATGGGGCTTAATCAGAAAATAGGAAAATGATAAAAAGAGAGGATCAATGTTGGATGGATTGGAGGGAAATCCGAAAAGGGAGGAAAGTTTTGAACGATGGAGAAAAGCGGGAGGGGGGAGCCTTGCTTTAAGGAAAAAGGAGCCTATTTTGGTAAAAGGAGGGACGATCAGAGCAGAGGAGCAAGAGGATTCGGGGGGGGGGCAGAGAAAATTAGGAAATGGTGGCTAATGAATTGAGGGAGGGAGAGAGATGTCAAAGAAGGCAGAGCTCTATAAGTGCAGTCACGAAAAGCTCTGGCGACGCCAGATTGGAGATTTGTCGCCCAAAGCCTTTGCTCATAGAATAGGAAAGGCTGATTGAGGGCTTCGGCACCGTTGTTGGAGACATGGCGAGCTCTCCACCTGGTTCTGGAATTTGCGTGGATAAGTGTCTGTGAATGGCCATGGCCTTTGCCTGCGACGAGGGGAGGACGAGAAAGAGAAAAGGGGAAAAACTATGCTATTACTGACCTGCAAGTTGATTTTCCACACACAGTGATCCTTCTAAATTTCTCAGATTGGTCGCAGATTGAAGGTTACAGTACTTGCAGTATCAACGGGGGACGATGAAAGAACAGTAAAAACGACGAACAAGGGCCGGAAGGTGATGACGAGGCTGCCAACGAAGTGGAAGGCGTCAATGAACACTACTGGAGCGACTGTAGGAAGGTGATGTGATGGAGGAGGAGAGTGGTTGCTGTAATGAAGCCAAAGACAAGGTAGTCACAAGGATGACAAAGCCGAAGACAATGACTGAAGCATCTGCAGAACAATCTGTTTGAGCTTGAGCGGTTTGCCATGTGCTGAACAAATTGTGGTTGCCGAGCATTGACAAAGCATCAGTGATGATTGCAACTATTGAGGCGGTGAAGAAAAAGACAACTCTAGACTGGTAGACCAGCACTGCTTCGATTGCTACAGGGCTAGCTGCTTTGGAGGAGCACTTCAAGATCTCGAGGTTTACGTGTGATTCAAACAATTATTTTTCTTTAGTGTTTTCGTCACCTCGGATTGGAAGGAGGAATAGCATCAACGGCAGCTACAATGCCACTCTGGATGCAAGCCGTTAGGATCTTCCGCCTACCTACTTCGACAACACAAATCAAATTGACCATGGAGACTCTGATCATGAGGAATTCGAATTTGGTGAAGTTTTTGTACACCAAATGATACATACAATTGAGTTTGTTTTGGGTGCTGTTTCTAACACAGCATCCTACTTTCGTCTTTGGGCACTCAGCCTGGCACATTCAGAGCTATCGTCTGTGTTCTATGACAAAGTATTGGTGTTGGCTTGGGAATCTCCTTCAGGAGAACGAATTAGTGAAATCTCAGCTTTCTGAGTTATCCGTGATACAAGCATACAGTGTAATTAAAACCCAGGACATTCAGGACACATCAAGTGTGAAATCTTCAAAGCTTGTAGCAGCTGAGGCTTCATCTACAAGGCTAACAATTGCTGGATCTATGCAGCAAAATGATTCGAGCATAACACCAGCTGAAACCACCTTACAGCTTGGATATTATACGAACTGACAACCACCAAACTCCTTTCCCATCCATCATCTGAACAGGAAATCTTGAACGAACCTTACCAGTTTGAATGAGATGTTGCAGTGGCCTTGCTAATATACATATGGATGGAAAACTGTACTGTGAAAGGCCTTTGCCATGATGGGTACATTAAAAGTACATCAGTCCATTGATATTAAATATAGACTGTTAAAACAAAAAGTCATCTGCTATTAAATATACCTCAGACTTTGATAGATCACAATGCCTACCACTCAAAAGCAAACAGCAGACAACAAAGAATGAATTGTCCTCGCCACCACTGAGATCGATGATGGGACATTTCTTTACATGTCAAAAGAAACAACCACAGAATTTATTGATTGAATTCTGGATTGGAATTATTGTATGGCTATTAAAAATATATGACTCGGAGTTGAATGCTAGAACCATCTCTAACATTGGATTATTCATTTGATTGATCTTCCATCTTGACATATATCAAGGTCTTCTGAAGACGCGACTTTCCTTTCACAAACCCTTCGACAACGTGGATTACAAAGTGTAGATAAACATCCAGTTGTGAAATTAGCACCTAGATTTTATGGACCATTTAAGATCATTCACAAAATTAATGAAAATGCATTCAAGTTAGAATTACCACCTCACTGGAAAATTCACAACACATTTCACATTAGTTTATTACGACCCTTTAGAGGCCAATTACCTGTACACCCTGTTTATGAAAACCCACCTTTGTTAGATGAAGAGACTGAAATACTTGAACTTGAAGCTATCATAGATACTGACTTTATGACCATTAGAACTGGCCGAAGATATTCTAGATATTTAGTCAAGTTTAAGAACCATCTTGTAGAGGAAGCCCAATGGATGCACGCTAGAGACTTAAATGCTTTTCCCACTCTGCTAGCTCCACATTGAGCTAATAGCAATTGAGGTCAATTGCTATCCCACCCCGGGGGTAGGATGCCAGGAGGCATATTTCCGTGCCATGGTGGATTCTGTGCCACGGTGGATTCCGTGAGGTTTTACGGTAGATTTCGTAAACTTTGTTGACCAGGGCTCATACACAAAGTGGATTCTTTGTGCGAGAAGTTGATGGGAACGCCTATCATTTTCGGGCGTCTCATTAATTTAGTGTGTACATGGGTGATTCCATAACGGGTGATTCCGAAAAATGCATATTAAATTAATAAACATTTATGAGTTTAGAGTGCGCACTCGTAGTAAATTAAGGTTAGGATTGATTTCTAACCAGTTGATTTATTTATGTAGCTGAAGACTGCTAGGTATTCACTTTTGTCCGTTTAATTGTATTATTTTACTAATGATTGTGAATGCTTCAGTTGATGTGTAGAGATAGCAACAGTGGCGGAGGAAAGCATTGGAGGATAGCAAGTATTCGAGTTATCACGTATATTTTGATGGGCGCATACCTTAGGCATGGAGCCTATATTTTGTCGCACCTATTTATTGAGGCGTTGGATATTTATTTATTATTTTGTATGTGTATGGACGCACGAATATGATATTTGTATTTGGACATTGTATTGGGTACACCTGACTCTTTGGGCGCCGCCCATTAGCTTTATTTCTATTTTGTGCTAAAGCAAATTCAAAAGCCAAAAGCGTACTATTTTGTAATTTGGGCTATTATTTGAGCTTGAAGATGATTAATACATAAAATACATGCTTTGTGGAGCGCTCACACAAGGCATGGGGGGAGATTGCACCCAATTGGTCTCTTGTTCATGTCGTGCATGTTTTTTACCTTGAGTTTTGTGCAAAAAGTAGAGTTCTTTTGTTCTTGGGGACCTTCCGGCATTCACTACGCAAGCATACAGCATCGGATTTGCGCACCAATACCCGGGGATACCCAATCATCCAATACCCAGCGATCAACCACTACAACCCTTGTCCTATGTGCTGCAACACACATGCGGACCTGTGTGTTTTTTTCCTCGTTCAATATTGTTTGTTTGTGGATTATCGTGTTCATGTGTATTACGAGGTTGATTTGCTATTCTTCACGCATGAGGATATGAATGTTGTATTGCCCGTACTGAGGCACTCACAGAGTGCTATTCGTGTATAGCGTAGTGGGTTCGGGTACACACATTCACGTTATTAATTAACACATCCTTCAAAATTTATTTAAAATCATTTGCAAATAAAATAAATACATTTAAAACATAAAAACTTACCCCAAAAAATATTTTTTAAAATAATACACACAAAGTTCAAAATTTTGAAATATTGAGTTTCAATTAAAAGTTACCAAAATAAAAAATATATAAAATAAAATCAATCAAAAAGTTTAAAACCCCTATAATTCATAAAAAGTGAAAAACATTTGCTAAAAATTTTCAAAAAATTTGGAACAATTCATGATGCATTATTTTCACATTTTTTATTTGAAAATTAACCCAAAAATAAATAAAATCAAACGAACTAAACCAACCTAAACATATATCTCTACATGTCCCAATACTATTTAAAAAAGAAAAAACAAACCGTTGATTGATCATACTGCAAAATCCCTCCTTTTCATTGGTTTTATTTGTTCTTATTTTTTTAAAACTTTACAAAAACAAAACAAAAAAAGTAAAGTTGTCTCCAAAAGAAATCGTAAAAAATACACGTATTTTTGTTTTTTTTCTCATATTATCAATTTTCAACTTGGTTGGATTGTATTCTGAGATTACTTTGTTGCTAGAGTTTCCTCTCCATTAGTCGATTTTCATATAGTCATTCAAATTAAGGTGCATTTACACACCATGCAGATATCCAATGTTTTCCTTTCTTTTTAGTGCACCACGAACCACATTTAATTGCTAAAATGAACCATCGAATCACCTTTTTCACATGCATCCACACTCAACACACCATGTTAAAACAAAATAAAATAAACCTACCATTCACATTATACCTGCTTCATGTGCTAAACATGCATATTGTAATTTGTAATAAAATAAATCCATTATCACTCTTGCATGCACTAGATTTTTTTTTTGTAAAAATGAATATGCATTAAGAGACCTTCAGAGTTAGATTCAAAGTCTAAGATTTGTTTCACGGACCGTGAACACGTAATAGATTTCTTTAATGGATAAAAGGAACTATGATTTTGTTTTTAAGATTGATCACATAATAAAATAAATTTTCCATTATTAATAATAACTTGTTAAATTCAACCACCATTAAATTTGAATCTATCTATACTACACATCCATCATCTCATCAATGAATGCGCTATGTGGATATGAGGGTGACACATTCTCTTAAATAATAAATCCCTATTGTTAGGTGTAGTTTGTGGTCTTGGTTCTATAGTGTCAATGTGGTGAAATTTGTTACATTTTTTGTGTTTTGATGGTCATGTTGATGTAGTCTGGGGTACAATGTATATATCTTTTTTATTTTCTTGCTTGATACGAGAAATTAGGGTGCATGTATATTTGTATCTCACGAAGTTATCAGTTGCATATGTGTGGATAGGTCATGGAAAATTTTTTCTAGGATGTGGTTTGCTAGAGGTGGTCTTTCGAGTTGTGTACAAGCAAATACTTTATCAAAATCTTATATGTCTTTTGTTCTGCTATTTTGCAGGCCTCATTTGTGTTTGTCTATGTGGGGTGTGTGTGTGCATTTTTTAAAAATCATCTGAATGGCACCTCGAAATCCTCCCCCAATCCAATATGTTCCTTTGATGAATTGTGATTATTCTCAATTGTCAAAATCAAACCTTATTACTAACACCGGCCTATCCCATTTTGTGGCTCTCTCATTGCCACTCATTCCTCGTTATCTTTTCTTGTGTGATGAGTTCTTAATCCCTTATAGCAAGTAGTCTAGTCATGTTTGTGATACACTCTCTTGATGACATCTCAAGAATCGGAAAAGGCTTTGTCTCTTCCCTACCATGGGGAGACTTTTACAATAGCGTGCAAGCTCTTTTCCAATGCAAAAAATATGAAGCTTTTGTAGACATAGACTAAGGACTTATTGGATGCTAAACAGGCCAGCACTACATCTGGTGTTTGTGTTTCTATGATCTCTTATCCCTTTTGGAAACAGTTGTGTTAGTTCCTTCAGGATAGATTCATGCCTGCTAAAACTCCATCTAATTATATGCCCAAGGAATTATTCACTGCTTCTAGAATGGTACTTAAGGGCATGACCATTGGTTGGAGTTCTTATCTCCTTGCAAAAATGGATCAACACTTTATCACATTTACTAGGAGAAATATGACTATTGTCATACATGATTCTTACTTGTATGTTTTAATGACATAATCTGCCCCTGCAAGGGAAATTTCACCACCTCTCTTGAAAATCCTTTAGTGGTTCCCCTTCCCTTTATTGAATATTCTGAACCTACCCCTAAAGATCATGACTCCCCTCCTCCCCTACTTCTTCAAAGAAAGCACTTAAAAAGTATGACTGAAATAGTTTCAGGTCCAGTTTCTCCAATGTCAATCCTTGCTACATAATGTAGTACCCTTCATGTTGCCTGGCTAACATCTACCAATTTATTTAAGGCACACAGAGATGGTATTTTTGACATATCAATTCCTTTTTTGTAGTATCACCTAGTGATAGGAGACACCATTCATTTCTTATGTAAGGACATTTAGAGTTCCATAGAAATATCAATTATAGCCTGTGTTTAGCAGTTGTACTCTTCTTTCTAGGAGAAGTTGCAACAATCTAAGGAGAAGTTAGGGTCTTTGATGGGTTCATATCTATGGCGGAGTGGTCTTGGTTAGTCGAGAGCTTTTCTCATAAAAATTACATTAGTAAATATAACACTCTATTAGGGAATTTGGAACTTTCCATGCACTTTGGAAATCCCCAATATATCAAAATCTTCATGATCACTTTTCTGTTTTGCCGATCTTAAAGTAATATACCATGGTAGGGCCATTGATTAGCACTTTCTACCAACCAGACGAGGACACTTGAGCAACATGTATGTTCGGAAACAATTCGGTAGCTTAGGAGAGAGTAGTGGAGGAGTATTATTACGAGTATCCGAGAAGACGAGGTCCATGTTGCCCCGGCTGTCTGTCTTGCAAATAGGAAGAAGGCAGACCCTGATTAAGGCTGAGAAGCTGCATCATCTGATCCATCGTACGCTGAAGAACTGTTCAAGCTTTCCATAACAAGGCCACGAGGCCGAAGAAGCGGCAGATTCCCACGATGATGGAGGCAACGATGAGTCACAAGCCCGATCCACGCACGCACGCGTTGCCATCATCATGACTGGTACTGTCAAATTGTCTGATCTCTTCTTCGCGGAGACTCAATCAAGAATCGACGCGAGAGAGAGAGAGAGAGAGAGAGAGAGATCATCGCAGGTTCTCGCCCATTATAAATTAGGGGCTCTGAGAAGAGGTATTAGTGCACAGGAAACGAATCTAGGCTCCGTATTATTAAAGCAGCTGCTTGACGGCAGTCTCTCCTACACTATATCAGATTTAGGGTTAGGTAGTCCGCCGCCCGCCGCGCCCCCACACCCCCAATAGCATGGTGTTATATCGGAGAGATGGTCGGCTCGTACGTGCGCCATTACTGATGCTGCTAATCATCAACGTGAATGTGCTTCTGATGATGGTGGTCTCAATCATTTGCGGATATTCAGTGGAGGCCAGCAGACAAGCTGATATAAATATTCATGTCGATCAATACAAAGAACGAAGTAGTGATCTTCATTTGAAGCCTGCCCCTCCGGGCCTCTCTTACGAGTTCTACAAGGACTCTTGCCCGAGCGCTTACACTATCGTGGAGGAGCAGGTGAAGGCCGTCATCCGTCAGAACCCCAGCGAAGCTGCCGGCATCCTCCGCATCTTCTTCCACGACTGCTTCGTCCAAGTACTGCCTACCTGCTCACTCCTCCTCGTCCTTCTCATTCCTATCTATCTATTATCATGCAAGCTTCTTTAACCGTTTGCACGAAGCACTTTAGCACTAATCAAAATCTTTCATACATTGCCCATGATGTAGGGTTGTGATGCTTCCATCCTGCTTGATTCACCTATCACAGAACAAATTGCTACTCCGAACAATGGATCGCTACGAATGTCATTATTAAATATACTTGATGAAATCAAGGAGGCAATAGAGCTTTCATGTCCTGGGATTGTTTCATGTGCTGACGTTATTTCCTTATCAACTGCAGCTGCAATTCATTTGGTAGGCAACAAAATTGTTCTAAAATGACATTTCAAATAAATTATTGACTTAAGTCTCAAGAGTAGTAGCTACACTCTTTCATTCTAGATATCTCCAACGTGTGATACATGCATTCTAGCACATTATGTGGACAAGCTTAAGGTATACATTAGGTTAAAAACAAAACAGAATAATGGATTTTGTGGGATGAATAACAAGTCTTGTTGCTAGAAAACTTGAAGATGTTCTAGTTCTTCAACTAAAGGAAATCACAACTATTTCTATTTCAGTAGCTACTACAATTGATTGTTTGAGACTAAATTGAGCAGGTTGGTGGTCCCAAAGTCACCTTTGCTACTGGTCGACGTGATAGCAATTCTGCTGCATCCAATCAAACAGTGGTTGCAAACATTCCACCTCCAACTTTAAACATCTCAACTTTGAAGCAAAACTTCCAAAATCATAGCTTGGATGTTGTAGACCTTGTTGCATTATCAGGTACATTTTGTGGCATTTGCATAGTTTCTAGAATTAGAAATCATTATTTGTAAGTTTAAATTGTTGAAAATATAAGTGAGACAATTTTTTCAGCATTGGAAGAAATTTTATCGAAGGATTTGTATGTCATGAGTGTTCATTTTGTTTTCTTGGTAAGCTTATTTAAATATACTATTCTATGCATGCATAGATAAAGAAGCTTGTTGGATTGTGTTCTTTTTCGCATGAATGGAACTAATAACCATTTGTTTCTCACATGAATGAAATTAATTGTTTTTTTTCATTACTTTTAAGGCTTTTTCTATTCTAATGAATAGGTATCCTAAGTCATGGAATCATTTATGATACTATATACTTTACATGGAAAGCACAACTCCTCAGATTCTTTTTAACTATATATTGTTTTCATCTTCTCAAAGTATATTTATAGCACTTTTTTTCTTCTTCAATAATGTTGTTTCAAACTAGTACTAAATGTGACTTTACAAACATGTAAGAAATAATCACATTACGCTACATGATTTATTTTCTTTTTTCCAAGCACATTTGTCCTTTGATTGACTTCCACTAACAAGTTGAATATGACAACAACAGGAGGACATACTATTGGACAAGCCCATTGTCGATTCATAGACTCCCAAATCTCCCCCACTATTTCAACTGATCTTAATCTAGAATTTGCAAATCATTTATCTCGTATTTGCCTTCCAGAAAATGACTCTACTAGGGCAGAGTTTACAGTTCAGCTTGACCTCATCACCAAGGACATCTTTGACAATAGTTACTTTAAGAACGTGTTGGCTAAAACATCTACATTTCACACTGATGCCGCTCTTTCGAATGCTACTGACACAAAGGAATTAGTGGAGGAATATGCAAAAGATCAAAGAAAATTCTTTCAACAATTTAAAATGTCCATGGTGAAGATGAGTGAGTTAGGTGTGCTTACTGGTAACAATGGGGTTAATAAGGAAGAAGTGCTCTCTACCAAATTAAAAGCATGTGTAAAGCCAAGTATCGTCTGTAGGATTGGAGTCTCTAAACTTTATTCTCCACTATGTGCACTCTATGATCCAATAAGAGATTTTGTGAATATCCCATCCTTTTGTGGTCTAATTTCAATACTATGAATGTTCATTCCAAATGTTTCAGCATGGATTGCAACACTTTCATTTCTACCATAATATGATTATGAAGACTTTGTTCTTGTGTGAATTAGACACTGATCAAGTTCAATTATGTATGCATTGAAACTCAACCAATAGATCTTGTCCAAGTTATCTCTATTATTCTAGAACATATAATGGACCATAACACTATTTCTTTTCAACCATAATATGCATTAAGTTATAAGAGGTTCTTATGAAAATAACACACACATCAAGTTCACACATACAAATATAGCTTGCCTAATGCATGTCTTCTATTCCATATATGACACAACAATATATGAGATTACTTTACAATAAAGGGCATCCAAGATAGGAGCCTTATTGTATAGTCAAGGCTCTCATATGCTTCATGTATTACAAGCATGTAAGTAAATATAATTATGAAAATTACTTTAGTGAAATGTGACAAAACGTATGTAGTGGGGGACTTGCTTGAATCCCTACAGTGAATACCCATAATAGAAATAGGAGAATCTTGCATAAACACACAAGAAGAGAGATGGATCACTACAAGGAATGAGGGTAATACTATTTAAAAAATCTGGATGTGAGGCATTAAATATTTGATATCACAATGTGTGCCGAAATGTGGCGGAATATGCGTCAATAAGTACACTAGTATTCACTTGTTGTGAAAATATTGGTGCATATATTCATAGATATAATGATGCTATTTAAAATATTTATAGAGAGACATATTGGCACAATACTAGTGCTAGTAAAAAAATAGCATGATTGAAACCTTTCTATCTTCCTCATTTTGCAGTTAACAAGTTTATAGGAATGGCTAACATGCTAACTCATGTTTTTTTTTCTCCTCCTCACCATTTTCTCTAGGAAAAACTTGCAATGTAGATTGTGATCACATAAAGTTGGTGTTTTCTTTTTTAGGTAATGTAGAGAGAGAGAGAGAGAGAGAGAGAGAGAGAGAGAGAGAGAGAGGAGTGTTAACCCCATCTTAAGCAAGCAAAGTTGTAAGGGAGTGCCCAAGAAAAATGAGGATTAAAGTTTTTATCCACATCAATTAAATTTTTGTTAGCTAGATAATGGGACTAGTTAAAGCTAAGAGCTTGCAAGCTCACTACCATGCAACTTGTAATAACTTCTATAGAGTAGAGTCCTAGTTAGCTTTTGTTCTTTTATATTGGAAAAAACCATCATAGGGTCATTTGAATGGGCCAACTTCTTATAAGCTTCCTTTCTCTAATTTTTTATTAACTACTCTGAGCTTTCATGCGCTATTGAGAGAGGGAGTAAGAGAGAGAGGGAGGGAAGAGTGTGGTAGTGAGAGCGCAAGGGACATGGTGTGATGTTCTTGGTGGTTCTCTACTCTTTCCTTGTCTTTGCATCCTTCTCATGATGGCAACATGAGGCTAGTGGTGGGGCTAGGCATCTTGATTGAGAGCTTCTTGAAAAACACAATTTCTTGAGGATTGTGAGATACCCTTTGGCTTGTAAGAGACTACAACAATGATTGAGTTCAATGTGTCTTTACTAAAATTTTAGTACTACCGGTTGTTGTTACTATTTGTGAGGATAGTTAGTGGTTATAAGTAGAGATGTGAGAGACTAGGTGAGAGCTAGTCTACTTTGGATGGTGAAAACTCCCAAAACAATACAAGCTCTATACTTGTTCCATTATTGGGGACATTCATGACTCAAAATTTTTGTTCCATGGGAGGGATCGTGAAATCAATAGTCCAAAACACTCGTGCAAGAGAGCGATGGTAGATTGATTTTTTTGCCTTGTTTATTCAATGTTAAATATTTAACATTCTCATCATTCTTTTCTCTCTTTCTCTCCCCCTTCTCTTTAAGTTCAACATTTACAATCAATGCATGCATACACTTTTCCATCACTACATTGTGATGTGGTATTAGAGCAAGTTCGAGGCCAATCAGGCATAGATAGATCTGAAATGGAGGATTTGGTGCAACACGAAGGCTACGTTTTTAGCATATAGGCATATTGAGAGGGATGCACATCAACACATGGCTCAAGCAAGCAGATGGGTGTGAAAGTAGGCTTCTTTGATGCTTGTTTGTGCAATAACAATTGTCAAAGTGTGAAGAAGATTGCATTTCAAGCCTTTTCAAGAAAATTTGAATATTTATCACCTCCCACAATAAAGCTCTTTAATTAATGAGCAAAGAAAATCTAAGCTAACTATCTTTTTAGAGTAAGACATGGACTATCTAGCTCATACAATAAATTGTCAGCAAAATAGACATATCATGTGTGAATTTGTGCATTGCAATGGTCACTTATGTATTTTATTGCCAGAGTGTCTAGTTGTCCATTTTACAATTTTGTCCAACTTGTATTATTGGGCTAGCTAACTTGTGTCAAACATGGATGTAGCAATGGAAGCATCAACACAAGGATAGAAGAAAAAAAAACAAAAAAAACATAGCAAGGAAGATAACTTAGAAGAATGTTAAGAAAATGGAATCCATATACCAAACACGAGATAGTGGTGTACAACAATAAGTCATTAGTTGCACATGCAATGGTACCAACTCCCTCTCTCCTACAAAACTTGTATGTGATAATGAATGATTGAGGAGAAGTTTGAATATAAAGAACAAAAACATGCCATAAATGGCAGTAGATTGACCATCATAAAATGACCAAATAAACATCATAATTGTCACAATAAAATGTCTAAAATGCCTAGAAATGTCAAGCATGAACTAGACTCACATGAGCTGACTAGATTGCTAACACCCTCTCTTAGATCATGGGTGATTTGATACAATAGAATGATACAATGATAATGACTCATCATAATCCATAGAACAAAAACCACCAAAATAGGACCATGGATACCCAAGTAGTGGGTGATGAAGCCACCGCCAAGGTGCCCTAGAGAGAACCTAAGTGATGATGCGGAGTGTGCTATAACCTAAAAAACAGAGAAGAATCATAACAAATCTCTATGTCTATCAACAATGTTTCGCAATATCATACAAGACCATCCTATCAAAAATGCCTCTAAACGTAAGTGACCATTTTATTTCTTGCATTTGGCCAAGATCACCAAAGTGTCTCCTCATATAAGCTCAGACTAGGAGTGAATACCACTCTCTATGAAATAATAACACATCATGAACCTGGATGTCAATCCCAACTCTAAGATTTCAAAACCTACTAGACTTCAATTGATGTTTCAAGGACATCCCCCTTTGGAACTTGTGCACTTGTATACCTATATAGATGAGGCATACCTACCCCATCTCACCACCCACTCACATTTCTTGTCTAGAACTAGAGACTCATGAGGGATGATTGCATCATCGGTACTAGAAAACATGAGGGTGCACCAAGCCCTTCCCATGGTATCTGCCTTCCTCGAAACTTCTTCTTCTTCTCAGCCCTCTCTGAAGCTATAAAAGCCTCATTGGATCAACCGGACTATGAGGGAAGCCTCTTTTGTGCTCAAGAAGCATCAATAACATATATAGAAAACCGATGAGTGTTGATGCTGTCTGAGCATGCAAAGCATTGGTCACTCCATTAAATTCTATAGGGGTTTGTAGAGCACATTTCCCACAACATGAGCCTTTGGAAGGGCAAATTGCATATGTTGAAGTTGGTCATATATCTATGTGATATGATGTAAGAAATACCAAATCATATCCTTCGGCTTGAACTTTACCTATTGGAGTTGTCCATATAAAGAGTAATCGCATGCATAGGTGAGGGAGCCTCATACAATATCTGAAGCTTTGCCCAAATTGAAAAAGTCATACATGCAATGATTTTGCTGGAAGAACTTCTTTGGAAATGTAGCAAAGAAGGGAAAAATATGCATTAGCATCATTCGTATCCCATGTGAGTAGAGCTTCTTTGTAATTGTCCTAGTGAAAATTATTTGGAAGAGGAGTAGGACGCTCACAAGCTTTAGATACAACATATCGTAGCCACTTCTACACAAACCAAGCTTTCATAACAACACTCCATGTGAGATAATCCGGGGCATCTCATCGATGTAACAACATGAGGGAGCCATCTAGAGATGATAGGAATAGAAAAGAATGGAAAGAAGAGGATAAGAAAGAGAGTATAGTCAAATCAAGAGCACAAACTATACGGTAGAGTTCACACAAAATGGATAAGGTGAAAATATGAACCAAACAAAGCAAAAATCAATGTGAAATATTGTCAGCCAACCTTGCATAAGCATAAGCAGTGAACATGCAGAGGGGTTGAAGTCAAAACATAGTCTAGTACTTGCAGTAAATGTAGTCATTCTACATAAGAATAGGTCATCTCAACCTGGTGTCCCTAAAAGTAGATGGAGAACTACAATACACTAAGAAAAAGAGAAAAAATCAAGAAAAAAATTATCAAAAGATGATCATCCATGTTGGAAAATCAGTTATAGCAATCAAGAATGGGTCTAGTCTTAGCAGTTAAAAAGCCAAAACATGGACTTGAAACAATAGGAAATAGTAGCACAAACTAGGATCCTAAAATCTAATACCATGTCAAAAGTGGATATAAAAATGGAATCATAAACACATGTTGTAATAAAATACTAAATGCAAGGACAAAAGAGAAAAAAACATAGAAGAACACTACAAAGACGAGAACTTAGAAGAATGTTCAAAAAATGGAATCCATATATCAAACTCAAGACAACGGCATACAACAATGAGTCAGAGGCTATATAGGCAATGGCATCAGCTCCCTCTCTCTAACAGATTGTGTAGGTGATAATGACTGATTGAGGAGGAGGAGCTTGAATATAAAGGACAAAAATATGCCATAAATGGCAGTAGGTCGACTAGCATAAAATGCCCCAGTAAACATCATAATGGCCATAATAAAATTCCTAGAAAGGTTAGGAAGCATGAACTCAACTTAGAAATGTTAGAAACAAAGTTTGTGGATGAGGATGAATATGAAATGCTAGCAAAAGGATTACAAGATACTCATGTCTTATCTGTTGTTCAAGTAGATGTAGATGATGGAGAGAAGCATAAAAAAGACATTGGGATGATGCTACCACTTTTCTTCTAAGGGAAAGTATGCATACAAGAGTACAGTTTAGGGATATTGGCAAGGCATGACATGATTAATGGACTACCATTTGGTCCAAGAGATAGTTTCTAGGCCACATGTATGATCGATTGGCTAAGTATGCTGTGGTTGTTTGACCTAGAGGGCAATATGGCTGTAGGAGATTGCAGTGGACAAGCAGGGCTGAACGAAAGATGTCTAAAATTGTTTTAATTGGGAGAGGATTAATAATGGCTGATGCATCCAGAGTGGACTTTGATACCTTAGGAAGGTTCCTACAAATTTTGGTTAATATGAAAGTTCTTATACCTTCAAGATATGGAGTCGATGTTTTTCCTGGGAGGATTGTATGCTGTAATGAATAGTCGCAGGGTGCACAAAAAATTTTAGGGGGGCTAATACCTTTAGAATTTGGTATTGGGCTTCCAACAAAGTTGTAGATTGCAATAGATGCTACAATTTTTCTTCTTAAATCTTGGCAATCTGAGTTACCATTTTATAGATACGAGTAGTTCTCTACAAGATGGCGTTGTAGGAAAATTTTCTAGGCATGATAAGATTAAATTTGATGGATGTAGATTATTGCATGTGATATATGCTTTGATAGAGATGTTTGAGATTGACATGAGGGTACAAAGGATAGGGATGAAAATAAAAATATGTGAGAAAAGTGATATAGAAGAGGTAGATGTAGTGGAGAGCCACGTAAAAGATGAGCAAATTGACAGAGATGAAGAACTTAAAAGAGGTGAAAGCAAGTTATTAAGGAGTTAATGAACAAACATGTACGGATATGGCTACAACTATAAATTGACATTGGAGTGAAGATTGAACCGCTAAGCAAATCTTGATTGGATCATTCTTATTGGAATAACAACAAGACAAAATTTTAAAATGGATTTTATGAGTGACTTGGCACCCAAGAAGGCCGCTCTTCTTGTATTTGAATTGAGAGCTTATTGAACACGACATTGTACTAGGGATTTCATTGTTATACATAAAGAGAATAATGTACTACTTTTGTTTCCAAATATACATAGAGGATTTTGGTGTTAGTTGATTTTTCTTCTATCTTATATTCTAACTTTCTCATTCCTTGCTCATTCTTTGTACCCCTGTGGTTTGTGGCTAAACACACTATCCTCCAATAGGATGTGAGCTGAAGTCTACAAATAGGAGTATCCTATCCATGTTACAACTAGCTAGGTGACATCTCCAATTGTTAAAGACCTTGCATTGATTGTTCTATAGTGTAAATCAACCTATTTCCACCACCTTCGCTATTGCATTTGGATCTAGACACCCTTCATACTTGTTGGATGGGGATGCTGCCTATGCTATTCATCCCAAAGACTTAAAGACACTAATTGTTATTATGTATGGCTCTTTTGCTGAAATCATCATTTTCCCATTCTCTAACCATTTTTCTTTCTAGACTTGTGATCGGCCATAGCAATGTACCTATATATCTTCAAGAGAGGGAAGAGAGCTACCATTTCCCTCGCTTTAGTGAAAATTGACATGCCCTAGCAGATATATCTTCACTTTGCTTCCAAAATAGCAGAGGAACTATTACTATTTTTAGAGAATTTATAGCTCAAGGAAGGCTAGCTTTGTTTAGGAAACCATTATTTGTAGCTCAGGGAAGGCTCACAAATTTTGGTAATAATAAAACCTCCATCTTTCGACAAGAATCCCTTTTTTGCAAGACCAATTCCCTTGATTCATACTTCAACCGAAATGGTAGCTTATGCGATGAGAGTGACCTTCATTAGGCTAGACATACCTATGTTTGTGCAAGATAGCCATGTTTTCAACCCAAGGGTCTCCTCTATAGCCGTGCAATATATTAGCCTTCTAGGAAATAGATTGCGCACTCTAGCCAGTATGTTTTCTATTGTGTTTTTGCACTAGGGTAGTAGGCTTCTCACTAGGCACCTCACCAATTTGGGTAGCAAACTTTACAAGTAGGTGGCCTATTTTTTAAGGCAAACAAAGTATCTTTATTGCTCTACTTCACATTGGGTTTATACAAGATATGCAACTACTGAAAAGGGTGATGATCAGAAATATTGGTAAAAGGCTAGTTGTGGATGAGTTTGTTGAGGCATTTGTAGGTCATGCTACCTATTATCTAGCAGATATTTATCCATATTATGATTAGTTTCAACTTTCTCTGGAGAATACAGGCCTCATGACCATGAGGACTCCATTAGGACTTGTCATGATGTGTACTTTACCATAAGGAGCTATGAACTCAATAGCACACATGATGAATGCCATGAATAAGGTCCTATGAGAAGATATTCCTCAACTTCCTATGAACTTTGTTGATGATGTTCCTATTTAAGGTTGTGTAGAGACAGAGAAGAATGAGAGATTGAATGCATAGGGATGGAGAAACTTTATTGTAGATCATATTTTTTATTGTGGATCAGGATAGAAGTTAGTCTTTGGTGTGAATAAGGTTCTTATTATAGGTCATATGTGTGGCTACTATGGCATGAAGCCTTCTCCTAATAAAGTAAATGCTATTGACAAGATTATAGAGTTCTGTTCTACTACTTTAGAGGATCCCCCAAAGCATATATGCCAACCACAAATGTCATTCAATAAAGCACTTGCAAGAAAACAAAGAAGATGCTGTTGCTTGGGTATCCTCCACACCTGCACAGGTTCCATTGGTGTGCTGATTAGAAAGGACTAGTGGAGAGCAATAAAGACAAGGAGTTTGGAGGTGGGAGAGGCGATTCAAGGATGGGCAAGAAGGGCAGATATGCAAAACATAGAGATGAAGGGTACACTGCAATAAATGTAGTAAATAGTTCAAAAAACATGTTGCCTAGGTACAAAAAGGGATTGCTAGACAAAAAGAGTGCCCATCCTAGGAAATGTAGCACAAAAGGGAAGTTTTTCCACCTAAAATAGATTACCACAACTTGTAAGACAGCCACCTAGTCCAAATAAAGGCCATCGTGGTCCAAATAATGGATGTCTAGATCAAAAGAAGGGCTGCCTTGTCTAGGATATGACTGCCCAAATCTGTGGCACAACATGAAAAGTTGAAGGTAGTTTCTCCTATAAAAAATGTAGGAGAGGGATGGACGATAGCATGTATGAAAATGCACACAATGAAGGGGCCTATTTCTACAAAAATTGTGCTACCCAGGGTAGATAAATACGAGCAGTCCTAAAACATTCTAAGTAGCTTGCAGGGCTCTACAAAACGTATTTTGACAAGAGGCTATCCTTGCAGAATGTAGCCTAGTGTGGGCTAAAAACAGGCCGCCTACACTTTTTGGTACTAAAATCAAGGTCCACCGCATGTGTCGATGGTGTCCACCCAGATTTTTCATGGACAGTATATTTCTCTTCAAGATCTCTAACTCCCACGCATGGCTCTAATACCATGTGAGAGTGTGCAATGGAAAGAGAAATGAACATGAAGAGGAGAAAAAGAGAAAACACATGAGAGGGAAGGAACAATGTGACTACAATTGCTAAAGGTACAAGGCTAAAACAGTTAGCCCCAACACACATTGAGGTTCACATGTATGAGATGACCATACAAGACACACATGACTGCTAACAAAACTACCCTCTATGGTCATGTTGAATGGAGTGCCTCCTTGACACCTATGACGTTTGGGATTTTAATATTGTCCCTACACCCCAACCTATCATGGATCCCCATATACATATGGCACTAAACCAAGTATTGGTAGAAATTTTCGTCTACAAGCTACAAAAGCTATTTGCCTACTATAGAAGCATCCTATGCTAGTGGACTCCCATGTCTCTTGCCACCAAATACCAAGTCCCCAACCCATCAAGTAGATGCATATAAACTCATTTGATCAAAGATGAGATAGAGAAAGAGATATTAGAATATACATAGGCCTTTAGAAAATGAAGGAGGATGAGTCTTCTCCAAACCTACCAAATGCTTCAGTGCTCCTTGTTCAGGTCTCTCAACATTTTCCTTTGCTACTAGCTTGGCATGCTCCTAAACACCCACCCTCAATTGCATTGTTAGTAGATGAAGCTTGTTATAACTCAAATTGACATATCCATGAGGTATAACATTCTTGATTGGAATCCTAAGCCCCTAGGATCAATGTTAATTCACCAACATCAACTCTCTATTAAGGCATTATGTATGAGATAGAAATTATAATGGCAAGAGAATCTCTCTCTACAAAAAATAGCTTGTCTTCTTTAGAATAACACATGGAGAAGCCTCCTAAGTACAATCTTGTGCTAATGAGAAGTACAACCTGAGCTTTTGATGAAGCTACATTTTCCTAAAGGCAAAGAGGTTGCCAGTAGGGATGGGTTGCCAAAACAAGCTTGGCTTATTATATTGCCTTATCAATGCTTTAAATTTTTGGATTTTGCACCAACCTTTTGGAATCCATCCCATAAAGGTCAACCTATGGATTCCCCGTTTAGAATTTTGTAGATTAGCTGAGGGATCATGCACATCTTGATAGAAAAAACCAACATGAAAAATAGGCTAACTTTCAAACTTCAACATAATGCAAATTATTCAATCCTTGAGAAATAGGCTAACTTTCAAACTTCAACATAATGCAAATTATTCAATCCTTGAGAAATAGGCTAACTTTCAAACTTCAACATAATGCAAATTATTCAATCCTTGAGAAATATACCATGCAAGCTATTGTATCATTGATTGCATGATGCACAACACTATTTGATGTAAGAAATCCACCATTGCCACCGTTGGAATATTGTATATCATGTCATTCCATGTTGACATTGCTAAAAGGAAAGTGAGTACAAATTCATGTGTAGCAACACTATGAAACAGGTCTTGAAATTTCATGAGGGAGAACTTGGAGCAACATCACCATGCCCTTTTCCAAATATCTATTTGCAAAGCAAATGTCTCTCAAAATTAGGAAATCCTACTAATGCACTTGGAATCTTTTGAAGTCTTTTAAATATATTGATTGATGGGATCTAAAATGGGCCAGCACTGGCTATGGCACTAGTTGGACCTCATGCACAAAACAGACAACCCCACCACATGGCCCTGTAATACACTGATGTATACTAGATACACTTAGTTATGTGTTTCTAGCTGATATGTTTACCTTCCCTTCTCCTCAGAGGGAGATCCCATAACATATATGTATAGTCATGCCTCATAACACAAACATAAGGGAGCTCCCCTCGGCTAATTGCCGCGGCTCCACTGCAACTCTCCTACACCTCAGGGATTGGCTCCAAGATGTGTCGCTTCAACATATAAAACATAACGCAAAAACTCCACTCTTTTCTTATTTTTATACGATCTAGGAATATTTAGATCCTCACCCAATAGTCCCAAGGAAAGCGTACAACTGCCCTACAGCAAAGATTCCTTTCCACTCAATGTATAAGTCATGTCCTAGGAAGACAATTGCTATGCAATCCAGGTCTGATACTAGGTCATGTGTCATGCATAGTGCATATGATCCTAGTGCACAAAAAATATTCAACAAATTAGCATTTTGTGATGTGGAAAAAACAGCCCTTTCATGATTTTCATTAAGCATATGCTTCGATATATGGAGACTAGCACCGATTCCTCGTGCTACTAGCCCCTTAAACTAAATTATCACAATTCTAAATAGAATGCACAATCAAATATTTCAAATATTCAAAACCCTCTTAGTCCTCTTAATCTCTTAACACCACCCTTTCACTCTAACGGTTAGGTTATGCTACGCTGCATAGGTGTAGGGTTTTATTTTGTATGTATTTTCTATATAAAATGGAAAAACCATGAACTATGACACATAAACAAAGCCAAAATAATGCCAAACTTCATGCCTTAGCTTTGTTATATAGCCACAACCATGAATCATAATTTTCTAGATTTTTATAACACGAAAATCCTATTTTTTCCCATTTTAGCTATTTCTCTCTATTTTTTTGTGCATAAAAATAGATTATTTTCTGATTTGTGATTAGTGACTGATTATGATAGCTGAAAGATGTTTTTTCTCAAAATTTTATCCCATGCGCATTAATTTTTATATTAAAACCTTCATTTTTAAACCAATAAAACCTTCATTTTTATATTAAAAATGCACTTTTTGGGCTATAATTTAATTATTGCGACTATTTAGTATTATGGATCTACATTTTTGTTATGCAACACCCTCAATCATAATGCAAAAAAGCTACAAAGTTTTTTTAATTTCATATGAATTGTTACAACTATATATATCATCTCTCATTTGACTTGGGTCTCACCTATATATACTAACTCTACATCAATATGAATCATTCTTTGGGAGCATGTCTTGTGTATCTCTCTTGTACTCTCTCTCTCTCTCAACATGGTATCAGAGCTATGGATGCGTAGCAACAACAAGGAAGATAAATTGTTTCATTGTTTATACTTGATTGAATTCTTTGCACAAGTGATGATTTGATACATGAACTTGTTCAAATTATAAGTATTAGTTAATTCTTGTTGTGCTCTCGAATCCTGTCAAAACCACTTGTCAATCGAAGTTCTGGATCAAAAGTTATGACAGTTCAGGATTCAAGTCAACAATCCTGCTCGAATCTGCGATTCTTTATTTAAAACTGTAATTCTACTTTTAGTTTGTTAATCCCCAATTATAGTTCGTTATTCGCTCGTCTTTGTTAATGACGTTGATTAGGACAAGCATTCATCTTGCTATTTTTAGCGATGTTTTATTATCGTTCACGTTCTTTGCTCGACGGAAATTGCACTTTTCTTATATGCGTCATTTCGTCTTGCACGTTATGTCTCTCTATTTCAGGCTTTCTTTTTAGTCACTCAATACTTTTGTTACTCGCAAGCGTCCTGCTTCACGTTTTCAGCAGGGTGGACGCCCTAATCACGGTAGTAAAGCTTCTCGTCTTGCTTATCCTAACAAACATTGTTCTTATTGTGATAATAAAGGTCATGTGGCTTCTTATTGCTAGGCACGTCAATATGATGAGGAGCATGGAGTTACTACAAAGCAACCTTGCTCATCCAAAAGTTTTGCTCCTTGTGATTATTGTGCACATACAGATCATCCATCTCCTCATTGTTATAAATGCAGATATGATAAAGAACGTTCTCGAGCTTATATTGTTCAACAAACTACAACTGATGATGATCATACTCATCAGGAGCTCAATTTTGTCCATCATGATATCTCTCCGGAAAAGGTACTTCATGTTCATGATGGTTCTCTATTCATCATTGATTCAGGTGCCACTGGAAACATGACATACGAATCGCAGTGGCTTCACAATTATCATTATCTTCCTGTCAAGAAGTTTGTTTACCTTGCGGATGATACGACTTGTCAAGTCAAAGGAGTGGGTGATTTATATCTGGGGAATGTTTCATCCACTAGAATATTAAGAGGAGTTCTTCATGTTCCAGATTTGCAAAGAAATCTTCTTTCTGTTGCTCGTCTAGTTGATCTTGGTTTGTTTGTTGGCTTTTATCATAATCAATGTCGTATAGAGAAAGACGGACATACTATAACAGTGGCTCCTCGGCATGGTAATCTATTTGAGCTATCATTGAACGATACAGTTACAAATGTTGTTACTGCCCCTGGAGATGTAGATTGCAAATTATGGCATCGATGATTTGCACACTCCGATTTTGCCAAAATTCTTGATCTTCATCGTCATGGCCTTGTGCAAGGCATGGATCTTAAATCTCATCCACGTATGGGAACATGTGAGTACTGTGCACTTGGAAACACCATCGTTCGCCTTTCCACACTTCTACTTCATCACATTCCTGTGCTCTCTTAGATTGGGTACATACCGATATTTGCGGTCCTTTTCTTGCCTCAAAGTCTCAATATCGATATTTTATAACTTTCATTGATGATTTCTCACGGTACACACATGTCTATCTTCTTCGACATAAGTCTGAGGCTTTATCTATATTTAAACAATACAAGACAAGTGTGGAGCTTCAAATTGGATTCTCTATAAAGACGCTTCGCAGTGACAATGGCGGTGAATATGTATCCAATTTATTTGATGACTTCTGTAAGGATCAAGGTATTCATCATGAGTTTACATTTCCTTATTCTCCTCAGCAAAATGGTGTTACTAAGCGCAAAAATCGCACTATTCTTAATGCTATACGTTGCATGCTTATACACTCTTGGTTTGTCTCAAAAGTTTTGGACTGAAGCACTTCTAACAGCCGTTTTTATTCAAAATCATCTTCCAACTACTGCACCTGCTGGTAAAATTCCTATAACAATCTGGACAGGGAAGACACCTTCAGTCTCTCACTTTCGCACATTTAGCTGCATTGCTTATATTCATGTGCCCAAGGACACTCGACATAAGTTGGATCCTCCAAGTTTGAAGGTTATTTTTCTTGGTTATTCAGATCATTCCAAAGGTTAAAAATTTTATGATCCTTCTACTCAAAAGGTTATCATTAGTCGTGATGCTATATTTGATGAGAAGACTATGGGTGGCATATGGTCATCAGATGTTTCAGATGATACACAGTCTTTGCTTAGTGCATTTCCTTACTTTCTTTGTGAGTCTACTAATTCTGATGATCACAAACCTCCTTCACCTCCAAAGAAGATTGATGAAAATTTGGAGATCTATGTCGATCTTTCTATTGAGATAGAGCATGGATTCTATTCTATTGAATATGATGTATTTGATGATGCTATGTCTATCCAAGAGGATCCAATATCGTGTATGGAAGCTATCAATTCGTCTCAAAGGAATCAATGGCAAGAAGCTATGCAAGCTGACTCGTACGATTCTTTAATCTCCAAAGGTACATGGATTCTTACTGAACTTCCCCCAAATCGTGTTCCTATCAAATGTAAATGGGTTTATAAAACCAAGACCAAAGCTGATGGCTCGTTTGCTAAGTTCAAAGCCCGACTTGTTGCAAAAGGTTACTCGCAGATTGCAGGAGTAGATTATCAAGAAACATTTTCTCCCATTGTACGCTGTCGTAGAGTTCATGCAAGGGCTGCAGAACACGGGGTTCAAGGTACAGCAATGGAAGAGACTAACAAGAAGAAAATTGAATTGTTGATGCCAAAGTACACTATATTTCTTGTCAAGTGAGTTACATGTAGCTCATGTTCTGAAAAATCTAAACATATTCAGTTTCCTATTTGTGAAGAGATCTTTGCAAAGATTACAATATTAGCATACATTTCTGCAAGTACGATTGAAAACCAGATGGTGTAGTTCCTAATCCAGAACCATATCCATAACCATTATAAGAGCTAGGAGTATTGATGAAGGCTGATGTTCCGTAGTCCAAATTGACATACAAGTAAGATCCTAGAAGTAAAATCTGACTCCTGTATCTAGTACTCTCCAACTTATAATCATGTGGGAGACTCACGTGTCAACATGCCAGGTCCCTGATCTCACAATCTGTGGCTTCTCAGCCAATCTCTTTCCGATACAGGTCTCAAAAAGCCTCTCTTTTTCTCATCTGCAATTGTCATGTATGGTCCTCCATAGTCATGACCAGGATAGACTCTTGTGTTGTCAGGTAGGCTTGCAAGCTTTTTGTGTAAGCTTTCATACATGGCTTTGGCATCGCAAACTGGTAAATCTAGTCTCCCACAACTTCCAATAAACAGTGTGTCTCCTGTGAGCAGATAATCCTGAGTAGGCAACGGGATGTGTACACATTGGCTTCCAGGTGTATGCCCAGGTGTGTGTATAAAGTGCAGCTTTATGGACCCCACTGTGATTACAGCTGAGTCATTGTTGTTCTTCTTGATGCTTTCAGCATCACATTTGTTGGCATAAACTGGTACTTTATCTTCCACTACAAGTTCTCGAACACCTGGAACCTTGATACCAAGAGCATCAAAAGGTGGTGGTGGAGTGCCTCCAGTGTGATCAAAATGATAATGAGTCACAACTGCTCCAACTTCTCAATTGTCGCCCTTCAGTCCTCTGGTCTAGAGCTCGTCTTGCTGAAGCGCCTCCATGCTTTGCAAACCCGATTCACGAAGATGATGACGTCCGATATTAACGATGAGAAGGGCCTGGCCATGGCATAAAGTAAGGTCGATTATTTGTGAGAAAGGGGCAGAAACAGGGGAGACACGCAGATAGGATTTTTATGGATCATGGCCTTCGATAGCTCTTGGATGCATCGGTAGGATAAACCCACTGTGCTGACATAGATCGGCGACTAATGAATCCGCAAAACAAAATAATGAGAGAGCAAGGAAGTGCTTCCCCATTCATCAATCACTAAGCTTTTAATCCAACTCGGGCTGAAATTTGCATTTGGAATCAATATCCCTGTCTTCTCGTGAAGGTGGCTATGGCGGCTCCCTATGGGCTCAGCAGTATATGGGCCGTGTGTACCTCACGAACGGCTCCCATATCCTGCTCCCTCTCTGTCCATCGTCTTCATGTTTTCTTCCACTCTCCGCACTTACTCTGCATAGTGCCCTCTTCACTCTCTCTCCAACAGCAGCTTCTTCGCTTCCCTGTCCATCCTCCTACTTGTCCACTTCTTCACCACTGGAGTTTTGTTGGCACGGACTTTGTATGGATCAAGGGGCATGCCTGGCAAGCGTGAGAAAAAGTTCTAGCTTTCTTTCAGAGGTTCAGCGCCTCTCCAGAAAAGATTCAATCCTTCCCCCAATGATTCCTCTGCCCATAAATGTACGATATCCAAATCCATGATCAGCCTTGAGAGATGTATATGCTTTTCAGACGAATTGGATGTCGATCTGCTGAGGTTCAATAATGATGAAGCAGAATTGAGAAGGTCTTTCGTCAGAAGAAGCAAAACGAAGCGGTAGATCAGCTGAGGCGGGAAGACCAGCGGAGAAGGATCCCGAACTGCTTTTGATTGAAGATTCCTTCGATGTCACAAAGCTCCTAGTTCTTCCCCTCCATCTTCTGTTTTTCGCTTAATACTCCAGCCCTCTGTTCCTCCCACCTCCCTCCTGACCCAGGTTTCAACACACGGTTTGAGATTTAGAGCTCTTTTCCCCCAATTAGCATTGCCCCCTTCCTTCCTTTTCGTCACACGCTCCTATTTTCCCTCCCTTCTTAGCTTTTTAAATCCCTCATTAGCGACACTTTCGTCTAGTCTCTTTGCCAATAATGGCATGAAAATCTCTCACCAGCATTGGATAAGGATGAGATCCAATTACGGACCTTAAAATATAATGTGTAGTCTCTTCATTTATAACCAAGTATCTTATTGCTTCTGATGCCGCATCTTTCAACGTACCTGTACCAAACTGGACAGCACGTACCTCAACTCCAAAAAGTCTCATTCTGAATACTTTAAGAGCCTGTCGTTCCATATCTTTGGCGCCCATGTAAACAACACATTGTAACCCAAAACAAGCACACACTGTAACAGTGATAACTCCATGCTTCTCATAGCACATTTCAATGCTTAGCCTCCTTCTTTCCAACTCCTGGATGTGGTTATCATTAGGTATTTTTGATGTAGCTGGAGAAGGAGAAGACAAAGTCCTAACATGTTCACCAGCATCAGTTGTGCTTTCCACTCAACCTTGCTCAACATAGGCTGAAAGCATCTCATCATATTCGCCACTTTTGTCTCCAACTCCTCCCCACTATACTTATACGCATAAAATAAATGTTATCACAACAACTAAGTATGTACAAAGTACCAAATCCCATGCACAACTTTTGGGTGGTTTACACACTTCGAATGCGCAGCAATACGACATCCACCCCCTCTAAACCTGCGCATCCTCCGGATGTGCCAACTATCTAGGATCATTCAAGTCCACAAACAGGTCAAGTCCATCTTCTGATTCCAGAGGACCTGTTTCTCCATCGGCTTCATCATCTATGTCTTCTGTCTCATCAGCTTGTCTTTCTCCTATCTGCTTTTCTTCTGTCAATGCTTCAAGTGCATATTCTTCATCTTCTCTTCTCTTGAAAATCTTGACTCGTTTTCCAGCAATAGGCACCCTCAATGTTGTCCCATCTAATTCAGCCAGCTCATAGGTACCATTGTCAAAAACCTTTTTCACTTCGTACGGTCCAAACCATCTTTGAACCATTTTTCTCATGCTACTATGCTGATTTTCTAGACTACTGTCATAGACTAGAACCCAATCTCCTTCTTTTATGGCTCTAGGCCTCAAGCGATGCCTTAAATCAAACCTGTCCTTATTTCTGAGACGGGCTGCCTTCAAACGGTCAACTGCTAGCTGCACATCTTCTGTCCTTCTCTCTAGTTGACGAATCCGAAGGGCTAACAGCTCTTCCCTTGATAAATTCTCATGCCACGGAAGAACACTCCAAGTGAGAGCACAAATTTCAGTAGGCATGACAGGTTTTTGCCCATACATCAACTCCGCAGGCATGTATCCAGTAGTCACACTATGTGTAGAGCGATCAGCCCACAATGCAAAAGGTAGTAATCTCGGCCAATCTCCAATCCGACCTCTACAAGCTTTTGCCAATGCTTTAACTATTGGCGGATGTCCTCTTTCACTTTTGCCATTTCCCTCTGGATTATAGGCAGTAGTAAGAGCCAATTTAATCCCAAACCGTGAGAAGAATTCTCTAGCTTCATCAGCATCTAGCTCTCCATGATCAGCTGTAATCTTGCCTATACATCCATACCTGCAAAATATTTCTTCCAACAAGAATTTACATACTGTAGTGGTGGTCTTCGTCCTCAACGGTCTACCTTCAACATAGTTTGTAAGATCCTCCGTAGCCAAGACAAGATATCTCATCTGCCAAAGTCCCACTAGCAAAGTAACCAAGTCTACCACCCACTTGTAATGCATACATAGTGGATAAGTCGGATACAACTCATCACGATGTCGCACTAAAGAGTAAAGCTGGCAATCCCTGCAAGTCTCCACAAAGTGAGAAACATCTTTATACATCCCTTTCCACCAGTATCTTTCTTTGATTTTCTCATAGGTAGCCCACACACCTCTATGTCCTGCCCATGAGCTCTCATGAAACTCTCGCATAATCTGTATTTGCATCGCTACATCACAAACTACTCTCAAGGGCAAACCTCCTCTCTTTCTTGGATGCTTCTAAAGAAAACCATCTTTCAAGAAATACCCATAAGCCTTCCTTCTGATTTTCTTGAATTCATCATCTGTCCAATCAGCTCTTCGAGTCAATGAACTTAGATATTGTCCAATTTGCAGCCATTCATCAACATAAAGTTCTTCAGTAAAGGCTTCAACAGTAGATACATGACAATCATGAATAAGGACAGAAGCAGCAAACTCTGTCTCATCATCTTCTGCAAGCATTGACTCCTCATCCTCATATCTCGCTCTAGAAAGCATGTCAGCAACTGGATTATCTTTCCCTGCTATGTGTCAAAATTCTGGATTCAATGATTTGATATAGGCAATCCATCGAAGCATCGCTATATCTGGAGTCGAGCAACTAGTAATCATGCCAAGCAAAGGCAAACAATCTGTTTCCACAATAACTGAAGCTCCCATAAAATACCCTTTGTCACACTTCAGTGCAGTGACTACTCCCCACAATTCTCTTTTAATCTGCGGATATCTCCTTTGTCGCTCATTAAGAACTTTAGCTCCAAAGCGGATTGCATACCTATTTCCATCAGCATCATCCTGTCCCACAGCCCAACCTATGCCAATAGGGCTAGTATCAACTGTCAACATGATCGGCCGTCCACACTAATAATCCGCCTTGCGTAGAGTAGGAGCTGATTGCAACAGCTTCTTGAGCTTACGCATGGCTTTTGAATGCTTCTCATCCCAATGAAATTTCTACCCCTTTCGAAGCAGCTGATAGAGAACATCTACAATATGAGCAAAATGAGGAATCCAAATCATGTAAAATACACAAGCTCCCACAAATCTTCGCACCTCTGAAGTAGTCGAGCAATACTCTGCAATCCTGTTTATGGCATCCACCTTTGCAGGAGAAGGATTTCTGCCATAATATCCAACCATATGCCCAACTATGATGACTTCATTAACAGCAAAGACAGATTTCAGCCCTGAAAGTGTCAAATTTACCTCCTCTAATCGTGTCAAAATTTGCTCACAAGCAATCAAGTGATCAGCCACAAACTGTCTACATCCACGCAAATCAAGACTTTCATTCTTTTCTTCTTCTGCACAACCCTTAATAGGCACATCATCTAGAAAAGGCATGGTATACTGCGGAATATAGTCTCGAAGAACTCTATGCATAGCATTCATCATATGAGCAACTGAGTTTGTAGCACCTTGAGGCAAGGTACACATCCTCACAAGACCAATAGGTGTCCGCATAGTAGTAATATCCCTGCTTTCCAAGGCAAGCTGAAACTGATCATAACCTGAATACAAGTCACCTAGTGAATAGATGGCTCGTCCTACAAAAGCCTCAGCAAATTCATCCACAACTGGACCTGTTCCCACATTCCTGATTGTCACTTTGTTCACCAGCTCCATATCCTGAATAAATCTCAAAGTACCATTCTTCTTTGGTACAGTAAACCACCTGTTAGAATAAGGTGCAGAAGAGGGTTCCAAAATCCCCATTTTAATCTTTTCATTTAGCAACTCTATCAGCTTTGGCAAGTGTGCTTTAGGCACAGGTATAGGACGTATATTCCATGGTACATGAGGAACAGTGAAGATGACCATAGGTGCAACCAATTCGGGACTAATGCAGCCAATTTCATGTGGAAAGAAAGCAAATGCCTTACCATGACGTCCAAGCATCTCTCTAAAACATTCTTTTTCCACTGGAAGCAAAAAATCATCTTTTCCAATCTTCAATTCTGCAAGAGTTTCAGCTGTAAACTTATGTCCAATATTTGCAGGTTCCCTCAACATAGGCTGCTTCATAGCTTTTTCAATCTGTTCATCACTATCAGAAGGAAGCGGGCCTGCAACCGGCTTAACCTTCTTATCAACTGTTTTATATTTTGTGTCAACCTTGGCATCATTCAAACACTCTTTTCTTTGCTGCAATTTCTGCAAATTTTCAGCATCTTTCAACTCTGTTGGCTGAAAAATTTCAGCCTTTAGCTCTATGGACTGCATGGGTGCAGTCTGAAACTCTGTATGCAGAATTTTTTTTGCATTCAACTCTGTTGGCTGAATGAATTCAGCCCTCGGCTCTATGGACTGCATAGATGCATCCTGAAACTCTGTATGCAAAAATTTTTCTGCATTCAACTCTGTTGGCTGAATGGATTCAGCCCTCTGCAATTCTATTAGCTGATCAAGATCAGCCATAAATTCAGTTTGCTGAGTTTTCTCAGCCTCTAACTCTGTTTGCAGCATAAAACCAGAAATTTCCTGAAACATATCCAAGGTTTGCACAGGTATGAACTTTGAACCCTTGCATACATCAGTTTTCAGCATTGCTCTCATCTCAAACAATGTATCTACATAAGACATCCCTTCATACAATCCATCCACATGCTCTTCTGCTTGCAAAATACCTGCATTTTTCAACTCTTTCTCCTTACGACCAATGTACTGCCTGGCAGCTCTAGGCAAATCTGAAATTTTCTGATAACTTACTGAACTATCTGAAGTAAACCCAACAAAGTTATTGGAGAAAGACTGGCTGCCAGGAATGAGAATAGGGGTTTCATCATCTTCATACTGCATAGGCTGCACTATTTTCTCCAATTGCGGATTAACAGAGGCATTCTCAACCATCACTGCATCATCATGCTCTTCCCCAAGAGCTCCATGCCACAATCCCTGTAAAGCAGGTCCTTCCATCGCATGTCGTTTCCTCCGCAAAAGATCCTGCATCTGATCCTGTATTTCTCTTCTAGCAATCCCAAGAGCCTCTCCAACAGTAAAAGTGACTTCACTATTCAAAATTCTTTCATGAAAAATCTTACTCATATACGTTTGCATATCAAGGTCTGACAAGAGCTTGAATCCTGGCTCTTTTCTTGGTTGCCTCTTTTCTTTCTGCTTGTCTCCCATTGGTTGATCAGAACCTGTTTGAGCTGGAGAATTTGACATAGGTGGAGCTGTAACAGGTGGTGAAACAAAGTCACCCCCTCTAGTCTTTTTGGAGGAGCTAGGACCCTCCTCATCTCTTCTTCTCTTTTCCTCAACCATGGCATCTAAACCCTGCGTTTTAGCCATATAAGCAAAAATAGAATACCTGTCAATAGGAGAATCCCATCCTGTTTCTCCTCGGATGCTAGAACCCACACAAGTCATAGTAGAAGTTTGAACTTTCCCTCTTCTCGCTATCTCCAAGGCAGAAGACCATAAAGCAGAGTCTCCATCAGATTTCTGCTCAAGCTGGACTCCAAAAGCTGAAGCATCTCCTCTAACACTCACATAAGCTGATCGCGCAGCCATATCATCAACAAGCTTCTTCATACCTCCCTTACCAAAGTTCGTGTCAAGAGGAGCGCCAGTCTCTGTCAGCCATATCTTCCCATCTTGTCCCCAGAACACTACATTCTTCTTACGTGCTTCCTGAAAAGCATCACAATCTCTGCAATGTTGGTGATCTGTACTATCACACCAAATACATCGTCGCCCTTTTCTTTGACCACCTGGAAAAGCAGTCACTGGAGCAGGTGCTACAGCAGGTACTGACATAAGTTGCTCCTTTAACTTACCAACTTCAGCTTTGACTGCTTCAATTGTCAAATCCGCCAAGCCTTTAATAACATCATCTACAGATAAGGGCACTGGAGCAGGAGGAACTGGTGGATTCATAACAGGAGGAGTAGGCTTAGGCAAAGAAGGAGCAGGGGTAGAAGAAGAAGTCTCCAAGGATTTTTCAGGAACTAATCCTGTATTTCGATGCAGTCTTACTCTCCTGCGCTGCTTCTTAACAAGAGCATTCACAGCATCAATGACATGTCTCCACTCAGTCTTTAAACCTGAATCAGTAGCTTGATCTTCCAAAAGATCATCCAACTTTTCCTGTAAATCAGCATCTGCAGCTTGCAAAAATAACTCCACTTTCTGCATCTCCAAAGCTTGCTGTTCAGGCCCATCCAACTGATCATAACGGCTTTCAAACTCTCGCAGAAGAGCGGTAACAGAAAGTCCCTTGTTAGGCATAGAAACCCATGCTAAAAAATTCCTGCGATTCATAAGACCTGTATCCTCCAGGAAATATTCATCTTTTAATGCCTTTTTAAATTCAGCCCAACCTGCATGTGCCTCTTGAATTTCTGCAATTCGACCTTCAAGAGCGCGCACCACGATCCGCAAGAAGTAGCGGCTCCAAACATCTTGAGAAACACCAAAAAACTTCATCTTTTCTTCATACAAATGCAGGTAAGTTGACACTTGCTGGCCATTAAACTGCTTCATCTCCTGTTGGACAGCTTTCAAAGCATCCATAGCATCACTGTCACGTTTTGCATGAGCTTGCTGCTGCATATACATGGTAAATGACTGAAACAGGTTCTTCATGACATTATCATCTGTCATCTCTTCTTGCGAGTCTCCCATCTTGCTGATGACGCAACACTTTCACGTCGGGTTCACCAAAAATGTCGTAGAGTTCATGCAAGGGCTGCAGAACACGGGGTTCAAGGTACAGCAATGGAAGAGACTAACAAGAAGAAAATTGAATTGTTGATGCCAAAGTACACTATATTTCTTGTCAAGTGAGTTACATGTAGCTCATGTTCTGAAAAATCTGAACATATTCAGTTTCCTGTTTGTGAAGAGATCTTTGCAAAGATTACAATATTAGCATACATTTCTGCAGGTACGATTGAAAACCAGATGGTGTAGTTCCTAATCCAAAACCATATCCATAACCATTATAAGAGCTAGGAGTATTGATGAAGGCTGAAGTTCCGTAGTCCAAATTGACATACAAGTAAGATCCTAGAAGTAAAATCTGACTCCTGTATCTAGTACTCTCCAACTTTTAATCATGTGGGAGACTCGCGTGTCAACATGCCAGGTCCCTGATCTCACAATCTGTGGCTTCTCAACCAATCTCTTTCCGATACAGGTCTCAAAAAGCCTCTCTTTTTCTCATCTGCAATTGTCGTGTATGGTCCTCCATAGTCATGACCAGGATAGACTCTTGTGTTGTCAGGTAGGCTTGCAAGCTTTTTGTGTAAGCTTTCATACATGGCTTTGGCATCGCAAACTGGTAAATCTAGTCTCCCACAACTTCCAATAAACAGTGTGTCTCCTGTGCACAGATAATCCTGAGTGGGCAACGGGATGTGTACACATTGGCTTCCAGGTGTATGCCCAGGTGTGTGTATAAAGTGCAGCTTTATGGACCCCACTGTGATTACAGCTGAGTCATTGTTGTTCTTCTTGATGCTTTCAGCATCACATTTGTTGGCATAAACTGGTACTTTATCTTCCACTACAAGTTCTCGAACACCTGGAACCTTGATACCAAGAGCATCAAAAGGTGGTGGTGGAGTGCCTCCAGTGTGATCAAAATGATAATGAGTCACAACTGCTCCAACTTCTCAATTGTCGCCCTTCAGTCCTCTGGTCTGGAGCTCGTCTTGCTGAAGCGCCTCCATGCTTTGCAAACCCGATTCACGAAGATGATGACGTCCGATATTAACGATGAGAAGGGCCTGGCCATGGCATAAAGTAAGGTCGATTATTTGTGAGAAAGGGGCAGAAACAGGGGAGACACGCAGATAGGATTTTTATGGATCATGGCCTTCGATAGCTCTTGGATGCATCGGTAGGATAAACCCACTGTGCTGACATAGATCGGCGACTAATGAATCCGCAAAACAAAATAATGAGAGAGCAAGGAAGTGCTTCCCCATTCATCAATCACTAAGCTTTTAATCCAACTCAGGCTGAAATTTGCATTTGGAATCAATATCCCTGTCTTCTCGTGAAGGTGGCTATGGCGGCTCCCTATGGGCTCAGCAATATATGGGCCGTGTGTACCTCACGAACGGCTCCCATATCCTGCTCCCTCTCTGTCCATCGTCTTCATGTTTTCTTCCACTCTCCGCACTTACTCTGCATAGTGCCCTCTTCACTCTCTCTCCAACAGCAGCTTCTTCGCTTCCCTGTCCATCCTCCTACTCGTCCACTTCTTCACCACTGGAAATTTGTTGGCACGGACTTTGTATGGATCAAGGGGCATGCTTGGCAAGCGTGAGAAAAAGTTCTAGCTTTCTTTCAGAGGTTCAGCGCCTCTCCAGAAAAGATTCAATCCTTCCCCCAATGATTCCTCTGCCCATAAATGTACGATATCCAAATCCATGATCAACCTTGAGAGATGTATATGCTTTTCAGACGAATTGGATGTCGATCTGCTGAGGTTCAATAATGATGAAGCAGAATTGAGAAGGTCTTTCGTCAGAAGAAGCAAAACGAAGCGGTAGATCAGCTGAGGCGGGAAGACCAGCGGAGAAGGATCCCGAACTGCTTTTGATTGAAGATTCCTTCGATGTCACAAAGCTCCTTAGTTCTTCCCCTCCATCCTCTGTTTTTCGCTTAATACTCCAGCCCTCTGTTCCTCCCGCCTCCCTCCTGACCCAGGTTTCAACACACGGTTTGAGATTTAGAGCTCTTTTCCCCCAATTAGCGTTGCCCCCTTCCTTCCTTTTCGTCACACGCTCCTATTTTCCCTCCCTTCTTAGCTTTTTAAATCCCTCATTAGCGACACTTTCGTCTAGTCTCTTTGCCAATAATGGCATGAAAATCTCTCACCAGCATTGGATAAGGATGAGATCCAATTACGGACCTTAAAATATAATGTGTAGTCTCTTCATTTATAACCAAGTATCTTATTGCTTCTGATGCCGCATCTTTCAATGTACCTGTACCAAACTGGACAGCATGTACCTCAACTCCAAAAAGTCTCATTCTGAATACTTTAAGAGCCTGTCGTTCCATATCTTTGGCGCCCATGTAAACAACACATTGTAACCCAAAACAAGCACACACTGTAACAGTGATAACTCCATGCTTCTCATAGCACATTTCAATGCTTAGCCTCCTTCTTTCCAACTCCTGGATGTGGTTATCATTAGGTATTTTTGATGTAGCTGGAGAAGGAGAAGACAAAGTCCTAACATGTTCACCAGCATCAGTTGTGCTTTCCACTCAACCTTGCTCAACATAGGCTGAAAGCATCTCATCATATTCGCCACTTTTGTCTCCAACTCCTCCCCACTATACTTATACGCATAAAATAAATGTTATCACAACAACTAAGTATGTACAAAGTACCAAATCCCATGCACAACTTTTGGGTGGTTTACACACTTCGAATGCGCAGCAATACGACAACGCTCCACAACTGTTCGTATGATTTTGGCTTTTGCAACACTATTTGACCTAGAAATTCACCAAATGGATGTTAAAACGGATTTTCTCAATGGATATCTTGAAGAAGAAATCTATATGGAGCAACCTGAAGGTTTTATGATTGCAGGAAAGGAGTATCTTGTATACCAGCTTCATCATGCATTATATGGATTGAAGCAAGCCTCTCGTGCTTGGTATATTAAGATTGATCAATTCCTCACATCTAAAGGTTTTGTTGCATGTTTTGCTAACCCAAATCTTTACATCAAAAGGGAGGACAAATGTTTTATTATTCTTGCTCTATATGTTGATGATACTATTCTTGTGTCAAATAATATTGCTTTCTTGGATGCTATGAAGAAGCTTTTATTGACTGCATTTGAAATGGTGGATCTTGGTGAGATACATTCTTGTTTGGGTATTCAAGCTCAACGACACCGACAACAAGGCATTCTTCTTCTTCACCAGACAAAGTTTATTAATGATATTGTTAAGAAGTTTGGGTTGACAAATGTGCACTCTGCCAACACTCCCATTCTTTCGAGCTCTACCAAGGGTACATCTACAACACGCAATGAAGAATCAGCCATTCATCAACCTTTTGCTAATCTTGTTGGTTGTCTTCAATTTATTGGTTTAAACACAAGACTAGATATTTTATTTGCAGCTGACTTTTTGCGACAATATCTTTCTTCCCCTTCCACTATTCATTAGAGTGCTGCAAAACGTATCCTTAAGTACCTCAAGGGTACTAAGGAATTTGGTCTTATTTATCGTCATTGAGAGGATTCTTCTTTATCTTCTTCAACTTCTCTTGACCTTATTGGATATACAGATGCTGATTGGGCAAGTTTACACTTTTCCATGCGATCTACAAGTGGGAATTGTTTCTTTGTAAATGGATGTTTGGTTTCTTGGTCCAGTAAGAAACAATGATGTATTGCGGTCTCTACAACTGAGGCTGAATATGTTGCTACATCATTAGTAGCTCGCGAGCTAGTTTGGCTTCGAAAACTACTTGTAGATTTGGGACATCCTTCATCATCTAGTACACCTCTTGGATGTGATAACCAAAGTGCTATTAGTCTTACCAAAGACTATATACAACATAGTAAATCAAAGCATATTGCTATTCATTATCATTATGTTCGACATGAAGTCAAGAAAGGTTCCATTATGGTGGAGCATTGTCCCAATGATCAAATGGTTCAGACATCTTCACAAAAGCTCTTAGTGAAGCTCGCTTTAGTTGATTAAGACATGCACTTGGTATTCTTCCAAGTTCTTGTCTCACTGATTGAGGCATGTATCATTGTATTCAAGAAAACTTTATAGTAAATCATTTTTGTATCGTAGGTATATGTAGGGGCTCGGGTTTTTTCCTTGTTCTCCCCAAGGGTTTTTTCACTCGCAGCCAGAGACCTTTGTTTGAGTGGGGATGTTACTACTATATATATCATCTCTCACTTGACTTGGGTCTCACCTATATATACTAACTCTACATCAATATGAATCATTATTTGGGAGCATGTCTTGTGTATCTATCTCATACTCTCTCTCTCTCTCAACATGAATTCCATTTCAACCATCAAACTTCAACAAAAAGCAAATTTACTTTGTAAAAATGGGGCATATCGCTTACTTGCGTGTTGCGGGTTTTTTAATTATTTTCTTGGGTGTCCAACGGACCAACTAGCAGTAAATATTCAATGCTAAATATCTCCCATTAGTCTCCTCTTGATCTTGGAGGAATCCGGTTCATGCCGAACAAGTCTCCTTCAACCGGTCTTCATTCTTCTTCATGCGCATGAATTGCCCCTTAAGGGGAGAGAGAGGGAGAAGAGAGAAAGACTAAAACTGTATCTCCTCATCCGGGCAGCCATTTGATGCATGAAGACCGGTGATGGAGAGCGTGGAGAACAAGCATCAGGTTGATCTAATCAGTTGGTATGGTTGCATAGAGGTGGAAGATGGCCTATAGGCCCCCCTCTCCCAAAATTGTCACCTATTGAAGAGGACACCATCACCCATTTTTTCAGCCGCAAAACCCCCCAACCCCCCCCCCCCCAAGGGAGCCCCCAATGGTGACACCCTTTGGCCTCAACCCCATTTACACTTGGCCCTCTTTGGTCTTGAACTCCGGAGCACTACCATTCGACTATCCAGCGTCCAAATCGACTTCTGAAAAATCCTGGGCATCTATCTCAAAGTCCCCCACTGCCGGGTATCTCCTAGAGTCTCATACGACATTTGAAAAAATTATGAAAATTTCCCAACCTTCACTCGGTGGGTCTTTAAAGAACTTTTGGGGCTTGTCGCTTAAAATCATAATGATTCCAGTTGCCGCCTTCGATGAAGTCTATTTTTTCCTTGAAATTTGGATTTTTTTGGCTATTTGTAAGCACTTCTCGGCATAAAAATTATCTCTCATTGGTGATTACGGGATAGGGCGACTCAACCCTTCGAATCCCATGAACAGATCTGCACATAAACACAACCACAAAGAAAATCAAGCTGATATAGAAAATACTTAACACAGCCGCAAAACCCCCCAACCCCCCCTCCCCAAGGGAGCCCCCAAAGGTGACACCCTTTGGCCTCAACCCCATTTACACTTGACCCTCTTTGGTCTTGGACTCCTGAGCACTACCATTTGACGATCCGGCGTCCAAATCGACTTCTGAAAAATCCTGGGCATCTATCTCAAAGTCCCCCACTGCCGGGTATCTCCTAGAGTCTCATATGACATTTGAAAAAATTATGAAAATTTTCCAACCTTCACTCGGTGGGTCTTTAAAGAACTTTTGGGGCTTGTCGCTTAAAATCATACTGATTCCAGTTGCCGCCTTCGATGAAGTCTATTTTTTCCTTGAAATTTGGATTTTTTTGGCTATTTGTAAGCACTTCTCGGCATAAAAATTATCTCTCATTGGTGATTATGGGATAGGGCGACTCAACCCTTCGAATCCCATGAACAGATCTGCACATAAACACAACCACAAAGAAAATCAAGCTGATATAGAAAATACTCAACAAAACACATCACAACTCTCACCCTACCCCATGAAAAAACCAAGGTAGGAAATCCACAAGGAGTAGGCCTAGCATAATCTGACAGAAAGCCCAAAGCTATTCACTAATTGACTACTCCAACATGCCAAAGATAAAAAGAACTATCAAAGAGGTCATCCTAAGTGGTGGTTTGAACTACCTACCTAGCTAAGGACAACTCAACAAGGAGCTCCTACTAGGTGAGGACTCTTATAGCTTGATCAATAAATGGTGTATTTTAGAATATTTTCCTTGTAGCCTCGGATTTTCCATATTCGAATGTGTAAAAAGGAGGGAGCTGAGCATAGTGACCCAAGGAGAAGAAGGCATCAGCCTCAGGTATTGTCTCATGACCCAAGAACCTACCAAACCCTCGCAAGGTGACACTTAATCCTTTTCTAACACTCACTTTTATTTTCGATCCAACCCTCTTTTATTTGCTTTTCTTTTCAGCTAGTTGCCACCCCTAGGAAGACAAGGCATCGGCACTGGGTCTTGTCTCGTCCCCAGGAATCTACCAGGCCTTCGCAAGGTGACAAACAACTACTCAAATATTTTTCTTTCTTCTCTATTTTTATAGGGGTTAGAACCCCTTTTTACACACCTATGTATATTCATAGATTTTCGTTCGGATATTTAGGGTTTTTCCTTTTGGTTATTTTTAGGAGGCTCCTCTAACTGCCCCACACTAACATGACCTTCTAGATCAGTTGCCTACTAGGAGGGCAGGAGAACAGGGTCACTAGAACTCTTGTCTAAAATAGGTCTTTTAGTGCTTGACAATGCTGGTACAGGAGCCAATAACTACTCAGACCTTACCCAGACATACATAACCTAAACCTGGGACTTCATGCCTTGATTGACGATTGCCAACAAAAAACAAAAAGAAAGCACCCTTACATACACATATATCATTAATTGCTAAAGGGAAAAAGACTCAAAAAGGGGACGAAACCACCTGGAATGGCCACAAGAAGCTCCTCCGCAGCAAAGGCTCCCTCCAGCGACTTCGTAAACTTGTATGGTGCAATCACTAAAACAACAAACTATTAAATGTACCTCTTGGCCTAAAGAAATAGCACATTGCATTGCAAACTAACTGGCCCTCTTGACCTAAAGAAATCAAACAAACCAGCTCATATAGATCCCTCCTTGGAAGAAGGCAGATATACGAAAATACACTCTATTCCAAGGGGAAAATTAGGGCTTTCTGCCATAAAATAAATGCATCAAGTTGTGACCCATCCCTCTTGCATATATAGCAAGAGGCGTACGCATAACCTATCGTCTAATTAACCTATGGGTCCAAGATAATAGTGGTAGATGGGTCTCGGCTACTCTTTACATTACCATATCAACCATCGCCTGCCATATAATGCATGGTCTGATAAAACTCCCCACAAGCGACCAGGTCTTGTCTCATGATCAATAGCAACATCTGGACTAGGACCACCATTGAAGAAGAGGTCCTCCGCATAAGCAAAATTTGCTAGTGAATTCACAAACTAATTCCAAGAATGTGGAATGAACTGTAGAGATATGCTCTCAAAGTCATTAAGTAGGGTTATAGTAGTTTGATGATATATGCAAAGGATGGGATTTCGGACTGTATATGTCCCATTTAATTGATTTACAATCAGCTGGGAATCCCCTTTTACTAACAATAGCCGAATATCAACATTATTGGCAATATTTAGTCCCACAATCAAGGCTTTATACTCTACCATATTGTTAGTGAATCCTACCCCGAGATAAGCAGCTAATTTCATTGTAACTGTACGTTGGGGATCACGGATAACTGCTCCAACACTCCCTTTTTTATTAGGGCCCCTGGATGCTCCATCAAAGTATAACGTGTACGTCCATAATGGGTTTACACAGCCAGCCATCAAGAACTATCCTATTTGTAATTATGATAATCAAAATTCAATATATTTAGAGGATGAACTAACGGCTCCATCCCACCTTCTTCATTAAACTCAATAGGGATGCTTGTTAAGATTTGTAAACAATGATGACAAAAAAATTTAATCTTCCACACAAAGGTACGATCTTCTTGCTCAATCACCTTGTATCCTTTGCTCCACTAGATAAGCTTCCCCTAATGATATCTTTTCTCTAGATATGGGTGCTCTAAATAAGGGATTTAACTATCCCATCAACTAGTTTAAGATCTCTTGCAGGTCTTAGATCAAACCCAGTATGGACCTGCAATGCATTTAGCACATTAGCATACTAAAAAATAATAAAGTATAATCTTATTAAGATTAACCTTATTTTTAAATTCCACTCCTTGTAGATCAGCTAATAAAGCCATGGACTTATTTTTTTGCTTTTAATACATAATTAATTGTCCTTTCTTAAACGTATATTTCTTTGCTTTTAGATCATGCAACTGCTTCATCTAACGCTTAGCTACCTCGTGGTGCAACACACTTAGTAATTTAAGCTCATCCAAGTAGGCTATAGTCGTAAACCACTCGAATAGGGCATCTTCAACACCCAAAGAATGATTAATTGCGAATGTTATGGTTGGAAACTCAATTTCCAAGGGCAAGACACACTCCTCCCCATAAACTAATTTGAATGGGGGGTGGCCAATGGCTTGTTTAAACGTTGTGTTGTAGGCCCAAACCACCACATATAATTTTGTATCCCAGTCCTGTTTCTTTTTAGAGACTATTTTGGATAGGATACTCACAAGCTGCTTATTGATACTTTCAACTTGTCCATTTGCTTACGGATTATAGGGAGTCCTCTTGTTACACTTAATTTTCCATGCTTTAGTCAAGATTTTAATCACCTTGTTCAAAAAATGAGTTCCACAATCCGATACTATTTCCTTTGGCAGACCGAAATGACAAATAATCTCCTCAAGTAGGAAACTGGCAATGTCTTTTGCATTGTCATACCTTGTCACCCATGCTTCTGACCACTTTGTAAAGTAATCAGTGGCTACTATAATGTATCTCCTCTGAGTAGTGGATGATGGGGTAATAGGACCCACAAAGTTGATGCCCCACTTCTCAAATGGAAGGATAGCCATAATAGGCGTAAGTGGTTACTTCCTATTCTCTCGATTGTCATGTCTTTGACATATATCACATCTCTTAACATACTCGAATGAATCTTGGAAGATGGACGGCCACCAATATCTAGCTCTTAAAGCCTTTTGAGCTGTCAACCACCTAGCAAAGTGCCCTCCACAAGCGGAGTCATGGCACTCCTCCAAGATAAATGAAATCTCGTCAGGCATCACACATCGGCGATAGATATCATCGACACCTTGCCGATATAATGTTCTTGTGATCAAGGAAAATTTCAATGCCGAATGTTTAATTTTTCTCTTCTCTAAATTGGATAAAGTAGCTCTAGTCTCTCCTGTAAATAAAGAGTGCGTTATAGCAGCATACCAGGAGGGAATAGATGCCGTATCAATCTTGAACAAAGTTTTTATGGCACTTCCTTTAGCCACGACCTCTTTTGGCTCTCCAAAATCCACAAGATGTTTTAAAATGCCCTATAGCTTTGGTGGCTTGCTCTTGATCTTGTAATCAAACTCCTGCAAAGTGATTAACCACTTTGCTAAATGATCATGCAGTTGTAACTTGTTTAGCAACAATCGAAGCCCTTCCACCTTCGTATAAAAACCAGCTTCTCATAAAGAATGTAATGCCTGAACTTTTTGGTTGCAAATACCATCGCAAGGCATAACTTCTCCATATAGGTGTAGTTAATTTCTGATATGCCCAACTTTCGACTAGCAATGGCCATCGGATGGTACCACTTTTTCTCCCAAATTTGGGATAAGCAGCAGACAGCTTATACTATACATAGTGGTTGTTGAAAATATATAGAACATTTTGCTCCTTTTAGGTGCTTTTAAAACAAAAGCTTTGGCAAGCTCATGCTTCATATCATCAAAAGATAATTTGCAAGCATCACTCCATGAAAACTGACTATTAAAGGACAATAGGTTTGTCAGTGGCAAGGCTCTTTCTACTAGGGCATTTATGAACCTTCGATGATACCCTATTGATGACAGAAAGCTATGCACTTCCTTTGGAGTACATGGCAGAATCATGGCGACTATAACCTTGATCTTTTCAGGGTAAGTTGCGATCCCTACTAAACTAACCACATGACCTAACAATAGCCCATAAGGCACTTCAAAGATGCACTTATGCTGGTTGAGAGCTATGCAAAATTGTTTGCAATGCTCAAAACACTTCCACAAAATAATCAATTGTCTTTCTCTTGTGGTGGCTGTCCCCAGGTCATCAATGAATACTTTCAACTCCTCTAGGGAGATGTCACAAAAGGTCTTGTCGACTGTTCTTTGCCACGAACTAGGTACATTACATAAACCAAATGCCATCACATGGTAGGAAAAGGTACCAATGACAATAATGAATGTCATTTTCATCTTGTCTTGCTTAGCAATTCCGATTTGGTTATACCCCGCAAAGAAATCCATGAGCGAATATACTTCCCTACCTGCTAATTGTTCCAAAATTTGCTCAATAAAGGGCAACTGGTAGTAGTCTTTAATTGCTTGCTTATTTAGCTCTCTAAAATCCTGGATTTGGTTATTTTTCTTCTTTCTAATCACAACTAGTGAACATCATTCAGTATGCTGAACATGGAAGATCAAACCCGCTTTTCACAACTTTTGCAACTCCTCAAACAGCCCATCCCTTAATTCAAAAGGCATGCGCCTTACTTTTTGACGTATAGGATGGGTACTTTCCTTTACAAGAATAGTATGCATAGGCTCCAAGTGAAGATGTCACGGAACTCCTGAATTAGGGACACATAATCCTCTCTCTCTTTCGAAATGAGCATGGAACCTAATTTAATTGGCTGCGAATCATTAGGGGTACCAAGGTCCAACTCAATTACGTCCGTGTCTCTTATTCAATCGTGAGGCTCTATCGACTCATTCAATGTTATCTGATAAATGTCATCTATAGTGGACCCTTCTTTAGATCCATCACTCGATGATGTCTCACTACCAGATAGATCATCTATTGTTTCTAGTTCAGTAGAGGATAAATGAGCTCTCTCAGTCTAAGGAGACTCAGGGTAAGCATCCACTATTACACGATTGGCACCTCTACCTAGAATCACTCGACCAATGGGTATATCAACTTGGTAGTCTGTTTGTAAGATCCATGGCCTAACTAGCAAAAACTGATAGGACGTCCTACAAATCTTATCACCCTAAAGTCCAGATAGCATTCCACGCTCGCAACTATAACGTGGACTTTAGTGATGCAACCTTCCATTCGTCTTAGACTGTCATCTTCCATCCTAAGAAGTGTGGAGCTGTCTTTTTGAATTTTGAGACCTAGCCTCTCCATTAAGTTTAAACTCATGATATTGACGGAGGATCCAGTGTCCACAATAGCGTGCCCCACCAATATTCCATCCATGTATGTTGGAACCCTAGGGTAATGCTTTTCAGCATGATCAAACCAATCTTCTTCCACTCGTGCTATGCCCAAAGGTTCTACAATATACCCAATACACATGATTTTCTTGAATTCCTTGCATACTCCTGGAGAAAATTTAATCAATTGGAAGAGATTCACATCTAGTTTAACTTCACAAAGAGAAATTGCTAGATCAAATGCATGGTAGTTAGCCAAAGTTCTGTTCTCGCGCCAAACCATTCTCTCATTTGGTCTTTGGACCGGCTTTAGTGCCTCTTTTTTAACTTTTGCCTTCTTTCTTGGCAATCCTTTATCCTTCTCGGGATTAACTTTAATATCAACATGCCTTAGAGGTCCACCTTCCATATTAGGATTCAAAACTTGCTTTCCCTTAGCATCTTACTTAGGGTTTTCCTCGACAGGTTTTACAAATCATTTATCACCCTCTTTAATCTTTTGACCTCTTGTTACGACTCGTAAATTAGAATTTTGAGCATCATTGACACATATAGCCTCAATAAGACTAACTCCACTACCATGATAACTCCACTACCATGAGCAACTCCTCTAGAAGAGTTTTTTCTCATTGCAGTATTTGTCTTGGTCCCTCATCTTTCTGGAGATTATTCCCTTGTGCGTGATAGTTAACTGGACCTGGTAGTTTACTCCCTTGTTGGAGAGAACTAATCTCACTCCAACAGGTAGCAGTTCAGTGGCCAGACCTAACAGTTAACAGGCAATTTACTTCCTTGTTGGAGAGAACTAATCTCACTCCAACACGTAGCAGTTAAGTGGCTAGACTTAATTGTGTGTTTGTATCTGATATATAGTCCAACGTTTACCTTCCCTTCTCCTCAGAGGAGATCCCATAACATATAGGCAAAGTGCCTCGTAACACAAACATAAGGGAGCTCCCCTCGATTGATTGTTGCGGCTCCACTGTGACTCTCCTCCACCTCAGGGATTGGCCCCAAGATGCTTCGCTTCAACATATAAAACATAACTCACAAACTCCACTCTTTTATTATTTTTGTACAATCCAGGAATATATAGATCCTCACCCAACAGTCCCAAGGAAAGCGTACAGCTTCCCTATAGCAAAGGTTCCTTTCCACTCAACTTATAAGTCATGTCCTAGGAAGACAATTGCTATGCAATCTAGGTCTGATACCATGTCATGCATCATGCATAGTGCATATGATCCTAGTGCACAAACCATATTCAACAAATCAACATTTTGTGATGTGGAAAAACAACACTTTCATGATTTTCACTAAACGTATGCTTCGATGCACGGAGACTAGCACCGATTCCTTGTGCGACTAGCCCCTTAAACTGAATTATTGCAATTCTAAATGGAATACACGATCAAATGTTTCAAAGATTCATAACCCTATAAACCCTCTTAATCTCTTAACACCACCCTTTCCCTATAACGTTTAGGTTATACTGGGTTGCTTAGGTGTAGGGTTTTATTTTGTATGTATTTTTCACATAAAATGGAAAAACCATGAACTATGACACATAAACAAAGCCCAACTGAAGCCAAAATTTATGCCTTAGCTTTGTTATACCACCATCATCATGAATCATCGTCTTAAGAAGGACTCATATTTAGATTGCGTGGTATCATGGACCGTTTCAGCTGCATTGCTAGCCTAGATTCATCTTAAAGATAGTTATAGGAGGTGCATATAAAGAGCTAAACTTAATTGCTCAGGGTAGTTCAATGAGATGAATCCTATATATGCAAGGATAGGGGTTAACTCGAATGATTTAGGGTTTAAAGGTAAATGAGCCAAACTATTGTTACATTCATAGGAGGACAAACCTTGAGACAAGTAAAACACTACATCTAGCCTCGATAAAACCGAATCAACCTTAAAGATATCACCTTTAACCATGACACAACTCAATGTAAATACAAGAGAGCTCGAGTGTCATTTTTCCAAGATAAGAACCCTAGACTAAAGGCTAGCAAGCTAGGACAGCTACCATCTATCCAGATATAGATCCAATTGCATAATTGCTTGCTCCTATCACATAGCAATGGGGTTGGAAAGAATGTATTCCCTATCCCTTGGAGGATATTGGAAATTGCCGCCAACACAAGAAGAACAAACACTAAGCATCAAGGATAGGGACTCCACCTTAGTAGATGTCTTGAGCACTTGCATACACCATTGTTTGTGCTTATAAATTTAGAAACATCACTTGTAAAAAGATTGTTTAACTCCAAACTCATAAAAGAAATGGGATTAATGAATTAGGTTGAACTTTTGGAAGGCATGCCAAACCACCTTGAGCTGGCCGCCAACCCTAGCGGAGGGGGTTCTAAATAGCCATGACAGGAATGTGGACCGAACCCACCATGAGAGGTTTCTCTGCGGGTTGGATTGAAGGTAGGAGGACGCTTGGATGCAAGGGGGGGCTCTGACTGTAAATTCCTTGCCTACTCAAACAATTTGCGTGACTCAAGATAGATTCTTGAGGGCCCCTCTTACTAGTGCACAGGCGGAATCTTGGAGGAAATAAGGTGCATCCTCATGAATTGTGGAAATTGTCGCTTTTGAACAAGACTTTTATCCCAATTAAAATCCTAATATTAAGTTTACTTCCAAGGAACTTGTCTGAAATTATTTTTGTGTCAGTGCCATAATATTATGTGAACAAACCATGTCCCCCGAAAGGCTTAATTAAGGAAGCTGCTTTTAAATGTCACACATAAAAGTGACAGATCCAATTAGATAATTAAAGTATGCCTATTGAGGGAAGCGGGTGCCCCGACAGGTCTATCCTATGGAAGGGTGGTCCTAGAGAACTTGGAGGCTTCTAGCAGGATTTTACGAATGTCAACCTTTAGATAGTGATAAGTTAGAGCCTGATTCATGCTGTTTTAGGGGACCAGTATGAGACTATGCTCCATGGGCAGAGAGGTTGAGTGGCACATCCATCTCATTTCTCATTCTTCTTGAACCAAGTGCAGTATGGATCTGCTTTGGATTGGGTAGCTCTGTCTAAAGTAGAATGTCTGGGACCCGATGCTAGATTGCTATGAAGAGACCTTGACCACTAAGGACTCACGTTTGAGGTCGATCCTAGTGGGTTTGGCAATGAACGTTCCGTTGCGGACCCAAGAAACCCTAGGTGACAAGCCCCGTGATATTCCATGGGAGTATCGAGCGGTGACGCTTAGATTCGTTTCTCGATGGACTGCCAAACCCTGCTTGGACAACCAATAGGTGGGAATGTCACATTATTAGAAAGTTTGATACTTATGATACTCTCCCTTGGCTTACATAGCATTATACTTGATTTTTATTTAGAAGTATTGTTAGTACAATTAGATATTTTGCAATAGTGGTATCTCTAATTATGAATGGACAACTATTGCACATGCACAATGACTTAAACCTTTCAAAAATATTTAAGGTATGAGATGAGTCATAATGCAATATCATCAAGCTAATAATATCAAAATGGCTTAGCCCAAAAAACTATCGAATTGAAATAACCAGTATAGTTTCTACCAAAGTATGTAAAATAAGACAAGGATTCAAATTTCTAGGGTTTTTAGTTGTGAAGCTAGTGAAAGCTATGTCTTAATGAAGACATGAATGAAAGTTTGTATAGATATAGCTATTGTGCCAAACTTCTAGAAGGTGACATTTTGTGACACATGCATCTACATTTCACATACAAGTAGAAATCATCCTTTTGATAGACATGATGTAGTGGATTCTTTGTAGTTTCTTATATGAAGTGGCATAATAATAATGATAAACTTGTAAATCATTTAAATAACCATTGTTACCACTGCAATTACAATGGGTTTCTCTAATCTAAAACTAGAAATCCACAGGTTTTAGCACACGTTTTTTTCTTAATGTATTGGAATTGGGCACCTTTATATATCCTTCATCATTTGTAGCAAAAAATAGTGCAATGCACTTCAATAAGAAAGTTGATAACCCCCCTAAAATATAGCATAGTAATAAAGAACAAAGAAAGTAAAAATTGATTTTCCTTAACCTCTTATTAAGAACTAAACTAGTTAATTTAATCAAGTGAAAAAAAAATTCTAATACAAAAAGGAAATAAAGTTGGACTAATACTGAGAAAAATAATATGGAGACTAATGCTCTTTCAAAGTCAATAGTCCCCTCCTTTTAATAGCGAAACTATAATTTCAATTTGTTCCTATGTGTTTCAAGCTATGCCAAATGGTGGTCAAATATCTAGTTATAAATTAACCATAGCTTACCTTCAAAAGTTTTGGCACACCACTAAAATAACATTTTCAAGGAGTAATGAGAAGAATTTTTAGAACAATGAGAGGAAAAGAAAAAAGCAATGTTGCACCAAGTAGGCATGAAATGAAAAAAGTAGATCCATATAATTAGCATGTCATTGAGTGACTACATGGTTGGAGACCTCCAAATGGTACAATATAGTGGCCATTTCCAACATTGAGTGCTCGGAGAAGCAATTCCACAAATCTATCTGTACTAAAAAATGTGGGGAATGTAATTCCCTAGTTTTATATGGGAAATGCATCCATATGTACAAATGAAATATTGGAGAATTTTCTACATTTCACAAAACTTCCTATGTAGGCATTGATTAAGTTACTTGTGTAAGGAATCTCTTATGCTATTAACTTTAGCTTCCTTTGTTTGGTTGTCATAAATGGTTCTACAAGGGTAGTAGTTTATTATTTGGTTGGTTGGGTGGTTGCATTTGGGGTGAATTGCTAAGAAGGTGCTTGAATAGTACTATGGCGGGAAATGTAGGTTATCAAAGATCATATACCAAGAAACATACCTTTATTAGTACTCATTGTCTCTTCTCATTGGGTTGTGTATTAGTTTTTCCTATCCACCACTTACATGACAACATATTGCCTTCTCAAAAACGATTGTTAGCACATCTCTTTGTAGACTCAAGTTACTTCCTAGTGCCTTATAGGGTTCCTCATTTCCAATTTTGTTAAAAAACATAGTGGAGATGGCATTTTGCATTGGTCACTCCAATGTTGGGATTCTCTTATATAGACTTTATAAATGGGTGATATAATTGAGGATTTCTTCTTTGTCTCTTTAAATAAAACTCATTAGTTTGATGATTAAATGATCTATGTAGCTTGCTTCAAAGTATCTCTTGATAAAGAGGTTCTTAAGCATATCAAAATCATTGAGTTGAACATTGTCTAGGTAGGTGAACCAAGTTCAACCTTTTTCTCCTAGACATTGTCCAAAACCTTGTGCCCATTAACCACAAACCTAGAGGTATTAGCCTTATAGACTTGCTCAAATTTCTTTACAAAGCTATATGGACCATCTCTTGCTTGTGGTAAAATTCAAAAAAAATTGTGACAAAAATATATTTCAGGTTGGCTTGCTGTAGTGGGCATTATACCAAGATTAGCTTCTAGGAATGAAGATACCAATGTAGCACCACTTTTCTCAATGGCTTTGTCTTGGTTCGGAGATTGCTCAATGTGAGGTTTGTCTCCAAGGATCTTTCCTTGTCAGTATTTCCTCTAGCCCTTGCTCTTCAGGATAATTCTAGGATATGTTGAATCTCATTGAACTCTATTTCTCTCTACAATCTACTTGCTCACTATCTTTCATGTAATTGGCAACTTGTTGCAATAGATTCTTCTCTGATTGTCTTTCCTCTTCTAGATCTACAATTATGTATTGTACTATTCTCCCATGATGAAATATCCTAGTTTTTTTATCATACTGCATGATTAATTGTTGAATATCCAAGGGAGATTCAATAGGTTTGAAACTAAACCATGTACATTTGAGTTTGAGGCAAACATGGCCGCTATCTCTTTTTGTGCAATGAAGGGTTCAACGAGATGGTTGACATTGGATAGGGTGGAAATACATCCCAACAGATACACCTCTCACCTCTAGGATGCCAAAAACACTAATCTAGAGCATGGCAGCTATGGAGATTGGAAGATGAATATAAGCCTCATGATGACATAGACTGATTGTTACACAAGTGAATGAGGTTCTAAGATAGAAGCTTGCACTCATAAACACAATCTTGTGTAAGATATTGACAATGACAATGACACTAACTGAAAGTAGAAAGTATCATGATATTACTCATTCAACTCCAATGAAAGTGATAGTTAAGTACAATGCTTTATAGTAGATGGATGGTAGCATTCTCCACCACCATGCTTATGGGATTCAGTCACCTCTTCCTAAATTGCTTGTATTTCCCTTGCCCACTCTCCATACAAAGAGGCATATAAGTGGCTATGATTTCCAAACTCTCAATAGCCCTCCTCAATCACAACCATAAAAATGCGCTAAGTGTACAGAGGTTGCCATGAGTACAACCTTGCTAAGTGTGGGTATGCCATAAACATGGTAATCATCTAGAGGCTGTCGCAGAAAAAGCTAACTGTGGGTACCAAAAAACATGGCTGACATCCAAGGGTTGTTACAAGGCCTCATTAAGTATATAGAGGTTGTTATGCATAGGTTACAAGAGGAGTTTTTTGTGGATTATGAAAGGAGCATTAGAGGCAAGTACATACAAAAAAAAGGTCTAGTAAATTTTTGGGTGAAGGATCGTGGCTCTTGTGCTTTTCTTCATCTTTAGATATGTCATTATGAGCATAACAAATCTTCTTGTCCTTCTTCACATTGATGTAGCCCACTTTTCTTTTTTGCCATTCATGGTTGATCTTCTTCTTCTTCTTCTTCTTCACTGCTTTGCTTGCTTTGATCTTTTGGTCCTCTTCTTCATGGTCCTTCTGATCTTTTTCTTCATTGACTTTTCTTGCATCAGTCTTCATGTCCCCCTCAAGAAAAGGTACTTGTATGATGACTAGAATGTCTTCAAAATCTTCAAATAAGATCATTGATTGAACTTCAGAACAAGTTAATCCATCTGTCCCTACAAGTGGAACAAACAATTCTTCCATGCAGTAGAAATGAGCAACAAGAGTCATGTTACCCTTCATGAGAAGCATCCATTTAAAATTCTTCATGCTTGGCATTCCATGATAGAAAATAAGCTTCAAATGACTGATAATAACTAGCAAACCAGATTATCTTGAATGTGCTAAAAAGCACAAGTGCCAAGTTGCACTAGATTAGTATCAGAGATACTAGCTTGATGTCAGGCTTGATGATGCCTGATCTTCAGGTAGGTTGCTTGATCTTCAGGTGGGTGGGTCACTCCAAATCTTCTTCTTGAATTTTGCACTTGCTAGAAACCGATCAGATTTGAATGACAGGAACTCCAGTTGACTAAGAAGGATGAGAAATTGAAGTAGGAGAAGAGCTTGAGCTTGGTGGCTATGGATGCTTGGTTTTCTCTTGAATCTTTTTCTTACTGACTTGAAGGGCAAATCTTGATGGCAACTTCAGTGACTCAGTGATTCAGAGTAGCATGGACTTCTTTGAGCTGAGAAAGTGAAGAGATTTTTGAGCTTGAAGCCCAAGGCTATGGTGGACTAGGGTTTTAGAAATAGGCGACTAGTTTTTCGTCTGATGTAGCTCGTACGATAGACCATTCTGCGAAATATTGGATGACAAGTGAGCCTATAGGGTGGGATTTAAAAGCCATATGACCACATGATTCTTTGCGACCTATACCCACAGATCAATATGTATGAACAAAGATTGGCACATGTTTAAACAACTTTTAATTTTGGAAAAGTCGAGCTATAGAGGGGCTAGTGTCTCACTGTGATGTGCTAGGGAGAAGTGCCCTAGTAGGGAGAGAAGTGTTTAGAAGAGAGCTTGCCAAGATTTGGCCTCTAGAGAAAGATATGAGAGCTCAAAGTGTTGCAGGTCCAGTCTGCTGACTATGGCAGGTCCAAGATTTGGCCTCTAGAGAAAGATATGAGAGCTCAAAGTGTTGCAGGTCCAGTCCGCTGACTATGGGGCAGACAAGAAGGTAAAGTGGAGATAGAGGTGAGAAATGAGATTGTGAGCCACGACTAAGTTGACCAGAGATGGAGAGAGGAGTAGAGAGGAGGGCTAAGCCATGCTTAGTTGAGCTTTGATACCATGTCAAAAACACGGATGTAGAGCATGGCAGCTATGGAGGTTGAAAGCTGAATAGAAGACTCATGATGACATAGACTTAGAGACTAATTGTTAGACTAGTGAATTAGGTTCCAAGATAGAAGCTTGGACTCATAAACACAATCTTGTGTAAGAGACTGACAATGACAATGACACTAACTGAAAGTAGAAAATATCATGGTATTACTCATTCAACTTCAATGAAAGTGATAGTCAAGTACAATGCTTTATAGTGGCTAGATAATAGCATTCTCCACCATTATGCTTATGGGATTCAGTCACCTCTTCCTAGATTGCTTGCATTTCCCTTGTTGCCCGCTCTCCATACAAAGAAGCATACAAGTGGGTGATTGCCAAACTATCAACATAGGATTTTCCATAGGGTGCTTCAATAGTTGGAATCCTTTTTGTGCATTAATATTTCCTTGACAACCCCCTAAGAAGCCCCTAGATAAATAGGCAGGATGACTATATGTGAAGTCATTGTGTTAACTAAGGATTGGAAGTAGAGTTATACGCTCTCTTTATTCCCAAATTATCAGTATAAAAGACATTCTATCCTTCAGTCCCCTTTGGAAGTAGAGTTATACACTCTCTTTATTCCAAAATTATCAGTATAAAAGACATTCTATCCTTCCCATATGTAGTCGAAGTATCAGCTGACCCAACAGCCCCCTTTGAGTTACTTGTAGTCTTTCAAATCTTTCTACTTAACTGTTATTTTGAACTACAACTCCTAACATATCAAATCCAATTTATTTAACATTTAAATCAAAGAAAGAAATGATCTAAAACTCTTAATTTGCCATAAAACTTTGTTAATACTTTAGTTAAACCACTAATACACACTAATCATTACTTCAGCCCTGAATAGCATTTTACAAATGAAGTACTTGCAAATGGCTTCCATTAGCCATGAAATTGTAGTAGCAAGCTCTAAACAAAAAATTAGCTAAGTCTTGTTTCATTTGTTTCACTGAATCCTTTATTATCAAGACTTATTAATTTTTTTATTTCTACTCAAAAAAATAAAAATATTTGTAATAATTATTTTTGAATTTAAAACATAAAAACCTCTTAACTAGATATTATTTACCATGAATGCAACCCATACTCTTTTTGGCATCAATAACTTTCCTCATTTACTCTTAATATTTAGTAATTACTTCCTAAAAACACAGAAAAACTACAATTTTCAATCCTAAAAATTAGTTATCTCTAATTCTAGATATCCATTAAAGTTAAGAACTAACAAAGAGATCCATCATATTATAATTCAACTCTATTTTTATGTTTCAACCTTAATCCTTCACTAATAATCTTAATTTTTTCTAATTATAAAAAAATTATCATTTTTATCACTAAAATATTTATATCTCTTAATAGATTCATCTCCAAAAGGTAAAACTTCATCCCTAGGTTCATTTTATTTTTTGTAATATATTTAAATTTATTTTTTATTAATATTACTCAAAATTCTTATTTATTTAATTATGACCTAAAAATACAAAATTTAGCCTATTTTGATCATTTTCTTATTATTTTAATCCATCCAATGCAAGAATTCAACTCCCTTTCATCCATTTGAAACTTAGAGATCATAAATTCAATGCATTCGACACAAAATCATTCAAAGTATGCATTTTTCATTCAATCTTTAATAGAACTTGCCATACATGATTAATGAGAGAAAGGAAGAACTTCAGCCGTATTTGATGTTGCTGGTGGTTGCTTCTTCTCTCCCTTCACACTTAGCAATCTTCAAGTCTTTTGATCTCCCATGTTTTTCTCTAATCTTTCCTAATTTTACCTTAATCTTGGTAAAAATTCTCTCTCCTCCCTACACCTAAGAATGCTCTTCAAGAATAGAATGATGAGGAAGGAGATTATAGAAGTGATTGTGTGTAGCCAAATGATGCTAAAAATGAGACCAAGTGTTGTAGCAAAATCATCAACACACTCATACAATATAGCGCCCTGTTTTTGTGTATTTTTCTCTCTTGTTACTCAATCCCCACTGCCATGATATCCTTCTCAAACTTCTTGAACATCATTTTTTCAAAATTTAAAGTTTTTCCACTTGAATTGGATCTTTCGGGCACCCTTCCACATATTTGGACTTATTTTTTACCCCGTCCATGGCTTTCACGACTAGAATTCTATGTATGCATGCTAAATTTTACCTACATTTATTCCCATATCTAAAATGTGTACGCTTTTCACTAAAAAAATTTCCCCGCATTCGCTTTCTACTATTTACTATTTTTCCACTCCCTAAAATTCCCCTTCTAAAATATCCCAACTTTCTGCTTCTAAATCTACCTGAGCATGATCAAATATGGCTTTACAATCTTATTTGTATTAAATTTTATGAAAAATATAATGTAATATGGAGCCAAAGCCTTTCAATTTGCATGAAAACTAGTGTAAAAATAGCTCAAAATAAGCAGTTACCATTCCTCCCTCACTAGTTGTAGTGAGCTCTCACGAACTAACAAACAGAGAACTACTCTAGTCCTCAAGAACTGCTTTAACAGTGGCATCATCCATGAAAGCTTCAAAGCCAATGAGCTAATAACTATGAGTGAAAAGTAAATACTCTCCCCCTCCAAGCTGCAAGGGTCCTTGTGAGAATAGCTATAAGATCTACAAAAGTACATAGAAAAGACTAGTAGTAGATACTGAAAAGATAGAAAAATTGACTAGTGCTTGTGGTAAAAGTAAACAACCAAAGTAAAGATAGCATGTAAAGAAATTGAAACAAGTGCAAACTAGCAGTCCCCTTACTCACTCACCCCACTAAACTGCATAACTTAGTTTCATCCATGGTATATAATAGGAAGCGTTCTAGAGCCACTAAGCAACAATAATCTCTCTTAGTCAAGAAAATGTTACACTACTTTTCTATTAGAAATATTACTTCTGAAATAGCATAACTAATAAGGCCCATGCCTAACAAAAAACCCAAACAAGGCAAGCTAATATTACAATATCAAATAGGACTCCTATGATTTAGCTACTAACCCTCCATATTCTACTAGAACAACTAGTTAATGGTCCAGAACTCCCAACTGTCTTGAGTTTTTTTTTCATTCTTTCCATCTTTGAGATTTTTTCTTTTTTTCAGGGTCAAAATTCCATATATATTTATTCTCCTTTCCAAAAGGGCTCACCCCAAAGAGATGCAAGGCATCGGACATAGGGCACCCATCAAGGAAATCCCTATAGCCTACTAGGACCTCCGAGGTGATGGTTATCTTCTTTTGGTCTTTTTTTTGTTTCTTTCAACCCTTCAATCTTTAGGTTGCTTGGTTTTTTTGTCGGGATCTTGCTTTGGAAGAATAAATAGATAGACTCTTTCAAACTTGATTTATTTTAATTTAGTTTAAGTCTCTGTTTATAAAGAAAACAACTAGAAGGCTAGGAATTCATCACTAAATTAAACGTTTAAACATTTCAGCTCAACAGCTTTGCTTGAGGAATCTAATCTAGCACATAATATTAGTAACTCTACTTGGGAAAATAATAGACAAAGATATCCACCATCGCAATATATCTCATCCATGCTACTACTAATCAAAATTTCATGGAGAGAATCATGTTACCTAGCTACCCTACATTACTGAAAAGAGGGATAAAGAAAAGGGAATAAACTCTATTAGATTCCTAATCAGTCACCACATACAATGAAATTCACTAGGTCATGCACACACACCACCCCCGTAGCTCACTTCTTAGTGCTAATATCGCATCCCATACTGGTGTATCTCGTTTATATACTTAATCTTTTATGTGTTTAGGTATTTTTAGTTTGGTTTCTTTCCATGAAATATCTAGTCCAAAATATTAAATCATTGTAGTCAATTAATATGTTACTTTTTTTCTTTTCAAAAGAGCATAGATATTGCTAGGTTAAGTAATGAAACAACCTGTTCATAAAGGTGACTTTGCAACTCCAAAGTATAGCTAAGATAAGCACGTAGTGGCTTTCAAATTATAATAATCATCAAACCTGCACAAAACTCAACCACTAACTACTAAACCATTAATGTGTTAGATCAATAAAGAGTGAAACTCCCTTAGAAAACCAACAATCTAGCCAAACATCCTTATCATGAACTCATAGCACTGAAGGAATATCCCAACCTTGCGTGCAACTAACTATTTAACTACGTGGATACTAACTAAACTAAAGTGCGCTAAAACCTAAAATGAAAAAGCATAAAAATAAGTCTTGCTGTTAACAAAAAAAGGGTTTGTTGGTTTGTTTTGGTTTAAAAATAAAATAAAATAAGGTAAAACAAGCACAAAAGAATCTAAGAAAACAAAAGATCTAAACCAAAATCCTCACACGTTCTAATATCCTCTAATATAAATAATAACCCTAACCCAAAATCATTCTCATTATCAAAATCAAATTGATAAACTAAATGACTATCTATAGCATACCCCTGAATGGCCTCCAACATAGGCACATAAGAGATCATAGATCTGTTATCAGGTGCATTACTAAAATTGTCCATCATCTCATGGAGCAGGTATTAGTTGTACTATCAACATAAGGCATAGGTGCCATAGGTAAACATCCCAAAGAGAAACCTGTCGTCGCATCCATGTACTGACAAATGTGGTCCCAATAAGAATAGCTATCATCTAATTCAAGGTCTAAATATGATGGAGTCAGATGGTAGAAAACAACTTGATATCTAGCAAACTCCTGTTGCTCTCTATCCATCTATTACTAATGCATACTATGCTAGGGGTAAAAATACTAGCATAATCATGATATTGATAAGTGTAACTGATAGCTTCTTGCATGGTAGTGGTACCATAGTATTGAAAATACGCCCAACACTGCCAATACAATAACTAAGTGTGTATATAAAGATACCTCTAACATGGTCGATAACTAAACTAGGGGTGATATTGTAAACAAAAGATAGTCATAAAATGTATACCACAACACATCTCACCCCGTGAAGCTCACAAAAACCTATTGTGCATTTGAAATTGGGAAATACTATAAGGACCTACAGATATAAGATCAGAACTATCTACATTGAAGCTTGAGCATCCATCCACAAAATCTCCATATTTGCATCCCATGAAGAATTCTCCCTCCCTCTCTTCCCCCAATAAAACAAAACAAAATACCAAAATGAGCAAGAAAAACATTCGGATGATTTTATCTATACCAATCTGACCTAAACTTCCCAATTAAGTCACAAAACGTTTCAAGCGAAGACCATTAACTCGAAAAGATTCATGTACTACTTCTAATTTTTGAATATCCACTGAACCATTATCATAAACCTCTTTAATTTGAAATGGACCTAACCATCAGATATAAAGTTTCCTTGGAAATTTATAGTAACGACTATCATACAATAAAACTAAATCATTCTTTTGAAAGTATCTAAGCTTCAAGCATCTATCATACTAGGCTTTTTGTTGTTTATAACATGCTTCTATACGTTGTGAAGCAAACATATGATCCTCATCAAGCTTAACTAACTTGCACAAGTGATTGGTAAGAGATTCCCACTCTCCAAGGAAATTAGATAATGCAACACACAAAAGTAGGAACCTCCAATTCAATAAGAAATACAACTTCAATCCCACAAACCAAACTAAAAGGTGTTTTACTAGTTGTTACCTTGTAGGCAGTGTGATACGCCTAGAGTACCTTTGGCAAGCATTCATCCCAATCATGTCTATTCTCAACTCCCGTTTTGGTTAAGATTGTCATCAAAATATGATTAATAACCTCTACAATATCGTTGACTCAAGGATAATAAGGGGTAGACTTTTGGTGTTTAATTTTATAGAGATCCATCAATTTTGAAATTAAATTATTCAAAAAATGAGATCCACAATCACTAACTAACTCTAGTGGACAACCAAAGAGAGTAATAATATTCTCATAAAGAAATAGAGTGACATCCTTGCCTCGATCAGTCGTAAGCGCTTTAGCTTCCACCCATTTAGTTACATAAATAGTACATACCAAAATATATCTATTAGAATGATATTGTGTAGGTGGATCAATTGTACTAACAAAATCTATACCCTACTTCTCAAAAGATACAAGGTCTTATACATGGGTTAATAGCATTACAAAATGTTTAATCAGTCTCCTAGTACATTGACATTTATCACACTTCCTACAATGTTCATATGCATCCTTGTATGATATAGGCCACTAATAACCAGCAAAAAGCAATTTCCTTGCTGTTAAATCTCTTGCTAAATAGCCACCACAAGGTCCATCAGTGGAAGCCCCTGTAAACAAGCTCGATATTCCTGATGAACTTCCTTCTATGTCATTGTTGATGATGCATGCTAGACCATCATGCACATCTAAGACAAAAGGTTTCCGTGTACCTACTGATCGCCTTGAGCTCCGTAAACTCCTCTTCTCATGGAGACCAGCCTTCAAGAATGTGGCTGAGGCTAACCTACTGATCTTTGAAGAGCTTTTAACGTGTCCCGTATGGCATTGGACTGAACTTCATCAAGTTTTGTTCGATTATCATAATAACCTTTTTGTCTCCATGATGCCTCTGGATGACTCGGACACAGAAGAGGATGGTGACTTTGAAGATGACCTGACTGAGTATGCAAATGATACCAATTCTGATGTAGACTATGACTCTGATGGAAGAACCATTGAGCAAATCACAGTTGACCAAAAACCCTCCAAAATCCCCACTTTTCACATTGATGCTGGCCTGGTCCGTGTTAAATCCGATTTAGAATGGTTGGAATACTTGCAAGCCATGGACTATGCACAGCTGGAATCCTATACTTTTGACCCCACTTCCAACCCTGATTTGTTTACTACCGAGCCCTCAGACAACCTCCCTTTTGATGCTCCACCGACATCAGAGGAGTCTGATTCTAAGTCCGATGCTAGTACCGACTCTGATCCTGAAATCCCTCAGCCCACCCCAGCTCCACGCTCTAAGATGAACTTTCCGGTTCACTTGAGAAGGATGCATCTTAAGAAAGCTCCGAAGAACCCTGACTCTGACACAGGCTCTCAACGTAAGCCCCAAGATCTCCCTAAACGCTTTACTCGATTCAAGAAAGGGGATCGGATTGTCATTATGGTGGGTGCCAAATGCCAGGGCGCAACTAGTGATTCTATTGAAGGCCCTGCAAAAGTAAAGGAAGTTGACCTTGTTGAGGAAGAGGAATCGCCTAAATCCGCCTTTATCGCTGAGGATTTACGCAAGGAAGATGAGGAGGCGCTCATCCAGTTGCTCAAGGAGTTTCGAGACGTGTTTGCCTGGAACTACACAGATCTCAAAGGAGTGCCACCTCGGGTACTTACTCACACTATTCCCATGTGGCCCGACACTAAACCTGTCAAACAGAGGCCCTACCCCATGAATCCTCGCTATGCTCAGCATGTGAAGGAGGAAAAGGCAAGGACATCAACTCTCACCAGAGAGTTGTCAGAAGCACATCGGACTTAGACGTAGATGAAGATAGCCTTTACAGGGTTGCAAGTTACAATTGCAATGAGTCTGACTACTGCTGTCAATCAAGTTGAGGAAAAAGCTAACAGAGCTTACGAGGAGATGTTACAACAGCTACTCACAGACTTGGCTCATTCCCTTCACAAGGAACGCCAGTTTAAGCTTCATGCAACTGCCTATCAGGCCATTTGCACTTTATCATCCAAAAGCACCGATGATGTGGAGGAACTCAAAGCTCAGTTGGGAATTGCTACCGGTGCCTTAGCCACTTTTGACTAGGGTAAGGAGCTCATGTTGTTGACCTCAGACCCAACTAGCAGCCAGATGATTGATCATTTGCATGACATGGGCTATAATGATCAAGAATTGAGGGATGGAGAAATGATGCAGCCAACATCTACTGAGCCATGTGACTTACAATATGAGACACTTGTTGAAGACCCTATTGCAGTAGAGCCTTTTGAAGATATGGTTTCTTCTGAGGATTATATGGATCCTCAAGATTTTGCTGAGGAGGAAGATGGAGCTACTGAGGAAATACAGGTACCCCAACAGTGTCGGACAAGGAACTTGAGGTCCAAGAGCGCTTTGATAGGATGGTTCAAGTTCTTAGGGCTACCCCTCAGGATGTGCCAGAGTATTCCATTGACATGAAAGGCATCGAGGCACAGAGAGAGGATCTAGATGAGCCCATTAAGACCTATCATGAGAAGCAGACGAGGGAGGAGACCATCATTTTTTATTTCAATGTCTATGGAGATGCCAAATTCAGAACACCCTTACTAGTTAGTACAGTGCAAAAGCTTATTAAAGTGGGAGAGAAGATTGCTAAGAAGTGGTTGAAGAAACAGGATAGGTCGGCTTTGAAAGGAGCTTGTAAGATTCCCAAGGAGAAGAACAAGAGGGAGTATCTCACCGAGAAGCCTCGAGAGGTGTGGAAGCTTCAACCAGAATGGCGATATCCTATCCTTGAAGCGGATGAAATGGCCCATTCCGCCTTTTGCTACTCAAATCGGAAGACAGATGTACTCCATTGCCCCTATCCAAGAAGGTATGGCAGAAACTATGATGCTGAGAAGCATGGTAGGCATAACTTTCCCAAAATTCCCAATATCAACGCTCCGCATGAGAGTGATATCTATCACTTCCAGTTGCGTGATCTGCTACCCTCTTTTGACAGTTTCCTTAAACTCTACTCAAATTGCCCCGATCCTGCCTTCATAGTCACTTGCAATTATCTCCGCCTCATAGTCAAGCTCTTACAGCATCCACCGACTCCCTATGAGGATGGCCTGCCACCCTTATTCTTCGACATCAACACAGGGATTGACCGCATTGCCATGGCAAGACTTCTTCTTTGAGCTGTATTGTTCCCCTCTTTACTGCGTAGCCTTGCTTGAGGATATGGTGGATAGCAGATTTGCTCGGTGTACCCATCCTTTTTATCTAGAATCACCCATTTATCTCCGAACCTTTCTTAAGCGATATCTTTTGAGCAAAGGGTGTCTTTCACTTACCTTGCAGCCACTTCCTGAGGAGTGACTCCCTTGTGAATCACATGATGGGAAAAAAAAAAGCCAAAAAGAAAAAAAAGAATAGATAAATATATATATATATATATATGCACTCACATGCACTGCACTGCACCTAGGGGTCCTCAAGTTGGATGCGTCCAGTGGCTTTGGTCGACTGGCTCCGTCTCTAACCCCCTAGCCCTTTTTCCATTTCCCCACACATTTGCTTAGGGCACATCAAGGTCAGCACATACCTAGGGAGTCTCGGATCGCCTAGGTTAGACCTGTCTCCCTGAGTCACGTGCGCTTTTCATTTCTACTTCATTTATCTCAGTAACACCACATCACCTCAGGTCACCTACCACATGTGGTTGATCGAGTGGAGAACCATGTGCTTCAAGAATTCCTTTATCTATCCCACTTAGGTGTCTCCCTTGCATCTTCAACAACAACCTTTTTTTTCTCAGTACCTACCATTCTTTCCATCTTCATCAGATCAAGCTCCCTTGCTTCCTCATCATCGAGCATCATCATCAACAGAAGCACCCATGGAGAAGTCTTTTACCTATGTATTAGACTATGTATGCACGTGCACTCACTATAGTATTTGCACCATAACCTATTCATGTTTTTGGGTCCTCAAGTGTGGGACAACACTTCAGGCTTGCCTAGAGTTCGACCCATCTCCCAAACCAACATCATCATATGTCTTGTGCACAATCAGAAGACTAGCACTTTTCCCCTAGGGAGTGACTGCACGTGAGTTTTTACTTTGCACGTATTCGAGTTGTGGAGAATCATGCGCATCACTTCTACATCAACATTGCATCTCCCATCTTCTATGACCTCTATTCCATTTTCCAATGACCATTCAAGTTCTTTTCATCAGAAGGATCAACAGTCAAGTGTATCTTCAACATAGCCAACTTTTACAGGATTTGTCACCAGCAACACCATTAGTCTCACCATCTACCACAATTTGAGCAACATCATTTGTACCACCCACAGCAGGCAACATCCTCATCTTCAACAACCACCGTTCTTCATCAGCCACATCCATTTCTTCTCCATCAGGACTACTACTTGATCAGGACTATTCCCAGCATTCCGCGTCTTCGGTGCAAGCTACAGCATGCTACCTACGACGTGAGTGCCATGGGACTGGCACTCGTCTAGGGGCGAAATAATGTTAACGGTATTTTGAGAAGGCTGCAGAAAGCGCTATTTTGAGAAGGCTACAGAAAGCGCAAGTGCTGGATACTATTTTTTGGTGGATTACTATTTTGTGGAGCTTCATTGTATTACTTTGGACACTTGTGTATTACTTTTTACTCATGGACATCATCAGACTATCTTGGTTGTATTATTTTGTGAGAGCCGAGCTCACTCCTGTGCACATTGTATTTATCACCTGTAGTTGTATTTGTCGCACCCGCATGTGTTGCGTGGGTTGCGCACATGTAATTGTGATTAGAATAGTGTAGGCTTGGTCTATTTAGGCTAAGGTTCAAGCATGTTTCAAGGATTGACCGGCCTAAAGCCCACTATGTGGGTAGGATGCCCAAAGAGGGTGCAAACCCTAATTCACAGTTGTGGAAACCCTAAATGCAAAAGAGGCACAAACCCTAACCCTAACCCTAAACGCAAAAGGGGCGCAAACCCTAACCCTAACCCTAATTCTATGTCTATATAAGGGTGGGAGGTCTCAGTTGTATTCACCCCTTTTTGGCACATTTATGCTGCGGAAGCTCTGTTAGTGCAACCATTCAATCTTTCTATTCTATCATCTTGCTTTCATTGTGTTGAGAGTGACTGAGAGGGAGAGAGTGAGAGGTGTGTTGAGCGAGGGACTGAGGGAAGGTGAAGCTCTTCGTCGTCTTCTTGCTTTTCTCGTCGTCTCTACTAGCTCTTCGACTCGTTGGTGTGCTTGGTGGTGGATGCGAAGGAGCGACGGCATCGGATCGTGTTGATCGTGGTCGTGGAACTATCTTCGAGCCTTTGAAAGGTAAGTTAGGTGAGTTCACTACAACTCGAGCTAGTCTTGTGTTCTTGCTTCCTTGGGTTGGAGAGGAGAATGCTTGGTTAGTTAGAGCGGAGCGTGAGAGACAAGGTGAGAGATTGTCGCCAACGTGAGTTGCAGCTTCTAAAAGAATAGAAGTCCGTCCAAAGTCCCGACTGTTGGTGCGTTTGCCTCAACATTTTGGTTCTGTTGCCGGGACTTTGAACAGGAGTCGGGACTTTGGACGGACTTCTATTCTTTCAGAAGCTGCAACTCACGTTGGTGATAATCTCTCACCTTATCTCTCACGCTCCGCTCTAACTAACCAAGCATTCTCCTCTCCAACCCAAGGAAGCAAGAATACAAGACTAGCTCGAGTTATAGTGAACTCACCTAACTTACCTTTTAAAGGCTCGAAGATAGTTCCACGACCACGATCAACACGATCCGATGCCGTTGCTCCTTCGCATCCACCACCAAGCACACCAACGAGTCGAAGAGCTAGTAGAGACGACGAGAAAAGCAAGAAGACGATGAAGAGCTTCACCTTCCCTCAGTCCCTCGCTCAACACACCTCTCACTCTCTCCCTCTCAGTCACTCTCAACACAATGGAAGCAAGATGATAGAATAGAAAGATTGAATGGTTGCACTAACAGAGCTTCCGCAGCATGAATGTGCCAAAAAGGGGTGAATACAACTGAGATCTCCCACCCTTATATAGACATAGAATTAGGGTTAGGGTTAGGGTTTGCGCCCCTTTTGCGTTTAGGGTTTCCACAACTGTGAATTAGGGTTTGCACCCTCTTTGGGCATCTTACCCACATAGTGGGCTTTAGGCCGGTCAATCCTTGAAACATGCTTGAACCTTAGCCTAAATAGACCAAGCCTGCACTATTCTAATCACAATTACATGTGCGCAACCCACGCAACACATGCGGGTGCGACAAATACAACTACGGGTGATAAATAAAATGTGCACGGGAGTGAGCCCGGCTCTCACAAAATAATACAACCATGATAGTCTGATGATGTCCATGAGTAAAAAGTAATACACAAGTGCCCAAAGTAATACAATGAAGCTCCACAAAATATTAATCCACCAAAAAATAGTATCCAACACTTGCGCTTTCCGCAGCCTTCTCAAAATAGCGCTTTCTGCAACCTTCTCAAAATACCGTTAACATACAACTAGCATAATAAATTGGATGATCGATATTCTTATTGCTTGCTTAGCACAAAACGACTCTCATTGTGTCCATATAAGCATTTGCATGAATATGAAACTCTTTAGTCCAATTAGGGGGGGAAACCAAGATTAGTCCTTCAACCAACCTAAGTTCTAGTTTCTCAAATGTAGCTTAGCATGCGAAATCTCGATCACAAGGTTGTTCTTCTTGAGTAAGGTGGTTAAAGGTAAAGCTACTGTTTGAAACAACTTGATAAAATGGCAATAAAAATTTAGATAACCAAGAAACCCTCGTAATTGCTTCAAATTTTACAATGCAGGTAATCAACAAATTTTTGTACTACATGGCTCCAAGCAAACACATGAGAGTATTTCTTAAGAATATTTTGTAATTTCTCCAAAGAAACACCTTGTAATTGACTACCCAATAAGGGTGCCACATCAAAACGTGTTGTTTCAATTTTAGAATTGTGCACATAAGCTCTCTAAACCCTATTAGGCTTAATCACTATACCTCAATAGATCTCATCATGGGTACATGACATAGCCTACTACCCACTCTTGTATATTGTCCATCATTAGCCTCAGATGGTGGATCTTCAGGTGGAGGTTTTTACAAGATGCTTGATACACAGCTAATGCCTTGAAGACTCCTCTTGTTGTGAAAAATTAGTGATATCAACCATATAATGACATAAGCTTTCTAAACCCTATTAGGCTTAATCACTATACCTCAATAGATCTCATCATGGGTACATGACATAGCCTATTACTGGTGCACAGATTGGATGCTGTGAGCGCGCGTAGTGAGCGTCGGAAGGTCCCCAAGAACAAAAGAACTCTACTTTTTGCACAAAACTCAAGGTAGAAAGCATGCATGACATGAACAAGAGACTAATTGGGTGCAATCTCCCCCCATGCCTTGTGTGAGCACTCCACAAAGCATGTATTTTATGTATTAATCATCTTCAAGCTCAAATAATAGCCCAAATTACAAAATAGCATGCTTTTGGCTTTTGAGTTTGTTTTAGTGCTAAATAAAAATAAAGCTAATGGGCGAGCGCTCAAGAAGTTAGGCATACCCAATACAATGTCCAAATACAAATATCATAATTGTGCGCCCATGCGCATACAAAATAGTAAATAAATATCCAACGCCTTAATAAATAGGCACGACAAAATATAGGCGCCATGCCTAAGGTATGCACCCATCAAAATATAAGTAATAACTCGAATACACGCTATCCTCCAATGCTTTCCTCCGCCACTGCTGCTATCTCTACACATCAACTGAAGCATTCATAATCGTTAGTAAAATAATACAATTAAACTGAAAAAAGTGAATATCTAGCAGTCTTCAGCTACATAAATAAATCAATTGGTTAGAAATCAATCCTAACCTTAATTTATCACGAGTGCGTACTCTAAACTCATAGACATTCATTAATTTAATATGTATTTTGCGGAATCACCCGCTATGGAATCACCCATGTACACACTAAATTAACGAAACGCCCAAAAAGGATAGGTGTCCCCATCGACTTCTCGCACAAAGAATCAACTTTGTGTATGAGCCCCGATAAACAAAGTTTACGGAATCCACCGTAAAACCTCACGGAATCCACCGTGACACGGAATCCACCGTAAAATATGCCTCCTGGCATCATACCCCTTGGGTGGGATAGCAATTGTCCTCAATCGCTATTAGCTCAATGTGGAGCTAACAGAGTGGGGAAAGCATTTAGGTCACTAGCGTGCATCCATTGGGCCTCTTCAATAGGATGGTTTTTAAACTTGACCAAATATCTAGAATATCTACGGCCGGTTCTAGTAGTCATAAAGTCAATATCTATGATAGCTTCAGGCTCAAGGATTTCAATCTCTTCATCTAACAAAGGTGGGTTTTCATAAACAGGGTGTATAGGTAATTGGACTCTAAAGGGTCGTAATAAACTAATATGAAAGGTGTTGTGAATTTTCCAATGTGGTGGTAGTTTTAACTTAAATGCATTGTCATTAATTTTGTGAATGATCTTAAATGGTCCATAGAATCTAGGTGCTAATTTCAAAAAATTGGGTGTTTATCTACACTTTGTAATCTACGTTTCTCTATTCTTAACCAAACATAGTCATCAACTTTGAAATTCATGGCCTGTCTTTTCTTATTGGCTTGTTTTGTATATGATTGCTGGGCTTTGGCAATCATGTCTTTAACCTCATAAAAAATAGTAGTGTTGTCAAATAGTTTATTGTTCATAATATAAATCATGGGATTCTTATGTATACATAAGAACTTTACTAGGATTTATATGAGAAATTTGCATACATAATTCAGTCATTGTTACCCAACAACCAACTTAGTTACATAAGTTCTTTTGTATTTAGCATACAATTTTCAGTTGTACCATGTATATTAAGAAAAAAAAAAGTCTATGGGAACCTACAACCTGGTCAGCTGGAAGTAATTGATAGTCTACAGGATAAATCACATTGATTCAAGTGGAAAATATGGTTAGAAATCATGAAAAATGCCAAAAGTCCACTAAGTTCATGGGGGATCTGAAGTAATGAACCAAAGTGACCTGTAAGTGACCTAAGTAGGTCCAAAAGTAAAGTGGAGCTGAGCAGGATGTAACCGCATTTTTCGACGCAAAATGCGGGCCTGCAAAACCTGGAGCATCTTGAGAAAACTGCGAGCTATGGTGCAAGCTTTGGAGCATGCAAACTGAAGATAAACTAGAGCTGAAGATGAAGATACAAACAAGGAAGGTGAGAGCTCCTCTTACCCGTCTATTTGGTCTGACAAAAATGCATGGTATGACAGTCTATAAAAGGTAGAAATCTGAGAGAAAAGTATTCAGCCTGCTCTTCTGTACGTCTTCTCTCATTTTATTTACCTCATTCATGGTCCAATGAAGCCCGAATTGTACCCAAGTACTTGAGTGACTTTGGGGCAAGCAAAGGGGGAGGATTTTGAAGGTGTATGGGCTGAAAAAACCAGTCATAAATAGGGCAGCCCACTGTTCTTGTCCATTTTGATGAAAAAATAAGTGATTCATGTGATTGAAATAGAAGAAATTGACCACTTAACATCAGGGCTGTATCCATTAATGATTAGAGGAGCTTATTTTTGAGTTTATGTATACTTTTTGAGCTTGATTATGGGCTAGAATTTTCTATTTTAAAAGAGGGCTGAAGTTAAAATTATGCTCCATCAATGCATTTCATGTACTATTGGTCTATGTCGTGAATGTACTTGAGTCTACCATCAAAATACAAGTTTCTTGGAGTTGTAATCCGTCTATGTACATGAGTTAAAAGCCATTTCAGCTTGCATTTGGTATATGCATTTGGATTAAAAATTTGAGAATATCCTTTTATGTAATGGCTTATTTTTCCAAATGCATTTGATGTAATCAAGATAGTGGCATTCATTCCATTCATGTATGCTAAATACACAGAAAAAGCTTGATATCTTCTTCTTCAACTAAGTCATTTCTAAAACCCGAATCTTGTCAAATTCCATTCTTTTTCCCTTCTCCAAACCTTGAATCCCATACTCTTCTTCTACTCTAAGCCCCGGTGGTAGACCTTCAACCCCTAACACGAAGACACTGGTGAGCCGGACATGAAAGGTCTGCTGTGGAAGAGGAAGTACAATTGGAGAATCATCAAGTTTGAGAGGAGATGCCTTGCAACAGTTGGTTTGTCTGATGCAAGAAAGCCAACAACAACAATTGCAATTTCAGCAGCAGCTGCAATTGCAACAACAACGGAGACAAGAAGAAGAGCGGAATGATGCTGCCGCTATTAAAGCTTTGGAAACAGTTGGAAAAGAGCTCAAGCAAGTTAATGGGAAAAATGTGTCCTCTCTTATCCACCTCTATATTGACAAGATGGTCTTCTTTGGAGTTCCTCAACATGCCTGGAGCCGATATTTTTCCCATTTGGCTGTGCATGGTCTCTAGGACCGAATTCATGGTCTTTTCCAAAAAGATGCAGGATGGTCCATGTTCAAGAAGGCTCTTTGAGAAGAATTTTTTCTTGAAGATTCTGACCTTATGACTAAGAAAGTTTTCACTGAATAGGTCGAAAGGCCCAATAAGGGTCTAACCGCCACTGCTCTTCATCCCGAATTTGAAAGAAAATTTACTGAACTAGATCCTGACGATCAACAAGGTATGGAAAGCCAGAAGATTGAATTATTTCTAAAGGCTGCAGATCCTTTCCTTCAAGAAAAGCTAACTGATCGACTTGAAGATCCTGACTCTGAGAGGGGATTTAAGACAGCTTGGAGTGATGTCACTGAAGTAGTTAATATGATTGCTCGAAGAGAGCGGTTGCGCCTAAGATGGGGATCAACCCCTACACCAACTGAATCCATGAAGGAGCTTGTTCCTGTTTCTCGACCTCCTGTCTCTATGGCTGAGAAACCAAGAAATTTTGCTATTCCATCACCAAAGAAGGATGTCATGGACGAGCTAATTAAAAGCATGCGGGATTTCCATCTTAATTTGACGGAGATTAATTCCAAAGTGGAAAGGCTTGATGTTAAAGTGGAAGAAAGGGGACGATCAACTGCCCAAAGACTTGTATGAGAAGGCTTCAAAAGATGTTGTATCTAGTGTGATAGCCTACAACATGATAAGAGGGAGTGCGGAGCATTCCGTGAAGCTGAAGCACAAAAATTAGCATTTTGGAAGGATGGTAAAATTCATGCAACCGAAACTGAGCTTCCTCTTGAGCCAAATTTCAGCAACGGTGGCATGAGGAAAAGATTGGAGAATTTGGCAACAAGAACAGCCTATGCAGCTGTTGATGCAGCAACCTATGGGCTGCAATTTGAGCCAGCTAATGAAATTGTTAAAGCATGTAAAACTAATGCAAAGTCTAAAGTGTGGATGCAGGCCTTAGATCTCATGGAGCAAGGCAAGGCAACCAAAGATGATTTAACTACTGCCAGTCAATGCATCCGAGGAAGAATCAGATGGACCGAGCCACTTGATTCATTTTCAACTTTTGCTCGGTTAGCTGAAATTAATAATCATGAAGCCATGATAGAAGAAAAGAGAAGAAGAGATGAAGAGGTTGCTGGTCCTTCTTCTTAAGGACCAACTAAATGCATAACAAGAAGTAAACCAGACCAGTAGAAGGCTGTTGAAAATCCATCACCGCCAGAGCTTGATATGGGAGATGCCCCTCAAGCAAAGAAGACAGAAGGAAAAATAAAAAGCAAACATCCCAGTTACAAGTTGCAGTCTGACATAGAGACTGCAACGGATCTTATAAGCGGATCCTAGAAGAAAGGATTCTTGGAAGTAGAATTGAATTTACATTAGGCGAAATTCTCGGAATTGCAAAACGAGGATTTCATGATGTAATAATTGATGTAATTAAACGAAAAAGATAATATATTGGTGAGGAAACTGAAGAATATGTGCATGCTTTTTTGCAAGCACTTCATGTGTATTTGCAGGATGAAGAGAAGCAGAAAACTCAAGGGATTTGATTGGAGGCAATCAAAGAATTGATTGCAACAATAGAATCCAAAGATGAAGACATCTATGAAGCAGAAACTGAAGAAGCTATTATGGTGGGGACTTCTCAATCTAAAGTGCAGCCCATGCTTAAGAAAGAAACTCATCTTCACAACATGCAAGAAGAAAGTGTGATGCTCACTTTATTCCTAGTAGTCACTACTCCCGTACCCATTGGGCAAGGGCGACCACTGAAACCGTTGTTAAGATTGGAGAAAAAGAGACTCCATGCATTGCCCTTATAGACTATGGCTCGGAGATTAATGTCATGTCAAGAAGTCTCTACGAGAATGGCAGATGGCCCATTGATGTGGACCCAGGATGGCACATGAAAGCAGCCAATAACTCCTCTGGTGGTGATCTTTATGCAGCATGCCCTTATATACAAGTTACTATTGGTAATGTAAAAGATGAATTTCATTTCTTTATTTAAGATTCTTGCAGCTATCCTATCATTCTTGGACAACCTTTTTTTTTTAGTCTCGTTTAGAGACAAAGGCCCTTAACGATGGTTCATCATATGCTCAGATAAGAAGTAAGGATAATGACAAAGCTGTCCAATTCTTGATTGTATGTGTAAATCATCACCGGAATAGAGATCGATTGAGAGATCATCTTGTTCCTCCTAATGCCTGAGAATTTAAGGGTTTTCGGGTAGCATTGCTATAAGTGGAGGCTATGGCAGTGCATCATGTTATAAAAAATTGCCTTCACATATAAAGGGGGCAAGGCCAAAAGCTAACTTGCAGGTTTTAATGGCCAATAGTGTGGGCTGTTATAAACGGTTTTCAGCCATGAATAGGGCTGAAAGAAAGCATCTATGTCATGTGGAACAAGAACTGAAGCAAATTGATGTTTTGCCTAAAGATGAAAAAATTTCAAGGCTATTTTATGGGCTGATTTATAATGATACAATGGCTGAAATATATGTAGCTGTTCATGCAAAAAATCAAGCTGAAAATCAGTCCATACAAGTATGCACATTGGATATGTATGACATAATTCAAGAATTTGCAGATCATGAAGCTTTTGGACATCCGAACAAGGAAGAGGTAAGAGTAGAAACAAAGTATAAGATAGTTGATAAAAAGGTCAAGCCAATGGCTACTCCTATACCACCTGAAAGTGAAGGACTAGTAGAAAGGGTATCTAAATAGCCAAGCCTTCGTGGTCCCAAAGATATTGGTCACCAATTTACAACAAAAAGTTTACAAGAGCTGAAAATTGGTGAAGACTCTTTTCTCTTGGCAACTTAAAAGCAAATCTTCATGCAGATGTTAAAGAATCATGGTAAAGATTTTTCATTTCAGCCACATGAAATTGGCTGTGTGGATCCAAGCGTTGTGGCACCAATGGTGACTTTTACGGTCCCACACGTTCCTTGGAATCTTAAACCAATTGCGGTACCAAGGGATCATTTGCCTAAGTTATTGGAGCTTCTAAATGAAAAGATAAAAATGCAAATATTGGAGCCATCTTCATCTCCATATTCCAACCGATGGTTTACCGTGCCTAAGAAGAATGGATCTTTGTGATTCATTCAACATTTACAGCCTTGACAACAAAGTCTACTCAAGCTGTTTGTAGATTTTTACTTGAAGAAGTATTTTGCAGATATGGCTGTGTTGCTAAAGTAAATGCTGATAGAGGAGAATTGGATGCTGATGAGGCTCGCCATTTCTTTGCTCAATTGGGAATCAAGCTATCTCTTACATCAGCCTACAACCCTGAAGGCAATGGTAAGAGTGAAAGAGGTCATCAACCAATTCTTAAAGCTTTAGCAAAATCTTGCAAAGGAAAGATGAGGGAATGGCCTAGAATGCTACCATTTGCATTATGGGCCGATAGAACTACCCATAGTACAGTAACAGGTTATATGCCGACTGAACTAATATATGGACAACCACCTATTATGCCTATTGAGGAGTCCATTGTCACATGGAGTATCTTACCTTGGGATGAAGGCATGAATAGAGAAGAATTGCTGACTTTGCGCATAAGGCAACTTGAAAGAAGGCCAGAAGATGTCAAGACAGCCATTGAAAGGCTGAAAACAACAAGATTAAAGAATAAGAAGAGGTTTGACAAGCATGATCGACTCCATCCAAGAGCTATTCAAGAGAATGATTGGGTACTTGTCTATGATAGCAGCCTGAACAATCAATATAGTGCTCATAGAAAGTTAGCCAAGCAATGGTTTGGACCATTTGTAGTAAAAGTAGTACACAATAATGCTACTTACTCTTTGGCTGAAATGGATGGAGCCATGGTAAAAGTACCAATAGCTGAGAAACGTATCAAGCTCTTCAAACGAAGAGAATCTTCAACTTATGAACTTCATGACTTGGATATGAGACATCTACTTGAAGATAAGCAGGAAGAAAAAGACTTAGAGGATGAAGATGAAGATATATCAAAAGAAGACCCTCCTTAAACCTGTAATCTTGTTAAATGGCACATGCCGGAGGATGTGCAGGTTAGGAGGGGGTGAATGTCAAAGAGTTTATTGCTCATAATATAAATCATGGGATTCTCATGAACATAGAAGAACTTTACTAGGATTTATATGAGGAATTTGCATACATAATTTAGTCATTGTTACCCAACAACCAACTTAGTTACATAAGTTCTTTTGTATTTAGTATACAATTTTCAGTTGTACCATGTATATTGATAAAAAAATAAGTCTTTGGGAACCTACAACTTGGTCAGCTGGAAGTAATTGACACTCTACGGAATAAATCACATTGATTCAAGTGGAAAGTATGGTTAGAAATCATGAAAAATGCAAAAAGTCCACTAGGTTCATGGGGGACTTGAAGTAATGAACCAAACTGACCTGTAAGTGACCTAAGTAGGTCAAAAAGTAAAGTGGAGCTGAGCAGGATACAATCCACATTTTCTGGCGCAGAATGTGGGCCTACACAACCTCTAGCATCTGGAGAAAACTAGGAGCTATGGTGCATGCTTTGGAGCATGCAAACTGAAGATAAACTAGAGCTGAAGATGAAGATACAAACAAGAAAGGTGAGAGCTCCTCTTACCTGTCTGTTTGGTCTAATGAAAATGCATGGTATGACAGTTTATAAAAGGGGGAAATCTGAGAGAAAAGTATTCATCCTGCTCTTATGTATGTCTTCTCTCATTTTATTTACCTCATTCATGGTCCAATGAAGCCCCACTTGTACCCAAGTACTTGAGTGACTTTGGGGCAAGCAAAGGGGGAGGATTTTGAAGGTGTATGGGCTATTATGGGCTGAAAAAACCAGTCATAAATAGGGCAGCCCACTATTCTTGTCCATTTTGATGAACAAACAAGTGATTCATGTGATTGAAATAGAAGAAATTGACCACTTAACATTAGGGCTTTACCCATTAATGATTAGAGGAGATTATTCATGAGTTTATGTAAACTTTTTGAGCTTGATTATGGGCTGAAATTATCTATTTTAAAACAGGGCTGAAGTTAAAATTATGCTCCATGAATGCATTTCATGTACTATTGGTCCGTGTCTTCAATGTGCTTGAGTCTAACATCAAAATACTAGTTTCTTGGAGTTGTAATCCGTCTATGTACATGAGTTAAAAGCCATTTGAGCTTGCATTCGGTATATGCATTTGGATTAAAAATCTGAGAATATCCTTTTATGTAATGGCTTATTTTTTCAAATGCATTTGATGTAATCAAGATAGTGACATTCATTTCATTCATGTATGCTAAATACACAGAAAAAGCTTGATATCTTCCTCTTCAACTAAGTCATTTCTAAAACCCAAATCTTGTCAAACTCCATTCTTTTTCCCTTCTCCAAACCTTGAATCCCATACTCTTCTTCTGCTCTAAGCCCCAGTGGTAGACCTTCAACCCCTAACACGATGACAGTGGTGAACCCGACGTGAAAGGTCCGCTGTGAAAGAGGAAGTACAATGGGAGAATCATCAAGTTTGGGAGGAGATGCCTCGCAACAGTTGGTTCGTCTGATGCAAGAAAGCCAACAACAACAATTGCAATTTCAGTAGCAGTTGTAATTGCAACAACAATGGAGACAAGAAGAAGAGCGGAATGATGTTGCCGCCATTAAAGCTTTGGAAACAGTTGGGCAAGAGCTCAAGCAATTTAATGGGCAAAATGTGTCCTCTTTTATCCGCCTCTATACTGAGAAGATGGTCTTCTTCAGAGTTCTTCAACATGCATGGAGCCGATATTTTGCCGGTTTGGCTACGCATGGTCTCCAGGACCGAATTCATGGTCTTTTCCAAAAAGACACGGGATGGTCCGCGTTCAAGAAGGCTCTTCGAGAACAATTTTTTCTTGAAGATTTTGGCCTTATGAAAAAGAAAGTTTTCACTGAATCGGTCGAAAGGCCCAATAAGGGTCTAATCGCCACTGCTCTTCATCGCAAATTTGAAAGAAAATTTACTCAACTAGATCCTAACGATCAACAACGTATGGAAAGCCAGAAGATTGAATTATTTCTAAAGGTTGTAGATCCTTTCCTTCAAGAAAAGCTAACTGATCGACTTGAAGATCCTGACTCTGAGACGGGATTGAAGACTGCTTGGAGTGATGTCACTCAAGTAGTTAATATGATTGCTCGAAGAGAGCAGTTGCGCCGAAGATGGGGATCAACCCCTGCACCAACTGAATCCATGAAGGAGCTTGTTCCTATTTCTGGATCTCCTGTCTCTATGGCTGAGCAACCAAGAAATTCTATTGTTCCATCTCCAAAGAAGGATGTCATGGACGAGCTAACTAAAAGCATGTGGGATCTCCATATTAATCTAACGGAGATTAATTCCAAAGTGGAAAGGCTTGATGTGAAAGTGGAAGAAAGGGGACGATCAATTGCCCAAAGACTTGTACGAGAAGGCTTCAAAAGACGTTGTATTTGGTGTGATAGCCTACAGCATGATAAGAGGGAGTACGGAGCATTGCATGAAGCTGAAGCACAAAAATTAGTCTTTTGGAAGCATGGTAAAATTCATGCAACCGAAACCAGGCTTCCTCTTGAGCCAAATTTCGGCAACGGTGGCATGAAGAAAAGATTGGAGAATTTGGCAACAAGAACAGCCTATGCAGCTGTTGATGCAGCAACCTATGGGTTGCAACTTGAGCCAGCTAATGAAATTGTTAAATCATGTAAAACTAATGCAAAATCTAAAGTGTGGATGTAGGCCTTAGATCGCATGGAGCAAGGCAAGGCAACCAAAGATGATTTAACTACTGCCAGTCAATGCATCCGAGGAAGAACCAGATGGACCGAGCTAGTTGATTCATTTTAAGCTTTTGCTCAGTTAGGTGAAATTAATAATCATGAAGCCATGATAGAAGAAAAGAGAAGAAGAGATTGCAGGTCCTTCTTCTTGAGGACCAACTAAACGCGTGACAAGAAGTAAACCAGACCAGCAGAAGGCTACTGAAAATCCATCACCACCAGAGCTTGATATGGGAGATGCCCCTCAAGCAAAGAAGACAGAAGGAAAAATAAAAAGCAAATATCCCAGTTACAAGTTGCAGTCTGAGATAGAGACCGCGACGGATCTTAAGCGGATTCAAGAAGAAAGGATTCTTGGAAGTAGAATTGAATTTACATTAGGTGAAATTCTTGGAATTGCAAAACGAGGATTTCATGATGTAATAATTGATGTAATTAAATAAAAAAGACAATATGTTGGTGAGGAAAATGAAGAATCTGTGCATGCTTTTTGGCAAGCACTTCATGTGTATTTGCAGGATGAAGAGAAGCTGAAAACTCAAGGGATTCGATTGGAGGCAATCAAAGAATTGATTGCAGCCATAGAAGCCAAAGACGAAGACATCTATGAAGCAAAAATTGAAGAAGCTATTATGGTGGGGACTTCTCAATGTAAACTGCAGCCCATGCTTAAGAAAGAAGCTCATCTTCACAACATGCAAGAAGAAAGTGATGCTCACTTTATTCCTAGTAGTCACTAGTCCCGTACCCATTGGGCAAGGGCGACCACTGAAACCGTTGTTAAGATTGGAGAAAAAGAGACTCCATGCATTGCCCTTATAGACCATGGCTGGGAGATTAATGTCACGTCAAGAAGTCTCTACGAGAATGGCGGAAGGCCCATTGATGTGGACCTAGGATGGCGCATGAAAGTAGCCAATAACTCCTTTGGTGATCTTTATGCAGCATGCCTTATGTACAAGTTACTATTGTTAATGTAAAAGATGAATTTCATTTCTTTATTCAAGATTCCTACAGCTATCCTATCATTCTTGGACAACATTTTATTTTTGAGTCTCTTTTAGAGACAAAGGCCCTTGATGATGGTTCATCATATGCTCGGATAAGAAGTAAGGATAATGACAAAGCTGTCTAATTCTTGACTGTATGTGTAAATCATCACCAGAATAGAGATCGATTGAGAGATCATCCTGTTCCTCCTAATGCGTGAGAATTTAAGGGTTTTCGGGTAGCACTGCTATAAGTGGAGGCTATGGCAGTGTATCATGTTATAAAAAATTGTCTTCACATATAAAGGGGGAAAGGCCAAAAGCTGACTTGCAGGTTTTAATGGCCAATAGTGTGGGCTCTTATAAACGGTTTTCAGCCATGAATAGGGCTGAAAGAAAGCATCTATGTCATGTGGAACAAGAACTGAAGAAAATTGATGTTTTGCCTAAAGATGAAAAAATTTCAAGGCTATTTTATGGGCTGATTTATAATGATACAATGGCTGAAATATATGTAGCTGTTCATGCAGAAAATCAAGCTGAAAATCAGTCCATACAAGTATGCACATTGGATATGTATGACATAATTCAAGAATTTGCAGATCATGAAGCTTTTGGACATCCGAACAAGGAAGAGGTAAGAGTAGAAACAAAGTATAAGACAGTTGATAAAAAGGTCAAACCAGTGGCTACTCCTGTACCACCCGAAAGTGAAGGACTAGTAGAAAGGGTATCCAAACAGCCAAGCCTTCGTGATCCCAAAGATATTGGTCACCAATTTATAGCAGAGAGTTTACAAGAGCTGAAAATTGGTGAAGACTCTTTTCTCTTCCCAACTTAAAAGCAAATCTTCATGCAGATGTTAAAGAATCATGGTAAAGATTTTTCATTTCAGCCACATGAAATTGGCTGTGTGGATCCAAGAGTTGTGGCGCCAATGGTGATTTTTACAGTTCCACACGTTCCTTGGAATCTTAAACCAATTGCGGTACCAATGGATCATTTTCCTATGTTATTGGAGCTTCTAAATGAAAAGATAAAAATGCAAATATTGGAGCTATCTTCATCTCCATATTCCGACCAATGGTTTACCATGCCTAAGAAGAATGGATCTTTGTGATTCATTCAACATTTACAGCCTTGACAACAAAGTCTACTCAAGCTGTTTGTAGATTTTTACTTGAAGAAGTATTTTGCAGGTATGGCTGTGTTGCTAAAGTAAATGCTAATAGACGAGAATTAGATGCTGATGAGGCTCACCATTTCTTTGCTCAATTGGGAATCAAGCTATCTCTTACATTAGCCTACAACCCTGAAGGCAATGGTAAGAGGGAAAGAGGTCACCAACCAATTCTTAAAGCTTTAGCAAAATCTTGCAAAGGAAAGATAAGGGAATGGCCTAGAATGCTACCATTTGCATTATGGGCCGATAGAACTACCCATAGTGCAGTAACAGGTTATATGCCGGCTGAACTAATATATGGACAACCACCTATTATGCCTATTGAGGAGTCCATTGTCACAAGGAGTATCTTACCTTAGGATGAAGGCATGAATAGAGAAGAATTGCTGACTTTGCGCATAAGGCAACTTGAAAGAAGGCCAGAAGATGTCAAGACAGCCATTGAAAGGCTGAAAACAACAAGATTAAAGAATAAGAAGAGGTTTGACAAGCATGATCGACTCCATCCAAGAGCTATTCAAGAGAATGATTGGGTACTTGTCTATGATAGCAGCCTGAACAATCAATATAGTGCTCATAGAAAGTTAGCCAAGCAATGGTTTGGACCATTTGTAGTAAAAGTAGTACACAATAATGCTACTTACTCTTTGGCTGAAATGGATGGAGCCATGGTAAAAGTACCAATAGCCGAGAAACGTATCAAGCTCTTCAAACGAAGAGAATCTTCAACTTATGAACTTCATGACTTGGATATGAGACATCTACTTGAAGATAAGCAGGAAGAAAAAGACTTAGAGGATGAAGATGAAGATATATCAAAAGAAGACCCTCCTTAAACCTGTAATCTTGTTAAATGGCACATGCCGGAGGATGTGCAGGTTAGGAGGGGGTGAATGTCAAAGAGTTTATTGTTCATAATATAAATCATGGGATTCTTATGAACATAGAAGAACTTTACTAGGATTTATATGAGGAATTTGCATACATAATTTAGTCATTGTTACCCAACAACCAACTTAGTTACATAAGTTCTTTTGTATTTAGTATACAATTTTCAGTTGTACCATGTATATTGATAAAAAAATAAGTCTATGGGAACCTACAACTTGGTCAGCTGGAAGAAATTGACAGTCTAGGGGATAAATCATGTTGATTCAAGTGGAAAGTATGGTTAGAAATCATGAAAAATGCAAAAAGTCCACTAGGTTCATGGGGGACTTGAAGTAATGAACCAAACTGACCTGTAAGTGACCTAAGTAGGTCAAAAAGTAAAGTGGAGCTGAGAAGGATACAATCCGCATTTTTCGGCGCAGAATGTGGGCCTACACAACCTCTAGCATTTGGAGAAAACTGGGAGCTATGGTGCATGCTTTGGAGCATGCAAACTGAAGATAAACTAGAGCTGAAGATGAAGATACAAACAAGGAATGTGAGAGCTCCTCTTACCTGTCTGTTTGGTCTAATGAAAATGCATGGTATGACAGTCTATAAAAGGGGGAAATCTGAGAGAAAAGTATTCAACCTGCTCTTATGTATGTCTTCTCTCATTTTATTTACCTCATTCATGGTCCAATGAAGCCCGACTGTATGGGCTGAAAAAACCAGTCTCATAAACAGGGAAGCCCACTATTCTAGTCCATTTTGATGAACAAACAAGTGATTCATGTGATTGAAATAGAAGAAATTGACCACTTAACATTAGGGCTTTACCCATTAATGATTAGAGGAGCTTATTCATGAGTTTATGTACACTTTTTGACCTTGATTATGGGCTGAAATTTTCTGTTTCAAAACAGGGCTGAAGTTAAAATTATGCTCCATGAATGCATTTCATGTACTATTGGTCCGTGCCTTGAATGTGCTTGAGTCTACCATCAAAATACTAGTTTTTTGGAGTTGTAATCCGTCTATGTACATGAGTTAAAAGCCATTTGAGCTCGCATTTGGTATATGCATTTGGATTAAAAATATGAGAATATCCATTTATGTAATGGCTTATTTTTTCAAATGCATTTGATGTAATCAAGATAGTGACATTCATTTCATTCATGTATGCTAAATACACTGAAAAAGCTTGATATCTTCCTCTTCAACTAAGTCATTTCTAAAACCCAAATCTTGTCAAACTCCATTCTTTTTCCCTTCTCCAAACCTTGAATCCCATACTCTTCTTCTGCTCTAAGCCCCGGTGGTAGACCTTCAACCCCTAACATGACGACAGTGGTGAACCCGACTTGAAAGGTCCGCTGTGAAAGAGGAAGTACAATGGGAGAATCATCAAGTTCGGGAGGAGATGCCTTGCAACAGTTGGTTCATCTGATGCAAGAAAGCCAATAACAACAATTGCAATTTCAGCAGCAGTTGCAATTGCAACAACAATGGAGACAAGAAGAAGAGCGGAATGATGTTGCCACCATTAAAGCTTTGGAAACAGTTGGGCAAGAGCTCAAGCAATTTAATGGGCAAAATGTGTCCTCTTTTATCCGCCTCTATACTGAGAAGATGGTCTTCTTCAGAGTTCCTCAACATGCATGGAGCCGATATTTTGCCCGTTTGGCTGCGCATGGTCTCCAGGACCGAATTCATGGTCTTTTCCAAAAAGACACAGGATGGTCCGCGTTCAAGAAGGCTCTTCGAGAACAAATTTTTCTTGAAGATTTTGGCCTTATGACAAAGAAAGTTTTCACTGAATGGGTCGAAAGGCCCAATTAGGGTCTAATCGCCACTGCTCTTCATCGCGAATTTGAAAGTAAATTTGCTCAACTAGATCCTAACGATCAACAAGGTATGGAAAGCCAGAAGATTGAATTATTTCTAAAGGTTGTAGATCCTTTCCTTCAAGAAAAGCTAACTGATCACCTTGAAGATCCTGACTCTGAGACGGGATTGAAGATTGCTTGGAGTGATGTCACTCAAGTAGTTAATATGATTGCTCGAAGAGAGCAGTTGTGCCGAAGATGGGGATCAACCCCTGCACCAACTGAATCCATGAAGGAGCTTGTTCCTATTTCTGGATCTCCTGTCTCTATGGCTGAGCAACCAAGAAATTCTATTGTTCCATCTCCAAAGAAGGATGTCATGGACGAGCTTATTAAAAGCATGTGGGATCTCCATCTTAATCTAACGGAGATTAATTCCAAAGTGGAAAGGCTTGATGTGAAAGTGGAAGAAAGGGGACGATCAACTGCCCAAAGACTTGTACGAGAAGGCTTCAAAAGACGCTGTATTTGGTGTGATAGCCTACAGCATGATAAGAGGGAGTGCGGAGCATTCCATGAAGCTGAAGCACAAAAATTAGTCTTTTGGAAGCATGGTAAAATTCATGCAACCGAAACTAGGCTTCCTCTTGAGCCAAATTTCGACAATGGTGGCATGAAGAAAAGATTGGAGAATTTGGCAACAAGAACAGCCTATGCAGCTGTTGATGCAGCAACCTATGGGTTGCAACTTGAGCCAACTAATGAAATTGTTAAATCATGTAAAACTAATGCAAAATCTAAAGTGTGGATGTAGGCCTTAGATCGCATGGAGCAAGGCAAGGCAACCAAAGATGATTTAACTATTGCCAGTCAATGCATCCGAGGAAGAACCAGATGGACCAAGCTAGTTGATTCATTTTAAGCTTTTGCTCAGTTAGGTGAAATTAATAATCATGAAGCCATGATAGAAGAAAAGAGAAGAAGAGATTGCGGGTCCTTCTTCTTGAGGACCAACTAAACGCATGACAAGAAGTAAACCAGACCAGCAGAAGGCTACTGAAAATCCATCACCGCCAGAGCTTGATATGGGAGATGCCCCTCAAGCAAAGAAGACAGAACGAAAAATAAAAAGAAAACATCCCAGTTACAAGTTGCAGTTTGAGATAGAGACCACGACGGATCTTAAGCGGATTCTAGAAGAAAGGATTCTTGGAAGTAGAATTGAAATTACATTAGGTGAAATTCTTGGAATTGCAAAACGAGGATTTCATGATGTAGTAATTGATGTAATTAAATGAAAAAGACAATATGTTGGTGAGGAAACAAAAGAATCTATGCATGCTTTTTTGCAAGCACTTCATGTGTATTTGCAGGATGAAGAGAAACTGAAAACTCAAGGGATTCGATTGGAGGCAATCAAAGAATTGATTGCAGCCATAGAAGCCAAAGATGAAGATATCTATGAAGCAAAAATTGAAGAAGCTATTATGGTGGGGACTTCTGAATGTAAAGTGCAGCCCATGCTTAAGAAAGAAGCTCATCTTTACAACATGCAAGAAGAAAGTGATGCTTACTTTATTCCTAGTAGTCAGTACTCTCGTACCCATTGGGCAAGGGTGACCACTGAAACCGTTGTTAAGATTGGAGAAAAAGAGACTCCATGCATTGTCCTTATAGACCATGGCTCGGAGATTAATGTCATGTCAAGAAGTCTCTACGAGAATGGCGGAAGGCCCATTGATGTGGACCTAGGATGGCGCATGAAAGCAGCCAATAACTCCTTTGGTGATCTTTATGCAGCATGCCCTTATGTACAAGTTACTATTGGTAATGTAAAAGATGAATTTCATTTCTTTATTCAAGATTCCTACCGCTATCCTATCATTCTTGGACAACATTTTATTTTTGAGTCTCTTTTAGAGCAAAGGCCCTTGATGATGGTTCATCATATGCTCGGATAAGAAGTAAGGATAATGACAAAGCTATCTAATTCTTGACTGTATGTGTAAATCATCACCGGAATAGAGATCGATTGAGAGATCATCCTGTTCCTCCTAATGCGTGAGAATTTAAGGGTGATGGACCTAAAAACGGGCTGGCACTGGCTCATGCACTAGCCGGGCCTCGTCACTACGCACAAGACAACCCCTCGGCCTCGCGGCCAGGAGCTTCTATCAAAATCTCTACCTTCCTAAACATTGCGTTTGTAATAGGTTGTAGTCCAACTGATCCTAACCCAATATTACTCCTCAGAGGGAGTCCCTTTCACATAGCCAAAAGGCTCAAATCACATACACATGGGGTTCCTCCTACGGCTGAATGCTGTCAACCCTCTGCGACTCTCCTACACCTTGGGGATTGGCCCCTCAGTGCGTCGCTCAACAAATAGACACGTCGCACAAAAGTCGCTCAAGGTACCAAATAAGCGTGTCCAGGAGTGTACCATTTCTTCCTCACTTACTTTCCCCTTTGGGACCCGCGTCTACCTACAGCATGGGTACCTCACTGCCTCTCAACGTAGGTCATGTCCTAATAAACCAATTGCAATGCATGTCCAAGAGCTGGTCACTGATACTTTTAAATTCTTTTTCATGCTCTATGCATTCGGTGGATGCCTAGTGCTCAAACATTTAGCAAAACAGTATCGTGCACAAGTGCAAAAATATTCTTTTAATGATTTCCAACTACCGTTCATGCTTCGTTGCATGGGCCTAGCACCGAGATGATCCTCATGCTACTAAGCTCTTAATTTTAATCATTATCCGTCCTAAATGCTATTCATAGAAATAAGCAACTTTTCCATCATTTTACACGGCATTTAGACATATTTCAACTTCCCTACCCGTCCCCGTTTAAATATTGCATCGTTGCATAGATTTATGAGGCATTTTACCATCATTTTATGTGAAAAAAAATGGGAAAAGATGCACTAGAACAAGAAGGTGGGATTGAACTAAGGAAAATCCTCATGCTTCAGTCCCCACAAACATTCACAAACATTGTTCTTAATTTTCATTAATTTTCCGCACCCAAAATGCATTTTTCCCCTATTTTTAGTGATTTTTCTCTATTTTTCTTGTATTTTCTCTTATTTTCTGCATTATTTAATTACTAAAAATTCAAAATAGGTTATGGGCTGTGGCCCTTAGTTCCTTCTTGCAGCAAAAATGAGAATTTAGTTGGTGTTCCTATTCATTTTTCCATTTTTATGCCCAAAACCATCATTTTCCCTTAATTTCCCTTATTTTACGTGTTTTAGTGTATTATTTTGAACCACAAGATGCATATTTTTTCTGATTTTCTGATTATGATCAGCAAAGTACTCATGGAAAACAGCAACATAAACAATTTTTAGCCCACATGAACAATATTTTATCAATCAAAAACCATGAAATCTCAAATTTCCTTTGAAAAATTTGAATTACCGCTTATTTGCGTGTTTCGGGTTTCATGTCTATGGCTACAAATCTGAAAATCAGCAGCACTTCATGTTCAGCACGATCACAAATCACCATTTCTAGCCCGTGGAGCAACCCGATCCATGCCGGACAAGCCTCCATCACTCTTTCTTCTTCCTTCTTCTTCCCACATGAATTCCCTCTTAGAGGAGAGAGAGGGAGGAGAGAGAAAGACTGATTTTCTCTCTCCCTCTACAGGCTGCCATTCCTCGTGTGACTTGGAGCGATGCGGAGCGAAGATTGAATCTTGTTTCCTGCTGTGATTGAATCCATGGCTTATTTGATAGCCTGCATCTCGATTTGGGGGGGCAGGGGGGCGCCGTTTTTTTCGTGCGGGTCCGTTCACGGCACTTCCTTGGGCACGATGAAAAAATTAGTGGGGTGGGGAGCCAAAGGGCACCCCCCCACTAAGCATGCCTCTTCACTTCTCCAATTTGGCCACTCTCTTGGGCGTCCCGGCCAGTTTTTGGCTATCTTTCTCGTCCGGGCTTCGACTATCGTGCTGTAAAATTTTGGGTGTCCGTCTCGGCATCCCGAACAGGCCTGAAACTCCCGTATCCCGTCCCATCTGACACAAAAATTACTAAAAATTTGGACGTGTCACTTGGGCGCCCGTTGAATGCTTGATGCTTAAAATCGTCCTAGATCGAGCCGCCGCCTTTGACGGTAAATATTTTTCCCTTGATATTCATAATTTTTAGCTATTTTTAAGCAATTCTTGCCACCAAAATTCCGCTCTCATTGGCGACCACGGGATAGGGTGACTCAGCCCGTCGAATCCACGAACATAGCTGCACATCAACAACCAAAGAAGCATCAAATTGATACAAAACAAATATATAATAAAACTTAGCACAATGCTTCCCCTACCCCTAGACAGAACCAAGGCATGACATCCACAAGCAGTAGGCCTAGCATCATCTAACAGAAGATCCGAAGCGAGTTATTAACCAACTGCTCCAACACAGCCAAACTAAAAAACCTATCAAAGAGGTCGCCCTAAATGGTAGTTTGAACTACTCACCAACTAAATACAACACAACTAGGAGCTCCTATAAGGCGAGGACTCCCATAGCCTGATCAAGGAGTATTTCCTTTCAGTCCCATTCTGCTTTTAGGGTTTTTATTCTATTAACATACTTGGGCATGTAAAAAGGAGGGAGCTGAGCGTAGTGACCCAAGGAGGATAGGGCATCGGCCTCAGAACCTGTCTCGGCACCCAAGAACCTACCAAGCCCTCGCAAGGCGACACTTAATCCTTTTCTAACGCTCACTTTTATTTTCGCTCCAACCTTCCTTGTTTTGTCATTCTTTTTTTTTTTCCCCTAACAAGAAACCACCCCTCGGAAGACAAGGTATCGGCCCCGGGTCTAATTCGTCCCCAGGAACCTACTAGGCCTTCGCAAGGCAATGATCAACTGCGTAGATATTTTCATTTCATTTCTTTTCTTTGATAGGGGTTAGAACCCCTTTTTACACACTTTCGTATTTATATTCATCTTTTGAGATGGTTAGGGTTTCTTGGCATCATCATTATTATCTTCTGGCAGGCTTCTCTAACGACCTCACTACTAACAAGAACTCCTAGAATGGCTGCCTAGCAGGCTAGCAGAACAGGGCCACTAGGACTTCCTTCTAAAACAGGTCTTTCGATGCCTGACATTGTCTTTACAGGAGGCGATGACTACTCCGCCCTCCCTCAAACATACTTAGCCTAAACCTGGGACTTCATGCCTTGGTTGCCAGTCCCCAACAAAAATATATCCCCTCAATAAGTACAAATACACATATAACAGGAAAGAAAGGTACTCATAAAGGAGAGATATCACCTGGATTGGCTACAAGAAGCTTCCATCGCAGCAAAGGCTCCTCCAAGCCCCACCAAATTCCTTGAATCACGAAACCTGTCCAGCACAACACTTAAAACAAAAACCTGATTAAATGCACCCGCACTAGACAGGGAAATGGCCCTCTTGGCCTAATGAAATTAGGCATGACTTTGCTACAAAACTGAATCGGCCCTCTTGGCCTAATGAAATCCATCAATACTACGCATAACATCCACCTGGAAACAACTATGATAGACAGCAAAGCATACTATTCCCAGGGGAACAGAGGCTCGTAGCCCTAAACTAGGTGCATTAAATTATGACCCATCCCTCCTGCGTATTTCGCAAGAGGTATTCGCATCACATGTCGTCTAACCAGTCTGTGGGTCCAAGATAATAAAGGCAGATGAGTCTCACCTACCCTCTGCATCACCTAGATCAACCATCGTCTGCCAAAGAGGGCATGTTCAGAAAGCATACCCCACAAACGACTAGGTCCTGTCTCACCATCAATAGTAGATATATCGGGACAAGGGCCACAATTAAAGAAGAGGTCTTCTTCATACGCAAAATTAGCCAACGAATCGGTAAACTGATTCCAGTTCCGTGGAATCAGCTGAAAAGACACTCTATCAAATTCGTCTAGCAGGGCTATGGCAGTATGATGGTACATGCAAAGGATGGGGTTTCGCACCATGTACATCCCATTGAGTTGATTTAAAACCAACTGAGAGTCCCCTTTCACCAATAACTGACGGATACCACCCTTCTTTGCAATATTCAAACCCATAATCAGGGCTTTGTATTCGGCCATATTATTGGTAAAATTCACCCCGAGATAAGCAGCTAACTTCATGACAATGCGTCGTCGGGGGTCTCGGATGACAACTCCTACACTTCCTTTTTTGGATGTACCCTTGGACGCCCCATCAAAGTACAAGGTGTACGTCCATAAAGGGTTTATATATCCCACCATCCTGAACTCTACTCGTAATTATGGTAATCGAAATTCAGCATATTCAACGGGTGGACTATAGGCTCCATCCCTCCATCATCATTGAATTCAACAGGGATGCTCGTCAAAATTTGTAGGCAGTGATGGCAGAAGACCTTGATCTCCCAAATAAATGTCCCGCCTTCTTGCTCAGTCACCTTATATCCTTTGCTCCACCAAATGAGCTTTCCCTGATGATACCTCTGTTCTAAATATGGGTGTTCTAAATAAGGGATCAGACGACCCATCAACCTCTATCACAATTTCCTTGCAGATATTTGATCGATCTCGCCTAAACTTGCAAGGCGGTCATAGCATTAGTGCAATAAAAAATAATAAGGTTTAATCTTATTAAGATTAACCTTATTTTTAAATTCTATCCCCTCAAGGTCAACTAACAAAACTGTGGATTTATTCTTTCCTATTCTAACGATCCTATAGGGCCCATCCCATTTGGGCTCTAGCTTGCCTGGAAATAATTCACGTCGTGCGTCATAATACAGAACAAGTTGTCCTTTCTTGAAGGTGTATTTCTTGGCTTTGATGTCGTGTAACTGCTTCATTTGGCGCTTCGCCACTTCTTGGTGCAATAAGCTCTGTAGTTTAAGCTCATCTAAATGTGCCAGTGTCGTCAAGCGCTCAAAAAGTGCATCTTCATCGCTCAAAGAATGATTGATGGCAAACCGAATAGTTAGCAGCTCAATCTCTAAAGGCAAGACACACTCCTCCCCATATACTAACTTGAACGGGGTATGGCCAGTGGCTCGTTTGAAAGTCGTATTGTAGGCCCACACTGCCACATATAACTTTTTATCCCAATCCCGTTTCTTTTCCGATACAATTTTGGACAGGATGCCCACAAGCTGCTTGTTGGTGCTTTCAACTTGCCCATTGGCTTGCGGATTATATGGGGTTGTCTTGTTATGCTTCATTTGCCACATCTCTGTCAAACCTTTAATCACCTTATTCAGGAAATGGGTTCCGCGGTCCGACACTAGTTCTTTCGACGGACCAAAACAGCATATTATCTGCTCTAAAAGGAAACTAGCAGTTTCTTTAGCATCATCTTTCCTTGTTGCACGTGCTTCTGACCACTTCGTGAAGTAGTCAGTTGCTACAATGATGTACCTCTTTTGCACAGAGGACGACGGAGTAATAGGACCCACAAAGTCTATTTCCCACTTCTCAAATGGAAGTATCGCCATAATAGGGGTGAGTGGTTGTTTCCTATTCTCTCGACTATCGTGTCGTTGGCAAATATCGCATCTCTTAACATACGCAAACGCATCCTGGAAGATGGCAGGCCACCAATAACCTGCTCTTAAAGCCTTTTGTGCTGTAAGCCGTCCAACAAAATGGCCACCACAAGCAGAATCATGGCACTCTTCCAAAATGAATGGGATCTCGTCAGGCATTACACACCGGCAATAGATGTCATCAACCCCTTGCCGATATAATGTACCTGCGATCAAGGCAAACTTTAATGCTTGCTGCTTAATTTTCCTTCTCTCAGCTTTAGATAATTCGGATCCCGCCTCTCCCGTTGATAAATAATGCGTTATTGCAGCATACTAGGAGGGAATAGATGCCGTATCTATTTTAAATAACAACTCCATGTCACTACCTTCAGGCACAGATTCTTTCGGCTCCCCAAAGTCCACAAGACATTCCACGATGCCTTGCAACCTTGGTGGCTTACTCCTGATTTCGTAATCAAATTCCTGCAAAGTGATTAACCACTTCGCTAGGCGATCAGACGGCTGTAGCTTATTCATCAATAATCGAAGCCCCTCCGCCTTCGTATAAAGCACGACTTTCTCATAGAGAATGTAATGCCTGAATTTCTTGGTCCCAAAGACCATCGTTAGACACAACTTCTCCATGTAAGTATAATTGATTTCGGATACCCCCAGCTTCCGACTAGCAAAAGCAACCAGGTGGTACCACTTCTCTTCCCAAATTTGGGCTAAACAGCAGCTGATACTATAGATGGTGGCTGCCGAAAATATATAGAACACCTCACCTCTTTTAGGTGCTTTTAAAACGGGAGCTCTTGCTAGTTCCTGTTTCACATCCTTGAATGCTACCTTACAAGGGTCACCCCATACAAATGAACAGCTAAAGGACAATAAATTTGTAAGCGGCAACGTTCTTTCTGCCAAGGCGTTTATGAATCTACGGTAATAACCAACCGAAGACAGAAAACTATGAACTTCCTTCGGAGTGCGTGGTGGACAGCTATAACTTTGACCTTCTCGGGGTCTGTCGCAATTCCTACCGAACTGACCACATGACCCAGCAATAGTCCATAAGGTACTCCAAAAACACACTTCCGTGGGTTTAAGGCGATGCAGAATTGTCTACAACGCTCAAAGCATTTTCTTAAAATGATCAACTACCTTTCTCTCACGGTGGCAGCCCCTAAGTCATCAATAAACACCTTCAACTCTTCAGGGGATATGTCACCGAATGTCTTATCTGCTGTTCGTTACCACGAACTAGGTGCATTGCATAAACCAAAGGCCATCACATGGTACGCAAAAGTACCAAATACAGTGATAAAAGTTGTTTTCAACTTGTCCTCTTCTGCAATTGCCATTTGGTTGTATCCTGCAAAGCAATCCATAAACGAATATATCTCCCTACCCGCTAATTGATCCAAAATCTGGTCAATAAATGGCAACGGGTAGTAGTCCTTAATTGTCTGCTTATTCAGCTCCCTAAAGTCTACACATAAACGAATTTGATTATTCTTCTTCTTTCTTATCACAACTCGTGAACACCATTCCGTGTGTTGCACAGGAAAAATTAAACCCGCTTTCCGAAGCTTCTGTAACTCTTCAAACAGCCCGTCCCTCAGTTCGAAAGGCATACACCTTACTTTCTGCCATACAGGACGACTGCCTTCTTTCAACGGAATTGTATGAACAGCAAGACTAGGAGGAATGCCTCTCAGCTCATCATAACTCCAGGAAAAGATATCACGGAATTCCTGAATCAAGGCCACATAGTCCTCCCTTTCTGCTGTGCTGAGCATAGAACCTAATTTGATTGGCCGCGAATCATCAGGCGTACCAAGGTCTAGCTCGATAACATCTGCATCTCTTATACGATCTTAGCCCTCTATCGGCTCGTTCAAAGTAATCTGATGGATGTCTTCCGTGGTGGATCCCTCTTTGGACTCATCACTCGATGATGTCTCACTGGCAGATAAATCTTCCAATGTCTCCAATTCTGTAGAAGATAGAGGAGCTCTCTCACTCTGCGGGGACTCAGGATAAGCATCAACCACCACACGCTGGGCACCTCTACCGAATATTAGTCGACCGGCGGGTATGTCTACTTGGCAGTCCGCTTGTAAGATCCAAGGTCGTCCGAGTAATACTTGGTAACTTGGCCGGCCTGCAAAACGAATCACCCTAAAGTCCAACAGGCATTCTACATTTGCAACAGTGACATGGACCTTAGTAATGCAGCCTTCCGGCTACCTCAAACTATCATCTGCCATTCTGAGAATTGTGGAGGTATCTTTCTGGATCGCAAGACCTAGCCTTTCCATCAATTCAGAACTCATAATGTTAACAGATGATCCCGTGTCGACAATGGCATAATCTACTAATATCCCATCGACATAGGCTACAACCCTTGGGCAATGCTTCTCAGCATGCTTGAACCAGTCATCACCAATTCGCGCAATACCCAAAGGTTCTACAATATACCCGGTGCATAGGATCTTTCTAAATTCCTTGCGTACTCCTGGGGAAAGCTTAATAAGCTGTAAGAGATTCACATCCGGCTTGACTTCGCAAAGAGAGCTCACCAAATCGAATTCATGATAGTTCGATAGAGCTCGCTTTTCATGCCAAACCATCTGCTCTTTAGGTCGTTGAACCGGCTTTATTGCCTCTTTCTTAACTTTCACCTTCTTCTTTGGTGGTTCCTTATCGGCTTTACTCTCTACGGGCTTCAAAGGTCCCCCTTCCATGGCAAGATCCAAAACTTGCGTTCCTTTGTCGCCTTGTTTAGGGTTTTCATCAACATGCTTATCCTTGTCGGCTTCTCTATCCTTTTGACCTCTTGTAAGAACAGCTCGCAAATTAGAGGTTTCGGCATCATTAACATGTACAGCCTCAATCAAACTAACCCCACTACCACTTGGTAGCTCCTCCACTGTAGTTTTTGGTCGTTAAAGTATTTGTTTAGGCCCATCTTCTCGCTGGGAATCGTTTCCTTGCGCACGATGATTAACAGGCCCTGGCTGCCGACTACCTTGCTGAAGGGAACTGATCTTACTCCAGCAAGTAGCAGCTAAATGGCCGGATTTTCCGCAAATGTCGCACTTAACATTTGGGCAATTTCTTGGATAGTGCTGCCCACACCATTTGCAACTAAACCTCGACGGTGCACCCTCATCTGGGTATCTACTTCCTATCAAATTTTGTAGTTTTTTAAGGAAGTTGACATCAACGGCTATTTGCCGATACTGCTCTGTAATCATGTCGATATGAGTGACTGGACAAAGACAGCTCCGAATATGAGGATTGTGGTTGTTTTGCTGATGAGAGTAAAAGGGAAATCGATACCCTAGAGTATGACACTGGGGGGCATATAATTGAACAAATACAAGTAGACCCCGGATTGCAGAAGCGGAGCACACTTAGAGTGGAGATGGCAGTTAGACATAAGGACTGCAATCAAACTTGGTTGGAGTACACAGGTACAATTAACTATGAGCAGGAAAGCCTAGCCCAACCAAGTGACACACCACTACTGCAAACAGACTCCCCCTCTGAGCTACGACCACTGAGAGAGAGCCCCTCTTCTAGCGAAGACGTAGAGTTCAATTCTAAATCAGAAATTAGCTTAGATAGTGACCCAGAAATACATCGGCCTCCCAAGACTAGATGCACTAAGGGGGACCTACCTATCCACCTACGACGCAAATGATTAAAGGAGGAACTACAAACATGAAGCAAAGAAATATGGATAGACAAACAATGAAAACCACAAGACATGCCAAAATGATTCACAAGGTTCAAAAAGGGAGATAGGGTGGTGATCTTGCTAGGAGCAAAACGACAAGGGCAAGCAAGCAAACCAATCGAGGGACCCACCAAGGTTAAAGAGGTCAATTTAGCTAAGGAAGGGGAGACCCCATGACCTGCCTTTATAGCAGATGACTTGGTTGAGCAAGATAAAGCAAGTCTCGTTACTCTCTTGTGAGAGTATATAGATATCTTTGCTTGGTCCCTAGAAGAACTTAAAGAGGTAGACCCAAGTGTGGTGACTCACAACATACCCATGACACCTGAAGCAACACCCGCTAAGCAATGACCGTATCCCATGAATCCAAAGCATGCTCGTGCCATTAAGGAAGAAATTGAAAAATTGATGAGAATGGGATTTATCTACAAAATTGAACACATGGATTGGGTCTCACCCATAGTCATTGTCCTAAAGAAAAATGGGAAGATTCGAGTGTGTGTTAATTACAAGAAGGTAAATGCAGCTACAAAGAGAGATAATTACCCACTGCCATACATAGAGCACATGCTTGAGAGAGTAGCTGGCAAGGAGGCCTATAGTTTTCTAGACGGGTCCTCTGGGTACAATCAGGTGCAAGTGCATCCTAACGATAGGCATAAGACAAAATTCGCCACTGAATGGGGAGTCTTTGCCTACATAGTCATGCCTTTTGGATTGACTAATGCACCAGCCACTTTCCAATGACTGATGTGTACAATATTCAAAGACATGCTGAGGAAGGAGTTAGAAGTCTTCATGGACAACTTGTGCGTTCACTATACTTGGTGAGAACACTTAGGTAGGCTCTGAGTGGTCTTTGAACAATGTCACCTATACCGCCTCTCATTGAACCCCTTGAAATGCTAGTTCTGGGTAAAGCATGGATGTATCCTAGGACACGTGGTGTCAAAGAATGGCATTGCCAACAAATTCCTCCAAGATCAAGGTCATTGTCTATCTTCTACCCCTAGTTGATTACAAGGGTGTTCAGTGCTTCTTGGGATATATTGGGTACTATTGATGGTTTGTGTTAAACTATGCATTGATTGCTACACCTCTATACAAGCTATTGATTGTATTCGAATGGACTGTGGAATGCCAATGCACGTGTGAGGAACTAAAAAAGGCTCTAACCATCACACTAATACTACAAGCCCCATATTGGACACTTACGTTCCATGTGCACATCGATGCTTCGAAATTCACAGTAGGAGCGGTGTTGTACCACCCTTGTGAACACAACCTAGATTACCCAGTGAGCTTTGCTAGTAGACAACTCACTGAGACCAAAATGAATTACTCAACAACGGAGAGAGAGGGCTTGGCCATGGTGTTTGTTGTAAAGAAATTTTGACATTATCTTTTGGCTATGCCTTTTACTTTCTTTGTTGACCATCAAGCCTTGTTGTATCTTGTTAACAAACCATGCGCTATAGGACACATTGCTAGATGGCTTCATATGATTTTAGAGTTTGACTTCTCGATGGTGGTACGTAAAGGGAAGCAACATTACATGGCTTACCATCTGTCTCATGTCCCCACAAGAGAAGCTGCTGGACAGGGCATTATGGATGAATGCCAGACATGCATCTATTCCGCTTATCTAGCCTTGAAAGTTCTAAAGTGCTCAAAAGCTTCACTCTTTTCCTTCATAAAATATACCCACAGCTTTCTAGAACAATCATCAATGAATGTGACAAAGTATGAACTGCCTCCAAGAGATACATTTTGTGTAGGCCCCCAAATGTCTGTATGCACAACATCAAGGATATTTCTGCTTACATCTCTGTCATGTGAAAAGGGTTGTCTTGCCTGCTTACCAAACTGACAAGCTTCACATACCTTCTGAAATTCTGCAACTTTAAAAGTAGGCAAACCTGTAACCAACCCTTTGGACTGCATTAATTTCAGCCTTTGTACATTTGCATGTCCAATGCGTTTGTGCCAAATTTCAAAGTCTGCAACAACACCTTTTCCTTTGGCATACATAGTAGCATTCATAGTAGGAATTCCAGTATCTAGAGTGAACATATGTCCAACTCTACTTCCCTTTGCTACCAACCTGCACTTGTCATTGAAGTCTTCTACAAAGCAGCCCTTTGCATTAAATCTGACTGCACCCCTTGCTCTACCATTTGACCGACTGACACCAAGTTCTTTGTAATAGATGGCACATGCAATACATCTGAAAGACTCTTTGTCTTACCACCATGCAAGGACAAGGGAACTTTTCCAATGTGTGAAATTGGGTGGCATGAGTCATCACCCGTCTGCACATAACCTGCATTCTGCAAATCCTGCATCTCTCCAAACCATTCTGCATGGCTGGTCATATGATTGGAAGCACCTGAATCAACATACCAAACATCTTCATGTGTTCCCTTTCCTGTAACAGCATTCAGCATATGCTGCATAACGAACAAACGTTCATTTTTGTCTTCATTCTGTCGTGAAGACGATGCATAGTTTCCTTGCTGCAACTTACCACTGCGGATATCATCTTTCTTAGCATAACATTGGGCTGCAATATGACCTGTTTTGCCACAGTAGTGGCACACAATACCAGAATTGTTAGAACCTCTGTTCTGCCATCCACCTCTTCCTCTAAATCTCCCCCTGCCTCTAAAGTTACCACGACCTCCTAAAACCTGTATATCGCCAAATTGCTGATTCAATCTGTTTTGCTAGTTGTCACTACCACGTCCTATACCACGGCCTCTTGAAGAGAACCTACCACGTCCCCTTCCAGAACTGGAGTAGAAAGCTTGGATCTGTTCACCACTTCTTTTAGATGTCTCACTCTGCATGTTGATCTCTTCAGTGATCATAAGGGAGACCAATTCATCGAAATCTCGAAAAGGCTTTCTGACATATAGGGAAGTTACAAAAGACTTCCAAGCCTTTTCATTGTTAAGTCCACCCAAGGTAGACGACACCAAATCATCATCATCGGGCATTGCATCAATCGCTGCCAATGCATCTACAATGCTTCTTAGTTTCAGTGCATACTCATTGATAGACATCTTCCCTTTCTTCAATGTATTCAACTATGGCTTGAGTTGAATCTTTCGTGCCTTTGTATTTACAGAAAACATACTTTCAAGTATGGTCCAAGCTGCATATGCATTCTCTGCATTTCTAATGTGTCCCAGCATATTATTGTCAAATACTGCAGACAACCAATACATGACCTTCTTGTCTTTTGCATTCCATTCCTTTCGTGCCTTTGTCTCTTCTGCAGTTGGAGGATCACTCACCTCCGGCTCCTTTTCTTCACCTGAAACGAACTCGTTGAGGCCTTTTCCAATAAGGAAGTTCGTGACACGAAACTTCCATGATGGGTAGTTGTTCTTGTCCAGCTTCTCAATGATGGGGCTTCCACTGTTCTCTGCCATTATCACAAAACTAATACCAAACAGAAAGCAAATCTTCTGCAACCCTTGACCTGTAGTGCACAGTAGTACACCAGACAGCCTTTTTCACTGTCTGCTCAACAATACATGCAATCTGCAACCAGATTGCAGATAAACCTTGTGTTTACTCACTTTGAACTTACAGATCTAAAATCTGTAACCTGCACACCCACGTTCGGTCAATACAGTCGAAGTCACAGTGTACCCCGAAATTGCTATCCGCAATCTTGCGGCTCCAAAACGGGCCCTGAAATGGCCTCAAATGCCCAAAATAACTGCGGGAAAGCCCTATAGGGCTAATCTGCAGAATATATAGCGCTCTTTGCGCACACCAAATCTCACTGCAATCTGATATTTTTGCTCTGCCCTGCTTCCGGTGCCTCCACAGGCACTATCCAAGAGAAGGAGTGGAAGAATGGGAGAGATTCTTACCCGTAGCTTGCTTGCTCGACCCTTGCTTCTTCTCCTTCACTTAAACCTTCGAAATCAGCCTCTCTCAATGGCGCGGCTCTGATACCATGTCAAGAATCGCGTGGTGGAGGGGGTTGCTCAAGATGCTGCGCTGAACACACACAGAATGCACAAAGAGAAGCTCACTCAAGAGACAAGAAGAGAGATGGAGGCGAAAACGTTTTCTTGCTGGTTTCTTCTTCTTCTTCCACACTCTTTACAATGTACACAAAGTATAGATAAGATACAACATAAAAGGAAAGTGGCCCACTAAGTCAAACAATGCATAACCGACTACACTAGTCGACTGGCGCTATAACTATGCCAGCTGTAAATAGGTGTAACAACCTGAATATAATAAGTAATGAGTCGGTGGCCATGTGAGAGTCATAATGACCACCGACGTGCTAAGTGTAGACGTGTGGACCCATCTAACCAAGCGGTCCATCATCAATGTCCGCATGTGTTGAGCTTATCATCTCAACAAAGTTTGCTCAGGAGCCCGATCACATGAAGTGCATGGAGTTCCTCAGGACGTACAACCCAGACCAGGAGTGCAACACCATGATGGTGGGAAGGGGAGACAAGGCCAAGCTTGGTGGAGAAGGCGTCGGAGCCAAAGGTAGAGAAAAAGCTTGGTGGAAAAAGTGCTAGCTTTGGCCAGCAGGTGGGGATTCCCCAGTGTCCAAGACCACATAAAGAAAAAAGGCCTCCTCCAAAGCCTCAATCATTGGCTACGAAAGCATTTTGGTGCCCTCATTCAGGAGGCAGTAAAACATGCTCAGGATGTAGAGGAAGGAGAAGGAGAAACACCTGAGAGATTGCCCCCTCACCAAGACAAAGAGTTATCCAATGATAGAACTGAGAGTGAAGAAGAAGGAGAAGAACAAAAGGAATAGAGGAGCAAGAAGATAGCAAAGAAACCTGTTATTTGGACGACACAAAAGAAGAAGCAGGACGAAGGATGGGAAAAAGAGAAAGAGGATTTAGAGAGGGAAAAGAGGGAATCCCTCAAGGAGGCCGAAGAGAGGGAGAAGAAGAAAAAATAGGAAGCAGATATATTAGAAGAAGAGTCTAGGAAAACAAAGAAAAAAAGGGAGAGAAGAGCTGTTGAAGAAGAGAAGGAGCTAAGATGAAAGGAGGAGGAAGACTTGGCCAAAGCCACACGTCGGTCAATCAAACAACAAAACAGGGAAGACGACCTAGGGGCTATGAGCCCACCCAGAGAGGAGGGGCCGGATTCCAGCACACAGATGCCAGAAATTATACCGTCGATCGTCACTGAGGGCAAAGGAAAGGCTCCCATTCACCCTATTCCGACCCTACTGGTGCCTCCCACCAAAGCAACAACCCTCACCCCGAGCATCCCCACTAGCGCAGATGTCTCAAACTTTGTGACGTGGATACAATACTTTATTAACAAAGAACTGGCCCAAGGGAAGAGCATTGAGACCACAGCCATAGGGCAGAAAAGGCCGGTCATGGATGTCGAGTCAAGGCAGGATCCACAGTGCCAAAAAGTGGAGGCCTCAACCACTCCCATCCACACAACAATGACGCCACCACCTAATTACAACGAGTACATTGCCGAGCTGCTCTCACAATTGGAGAAGGCTAAGGAGGAAAGAAATATAGCTATGGCTGAGTTGGTGACAGAAAAGGAGTGGGTGGTTGCATTTCAGCTCGAAAAGACCCTAGTAATAGCCATGCAGCAAAGGGAGATCTCTAATCTCAAACAGGAGCTGACGGCTAGGGATGATAGAGAAGAGGGTTGGAGGCAGTAGCTGGAGAATGAAACACAGGAACTCATGAAGATGCAAAGAGAATATAAGCTCTTGATCATGCAACTTGAAGAGTTGACTGCAAAAACCGATCAGATCAAAAAGCTTATGACCGAGTTTACCACTAGGGATGAGGAAAGAAAGCAGGAGTTAGAGTTGTAGCAGAAAGAGATCGAAACCATGACTGATAAGCTAGACCAAGGAAAGAAAGAATAGGAAACCATGAGCAAAGAGCTAAAAGACCAGGAGCAAAAACTCGTTTCCTTGGTCCAGAGGCAGGGTGAAAGCATGGAAGAGATGAAGAAGAGAGCCAAGGAATGGGCCGGGCAAAATGAAAGAAGGGTGAAGACACTGGTGCGGTGCTTGGCTCTAATAGAGAAAGAGAAGATCCTTGTAGAGAGCAAAGCAGAAGCCGCCTAGGTAGCCTTTAATACCTAGCAAAAGGCCTTCCTGAGTACACTGATGGACACCACCCACCCTGACGCAGGAGAATCATTGGAAGTGGTAAAGAAGAAACTCAATATCACATGCCGAGCTTTGCACGTAGGGCTGAACATGCCACCCCAACCTGCGGAGGTTAAGTTGAGCTTGGATGATCAACGCAAGTACCTGTTACTAGCCGGCCTAGCCCCCTAGGAAATTGATGCAATAGGGTTTGAAGAGGGAACATAACAAGGATACCGACAGGGGGATGAAGCTGAACTTCAATTCAATATGGGATGGTTTAGAGAAGAGATGATCTCACAACCCCCCTCGCTGCATTCCCAAGAGCAACAAACTGGTCGACAAATCTACGGAAAGACAAGCACTCAAGGAAAGAAGGAAAAAATTAGTAGAAGAAACCAGACAACAACTAAGGGCCAAGCCATCCGTGCCCCTCCCCCCATGCCCTGAGGACATTCCCGTAGGATTCCATGTAGAACTGGTAGTTTGGAAGCAACAGGAAAGAGAAAAAGAGCCATTCACTTTCAGCTTCCTAATGCCCAATAGCCTGCGGAGGGTCTTACCACTCAAGGTGATGGAGGAGGTGATTGTGATTGGTAGCGGACTAGGATAGAAATGGCGGGAAGAAAGAGAGAAGAACCCCACCCTTTGGGGAATTGAAGAAGCTGAGTTCTAGCAAAATAAAGTGTTCGAAGTGCCGCATTCCGTGCAAGGTTATAATTTCCAACCCCTATGGAGGAGGCAGGTGTGCGACATCAGCATGCTTCCCTGGATGGCTTTTTGCAACACCTTGCCCTACAAGAGGAACAACCCCACGTTTATGGCTTGCCCTCATAGGGTAGAAGTGGATTTTGCTGCCCCTCTCCATGGGCGATATGATTTTCCTATTATCTACAACTCTAATGTTGTTTCTTTTAAATACGCCCTCATCTTCAACTCGGAAAGCTTAGATGACTCCATGACTCGCTTCCTCGCCGAGTTCTTCTCTTGCCTTGATCCAGCTTTCATAACTACACGTAATTATCTTAGGCTTTTTAAATTATTACTTAAGAAAAACCCAACTCCGCAAGAACGTGGCCTGCCTCCCCTCTTCTTTGATCCTAATGCCATCGACAATTGTGCCATGGCGTGCTTAATGATAAGGGCTAGCCTCCTCCCTTCTTTTTGCCTAGCTCTCCTGGAAGACATGAACGACAGCCAATTCACTAGATGTAATCATCCCTTCCTCTCCACCACTTCACTCCACGTTTGCATGAATCTTAAAGGATACATGCAGAGCTTGAAATTTTTGAGCAAATCCATCCGACCCCCTTCTCCACCTAATTCAGACAATGAGAATTAGGCACTGGCTGTCATCCTACTAGTGTAATACTTATACAAAAAAAAGAGAGAGAAAGACAGAAAGAAAGAAATAAGAAGAAGAAGAAGCAAAAGAAGAAAAAGAGAAGCATGAAAGGAAAAGCAAAAGGAACGTCACTCAAGGACATGGAAAAAATGACGCACTTGAAGAAGCACTTATCCCCACATAAAATACGCTCATTGCACCTAGGGGTCCTCAGATTAGGCGTGCCTAGTGGCTCCGATCAACCGGTTCCACTCCTAACCCCCTAGTCCTTTTGCTCCCCCACTTCACACTTAGGGCCCATCAAGGGCAAGACATACCTAGGGAGGTAACGCTTGCCTATGGTTAGAGACCTGTCACCCTAAGCTACTTGCACCGCACCTCCCTTTGCACAAATGGGGTCCTCAAGTGTGGGATGCCACCTAGGCTTGCTTGTGGTTACATCCACCTCCCCATTCCACTAGCACGATCATGATGCACCACACAATAAGGTAGCCACCCCCCTTAGGTAGCTCACTGCACCTTCTCCTTTCAGGCATTACAAAAGGTGACAAACCACCAACTTCAGAGGCCTCCATCATCCATTTGGCATCCAATTGGCTTCTCTGATGGACATCATTACCAAGCCTCCACAAGCACTCAACTCTACATGTGGCCCTATCCTCATTGAAACAATCAACTGCCTACCATTCCCTAACAGTAGCCAAAAGTGCCATGGGATTGGCACCCATCTCAAAGGGGGGTAAATGTTAACCCAAGTTGAGATAGTGGAGAAAGATGGCGGAAAAAGGAAGGAAAAAGTGGATAAAAGAGAGAAAAAGGGCAAAGACATGTAGGCAGCCTCTAAAGCTAAGCTGGGGCAAAAAGCACAATTTTAAATGAAAGGCGCCTCAAAAAGCTCTAAAAACTCTTGTAAAAGAGCGCTAGGCTCCCTCCAGTGCCAAATATAAAATATTATATGGATGTAGGCTAGAGGCATAAGGCTAGAAGAGGGAAATAGAGAAAGGACCTTGCCACGATGGATGTTCATGTAAAAAAGGGATGGGTGCCCATGGAAATTTAGGGTTTTATATATGAAATCCAAAAAGTGAATGAAAGCTTATTCTTTGGTGTGTGACTAACAAGAGTTCTCTTCTTCTTCTCTTCTTCTCTCCTCCTTGCTTCTATGTGCTCTTAAGAGGGAGAGTGTGAGGGAGTGAGTGTGTGGGAGTGAGGGATCAAGAGGGTGAAGCTCTTCACCATCTCCTCTTCTCTTTTCTTGCGTGCACGGCTATGGTGGATGGAGCTTGGAGATGGAGGATGCTTGAAGATGCTTGAGCTAGCATCTAGGATCGTGGAGCTACCGACATATGTGAGAGAGGAGACAACTCATTTCAGCATCAAGGTAAGCTCACTACACTCGTAGGATCGGCTAGGTGAGAGATAGCCATTAGAGCTCACTTGGAATGCTTGAAACAACAAGTAGTCCGTGGATCTTGGCAGTTGAGCGAAAGCTCCCACAAAGTTCAATCAAGTGTTCCGTCCATGCCTCCTTCCCATCCCATCTTTCTTGAATGGTGATCCTGAGGCTTTGTACGAAGAATTCCAAGGGAAGGATTGCCTCTGTATCTTATGTCAATCTAAAGGGGGTCTATCCTACCGCCATCTTGTAAGTCATGCGGTAGGCTCACAAGGTCGCCATCAATTTTCCAATCACTGTGTGAAGTAGAGACGACCTTGGTCAAGATGTTTACTAGGATTTTATTTATCAATTCAGCTTGACAATTTGCCTATGGATAATAGGGTGAGGATTTTTTATGCAGTTGAAAGAGAAACATGCTTGAAAGTAAAGTGCTTGAGGTCAGATGGAGGGGGAGAGTACCTTTCCAATGAGTTCAGTGATTTTCTGAGGTCTCATGGGATAAAGAGACAGTTCACATGCAGGTATACCCCACAGCAAAATGGGATTGCAGAAAGGAAAAATAGGCATATTGCAGAAGTTGCATACGCCTTGATGGCTGAAAAGAATATGCCTAAGCATTTTTGGTCTGAGGCTGTTCATACTGCTGTTTATATTATGAACAGAACTCCCACAGCTGCAGTTCATGGTATGACTCCCGAAGAATGTTTTACAGGTAAGAAGCCTAATGTTTAACACTTGAAAGTATTTGGCTGCATTGCGTATGTTCATGTGCCAGATGAGTTGCGGAAGAAATTGGATCCAAAAGCTGAAAAGTGTGTCTTTATTGGATACTCTTTAGAGCAGAAAGGGAATCGCTGTTACAACCCTATCACATGTAAGTTCAGAGTGAGCAGGGATGTCATCTTTGATGAAATGAGAAGTTGGTATGCATCTAGTGGTGATGCATTGGATGATGATGATGATCATGACACTCATGTGCAGGCTGAAAAGAAAGAATCACGGACTCTTAGTGGACCAGAGACATCATCTGGTAGTCCTTGGTCTGGGAGACTAAGGAGTACCTCTACATCTTCGGGTGCATCTAGTAGCACTACAGGTAAAGAAAAAGGAAAGAATAAGGTGTCACAAGGTATTGATGCAGTTCTTGATGGAGACTCCAGTGGCTCAGAGAGCTTGGATGATGAGCTTGGCATTCCTTCAGTGAGGACTCCAGGTGTGCAGAGAGCACGCGTTAATGCAAAGACTCCATTGAGTGATCCAGTGGTACGCAGGTCTAGCAGGGTGAGATACCCTGTTAAAAGATTTGGTTTTGAAGGTCATGCAGCTCACCATTATGCTTATATGGTGAAACTAGTTGAGGATGTTGAGCCCACATGTTTTGAGGAGGTTGTTGGCCATGCTCATTGGGATGCAGCAATGGATGAGGAGATGGCTGCATTAGAGGCCAATAAGACTTGGAATCTAGTATCATTACCGAAGGGAAAGAAAGCTATTGGATGTAAGTGGGTTTATAAGATTAAGCACAATGCAGATGGTTCTATTAGCAGGTACAATGCTAGGCTGGTTGCAAAAGGCTATGCCCAGACATATGGCATAGATTATGATGAAACCTTCAGTCCAGTTGCTAGGATGGCAACTGTCAAATGTGTGATTGCTTTGGCAGCAGCCAAAGGTTGGAGGTTGCAGCAAATGGATATAAAGAATGCCTTCTTGCATGGTGATTTGCAGGAAGAAGTGTATATGGATCAGCCATCAGGTTATGAAGATTTAGAGCATCCCACGTATGTGTGTAGGTTGAAAAAGGCACTCTATGAACTCAAGCAAGCACCTAGAGCATGGTCTAACAAGATTAGAGAGTATCTTGTCAATATTGGCTTTTATGTTTCTGATGCGAGAAAGGGAGATGCAGGTTTGGTCATCATAGTCATCTATGTGGATGACTTGATTATTACAGGTGATAGTGATAGTGGAATTGTTGAAGTCAAGGGTTGTTTGAAGATGAGGTTTGAGATGAAAGATTTAGGCGAGCTAAGGTACTTCCTTGGCATTGAGGTGATCAGATGTGATGATGGTATATGGCTGTCCCAAAGACAGTATGGCTTGGATATGTTGTCCAAGTATGGTATGACTGCATGCAAACCACGTTCAGTCCCGTTGGAGCAGAATGTAAAGCTGAGTGCTGATGTTGGGGATGAGATAGAAGACCCTACTATGTTCAGGAGGATAGTGGGGAGTTTGATCTACATGACCATTACAAGGCCAGACTTGAGCTACGTTGTTGGTCTTGTGAGTCAGTTTATGCAAGTACCTAGAAAGCCACATTTGGATGCAGTCAGACGCATATTGAGATATGTGAAGTCCACATTACATTACGGACTTTTCTATGAGGCAGGTACAGATATACATGTGTTTGGATACACAGATGCAGATTGGGCTGGTAGTATGTCTGATAGAAGATCTACTAGCAGATACATGTTCTCTCTTGGTAGTGCAACAGTTGCATGGAGCAGCAAAAAGTAATCTACAGTTGCTTTGTCAAGTACAGAGGCTGAGTATAGAGGTGCTGCTGTTGCAGCATATGAGGTAGTATGGCTGCAAAAGTTATTGGCTGATTTGGATGTGCAGGTGGAAGGTCCAACTGTCATTTATTGTGACAACATGAGCAGTATACAATTGGCTAGGAACCCTGTGTTCCATGCCAGGACAAAACATATTGAGGTACACTACCACTTTGTGAGAGAGAAGGTACTAGCAGGTGAGATTGACTTGGTGTATGTCAGCACACAGGATCAGATAGCTGACATCTTCACGAAGGCATTGGGTACAGAGAAGCTTCAAAAGTTTCGAAGCTTACTTGGAGTTGCAGAGATGCAGTTGAGCTTGAGAGGGAGTGTTGAGATGACAAGCTCAACACATGCGGACATTGATGATGGACTGCCTAGTTAGATGGGTCCACACGTCTACACTTAGCACCTCAGTGGTCATTATGACTCTCACATAGCCACCGACTCATTACTTATTATATTCAGGTTGTTACACCTATTTACAACTGGCATAGTTATAGCGCCAGTCGACTAGTGTAGTCGGTTATGCATTGTTTGAATTAGTAGGCCACTTTCCTTTTATGTTGTATCTTATCTATACTTTGTGTACATTGTAAAGAGTGTGGAAGAAGAAGAAGAAACCAGCAAGAAAACGTTTTGGCCTCCATCTCTCTTCTTGTCTCTTGAGTGAGTTTCTCTTTGTGCATTCCGTGTGTGTTCGGCACAGCATCTTGAGCAACCCCCTCCACCACGCGATTCTTGACAAACTTCTCAAGGTACTTTGTGAGGTTGCACTACTCAAAAACTCTCTTGGCTGTTCTCTCCTTGGCCACCACACCCTCTATGTTATGGATGGTTTGAAATTTGAGCTAGTTGTAGGCGCGGTTTTCTAGGGTGATGCGATATCGTGTCATTTCCTCCTCTATGAACGAGAGTCGGTGGGCACAATCTTGCTGCAACATCTTTTGTTTCTGTCATGAAATCGAGTTTTCATTAGTTCTTGTTTCTAGTGTTATGAGGGCATGAGTATCAACTCCTAGGTGGCGGTTGCAGTTGCGGTTGTTTGGGTCTCCATTGAAGCCTAGGCTGTTGGACCTTAGCCTTTGCTGCTATGAGTGGCGATTCTAGAGATGCGGTGGGTGGTGGCCAAGCACTATCCTCCTCCTTAGACTTGGCTGCTAACATCTCTACCGGTGGTCTGGCGGACCCTGACGAGGTCACAAAGCCCTTACTGAAGGCTGTAACAATGTGAACATTGCCTATGGCGAGGTGGATATGCTCGATTCATAATCAACATTGTAGTGAGTTTTCTTCTTGAAAGTTCGCCCTAGCAGTGATTCCTTGCCTGCGTCTTCAGTATTCAACAACACGTAGAAGATCATTGGTATAGTCTTAGACTTGATAGAAATGGTGGCCTTGCACTTGCCGAGAAGTGCATATGAGCGGCCCCCATATGGGCTTAATTTGGCATTGGTGGGCTATAGTGGTGGTTCACCCAGTTGGGTCCAATGATCGTTGGTTAAGACATTGAAGTCTGCTTCCTCATCGATTAAGGCATTGAAAGCGCATGTTTGCTTGGCAGTGATTGTGATGTGTAGGTATGTAGGTTCTATGGCTTCCTCATCCTCATGATCCATTTCAGTGATTGTGCCTACTCGTACTTTGAGAGGGGGCTTTAATATTGGTGGTTCATGCAGAGGATGCGTGGGAGGGTAGTACTTCTTGACACGACTACCATTGAAGAAGCCTATGCCCTTGCCGTCTAGAGTCTCGAGCTCAACATTGCCAGTTCGGCTGATTCCACGAACTCTGAAAGGTCCAAGACCTCTAAACTTCATTTTTTTCTTATGCGCTTTAACTGAGTACAGGAGTACTAAGTCTCCCACACTGCTTGATGTGCTTGTCAAACCGGCTCTTGCGTTGTGCCTTTTCACATATGAGTGAGTGAGTGGCTAGAAGACAAGTTTTTGAGAGGTGTTCGAGCTCAACTAAACATTGCATCCATGCCTCCTTTCCTTCCCATCATTCCTGAAGTGCTATTCTCAGGCTAGGAATGAAAAACTCTATAGGGAGAATTGCTTCAATGCCGTAGTTAAACCTAAAGGTAGTGGCCGACAGCCATTTTATAAGCTGTACAGTAAGCCCACAAGGCTGCCATTAGCTTGTTGTCCTAGTTGCTGCGCGAAGCAGAGACTACTTTGGTTAGGATGTTTACAAGGATCTTATTCGTGGATTTTGCCTGGCTGTTTGCTTGAGGGTATTATAGAGAGGATTTTCGATGGATAATTAGAAAGGTGGATAGAAGATGTGCTATCACTTCGTTGATGAAGTGTGTACCCTGGTCACTGACTAGTTTGATGGGATAGCCGAATCGTGAAATCACCTGCTCCCACAAGAACTTGGCAGTCATTCTAGCATCGTTCTTTCGTGTTGCTCTTGCTTATGTCCATTTTGTTAGGTAGTCTGTGGCTACAATGATGTATTTGGCTTGTGAATACTGTGCAACTGGGCTGATGGGTCCTATGAAGTCAATTCCCCATTTTTTGAAGGGTTGTCGTGCAATGATTGGGTTCAATTCCATTTGATCCTTACGAATCAGGACCTTCGTTCGCTGACACTTGTCACAATTCTAGATATTTGGTCAAGTTTAAAAACCATCCTGTTGAAGAGGCCCAATGGATGCATGCTAGAGACCTAAATGCTTTCCCAACTCTGTTAGCTCCACATTGACCTAATAGTGATTGAGGACAATTGCTATCCCACCCCAGGGGTATAATGCCAGGAGGCATATTTCACGGTGGATTCCGTGCCACGATGGATTCCGTGAGGTTTTACGGTGGATTCCGTAAACTTTGTTTATCGGGGCTCATACACAAAATGGATTCTTTGTGCGAGAAGTCGATGGGGATGCCTATCCTTTTCGGTCGTTTTGTTAATTTAGTGTGTATATGGATGATTCCATAGCGGGTGATTCCACAAAATACATATTAAATTAATAAACGTTTATGAGTTTAGAGTGCGCACTAGTGATAAATTAAGGTTAGGATTGATTTCTAACCAATTGATTTATTTATGTAGTTGAAGAATGCTAGGTATTCACTTTTGTCGGTTTAATTGCATTATTTTACTAACGATTGTGAATGCTTCAGTTGATGTGTAGAGATAGTAGCAGTGGCGGAGGAAAGCATTGGAGGATAGCGTGTATTCGAGTTATTACTTATATTTTGATGGGCGCATACCTTCGGGATGGCGCCTATATTTTGTTGCGCTTATTTATTAAGGTGTTGGATATTTATTTATTATTTTGTATGCGCATGGGCACACGATTATGATATTTGTATTTGGACATTGTATTGGGTATGCCTGACTTCTTGGGCGCCCACCCATTAGCTTTATTTTTATTTAGCACTAAAGCAAACTCCAAAGCCAAAAGCATGCTATTTTGTAATTTGGGCTATTATTTGAGCTTAAAGATGATTAATACATAAAATAGATGCTTTGTGGAGTGCTCACACAAGGCATGGGGGGAGATTGCACCCAATTGGTCTCTTGTTCATGTCGTGCATGCTTTCTACCTTGAGTTTTGTGCAAAAAGTGGAGCTCTTTTGTTCTTAGGGACCTTCCGATGCTCACTACGCGCGCTCACGGCATCCAATCTATGCACCAGTAATAGGCTATGTCATGTACCCATGATGAGATCTATTGAGGTATAGTGATTAAGCCTAATAGGGTTTAGAAAGCTTATGTCATTATATGGTTGATATCACTGAGTTTTCACAACCGGAGGAGTCTTCAAGGCATTAGCTGTGTATCAAGCATCTTGTAAACCTCCACCTAAAGATCCACCATCCGAGGCTAATGATGGACAATATACAAGAGTGGGTAGTAGGCTATGTCATGTACCCATGATGAGATCTATTGAGGTATAGTGATTAAGCCTAATAGGGTTTAGACAGCTTATGTGCACTTAAGAAATACTCTCATGTGTTTGCTTGGAGCCATGTAGATTTGAAAGTCATGGAACCTAAATTGTGTCAACATTATATTGATATTGAACCTGGTGTAAGATCTATATGCATATGTTTCTAAGAAGAACTCTAGAAAAATTCGCATATGTGTGGATTATCACTGAATAAGCGGCAATTTCCAGCTGTTGCAATTGCAACAACAACGGAGACCAGAAGAAGAGCGGAATGATGCTGCCGCCATTAAAGCTTTGGAAAACAGTTGGGCAGTAATTTAATGGGCAAAATGTGTCCTCTTTTATCCACCTCTATACTAACAAGATAGTCTTCTTCGGAGTTCCTCAACATGCCTGGAGCCAATATTTTGCTCGCTTGGCTGTGCATGGTCTCGAGGACCGAATTCATGGTCTTTTCCAAAAAGACGTGGGATGGTCCATGTTCAAGAAGGCTCTTTGAGAACAATTTTTTCTTGAAGATTTTGGCCTTATGACAAAGAAATTTTTCACTAAATGGGTCAAAAGGCCCAATAAGGGTCTAATTGCGACCACTGCTCTTCATCGCAAATTTGAAAGCAAATTTTCCGATCAACAAGGTATGGAAAGCCAGAAGATTGAATTATTTCTAAAGGCTGCAGATCCTTTCCTTCAAGAAAAGATAACTGATCCACTTGAAGATCCTGACTCTAAGACGGGATTGAAGACTGCTTGGAGTGATGTCACTGAAGCAGTTAATATGATTGCTCGAAGAGAGGGAATGCACCTAAGATGGGGATCAACCCCTGCACCAACTGAATCCATGAAGGAGCTTGTTCCTGTTTCTCGACCTCCTGTCTCTATGACCGAGCAACCAAGAAATTCTACTGTTCCATCTCCAAAGAAGGATGTCATGGACAAACTAATTAAAAGCATGCGGGATCTCCATCTTAATCTAATGGAGATTAAATCCAAAGTGGAAAGGCTTGATGTGAAAGTGGAAGTAAGGGGACGATCAACTGCCCAAAGACCTATACGAGAAGGCTTCAAAAGACGTTGTATCTGGTGTGATAGCCTACAGCATGATAAGAGGGAGTGCGGAGCATTCTGTGAAGCTAAAGCACAAAAATTAGTCTTTTGGAAGGATGGTAAAATTCATGCAATCGAAATCGGGCTTCCTCTTGAGCCAAATTTCGGCAATGGTGGCATGAAGAAAAGATTGGAGGATTTGGCAACAAGAACAGCATATGCAGTTGTTGATGCAGAAAACTATGGGTTGCAAATTGAGCCAACTAATGAAATTCTTAAATCATGTAAAACTAATGCAAAATCTAAAGTGTGGATGCAGGCCTTAGATCGCATGGAGCAAGGCAAGGCAACCAAAGATGATTTAACTACTCCCAGTCAATGCATTCGAGGAAGAACCGGATGGACCGAGCTAGTTGATTTATTTTTAGCTTTTGCTCGGTTAGATGAAATTAATAATCATGAAGCCATGATAGAAGAAAAGAGAAGAAGAGATTGCCGGTTCTTCTTCTTCAGGACCAACTAAACACGTAACAAGAAGTAAACCAGACCAGCAGAAGGCTACTGAAAATCCATCACCGCCAGAGCTTGATATGGGAGATGCCCCTCAAGAAAAGAAGATAGAAGGAAAAAGAAAAAGCAAACATCCCACTTACAAGTTGCAGTCTGACACAGAGACCGCGACGGATCTTAAGCGGATCCTAGAAGAAAGGATTCTTGGAAGTAGAACTGAATTTACATTAGGTGAAATTCTCGAAATTGCAATACAAGGATTTCATGATGTAATAATTGATGTAATTAAATGAAAAAGACAATATGTTGGTGAGGAAACTGAAGAATCTGTGCATGCTTTTTTGCAAGCACTTCATGTGTATTTGCAGGATGAAGAAAAGCAGAAAACTCAAGGGATTCGATTGGAGGCAATCAAAGAATTGATTGTAGCCATAGAAGCCAAAGATGAAGACATCTATGAAGCGAAAACTGAAGAAGCTATTATAGTGGGGACTTCTCAATCTAAGGTGCAGCCCATGCTTAAGAAAGAAGATCATCTTCACAACATGCAAGAAGAAAGTGATGCTTACTTTATTCCTAGTAGTCAGTACTCTCGTACCCATTGGGCAAGGGCAACCACTAAAACCATTGTTAAAATTGAAGAAAAAGAGACTCCATGCATTGCCCTTATAGACCATGGCTCGGAGATTAATGTCATGTCAAGAAGTCTCTACGAGAATGGCGGATGGCCCATTGATGTGGACCCAGGATGGCACATGAAAGCAGCCAATAACTCCTCTAGTGATCTTTATGCAGTATGCCCTTATGTACAAGTTACTATTGATAATGTAAAAGATGAATTTCATTTCTTTATTCAATATTCCGGCAGCTATTTTATCATTCTTGGACAACATTTTATTTTTTAGTCTCTTTTAGAGACAAAGGTCCTTGATGATGGTTCATCATATGCTCAGATAAGAAGTAAGGATAATGACAAAGCTGTCCAATTCTTGACTGTATGTGTAAATCATCACCAGAATAGAGATCGATTGAGAGATCATCCTATTCCTCCTAATGCCCGAGAATTTAAGGGTTTTCGGGTAGCACTGCTATAAGTGAAGGCTATGGCAGTGCATCATGTTATAAAAAATTGCCTTCACATATAAAGGGGGCAAGGACAAAAGCTGACTTGGAGGTTTTTATGGCCAATAGTGTGGGCTATTATAAACAGTTTTCAGCCATGAATAGGGCTGAAAGAAAGCATCTATGTCATGTGGAATAAGAACTGAAGCAAATTGATGTTTTGCCTAAAGATGAAAAAATTTCAGGGCTATTTTATGGGCTGATTTATAATGATACAATGGCTGAAATATATGCAACTGTTCATGTAGAAAATCAAGCTGAAAATTAGTCCATACAAGTATGCACATTGGATATGTATGACATAATTTAAGAATTTGCAGATCATGAAGCTTTTGGACATCCGAACAAGGAAGAGGTAAGAGTAGAAAAAAAGTATAAGACAGTTGATAAAAAGGTCAAGCCATTGGCTACTCCTCTACCACTCGAAAGTGAAGGACTAGTAGAAAGGGTATCCAAACAGCCAAGCCTTCGTGATCCCAAAGATATTGGTCAACAATTTACAGCAAAAAGTTTACAAGAGCTGAAAATTGGTGAAGACTCTTTTCTCTTGCCAGCTGAAAAGCAAATCTTGATGGAGATGTTAAAGAATCATGGTAAAGCTTTTTCATTTTAGCCACATGAAATTGGCTCTGTGGATCCAAGCGTTGTGGCACCAATGGTGATTTTTACAGTCCCACACATTCCTTGGAATCTTAAACCAATTCGGTACCAAGGGCTCATTTGCCTAAGTTATTGGAGCTTCTAAATGAAAAGATAAAAATGCAAATATTGGAGCCATCTTCAGCTCCATATTCCAACCGATGGTTTACGTGCCTAAGAAGAATGGATCTTTGCGATTCATTCAAGATTTACAGCCCTGACAACAAAGTCTACTCAAGCTGTTTGTAGATTTTTACTTGAAGAAGTATTTTGCAGGTATGGCTGTGTTGCCAAAGTAACTCTTGATGGAGGAGAATTGGATGCTGATGAGGCTCACCATTTCTTTGCTCAATTGGGAATCAAGCTATCTCTTACATCAACTTACAACCCTGAAGGCAATGGTAAGAGCAAAAGAGGTCATCAACCAATTCTTAAAGCTTTAGCAAAATCTTGCAAAGGAAAGATGAGGGAATGGCCTAGAATGCTACCATTTGCATTATGGGCCGATAGAACTACCCATAGTGGAGTAACAGGTTATATGCCGGCTGAACTAATATATGAACAGCCACCTATTATGCCTATTGAAGAGTCCATTATCACATAGAGTATCTTACCTTGGGATGAAGGCATGAATAGAGAAGAATTGCTGACTTTGCGCATAAGGCAACTTGAAAGAAGGCCAGAAGATGTCAAGATAGCCATTGAAAGGCTGAAAACAGCAAGATTAAAGAATAAGAAGAGGTTTGACAAGCATCATCGATTCCGTCCAAGAGCTATTCAAGAGAATGATTGGGTACTTGTCTATGATAGCAACCTGGACAATCAATATAGTACTCATAGAAAGTTAGCCAAGCAATGGTTTAGACCATATGTAGTAAAAGTAGTACACAATAATGCTACTTACTCTTTGGCTAAAATGGATGGAACCATGGTAAAAGTACCAATAGTCGGGAAACGTATAAAGCTCTTCAAACGAAGAGAATCTTCAACTTATGAACTTTATGACTTGGATATGAGCCATCTACTTGAAGATAAGCAGGAAGAAAAAGACTTAGAGGATGAAGATGAAGATATATTTAAAAAAAACCCTCCTTAAACCTGTAATCTTGTGAAATGGCACATGCCGGAGGATGTGCAGGTTAGGAGGGGGTGAATGTCAAAGAGTTTATTGTTCATAATATAAATCGTGGGATTCTTAAGAACACAAAAGAACTTTACTAGGGTTTATATGAGGAATTTGCATACATAATTCAGTTAGTTGTTACCCAGCAACCAACTTGGTTACATAAGTTCTTTTGTATTTAGCATAAAATTTTGAGTTGTACCATGTATATTGATTAAAAAATAAGTCTATGGGAACCTACAACTTGGTCAGCTGGAAGTAATTGACAGTCTGCAGGATAAATCACATTGATTCAAGTGGAAAATATGGTTAGAAATCATGAAAAATGCCAAAAGTCCACTAGGTTCAAGGGGGACCTGAAGTAATGAACCAAAGTGACCTGTAAGTGACCTAAGTAGGTCAAAAAGTAAAGTGGAGCTGAGCAGGATACAACCCACATTTTTCGGCGCAGAAAACTGGGAGCTATGGTGCATGTTTTGGAGCATACAAGCTGAAGATAAACTAGAGCTGAAGATGAAGATACAAACAAGGAAGGTGAGAGCTCCTCTTACCCATCTATTTGGTCTGACGAAAATGCATGGTATGACAATCTATAAAAGGGGGAAATCTGAGAGAATAGTATTCAGCTTGCTCTTATGTACCTCTTCTCTCATTTTATTTACCTCATTCATGGTCCAATGAAGCCGACTTGTACCCAAGTACTTGAGTGACTTTGGGGCAAGCAAAGGGAGAGGAATTTGAAGGTGTATGGGCTATTATGGGCTGAAAAAACCAGTCATAAACAGGGCAGCCCACTGTTCTTGTCCATTTTGATGAACAAACAAGTGATTCATGTGATTAAAATAGAAGAAATTGACCACTTAACATCAGGGCTTTACCCATTAATGATTAGAGGAGCTTATTCATGAGTTTATGTACACTTTTTGAGCTTGATTATGGGCTGGAATTTTCTATTTTAAAACAAGGCTAAAGGAAAAATTATGCTCAATCAATGCATTTCATGTACTATTGGTCCGTGTCTTGAATGTACTTGAGTCTACCATCACAATACTAGTTTCTTGGAGTTGTAATCCGTCTATGTACATGAGTTAAAAGCCATTTGAGCTTGCATTTGGTATATGCATTTGGATTAAAAATTTGAGAATAATTATGTAATGGCTTATTTTTCCAAATGCATTTGATGTAATCAAGATAGTGACATTCATTCCATTCATGTATGCTAAATACACAGAAAAAGCTTGATATCTTCTTCTTCAACTAAGTCATTTCTAAAACCCAAATCTTGTCAAACTCCATTCTTTTTCCCTTCTCCAAACCTTGAATCCCATACTCTTCTTCTGCTCTAAGCCCCGGTGGTAGACCTTCAACCCCTAACACAACGACAGCGTGCATGTTAGCAATATCATCAGCACTCTGAACTCTATTTGATAAAGATATAACAGGTGTAGACAATCTATAACCATAAATCACTTCAAATGGTGCTTTCTTTGTAGCTGTGTGTGGTGTATTGTTATATGAAAACTGAAGTAAATGTAAATGTGTATCCCATGTCTGTGGTTTTGAAATAGTGTAAGTACGTAAAAGATCTAAAATAGTACTATTTGTGGCTTCTGTTTGTCCATTTGTTTCAAGATGAAATGCAAATGAAAAATCGATCTTTGTTCCTAAGTTAGCAAACAAAGTAATCAAAAAATTATTACAGAATCTGGAATCACGGTTAGAAATAATAAATTTTGGTATTCCATGATTAGTGAAAACAATTTTTAAAAACAATTGTGCTGCTTGATATGCTATTAAAGTTTTCTTGCATGGAATGAAATATGCTTGTTTACTAAACCTATCTACAATAGTCCAAATCATATCATGGTTAGCTTTAGTGTTAGATAAACTAGTAATAAAATCCATAGAAATCTGTTCCCATGGTTTGACAAGGAGAAAATGGAATGCCAGGGGAGTGAGGGCACCCCAGGCACCTATCCCACCATGTGCAGATGACACCCCAACAAGCTTCCACGCCAACCTCATAATCTGGGAGAGGCAAGAAATTGCAAGGAGCCCCTTCAACGTCAACTTCCGATTCCCCACCACCCTGCGTAGAGTGTTACCTATCAAGGTGGTGGAGGAGGTGATTAACATCGAAAGCAGGCTCAGACAAAGATGGCTAGAGGAGAGAGAGCAGAACCCCACATTATGGCCATAAAAGACACTGAATTTTAGCAAAATAAAGTTTTTGAAGTACCACAGTCTATGCTCGGCTAGGAATGCCAACCTACATAGAGAAGAAGGGTCTGGGACACCAACTTGGACACTTGGATGGCCTTTTGCAATACTCAACCCTAGGATTAGGAGCAAACCAATGCTCCAAGAGCTAGTCCAAAATCCCAATCGTTGCAAAGCAGCTCGACAAATACCAGCCCCACGACGATCCATGTAGTTTTGTAGAGCAATTCGAGCAAGTCTGTGAAGCCAACGGCCTCATCGACCTGACTAAGTGCTCTCAAGTGTTCTGGCTTTGCTTAGGAGACAAGGATAGGACTTGGTATATGAGTTTAGTTGCCATAGAGCAAACTAACTTCAATGGCCTCAAGAATCTCTTCGTCAAGAGATTTTCCGAGCCTGGATACTCCGAAAATTTGCTAGTGTGATTGATGAATGTCAAGCACAAGGAGAAGGAGGACATTCGCGATTACGTGACCCATGTGAGGAGTCTCTTCAAGAGAATCCCTATGGGCGAATGACCAACTGAAAGAGCAGTGCCAACTGTATTCATCAGTGGAATTCAAAATGAGGAACTGTATAAGGCTTTGGAAAGCAATTCAAGCTTGCAGGGAGACGCGCTATCTAGGGTTTTTGAGGAAGCCATTAGAGTTGATGACCAGCTGAAAGACAGAAGCTCCATGAGCTTAAACTCATAAGAAACCAACTCGCGGAGCTCAGAGAGAGATTCAACCTCTAGTGAATGATCAGGCCCAACCAACCAAGATAAGGGGAAAGTCACCGAGACAAACCGAGACTTGGCTGATGTAAAGATGGAGATAGCCAAGCTACAAGACATGTTGAGATGACCAACGTGCCCACACATCCAATGCGTGTACTGTGGTGGAAACCACTTGCCAACGGAGTGTTAAGACCCTAGGTCAAGACCTTGCGCTAACTACGATAGGTTTGGTCACGATGTCACGCATTGTAGATTACCAAGAAGACTTCCGTACTCGCAACCATACGGCCAGCCCTACCTAGAGAATAGGCCGTAGCCATTATTCGGAAGGGGAGCCCCATTGTCCCTTCTTGCGTCTAACGACATTAAGCAGACTATTCCTAGGATGGACATAAACGCTATAGGCATACCTAGACCGCCTGGTCCCTACATGACCCATCCACTGAGTGATGCTCCAGTCCACTATGTGGAAGAGCCGAATGAGGAAGAGACTTACATATACCCTTACGTTTCACACGACAATGAGGGCAATGCAATCCTTATGGACTATCGACCAGTACTGATGATGGCATTAGGAAGAGGACGAGGTGGAGGCCTAGGAGAGCAGACGCATGATCCAATCATCTATTGGACTTGTGGTCACCCAAGGCATGTCTCTTCTTTTTCTTAGTGCTTCCTTTCTTTCTGCGAAGGTGTCTGTGGTGTGTTGCTCTTCAGGACTTAGAGAAGGAGGAGGTGGTACAAGCTTGTCTTCATGTTGTCCCATTTCAAAGTTCACATCCACCTCCTTTTCCCGGCTTGGCTCTTGCTGCTCCTCTTCAAGGAACCCAAGTGTGTCCACTTCCTCTGAGGTTAGGCCTGCCAATAGGAGATAATGGCATTGTTTTTCCAAGCTTGGGCCAACTCCACTAGGTTGTGGTGGCATCTGTAGTCTACCTTTAGTGCCCTACGAGCTAGTCCTAGTTTCTTTTTCATTGCCTCCATGGACTCTCCCTCCTCTGCCTAGGTGGCGTCTAGTGCGGTTTCTAGGAAGGTGCATTGTTGGGTGTGAAAGCTCACTTGAGCGGCCTCATCGCTGCTTCGGCAAGTATCTTTTCTTTTTTTTCTTGAGTGAGGCGATGTGCCAAGGCTTTGACCCTTTCTTCATTTTGATTGGCCCATTCTTCCACCCTCTTGTTCATGTCTTCGAGGCTTTTCCCCTGCCTCTGCGCTAGCACTCTCAGCCTTTGTTCTTGGTCTTCCATTTCTTCCCTTAGCTTTTGCTGATCTTTCTATGCTGAGGTAGCCTCTTGGGTTAGTCTCTACACCTCTATTTCATATTTGCGAGCTCTTTCCTTCCTCAACTTCTCCAGCTCTTGTGTGGCTTTAGTGAGTTTCTCCATTTGAGCTTGTAGACCTTCGTAGAGTGCCACAATCTCTTCATTGTGTAGTCATAGGCATCGTGTGGTCTCGGTTTCTCCGTTCAAGTGGACCTACCATTCAGATTCTATCTCTTCCTTAGCTTGTAGCTACTCTTTCAGCTCATTGACTTCCCTTTGGGCCATGGCCATTTTGTGTTCTCTCCAATTGGAATGCCGCCATGGCCTCCTTTTCAACTTCAAGCTATGCTACTGCGCTTCTCTTCTCCTGCTTGGCTGTCTCTAGTTGAGAGAGAAACTCTTTGATATACTCATTGTATTCTTTGGGCGGCCTCTCTGTTGCAGAGGATGGAGGTTGTAGAGCATGCCACCTTTTGCTTCTTAGGCTCTCACCTCGACTCGGCGTCTGATTGTGCAGCTAGTCTTTTGGTCGCTACCAGAAGGGTCCCTTCTCCTACTCCTTGGCCCATTTCCTTATTTACAAAGTACTCGACCCAAGCCATTAGGTTGATGGTGTCCACCTAGGTCGTAGAATTGGGAGTGGAGATGGCAACGGTGATAGCACGCATTAGGAGGGTAGGGATGGGGGTGATCGTAGCCTTGCCCTTGCCTTCTTGCACTACAAGTGACACAAACTCAGGCACATAGGCACTTGAGCTTGGCCCTTCATTTCTGATGGGGCTTGCGGGTTCTGGCTCATCATACCTAGACTGTTGCGCTCAATGGACCTACACGTGGCAAGGGCCATGTCTTCTTCCTCTTTTTTCTTTAGCTCCTCCTCCTCCTATTCCTACTTTTTCATTCTCTCCTCCTCGGCCCATTTGGACTCCCTACGCACCAGGCTTTGCAAGTCCGCCCTTTCTTGTTTCCTCCTCTTCTCCTCCTCCTATTGATCTTTTGTAGTTTTCTTCTTTGTCTTCCTAGCCTCTCCCTGGCTAGTTTTCTCTTCTTGTTCCTTGCCCTCTTCTTCTTCACTCAGTGTCCTTTTGCTGGATTGTGCCTCTCGTTCCTGGTGGGGTGGCGACCTGTTTGGTAAGATCCATGACCCAAGTCCATATTATTACCCAGTTCCTGTAGGTGAATGTAACACAACCCTATTCTCCCCGAATTAATGTATCAGCTTGCTCTACCATCCCAAGAAATATTGTACTCCGAAAGGACTATGCCCATATGAATGAAATAAAACTTCTTTTTATCAATGATTGTCTTGTTTATGAGCATTGATAAAAAGTTAAGTGATTAGGGTTCTAGGCTGAAAGCTGAGTTGGATATAAAATGTAATGTAAGAAATGTTTAGCTAGTTGTTAACGTTAAGAATCTCAATGCTCATGCACAACCCCAGATACAAATTCCTAGTCCAACCCCTACACCAAGTATGGCCGTGATTCAAGAGAAGAAGTTTCTTCTCAAGCAGATCAAGCCGTTAAATTTTGACGGAAAAGAAAGTTTTATCCAGGCTGATGCTGAGATTTGGATAGAGTCCATGGAAGATTACTTTGAAGTGGCCGGTACTGCACCCACCAACCTGGCAATGCTCGCCAAGATGAAGCTCACTGGCGAAGCTAGACTTTGGTGGAACCAATGGTGCAGAGACCAAGGGATCTCGGAAGGGTTCGTTACCTGGGAAAAGCTGAAAAAAGCTGTGCAAGGAAGATACTTACCACCTATGTACCGCATGCAGAAGATGCCTTGGCACATACTAGTCAAAGTTCATCTCTCTTTTGAAGTTTTGTGCCGGATTAAACCCACTTGTAAACACCCGCCTCAAATCAATGCACCCAACAGACCTTCAGGACGCACTCATTCGAGCTGCGCCCATAATTTAGGAGGTGCAAGCCAGGCCAAGAAGTAACAAGACTTGGTCTTATAATGATCAAAACAAAGGAGTATATAGGTCCCAGGCGAAGAGAATTCAAGGTCAAAACCAGGGACAAAGAAAGAAAGCGAGGACTAACAATGTCAATAACTTTGTTCCTACCCAAGGTAATAGCTGCAATATTCGTTGCTTCCATTAAAATGAACCCGATCATTTCAAAAGGCAATGTCCCAAACTTGGTGGAGGACAATGTCAAGGATCATTCCAAGGAACCGCTCGTGGCCAAGGAGCCGCCACCCGGGGCAGAGGAAGAACCGCCTATGTTGCCAATAGGGAGATATGCGAAGAAGAAGACCCGACCATGGAAGCAGACTTTGAGAGGGCAATAGTCCATGCCACCCTTCACAAGAAAGGCCCGAATTGCTAGACTTTGGTGATTCAGACACCATCGGATTATCAAGGTAAACACTTCAAAACCTTGATTGATTGTGGGAGTACGCATTCCTTTATTTCACCAGCTTGTGCAAGAAGATTAGGAATAGCCACAATAGAAGCACCTACCTTGCTTATGGAATTAGCAAATAGTCGTGAGGTCACTTGTACCAGGCAAACTGCTAAGGTGGAATTCTTTCTGGGAGGAAGGTCAACTTCGGTTAGATTTAGGGTCATGAACCTAGGTATCCATGAGTGTTTGCTCGGAATGGATTAGCTTAAACCTAATGACGCCCACATTCATTGTGGAAAGAGTCAAGTTTCCTTTTGAAACTCTGAAGGGGAATTGGTCACAACTCAAGGAGAGGCTAGAAAGCCAAAAATTCAATTGGCCAAAGCATATCGGATTATAAAGGGAGTTAGAAAGGGACTACATGTCTATTTGATTAAGCTCAATAAGCTAAATCAGAATCAGGAGTCTAGTGAAGAATCTTCATGGCTAAAGGAGTATGCAGACGTATTTCTTGAAGAGCTGACAGAACTTCTGCCTCAAAGGGAAGTTGATCATGAAATCAAGCTAGTGCCGGGAGCTACGCCAATCGCGAAGAGGCCTTATAGAATGTCCATCTTGGAAGCAATTCAGTTGAAGGAGCAACTCAAGAAACTATTAGATCAGGGCTACATCCATCCTAGCAGTTCACCATGGGGAGCTCCAGTGCTGTTCTAGAAGAAGACAGATGGAACGCTTCGGTTGTGTATTGATTATAGAGGGTTGAATCAATCAACCATTAAGAACAAGTACCCTATTCCAAGAACAGATGAACTTCTTGACCATTTTCAAGGTGCGAAGATCTTCTCCAAGATTGATCTCAGGTCTGGATACTATCAGATAAGGATCAAGGGAGGAAGATATTCCAAAGACGGCATTCAACACAAGATATGGATACTTTGAGTTCCTAGTCATGTCGTTCGGGCTAAGGAATGCACCTGCCACCTTCAACATGTTAATGCAAGATATCTTTAGGCCATATTTTGATGACTTTGTACTCCTCTTCTTTGACGATACCTTAGTCTACTCCAATCAGGAAGAAGATCATGAACCCTAGCTTCACATTGTCCTTGAGACAATGAGGGCACACAACTTTATGCCAAGATGAAGAAGTGTGCATTATTCAAACGTCAGATTGAATATCTGGGATTCATCGTATCAGTAGAACGAATCTCAATGGATCCAGCCAAAGTGAGAGATGTTCTGGAATGGCCAATAAAAAACCAAGTGTAAAAGAAATAGGCAGTTTTCTTGGTTTGACAGGATGGTACAGGGTCTTTATAAAAAATTATGCTTTGATCGCAGCGCCCCTGACGGATCTACTGAAGAAGCAAACATCGATTGCATGATCAACTTCCGAACAATCTAGCTTTGATAGATTAAAGCAAAGTTTGGTATCAGCACCTATCTTGAAACTTCTGGACCTCAATAAGGAGTTTGAAGTAGTAACTGATGCTAGCACGCTTGCCTTAGGATGTGTGCTCATGCAAGAAGGTCATCCTATAGCATTCTCTTCAAGGAAACTAAAGAGCCATGAGAAGAATTATGCTACCCATGATCTAGAGCTATTAGCTTTCATCCATGCTCTCAAGCTTTGGAGACACTACTTGCTAGGTAACAAGTTTATCCTAGTGACGGATCATAAAAGTCTCAAGTGGATCTTTACCCAGAACGAGCTCAACATGAGGCATCGTCGGTGGATTGAAGTGCTGGAGGAGTATGATTTTGAAATTAAATATCGGCCTGGAAAGGAGAATGTAGTTGCCGATGCACTTAGTCGGAAGGCGTCCTAAATTCTCTAATCTTGCAGAATCCATCAACAGCTAGATCTCTAGCCACAAAGGTATCCATGCCAAACAACCCAATACTTGAGTTAGCTATAGAAGAAGCATGCCATGATCCAACCTATCAGATGATGCTAAGGGAGATTCCTATCAGGGATCAAGACCCGAAGCTACATGCTAAGTATCATGAATTATCTATCAATAGTGGACTTGTCTACTATAGAATGAGATTATGTATACTGGCAAGCCAATCACTCAAGAAGAAGTTACTTTGGGAAGCTCATGACTCCCCTTTCTCGGGACATCCTAGCTATGCCAAGATCCTCAATGCAGTTAGAAAGAGCTACTATTGGGAGAGGCTTAAAGGTGACGTTCTCAAATATGTCATTGAGTGTTTGTCTTGTCAACATATTAAGGCCGAACATGTCAAAATGCCAAGAAAGTTGCAACCACTTGACAGTCCCCAAATAAAATGGGAATTTATCAGTATGGACTTTGTTGTTGGCCTACCCCAAGTTCAAGGAGGATACAACTCCATTATGGTTGTGGTGGATATGCTCATAAAGGTTGCACATCTTATTCCTGATAAGACAAACTATAAAGCCTCTGACATTGCAAGGTTGTTCATCAAGGAGATATTCAAACTGCATGGGTTACCCAGAAGAATCATTAGTGATCGTGATTCTCTCTTCACATCACCCTTTTGGAGAGCTATCTTCGAAGCCATTGGGACTCAACTCTGTTTTAGTACAGCTTACCATCCCCAAACCGATGGTCAAATGGAGCAAGTCAACCAAGTTATTGAGGATATGCTAAGGGCACACTACTTCCGTGAACCAAAAAGGTGGATTCAATACTTGCCATTGGTTGAGTTTGCCTACAATACTTCTTATCAACAAAGCATTCAAATGACCCCTTTTCAAGCATTGTATGGGCATGACTGTCAAAGTCCTTTAAACTTCTTAGATCCAACCCTAAGAGTTGAAGCTTCAAAGCAGATGCTGGAAGATATGGATGACCAAATGAAGTCAATAAGATAGGACATCCAAGCCGCCAAGGATAGACAGAAGGCATACGCGGATTTCAAAAGTCAAGATAGAACCTTGGCTGAAGGAGACATGGTCTTCATTCGCATACGCCCAAAGAAGAGTTCCCTATCCTTAGGAGAATGCAAGAAGCTAAGTCCAAGGTATTGTGGACCCTACAAGATCCTCAAGTGCCTAGGACCCAATGCTTACAGACTGCAACTCCTGGAGAACCTAAAGGTTCATAATGTATTCCACATCAGTCTACTGAAGAAGTATGTATCTAATCCTAGCCATGTACTTGATGATCAACAAGTTGTAATGCCTAGCCAAGGAGTCCTTGAGCTACGGCCTAACAGGATCTTAGATGTTAGGGAGAGACAGTTGAGATCCAGAACCTTGACAGAATGTCTCGTCCAGTGGAAAGATTATCCGGAGGAGGATGCCACTTGGATGGATGAAAGTACTCTCAACCAACGATACTCCCAATTCTTCTCGAGATGAGGACATCTCGATTCCTCCAAGGGGGAGAGAATGTAATATTTTTGCTCGGAATATTAAAGATATTGGGTCCGCACAGGCCACGTAAAAACTATGTAAAGTCATCTCCCGCGTCGACTAAATATTGGTAGCTAAATCCTTACCCCGCACGGGCAACAATGAGGCCATCCACATTGTGCAATTGAGGCCACGGTTTAAGACCGCAAAGCCATGAGGGAACACCCTTTTTGAAGGGGCAAAAATGGATAATGATAAAAATTAGGCAAATTTTTTTAAATTATCCCTTCCCCCAGCCGATGCATGGCTGGAGGAGAGGGAGAAGGAGGTGAAGAGGTGGAGTGCATGGGGAGAGGAGAGAAGCATGAGAGCTCCATGTGTGTGGAGTCTCTCCACCCTCATTAAGCATGATATAACACCTCCCTTAGCCTTGAGGGAGGTATGAAAAAGAGAACGCTACCGTGCTGAGAAGAAGGCCGCCGCTTGCTGTGAGACCGCCACCATGATCGCCACTAGGCTGCCGCCCATCCCCGCCATCATCCTCATCGAAGTCCCTCCCCCTGTCTTCGACGCCTTCTCCTTCCTAATCATTGGCCCTCCCACGACGTCTCTGCTGATCTTCAGAAGCTTCTTAGAAGGTTCTTTAAGAAGCTTCTAAGGATAAGCCCATAAGCCTTGTTCCTACATGCCCTTCTCGGTTTTAGAATCGGGCTCGTAAAGCTCCAATTCCTACGCAAGGGAGAAGGTATCGGCCTACAGGTAGGCTCAGAGAGCGTGAATAGAGGCTAGGAGGAATCCGCGGAGTTCAATCATCAACGATGGATGCAAGGCACACTCGCGGGAGGTTCTTCCCCAAACATACACGTGGACATCCCCACGAGCCCACAAGCCCAGGCTTTACTATTTTGATTCCACGCAAAAGAAATGCATTAAGCACGATAACTTTCATGGAAAAAGAAGCACTTATGCATGTTTCTAATTCACGTAGCATAGTTAAAATGCATTTGGGGAAAATTGCCTACTTAAACGATTTACTAGAATTAATGCACGACATGAAATCGGGTTATTTGCATTTCCAATGTTATGAATGTAAATTACCTATCCATCTTACGAGCTTAGTAGCATGTTTCCTTGTTGTACATTTCAAAGTGACAAGCCTAAATGCATTGTTAAGTGTATTTTTTTGATTAGCCATGGAAAGAATAAAGTATATGTCGCATTTAGGCAATAACTTCCTTGCTGTGATTCACATGAGGAAAAATAGTTAACATCTATTAGTTGTTGTTTGAAAAATTGCATAGCATGGGATTGGAACCATGGACTTGTAAGTTGCATGCAAAAGATGCTTGGAAATGGATTAAGTCAACACTAGCCTTAGTCTTGCATGAACTTCATTTACGATGTTGTATCTAAGGGTTGCATGTTACATATTTGTAATGCAAAAAATTCATTCATCAAGAGTTGGATTTAGGAAAGGTTGCATGGCTTATCAAAGCATGAAATTCTAAAGCTTAGACAAAAGGGTTGTAGGTATGATTCTTTGATGTAGATCCTAATAGGTCCTATGTAAGTTATTCTTCAAATTATCATGCATTTTGACTTTAGCAAGAAAAGATAGGGTTATTGCAAACCTTTTGGTGCGTAGACGTAATGAATCACATGTTTACACGTATTGTGACGTCTTGAAACTATTTACATCCTTAGAACAAGTTTAGCATCTCTAGAAAAGGATTTTCCTTGTTGCAAGACAAGTAGAAAAATTTACCCAAATCACTTGTAATATTATAACCGTTAGGGATTCGTATAGGTATAACTAGTCGATACGATAAACACCTCAAGTACTAGCTAGGGCTTGGCATGCTAGAAATGCAGCCTAGTATCGTACTTGGACGCCGAGTCGAGACCCTCAAACCCAAAGGTCCTACCCACATTCACTGAATGTTTGGGAATAATTGGACGCCCATGCAAACATCGATCTAGGGTTTCTACCCTAAGGATCGATTGACCTAATGTTAAAACTCGGATTGAGTTTGGAAACCCTAAGACTGGAAGTTTTCGACCTAGTACAATTAGGGTTGGGTTGGCAAGAAGACACCCTAAACCCTGCATCTTGTGTGAACAAAATTCCTTGACCAGGAAATGTCGTTCAATGAGTGAAATGATCCCATGAGTTAGGTGCGACACTTGTGTAGTAAGTTGCAACGTCGCATGGCTTTGTGGTTTAGGCACAAGATAAATTTGCCACTCCTTGGAATAAGGTTGGCAGGTTCTAGTGCAAGTCTAACTTTCAAAAGGATAAGTAGACATTCTGTTACATCACCTTTCTTGGGCTGATTTTCCAAGTTAAGGGAAGTTATGTTTTGCTTGGTAAGCAAAGGATCAATCAAGTTAGAGCGGCATGGTCGCCAGGATTCACTGTCTTAACTTAAAGAAACCTAAGGTGTGGTTAATTTGGGTTGACAGGGTATGACCCTAACCCAAAGACAAAAGGGTAAAACAAAAAAACCCTTGGGGATCTTGCCACGTCACAATTGATCCAAGATCGAATGCTGGATACATTCGGAGAGAAGGATTCAGAACTTAGTAGTTGACTAAATAAACGACCACTGGATTGATTGTGATTGTAACAGTTTAGGAGCACTGTTTGCATTGTTTGCTCAAGGAACTAAAGATGGAAAGATAATTAATGATTCATGTTGAAGGCCTGAAGGGAGAGGCAACATTAGTTATCCTCGACTGCCTGCCTAACCCTAACCAAGGGGGTTGTTAGCCAAGCTGGGAACGTGGACCGAACTCACCGCGAAAGGTCTCTTCGTTGGGCACTACTTGGATTAGGAGGATGCTTGGGTGCCAGGGGGCTCTGGCCATAAATCCCTTGCCTTTCGGGCCCTGCACAAGAGGCCAACGTGACTCGAGATTGGATCTCGAGGCCCACATACTAGTCTACGGACGGAATCTTGGATTAGTAATCCCTGTAGATTGCTGGATTGCCTTCGGGCCGGATTATGGATAGCCTTCGGGCAGATTATGGATTAGCCTACAGGCTGGATTATATGGATGTATTCCAAAGATAATAAGATAACCTGTTGAAAAGAAACTTGTTTGACACTGTTTTTCTATGTCAAGTGCTAAGATTACGTGAAGGAACCGGTGTCTAATTGGCTAATTAAGGAAGCAATTTATGCATGTCCAAATAAATGTGGTAGGTAATTAGACAACTAAAGCAACCCTGAGGAAAGTGTGGTGGATGTGGCCATGGGTCCGTCCTACGGATGGGTGGTCCCGGTTGGCCGGAAACTTTTCTCAAACGAAATCAACAGTAGGGAATTTTTAAAGGAAGGAAATGAATAGCAAGGAACGTTGACCTAGAGTCTAGGATACTAGAACCCGGATTTATGCTATTTTAGGGGAACAGAATGGGACTATGCATTACGGGTAGAGAGGTCAAGCTTTGCATCCCTCTTGTTTTCCATTCTCCTTGAACCAAGTGCAGCTTGAATCCTCTTCGACCCTGACTTTTCTGCGTAAAGTAGTTCACCTGCAGTTCGACTCTAGTTACTCTCTAGGAATTTGACCACTAGAGAAAACCCTGATTCAGGTCGATCCTAAGTGGGAATGGCTGGAATGCTTCCACCTCGTGGTAGACTCGGGAGGACCTAGATTGTAAACCCCATAATATTCCATGGGAGTGCCGGGCGGCGCTTTCTAGACCCTCTTCCCGATGGGCTGCTAAGACGTGTCCTGCAAGGGAACAGGTGGACACGTTACAATCCATATCCTCAGGTTTAACACCCTTGAAATGCAAGGTTTTAATATGCAATTTTTGCACCAAAACTTGCCATATCTGGGACTTCCAATATCCATAGTTGGTACCATCCAACTTGGCAATGTTAAAGAGAGCTGTGTCTTTCATGACCAACCATATTGTCCCAAATCAAAGAAAAAAAAAAAGCAAAATTGCAAGTTGCTGTAATTAGCAGAAAATGCACTAAAACCACTGCTAAAACTGGCTGAAAGAGTGGATATCACCAAGAGAATCACCTGCCACCAAATATGACCAAGATAATATCAAACAACAAGCATTACCCTCATAGAACTACTCAAAATCTACAGATTTCTACTTATTGGAATAAATATCAGTAGTATGTAAAATTGTCCCAAAGTGAAGCTATACTGATACATATGTCACTCCAACTACCAGGTAGCAAGATAAATCCAACAGTGAGTGTCAAGAGGCAAGAAGGTACCAAGAACTGTCAAACCAATAACCTGTCAGGCAAGAGACATCTCATGGATCTAGAAGTCATGAATGTAATGGGTCTTGGGGTAAGAGAAGAGATCAACCACAAGCACAACTGGTAGAGCAAGAAGCTCAATGCATAACCATCCAAGATACATACAAAACTGACAAACCTGTGACAGAGATAGGTGCCTACCCCAATAGGCATATCAAATCAGCCCACAATAGACTAGCTGCAAACATAAAGCTCTTAAGAGAGAAAATGCATGTAACTGTCCCACAAGCTCAAGCTCAAGTGTAAGTAAGACTCTATGTACATCCAAATATACCAGGAGGCTCCCACTGGAAGTAAAGTCAGATGCAAATAGAGCAAGCAACACTCAAATACATTGAGTACATAACATTAGCCCAGTAGGGTACATCCAGAGCATAAATCCCAAGCTATCTTAAACCTGTAAAGCGTAAGCTTGAAAGCATTCAAATAGCATGTAATTGACAACCAAATGTAATGCCCAGTAGGTCCAGAATGCTCAAATACATCTGAAGACAAAGCTCCAAGTGACTGTCAACATGGGAAAACCAAGTGGCATCCATATCTGACCAAAGCATAAATGCGAGAAGCTTAAATGCCAAGTAATGACAATAGGCATAAACCAATCCAAAGCATGCCAACAACTGAAGCCAAATGCCAATGAATGATGACCAAGGCGGAGCCTATTCCAAGCTCAAAAGCATTCCGAAACCAAAAAGAAGCATCTGAAAATCTTCAAATACATCTGTATGATTATTCAAACCTCCAGTAATAAGCACCCCATATCCAAGTACCAATGCATACACCAAGTAAATAAGCTTTAGCCCACTATATAACAACAGCATATTTACTATCAAATGAAGCTCAATCGATGCCCAAATCTGCTCCAAATCAGTCCCAAAGCATAGACATAGCATCCCATAACATCCCGGCATCACTGGGCATCAATAGGCATCAAACGGGCAATGTCAAGAAGCAACAAACAATAAATGTCAAGTGTTGCCCTATTTTGACAGTCCTGGGACTGTGTATACAACAATGGATGAAGGGGGAAGCACTCGAATTGATCATCGAAAGCCAAAAACTAATGCCGAGGAGTCTAACAATGATCCGAAAGGTTGCCAAAGTGCCGAGAAGTCGGGGAAGAAGTGGAAAATGTCAAGAATAGATCAGCCCAGCCCCCTAAAAATGCGCCGCATTTTGCATTGGCTATTCTTGGGGGCTAGGGGGCCTTCGACAGTGCTCTGGAGCACTTGGCAATGTTGAGGGGGACTCTGATGCAGCCCTGGAAGGTGCAATGGAAGTTCGAAAGTTTGGGGAGGAGGCGGGAGATCAAAACATGCATACAAATGAAGGTGCCATGGCTACCATTGGAGCTCGGGTTGAAGCTCTTCAAATCCGGGCTGAAGAGAATGTCGGGCAAGCTCCAATGCCTTTGTTCTGATACCAATTTAAAGGGAACTGGAACCCAGGAGGAAGAAGCTTGGTAGTGAGAGCTATGGCGAATGGAGAGCAAGAGAAAGAGAGAGAGTGAAACTCAAAGTGGGAACTCCAACAACCACAATGTGTGGCCAGGCCTTCCTTTATTCCAACTGTCACTAAAAGAATAAAGAATAAGTGACTATGATAGGTGCCCACCACCTGCAATGTGCAGTGGCAGGTACTGTTAGTGTAGAAAAGTGTAGCAATACGCGGGTGGCTAGTCGGAAGTGCCTTTACCCCCAACAATTTGGGGGGAAAATAGCATGGTATGGAGGACCCCTCACTTATCCCATTTGGGTGGCCAAGTGGATGGCCGCCATGCTCCATGTGGTTGATGCATGTCATTGTGTCATCCTTAGCATCCGTCGGTCACCTCTGCAGCTCCCCCCCTCCCTCTGCCATGTTGTCACGTCATCCATATAGCAGTCCCCCCCCATCTACCAGCTGTGGCAGTGTGAGTGAGGGGGCGTTAAATCTTCATTTAAAAAATAATAATTGTTAATTAAGGGAGGGGATCATACGACGAGAGGGAGAAAAATATTAAAAATAAAAAGTTAATATTCTTCATTATTTTCTTAAGAGATCATTTTCAAATCAAGTGACAAGCCATTATCAAATTAAGCTTTTTGGTAACCAAGTTATACCTTTAATTACTCCCATAAAAGAGCCATCTCAAATTTTTTTTAAAAATAAAAAATTTGTATGAGGGTCTCGTAGACCTAAGTAACAACCCATGATCATTACAAGAAATTTAAGTACAACCCCTTCAAATCTCGAGGAACATTAGATGAATTGATGGGATTTATGCCAATGATATTTCCATGTATGGTTAGCACCATACTCTATTACAAGGTAGCTAAAACAATAAGCATGTTTTGATTGGACAACTTACATGTGTTAAGAATATTTCCAACATTCATTTTGGGCTAGTTGACTAGGGAGTTCCAAAATCATGAAAGAGAGTCTGTTGGCCCCTCCACCACATGATTAATTATGTGAAAATGAATCTTCCAATGGATGTTTGTAATTCCACTCTTTCACATGTAAGATGTGCCCTGGATAGATCCAACTAAATCTTATGAGAAGCCCCTTCTAAAGATATTCCTCACATGGATCCAATTGAATCTTATAAGAAGCCCGTTTTGAAGATATTCCTAGGATGGATTCCATAGAATATGCATAGTAAAAGCACATACATTCCCACCATATGTGTACACCTACATCTTTCCCTCAACATGCACTAAAGATGGAAAATCTTAGATAAGGAATAAGAAGCACCTTTCAATGCATAATATTGTAAAAGAATTAGATTGACTATGATTGATGTGATAAGTTAAGGGTAGACAACAAAGAAGGTTAATGTCCATTGTATATGTTGTGCGCATAAGATGACCCCTCTCTTAGGTAGGTGCTAGTTCCAAGACACTTGCAGTTTTGAGCTGATGAAGGTTCGATGAGAAAGGGAAGACGTGTGAGTCGATGATGATGGGGTCTTATGGGAAATGGTCTTACAAAGAAATGGATCACCTGATTAAGATGGTGGAGGCCAAGAGTGCATTGCATGGATAATGGGGCCTCCGAAGTTGGAGGATTTGAGTCTTTTTTGTACCTGAAAAGAAAAGAAGGTGCACTACCTGGGGGTGTGCCTGCTTTGCCGTGTGGCACATTGTGCTTGTGCTAGTGGGACTGGGAGTTGGGTAAGCTTGGGTGTTGTCCCTCACACTTGAGGGACAACACCCAAGTGGGATTGGGAGTTGGGTAAGCCTGGATGTTGTCCCTCACACTTGAGGACACAATTTGTGCATAAGGGAGGTGTGATGCGTGTAGCTTAGGGTGACAGGTCTAACCATAGGCACGTGTTACCTTCCTAGGTATGTCCTGCCCTTGATGTGCCCTAAGCGTGAAGTGAGGAATCAAAATGAGGCTAGGGGGTTAGGGATGGAGCCGGTCGAAGCCATTGGCAGACACACCTAACTTGAGAATCCCTAGGTGAGGTGACTGTGGCCTATGTGGTGTTAATTGCTGTTTGTTGTGATGTTGTCGCTTATCATCTTTTCTTTCTTTCTTCTTCTCTTTTTTCAAAAAACCTTATAAATAGTTATGGTGGTGCTCCTAGCCTATACCCCAGTCCTCTTCTAATGGTGCATCACAGGATGGCCTAAGAAATTTTCTCAAAAAGGCATGTCTTTGCATGTAGCTCTTGAGATTAGCCTTGAAATTTAGAGGTGGGGTTGACAAAAAGGGGTGTCCACACATAGTAAACTAGCTATCATTCATGTCTTCAAGCACCTTCATACAAAAAGAGGGTAACAACATAGCCGTCATCATTAGGGCCATGGCACAACTATCTATTCCTAGGTTGAGATCAAAATAGAGTGGAGGTAGGTGGGCCTCCTCAGTGCGGTTGGCGGTTGCTTTAGTAGAAACCTGATGGTCCTAAGATAATTGCAAGTTGTGATGAAAGCGGGGTCTAGACAGGATGAGAAATCCTCGAGGAAGCACGTGATTGAAGGACAAAGGTCTCCTATCATGAAGGTTAAGCACTCCTAGAGATTCTCTACATTGGCATTGTAGATTTTAGGGAAGTCATACCTACCATGCTCCTCCCTATTATAGTCTCTTCCGTGCATGCGAGGGTAGGGCACATAGATAGGATGGTTCCTCTCTTCAAGCAGTGTGCTCCAGAATGCTATCCATGCATCAAGGTTCGTATCCGAGATCCTCCTCCACCAACTTGGGTTGTGCTTCGAAGCCTTGGACCATCTTGGGGATCTGGTATACCTTGTCTTGCTAGTAGTCTGGAGCTTCTCTCCTCCATCACGTGATCACTATGCTCCACTCCGTGACCCATTGATTCGCCAAGTTGTTGGCCATTTGAATTATTCTATCCACTTTTCCACTGGTAGGACTAGGGCCCATGGGTAGAGGAATGATAGTTCAAAGGGCCGGGTTTGGAGTTCTCCTTACTCCCAAATGCTCACCTCCTGGGGCTAGTTGACAGGATAGCAATCCTCACATTGCAGCATGGGCTCTCCAAGAAGCTATTGGGGTTGTGATCTAGTTTTCTGCTGCATTTGCTGCACCAATTCACATCTTCTTCCCCTAGTGGCAATGATGCGCTCTAGTACTTGACTATCTTTTGAATCTTCTTGGGGTTTATCTGGAAGTGGTGAGCTAAGCTCCTAGGCCTGTTGCTCTTCTCCTAGTTCTTGCTCAAAATCTAGCCCTTCCTCTAGACATTGCTCCTGTGGGGTCTGAGCTAGAGGTGGATGCAGCGGCTTATGCTCTTGAAAGTCCAGCTCCTTCAGCTCATCCGTGGAGAGGCCGGCTTGCCTCATATACTAGCATTGTTGTTTTTCTTGTTAGGCTAGTGCTAGTGGGGAGAGATTGCTTATGCAAGTCGTACTTTAAGGCTCTCATGGTCAATTCTAGCTTCTTTTTCGTCCTCTCCACACAATCCTTGCCCTCCACTTGTGTTACATGGAGCATTGTTCCCAAGAAGGCTTGCCATTGCGCTTTTGAACTTACTTCTGTGGCTTTAGCCCTAGCCTCTGCCGACACCCACTTGCATTTAGCTATGGTGAGAGCGGAGTTTTGAGCCCGAGATATGCCTAAAAGATGCCAAAAAATCTGGAATTTAGGGAAAAAACATTTAACATCGAAGGTGGCGGCTCCAGCTAGGATGATTTTAAGCACCAAGTGAAATACGACTCTTAAAAGGTGCCCGAGTGACACTAGTTGATTTTTTATAATCTTTCAGACTGCTCTGCAGGTTGTTAGGAGTTTCCAATCAATGCGGGATGTCAAGTCGGACGCGGAAAAATTTACAGCACTCGAATCGGAGCCCGTACGGAAAAATGGCCAAGAAACCGGTCAAGATATGAAGAGGTGGACAAACTTTGGGCACTTTGGGCCAAATGGCTAGTGACGTTTGGGAGCCCAAGAATTTTATGCAACATGAAACTTAGCATGAAATCATGGAGAGAGAGAGCATGAAGAGCACGTCGTCTGCAGGCTTGGATTTTTGCGCTACATGGAGATGGATGGAGATTCCAGCCTACAAGCAACCCACCCAACTGACAATGGGGCTAATCTACTCCTTCTTTGCTACTCATTTTGCTTGTCTTCGCCCGTACACTGGTGGCCTGAATGAAGAGTGCCAATTCTAGTCTTTCTCTCTCCTCCCTCTCTCCCCTCTAAGGGGCTGTTCTTGTGTGCAAGAGGAAAATGAAGAATGGTGAAGGAAAGCTTATCCGGTTGGGACCGGATTGCTTCCAGATCGATGAAGACATGAAGATTGCTAATTATGAAGATGCTCGACATTGAATGTGGGCTGACCCGCAATCCTGCACCAAAATCGAGATCCCGAGACATGGAGCCTAAGCAGTAATTCAATTTTTATGAAGAAAAAATGAGTTTTTATGCTATTTGATTGATGAAACATTGTTCCCATGGGCTGATTATGCATTATGATGTTGTTTGTTATGAGTTTTATGAGTTTACGATCTGAAAATCAGAAGATCATAAGTGATATGGCTGAAATTAATGTTATAAAACCCATAAAACACGTGTTTAAGGGGGTAAAAATATGGTTTTTTGCAAAATAATTGGGAAATATGAGAAATAATACTTATAAAAACCTAAAATTTTGCTGTCCAGGAACCTAAAGGCCACAACCCACAATCAATCCTAATTTCTAGTCATTTTATATTGAAGAAAATAGAGGAAAAAATACCAAAAAATGGTGAAAAATGGATTTTAAATGGGAGAAAATTAGGAAACGGTAAAAGGAAAATTCTAGAAAATTACATGTGTGTTTGTGAAATGTATAATGAAGGTAGAGCACAAGGTTGGCCTTGGTTTACCCTCGTTTCTATGTTTTCGTCGGTGTGTATTGCTTTCTTTGTAAAGAAATACACATAAAATGACTCTTTCACCTATCAACGAATGCAAAACATTAAACGGTAGGGTGAGAGGGGAGGTTGAGCATCAAAGTATAATCCTAAATCTGTTTTATGTGTTGCATCATGCTATAGGACGTTGTTTTAAAATAAAGGGAAAGGCAGCATGAGCATAAGGCTCAGTGTTTTTTCTCATTATATAAACGTTAGCATGGAAATCATAAAAAGATTGGTTTCGCACGATGCACAATGCTAATTTTATTCTCTTTGTGCAAAAAATGGTTCACATTATGTACTATGCATAGTTCATGGTATCAACGGAAAAGCTCGTGGACTGCATAGCAATTGTTTTCTTAGGAATTTGACCCAGGATTGAGAGTGTAAGGTTATCCCTTGTCGTAGGATAGAGGGGCGGTTTCCTAAGGGACTGTTAAGTAAGAAAACATGGTATATCTCCTGGATTTGGAATGAAAGAGAGGAGTTTGTGATTGTTTGTTGTATATGTTGAGCAGCGCATCAAGGGGCCAATCCCTGCGATGTAGGAGAGCTGCAGTGGGCCGCAGTGTCTCTACCGAGAGGTTGCCTCCATGTATATGATTATCGTGGCATTGCCAATATGTATGGGTTCTCCCTCTATGGAGTTTGTATAAAGGGAAACGTTGGACTACAAAACGATGAAACTATAAATGCATAGATTAGGCTTTAGGGCAGGTTGTCCTTTAGCAGCAGATAGACGCTCCTAGTTCGCAAGGTTGTGAGGGTGTGTTTGTCTGTCACACGAGCATGAGGTTTGGTTAGTGCCATAGCCAGTGCCGGCCCATTTCATGTCCCATCAGTGGTGTGTTTGCGGAGAGTTGCCTATAAGTGGCGGTTTTCGAATCTAGGGTTTCAAGGGACCTAAATTATCCATAAAATGGGGTTTGTTCAAGGATGAAAAAACTTGGCTTTTCCTTTACAAAACTTACTAATGGACTTAGTTAGTTATGTAGAGCATGAGTCCTCTCAGAAGATAATCTATGTGATGAAAAGAGTAGCCAATTAGTGGTTATCCCATCCTCTAATACGATGGCATGGGCCGAGGTTCGCCTTAGTGTGGTCTCTACCCAAGAGAAATCATGTTTAACCATCCATCAACTTAAAGGGCATGAAACAAGCATGTTGGAAACTAGGTTAGTTATGGCATCAGCAGGTCATCATGCTAAAGCCATAATGCCATGGTAACGTGCTGATATACGATGGAATATGCTTGTGGTTGAAACATCCCGTGTAATGGGCCACCATGACGACATATTAGGCATCACAAGGATGTTAGAAGCCCTAGCTCTTAAGGGAAAACTGTTGCTTAAAAGGCATGGTTCCCAAGTTTTAAGAAGTGGTAATGATAAATTTTCTTTAGATAAGGACCAAAAGCTCTTATATAAACCCGTTATGGACTTTCCTTTTAAAGGGAAAGATATGGAAGATCCTCTAAGAGGGGATCAAAATGACATGTTGAAACTTATAGGACTCCTTAGACCACTCGGTGAGTTAGCAGAAAGGGATGTCAATGAGGGTATTAACCCCCCTACATCGAAAAGGGTGGGGATGGAAGAGGTTAAAGATCCTAAGAGGCTGGACCTAGATCATGATGAATATGAAGATTTTAATGACCCGGTGTTGATCCCAAAGGAGAGGACTAAATGTCCTCCTCTTTATAGGGATCTCCCAGTGTTTTATGGGTTGCCAAATGAGGATCCGATGATTCATTTAAGAGAATATGGCCTAACTTGCATTGCAAGTGGGTTTGACGATATATATCGGATGCTCGTATTGCCATGTACCGTAAAGGGAGAGGCAAGGAGATGGTACTGGAGCCTCCCAAGAGGGTTGATCAAATCATTTGAGGAGTCTTGTGATAGATTTCTAGATGAGTATGAAAAGAAGCCCCCTATGATTCAGGTCTTAGGGCAGCTTATGCAATTTAGACATGAGTCTTATCCTTCTGTTAAAGAGTATGCTAGAGCCTTTGATAGTACTCTTAGGCTTTGGTCAAGAGGAGCTAGTGCACTACCAGATGATGTGCTATGTGAGCTCTTTTTGAATGGTTTAGAGATTAGTACGAAAATCCAAGTGGGGGCTGCAGAATCCTAAGTCGTTAAGGGAAGAAAAAATGTAGGCCATTGATTATGAGGGTCATATTTCAAGATGTTGGGAAAACTTTTGGAGTTTTCCCCGCTCAGTACAAGTGCATCCTTTCTTCCAACTATTTCTGCAAGAAGACAGCTCACTTGTTGATACCAAGGCAGCCTATGAGGGGAATCTTGGTGGCAAAAATCTCAAAGCAGAAAATGGCCATCCTACGAGTAGTAATGATATGCTTCTCAGTGAAAAGGTTCCAAGCCATGTAAGTCCCATTAGGGCTTACAACTCTTCCACGAGAGGTAGTTGTGATGGAAACATGGATAGAACCAATGGGCCTATGAGTGCTGATAAGCATTCTGTGTGTGGTTCTAATTTTGTTGCTAGTAAGGCTCTTGAGAGACCTTTGGTGTTGGAATCATGCTTCCGGGTGGATATTGTTCCCTTTAGTGACAGCATGGTTCTTATGGAAAAAAATTTGAAGTGTGGATGTAAACAAGTAAAGACATATTTTGTAAAGAGGATGTAAAATGCTAAAAGTCCACCTGTGCTTCACAAAGGTCATAAGGATGTGAGGCCATTTGGCCATAGGGATAAGTTTGCATTGAGTTCGTTAGACTAGTGCAGCAAATTGAGGGAATGCAAGAATATTAAGGGAAATGTGAGATGGGTTTGGAGACCCAAAATCTCCAAAAGTATGGCAGGAGTGTCGGATGCAAGGTCAAGGATCCCACCTGGATATATTTTGTCGAACCCCCAAGAGGATAAGACTGGATATACATCTGACAATATACACTGCCTTGGGATACACCCATGTGATGTGTCTAGGCTTAAAGCTCTACCTAGTTTGGGTCGCAGCACTGATTTATGTGAAAACCCAAATAGGGGAGGTTCGAATGAGTACAAAGCTATGATTCTTTCTCCCAAAGGAGCCACTCAGCCGCTTGAATGACCAGTTTATTCGGATGAGAATAAATGTAGGGCATGCGAGCCGACTGAGGCCGTTCATTCAGCTCATAGTGCCCAAGAAGGGATCGGCCTTATTGATGAGTTATTTGTGGAAAGGCTTGGATTTGTAGCTCTACAAAAAACCTAAGATCAAAAAATACAAGATCAAGCTTTTAGCTAATTTGCATGAGTAGCATGGGGTTAGTCGACCTATGATATCCTTGGCACTCTGGGTAGTCTGATAGGGTGTGATGTATATGCCAAGGACATCAGTATTACATGGACTAAAATGACCTATGTAGTTTTAAGCTAGGAAGGCTAGCTGCTTTGGATATTATGTCCAGATTTAGTTAGGCCAAGAGGACGAGTTGTCTGTTTAGTGCAGGTGCGGTTAATGGTTTCTTGTTTTAGTCTGTGCTAGACAGATTCAAAGACGAGCTTGGAAGGAGCCTTTGTTGTGCGGAAGCTTCTCGTCGCCCTATCTAGATGATATCTCTCCTTTATGAGTTCTGTGGTGTTTTTATGCTATATGTGTCTGTGTACTTGTAGGGGGTTTTTCTTTTCTTCTTGGGGACCGGCGTCCAAGGCATGAAGTCCCAAGTTTAGGGTGGGTATGTTTGAAGGGGGTCTGAGTAGTCATTGCATCCTGTAAAGACATTGCCAGGCATTGAAAGACCAATTTTAGAAGGCGTCTTAGTGACCCTATTCTACTAGCCTACTAGGCAGCCGTTCTAGGAGTTTTTGTTAGTTGTGAGGCAGTTAGAGAAGCTTGCCACAAGAAAATGATGATGATAGAGAGAAAAGAAACCCTGAATATCTCAAAGGGAATCGATATATACAAAGGTGTGTAAAAATGGGTTCTAACCCCTATAACAATAGAAAGGAAAATGTATAAGCAGTTGATCATCGCCTTGCAAAGGCCTGTGGCAGGTTTCGGGGGATGAGTCAGACCCGGGGCCGATGCCTTGTCTTCCTAGGGGTGGCATCTTGTTGGAAAACAAGAAATTAAGGTTGGAGCAAAAATAAAAGTGAGCATCAGAAAAGGATTAAGTGTTGCCTTGCGAGGGCTTGGTAGGTTCTTGGATACCGAGACACGACCTTAGGCCGATGCCGTGTACTCCTTGGGTCACTACACTCAGCTCCCTCCTTTTTACATGCCTGAGTATGGACAAATAAAAACCCTAAAAGAAGGAATGTGCTAAAAGGAAATACTTCTTGATCAGGCTATAGGAGTCCTCGCCTAGTAGGATCTCCTGGTTGTGTTGTTCTTATCTAGGTAGGTTGTTCAGACTACCACTTAGGGCAACATCTTTGACAATTCTTTTTAGTTTGGCCATGTTGGAGCAGCCAGTTAGTGACTAGCTTCGGACCTTCTATCAGATTATGCTAGGGCTACTCCTTGTGGATGTCATGGCTTGGTTTGGTCAGGGATTAGGGTGAGCATTGTGTTGGGTTTTAAGTATGTATCGACGGGCTAAGTTACCCTATCCCGTGGTCGCCAATGAGAGCAGATTTTTGAGCCCGGGATATGCCTACAATTTGCCAAAAAATCTAGAATTTAGGGGAAAAATATTTAACATCGAAGGCGACAGCTCTAGCTAGGACGATTTTAAGCACCAAGTGAAATACGACTCTTAAAAGGCGCCCGAGCGACACGTGTTGATTTTTGATAATTTTTTAGACTGCCATGCGGGTTGTCAAGAGTTTCCAGTCAATGCGGGATTTCAAGCCGGACGCGCAGAAATTTACATCACTCGAATTGGAACCCGGACAGGGAAATGGCCCAAGAAACAGGTCAAGATATGAAGAGGTGGACAAACTTTGGGCCAAATGGCTAGTGACCTTTGGGAGCCCAAGAATTTTATGCAACATGAAACTTAGCATGAAATCGTGGAAAGAGAGAGAGCATGAAGAGCACGTCGTCTGTAGGCGCCGATTTTTTCGCTCCATGGAGACGGATGGAGATTCCAGCCTACAAGCAACCCACCCAACTGACAATGGGGCTGATCTACTCCTTCTCTGCTAATCATTTCATCTGTCTTCACCTGTACAATGGTGGCCTAAATGAAGAGAGTCAATTCTAGTCTTTCTCTCTCCTCCCTCTCTCCCCTCTAAGGGTTGTTCTTGTGTGCAAGAGAAAAATGAAGAATGGTGAAGGAAAGCTTGTCTGGTTGGGACCGGATTGCTTTCGGATCGATGAAGACATGAAGATTGCTGATTGTGAAGATGCTGGACATTGAATGTGGGCTGACTTGTAGTCCCGCACCAAAACCAAGATCCCAAGACATGCATCCTAAGCAGCAATTCAATTTTTATGAAAAAATGAGTTTTTATGCTATTTGATTGATGAAACATTGTTCCCATGGGATGATGATGTATTATGATGTTGTTTGCTATGAGTTTTATCAGTTTATGATCTGAAAAACAGAAAATCATAAGTGATATGGCTGAAATTAATGTTATAAAACCCGTAAAACACACGTTTTAAGGGGTAAAAATGGGATTTTTTGCAAAATAATTGGGAAATATGAGATATAATACTTATAAAAACCTAAAATTTTGCTGTCAAGGAACCTAAGGGCCACAGATCACAATCAATCCTAATTTCTAGTCATTTTTTATTGAAGAAAATGTATAATGAAGGTAGAGCACGGGGTTGGCCTCGGTTTACCCTTGTTTCTATGTTTTCGTCCGTGTTTATTGCCTTCTTTGTAAAGAAATACACATAAAATGACTCTTTCACCTATCAAAGAATGAAAAACATTAAACGGTAGGGTGAGAGGGGAGGTTGAGCGTCAAAGTATAATCTTAAATCTGTTTTATGTGTTGCATCATGCTATAGGACGTTGTTTTAAAATAAAGGGAAAAGCAGCATGAGCGTAAGGCTCAATGTTTTTTCTCATTATATAAACGTTAGCATGGAAATCATGAAAAGATTCGTTTCGCACGATGCACAATGCTAATTTTCTTGTGTTTGTGCACTAAACGGTTCACATTATGCACTATGCATAGTTTGTGGTATCAACGGAAAAGCTCATGCACTGCATAGCAATTGTTTTCTTAGGAATTTGACCCATGATTGAGAGTGTAAGGTTATCCCTTGCCGTAGGATGGAGGGGCGGTTTCCTAAGGGACTGTTAAGTAAGGAAACATGGTATACCTCCTAGATTCGAAATGAAAGAGAGGAGTTTGTGATCGTTTGTTGTATATGTTGAGCAGCACATCAAGGGGCCAATCCTTGCAATGTAGGAGAGCTACAGTGGGCCGTGGTGTTTCTATCGAGAGGTTGCCTCCATGTATGTGATTATCATGGCATTGCCAATATGTATGGGTTCTCCCTCTGTGGAGTTTGTAGAAAGGGAAACATTGGACTACAAAACGATGAAACTATAAATGCATAGACTAGGCTTTAGGGCAGGTTGTCCTTTAGCAACAGATAGACGCTCCTGGTCCGCGAGGTTGTGAGGGTGTGTTTGTCTGTCATGAGCATGAGGTTTGGCTAGTGCCATAGCCAATGCCGGCCCATTTCAGGTCCCATTAGTGGTGCGTTTGCCGGGAGCTGCCTATAAGTGGCGATTTTCGAATCTAGGGTTTCAAGGGACCCAACATCTCTCTCTCTTGCTCTCTTGCTCCACTCGCCATAGCTCTTGGTTCCACTCAAGCTCTATCTTTGAAGTAGTATTAGAGTTTGGACTTGAGGAGCTTCACCAATCATTTTCTTTAGCTACACTGAGAAGAAGCTTTAGCTCAAGGTTTTACGGTAATCATTGTTTCTTCTTCCTGAGGTATGCATTGAGTCTTCCCTTCTCCCATCTTGTTCTAGCTTTCTCTTGGTCTTATTGAGGAGCTTTCCAAGGGTTAACTAAGCCTTATTGAGAGCGTATTGAGATGAAAAGCAACCATTCTATCCATTTTGAGTGGATATAGACCATGATGTAGAAATCACGGATAACTATAGGCAGTTTGAGAACACTTTTGTATTTTGCCAGAACTTTTTCATACAATATTGAATTTAGGTATTCTATAGCTAGAAATAAATATAATAAATAGTGCAGTAAGAGCTAAATCTCTAGGTGCTCATAGAGTTGATTCTATGAAGTTTTCAATTCTCTACTTTACACACAGTAAAATAGTTCTTATTTGTACATCAAGTATTTAATTGATTTATATTATAGTGATGCTTATGGAGAATGTTTGTAATGCTGGATGTTGCATTGATGATCCAAAAAGTATTTTGGGCTGATTTTTAGAGTCTCATTCATTGAAGTGTTTATTATTGCAATAACAATTTAGGCAGGAAGCATACACAACAATGAATTTCATGCTTTGAATGTCTATTGTCCTACATGGTATTTTGGGTATGCACATGTCTATGATGATGTCTAGCATTGATCTATGAGATCAAATATGGTTATGACATGATTTGGAACCTGGATTTGAGCTACATTTGATGTACTTGGGATTTTGTTAGTTGCTTTAGCTTCCGTCATTGCTTAATTATGGGTATTTAAGCTTCATTCAATACTTATACTCTTGGATATATTTGTGATGTGCTTAGGCTTCTTAGATGCTTTGATGTATATGTCTTAAGCTTTGTTTTCTCACTTTACATTCCATATTCACTTCAAGTGGGAGATGCTTGTACTTACTTGGTAGACCTTGGTTCTTTAAGACACTGGGTCTCTTGATTCATATATATGCTCTCTTGTATACTATTGGACATGATTACCTTTGCTTGTGGGCTAATTTGATTTCATATGATTTTGACACTAGCACTTACCTCTGACATCTTAGTAGTATGTTAGGGATGTATACATGCATATTGGTTATGCCCATTTGAGTGCGATTGCTCTTTACTCAATCAATTGTGCATTCCAATCTCCATAGTTGCTTTTGAGGTCTTCTACATGCATTATGTATATGCTTATGGGATGTATGGTTTACTAACACTTTGAGTTGATGCCTGACTTTGGTATCAATGGTTTATACTTAGTCACTACTAGTTGCATTCTTTATATTCCACTTTCAACTTGAATATCCTTGGTAGTGGGAGCTTACTTTCTTGCCTATTTGGCCACGATTGGATCGATATATATGGCTATATTTATTTCAATATTTTTGTAATTATAGTTTTCAACATTATTTTGGAGAGCAGACAGTTTTTTTTACAACTCTATTGATTGGAATTTGTGGATAGCTATACCCTCATTTGTTCTCAGCCTTTTGTTGTCCTTTTGCATCAGTTTTGGGAATGTTTTGCTGATGCCAGGAGGCATATTTCACGGTGGATTCCATGCCACGGTGGATTCCATGAGGTTTTACGGTGGATTCCGTAAACATTGATGACCGGGGCTCATACATAAAGTGGATTCTTTGTGCAAGAAGTTGATGGGGACGCCTGTCCTTTTCGGGTGTTTCATTAATTTAGTGTGTACATGGGTGATTCCATAGCGGGTGATTCCGCAAAATGCATATTAAATTAATAAACGTTTATGAGTTTAGAGTGCGCACTCGTAATAAATTAAGGTTAGGATTTATTTCTAACTAGTTGATTTATTTATCTAGCTGAAGACTGCTAGGTATTCACTTTTGTCGGTTTAATTGTATTATTTTACTAACGATTGTGAATGCTTCAGTTGATGTGTAGAGATAGCAGCAGTAGCGGAGGAAAGCATTAGAGGATAGCAAGTATTCGATTTATGGATTATATTTTGATGGGCGCATACCTTAGACATGGCGCCTATATTTTGTCACGCCTATTTATTGAGGCGTTGGTTATTTATTATTATTTTGTATGCACATGGGTGCATGATTATGTTATTTCTACTTAGACATTGTATTAGGCATGCCAGACTCTTTGGGCACTGCCCATTAGCTTTATTCCTATTTTGTGTTAAAGAAAACTCAAAAGCTAAATGCTTGCTATTTTGTAATTTGGGCTATTATTTGAGCTTGAAGATGAATAATACATAAAATACATGCTTTGTGGAGCGCTCACACAAGGCATGGGGGGAGATTGCACCCAATTGGTCTTTTGCTCTTGTCGTTCATGCTTTTTACCTTGTAATTTGTGCAAAAAGTAGAGTTCTATTGTTCTTGTGGACCTTCCGGCATTCACTACGCGAGCGTACAGCATTCGATCTGTGCACCAGTGGTATCAGAGCGAAGCTGAGATCAAGAGCTTCCAATCGCTACCCATCTCGTGTGAAGGCGGAGCTCCTGGAACGATCGGGCTCTATGGTCAATCTCGTCGCAAACGGTCGATACAGGAAGATTTCTGGCAATTAAGAACCCTTGTTTCCATCATCGGATCGCGAAGGACCGATCTGCAGAGGCGGAGGACCACTTCCATCTTTCCTACATCAAGCCGTCTTCATACACAAAGATAAGTCAAAAACCTCCATATCTTCAAGCTTTAAAAACTAAAGCTTAAGAAGCTTAGCTTAAGCTTTAAGAAGCTTAAAGCTTCCTCAAAATTTTCGTGGTCTCAGAAGACGTCGCGAAAAATCTGCCGCTGGCTGAAAAACGCCCCCCCCCCCCACGATTTTACATTTTGGTCAGTAAGCTAAAGCTTACTTACCAAAGCAACAAGTTACTTAAGCTTCAATTAGTCAGGTCACACAATCAGATTCAGCAAGTCTATCAAGTTGAAGTTCTACAAGTTCGGTAAAGCAAGCAAGTTCTGCAAGTCTACAAACTCTGCAAGTCACATTAGTCTGGTACTCTGCAAGTCAGACAAGTCAACTGGAGTCAAAACTGACTTCTCTCCAAAACTCATAGAAGGGTTGTTCCTGCGCAGAAACTCTGAACTGCAAAGTTGTTCATTGGAAGGTACTCTACCTACACCAGGTTTGCTGAAGCATTTTCAGCATACGAAGAAGGATAAAATGCAGATTTTCCAAAGATTGTGAAAGCTACACCCAAAACTACATAAGCCTTGTATTCCCGAACTTGAGCTACGCTCATCCGGCTAACTTGATTTTGAGTGAGAAAGGTCTTTTGAGTTTTGCAGGATGATGGAACCACATATGGATGATTTAATGGCTGAAGGCGACCTACCTGAACCTACGATGGAGCAAAAGATGGATTTAATCATGATGCAATTGGATGAAGAACGAAGGGCTAGGCAAGCATTGCAAGTTCAATTTTGCAAATTTACAAAGATCGTCTACCGACAAAGAAGAACCTCAATCTAAAGATCTTATCTGACGTACCATCGGCGCGACTCTTGAAGCTCAAACATCCGCAAGGAATCAAAGATATGTAAAATCAATTTCAAATTCCGTACTTTCAATGGCACTCGAGAGGGAAAAACTGTTCTTGCATTCATTAGTCAGTTTAATGACTACTTTCATGAGAAAACCTATGCAGAAAAAGATAAAATCAAGTGTGTCACTAATCATTTAGTGAACAGAGCATCTCTTTGGTGGACTGTAGTACGCAAGAGTATAGATTGTCCCGCTACCTGGGAAAATTTCAAGAAGAAGTTTATGCAGAATTTCCTTCCTCCCCAATTTCATGAGAAAGCTATAAAACAATGGGACCTTCTTCAACAACGGGATCGTGAACCTATTCCTCAGTACACAGAGCGTTTTTGGAATGCATTACTCCAGTTACGCATGCTTGAAGACGTACCTGAAGCGACACACAAGCGCAAGTATATGTCTGGACTCCTTGGGCATTATTATGCTGAAGTTAACATGTTCAAGCCTGCTACTCTTGAAGATGCCATTTCACTAGCTCGCGACACTGAAGACAAGCTGCGAGGTAGAGACAAACGTCCACAGCAATTCCAAGCCAATAGTAACTATGGATCTAAGCAATTCAACTCTAATTTTAGAAGATTTAATCCAGGTCTTTTCTCTTCATCATCTTTCCGTAAGAATTGGGCAAAACCACATGCTTTACCATCCAATGTTAATCAAAACCCTAAGCCTATTCCATAGCCAAATCCTAATGTCCCTAGACTTCCTGCCATTGCAAAAACTGTAACCAAAGCCAAGCCAATAGTATGCTATAAATGCCACCAGCCTGGACATCTACAGCAAATTGCCATTCAAAGAAGCCACCTGCCCATATCAACTACCTTGGAGCAATGGACGATGAAGAACATGAAGATATGCCTGATTTCACGGAAGATGAGGACGACACTACTACTCCTTCGGATACTTTACCAGGTATGCTAACTCCACATTCTTTATTGACTATGAAATGTTTGGTGCATGGAAAGGAAAAGATTATTTTTCATGATAACGGTAGCACTCATGATTTTATTTCAGCAAAAAGGAATTGAAGTTACAGACTCTACCTACGCATTATCGCATCAAAGCAGCATTCTTAGGCACTAGGTATAATGGTACACAGGAAGTGCATAACTTAGAGATTCAAATTGGTCAATAGATTGAAAGAAGAAATTTCGTAGTTGTTCCATTATAGTCGAGTGACATTATTTTAGGTATGCCATGGCGTCACCAGCATAACCCGGATATAGATTATTCCACACATTCAATGAATATTAATTTTCAAGGAAAACCTATTACATTATATGGTATGCATGCATCTAATGCTTTTCCACTGCTTCCGCATACTCAAGCTAAACGTGCATTACACAAGAGTAGTAAATCTTATCTCATTTGGGTGAATGAACTGCTAGTAAAAGAAAATCATATGCATCCTAGGCATAAATAATTTCTTGCACATTTTAAAGACTGTTTTACCGAAGATCTACCACCTAATTTACCTCCTTCACGTCCAGAAGACCATAAAATAGATTTGATTCCTGGCACACAACCACCTTGCAAAGCACCATATAGGCATAACGAGATAGAGCAAAAAGAAATTCAGAGTCAAGTTGAGGAATTACTAAATAGAGGATTGATTAGACCTAGTAGTTCTCCATTCGGTGCATCTGTTCTGTTAGTCAAGAAAAAGAATAATACCTATCGTATGTGCATTGACTATCTAGCCTTAAATAAGATCACTGTAAAGAATATGTATCCCATTCCTAGAGTTGATGACCTTATGGATAAACTGCAAGGATCTGCTATATTTAGTAAAATAGACCTTAAGTCTGGTTATCATCAAGTGAGACTAGATAAGTCACACATATTCAAAACTGTATTTAGGACACAGTTTGGTCATTATGAAATTTTAGTGATGCCATTTGGATTGACTAATGCACCTGCTACATTTAGTAGAATGATGAACCGTATATTTTTAAAATATCAGTATTGTGTAATTGTCTTCTTTGATGATATTTTGGTGTTTAGTCAAAATGAGAAAGAACATTATGAGCATTTGTCATTGGTTTTCCAGTTACTAAAAGATAATCAACTGTATGCAAATCCTAAAAAGAGTGAATTCTTTAAAACAGAAATTGAGTATTTAGGTCATATTGTATCATCTGATGGTATTAAAGTTGATCCTAAGAAAATAGATGCAATATTGAATTGGCCTGTACCTAAAAATGCGCATGAGTTACGCTCATTCCTTGGTCTTGCTAGTTTTTATAGGAAGTTTGCGCGTAATTTTTCCTTACTTTCTTTACCATTAACCAAACATCTGAAGAAAGGTATTGTCTATCATTGGTCCGAAAATCAACAGAAATCCTTTGACTTATTGAAACATGCATTAACCCATGCCCCTGTCCTACAGTTGCCTGATTTTAATAGACCATTCTTTCTAGTAGTGACTGATGCTAGTGGATCGGGAATAGGAGCCGTACTTATGCAAGACAATCATCCTATAGCCTATTCTAGTTGTAAGCTGAAACCCTTTGAGCTGAAATATTCCACATATGACAAAGAACTATTAGCTGTTGTACAAGCATTAAGATAGTGGAAACACTACTTAATGGGTTCAGAATTTATGATTAAGACCGATCAGCAAAGTATTAGACATTTACTTAGCCAACCCCAAATATTTGACCGACATATCAAATGGGCATCCTTTATCCAGATTTTTCATCCTATCATTCAATATCAACCCGGAAAAGAAAATGTAGTGGCTGATGCATTAAGTAGAAGACCTGCCATTCATAATATTTCTACTATATCTTTTGATTCTTTGATTGCTATGAAAGATACTTATCATCAGGATATTACTTTTCATGCTGATTGGAATAAATTAGTTCAAAATAACTTGATTCCTATTGATTCACTATCATATAACGATGGATTTATGTTTTATGAAAAGAGATTGTGTGTTACAGTTCCATTTCGATCTTTTGTTTTGAATGAGATTCATTGTCCTCCATATCAAGGTCATAGAGGTATCATATCTACTTTACGTACATTAACTAAAGATTTTTATTGGCCGCATATGGACACTGATGTATCTAACTTTGTTTCTGAATGTTTGATTTGTCAAAGAGTTAAGAGACATCATGGTAAATAGTATGGATTGCTTATGCCTTTGTCTATTCCATCTAGAACATGGGAACAAATTTCTATGGATTTTATTACTAGTTTTCCTAATACTAAATCTAGCCATGATATGATTTGGACAGTAGTAGATCGGTTTAGTAAACAAGCATATTTCATTCCATGTAAGAAAACTTTAACAGCATCACAAGCAGCACAATTGTTTTTGAAAACTGTTTTCACTAACCATGGATTGCCAAAAGTTATTATTTCAGATCGTGATTCTAGATTTTGTAACATAGCCTTGATCCCTTTGAAGGGTGTTGAGACCTTCAAAATTTGATCCATTATCAATTTCCAATCTTTGCCTCTTAAAATGTGACCTCCTAGGCATGTAACACTAAGTATACTTAAGCAAGTCACATTGCATACTAACTATGGATAGTCACATCACTTAGAAGTACTAAATAAAGTTCCATACACAACAAAAATAATAGAGGTTGAATTCTCTTAATGAAAGTGATGAGGTTTTTGACTTTGATATCCCCTGTTTTTCAATTTGCATTCATGGAAATGTTGCAAGTTAGTGTTCATGAGAAAGATTGTTTAGAGCCAACAAAAAACCCTTCATCCTTAACAAGTTGTAAGGCAAATGGTGCGCAGATCGGATGTTGTACGCTCGCGTAGTGAATGCCGAAAGGTCCCCAAGAACAATAGAACTCTACTTTTTGCACAAATTACAAGGTAAAAAGCATGAACGACAAGAGCAAAAGACCAATTGGGTGCAATCTCCCCCCATGCCTTGTGTGAGCACTCCACAAAGCATGTATTTTATGTATTATTCATCTTCAAGCTCAAATAATAGCCCAAATTACAAAATAGAAAGCTTTTAGCTTTTGAGTTTGCTTTAACACAAAATAGGAATAAAGCTAATGGGCAGTGCCCAAAGAGTCTGGCATACCCAATACAATGTCCAAGTAGAAATAACATAATCGTGCGCCCATGCGCATACAAAATAATAATAAATAACCAACGCCTCAATAAATAGGCGTGACAAAATATAGGTGCCATGTCTAAGGTATGCGCCCATCGAAATATAATCCATAAATCGAATACTCGCTATCCTCCAATGCTTTCCTCCGCCACTGCTGCTATCTCTACACATCAACTGAAGCATTCACAATCGTTAGTAAAATAATACAATTAAACCGACAAAAGTGAATACCTAGCAGTCTTCAGCTACATAAATAAATCAACTGGTTAGAAATAAATCCTAACCTTAATTTATTATGAGTGTGCACTCTAAAATCATAAACATTTATTAATTTAATATGCATTTTGCGGAATCACCCGCTATGGAATCACCCATGTACACACTAAATTAATGAAATGCCCGAAAAGGACAGGCGTCCCCATCAACTTCTCGCACAAAGAATCCACTTTGTGTATGAGCCCCGGTCATTAAAGTTTACGGAATCCATCGTAAAACCTCACGGAATCCATAAATCAACCGACAAAAGTGAATACCTAGCAGTCTTCAGCTACACAAATAAATCAACTGGTTAGAAATAAATCCTAATCTTAATTTATTACGAGTGCGCACTCTAAACTCATAAATGTTTATTAATTTAATATGCATTTTGCGGAATCACCCATGTACACACTAAATTAATGAAACGCCCGAAAAGGACAGGCGTCCCCATCAACTTCTCGCACAAAGAATCCACTTTGTGTATGAGCCCCAGTCATCAAAGTTTACGGAATCCACCATAAAACCTCACGGAATCCACCATGGTACAGAATCCACCGTGAAATATGCCTCTTGGCATCATACCCCCGGGGTGGGATAGCAATTGACCTCAATTGCTATTAGCTCAATGTGGAGCTAACAGAGTGGGGAAAACATTTAAGTCTCTAGCATGCATCCATTGTGCTTCCTCTACAGGATGGTTCTTAAACTTAACTAGATATCTAGAATATCTTCAGCCAATTCTAGTGGTCATAAAATCAGTATCTATGATAGCTTCAGGTTCAAGTATTTCAGTCTCTTCCTCTAATAAAGGTGGGTTTTCATAAACAGGGTGTACAGGTAATTGGCCTCTAAAGGGTCTTAATAAACTAATGTGAAATGTGTTGTGAATTTTCTAGTGAGGTGGTAATTCTAACTTGAATGCATTGTCATTAATTTTATGAATGATCCTAAATGGTCCATAGAGTGTAGGGGCTAATTTAACAACTCGGTGTCTATCTACACTTTGTAGTCTACGTTTTTCTATTCTCAACCAAACATAGTTATCAACTTTGAAATTCATTGCTTGTCTTTTCTTATTCGCTTGTTTGGTATATGATTGCTGGGCTTTGGCAATCATGTCTTTAACCTCATAAAAAATAGTATTATGAATACTAGCAATATCATCAGCACTCTGAATTCTATTTGACAAAGATGCAACAGGTGTAGACAATCTATAACCATAAATCACTTCAAACAGTGCTTTCTTTGTAGATGTATGTGGTGTATTGTTATATGCAAACTGTAATAAATGCAAATGTGTATCCCATGTCTGAGGTTTAGAAATAGTATATGCACGTAAAAGATCTAGAATAGTGCTATTAGTGGGTTCTGTTTGTCCATTAGTTTCAGGATGAAATGCAGATGAGAAATCAATCTTTGTGCCTAGGTTAGCAAACTGAGTAATCCAAAAGTATTTATAGTATCACATCCTCTTATCATTTGTAGATATTTGTTGTCATAATGACATATTCACATCAATAGATAATGCTGTTTTCAACCTTGAAAATCTTGATGGCAATAACTTCCAATATTAGAAGACAAACATATGGCAAATCTTAGTGCAAAAGAGGTAGGTTAAGCCATGAAGTTAGCTAGCATAAAGCAAAAGATTTATGATGTAGAGGATTGGGTAGAACTTGATGAACTATGCAAGTCCATTATTATTATGTCATTATCAAAGCATGTGCACTTTAATTTCATTGACACTGAGATTGGTGCTTATGCATTATGAAAAAATATTTGTGACCTTGATGACAAGCAAAGTTCTATATCTTAGTTGTATTGGGCTGAAGAAGCTTATGGACCGCATAAAGGAGGGTATACATATGTCTACTCATTTGAATGAGTTTCATTTCATTTTCAACCAACTTGTATTGTAGGGTATTTAGTTTGAAGATAATATCAATTCTTTGTTCTTGCATGTTACATTGTTTGATTCATGGGACACCTTTCATACTAGTATGAGTGCTCATCTGCTTGAGAGTGCTCTAATGACCAAATAGGTTAGTTGGAAGAATATTAATGTAGCCTACACTTCTCATGCATTGACTATTAGAGGTAGAAATATTGGTAATAACAATAAAATCCATGGTAGAGACTCCTAGCCCACCCAACAATGGTAAGTCTTAGTCTTGTGGGCAATCTTATAGTAGGTCCCATGGATGAAATTCCTCTTTGATATGTCATTATTTGTGAAGTGGGGTCATATTTGGTTGTAGTTCTATAAAATGCACAATGATAGGATCAATGAGAAAGGAAAGAGGAATGTGCAAAATAATGCAAAGTCTGATGATCGTAGCATTATCCCTATACCAACATAAAGATTGAAGAGATAGATGCAATAGATAATAAGTTTGATGATGACTATATCTTAGTTGCTCTATCTCTTGATGCTACTTATTTGATTTATGATTTATCTACCTACTCTCAATGTTAGCGAATTGATTTGGGGGCTTCTTTCCATGTTTTCTCACATCAGGGGATTAGTTTCCTACCTATCTAGGTTTTATGAGATTGGAATATGATACTACACTAGATATCATTGGCAGTGGGGATGTTAGATTTCACATAGTATCATTGGAATTGGGGATGTTAGATTTCATTTCCGTTGGGCCACTCTTTTGTTTTACACAATGTAGGTCATGTACTAGCTTTAATAAGAAGACTACTCTTTGTTAAATAGTTAGATGATGCAAGTTATCATGTCTCTTTTGGTGATTTTGTATGGATGATTACCTATAGTCACCTTTATTTTGTTGAAGGTGTGAAGGCAAGTAGCCTCTATTCTTTATTTGTATCTGGGTCTGTTGACCATGTATTGGCAGCCATAACTAATTTACCACATGTATCTTCATGGAATTTTCCCCTTTAGTGCATGCCTTGAAATGAATGAAATTCTTGAATTTTTTGTAGTATCTTCCACCTTTTCATTATTCACATTTTGATTCATGTGATCATTGTCTTTATGGCACATAAACATGTAACATTATCATGATACTATGCATCGATTCACCAAAAACCTAAGAGGACGGATGTAGGATAGTTGAGTAGTAGGAATAAAGTGAGCATCACTTTTGCATGTTTTGGACTATTGAGCAATGTAGGTTTTACAAATCTTACTCTTTACTAGCGAGGTTTAATAATTAATCGAACAAAGTGAACTCATGCACTATGGGCTAGAGAGGTGCATTGTAAACTCAATGAGGAACATAACAGAATGGTTCTTGATGGGCTACCTTCTTTTTCATTGGAGGTCAACTAATGGATGGTGCTTATATGTAAATATAAGAGTTAATGGGATTGAGTACCTCTTGATTGACCTCTTATAAGCTATGTTGAAGCTAGTATAAGACTTGCTTCTGTTAACTAAAGTGTTGAACGCTGCACTAGAGAACTTGATCAGAATAATGGACCACAACTTTCCATAAAAGTAAAATAAAAAGAAGGAGGTATCCATTTGTGATCGTCATCATTAAATAGGAAGAGATTAATGTTTCTTGCTCCCTTGAAATGAATGTAAGGGCTATCACACATTTACTAATTTTGAGGTAAGGGGAAGGATGTGTTGAGAAGGCAAGCTTAACATATGCTAGATATTGATGATGGAGTGCTTGGTTGTAACATCCCCGTCCGAGCTACTTCCTTGTTAGCACATTCTTAGTAGTCCATCAAGAGATATCCTAGATGATGCCATCTGGGATTCCGTGGAATACCTTGAGGTTTGTTTTCTAGGTTTTCTTGAGTCTACCTTGCAGTGAAAGTTTTCAGCCATTCTAATGAGGAGTGACCTAAGATTTGGATTCTTGATAGTGGTCAAGTCACCTATCGGTCATCTAGCATCAGTATTTTAAGTTCTCACCTCTCACAAGATCACTCAAACTAAGGTGGACTTGCATTGCACTTGGTCTAAAGAGAATGGGAGACAAGGGGGAGTATAACACGTCGACCCCTTTGCCCATAAGGCAAAATCCCATTCGGGTCCCCTAAAATGATGCAAGTTAGGTTCTTCCTAATATCTAGTGGCCATTTGTTTTGCCTATTTACTAATGTAATTTTTATGAGAAAAGCTCTTGGCTAATCGAGACCACATGGCCGTAGGTCTAGACCTGTCGTCGAGGGCCCATCCACCTACTTCCCTCAATAGAGTATGTTTAATTATCTAATTATCTACTACTTTAGGTTTAACATATAAACACAAATTCCTTGATTATCTTATGGCACATGTTTGTTACACGCCTTTATTTAACGACGCAAGAACAGTGTAAAGCAATTCTTTCTCAAATAAATCCTTTAAGAAAATATCTTTTTACAATGCTTCCCATCCTGACTAGACATAGTATTAACCTAAGGGCATTATTCCTACCAAGTTCAGTCCCTCGACTAGTATTGGGACTCTTAGAATACTATTTGGAATCAAAGGGTAATTGTTAGTTTATAAGAGTCTAAGGAATTTGTGACCAGAGCCCCTTGGTATTGTCAACTCCTCCTGCCCAACTAGAATTCCCTACTATAGGACCTTTCCTATCGTGGTTGGTCCATACTCACCAACAAGAAAACAAAAACTCCTTGGAGTAGGTTTTATTCAAGCTAACCTTGCAGAGGTCTAGCATCATCAGGGAACATTGCCTTTTTCGACGATCTGTGCCCTATTGTCCATTCTTTATCTTGATAATGAAAAAAAAATCAAAAACTTATTTACAATCACAAATAACTTACTTCAAATATATCACACATAAAAAATTTTGATGAATTTTTTTCTAAGAGTACCCTTTTCCTAGAATGACAATATCAGGGCTAAACATAACATAAGTAGCAATATCTTCCAATAATCATCTTGGATTACTCTTTTCCTTGGGATCTAGCCCATGTTAAATTTTAACAACAAGTTATTTTTTCAAAACTTTCATTTTCGAGAGTTTGGATAATACATCAATCCTTCCAGGACTTCTATAAGCAAAAACTTCCATGGGATTTTGTTGGTCTTTGTCGAGTGATAACTTACTAAATCCAAAACCCTTAGTTATTTTATTATGAAAAATATTTTGATAAATCCATCTCAAGATTTTTCTAGAAATTAGTATTTGTATTTATTGATATGAGGTTCCATCAATTTAGTGCAAATGGGATTCGAGATTTTAACTACTGATGAGAATAGAAATTGAGAAGAAATCGAGTAGAGTCTCAATTCTACAAGGGATTGAAGATAAAAGAGATAGGATTTGATTTAGAATGATGACAGAGTATCCCCCTTGTCTCCTTGTACTAGGGATAATCCAACTATGAAATCCATGCTGATATATTCCCATTTCATTTGAGGGATGTCAAGTGGCTTGAGGTTGCATGGAAACTTGACATGTTTCGCTTTAATTCATTGTTGGCAGTTTAGGCATTTGGTAACATACTTAAGTACATCACCCTTCAGTCTCTCCTAATAGAAGCTTTTTTAGACCTCCATTAAGAGTCTTCGCGTATCCAATATGACTTGAAAACACAGAATCATGAGCTTCCCAAAGTATTTTCTTCTTGAGTTCTTAACTTTCACGAATACAAAGCCTTGTCTTGAAATACACAAGCTCCTCGTTTAAAAATCTTGATACTTAGACTTGAGTTTTGGATTTATATCCTTAATGGGGATTTGTCTTAGCATTCTCTGATAGCTTGGATCCTTCATTGCTTCTTCTTTAGCCATTTCTATGATAGGATTATTGGGCATTGAAATCATTGTAGCAAGAGTTTCTACCCTAGATGGTTCTTCCGAGATTAGAGTATTGAGAAATGATTTACGGCTTAAGGCATTTGCAACTACATTCTACTTACCTAGTCTATATTTGATCTCAAAATCAAATTTCCACAAAATCTCGATCCATCAGTGCGTTGCCTCATATTGAGGTCTGATTGAGTGAAATCTCACTTCAGGCTTTTGTGATCAATGACTAAGAAAAACTTGTTACCAAGTAGATAATGTCTCCATAACTTGAAGGCATAAATTAGAGCAATTAATTCTAGATCATACGTGGCATAGTTCCTTTCATTGATCTTTAATTTCCTTGAAACATAGGCTATTGGATGTCCTTATTGCATAAGCACACATCCCAATGCAAGAGATCTTGCATCAGTTATGACTTACTTCAAACTTCTTGCTATGTCAGGTAGCCTTAAAATAGGGGTGGTTACCAAACTATGCTTAAGCTTTTCAAAGCTAGATTGTTTGATAGATGTCCACATAATGGTGACTTGCTTTTTAAGTAGGTCAATGAGAGGTGCAATGATCGAGGCATAGTCTTTGATGAAGACTCTATACCAGCCCGTTGGCCCTGGAAAGCTTCATACTTATTTGGATGTTGTTGGAGGTGGCCAATCAGCTTGTATGTCTTTGACCTTGGCTAGATCCATTAAAATGCCATATAAACCCTCGATATTCAACCTGCTTTTTGAAGAAAGCACATTTCTTCTTTGTAGCATACGGCTTGTGAGTTCTCATTGTTTCAAGAACTATTTCCAATTGTTGTTCATGGTCTTCTTCATTCTCGGAATATGCTAGGATATCATTGAAGAAGACAAGGACGAAATCATCAAGATAAGGTCTGAAAATGTATTGCATCAATCTGTTGAAGGTCTTCCTCCTTTATTCTTATTTGATAATCACAATAAGTTCATAATGGCCATACATTGTGTTAAAGGCAGTTTTGGGGATGTCTTCCTCCTTGATTCTTATTTGATAGTAGCTTGATCTGAGGTTAATCTTTTTATTCTTTGCTCCTTGGAGTCAATCAAGCAACTCATCTATCCTTGGGATTGGATATTTAAATTTCACTATCACCTAGTTCAACCCATGGTAATCAATACAAAGGCGAAATACTTATTCATCTTTCTTTTTCTAAAATAGTACCGGGGCTCCCCATGGTGAATTATTGGGCCGAAGGTATCCTTGGTCTAATAATTATTTGAGTTGTTCTTTTAGATCAATGGCTTCAAGAATTGACATCTAGTAGGGTCGCTTGGCTATAGTTAGGAGCAACGCTTGGAATGAGTTGGATCTCATGATCTACCTCTCTTATCGAGGGAAGCTCTATCAATTCTTTCGAAAAAACTTATGTATAATCTTTTAGCCAAGATGATTGGTCCCTTGGCTTCACTATGGTGCTCAGCCTTGTTGAGTTTAATTAGATAGATGGATAATCCTTTCTTTAGTCTTTTCACTATTCGTGAAGCTTTAGCCAGTTGAACTTTAGGGTTTCTTGCTTCTTCTTGAGTGGTTACTTGTTCTCCTTCTAAGTTTTGAAATGTAATTTGACCCTTTCTGCAAAATGAATATGGGCATTTTTTGGAATTAACCAATCCATACCTAGCAGGCATTCATAAGCTCTGAGATTCATAATTCAGAAACTCATTTTGGAAGAATTGCCACCTAGACTAAAATCTACCTTGCTAGTCTGTTGTGTTGGAAAAACTTCTTTACCATTTGCTAGCTCCATAAGCAATCTAGGTGCAAGAGTAGTGCTTAGGACTAGCTTTTCCACACATCTTGGTGATATGAAAGAATGGGTACTCTCACAATTAATTAAAATTTGGAAGGTTTTACCTTGATAACTTGTTGGTATTTGGATCACTGAGAATTCATGATTCAGACCCTTCTTGTTGAGAGTGGCATGTACTCTTGCTCTTTCCATATTAGCTTGCATCATAGGATCTTTATTATCATTGATATACTTTAGGGTTAATCCAACAAGTTTGCCCCTATAGCTTGGTTCTACCGTCAAAGCTGCCCTTAGTGGTTGTTTGGGTGAAGCTTTGAGCTTGTCTCTTGAAGTTTCCTAGTTCCTTGACGTAAAAGCACCTTGGAGTCTCATTGTCTTTTCTAGTGGGTATATATAAAGTTTTCCAATGAATTTGACTTGGCTCTCTTTGCCTTGTCTGGCTAATAATGCCCTTGGGCTCTTTTCACATAGCCTTAGGAGTTGCCCTTATTCTAGTAGTCTTTATTCCAAATTTTAGTATTTCTTGGCCTTTGCACCATCTCTTGACTGTTGGGGCCACGCTCAAATCAATGCATCTAGTAAATCTGATGGTCACATTGACTCAAGGCATGTATTCAGGGGTGGATTCTAGACCATTCCAAAATTTGGATACTTGTTGTGAAATATCCATCGATGGTGCATATTTTAGAAGTGTTACAAACTTCGAGTTTAGTTGCTTCAAATTGAAAAATTCATTAATTCTCTAGGCTCAACATGCGGGTGGAAGGTATCTCCCACGCACAACATCCTTAAGCCTATCCCAAGGTGATAGCAATTTTGAACATTCCTTGGTTCTTACACAATTGTTTCCACCAACGACATGCATCTCTTGTCAGTTTTAGTTTTGTGATCATTGCTTGATTTGATGGTGTAGTCCCTGTAACAATGAAATAATCTTCCATGGATTCTATCCATGTTTCTACCTCAGTTTACGAGTATCCTTTCACTTACCATCAAATCTTGATGGCTTGTACTACTCGAGAATAATTTTTTTCTCTTGAGCTTCTATGATATTGAGGTTTGAAGTAACATCCTAGGAATTTAAACAAATTTCATGATTAAATTTTTCTTTGGTAATAATATTCAAGAAATATCTTAACTTGCTGAATTGATCTTATTGATCTTGGAAAAGAAGTATGTATTATTTAGTCTTCTTGATGATAATCATGGTTTGTACATCAAAATAAGATTTAAATTAGGCTCAAACTTGTTTCTATCTTTCGGCTTATTTGTGGATCTCGGATAGCTCAACAGATCTTATCGGTTTGAGTTATGGCATGTATATCCACATTTTTATATTTAGTGGAAAGGTCTAGATATCCTTCTTTGTAGTAGTTATAATGAGGGTCACTCCCTAAAATAGCAATTCTATTGATTGGGAAAGACTTAGTTATTTTTTCATATACGTAATGATTTTGGCGATCTGATCAGCCATTAATATGAAAAATGGGGTTCTATTCAAAGTCATTGAAGAGAAATAGTTCAACAAGCTTTACACTCTCCATCCACCATTGGATTTCACCTAAGGTTGATCTTCATATAGTTAAGATGATAGGCTTCAATGTAACAATTTATATTTACCCCAATGTTGTTCTAAATAGGAGGGATAAGGACTGTACATCCTCTCTAAGATAGTCATAGAATTATTTCGCCATTCAACAAATGCATGGGGGATATACACATGGTCTGAAATACAATGATTTTTTTTTAATTTTTTACCTTGAAATAAATTACTATTAGTTTGTGATAACCTATTTTCACTAGGATTTAACCAATCTAGACTTCTTAATTTTTTTTGAAAAAGTATAAAAAAACAAATAATATTTTTTCATTATTCTCAGTTTCTAAGGTGACAACCAGTTGTGATTACAATAGATGGACATAAGTGATTCCTTACATCAATAGGAAGGGAATACATTATTTAAGTAGATCAAAGGCTTATATTATTCTTGGAAGAGGATTCCTTGTTATAGTCTAGGCATGGCAATGTGACACATCTATTAAATAATAATTAGGGTTTCAAAAATCTATATTTTAGGAGAAGATTAAATAATCCATTTTTTTTTGTAGTTATGATGACTAGAGCGACCTACAACCATCACTCCGTCAATCTGTATAACATTTGTGACCTCTTGGTAGATATACTAGTTTAATTTGGCTTGTCATCCTTCGGTGAATATATTTGAGTTTACTCTGGCCTCATAGAATAGATAAATCTTAGCAACTTTAAGTGTTTCCATCCATTTCATCCTCTTTAAATTGTTATGGAGGTAAGCAAGATGGTTTACATCAATGTAATAGTACCCTCTGCTTAATATCCATCCTCTTTCACAATACAATAGCAAAAGATTGTTTATCTAATCTAATATTCGCATCATTTGGTTTCTCCAGCTAAAACTAGATGCGTGTATGGCTATTATAAACATGACTTGGAAAATCAAGAATCCTTCCCAAGGTTTGTCCTTCTGCCAAAAATCAAAAGCATATATTAACAAAGAGAGAAATTCACAACTTAAGGAAAAGATATCTTAAGTTATAATTAGAAACCTTTACTACTTTTTATAATTGCATCATATCCTATATTAAAGTTGGCTCTGATACCAATTGTAACGTGCATGCTGGAGCCACTTCCTCTTTAGCAATTTCTTATTAGTCCATCAAGAGATATCCTAGACAATGCCATTCAAGACTTTGTGGAATAACTCAGAGTTTGCTATCTAGGCTTCTTTGAGTTTACCCTATAGTTGAAGTTTTTGGTTGTTCCCATGAGGATCAACTTGAGTTTTGGGTTCCTAACATTGGTCAAGTCACATATTGGTCAACTAGCATTAGTATTGCTAGTTCTCACTTCCATAGGATCAATCAAACTAAGGCGGACTTGCATTGGAGTTGGTTCAAAGAGAATGGGAGACGAAGGGGAGTATAACACGTTGGTTCCTCTACCCCCGCGTAGTAAGGAAAAATCCCATTCTGGTCCCCTAAAATGATGCAAGTCAAGTTCTTCCTAATATCTAGTAGCCATTTGTTTTTCCTGAAATACCATAATAGAGAATTTGAAAAATTTTCAAGTCCCAATTTCAAATAAGTGATGGAAAGATAGCTTATATAATATTTAGGGTAGACTCCACCTTCAAGTAAGACAATAAGGTTTGAACATGTGGCCAAATAATAAAGGTATTGGGGATTTCCAAAGTGCATGGAAAGTTCCAAATTCCCTAATATAGGGTTATATTTACTAACGTAATTTTTATGAGAAAAGATCTCGACTAACCAAGACCACTCCGCCATAGATATGAACCCATCAAAGACCCTAACTTCTCCTTAGATTGATGCAGCTTCTCCTAGAAAGAAGAGTACAACTGCTAAACACAGGCTATTATTCACTGCTAAACCAATTAAGTACCATATGGAAGCAGTGAATAATTCATTGGGCATATAATTAGATGGAGTCTTGGCAGGCATGAACCTATCCTGAAGGAGCTAACACAACTATTTCCAAAAGGGATAAGAGATCATAGAAACACAAACACTAGATGTAATGCTGGCATGTTTAGTATCCAATAAGTCCTTAGTCTATGTCTACAAAAGCTTCATAATTTTTGCATTGGAAAAGAGCTTGCACGCTATTGTAAAAGTCTCCCCATGGTAGAGAAGAGACAAATACTTTTCTGATCCTTGAGATGTCATCAGGAGAGTGTATCACAAACATGACTAGACTGCTTGCTATAAGAGGTTAAGAACTCATCACACAAGAAAAGATAACGAGGAATGAGTGGCAATGAGAGAGCCACAAAATGGGATAGGCGGATGTTAGTAATAAGGTCCGATTTTGACAATTGAGAATAATCACAATTGATCAGAGGAACATATTGGATTGGGGGAGGAGTTCCAGGTGCCATTCAGATTATTTTAAAAAAATGCACACACACACTCCACATAGACAGACACAAATGAGGCCTGCAAAATAGCAGAACAAAAGACATATAAGATTTTAATAAAGTATTTACTTATACACAACTCGAAAGACCACCTCTAGCAAACCACATCCTAGAAAAAATTCGCCATGACCTATCCACACATATGCGACTGATAGCTGCGTGAGATACAAATATACATGCACCCTAATTTCTCGTATCAAGCAAGAAAATAAAAAATATATATACATTGTACCCCAGACTACATCAACATGACCATCAAAACACAAAAAATGTAACAAATTTCACCACATTGACACTATAGAACCAAGACCACAAACTACACCTAACAATAGGGATTCATTATTTAAGAGAATGCATCACCCTCATATCCACATAGCGCATTCATTGATGAGATGATGGATGTGTACTATAGATAGATTCAAATTTAATGGTGGTTCAATTTAACAAGTTATTATTACTAATGGAAAAATTATTTTATTAGGTGATCAATCTTAAAAAGAAAATCATAGTTCCTTTTATCCATTAAAGAAATTTATTACGTGTTCACGGTGCATGAAACAAATCTCAGACTTTGAATCTAACTCTGAAGGTCTCTTAATGCATATTCATTTTTACAAAAAAAAAATCCAGCACATGCAAGAGTGACAACTGATTTATTTTATTACAAATTACAATATGCATGTTCACCACATGAAGCACGTATAATGTGAATGGTAGGTTTATTTTATTTTATTTTAACATTGTGTGTTGAGTGTGGATGCATGTGAAAAAGGTGATTCGATGGTCCATTTTAGCAATTAAATGTGGTTTGTGGTGCACTAAAAAGAAACGAAAACATTGGATATCTACATGGTTGGATTGTATTTTGGGATTACTTTGGGATTACTTTTGGGATTGCACTACCAAGTTGAAAATTGATAATATGAGAAAAACAAAAATATTTGTATTTTTTACGATTTCTTTTGGAGACAACTTTACTTTTTTATTTTGTTTTTCTAAAGTTTTGTTTTTAAAAGAACAAATAAAACCAATGAAAAGTACGGATTTTGGGGTATGGTCAATCAACGGTTTGTGTGTTTTTTTTAATTAAATAATATTGGGACATGTAGGATATATGTTTATGTTGGTTTAGTTCGTTTGATTTGATTTTTTTTGGGACAATTTTTAAATAAAAATGTGAAAATAATACATCATGAATTGTTTCAATTTGTTTGAAAATTTTTAGCAATTTTTTTTCACTTGTTATGATTTATAGGGGTTTTTAAAATTTTTGGTTGATTTTATTTTAGATTTTTTTTTATTTTGGGAATTTTTAATTGAAACTAAATATTTTAAATTTTTAACTTTATGTGTATTATTTTTAAAAATATTTTTTAGCGTAAATGTTTATGTTTTTAATGTATTTATTTGATTTGTAAAAGATTTTTAATAAATTGTAAATAAATTTTGAAGGATGTGTGAATTAATAACGGGAAAGTGTGTACCCGAATTGCTACGCTATACACGAATAACACTCTGTGAGTGCCTTAGTACAAGCAACACAACATTCATATCCTCACGTGTGAAGAATAGCAAATCAACCTCGTAATACACACGAACGCGATAATCCACGCACAAACAATATTGAACGAGGAAAAAAACACCGAGGTCCGCACGTGTGTTGCACGAGATAGGACAAGGGCTATAGTGGTCGATCGCTGGGTATTGGATGATTGGGTATCCCCTGGTATGGACCAACGTGGGAATAGGGAGTAGCAAAAGGGAGCATTAGGGGGGTTGTATTTAGAGGGGGATGGGGGTGTGGATGGGAAAGGGGGTTTGGGAACATGTGGGGGAAATAGGGGATAAGGGGGGTTGGGGAAGGAGATGGTAGGGGAGTAGAGAGTAGGACATGGAGGAAGAAGGGGTGGAGAAGGAAGAGGAGGGGGAGGAGGATGTGGAAGAAGGGGAAGGAGAGGGTGAGCGAGGTGGGCATGTGTGGTTGCGAGGGGGGGTAGAAGGGGTAGGATAAGGCAGCGGTGGCAGGCGGGGCAGGGTAGGGTGGTTGGGGGACAAGCAAGGGGGGTAGTGGGGTAGATGGCAGGTAGGAGTAGGATGGGTGGGGTAGAGCACTACACAGGGCAGAGGAGGCGAGTGTTGGGGGTGCTAAGGAGGTGGACGTGGAGGTTAGAGGGGAGGGAGGAGGTGGGGTGGTAGTGGGGGGAGAAGAGGGGGAGGGTATAGGGAGGAGTAAATGAGAAGAGGAATAGAGGTGGGGAGAGGAGCACAAGATGAGGAGAAAGAAGAAGAAGAACCAAACTGGTGAGAGGTAAAACAATTTGCGATGCTAGGAATGAATGGAAGGGGAGCAGCATCGCAGGTGGTTGCTAGGTGTCGAAACCGATGACATGCATTTGAGGCAAAAACTAGGCGGTTAAGTGGACACGCACAGCCATGAGACAAAAAATTCACAGATTCGAGAAGATTTGTCAATTGAAATAGAGTGCAACAAAAAGGAAAAGTATTTGATTAGTGGGGTTTGATAGGGTTCTCATGTCAAGATGCAGTTCTGGTGGCAAGAGGACACATTCACATAGGAAAACATAAAAAATACATGTGAAAAGACCATTAAAAATTAGTAACATGAAATCCTTGTGCTACAAAAAAGTGGAGAAAAAAGGAAAATTGTCTAGTTGGATGCATAGCTCAAGGCTATCCAAGCAATACACCATTTTGATGAGAAAAAAACATGTTCACATTAAAAAATATTAAAAATCATGTAAGAAAATACCTACAATAATGCAAAATTGAATGACGATCAATGTATGCATTGGAATGATGGACTATTAAAAAAATATATTTGAAAAAAGGAAATAATTAGGGCTATAAGATCAAACTGCATTTCATGTGTGAGCAAGATACGTTCACATGGAAACACATTGCTACTGGTCATGCTTATAAGGTAACCTTGATGAACAAATATTTTAGTATGGTTAGCATAATCATGTATAGGTTCAACAAAGTATTGAGGCCCTAGCCCACTATTGATAGAAAAGCTTTTGAGATCCTTAACATTCTACCAAAATTGTCTAGGAGAGCAAAAGGGCCAAAGATTGAGGATGTGACACATCTCTACCCAACAAAGATCATGTCCCAACAAGAGTTTGCCAACAAGAAAAACCGCAAGAGGTCATAGAATATGAGGATGAAGTTTGCAAGAGAAAAATTGATGTGCTTGGCCCTATCAATTATAAGAGAATGGGTGAGGTGAATGTGCAAATGGTTGTCAATGTTTCTTGCACTTCTGAGGAAGAGAACTATCTTAGTATATCTCCTGAGGACAAGTCCATGCTTGTTAAAAAAGATATTCAATTGTCAGATTCTGTAGTCTATTGTTACATAAGGTAAGCCATTTTGACTCTCAAAAATTTTTGTACATGAAATGATGGTGCTATTCATTGCAAATAACACTCCTTTGGTTTTGTTATTGGTTTTAGGGCGTTGATTGCTTCGCTCAACCTAGAAATCTCTAAAAGTATATTTATTATTGATCCACTGTTATTAGTGGAATTGTTTTTGAGATCTGGTTCAAACATAGAAATATTTATCAAAACGTTTGATTCCATCACAAATTACCATTTTTTTTTCCTTACATCGAAAGGTATGCAAATTTTCAAATGGGTTAATGTATACTTCTTTATCGTATTCATTACTTACTAATATTTCACTTTGCAGAGGATATTGGAGTCTCATATATATTGTTATATTCACCATAGAAATTATCCTCATGAACTCTCTTAAGTGGTATCCATGACCAAGCAAAAATGTGTCTTTAATGAAATACTACTTGCTTTTTAGTTAATTTTTTATTTTATGTGATTATCTTTTTTAGTAACATGTTTCCATTTGTAGTGCTAGGAGGCTCGTGGCTACCTTCTTGGACACCACATATGAGAATATTATTGATCCTAAAAAACTATATAGCTCTCTCCAACAAGAAGTATATTGCAATGTGATACACATTCTTGTGGATGGAGAGTGATTTCCATTTGTAGTGCTAGAAGGCTCGTGGCTACCTTCTTGGACACCACATATGAGGATATTGCTGATCCTTAAAAACTATGTAGCTCTCTCCAACAAGAAGTATCTTGCAAAGTGATACACATTCTTGTGGATGGAGAGTGATTTCAAATGTGAACATGACAATAGATTCAAAGATACTCAAGATAGATGGGGTGAATGTAAGCCTTTTCCATATTGTTTTTTTTTAATGAACCATTTTTTGAGTTTTCCAACTTGTTACATTTTTTCTCGTAGTGCCAAGAGTACCTTGATTCATATATGTGGTGGATAAGGGAGTGGTGTATTGAGTGGATTTTGGATAGGACAATCACACTAGTCAATCTCGACTCCCCTCCACAAAAATCTTCAACTAAGAGTAAGGACAAGAGCACGCCATCTAGAAAGACTAGCAATGTGACCTCCAAAAAGAAAGGAATACCAACACTTTTCCCTGTGAAGTCTCATCCATATATTTTAAGAAAAGAATCAAGGAGTTGCTAGGACAAGTACCTCCTTGGTCTTTCTCGCACAAGGAAACTTACATTTATATGTGCACCTACATTGACAACTTAGCATGTTTGTAAACACGTGTTTCTAGACATGAATATTAATGTGCTTATAGAAATGCCTAACATTCTTTTGCTTAGTTTAAGATGTGCAGTCAGTTAGTTCCCTAGTCTTCCTTGTTTTGGATGCAATTGAACTCCAAACGAGTAACTCCTTGGACTTTCTTATACCAAGGAAACCTTGCATTTATAGGTCCATCTAAATTGCAGACTTAACACACTTATGGACACATGTTTCTAGACACGAATATAAATGTACTTATAGACACTCTTGGCATTCTTTTGCTTAGTTTGAAATACATGTCAATTTGCATGCCTATAAGCCCTATTTCCTTGTAGTGTAAAATCATATTGATATCCTATTAAGGTTTGAAAATTGGCCATCCTAAACTTTAGGCTTTGGAATCCTAAAATTGTTATCTATACAAGATGAGTATGCATATCCATGGACAATGATAATGGAAGTATGTGATAAGCTAGCAAGTTGATGACTAGTTTGCCACAACCATGATAAATCTTTTACAACAATGCTTGAAAAAAGCACGCTACTCCTTCTATTTGAAGGAGTTTTACACTATCCTTCTCTTAATCACTCTCCAACTTGTTCTCAATCATCAAATGCCGATTATTTAATTATTCAAGACTACCAAGGCCTCTAAGTGACCAATGTCTCTCCAAAATTAGGAGACTATAAAAGGTGCAAGCTTATGGAAGAAGAGAGAAAGTGGTTCATGGGGAGAAGTTAGAACTTATTTACGAGGCTAAGACGCATTGAATGCACCCAATATCAAAATCTTCATGTTCACTTTTCTGTTTTGCCGAACTTAAAGTAATATACCGTGGTAGGGCCATTGATTAGCACTTTCTACCAACCAGACGAGGACACTTGAGCAACATGTATGTTCGGAAACAATTGGGTAGCTTAGGAGAGGGTATTGGAGGAGTATTATTACGAGTATACGAGAAGACGAGGTCCATGTTGCCCCGGCTGTCTGCCTTGCAAATAGGAAGAAGGCAGACCCTGATTAAGGCCGAGAAGCTGCATCATCTGATCCATCGTACGCTCGAGGAACTGTTCAAGCTTTCCATAACAAGGCCACGAGGCCGAAGAAGCGGCAGATTCCCACGATGATGGAGGCAACGATGAGTCACAAGCCCGATCCACGCACGCACGCGTTGCCATCATCATGACTGGTATTGTCAAATTGTCTGATCGCTTCTTCGCGGAGACTCAATCAAGAATCGACGCGAGAGAGAGAGAGAGATCATCGCAGGTTCTCGCCCATTATAAATTAGGGGCTCTGAGAAGAGGGTATTAGTGCACAGGAAGACGAATCTAGGCTCCGTATCAAATTGTCTGATCGCTTCTTCGCGGAGACTCAATCAAGAATCGACGCGAGAGAGAGAGAGAGAGAGAGATCATCGCAGGTTCTCGCCCATTATAAATTAGGGGCTCTGAGAAGAGGGTATTAGTGCACAGGAAGACGAATCTAGGTTCCGTATTATTAAAGCAGCTGCTGGACGGCAGTCTCTCCTGCCGTATATCAGATTTAGGGTTAGGTAGTCCGCCGCCCCCCGCGCCCCCACACCTCCAATAGCATGGTGTTATACCGGAGAGATGGTCGGCTCGTACGTGCGCCATTACTGATGCTGCTAATCATCAACGTGAATGTGCTTCTGATGATGGTGGTCTCAATCATGCGCGGATATTCAGTGGAGGCCAGCAGACCAGCTGATATAAATCTTCATGTCGATCAATACAAAGAACGGAGTAGTGATCTTCATTTGAAGTCTGCGCCTCCGGGCCTCTCTTACGACTTCTACAAGGACTCTTGCCCGAGCGCTTACACTATCGTGGAGGAGCAGGTGAAGGCCGTCATCCGTCAAAACCCCAGCGAAGCTGCCGGCATCCTCCGCATCTTCTTCCACGACTGCTTCGTCCAAGTACTGCCTACCTGCTCACTCCTCCTCGTCCTTCTCATTCCTATCTATCTATTATCATGCAAGCTTCTTTAACCGTTTGAACGAAGCACTTTAGCACTAATCAAAATCTTTCATACATTGCCCATGATGCAGGGTTGTGATGCTTCCATCCTGCTTGATTCACCTATTACAGAACAAATTGCCAGTCCGAACAATGGATCGCTACGAATGTCATCATTAAATATACTTGATGAAATCAAGGAGGCAATAGAGCTTTCATGTCCTAGGATTGTTTCATGTGCTGACGTTATTTCCTTATCAACTGCAGCTGCAATTCATTTGGTAGGCAACAAAATTGTTCTAAAATGACATTTCAAATAAATTATTGACTTAAGTCTCAAGAGTAGTAGCTACACTCTTTCATTCTAGATATCTCCAACGTGTGATACATGCATTCTAGCGCATTATGTTGACAAGCTCAAGGTATACTTTAGGTTTAAAACAATACACAATAATGGATTTTGTGGGGTGAATAACAAGTCCTGATGCTAGAAAACTTGAAGGCGTTCTAGTTCTTCAACAAAAGGAAATCACAACTATTTCTATTTCAATAGCTACTACAACTGATTGTTTGAAACTAAATTGAGCAGGTTGGTGGTCCCAAAGTCACCTTTGCTACTGGTCGGCGTGATAGCAATTCTGCTGCATCCAATCAAACAGTGGTTGCAAACATTCCACCTCCAACTTTAAACATCTCAACTTTGAGGCAAAACTTCCAAAACCATAGCTTGGATGTTATAGACCTTGTTGCATTATCAGGTACATTTTGTGGCATTTGCATAGTTTCTAGAATTAGAAATCATTATTTGTAAGGTTAAATTGTTGAACATAAAAGTGAGACGTAATTTTAAGCATTGGAAGAAATTTTATCAAAGGATTTGTATGTCATGAGTGTTCATTTTGTTTTCTTGGTAAGGTTATTTAAATATACTATTCTATGCATGCATAGATAAAGAAGCTTGTTGGACTGTGTTCTTTTTCGCATGAATGGAACTAATAACCTTTTGTTTCTCACATGAATGAAATTAATGGTTTTTTGTCATTACTTTTAAGGCTTTTTCTATTCTAATGAATTGGTATCCTAAGTCATGGAATCATTTATGATACTATATACTTTACATGGAAAGCACAACTCCTCATATTCTTTTTAACTATATATTGTTTTCATCTTCTCAAAGTATTTATAGCACCTTTTTTCTTCTTCAATAATGTTGTTTCAAACTAGTACTAAATGTGACTTTACAAACATGTAAGAAATAATCACATTAGGCTACATGATTTATTTATTTTTTTCCAAGCACATTTGTCCTTTGATTGACTTCCACTAACAAGCTAAATATGACAACAACAGGAGGACATACTATTGGACAAGCCCATTGCCAATTCATAGACTCCCAAATCTCCCCCACTATTTCAACTGATCTTAATCTAGAATTTGCAACTCATTTATCTCGTATTTGCCTTCCACCAAATGACTCTACCAAGGCAGAGTTGACAGTTCAGCTTGACCTCATCACCAAGGACATCTTTGACAATAGTTACTTTAAGAACGTGTTGGCTAAAACAGCTACATTTCACACTGATGCAGCTCTTTTGAATGCTACTGACACAAAGGAACTAGTGGAGGAATATGCAAAAGATCAAAGCAAATTCTTTCAACAATTTAAAATGTCCATGGTAAAGATGAGTGAGTTAGGTGTGCTTACTGGTAACAATGGGGTAATAAGGAAGAAGTGCTCTCTACCAAATTAAAAGCATGTGTTAAGCCAAGTATCTTATGTAGGATTGGAGTCTCTAAACTTTATTCTCCACTATGTGCACTCGATGATCCAATAAGACATTTCGTGAATATCCCATCCTTTTGTGGTCTAATTTCAATACTATGAATGTTCATTCCAAATGTTTCAGCATGGATTAAAACACTTTCATTTCTACCATAATATGATTATGAAGACTTTGTTCTTGTGTCAATTAGACACTGATCAAGTTCATTTATGTATGCATTGAAACTCAACCAAAGATCTTGTCCAAGTTATCTCTATTATTCTAGAACATATATGGACCATAACACTATTTCTTTTCAGCCATAATATGCATTAAGTTATAAGAGGTTCTTATGAAAATAACACACACATCAAGTTCACACATACAAATATAGCTTGTCTAATGCATGTCTTCTATTCCATATATGACACAACATTATATGAGATTAATTTACAACAAAGGGCATCCAAGATAGGAGCCTTATTGTATAGTCAATGCTCTCATATGCTTCATGTATTACAAGCATGTAAGTAAATATAATTATGCAAATTACTTTAGTGAAATGTGACAAAACTTATGTAGTGGGGGACTTGCTTGAATCCCTACATTGAATACCCATAATAGACATAGGAGAATCTTGCATAAGCGCACAAGAAGAGAGATGGATCACTACAAGGAATGAGGGGAATACTATTTAAAAAATTTGGACGTGTGGCATTAAATATTTGATACCACAATGTGTGCCAAAATATGTGGCGGAATATGTGTCAATAAGTACAATAGTATTTACTTGTTGTGAAAATATTGGTGCATATATTGATAGATATACTGATGCTATTTAAAATATTTATAGAGAGACATATTGGCACAATACTAGTGCTAGTAAAAAAATAGCATGATTGAAACTTTTCTATCTTCCTCATTTTGGAGTTGACAAGTTTATAGGAATGGCTAACATGCTACTACATGTTTTTTTGTCTCCTCCTCACCACTTTCTGTAGAAAACATGCAATGTAGATTGTGATTACATAAAGTTGGTGTTTTCTTTTTTAGTGGGGAGAGAGAGAGAGAGAGAGAGAGAGAGAGAGAGAGAGAGAGAGAGAGAGAGAGAGAGAGAGAGAGAGAGAGAGAGAGAGAGAGAGAGAGAGAGAGAGAGAGAGAGTGTGTGTGTGTGTGTGTGTGTGTGTGTGAACCCCATCTTAAGCAAGCAAATTTTTAAGGGAGTGCCCAAGAAAAAGAAGGATTAAAGTTTTTATCCACATCAATTAAATTTTTGTAAGCTAGATAATGGGATCAGTTAAAGCTAAGAGCTTGAGGCTCACTACCATGCAACTTGTAATAACTTTTGTAGAGTAGAGTCCTAGTTAGCTTTTGTACTTTTATATTGGAAAAAACCATCATAGGGTCATTTGAATGGGCCAACTTCTTATAAGCTTCCTTTCTCTAAGTTTTTATCTACTACTTTTAGCTTTCATGTGCTATTGAGAGAGGGAGTAAGAGAGAGAGGGAGGGAAGAGTGTGATAGTGAGAGCGCAAGGGAGTGTGATAGTGAGAGCGCAAGGGACATGGTGTGATGTGCTTGGTGGTTCTCTACTCTTTCCTTTTCTTTGCATCCTTCTCATGATGGCAACATGAGGCTAGTGGTGGGGCTAAGCATCTTGATTGAGAGCTTCTTGAAAAACACAATTGTATGAGGATTGTGAGATACCCTTTGGCTTGCAAGAGACTACAACAATGATTGAGTTCAATGTGTCTTTACTAAAATTTTAGTACTAGTGGTTGTTATTACTATTTGTGAGGATAGTTAGTGGTTATAAGTAGAGACGTGAGAGACTAAGTGAGAGCTAGTCTACTTCGGATGGTGAAACTCCCAAAACAATACAAGCTCTATACTTGTTCCATTATTGGGCACATTCATGACTCGACATTTTTGTTCCATGGGAGGGATTGTGAAATCAATAGTCCAAAACACTCGTGCAAGAGATCGATGGTAGATTGATTTTTTCTTGCACATTAATGGTTTTTGAAATATATATGGATAGGTAAGAGGAAAAGAGAGAGAGTTTGTGTTGATGTTGTTTTCTTTTGCTTTAGTTTACTGAAATCTATTATTGAAATGTAGTTTTAAGTGTGAATAGAATAGGTTTAGAGATAGGATGCATGTTGAATACTAGTTTGAAGATCTAGGAGAAGAACACAGAAGTCCAAAGAGTCAAACATGAGTGTTTTGAGAAATAAGCATAGGATAAGTTATAACCTATATATGCACATATAAAGTAGACTATGTGTGAAAAGTCCTAAAAAAGTTCAAAAGGTATCTATCTCTTTAGAAGATAATTGTGGTGTATTAGTAGTGAATGAAGGAAGAATAATAATAAAAACGGTTAAGCCTCTATGTCTCTTGCTATTGACCCTTCCATTGCCCATCCGTTTCTGTTCTTGTCATTTGATATGAGAGTAGGAGTGTAGGATCAAAAGCTTGGATCAAGGAGCGATTCAAATCAAGGTCTACATCGAGTTGAAGACTTGCTATCCACCATTAAATAGGCACTAGTCTTTGACTAATTCACCCAAATAGGTACATTGGATTATGGGGGGGTCACCTTATAGAAGCCCTCTATATAATGTGCATTCAAAGGATATTTTAAAAACCCATTTTTTTAAAAAAATCATCATTTTATATACACCTTATGTGAATTTTGGAGGCAATAGTTATATCCCTTCTATAAATCTAAAATTCAAAGAGTATGCATTTTCATGGCCCCTTCTATATTATTCAAATTAAAGCATGATGCTGCAACATTTTAGCCATGGAATTTTCATTATGATCTAAGATGGATATTTGGACATGATAATATAACGAATGCTTTGCAATAGATCTATGACATATATCTATATACAAAAAGCTTCAAGATCCACATGTCGAAAGCATGCCATATACACAATGTGTGAGGTTCGTTGATTGTCATACGTACACCACCTCTTGTCCTCGTTCTGCCTTGTTTATTCAATGTTAAATATTTAGCATTCTCATCATTCTTTTCTCTCTTTTTCTCTCCCTTCTCTTTGTGTTCAACATTTGCAATCATTGCATGCATACACTTTTCCATCACTACATTGTGATGTGGTATGAAATCAAGTTCAAGGCCAATCACGCATAGATAGATCTGAAATGGAGGATTTGGTGCAACACAAAGGCTACGTTTTTAGCATATAGGCATATTGAGAGGGATGCACATCAACACATGGCTCAAGCAAGCAGAGATGGGTGTGAAAGTAGGCTTCTTTGATGCTTGTTTGTGCAAGAACAATTGTCAAAGTGTGAAGAATATTGCATTTCAAGCCTTTTGAAGAAAATTTGAATATTTATCACCTCCCACAATAAAGCTCTTTAATTAATGAGCAAAGAAAATCTAAGCCACCTATCTTTTTAGAGCAAGACAGGGACTAGCTCATACAACAAATTGTCAGCAAAATAGACATCTCATGTGTGAATTTGTGCATTGCAATGGTCACTTATGTATTTTATTGCCAGAGTGTGTAGACTAGTTGCCCATTTTACAATTTTTTCCAACTTGTATTATTGGGCTAGCTAACTTGTGTCAGACATGGATGTAGCAATGGAAGCATCAACACAAGGATAGAAGAAAAAAAAACAAAAAAACACACCAAGGAAGATAACTTAGAAGAATGTTCAGAAAATGGAATCCATATACAAAACACGAGATAGTGGTGTACGACAATAAGACACTAGTTGCACATGCAATGGCACCAACTCCCTTTCTCCTACAAAACTTGTATGTGATAATGAATGACTGAGGAGAAGTTTGAATATAAAGAACAAAAACATGCCATAAATGGCAGTAGATTGACCATAATAAAATGACCAAATAAACATCATAATTGTCACAATAAAATGTCTAAAATGCCTAGAAATGTCAAGCATGAACTAGACTCACATGAGCTAACAAGATTGCTAACACCCTCTCTTAGATCATGGGTGATTTGATACAATAGAATGATACAATGATAATGACTCATCATAATCCATACAACAAAAACCACCTAAATAGGACCATGGATACCCAAGTAGTGGGTGATGAAGCCACCACCAAGGTGCCCTAGAGAGAACCTAAGTGATGATGTGGAGTGTACTATAACCTAAAAAAGAGATAAGAATCATAGCAAATCTCTATGTCTATCAACAATGTCTCGCAATATCATACAAGACCATCCTATCAAAAATGCCTCTAAACGTAAGTGACCATGGATTTATTGCATTTGGTCAAGATCACCAAAGTGTTTCCTCATATAATCTCGGACTAGGAACCGATACCACTGTCTATCAAATAATAACACATCATGAACTTGGATGTCAATCCCAACTCTAAGATTTCAAAACCTACTAGACTTCAATCGATGTTTCAAGGACATCCCCCTTTGGAACTTGTGCACTTGTATACCTACATAGACAAGGCATACCTACCCCATCTCATCACCCACTCACATTTCCTATCTAGAACTAGAGACTCATGAGGGATGATCGCATCATCGGTACTAGAAAACATGAGGGCACACCAAGCCCTTCCCATAGTGTGAAGAAGATGATCTTGTCCACCCCTTGGTCTTCCCCTTGGTTGGAGGATCTGAGTCAAAGTTTGAGAAAGAGGATTACTCAGCAAAGAAGTCAAGATCCTACCTCATCTTTGTATCTACCTTCCTCGAAGAAGCCACTAATTCTTTGCAATCCTTGCACAAATGTCATTTCTTACCATAGTGATAACACTAGGCCTTCGACTTCTTCTTCTTCTTAGTCCTCTCTGAAGCTATAAAAGCCTCATTGGATGAACCAGACTATGAGGGAAGCCTCTCTTCTTGTGTTCAAGCAGTATCAGTGACATATATAGAAAACCGATGAGTGTTGATGCTGTTTGAGCTTGCAAAGCATTGGTCACTCCATTAAATTCTATAGGGGCTTGTAGAGCACATTTCCCACAAGATGAGCCTTTGAAAGGGCAAATTGCATATGTTGAAGTTGGTCCTATATTTGTGTGATATGAAGTAAGAAATACCAAGTCATATCCTTCGGCTTGAACTTTATCTGTTGAAGCTGTCCATATAAAGAGTAATGGCATGCATAGGTGAAGGAGTCTCATACAATATCTGAAGCTTTGCCCAAATTGAAAAATTCATACATGCAATGATTTTGCTGAAAAATGTAGCAAAGAATGGAAAAATATGCATTAGCATCATCCGTATCCAATGTGAGCAAAGCTTCTTCGTAATTGTCCTAGTCAAAATTATTTGGAAGAGGAGTAGGACGCTCACAAGCTTTAGATACAACATATCATAGCTGCTTCTACACAAACCAAGCTTTCATAACAACACTCCATGTGAGATAATCAGGGCCATGTAATTTCTCATCGATGTAACAACATGAGGGAGCCATGTAGAGATGATAGGAATAGAAAAGAATGGGAAGAAGAGGAGGAGAAAAAGAGTATAGTCAAACCGAGACGGCAAAGTTCACACAAAATGGATAAGGTGAAAATATGAACCAAACAAAGCAAAAATCAATGTGAAATATTGTCAGCCAACCTTGCATAAGCACAAGCAGTGAACATGCAGAAGGGTTGAAGTCAAAACATAGTCTAGTACTTGCAGTAAATGTAGTTATTCTACATAAAAATAGGTCACCTCAACTTGTTGTCCCTAAAAGTAGATGGAAAACTACGATACACTAAGAAAAAGAGAAAAAATCAAGAAAAAAATTAGCAAAAGATGATCATCCATGTTGGAAAATCAGTTATAGTAATCAAGAATGGGTCCAGTCTTAGCACCTAAAAAGCCAAAACATGGACTTGAAACAATAGGAAATAGTAGCACAAACTAGGATCCTAAAATCTAATACCATGTCAAAAGTGGATATAACAATGGAATCATAAACACATGTTGTAATAAACTACTAAACGCAAGGACAAGAGAAAAAAAACATAGAAGAACACTTCAAAGACAAGAACTTAGAAGAATGTTCAAAAAATGGAATCCATATATCAAACTCAAGACAATGGCATACAACAATGAGTCAGTGGCTATATAGGCAATGGCACCAGCTCCCTCTCTCTAATAGATCGTGTAGGTGATAATGACTTATTAAGGAGGAGGAGCTTGAATATAAAGGAAAAAAATATGCCATAAATGGCACTAGGTCGACTAGCATAAAATGCCCAAGTAAACATCATAATGGCCATAATAAAATTCCTCGAAAGGTTAGCAAGCATGAACTCGACTTAGAAATGTTAGAAACAAAGTTTGTGGATGAGGATGAAGATGAAATGCTAGCAAAAGGACTACATGATACTCATGTCTTATTTGATGTTCATGTAGATGTAGATGATGGAGAGAAGCATAAAGAAGACATTGGGATGACGCTACCAATTTTCTTCCAAAGGAAAGTATGCATACAAGAGTATGATTTAGGGATATTGGCAAGGCATGACATGATTAATGGACTACCATTTGATCCAAGAGAGAGTTTCTAGGCCACATGTATGATCGATTGGCTAAGTATGCTATGGTTGTTTGACCCGGGAGGGCAATATGGATTTAGGAGATTGCAGTGGACAAGCAGGGCTGAACTAAAGATGTCTAAAATTTTTTTAATCGGGAGAGGATTAATAATGGCTGATGCATCCACAATGGACTTTGATACCTTGGGAAGGTTCCTACAAAGTTTGGTTAACATGAAAGTTCTTATACCTTCAAAATATGGAATTGATGTTTTTCCCTGGAGGATTGTATGCTGTAATGAATAGTCACAGGGTGCACAAAAAATTTTAGGAGGGCTGATACCTTTAGAATTTGGTACTGGGCCTCCAACAGACTTGTAGATTGCAATAGATGCTACAATTTTTCTTTTCAAATCTTGGAAATCTGAGTTACCATTTTATAGATACGAGTAGTTCTCTACAAGATGGTGCTATAGGAAAATTTTCTAGACATGATAAGACTAAATTTGATGGATGTAAATTATTGCATGTGATATATGCTTTGATAGAGATGTTTGAGACTGACATAAGGGTACAAAGGATAGGGATGAAAATCAAAATATGTGAGAAAAGTGATACAGAAGAGGCAGATGTAGTGGAGAGCCACATAAAAGATGAGAAAATTGATAGGGATGAAGAAATTAAAAGAGGTGAAAGAAATTTCTCAAGGAGTTAATGAACAAACATGTATTGATATGGCTACAACTATAAATTGACATTGGAGTGAAGATTGAACCGCTAAGCAAATCTTGATTGGATCATTCTTATTGGAATAACACCAAGACAAAATTTTAAGATGGAGTTTACGAGTGCCTTGGCATCCAACAAGGCCGCTCTTCTTGTATTTGAGTTGAGAGCTTATTGAACATGACATTGTACTCGTCGCTTTGCTTCCAAAATAGCAGAGGAACTATTACTATTTTTAGAGAATTTATAGCTCAAGGAAGGCTAGCTTTGTTTAGGAAACCATTATTTGTAGCTCAAGGAAGGCTCACAAATTTTGGTAATAATAAAACCTCCATCTTTTGATCCTTTCGACAAGAATCCCTTTTCTGCAAGACCAATTCCCTTGATTCATACTTCAACCGAAATGGCAGCTTAAGCGATTAGAGTGACCTTCATTAGGCTAGACAGACCTATGTTTGTGCAAGATAGCCGTGTTTTCAATGCAAGGGTCTTCTCTATAGCCTTGCAATATATTAGCCTTCTAGGAAATAGATTGAGCACTCTAGCCAGTATGTTTTCAGTTGTGTTTTTGCACTAGGGTAGTAGGCTTCTCATTGGGCACCTCACCAATTTGGGTAGCACACTTTACAAGTAGGTGGCTTATTTTTTAAGGCAAACAAATTATCTTTATTGTTGTGTTTCACATTGGATTTATAAAGATATGCAACTAGTGAAAAGGGTGATTATCAAAAATATTGGTAAAAGGCTAGTTGTGGATGAGTTTGCTGAGGCATTTGTAGGTCGTGCTATCTATTCTCTAGTAGATAGTTATTCATATTATGATTAGTTTCAACTTTCTTTGGAGAATAGAGGCCTCAGGACCATGAGGACTCCATTAGGACTTATCATGATGTGTACTTTATCATAAGGAGCTATGAACTCAATAGCACACATGATGAATGCCATGAATAAGGTCTTATGAGAAGATATTCCTCAACTTCCTATGAACTTCGTTGATGATGTTCCTATTTAAGGTTGTGTACAGACAGAGAAGAATGAGAGATGGAATGAGTAGGGATGGAGAAACTTTTTTGCAGATCATATTTTTCATTGTGGATCAGGATAGAATTTAGTATTTGGTGTGAATAAGGTTCTTATTATAGGTCATATGTGTGGCTACTATGGCATGAAGCCTTCTCCTAATAAAGTAAATGCTATTGAGAAGATTATAGAGTTTTGTTCTACTAATTTAGAGGATCTCCCAAAGCATATATGCCAACCATAAATGTCCTTCAATAAAGCACTTGCAAGAAAACAAAGAAGATGCTATTGCTTGGATATCCTCCACACTTGCACAGGCTCCATTGGTGTGCTGATTAGAAAGGACTAGTGGAGAGCAATAAAGACAAGGAGTATTGGAGGTGGGAGAGGCGATTCAAGGATGGGCAAGAAGGGCAGATATGCAAAACATAAAGATGAAGGGTACACTGCAATAAATGTAGTAAATAGTTCAAAAAACATATTACCTAGCTACAAAAAGGGATTGCTAGACAAAAAGAGTGTCCATCATAGGAAATGTAGCACAAAAGGGAAGTTTTTCCACCTAAAATAGATTACCTCAGCTTGTAAGACGGCCATCTAGTCCAAATAAAGGCCATTGTGGTCCAAATAATGGATGTCTAGATCAAAAGAAGGGTTGCCTTGTCTAGGACATGACTGCCCAAATTTGTGGCACAACATGAAAAGTTGAAGGTAGTTTCTCCTAGAAAAAATGTAGGAGAAGGATGGACGATAGCATGTATGAAAATGCACACAATGAAGGGGCCTATTTCTACAAACATTGTGCTACCCAAGGTAGATGAATACAAGCAGTCCGCTAAAAACAGGCCACCCTACACTATTTTGTACTAAAACCATGGTCCGCTGCATGTGTGGATGGTGCCCAGCTAGATTTTTCATGGACAGTATGTTTCTCTTCAAGATCTCTAACTCCCACGCATGGCTCTAATACCATGTGAGAGTGTGCAATGGAAAGAGGAAAATGAACATGAAGAGGAGAAAAAGAGAGAACACATGAGAGGGAAGGAACAATGTGACTACAATTGCTAATGGTACAAGGCTACAACAGTTAGCCCCAACACACATTGGGGTTCACATGTACGAGATGACCATACAAGACACACATGACTACTAACAAAACTACCCTCTATGGTCATGTTTGAATGGAGTGCCTCCTTGACACCTATGACGTTAGGGATTTTATTATTGTCCCTATACCCCAACCTATCGTGGATCCCCATATACATATGGCACTAAACCATGTATTGGTAGAAATTTCCATCTAGAAGCTACAAAAGCTATTTGCCGACTATAGAAGCATCCTATCCTAGTGGAATCCCATGTCTCTTGCCACCAAATACCAAGTCCCCAACCCATATAGTAGATGCATATAAACTCATTTGATCAAAGATGAGATAGAGAAAGAGATATCAAAATATACGTAGGCCTTTAGAAAATGAAGGAGGACGAGTCTTCTCCAAACCTACCAAATGCTTCAGTGCTCCTTGTTCAAGTCTCTCAACCTTTGCCTCTGCTACTAGCTTGGCATGCTCCTAAAAAATGCACCCTCATATGCATTATTAGTAGATGAAGCTTTTTCTAACTCAAATTGACAAATCCATGAGGTATAACGTTCTTGATTGGAATCCTAAGCCCCTAAGATCAATGTTAATTCATCAACATCAACTCTCTATTAAGGCATTATGTATGAGATAGAAATTATAATGGCAAGAGAATCCCTCTCTACAAAAATAGCTTGTCTTCTTTAGAAGAACACATGGAGAAGCCTCCTAAGTGCAGTCTTGTGCTAATGAGAAGTACAACCTGAGCTTTTGATGAAGCTACATTTTCCTAAAGGCAAAGAGGGTGCCAGTAGGGATGAGTTGCCAAATCAAGTTTGGCTTATTATATTGCCTTATCAATGCTTTAAATTTCTGGATTTTGCACCAAACTTTTGGAATCCATCCCATAAAGGTCAACCTATGGACTCCCCCTTTAGATTTTTGTAGATTAGCTTAGAGATCATGCACATCTTGATAGAAAAAATCAACATGAAAAAACTTTCAAACTTCAACATAATGAAAATTATTCAATCCTTGAGAAATATACCATGCAAGCTATTGTATCATTGATTGCATGATGCACAACACTATTTGATGCAAAAAATCCACCACTGCCACCATTGGAATCTTGCATATCATGTCATTCCATGTTGACATTGCTAAAAGGAAAGTGAGTACAAATTCATGTATAGCAGCACTATGAAGCAGGTCTTGAAAGTTCATGAGGGAGAACTTGGAGCAACATCACCATGCCCTTTTACAAATATCTATTTGAAAAGAAAATGTCTCTCCAAATTAGGAAATTCATACTGGTGATGATCCAAAACATTTTGACCACCTTTTTACCCCATATTCAAGTCCATTATATCAAGTTGAGAGCAAATGGTGCATGTAAAGATTGCATCCTACTAATGCACTTGGAATCTTTTGAAGTCTTGTAAATATATTGATTGATGGGACCTAAAATGGGCCGGCACTGGCTATGGCTCTAGCCGAACCTCATGCACAAAATAGACAACCCCACCACATGGCCTCGCAGGCCAGGAGCGTATGTAATACACTTATATACACTAGATAGACTTAATGATGCATTGTCAAAGAGTTTTTTGTTCATGATATAAATCATAGAGTTCTTATGTTTGCAGAAGAAATTCATTAGGATTCACATGAGGAACTTTCATACTCTACCATTACGCGATTCTTGACATGGTATTAGAGCCGCACCACTAAGAGAGGCTAATTTTGAAGGCTGAAGTCATTGTTACCCAACATCCGACTTAGATATCACTTAATTTCATAAGTTCTTTTGTAAATGTCATGCAATTTTCAGTTGTACCATGTATATTGAAAAAATTTAAGTCTATGGGAACCCACAACTTGATCAACTGGAGGTAATTGACATTCTGTAGGCTAAGTCACATTGATTCAAGAGGAAAATTTGTCTAGAAATCAAGAAAAGTGCCAAAAGTCCACTAGGTTTGTATGGGACCTAGAATAATGGACTTATATGACTTATAAGTGACCTAAATGGTCAAACTGAAGTGTGGGAGCTGAAGGGAGTGCAGCCCGCATTTTTCGGCACAAAAATCGAGTCTCCATACCTGTGGCAGATGGAGGGTGAGCTGAAGGCTATGGTGCATGCTCCAAAGCATGCAAACTCAAGGCAAACTGAAGCTAAAGAAGGAGATACAAACAAAGAAGGTGAGAGCTCTTCTTGCTCGTCCATTTGGTATGACGAAAATGAATGGTATGACAGTCCATAAAAGGGGGACACCTGAGAAAAAGTATTCAGCCTTCTCTTATGTACGTCTTCTTTCATTCTTTTACCATATTCATGGTCCAATGAAGCCCATCTTGTACCCAAGTGCTTGAGTGACTTTGGGGTAAGCAAAGGGGAGGATTTTGAAGGTGTATGGGCTATTTTGGACTGAAAAAACGAGTCATAAATAGGGCAGCCCACTGTTCTTGTCCATTTTGATGAGAACAAGTGATCTATGTAGTTGTAAGAGAAGTAATTGACCTCTTAACATCAGGGCTTCATTTGTGACTGATTAGAGAAGCTTAATCTTGGGATTATGTGCATTTTTGGAGCTTGTTTATGGGCTAGAAATTACTGTTTTAAAATAGGGCTGAAGTAAATTTTATGCTTTGTCAAAGCATTTCATGAGTTTTTGATCTATGTCTTGGATGTAGAAAAGTCTACCACCAAAATACTTATATCTTAGAGTTGTTGTCCATTAATATTCATGAAATAGAAACCATTTGAGCTTGCATTTGAAGTATGCATTTGGATTAAATCTGAGATAATTCCTAAATGTATTGGCTTATTATCCGCATATGCATTTGATGTAATCAAGACAAAGTCTTTCATTCCATTCATGTATGCTATGTAAAAGAAAAAGCTTGAGGTCTTCTTTTTCAACTGAGTCATCTCAAAACCCAAATCTTATCAAACCCCAATCTTTTCTCCCTCTCCTAACCTTCTACTCTAAACCTTGGTGGAAGACCTTCAACCCCCAACACGACGACAGTGGTGAATCCGACATGAAGGTCACTGCAGAAGAGAAAGTACAATGGGAGAATCTTCAAGTTCGAGAGGAGATGCCTTGCAGCAGTTGGTTCGTCTGATGCAAGAGAGTCAACAACAACAATTGCAATTTCAGCAGCAATTGCAACTGCAACAATAGTGGAGACAAGATGAAGAGCAGAATGATGCCGCTGCCATTAAGGCTTTGGAAGCAGTTGGGCAGGAGCTCAAGCAATTTAATGGGCAAAATGTGTCCTCTTTTATCCGCCTCTATACTAACAAGATGGTCTTCTTTGGAGTTCCTCATCATGCTTGGAGCTGATACTTTGCCCGTTTGGCCGTGCATGGCCTCCAGGACTGGATTCATGGTCTGCATTCAAGAAGGCTCTTCGAGAAGAAATTTTTCTTGAAGATTTTGGCCTCATGACGAAGAAAGTCTTCACTGAATGGATTGAAAGCCCCAATAAGGGACTAATCGCCACACTGCTCTTCACTGCAAATTTGAAAGCAAATTTGCTCAACTAGATCCTGACCATCAGCAGGGTATGGAAAGCCAGAAGATTGAATTGTTTCTAAAGGCTGAGGATCCTTTTCTTCAAGAGAAGCTAAATGATCGGCTTGAATATCCTAACTCTGAGACGGGATTGAAGACTGCTTGGGGTGATGTCACTGAAGCAGTTAATATGATTGCTCGAAGAGAGCGGATGACCCTCAGGTGGGGGTCTACCTCTACACCAACTGAATCCATGAAGGAGCCTGTTCCTGTATCTTGACCTCCTGTCTCTATGGCCGAGCAACCAAGAAATCCTGTTGTTCCACCTCCAAAGAATGATGTTATGAAGGAGCTGATCAAGAGCATGCGGTATCTCCATCTTAATCTAACAGAGATTAATTCCAAGGTGGAAAGGATTGATGTGAAAGTGGAAGAAAGAGGATGGACAATTGCCCAAAGACCCGTACGAGAAGGCTTCAAAAGATGTTGTATTTGGTGTGATAGCCTATAGCATGATAAGAGGGAGTGCAGTGCATTCCGTGAAGCTGAAGCGCAAAAATTAGTATTTTGGAAGGATAGTAAAATTCATGCAATCGAAACCGGGCTTCCTCTTGAGCCAAATTTCGGTAACGGTGGCATGAAGAAAATACTGGAGGATTTGGCAACCAGAATAGCCTATGCAACTGTTGGTGCAGCTACCTACAGGCTACAAATTGAGCCAACTAATGAAATTGTTAAAGCATGTAAAGCTGATGCAAAATCTAAAGTGTGGATGTAGGCCTTAGATTGCATGGAGCAAGGCAAGGCAACCAAAGATGATTTAACTACTGTCAGTCAATGCATCCAAGGAAGAACCGGATGGACCGAGCCAGTTGATTCATTTTCAACTTTTTTTCGGTTGGCTGAAATTAATAATCATGAAGCTATGATAGAAGAAAAGAGAAGAAGAGATGAAGATGTTGCCGGTCCCTCCTCTTCGGGGCCAACTAAACGTGTGACAAGAAGTAAACTGGATCAGCAGAAGGCTGCTAAAAATCCACCACCGCCAGAGCTTGATATGGAAAATGCCCCACAAGCAAAGAAGACTGAAGGAAAGAGAAAAGCTAAATGAAGCAGAATTGAATTTACATTGGGTGAAATTCTCAGAATTGCAAAATGAGGATTTCATGATGTAATAATTGATGTAATTAAACGAAAAATACAATATGTTGTTGAAGAAACTGAAGAATCTATGCATGCTTTTTTGCAAGCACTTGATGTGTATTTATAGGATGAAGAGAAGCTGAATACTCAAGGGATTCGATTGGAGGCAATCAAAGAATTGATTGCATCCATAGAAGCGAAAGATGAAGACATCTATGAAGCAAAAGTTGAAGAAGCTATTGCAGAGAATGTTATGGTGGGGTCTTCTCAATCTAAAGAGCAACCCATGCAAAGGAAAGAAGCTCGTCTTCACAACATGCAAGAAGAGATTGATGCTCATTTTATTCCTAGTAGTCATTACTCCTGTACCCATTGGACAAGGGCGACCACTGGTGTCAAGATTGGAGAAAGAGAGACTCCATGCATTGCCCTTATAGACCATGGCTCGGAAATCAACGTCATGTCAAGAACTCTCTACGAGAATGGTGGATGGCCCATAGATGTGGACCTGGGATGGCACATGAAAGCAGCCAATAATTCCTTTGGCGATCTCTATGCGGCATGTCCAAATGTACGGGTTACTATTGGTAATGTAAAAAATGAATTTCATTTCTTTGTTCAAGATTCCTGCAGCTATCCTATCATTCTTGGTCAACCTTTTATTTTTGAGTCTCGTTTGGAGACAAAGGCCCTTGATGATGGTTCATCCTATGCTCCAATAAGAAGTAAGGATAATGACAAAGCTGTCCAATTTCTGACTGTATGTGTAAATCATCACCGGAATAGAGATCGATTGAGAGATCATCCTATACCTCCTAATGCCCGAGAATTTAAGGGTTTTCGGGTAGCAGTGCTGTAAGTGGAGGCTATGTCGATGCTTCATGTCATAAAAATTTACCTCCATATGTAAAGGGGGCTATGCCAAAAGCTCACTTGCAGGTATTTATGGCCAGTCGTGTGGGCTGTTATAAATAGTTTTTAGCCATGAATAGGGCTGAAAGAAAGCATTTATGTCATGTGGAGCGAGAGCTGAAGCAAGTTGATGTTTTGGCTGAAAATGAAGAAATTTTAGGGCTATTTCATGGGCTCATTTATAATGATACATTGGCTAAAATACATGCAGCTGTTCATGCAGAAAATCAGGCCGAAAATCAGTCCATACAGGTATGCACATTGGATATTTATGACATAATTCAAGAATTTGCAGATCATGAAGCTTTTGGACAGCCAAACAAGGTTGAGGTAAGAGTAGAGACGAAGTATAAGACAGTTGACAAGAAGGTCAAACCGGTGCCAACTCCACTACCTTCCAAAAGTGAAGGACTGGCAGAAAGGGCATCCAAACAGCCAAGCCTTCGCGACCCCAAAGATATTGGTCACCAATTTACAGCTGAAAGTTTACAAGAGCTAAAAATTGGTGAAGAATCTTTTCTCTTGCCAGCTGAAAAGCAAGCCTTCATGCAGATATTAAAGAAACATGGAAGAGCTTTTTCATTTCAGCCTCATGAAATTGGCTGTGTGGATCCAAGTGTTGTGGCACCAATGGTGATTTTCACGATCCCACATGTTCCTTGGAATCTTAAACCAATTCCGGTACCAAGGACTCATTTGCCTAAGTTACTAGAGCTTTTAAATGAAAAGATAATGATGCGAATATTGGAGCCATCTTCAACTCCACATTCCAATCGATGGTTTACTATGCCTAAGAAGAATGGATCTTTGCAATTCATTCAAGATTTACAGCCTATCAATAAATTCACTATTAGAAATGTTGGTTCGGGGCCAATTTTTGATTAATCTGCTGAGGGTAGAGCAATTTATTCCATGGGTGATTTATATTCAAGTTATGACCAATTTCTGCTTGCTTTGGAGAGCCGAGACATTACCACAATGAAGACGCCTCTTGGTTTAGTCCGCATGTGTACTCTACCTCAAGGAGCTACAAATTCAAGAGCTCACATGATGAATGTCATGCATAAAGTATTGAGAGATTATATTCCCCAAGTAACTCTTCCTTTCCTTGATGATGTACAGATCAAAGGATGTGAAATTCATGAGAAGAATGAAGAACTCAATGAGCTTGGATGCCGCAAGTTTGTTTCCGATCATATTAATGATTGTGCTCACATCTTGTCTAAATTGGAAGAAGACCATCTTACTCTTTCAGGTGCTAAATCTATTTTTGGAGTCGAAGAAGTTCTTGTGGTAGGGCATATGTGTGGTCCATATGGCCAAAAGCCTTCTCCAACCAAGATTGATGCTACCAGCAAAATGGGGGAAATTTGCACAAATGTTTCAGAGGTGAGAAGATTTCTTGGAGCATGTGTTTTCTATCTTATTTGGATCCCACATTTCGCTCATGTTGCTGAAAATATTTACCAACTGTTAAGAAAATGGCAAAGGTTTATATGGGAAAAAGAGCATACTCAAGCTATTCGAAAATTGAAGAAATCGTTGATTTCTGCCCCCACCTTAAAGGTGGCTAATCACTCTAATGGACAGCCTATTATACTCACAGTAGACACAAGTCCTATTAGGATAGGATGGGCAGTCGATCAAGATGATCTTGACGGCAACAGATATGCAATCCGCTTTGGAGCGAAGGTTCTTAATGAACGTCAAAGAAGGTATGCTCAAATTAAAAGAGAACTTTGGGGAGTTGTAACTACATTGAAATGTGACCAGGAGTACTTCATGGGCGCACATGTAATAGTTGTAACAGATTGTCTTCCACTCTTGGGCATGATTGCCAACTGCTCCACTCTCGACATAGCTATGCTAAGATGGATAGCCTATATTAAATCCTTAAATCCTGATTTGAAACATATTGCAGGAACAGATAATCCAATTGCTGACATGCTTTCGCATGCCAAATATAAGGATGAAGAAGAGATGATGGATAAGGAAGAAATAGAGTCTATATTTGCTAAAAATGATGCTATAATTGCAGGTTTAGATTTGAAAACAAGTACAACTGTACCTAATGATGGTTCAGCTCTCAAAAATGCAGGTACATCATTAATTACAGCAAGTACAACAAGTTCAGCTGTGTAACAAAATTTACAGTAGTAAAGAAAGAAGAAACAGTCATGGAAGGACGGTGGGTAGCTGAAAGACAGCATGCTCAATGTTTTGTTTTGGTTTGTTCACACTTTAAAGAAGAATATTATGCAGGTGATTGGCTAAAAATTGGCCAATTTCTGAGCACTATGACAAAGAAGAAAGATTGGACTAATGAAGAGTTCAAGAGAATCAAGAGAAAAGCTTATGGCTTCTTTCTCAAAGATGGCTACCTTTGGAGGCATGTGAAAAAGAAAGGAAGAGTGCATGTTCGTGTCTTAGGAGATAAGAAGACTCAAAAACAGGTCATGCAAGAATTTCATGAAAGCCTATTGGCTGGCCATAGAGGCATATGGGGCACTTTTGCCAAAATAAAAGAGAAATTTTGGTGGCAAAACATGTATAAAGACATTGAGCATTTTGTCGAGACTTGTCATGTTTGTCAAATGTAATCTATGGTTAAACATAGAGATGGGCTTCAGCCTACCTTTCCTTTATCTATTCATTACAAATGGGTTGTTGATTTTGTAACCATGCCTACAAGAATTTGGAACATGAGATATCTAGTGCTTGCTAGAGAAGATCTCACAAATCAAGTGGAAGAAAAAGCCTTGACAACAAAATGCACTCAAGCCATTTGTAGATTTTTACTTGAAGAAGTATTTTGCAGGGATGGTTGTGTTGCCAAAGTAACTACTGATACAAGAGAATTGGATGCCGATGAGGCTCGCCATTTCTTTGCTCAATTGGGAATCAAGCTATCTCTTACATCAGCCTACAATCTTGAGGGCAATGGTAAGTGATGGGACCTGAAATGGGATGGTACTGGCTAAGCACTAGCCGGACCTCATGCTCATAACAGACAAACACACCCTCACGGCCTCATAGACCAAGAGCGTCTATCTACTGCTGCCCTAAAAGCCTAATCTATTCGTTTATAGTTTTGTAGTTTTGTAGTCCAACGTTTCCCTTCCTATAAACTCCACAGAGGGAGAACCCATACACACTGGCAATAAATACCATGATAATCACATACATGGGAGGCAACCTCACGGTAGAAACACCGCAGCTCCACTGCAGCTCTCCTATATCGCAGGGATTGGCCCCTTGATGCACTGCTCAACATATAAAACAAACGAACAAACTCCACTCTTTATCTCAAACGTCTCCAGGAGATATACCATGTTTCCCTTCTAAATAACACCACAAGAACCAAACGTCTATCCTACAACTTAGGATGCCTTTCCACACTCAAACGTGGGTCATCGTCATTGAAAATAGGTGATATGTATCTAGGATTTATATTCTCTGACACCATGATCAATCATGCACATGCAAAGGTGAATGATTCTAAAGTGCTCAAACATCATTTCCAAATGAGCGACGTGCTTTGCACAAACAAGCTTTTAATGCTTATTCACTAACGCATTGCGGCGATGAAAGGATAGCACCGAGACAATGCTCGTGCTACTATCCTCTTACTCAAAATAACACGGACTCTATGTCATGGTATGCATCTGAAAATCAGCAACAATCAGCACGTAAATCACACCATTCAAACATTCCAACCCCCTACGTTTAGGTATTGCTTTCATGGCACACGTGTAGAGGTTAATTTTGTCATATTTTGATGTAGAAAAAGTGGTAAATCACAAACTTTGACAAAGAGATAGTTCAAACTGAGGCTAAACCTCATGCTTCACCACTACCACACATCCACAAACAATTCTCATATTTTTCCTTATTTTTCCAAGACGTATTTCTATTTTTTTCTTTATTTTTCTCATTTTCTTCATTTATTTAGCAATAAAATATACTATTTTCTAGTTTTCCTTATTCCAAACACTTCAGCATACTAACATTCAATTTATCTTCCATATTCCCCCCATGGGATGACTTTTTCCCCACCTGAAATGGAAAACTACCATTTTGCCACTTAAAACCCGCATTTTGGATTTACAAGAATTAAATAAAGCATGTAAATCATTGCAAAACCAATATTTTTTGATACACAGCAATTACTCATAATGAAACCAGCCCACAAACAATTTTTCACTCAATAAGAACATAATTATCATCATAAACTATCAAAAATCCTTCATTTTCTTCATAAAAATGGTCATACCGTGTTTTTACGTAACCCGAGATACCTTGAAGGATTGCATAATCAGAAAATGGAGCCTCCATTGCTCTCAATCTAATGCTGTACTTCAATCTTCAACATATCCATCAATTTCCATCACCATTTTCTTCATTCTTCCTCCATCAAGATAGCACACATGAACAGCCCATAGAGAAGAGAGACAAGGAGGAGAGAGAAAGACTAGAATATGTTCTCTTCATTCAGTCCATCATTCCACGAGCGAAGGGCGGTGATAAGACCAGCAAAGAGGGAGAAGTTGCCCCCCATTATCAGTTGGATAGGGTCTTCACAACCAGGAAATCAACATCCATGGAAATGAGGCGCATTTTCGGCCGCCTGATGGCGCCATCTTCCCACATTTTTTCTCCACGAAATGTTGCATGAAATGTTGGGGGGGTTAAAAAGGCACCCCCCCTTTGGTCCCAAACTTGTCCACCTTTTCACATCTTGACCCTTTTGTGGCCATTTCCTCGTCCTTCATCCGATTCGAGCTCTGAAAAATCATGGGCGTCCGGCTTAACATCCTGCATTGACTAGAAACTCTTGACATCTGGCACGGCAGTCGAAAAAATTATCAAAAATCCACAAGTGTCGCGCGGGTGCCTTTTAAAAGCCGTCTTTCACTTGGTGCTTAAAATTATCCTAGCTGGAGCCGCTGCCTTCGATGTTAAATATTTTTTCCCTAAATTCTGAATTTTTTGGCAAATTTTAGGTACATCCCGGGCTCAAAACTCTGCTCTCATTGGCGACCACGGAATAGGGCAACTCAGCTTGTCGAATCCCACATTAGATCTACATAAAACAACCAAAGGAAGCATCAAGCTGATACAGAATATGTACATACTAAAACATAGAACAATGCTCACCCTACCCCCTGACAAAACCAAGGCATGAAATCCACAAGAAGTAGGCCTAGCATAATCTGATAGAAGGTCCGAAGCTAGTCACTAATCAACTGCTCCAACACGGCCAAACTAAAAAAAACTATCAAAAAACTATCAAAGAGGTTTCCCTAAGTGGTAGTCTGAACTACCTACCTAACTAAGGACAACACAACCAGGAGCTCCTACTAGGCGAGGACTCCTATAGCCTGATCAAGAAGTATTTTTTATTTAACACATTTCTTCTTTTAGGTTTTGTTTTTCCCCATACTCGGGCATGTAAAAAGGAGGGAGCTGAGCATAGTGACCCAAGGAGAATAGGGCATCGGCCTTAGGTCCTGTCTCGGTACCCAAGAACCTACCAAGCCCTTGCAAGGTGACACTTAATCCTTTTCTTATGCTCACTTTTATTTTCGCTCCAACCTTCCTTTATTTCTCCTTTTCCAGTAAGATGCCACCCCTAGGAAGACAAGGCATCGGCCCTGGGTCTGACTCGTCCCCAGGAACCTACCAGGCCTCCGCAAGAAGATGATCAACTGCTTCTAAATTTTCCTTTCTTTTCTTTTCTATTTTTATAGGGGTTAGAACCCCTTTTTACACACCTTTGTATATAGTTATTTTCTTTGGAGATATTCAGGGTTTTTTTTCCTCTCTATCATTATCATTTTTCCTTCGGCAGGCTTCTCTAACTGCCTCACAACTAACAAGTACTCCTAGAACGGCTGCCTAGCAGGCAAGCAGAACAAAGTCACTAGAACTACCTTCGAAAACAGGTCTTTCAATGCCTGGTAATGTCATTACACGAGGCAATGACTACTCAAACCTCTCTCAGACATACCCAACCTAAACCTGGGACTTCATGCCTTGGACGTCGGTTCCCAACAAGAAAAGAAAATCCCCTACAAGTACACAGACACATATAGCATAAAAATAGGGTACTCGAAAAGGAGAGATATCACGTGGATAGGGCCACGAGAGGCTTCCGCGCAACAAAGGCTCCTTCCAAGCTCTTCTTTGAACATGTCTAGCACAAGACTAAAACAAGAAACCATTAACCGCACCTGTACTAAACAGACGACTGGCCCTCTTGGCCTAATGAAATAAAGCATTTCACTACAAAACCTGATTGGCCCTCTTGGCCTAATAAAATAAAACATTTAAACCTTGCAGAACTGGCCCTCTTGGCCTAACGAGATAAAACAGAATAGCACCTACACATCCCTCCCTAAAATAGTACAGATATACAATAATATGCTCCTTTCCAAGGAGGAAAACCTCAGGCTCATAGCCCTAAACTAAAAGCATGAGATTATGACCCATCCCTCCTGCATATATAGCAGGAGGTGTACGCATAACATGTTGTCTAATCAACCTATGGGTCCAGGATAACAACGGTAGATTGTCTCGGCTACTCTTTGCATCACCCATATCAACCATCGCCTGCCATATATCGCATGCTCTGATAATATTCCCCACAAGCGACCGGGTCCTGTCTCATTATTAATAGCAATATCCAAACTAGGACCACAATTAAAGAAAAGGTCTTCTTCATAAGCAAGATTTGCCAATGAATCCGCGAACTGATTCCAATAACGTGGAATCAGCTGAAGAGACACTCTCTCAAGCTCCTCAAGTAGGGTCATCGCAGTTCTATGATACATACAAAGAATGGGATTCCGCACTGTGTATGTCCCATCTAGCTGATTCAGAATCAACTGGGAATCCCCTTTTACTAACAATCGCTAAATACCACCTTGTTTGGCAATATGCAATCCCATAATCAAGGCTTTATACTCCGCCATATTGTTAGTGAATCCTGCCCCGAGATAAGCAACTAACTTCATCGTAACTCTACATCGGGGATCTTGGATTATTACTCCAACACTCCCTTTTTTATTAGGACCCTAGACGCTCCGTCAAAATATAATGTGTACGTCCACAATGGGTTTACACAGCCTACCATCACGAACTCCTCTACTCGTAATTATGATAGTCAAAATTTAACATGTTTAGAGGGTGAACTGACAGCTCCATCCCGCCTTCTTCATAAAACTCAACAGGGATACTTGTCAACATTCGTAAGTAGTGATGACAGAAGACTTTAATCTCCCACACAAAGGTTCCATCTTCTTGCTCAATCACTTTGTATCCTTTGCTCCACCAGATAAGTTTCCCTTGATGGTATCTCTGCTCCAGATATGGGTGCTCCAAATAAGGAATTAACCGCCCCATCAACTAGCTTTAAGCTCTTTTTCAGGTCTCAAATCAGCCCTAGCATGGACCTGCAATGCATTTCTCTGTATTAGCATACTTAGAAATAATAAAGTTTAATCTTATTAAGATTAATCTTAATTTTAAACTCTACTCCCTGCAGATCAGCTAGTAGAGCCGTAGACCTATTTTTCCCTATCCTAACAATCTTGTAGGGGCCATCCCATCTAGGTTCCAGCTTCCCGGGAAATAGCTCCCTACGCGCATCATAATACAGAACTAATTGTCATTTTTTAAAGGTATACTTCTTTGCTTTAAGGTCATGCAACTGCTTCATCCGATGTTTAGCTACTTCTTGGTGTAATAAGCTCTGCAATTTCAGCTCATCTAGGTGGGCTATGGTTGTGAAACGTTCAAAGAATGAATCCTCATCTCCCACAAAGAGTGGTTAATTGCAAACTGTATGGTTGGCAACTCGATTTAGAGGGGTAACACACATTCTTTCCCATAAACTAATTTAAATGGAGTATGGCCGGTAGCTCGCTTGAACGTTGTATTGTACGCCCATACTACCACATACAACTTCCTGTCCCAGTCTCGTTTCTTCTTAGAGACTATTTTAGACAAGATACCCACAAGCTGCTTATTAGTACTTTTGACTTGTCCGTTTGCTTGTGGATTATAGGGGTTAATTTTATTGTGTTTGATTTGCCAAGCTTCAGTCAGGCTTTTGATCACTTTATTTAAAAAATGCATTCCAAGGTCCGACACTAGTTCCTTCGGTAGACCGAAACGGTAGATAATCTACGCTGAAAGAAAACTTGCAGTCTCTTTTGCATTGTCCTAACTCGTCGCCCACGCTTCTGACCATTTTGTAAAATAATCAGTTGCTACTATAATGTACCTCTTCTGAGTAATAGACGACGGGGTGATAGGACCCACAAAGTCAATGCCCCACTTCTCAAATGGAAGGATAGCCATAATAGGCATAAGTGGGAGTTTCTTATTCTCTCTGATGTCATGTCTTTGACAGATATCACATCTTTTAACATACTCAAAGGAATCTTGGCAGATGGACGGCCACCAATATCCAGCTCTTAAAGCTTTCTGTGCCGTCAACCGTCAAGTGAAGTGCCCTCCACATGTAGAGTCATGGCACTCTTTCAGGATGAAAGGAACCTCATCAAGTATCACACATCGGCGATAGATATCATCAACACCCTGCCAATATAGTGTTCCTGTGATCAAAGAAAACTTCAAAGCATGTTGTCTGATTTTTCTCTTTTCTGATTTTGATAAACCAGCTCCAGTCTCTCCTGTTGATAGATAATGCGTAATAGTAGCATACCAAGATGGAATAGAAGCTGTATCAATTTTAAACATTTTTTCAATATCTCTTCCTTCATCCAAAGTCTCTTTCGGCTCCCCAAAATCCACAAGGCATTCCACAATACCGTGCAACCTCGGTGGCTTACTCTTAATCTCATAATCAAACTCTTGCAAAGTGATTAACCACTTTGCTAGACGATCAGGCGGTTGTAGCTTGTTCATAAGCAATCTAAGCCCTTCCGCCTTCGTATAGAACACTACCTTCTCATAGAGGATGTAGTGTCTGAATTTTTTAGTCGCAAAGGCCATTGCAAGGCACAACTTCTCAATATAGGTGTAGTTACTTTCTGAAATACCCAATTTTCGACTAGCAAAAATTATCGGATGATACCACTTTTCCTCCCAGATTTGGGCTAAACAGCACTATGCATGGTGGGTGCTGAAAATATGTAAAATACCTCGCCTCTTTTAGGTGCTTTTAAAACGGGTGCTTTTACTAGCTCTTGTTACACATCCTCGAAAGCTACCTTATAAGGGTCACTCCATACAAATAGACAGCTAAAAGATAATAAGTTCGTTGGTGGCAACGTCCTTTCTGCCAAGGCATTTATAAGCCTCCGATAGTACCCTATCAACGACAGAAAGCTATGTACCTCTTTTGGAGTGCGTGGTAGACTCATGGCGATTATAACCTTGATCTTTTCAGGGTCAGTTGCGATCCCTACTGAATTGACCACATGGCCTAGCAATAGATAAGGCACTCCAAAGACACACTTCTGTGCGTTAAGAGCGATACAAAATTGTCTGCAATGCTCAAAGCACTTTCTTAAGATAACCAACATCCTTTCCCTCACAGTGGCTGCCCCCAGGTCATCAATAAATACTTTCAACTCATCTGGGGAGATGTCACCAATTTAGGTCTTGTCTGTTGTTCGTTGCCATGATCCAGGTGCATTGCACAATCCAAAGGCCATCACATGGTACGCAAAAGTACCAAAGACCGTAATAAAAGTTGTTTTCAACTTGTTCTCTTCTGCAATTGCCATCTGGTTGTATCCTACAAAGCAATCCATAAATGAATATATTTCCCTACCCGCTAATTGATCCAAAATCAGGTCAATAAATGGCAACGGGTAGTAATCCTTAACCGTCTGCTTATTCAACTCTCTAAAATCTACACATAGTCGGATCTGGTTGTTTTTCTTATTCCTAATGACAACTGGTGAACACCATTCGGTGTGCTGTACATGGAAAATTAAACCAGCTTTCCGTAACTTATGTAACTCCTCAAACAGCCCGTCCCTCAATTCAGAAGGCATACGCCTTACTTTCTGACGCACAGGATGACTGCCTTCTTTTACAGGAATAGTATGAACAGCCTGGGAGGAATGCCTCTCAGCTCGTCATAACTCCAAGCAAAGATGTCGCGGAATTCTTGAATCAAGGACTCCCTTTTTGCTAAACTGAGCATGGAACCTAATTTAATGGGCCGCGAATCATTCGGCGAGCCAAGTTCTAACTCAATCACATCCACGTCTCTTATCCTATCTTGCGGCTCTATCGGATCATTTAGGGTTATCTGATAAATATCCTCTGTAGTGGACCCCTCTTTAGATTCGTCACTGTATGATGTCTCACTACGAGATGGAATGAGATCATACCCCCACTTAAAGTGGGTTGACTTGGTGGAAGAGAGGAAGAACTTTTGCTTCCTCCTGCACCTAAAGGACTATGTGCAGCAGTTGGGTTACTAAGACCACTGCCTCTTATGCGTATCGAGCTACTCCTTTGAGGAGAATAGGGACTTATAATCTCCAACCGCCGTCTAGCCCTCTCAACACGTTCTACTTTTTGTATTTCGACTTGTCGATTCTTGTTAGATGACATAAACCAACTTTTTTGGTCCCTAAAAACCCTAAGTTCGGGAACCATCACTTATTGGCAGCTCTCGGCGTGACAAAGAGATAGGGCAAACTAAGGCTAAACCACATGCTTCACCACTACCACACATCCACAAATAACTCTCATATTTTTCCTTATTTTTCCAAGACATATTTCTATTTTTTCCCTTATTTTTTATTTTCTTGATTTATTTAGTAATAAAATATACTATTTTCTGGTTTTTCTTATTCCAAACACTTCAGCATACTAACATTCAATTTATCTTCCATATTCCCCCCATGGGACGACTTTTTCCCCACCTGAAATGGAAAAACTACCATTTTGCCACTTAAAACCCGCATTTTGGATTTACAAGAATTAAATAAAGCATGTAAATCATTGCAAAACCAAGATTTTTTTATACACAGCAATTACTCATAATGAAACCAGCCCACAAACAAATTTTCATCCAAAAAGAACATAATTACCATCATAAACTATCAAAAATCCTTCATTTTCTTCATAAAAATGGTCATACCGTGTTTTTACGTAACCCGAGACGCCTTGAATAATTGCATAATCAGCAAACGGAGCCTCCATTGCTCTCAATCCAATGCTGTACTTCAATCTTCAGCATCTCCATCAATTTCCATCACCATTTTCTTCATTCTTCCTCCATCAAGATGGCACACAAGAACAGCCCATAGATAAGAGAGACAGGGAGGAGAGAGAAAGACTAGAATCTATTCTCTTCATTCAGTCCATCATTCCATGAGCGAAGGGCAGCAATAAGACCAGCAAAGAGGGGGAAGTTGCCCCCATTATCAGTTTGATAGGGTCTTCAAAGCCAGAAAATCAACATCCATGGAGATGAGCCGCATTTTTCAGCCGCCTGATGGCGCCATCTTCCCATGTTTTTTCTTTGGCATGAAATGTTGGGGGGGTTAAAATTCCCCAAAGGGCACCCCCTTTGGTCCAAAACTTGTCCACTTTTTCACATCTTGACCCTTTTGTGGCCATTTCCCTGTCCTGTATCCGATTCGAGCTCTGAAAAATCCTCGCCGTCTAGCTTAACATCCTGCATTGACTGGCAACTCTTGACATTTGGTACGGCAGTCGAAAAAATTATCAAAAATCCACAAGTGTCGCTCGGGTGCCTTTTAAAAGTTGTCCTTCACTTGGTGCTTAAAATCGTCCTAGCTGGAGCCGCTGCCTTCGATGTTAAATATTTTTCCCCTAAATTCTGGATTTTTTGGCAAATTTGAGGCACATCTCGGGCTCAAAACTATGCTCTCAGTAAGAGTGAAAGAGTTCATCAACCAATTCTCAAAGCATTGGCAAAATCTTGCAGAGGAAAGATGAGAGAATGGCCTAGAATTCTTCCATTCGCGTTATGGGCTGATAGAACTACCCATAGTGCAGTAACAGGTTATATGCCGACTGAGAACTAATATATGGGCAGCCACCTATTATGCCTATTGAGGAGTCTATTATCACATGGATTATCTTGCCTTGGGATGAAGGCATAAATAGAGAAGAGCTGTTGATTTTGCACATAAGGCAGCTTGAAAGAAGGCCAGAAGATGTCAAGACAGCCATTGAAAGGCTGAAGGCAGCAAGATTGAAGAATAAGAAGAGATTTGACAAGCATCATCGACTCCCTCCAAGAGCTATTCAAGAGAATGATTGGATACTTGTCTATGACAGTAGCTTGGACAATCAATATAGTGCTCATAGGAAGTTAGCCAAGCGATGGTTTGGACCATATGTGGTGAAAGTAGTGCATGATAATGCTACTTATACTTTCGCTGAAATGGACGAGACCATGATCAAGGTACCAATAGCCAGTAAACGTATCAAGCTCTTCAAATGAAGAGAGTCTTCTACTTATGAGCTTGATAACTTGGATATGAGCCATCTACTTGAAGACAAGAAAGATGAAGAAGACTTAGAGGATAAAGATGAGGATATGTCAGAAGAAGAGCCTCCTTAACCCACAATTTTGTGAAATGGCACATGTTGGAGGATGTGCAGGTTAGGAGGGGGTGAATGTCAAAGAGTTTTCTGTTCATGATATAAATCATAGAGTTCTTATGTTTGCAGAAGAACTTCATTAGGATTCACATGAGGAACTTTCATACATAATTCAGTCATTGTTACCCAACATCCGACTTAGATATCACTTAATTTCATAAGTTCTTTTGTAACTATCATGCAATTTTTAGTTGTACCATGTATCTTGACAAAAATTAAGTCTATGGGAACCCACAACTTGATCAACTGGAGGTAATTGATAGTCTGCAGGCTAAGTCACATTGGTTCAAGAGGAAAATTTGCTTGGAAATCAAGAGAAGTGCCAAAAGTCCACTAGGTTTGTATGGGACTTGGAATAATGGACTTATATGACTTATAAGTGACCTAAATGGTCAAACTGAAGTGTGGGAGCTGAAGGGAGTGCAACCCACATTTTTCAGCACAAAATTTGGGCCTCCATACCTGTGGATGATGGAGGGTGAGCTGAACCCTATGGTGCATGCTCCAAAGCATGCAAACTCAAGGAAAACTGAAGCTAAAGAAGGAGAGACAAACAAAGAAGGTGGGAGCTCTTCTTGCTCGTCCATTTGGTATGACGAAAATGAATGGTATGACAGTCCATAAAAGGGGGACACCTGAGAAAAAGTATTCAGCTTGCTCTTATGTATGTCTTCTTTCATTCTTTTGCCATATTCATGGTCCAATGAAGCCTGTCTTGTACCCAAGTACTTGAGTGACTTTGGGGCAAGCAAAGGGGAGGATTTTGAAGGTGTATGGGCTGTTTTGGACTGAAAAAACCAGTCATAAATAGGGCAGCCCACTATTCTTGTCCATTTTGATGAGAAAACAAGTGATCTATATGGTTGTAAGAGAAGGAATTGACCTCTTAACATCAGGGCTTCATTTGTGAATGATTAGAGAAGCTTATTCTTGGGATTATGTGCATTTTTGGAGCTTGTTTATGGGCTGGAAATTACCATTTTAAAATAGGCTGAAGTAAATTTTATGCTTTGTCAAAGAATTTCATGAGTTTTTTATCTATGTCTTGGATGTAGAAGAGTCTACCACCAAAATACTTGTATCTTAGAGTTGTTATCCATTAATATTCATGAAATAGAAACCGTTTGAGCTTGCATTTGAAGTATGCATTTTGATTAAATCTGAGATAACTCCTAAATGTATTGGCTTATTATCCGCACATGTATTTGATGTAATCAAGACAAAGTCTTTCATTCCATTCATGTATGCTAAGTAAAAGAAAAATCTTGAGGTCTTCTTCCATTCATGTATGTTTACCTTCCCTTCTCCTCAGAGGGAGACCCCACAACATATAGGCATAGTGCCTCGTAACACAAACATAAGGGAGCTCCCCTAGACTAATTGCCGTGGCTCCACTGTGACTCTCCTACACCTCAGGGATTGGACCCAAGATACGTCGCTTCAACATATAAAACATAATGCACAAACTCCACTCTTTTCTTATTTTTATACGATCCAGGAATATATAGATCCTCACCCAACAGTCCCAAGCAAAGAGTACAACTGCCCTACAGTAAAGGTTCCTTTCCACTCAACGTATAAGTCATGTCCTAGGAAGACAATTGCTATGCAATCCAGGTCTGATACCATGTCATGCGTCATGCATAGTGCATATGATCCCAGTGCCCAAAAAATATTCAACAAATCAGCATTTTGTGATGTGGAAAAAACAACATTTTCATGATTTTCACTAAATGTATGCTTCGATATATGGAGACTAGCACTGATCCCTTGTGCTACTAGCCCCTTAAATTGAATTATCGCAAATTTAAATGGAATGCACAATCAAATATTTCAAAGATTCAAAACCCTCTCAACCCTCTTAATCTTTTAACACCACCCTTTCACTCTAACGTTTAGGTTATGCTGCGTTGCATATGTGTAGGTTTTTATTTTGTATGTATTTTTCATATAAAATGGAAAAACCATGAATTGTGACACATAAACAAATCCAAACTAAACCCAAACTTCATGCCTCAGCTTTGTTATACAACAACAACCATGAATCATAATTTTCTAGATTTTTATAATGCAAAAACCCTATTTTTTCTATTTTAGCTAATTTTCTCTATTTATTTGTGCATAAAAATAGATTATTTTCTGATTTGTGATTAATGACTCATTTTGATAGCTAAAAGATGTTTTGTCTCAAAATTTTATCCCATGCGCATTAATTTCCCCCGCCCGAAACCAATAAAACCTTTATTTTTACACTAAAAATACACTTTTTGGACTATAATTAATTATTGCGACTATTTAGTATTATGGATCTGTATTTTTGCTATGCACAGCCCTCAATCATAATGAAATAAGCTCCAATTTTTTTTTATTTCATATGTATTCCATTTCAACCATCAAACATCAACAAGAAGTAATTTTCCTTTGTAAAAATGGTGCATATCACTTACTTGCATGTTGCGGGTTTTTTGATTATTTTCTCAGGTTGCCAACGAACCAATCAGTAGTAAATACTCAATGCTAAACATCTCCCCTTAGTCTCCTCTTGATCTTGGAGCAATCTGGTTCATGCTGGGCAAGCCTCCTTCAATTGGTCTTCATTCTTCTTCATGTGCATGAGCTGTCCCTTAAGGAGAGAGAGAGGGAGAAGAGAGAAAGACTAAAACTATATCTCCTCATTTGGGCATCCATTTGATGCGTGAAGTCCGAAGAGCATGGAGAACGAGTATGAGGCTGATCTAATGAGTTGGTACCTATTGAAGGACACCATCACTCGTTTTTTTCAACCGCAAAAAGGTCCCCCCCCCCCCCCCCCCCCGAAATCAAATTTTTGTTAGGGCCTCCCAAAGGGAGTCCCCCAAAGGTCACACCCTTTGGCCTCTACCCCATTTACACTTGGCCCTCTTTGGTCTTGGACTCCCGGGCACTACCATTCGACTGTGTGGCATCCAAAAAGACTTCTGAAAATTCTTGGGCATCCATCTCAAAGTCCCCCACTGCCGGGCATCTCCTAGAGTCTCATACGACTTTCGAAAAATTTATGAAAATTTCCCAACCGTCGCTCGGTGGGTCTTTAAAGCACTTTTGGGGCTTGTCGCTTAAAATCGTACTGATTACAGTTGCCGCCTTCAACGAAGCCTATTTTTCCCTTGAAATTTGAAAATTTTAGCTATTTTTGAGCACTTCTCAACATAAAAAATTATCTCTCATTGGCAACCACGGGATAGAGCGACTTAACCCTTCAAATCCCATGAACATATCTACACATAAACACAACCACAAAGAACATCAAGCTAATATAGAAAATACCAAACAAAACACATCACAACTCTCACCCTACCCCATGACTAAACTAAGGCAGGAAATCCATGAGGAGCAGACCTAGCATAATCTGACAGAAAGCCCAAAGCTAGTCACTAACCGATTGCTCCAACTTGGCCAAGCTAAAAAGAACTATCAAAGAGGTCATTCTAAGTGGTGGTCTGAACTACCTACCTAACTAAGGACAACTCAACAAGGAGCTCCTACTAGGCGAGGACTCTTATAGCTTGATCAATAAACGGTGTCTTTTAGAACGTTTTCCTTATATCCTCGGATTTTCCATACAAGGGGGTGTAAAAAGGAGGAAGTTGAGCATAGTGACCCAAGGAAAAGAAGGCATCAGCCTCAGGTATTGTCTCATGACCTAAGAACCTACCAAGCCCTCGCAAGGTGACACTTAATCCTTTTCTAATGCTCACTTTTATTTTCGCTCCAACCCTCTTTTATTTGCTTTGTTTTTTAGCTAGTTTCCACCCCTGGAAAAACAAGGCATCGGCAGTGGATCTTGTCTCGTCCCCAGGAACTTACTAGGCCTTCGCAAGGCGATAAACAACTACTCAAAGATTTTTCTTTCTTCTCTATTTTTATAGGGGTTAGAACCCCTTTTTACACATCTCTGTATATTCATAGATTTTCTTTCGGATATTTAGGGTTTTTCCTTTTGGTTATTTTTAGAAGGCTTCTCTAACTGCCCCACACTAACAGGACCTTCTAGATCAACCGCCTACTAGTAGGGCAGGAGAATAGGGTTACTAGAACTCTTGTCTAAAATAGGTCTTTTAGTGCTTGACAATGCTGGTACAGGAGGCAATAACTACTCAGACCTTCCCCATACAAACATCACCTAAACCTGGGACTTCATGCCTTGATTGATGATCGCCAATTAAAAACAAAAAGAAAGCACCCTTTCATACACATATATCATTAATTGCTGAAAGGAAAAAGACTCGGAAAGGGGACGAAACCACCTGGAATGGCCACAAGAAGCTCCTCCGCAGCAAAGGCTCCCTTCAGCAACTTCGTCAGCTTGTATGGTGCAATCACTAAAACAACAAACTATTAAATGTACTTGCACCAAACAGACATAGGGCCCTCTTGGCCTAAAGAAATAGCACATTGCACTGCAAACTAACTGGCCCTCTTGGCCTAAAGAAATCAGACAAACTCACTCATATAGATCCCTCCTTGGAAGAAGGCAGATATACGAAAATACCCTCTATTTCAAGGGAAAAAATAGGGCTTTCTACCATAGAATAAATGCATCAATTTGTGACCCATCCCTCTTGCATATATAACAAGAGGCGTACGCATAACCTGTCGTCTGATCAACCTATGGGTCCAAGATAATAGTGGTAGATGGGTCTCGACTACTCTTCGCATTACCCATATGAACCATTACCTACCATATCATGCATGGTCTGATAAAACTCCCCACAAGCGACCAGGTCCTGTCTCATGATCAATAGCAACATCCGGACTAGGACCACCATTGAAGAAGAGGTCCTCCGCATAAGCAAAATTTGCTAGTGAATTCACAAACTGATTCCAAGAATGTGGAATGAGTTGAAGAGATATGCTCTCAAAGTCATTAAGTAGGGTTATAGCAGTTCAATGATACATGCGAAGGATGGGATTCTGGACTGTATATGTCCCATTTAATTGATTTACAATCAGCTGGGAGTCCCCTTTTACTAACAACCGCCGAATACCACCTTTCTTGGCAATATTTAGTCCCATAAACAAGGCTTTATACTATGCCATATTGTTAGTGAATCCTACCCCGAGATAAGCAGCTAATTTCATTGTAACTGTACGTCAGGGATCTTGAATAACTACTCCAACACTCCCTGTTTTATTAGGGCCCCTGGATGCTCCATCAAAGTATAATGTGTACGTCCATACTGGGTTTACACAGCCAGCCGTCAAGAACTACCCTATTCATAATTATGATAATCAAAATTCAACATAATTAGAGGATGAATTGACGGCTCCATCCCACCTTCTTCATTAAACTCAATAGGGATGCTTGTCAAGATTTGTAAACAATGATGGCAAAAAACTTTAATCTCCCACACAAAGGTATCGTCTTCTTGCTCAATCACTTTGTATCTTTTGCTCCACTAGATAAGCTTTCCCTGATGATATCTTTGCTCTAGATATGGGTGCCTTAAATAAGGGATTTAACTGCCCCATCAACCAGTTTAAGATCTCCTGCAAGTCTCAAATCAACCCCAGCATGGACCTGCAATGCATTTAGCACATTAGCATACTCAAAAATAATAAGGTTTAATCTCATAAGATTAACCTTATTTTTAAATTCCACTCCTTGTAGATCAGCTAATAAAGCTATGGACTTATTTTTACCTATTCTAACTATCTTGTAAGGGCCATCCCATCTCGGTTTCAACTTCCCTGGAAATAGCTCCCTACGTGCATCGTAATACAGAATTAACCGTCCTTTCTTAAAGGCATATTTCTTTGCTTTTAGATCATGCAACCGCTTCATTTGATGCTTAGCTATCTCCTAGTGCAACACACTCTGTAATTTAAGCTCATCCAAGTGGGCTATAGCCGTAAACCGCTCGAATAGGGCATCTTCATCACCCAAAGAATGATTAATCGCGAATCTTATGGTCGGCAACTCAATTTCTAAGGGCAAGACACACTCCTCCCCATAAACTAATTTGAATGGGGGCTGGTCAATGGCCTGTATAAACGTTGTGTTATATGCCCAAACTGCCACATATAATTTTGTATCCCACTCCTGTTTCTTTTTAGAGACTATTTTGGATAGGATATCCACAAGCTGCTTATTGATACTTTCAACTTGTCCATTTGCTTGTGAATTATAGGGAGTCGTCTTGTTATGCTTAATTTTCCATGCTTTAGTCAAGATTTTAATCACCTTGTTCAAAAAATGAGTTCCATAGTCTGATACTATTTCCTTTGGCGGACTGAAACAGCAAATAATCTGCTCAAGTAGGAAAGTGGCAGTCTCTTTTGCATTGTCCTACCTTGTCACCCGTGCTTCTGACCACTTTGTAAAGTAATTAGTGGCTACTATAATGTATCTCTTTTGAGTAGTGGATGATGGGGTAATAGGACCCACAAAGTTGATGCCCCACTTCTCAAATGGAAGGATAGCCATAATAGGGGTAAGTGGTCACTTCCTATTCTCTCAATTGTCATGTCTTTGACATCACATCTCTTAACATACTCAAATGAATCCTGCAAGATGGACGGCCACCAATATCTAGCCCTTAAAGCCTTTTGAGTCGTCAACCACCTAGCAAAATGCCCTCCACAAGTGGAGTCATGGCACTCCTCCAAGATAAATGAAACCTCGACAGGCATCACATATCGGCGATAGATATCATCGACATCTTGCCGATATAGTGTTCTTGCGATCAAGGAAAATTTCAATGCCTACTGTTTAATTTTTCTCTTCTCTGATTTGGATAAAGTAGCTCTAGTCTCTCCTATAGATAAAGAGTGTGTTATAGTAGCATACCACGAGGGAATAAACATCGTATCAATCTTGAACAAAGTTTTCATGTCACTTCCTTTAGCCACGACCTCTTTTGGCTCTCCGAAATCCACAACACATTCTACAATGCCCTGTAGCTTTGGTGGCTTGCTCTTGATCTCGTAATCAAACTCCTGCAAAGTGATTAACCACTTTGCTAAAAGATCAAGCAAATGTAACTTGTTTAGCAACAATCGAAGCCCTTCCGTCTTCATATAAAAAATCACCTTCTCATAAAGAATTTAATGCTTGAACTTTTTGGTCGCAAATACCATCACAAGGCATAACTTCTCCATATAGGTGTAGTTAATTTTCGATATGCCCAACTTTCAACTAGCAACGGCTATCGAGTGGTACCACTTTTCCTCCCAATTTTGGGATAAGCAACAGACAGCTGATACTATACATGGTGGCTGTTGAAAATATATAGAACATTTTGCCCCTTTTAGGTGCTCTTAAAACAAAAGCTTTGGCAAGCTCATGCTTCATATCGTCAAAAGATACTTTGCAAGCATCACTCCATGCAAACTGACAGTTAAAGGACATTAGGTTCGTCAGTGGAAATGCTCTTTCTACTAGGGCATTTATGAACCTTTGATGATACCCTATCGATGAGAGAAAGCTATGCACTTCCTTTGGAGTACATGGCGGAATCATGGCGAATATGACCTTGATCTTTTCAGGGTCAGTTGCGATCCCTACTGAACTGACCACATGACCTAACAATAGCCCATAAGGCACTCCAAAGATACACTTATGTTGGTTGAGAGCTGTGCAAAATTGTCTGCAATGCTCAAAATACTTTCGCAAAATAATCAATTGCCTTTCTCTTATGGTGGCTATCCCCAAGTCATCAATGAATACTTTCAACTCCTCTAGGGAGATGTCACCAAAGGTCTTGTCGGCTATTCTTTGCCACGAACCAGGTGCATTACATAAACCAAATGCCATCACATGGTATGCAAAGGTACCAAAGACAGTAATAAATGTCATTTTTTATACCCCGCAAAGCAATCCATGAACGAATATACTTTCCTACCGCTTATTGATCCAAATTTTGGTCAATAAAGAGAAATGGATAGTAGTATTTAATTGTTTGCTTATTTAGCTCTCTAAAATCCACACAAAGCCGAATTTGGTTATTTTTCTTCTTTCTCATCACAATTAGTGACACCATTCAGTATGCTGAACATAGAAGATCAAACCCACTTTTCGCAACTTTTGCAACTCCTCAAACAACCCATCCCTTAATTCAAAAGGCATGTGCCTTACTTTCTGACGTATAGGATGGGTACTTTCCTTTACAAGAATAGTATGCATAGCCAGACTAGGGGGAATGCCCCTAAGTTCATCATAGCTCCAAGTGAAAATGTCACGGAACTCCTAAATCAGGGACACATAATCCTCTCTCTTTCAAGATGAGCATGGAACCTAATTTAATTGTCCGCGAATCATTAGGCATACCAAGGTCCAACTCAATTACGTCTGCGTCTCTTATTCGATCGTTAGGCTCTATCGGCTCATTCAATGTTGTCTGATAAATGTCCTCTATAGTGGCCCCTTCTTTAGATCCATCACTCGATGATGTCTCACTACCAGATGGATCATCTACTATTTCTATTTCAGTAGAGGATAAAGGATCTCTCTCACTCTAAAGAGACTCAAAGTAAGCATCCACTATTACATAATTGGCACCTCTACCTAGAATCACTCGACCAACAGGCATATCAACTTGGCAGTCTATTTGTAAGATCCATGGCCTACCTAGCAAAACTCGATAGGATATCCTACAAAGCTTATCACTCTAAAGTCCAGATAGCATTCCACGCTCACAACTGTAACGTGAACTTTAGTGATGTAACCTTCGAATTGTCTTAGACTGTCATCCGCCATCCTAAGGAGTGTGGAGCCATCTTTTTGAATTTGGAGACCTAGCCTCTCCATTAATTATGAACTCATGATATTGATGGAGGATCCAGTGTCCACAATAGCGTGCTCCACCAATATTCCATCCACGTACGCTGGAACCCTAGGGCAATGCTTTTCAGCATGATCAAACCAATCTTCTCCCACTCGTGCTATGCCCAAAGGTTCTACAATATACCCAATATGTAGGATTTTCTTGAATTCCTTGCATACTTCTGGAGAAATTTTAATCAATTGCAAGAGATTCACATCTAGTTTAACTTCACAAAGAGAAATTGCTAGTTCAAAGTCATGGTAGTTAGCCAAAGTTTTCTTCTTGCGCCAAACCATTCTCTCCTTTGGTCTTTCGACCAGATTTAGTGCCTCTTTTTTAACTTTTGTCTTCTTTCTTGGAAATCCTTTATCCTTCTCACAATCAACTTTAATATCAACAGGCCTTAGAGGTCCACCTTCTATATCAAGTTTCAAAACTTGCTTTCCCCTAGCATCTAGTACAGGGTTTTGGAGCTCCAAGAGGAACACCAAGGAAAAGGGAATTCTCTTGCAAGAAAATCTATCTTGTAACATCAACAAGATTTTATTTCATTCTTTTGATCATCAAAACAAAGAAAACAACAAATCTTCACGCAGCATCATAGTAGGTATCTCCCACGGATTTGATAGAATCAACCATATTCTTCAATATCTTCACAAAATCCATCAATAGAACAAAGAACACAAGGGAATACACCATCTTTGAATGGAAATCAATCACATATTATTCATCTTCAATGTCTTCATAATTCTCTCTCTCAATCCCTCATATACAATCACACTGTTTTGATAGAATTGACTATCTCTGACTCTCTCTCTCTCTCTCCATCAATAGTACATCATATCCTCACTACAATACTCTCATAATAACCCTCAATAATCATTCTTAGGTCGTGCATGCACCTCCCAAGAGGTATGTCTGATATGAAGAGTCACCAGAGCCACTACAGTGTCTTTTCACAACTCACTACTATCACTGTCACTTAGTCTTCTCTTCAGTCTCTTCAGCAGCTGTTTCTTCCACTTGTTTTAGCTCTTTTGAACTTAGATTCATCCTTTCAAAAGTTTAGAAAACTTTCCGAAAGTCACACATACATTCTACAGAACACTTACAGAAGGTCTACAGAACAGTCACAGTACAATACCTGAACAGCTACAGTACAGTTACAAAACAGAGACAGAAGCTCTATAGAAGATCTACAGAAGGTTACAGAAGGTCATCAAAACCTCATAACTCATACTCAAACCATTCCAAACTCTAAAAAAATATTCAATAAGCTTTCACAAGATCTCAATCTTCATCAATCATCAATCCATGCTTCATAGAGAAGACAATCAGAACAAAACAGAAGGTATACAGAACCAATCAAAACATATCAGAACATCACATAACCTCATATCTCCACTGAAAATCATCATGAACTTCCAAAACATAATCAATATCATCCGAAACACTCTCAAATACTTCCATTAACAATCATACATCACTCTAAATCCACCAAAAATCAATCATTCAGACCTCAAAAACAACAAAAATCAGTCAAAAATTCAGTCTTTTTCCACTCTCAACATATCCCCACACTTAGAAAGGAAGTGTCCTCGTGACCTAAGAAAAAGAAGAATATAAGTTCACTTAAAGAGCTCAATGTTATCTTCTGTCAGATCTTCAATAATCTTGCCAAAACACGACCCCAACTTATCACCTGTCTCTGATAAAAAAAATACTACTAAAGGAAAACTTCATTATTCATTAACTCATCTGATTAATCATGTAAAAACCATTACGAATTTGTAAAGGATATAAGAGGTTCTCTTCAGCTTTCCACCATAGGCTTTTCATCGACCAACAATCTTTTGAAAATAGCTCTCGAACAAATATTCGCAACCAACACGAACTCATCTCATACAATTAAGACAACACATACACGAACACTAACACAACCATCTGAATGACACCTCCAAAAAGAGATATATCATTAAAATTCTTCCAAAATACATGGGCAAAAGCATCAATGAAGATGATCCCTTTTAAAAGCTTGGTGGTTTCGGAATCGATCCATGGAGAAGGATTCATGTACAAATGTCTTGGGAGGATTCTGAAAAAACTGCAAGCAGCACATCCTTTCTAGCAAGACGAGGTATTTGCTAGGGAGACATAGGGCATGAAAGTACAGGACATCCAACTGGTGGGAGTCAATATTCACGTTGACATTCATACAAAGTTTTGGAATGGCCTTTTGATCATTATGGGAATGCCTATGCATGTATGCTAGATACCAAGCAAAATGAGCTGTCAATCTCACCGAAGGATCCAGAGACTGTGAATATTGGTGAGCAAAATGAATATAGTTCTGGTATGCTTGACTGTCAATTGTCCAATCTCCTGGAATTATCGGCCAGTTTATCTGAGGTCCTGTAAGAGAATCATTCGAGCTCCATCCCCTTCTTCTGGAAATCTGAGGATCAAACCCGTCATATTCACTAACCAACTAAGGGGGTTGAGAGATAGAAGTGGCAGGAGATGGAAGTGGAATAAGTAAAAGTGGATGAAGAGATGGGTAGGCAAAATCATAAAAGGAGGAATAATTTAAAGAATGAGTGGCTGAAAATTTTAGGGAATCACTTAAGAAGGGTGTTAATTGATAAATAGGAAAGGTAGAAGGTACATGAATGGATGGAGAAGGACATGGTGGACAAGGGGAAAATACTCTATCTTCGATAAAAGAGCAGTATGTAAATATGGGAATTTGAGGAAAAGATTGAGGTTGGAAAAGAAGGGGTAAGAGGGTTGTGGAATTGGTTTGATAGAGGGAAAGATATATATCATAACAGTGAGCCATTTGTTGGTAATACAGTAGGGTAGGAACAGAAGGACCTAGGATAGATCTTCTCTGATAGGCATAAAAAAAGGTAGAATCAAATGGATTATGTTTTGAAAGATAAGCTAAGAGATCCACCCTCAGTTGGTTAGTCCGTTGTACATAGGTAGGGGCTATGTCCTGTCTTTGATTCAGGACCACAGAATCAATCATGGTATGCCAAGAATTATCAGGGAAAGTAGCCACTTTGGAGGAGTAACTCTGAAACATGTCATCTATTCGCAACTCCAAATGGTTGACATACAAAACAGCTTGTAAAACCACGTCTCCCACATACCAGGCCATATCCACTTCATCTGGAATCAACAAGTCTCCGCGTAGATACATATATGACATCAACATGGTACCGGTCATGACAGAATCTTCAAACACCATACGGACCACCTCTGTCAGCAACTCAGGAGACCAAGCCCCACTCCAACCATCCTCTGGAAGAGGAAGATCCATCGTGGAAAGCTTCATGTAGAAGGCCAACTTCTGTAATTGATAGTGGACAGAGAAAGAATGGTCCGGAGGAACATATTCCTGGAATTGCTCAAATTTACACCATAGCAGATCCATCCTAGACTGCAATCTTTCCACTTTATCTTGGAAGAGAGGACACAAGGTAGCCTGTCTCTGAAGAATTGCCAAGTCCTGCTGTGAGAGAAAAGGGATCAAGGGAACATTAGGGCTTGGAGGAACAGACCATGGCTTTGCCTGTTGATCTTGCAACTGCTTGATTTGGAAAGCTTGTGATTCCACTGTGTCATTAGCAGTCTGTAAGGCTGAAAGTTTGACATCTAAGAGAGTTTGGAACTCTTGTGCTTCTTTGGACATCCTCTCCTTCTCCTCTAAAAGAAAAAGTAACCTCTGATTGAGCCTCGGTTAACTGAATCTTGAAAGAAGATATCTCATCTCTTTGGGTTTCAATCAGTTGGATTTGTTGCTCCATCTGCTTGAACAGATCTGCCAGGGTATCCTTACCAGAGGCTAACTCGGATGTTGCCTTATGCAATTGGTCCTTAGATTGCATCAGTTCTTCATAAAAGGAAGCGTACAGCTGTTGAACACAGGCTGTCTCACTGACAGTTCAATGGAACTCTGAATGTCTTTACATAGGAAAGGAATGGCATCTCCCAAGACTAGACTGTTCAGTGAGGGGACTGATATATCCAACGAACCTTCTCGATGTGCTTTGAATAGGTTATTACATGTGAGATAAGCAGAGAGATCATTGCCAGAGGTAGCAGGAATGGGCACGAAAGGAAGAACTGAAGGAGCTTTATCTGCTACCCGCTTCAAGCGTTTGCGTTGTATGACCAAGGAAGGAGGAGAATCCAAATCCTCTATATGAATTGGTTCTGACTCATCTGAAGGTGGAGGAGGAGGTACTGGATCAGATGGAGGAGGTGAGGCATATTCTTCTGTAAACCTGAATAGGTCAAGAAGGCATACAAGTACGATCCATAGGTGACATTGGTAACATTTCCCCTGATGACTTTGACGAAATGTTGATCCATCTTAGTGAGTAGGTAAGTGCTCCAATCAATAGCTACTCCTTTTAACACCATTTTTCAAGCGGTAAAGAGCTCTTTGGACAAGTAATGGGATGGCGTTTTTGCAGGCATAAACCTATCTTGGAGAAACTGACAGACCAACTTCCATACAGAATCAGTGATCATGGAAAAAGAAACTCCTGAAGAGTTGATCACCTTCTTAACATCCAGAAGTTCCTTGGTCTGTTTTTGTAACAGCTTCAAAATCTCTTCGTTAGAGAAAAGCTGGCGAGTTGTAACAAAGGGGTCACCGTTGTAGGGAAGAGACACAGCCTTCCCTAGGCCTCGAGGTGTCAAAGTCATGGAAGTACCCTGGACCAGTCCCGACTTCTTGCTGTAGGAGGCCAAAAACTCATCACACATCGATGGATCCTCTGGAAGCAATGGAAAGGAGGCAGCCACAAAAGTTGCGAGTCCCGCCTTCGTGAGAGGCTAAAAAATGAGTAGGAAAGATTAATCCCTACTGACTAGTGGGACATACTGGATAGGGGGAGGAGCATGAGGCGCCATTCAGATGGTAAACACACACACCACAACACAAACAGTCACAAACAATGCCTGCAAAAAAACCAAAAGGCGATAAAAAAGGAATCAATCCAAAACAAGGACACTCATACAAATATAGACGTAACTAACCCAAGTACCACCCCAGACAATACATAGCCTAGAAAAATTTTGGCATGACCTCTACACATATGTGACCAAAAGCTTCATGCGATGCAACATGTAAGCACCCAAATCCCCGTATCAGGCAATACAAGAAAAAAAACTACACACCATACCCATAATCGTAACACATGGACAAATCAGACTACCATAAAAAACGGACATCAAGACTGGACCATAACTTGACCATCAGTGTCAACTAAAGGCTTTTACGCATCCATCCCACGAAGCGAGTTCATTAAAAAGGGAAAATAAGTGCAGTGAGGGGGGATTACTTTAATGAAGGGTTCATTGGAATAAATTATTAACAATGGGTGAAATTTTTATTAAGTGATAAACCTTAATAAGAAAACGACAGTTCCTTCTTAAAATGTTAATTAAAAATTATTAAGTTGAAATGGTGCTTTAACGCAACCCGGATCAATGCCCAGACTGGGTCTCTAAATGCAAATTCCTTAATTAAAAATTAAGAGTGATGTGGAGCGCTTTTTTGCCAGCGCGTGCTCTTGTGACGGCTGGTTTATTTTTAGTATGATGAAATTGTGTGTTTAGCACGAACGCGTGTGGAAAATGTCGGTGAAGAAATATTTCATTTTAACCATTAATTTGTGAATAAGGAAAAAATAAAAATAAATAAAGCACATAAAATAAATACCTAGAAGGGGTGTGTATGCAATGGCCTGAAGGCACACGGAAGAGTCCCCCAAAAGCAATGAATCCAGTAAAAGAAAAGGAAAGACCACTGACTGAACAACAAAGACAAAACCTTAGTGGATGTGTTGAGTTTGAGTATGAGTTTGAATTTTATTATAATGAATTAGGATAGTTGATGTGTTTTTTTCTTTCAATTATATTGTGTGTGTTTGGTATTTTAGGGGGTATTATGGTGGTGATTGGAATTATGTGTGTTTTTCTGGATTTGTTTGTTAATAAATTGTATGTAGTTAGTTGTGGGTTTTGTTGTTTTTAGTTTTTAATCAAAAGGAATAATAAAAAAATATAAATAGGTGATGAAGGAAAAAAAAATCCAGCCAGTTAGGAAATATCCATAATTTAGGGTATGAAAATAAGATAGGGATTTGTATGGTAAAGTTTTGTGTGTTGGTCTTTTTGTTTTTTGTTTATAAATTGTTTGAAATAAGGGTACCGTGTAGAAAAATAGTTTAAAGTGAAAAATAAATGGGAAAAGGTCAGGGGGTGGGTGGAATTTTTCAAAAAAAAATCTGTATTTTTGTCTAATTCAAAATGAATTTTTGTGCATTTTTTAGGTAATTTTAGAATAAATTGGCAAATATGGAATTTTTTGGAATTTTAAGGGTTAATATTTCTAGTTGACTAATTTCAAAAAATTTGTAGAAAGTGAAGGGAATTTTTAAAAATTTTGTTGAAATTTTTCTTAGTGGAAATTAATTTATAAATTAATTAAATCAGTTAAATCAGGAAAATCAGCTTAGTTTGGTAAGTAAGCTCAAATTAAGTCAGCTAAGGCAAAGTCAAGGTAAGTCATATAAGTCAAGCTCGGTTAGGTCAGGTTAGTCAAATGGAACTAGGTTAGTCTGGGTTAGGCAAAGTTAGATAAGTAAGTTAAGGCAAGTCAGTTGGAGACTAATCTAAGGGGGGTTAGGGTAACTAGGCTAGGGTTAGGTTAACTGAACTAGGGTTAGTTTAACCTAAGTATGGTTAGTCTAACTAGGGTAAGGGTAACCTAACTAACTAGGGTTAGTTTAACCTAAGTATGGTTAGTCTAACTAGGGTAAGGGTAACCTAACTAACTAGGGTTAGTTCAACTAGGCTAGGGTTAGATAACTCAACTTAGGTTAGTGTAACTATGCTGGGGTTAGTGTAACTAGGGGGTGGGTTAAACTAACTACAGTTGGGTGAAACTAACTAGGGGGTTAGTAAACTAACTATAGGTGAGTTAAACTAACTAGGGGGTGGGGTTAGACTAACTAGGGGGGTTAAACTAACTAAATTAGGGTTAAGTAACTTAAAGATGGTTAGCCTAACTAATTAAGGTTAGTGAACTAACCTCTAGTTTCAGTGAGGAGGAGGAAGGGGGGAGGGAGGAGGAGGAGGAGAGGAGGAGGAGGAAGAGTAGGGCGGCGGCACGGCGGAAGACACCGAGGGGCAGGCGGCTCTGGCGGAGGCGGAGGCGTCGAAGTCGAAGCGCAGCGCGATGCCGAAGGACCAGGAGTGGGGGTCGTGATAGTCAGCACTGGGGCTGGGCCCGTAGCCAAAGGACGGGCCGAACTTGTAGACGGCGGCGTAGGTGGCGTAGCGGTAGGGGGGCAGGCAGGCGGCCTGGGGTAGGAGGGAGAAGAGAGGGTGGAGGAGGGAGAGGAGGAAGGGAGAGAGGAGGAGGATGGAAGGTGATGAAGGGAGGAGGTGGGGGAAGGAGGAGGGGAGGGAGGGAGAGGATGAAGGGGAAGAAGGAGAAGAGGGAGTGAGAGGGAGCAGAGGAGGAGGGTGATGGAGGGAGGAGGGGAGGGAAGGGAGGGAGTGAGATGGTGGTGGTTGGAGGGAGGGAGAGGGGTGCAGAAGGAGGGGGTGGAGGGAGGAGGAAGGAGGGAGAAGAAGGATGGAGGGAAGCAGAAGGAGGGGAGAGAGAGGGAGGGGTTTACCGGGAGAGAGAAAAAACACAAGAAGAAGAAGAAGAAGAAGAGAGAGAGAGAGAGAGAGAAGGAGAGAGAAGAGGGGAGGGGGGAAGTTGGAACGGACGCAGGAGGGGGGTGAAATTATTATTATTTTTAAATAATAAAGATTTTTTGTTTGAAAAATAATAAAGATTTTTTTGGTGTGTTAAAGAAATAAATAAATGAATTAAAAGAAAGGCGTGCCCCCGTCCCGTTTTGCCGTGGCGGGATTGGAATGGCGTCGAGACATCAGCACGGGGTGCGTGTACATGATCGGGCGTGGCAAGACGCGTAAAACCACAAATGCATGCGTTCACGCGCGAGACGAGTCGCACGAAACACGTCAAAATTAAGAAAAATGAATATCTCACAATCCGATCGTCGAAACGAAATGGTGTTAAAACAAAAAATGTACCAGACGGTAGGGGGAAGGTAGGGGAAAAGGTCAATGGGGGTTCCGGGGGAAATAAAGGGCGTGCACATGCAAAAAACACGAAAAACGACCCCAAAAACACATACAGGGAGTAATTTTGGGAAATCCACTCACCAGAAGGCAGGGATGAAAGAAGGAAAAATGTGAAAAAGAACGCACCTAACAATCCTATCACGTGAAAACACAGTTTCAACCGCGATAGGACGCGTTCACATGAAAAAAACATAAAAAGGACACACGCAAATACGGTCAAAAATTAATAACAGAAGATCGGTTCACCGAAACAGAGGGCAGCAAAAACGATACATGTGCAGGGGACGGGGTTGCGCACGCGTGTCACGTTAAAACACAATTCCGATAGAGTTAGGAGGTGTTCACATGCCAAAAAACACCAAAAAGACACTCAAAAACACTTTTAAAAATTAATAATTAAAAATCCAAGTCAGAATAGGGGGGAGAAAAAAGGAACAACGTAGGGAAAGGTGCAATGGACATGGTTGGCAAGTCAAACTAGAATTCCGATGCAAACAAGGCAGGTGCACATGGAAAAAGGTAAAAAAGATGCACAAAAAAAGTTCCGAGAAACCACAAAAATTAGTATTGGAAAAACCGTGCATCGGAAGGACACGAAGTAAAAAGGAAAAATGTCAAGGGGAAAGCAGTTGTCAAGGCTATGACGTCAGATCATAGTTCCAAAGCAAGAAAAGCACGTTCACATGGAAAACTGGCCAATTTACGCAAAATTCGTCAAAAATTAATAACGCAAAAATCATGCTTCGGAACAGGGGTAGGTAAAAAGGAAAATTGGATAGTTTGAAGGGAAAAACAAGGCTATAAGTTTAGATTGGAATTTGGGGGAACCTAGGGTGCGTTCACATGGAAACATAGCAAAATAAGGGAGAAAGAGAAATGGAGGAGGAACAGCCCCAAGGGAGGGGAGACAGTGGACGAGTGGGTGGGGAAGGACCCCAGGAGTGTAACAGAAAGTCATGGCGTACATGCATGATCAAAGTGAGGCATATATAGGGTGGTATCCAAGGTAGACGCGCAGGGACGCGTCCCCACACTTAAAACCTTAACGGGTAGCGTTGATTGGCCAACAGTGACCTAATACCACATGATAGACCAACCACTAACGTGCCCACACTTAAAACATGAACACCACCGACAACAAAAAGTGTAGGGTTACAAAAACTTGGCCCATGTTGTTGAGAATCAAGGTTGACTGTTGATGGCACGTCCACTGTCGCTGTCGGCTACAGGAGGTACCAAGGTATCTTCACAGCACACATTTTTCATGGCAGGGAGCATGCGACAGCACCCAGGGAGGTAGCTGATGGATGAATGACGTCGAGTCGGTGTCCCTGTGACGAAGGAGAGTCACTCAGCTTACAGCACTCAGATGGGATGAGAGAATAGTCACTCGCCCCATTACGGACATCACTCGATGAATAATGATTGAAACCCATATCTCACACCCGGTTTAGGAATTGACAAGGGGCATGGTGCAGAGGGAGTATGCTAGGGTGCATAGTTGATGGTGCATTAGTACGTCCAACCCGTCTGGCATAGGTGCAAGGAGGAAGGCAAGGGAGCCTTACAATGCAGTGTACAGAATAGGGTGACGTGTCATGTGTTGATGGCAGAGACCCACCCCATGGGTGCATAGGAAAAAGAAAACATACCTTACTCCAAAGATCGTAGCGTTCCTCAATCTCACCTCTCGGTAATTGATTGAAGAAACTCCAATCACACTCAGCCCACCCTCTGTCTCACGCTCTATTGAAAAATACAGAGGGCAGCCCTTGCCTGAAACCCATTGATGTAATCCTCACGGTCACTTGGGCAAAGGTTGTATGCCTTGTGTGCATTTGATGGTGCAACTGTGCATCCCGCCCTGTGCCAGCATACGGTGCAAGTAGGAAGGCCAGGGAGCCTTATGGTGCAGTGCACAAGAACAAATTGTGCTTTGTGCATTGAGAGGCCCATCCCGTGCGTGCAGCACTTCATTCACACTTCTCACCTCTCATTTGATTTGAAGGAAAAAGACTAGTCACTCGCCCCACCCTCTGTCTCACTCTCTGTTGATAGTTGGATAGGGCAACCATACTCACTTCCCCATCCGTTAGGATGAAAGCTCGTGTCACTTGATTGTTTGTCGATGAAGATCGCGTTGTCTGTTGTTGAAGAGGCGTACCAAGGGAGGTAGCCATCAGATCGAACGTTGTGTTACATAGGACATGGCATCTACTAGAGGACTGTCAAACGCTCAGCAGAAAGGCACAGGACACAGCGTACCAAGGGAGGCAGCTTCGGAACTGGATCATGGGGATGCCAATTGATGAGTCCACTTTCTGGACTGCTGGGTGTTGCCACCTTTTCCACAGCTAGCTTCCCGCCCAAGGGTGTTAACCACCTTTTCTTGGAACGAGGCCTGCTATGACAGGGAGTTTCTTCCTTTTCTTCCATAACAATTTTGTTTTTTTTTCTTTCTTTTTTTTTCTTTTTTCTTATTTTGTTGTTGTTTTTTTTATCTCCTATTCTCGAGGGTATCTCCACCTTTTCTTGAAGAATAGGTCGGCATGACAAGGACCGAAGTCCTTTTCTCCCATGACCAATATGTATATATTTTTTTCAAATTAAGCAAGGGAATGGTAGAAATACCATTTGTCAGAACCAACCTCGCCACTGGTGGAAAATAGAGGATAAGAGATCAGGGCTGGAAGGTGGGGCTAAGGGGACAGAGGGTTGCATCCACCGTATCAAGAGTGGCTGAAGAACGGCTATCAGAAGTAGCATCATAAGAGTTACAGTGCCATGCCAACGGGGGAAAGGATCAGGTGACTGTGATTGTCAAGATCCCCAAGGAGGGAAGTACTTCTTCAGGCGATATCCATTGATCAGGAAGGGATCATCAGAGGCATCAACGGTCTGCACTTGGACAAAGCCATTAGGGTTGAGAGAGCAAGTACCTTATATGGGCCCATCCACCGATGTTGGAGCTTGCCACGAAACTTGCCAAATCGTGAATCATAGGCTAGGACCAAATCACCTTCCTTGAACTCCTTGTGCTTGATGAACAAGGCCACGTTGTCGTGCTGCTGCGCATCCGAGTCGTATACACCTCCATTTCTTTTGTTGTGCATTTGTGTTATTTTCTGTGTGTGATGCATTACGATAATCCGCATCCAATGTATATATTCCCTTAGTGCATGTGTATGATTTTGTTTGGATGCATGATGTGTGTGTGTTAGAAAAATATGAAAAACTGATGCCAAAGGACATTATCAAGCTGATAATTTCAATGATGATCTCTAAGAAAAGTGAGGGGAATTATGGAATCAAAGGAAGGTTTGTGGAAGCGATCATCTTAGTTCAAAAGTTCCCATGACATAAAGTTGAAGGAAGTCTCTCAAAAGTTCTAAAGCGAGCAAAGCGCTAGTGAAGCACCGAGGGAGTACTTTGCCATTCAATCTTCAAGGCCGAAGTTGCAGTTTGTGCGTAGATCACCCATCACAAAGCTGTATGTTAATGGGGCAATTGATGACTCCAAAGATACCCTAAAAGAAAGGCTCAAAGGTGGATGGTGCTGCAGAAAAAGTAGTAAAAGGGGTCTTGAAGGTTAGCCTACAGAAAGAAATGAAAGAGACCGTAAAGAGAAGTGGCAATGCATGGGAAGAAGACAAAGAAACAAGTCCTAAATCAGACAACAAGAAGTTGTTGAGTCATGAAACTGGTGCTAAATCTTCAGATCTAAAACCATGCACTGATCCCCATTTGGATTTCTCAAAGAGCAAACTGGCAGAATTGAAGATTATCGCTAAAGCTAAAGGTGTAAGAGGTTATTCAAGGATGAAGAAGGGAAATCTATTTTTGGGTTTTAAACCGCTTTTGGAGGGAAAAAAGCAGGCTGTTTTGGAGGGAAAGAATGGTTTTTGATTTGGGGAGGGCTAGAATGAAGCGGGGGAAGGCCCTATTTTCTCCTCATATTTTTGTATTTTTGGCACGCAGTGAACGGCATGGAAGACTAATAACAGAAGACGAAGAGAGATTGAAAAAGGGAAAAAGAGATGAAGGAGATTCAGGAATGAAAAAAAGAAACCAAGTAAGAATCAGAGGATACATACGAAAGTGGGTGCTTTGCATACGAAGGGGAAAAAAATTGGAAGACGGCCTCTCGCTGCAAGCCATCTCGGTATTAGTGCGAAGTTGCAATTGCTCAAAGAATAGTATTTGCACTATAATGCGAAGGAGAAGACGCTCAATTTGAATAGCATGAGTACAAGCTTCAATATCAAAAGCACTTCGTTAGTGCAAAGCTTGCTTTCGATGTGCTGGTGCAGTAAAGGAATTACGGAGACTTTGTTAGAACTAGTAAAATTGGTTTTCGATCGCTGATTTCCAACTCTTGACGGCCCGAGAATCAGAAGCTTCAGGTCTTGAGGTTTCATCCTTTGCATTGCTTTGGAAGTCTACACACAAATCACATCTGAGGAAAGAGGCAGTGAGAGATCGCGAACCAGTCATTCATCTATCGAATCAAGCATTTTTGACTTGCAAAAATAAGGGCAATGGTTTTTCCTCTGCTCCGAATTTTTTTCTTTTTCTATGGATCATAGCGAATCAATCTCTCCTTATTCTTCTCCGCCAGATCCCCTGCGATTCATTCTACAATGCATCAACAAGTATCGTGAGTCTCCTGTTGTTTGGACAGGATGTGTTGGCCACCTTCTGAAACACCACGATTTCGTCCAATGACAACAGAGGATTTCCGTATCACACTCGGTGTAGAGAGATTTCGATGGCTATAGCTTCTCCTTTTCTAGCCGCATCTGATTGGGCTTTATCAGTGAGCGTTTCCATAAGGAGGCTGCCAATTTCACGTCTCAAGTGATCATTATGAAACATTCCGGTCAGATTGGAAATGGATATGCTCCTGTTCTTAACTGTCACACTTCACACATACCTGTGAAGTTTGCTGAGATTCTGACCAAAAATTGATCGGCGTTCTGGCAAAGAGTTGGAGAAGGAGCCGAAGTTTTTGAAGAATGGAGATGCTGTCTGTGATAAGAGGCAGAAATGCTGGGTTTGTAAAAATGATTTCTACCAATGCTGAATATCCTCCGCTTGGACGTTTTGCTGTCCCTGATATGAGGCAAACAGTGGCTATGGGTGTCATCAAGGTGTTTAACTCTTAGAAACATGAATCATATACAATAAAATAGTTTATAAAGCAGATTGCTGATGATGAACTCATACCATCTTTGATTATAGAGGTTATGCTGGAAAACAGAGAATGGCTATTCTTATGCATACACAATTCCAGTTGTGAACCCTTGATACTCAAAAACAGGAGTTGGATTGCTGAAAGCTTCTGCTGGTCTGGTTATAGAATGTACATGCTGATGTGATCCAAATTTGATAGAAATCTCTGAAACCATATGAAATCAGATGTGTGGAACAACAGAAGGTTCTCTGCACTAAAGGACATGCTTGACTAGATTATTAGTTAATGCCCATTATTCCGTTCAATGTAAATGTCATCATACATCTGATTGTAAACAATTTAAGAGATACTTCCACCTAGATGCAATGCTGACTAAGAGATACTTCAGATTTTTCTGTACATGAGTTTCCTATAACTCTCTTGACAAGAAATATAGTGTACTTTGGCTTCAACAATTCAATTTTCTTCTTGATAGTCTCTTTCATTGCTGTACCTTGAACCCCGTGTTCTGCAGCCTTTGCGTAAACTCTACGACAACGTTGTTACCATCGTCCCACTTTAGAGCTTTGGCTTCACACCACTTAGTAACATAATCCGTACATACCAGGATGTATCTGTTCTGTTTTCTTTTGGTGGGTGGATCAATGGGACCCACGAAATCAATCCCCCACTTCTCAAACGGCTTTAGGGGAAGAATGGGTTGAAGTGGCATAGCGCTGGTCTTGGTGGATTTTCCCATCCTCTGACAGATAGCATCACATCTTTTATAGTAATCATATGCATCCTTGTGGAGGGTCGGCCACTAGTAACCTGCTAGCAGAGCTTTCCTGGCTGTAGCTTCTCCTGCAAAGTGGCCTCCACACTGCTCATCATGGCAAGCCTTCAAAACAATCCCAATCTCATCTCCTGCAATACATCTTCTGAGCACTTCTCACCGCCTTACAGGGTGTAGGGGGCTGATTCTAATATAAGCTTCTTCCTTTTCCGACTAGAAATGCCAGGAGGGTACTGTTGGGTTGCCAGCAGATTGGCAATGTCTGCATACCAGGGGGTTATAGTTTCTACCAGGAATAGGGAAGCATCAGGGAGGTCTGGATCATCCTGCTCCTCTGGAGTCTGCGGGATACGTGACAGATGATCAGCCAGAACATGGGAACGACCAGGTTTGGTAATTACCTCAAAGTCGAACTCCTAGAATAGAAGGAGTCATCTCATCATTCGTCCTTTCATGTCTGCTTTGTTCATCAGGAAGGACAGGGCCTCATGATCCACATAAAATTTAAAGTGGGACAGTAGGTAGTGGCGAAACTTCTCTAGGGCAAACATCAAGCACTCAAGCTCTGTCATTGTGTAGTTGTGTTCCCTATCAGTGACCTTTCGGCTTGCATAATATATCAGTTGATCTAATTTCGAGGAGGCCTTTTGATATAGGACAATACCTAGCCCTTCAACTGATGCATCTATGTGTACATGAAACTCCTTTGTCCAATAAGGAGGTTGCAGGATGGGTGCTTCAATCAAACACTGCTTCAGAGTGTTGAAGGCTTTGTCACATTCTTCCATCCAAATAAACTCTGCATATTTTCTTAGAAGCTTGTGCAAGGGGGTTGCCTTTGTTGCAAAATGGGCTATGAATCTTCTGTAGTAACCCACATGGCCTAGGAATCCCCTCAACTGTTTGAGGTTGGTGGGTGCTGTTAAGGCGGCAATCTTTTCAATCTTTGTCGGGTCTGTTGCAATTCCTTGTCCAAAGACAATGTGGCCCAACAGAACTCCTGAGGAGACACCAAAGACACATTTGTCGGGGTTGAGAGAAATCCCATACTCTCGGCATCTGTCAAAACATTGCTCTAGGTGTCCCCAGTGCTCACGGATCAAACTATAAACACAGAAGTCATCAAGATATACCTCAATGAAATCATGCAGATGGTTCTGGAAGGCCGCCATCATTACTCATTGGAAGGTGGAAAGAGCATTACAGAGCCCGAATGGCATCACTCTGTAGGCATACGTCCTCCATTCTGTGGTGAAGGTTGTTTTAGATTGGTCCTCTTCTGCGATTTGGACTTGGTTATATCCGCTAAATCCATCCAAGAGGGAATACAGCTCATGGCCTGCCACTATGTCCAACAGTTGGTCTGTAAAAGGGATAGGGAAGTGATCCTTCTTCGTCTTTGAATTGAGCTTTCGAAAGTCAACACATATTCAGAGCTTCCCGTTCTTCTTGGGTACTACCACAATGTGCAAATCCCATTCACTGTTAGCCACGGGATAAATGAACTCTGCTTCAAGAAGTTTCAATAATTCGGCCTTCACCAGAGCAAAGTAATTAGGATTCATCTGTCTTTGTCTTTGCCTTACAAGTTTGGTATCGGGCTCTAAATCAATGTGATGTTGACATACTGTAGGATCAATCCCCTTTAGGTCTTTGTAGGACCAAGCAAACACATCTGAGTTCTCCTTTAGTAGGTCGTGAAGGACCACTAGTTCTTCTTCTGGAAGATTGAGACCCACTTTCAGGTGACGTTCAGTACCCTCAGCATCCAAGAACGTTACTTGTCTTTCACCTTCCACTTCGCGGATAAATGTCCCACGAATTGCTTTTGAGTAGAGGTCTGACTCCTTTAAGAGAGTCGTATCCTCGTCTGATGTCCCACTAGAATGAGTGTCCTCCTTCTGAACAGATGACTCATTCGTCTGTTTAAATTACTGAAAGGGTATTAGAGCCTTATTTGCTTTTGTTTGAGTGGTGACCTCTTCAGGACTCAAGGCTTCATCTTCAGAGGATGCGTCCAGGAATGTCACATAGCATGGACCTGCCAGAGGCTGTGACTTTGAGGGCTTGGACTTCTGTTGGCAGGGGGCATCATCATCATCTTCTCTTTGGACTTAACAGTGAGGGCGACAGGAGCCACTAGTGAACTTAATTTTTACGCCTTTAATCCATTTCTTATACAGATTCTGCATACTTTGGGGTCCAGTGACTAACCAAAACGGAACCATGGTCATTCCATCCAGTACCCTGAGATATTCGGCCTCTGAGGTCTCTATAGGGACATCAACCAGATCATCCTCTATCAAAGGAAATTCTTCATGTGCACTTCCATAGCCTACTTTATTTTCTTCCTCATCAGTTTCATTCTTATCTTCTGGAGGCTCTGCCTCGGCCTCTGTAGAGGCTCTGTAGGAGAAGAATATATCGTTTGCCTCTGCATCTGCATATGCTTCTATCACCAGTTTTGACTCTACTTCTGCTTCTGGTTCTGGCTCTGTATATGTTATCGTCTCTGTAACTATCTCTGTATCCGCTCTGTCTTTGTTCTGTAGACACTCTGTATCTGCTCTGTCTCTGGACTATCTCCGATCTGTAACTGTACTGCCTCTGTACTGACTCTGCTCTGTCTCTGCAACTGTCATGTAACAAGGAGAACAGTACATCCATGCTTCTATTTCACTGTCAGAGGTGATTTCAGAAGTTAATTCTAATTGAGGTAGGAGATATTCACCCATGGTCAAGGATTTTACTTCCCTTGGCAGTTGGCTTAGAGTGTCCACTGTTAGGGACTGTGCCTCCATTTTCTTAGAAAATATTTGCTTAACATCCTCTTCATCTCCTGATGTACCATTTGTTACCTCGTTAGAGGAGTCAGTTATGACTTCAATGGATGTGGATCCATTGCCTTTCGCGATCCATACAGCTTTAACACCACTTTATTGGGTCCTCGGCTGAGGGTTAGGGTTCCTTTAAACCACTCCATCCTGGCTCTTGCTTCAAAAAGCCAAGGTCTTCCCAATAGCAGAGGGTATGAGGTCCCATAAGAATTTGGTTTGACCACCAAATATGTCAGCCAATAGTCTCTTCCTGCAAGGGTTGTTTTTACATATGGGAGGATGCCCAACGGTTTGACTCTACTTTGGTCTGCCAATCTGATAAGCCACTATGTAGGTTGAATTCTTTGCAACCCTAAGTCCTTCATGGTGACATCCGTCATTATGTTACTGATGAGCCTCCATCAATCAATGCATCTGAAATGAAGCATCCTTCTATCCATACACTAATCTCTGGGGTCCAGGATCTAAAAAGGCATTAGCCACATCTACTTCCTTTACACGCTCCGAGGCATTATTGGTCTTGGTCATTATTGAAGGAGCAATCCTTAGTCCGTGCCTTCGTGTCAAGATGCTTTTGAATCTCTTTCGGCAGCTTGGAGACAGCATCAGCAACAACTGCCGGAATGTTAAGTTTGGTTTAAAAGTATCTAGGTCTTTGACCAAGTCATAATCTTTAATAGGATCCATAGGTTTCTTCAACCGACTGGGAAATGGGGCTACACCCATTTTCATCTTTCCTTTTTCTTCTAACAATTACAACATCGACACTTCTTCTGTTTTCGGAAGTGCTTCTGTATCATCTATCTCTTGGGCCTGTGGTCATGTCTCTAGGACTGTCTCTGTATCCTTCTGTGGCACTGTAGTGCTCTGTACTGTTCTGTACTGCTCTGTCCCTCTACAAGTAGGTTGAACTTCATAGTCTTGGCAGGAGAGTCATTTCCATTTTGAACCACCGGTTCCTTCTTCTTGGTGCGTGTCATAGCGGCAACTTCCAACTTGACCAAATTGGAAGCAGGTTCTTGTACCTTCTGTTGGCTATCAATGAAATTGGCATTTACAGGGGCTGGGTGGACTGGGACAGTCCTTTGCAGTGTGGCCTTCTCCTTTGCATCGACTGCATAAGGACTTGTAATCCGCTGACCTTTTGGGATTTGGACAATTTGGTGAAATGTGTCCCTTTTCTCTGCATCCGTAACACTCCACCTTAGATCTTTGACCACTGCCAGACTGTCGTCCTCTATAACTTTGAGAGGGAAACCGCCTTGGACCGAAATTAGGACCAAACTCTCTAGGCTTGGGTCCAATATCCTATGTTGTCATTTTAGATTCCAGCGAGTTGAATCTTGCATTTTCATCCTTCTGTCTTTGTTCATGCATCTCTTTCAGAGAGTAAATATCCTCTGTATGGTTCTTTCGCAAACAGTAAGAACAGAAGGCTTCAGGAATGGTTGGCTTTCGAGTACATTCAGTGGCTAAATGTCACGCTTGCTGACACTTTCCACACCAAGTATTTGACCGCATCACATCTCTTCCGGCTCTTGCAGAAGTGGATATATTGGCGGTATTCACCTTCTCCTACAATGCTTGTTGTAGGGCTGTAATTACTGCATACACTCGTTGGGTAGATCCAGAAGGTCCTCTTTTCTGGTTCTGATTCAGAGCTCCTGTTGAGACTTGGGGTTATTGATTCCAGTTGGTAGGATTCCACTGTTGTTGAGTCGCCATTGGAGGAACTGTTTGAGGCCACTATTGTTGTGGTTGAACCATCATCTGAGGCACTATCGTCTGCGGTGACCACACTGGATTAGATGCACTATACTGTGGCACTGTTTGCATCTGGGGATAGGGGTAGGGAACTGTCCCTGGAACCGTGATGGGTATACCATTCCAGGCATAGGAGGAGGTAAGATTCCTCTTCCTAGAGTCATTGACAGCCTTGCTTCAACTTCGTCATACAAGATAATGCGTAGGTACTGTATGCAGTTTCAATTCCTTTACCAATTTTGCTGAAATAAAGTCATGGGTATTACCGTCATCATGCAAGATAGTTCTTTATTTTCCATGCACCATACATTTCATAGTCAACAATGAATGTAAAGTAGGCATACCTGGTAAAGTGTCGGAAGTAGTAGTAGGATCATCCTCTTCTTCAGTGAAATCCGGCATATCCTCATGCTCGTCTTCGTCCATAGCTCCAAGGTAGTTGATATGTGCTGATGGCTTCTTTGAATGACAATTTGCTGCGAGATGCCCTGGCTGGTGACACTTGTAGCATACGATGGGCTTGGCTTTGGTCACATTATTTGCAATGGCTGGGAGTCTGGGTATATTTGGATTTGCTTGTTGGATAGGCTTAGGATTTGGATTGACAGTGAATGGTAATGCAGGTGGTTTAGGCCAATTCTTGCGGAAAGATGGTGATGAAAAACGACCTGGATTAAACCTTCTGAAATTTGAATTGAATTGTTTAGATCCATAATTACCGTTTGCCTGGAATGGCTGTGGTCGTCGATCTCTTCCACGTAACTTATCTTCAGTGTCGTGAGCTAAGGAGATGGCATCTTCAAGGGTAGCAGGCTTGAACATATTCACCTCAGCGTAGTAATGTCCAAGAAGTCCAGACATGTACTTCCGCTTATGGGTCGTCTCTGGTACGTCTTCAAGCATGCGTAGCTATAAGAGTGCATTCCAAAAACGCTCTGTATACTGTGGTATAGGCTCACGGTCGCGTTGTTGAAGTAAATCCCATTGCTTGATAGCCTTCTCATGAAATTGTGGTGGAAGGAAATTTTGCATGAACTTCTTCTTGAAATCTTCCCATGTAGCAGGACATTCTATGCTCTTGCGGACGACAGTCCACCAAAGTGATGCTCTATCTATCAGATGATTAGTAACACACTTGATTTTATCTTTCTCAGGATAAGTTTCCTCATGGAAATAGTCATCAAACTGGCTAATGAATGATAAAACAGTCTTTCCTTCTCTTATGCCATTGAAAGTGCGAAACTTGAAACTTCGTTTACTTATCTTGGATTCCTTGCGAATGGTTTGTGCTTCAAGAGTGGCGTCGATGGTACGGCGAATCAGATCTTCAGCTTGGGGTTCTTCATTATCAGTGGACGCTCCTTGTAGCTTTATCAATTGCACTTGCAAGGCTTGCCTAGCTCTTCACTCTTCTTCCAATTGCAGCATGATAAGATCCAGCTTTTGTTCCATGGTAGGCTCGGGTAGGTCGTCTTCAGCCATAGGATCATCCATATGTGGGGTAGTCATCCTGTAAAACTCAACAAACCATTCTCACTCAAAATCAGTTAGCGGGATGAGCGTAGCTCAAATTTGGGGTTACAAGGCTATGTATTTTTGGGTATTTTCTTCTTCAATTTTCAGAAATTCTGAAATATTTCTGTCTCCGTTTGCTGAAAGTACTTCAACGAACTTGTAGATAGGTAAAACAGCTTGCTGCGAACAACTTTCCAGTTCCGAGTTTTTGCAAACGAACAAGTCTTCTAGGAGTTTCGAGCGTTAGTCAGTTCTGATTTAGTCTGACTTGCAGAGTTGCAGACTTAACAGACTTGCAGGGTTGTTGACTTGCTGGACTTAGCCGATTTGCAAGACTAGCAGGACTTGTTTAGAGTCGACTTGCGAAACTTGACTTCTGGTGCGCAGGACCCGGAGTTTACAGACTTCTCTGCCTTGTCTGACTTGAGAGTAGCTTGATGACTTAAGCTTAATTTATTAAGCTTAATCTTAATAAGCTTAAACTGGCCGCCGTTTTCTGATCGTGAGGGGGGGGTCCGTTTTTGTCAGCGCGAAATTTTCGGAGTTCCTCTTCTCGATCGATTCGACGATTATGAAGCTTATAAGCTTCTTAAGCTTTGTATTAAGCTTTTAAACTAAGCTTTTTGAAGAAAGAGATATGGCTTTCTTACGGTTTATCACGACTTGTTCATGGAGTTGAGGGAGTGGTCCTCCGCCGACAGAGAGTGGTCCTTCGCGATCTGACAGTGGAAACAGGGGTTCTTGATCGCCAGAAGTTTGCCTGTATCGACGGTTCGCGACGAGATTGACTGTAGAGGCCATTTGTTCCTGGAGCTCCGCCTTCGCCCGAGATTGGTAGCGATTGGAAGCCCTTGATCTCTGCTCCGCTCTGATACCACTGGTGCGCAGATCGGACGCAGATAGCTCACGTGGTGAATCCCGGAAGGTCCCCAAGAACAAAGTACTCTACTTTTTAGCACAAAAACCAATGTAAAAGCAAGCACGACATGAGACAAGAGACAAATTGGGTTGAATCTCCCCCATGCCTTGTGTGAGCGCTTCACAAAGCATGTATTTAATGTATATTTCCAATCTTTATGCTCAAAAATAGCCCAATTACAAAAATATGACAAGCTTTTAGCTTTTGAGTTTGCTTTCTACCAAAAATAAGAAAATAAAGCTAATGGACGGTGCCCATAGTGTCTGGCACGCCCAATCTCAATGTCCAAATAAAAATAACATATCCAGGTGCATAAGCGCATACAAAATAATAATAAATAATCGATGTCTCTATAGACATAATCAAAATATAGGCGTGGCGCCTATCAAAATATAGTCCAAAGATCGAAAACCCGCTAGACTCCAATGCTTTCCTCCGCCACTGCTGCTATCTCTACACATCAACTGAAGCATTCACAATCGTTAGTAAAATAACACAATTAAACCGACAAAAGTGAATACCTAGCAGTCTTCAGCTACATAAATAAATCAACTGGTTAGAAATAAATCCTAACCTTAATTTATTACGAGTGCGCACTCTAAACTCATAAACGTTTATTAATTTAATATGCATTTTGCGGAATCACCCGCTATGGAATCACCCATGTACACACTAAATTAATGAAACGCCCGAAAAGGACAGGCGTCCCCATCAACTTCTCGCACAAAGAATCCTCTTTGCGTATGAGCCCCGGTCATCTAAGTTTACGGAATCCACCGTAAAACCTCACGGAATCCACCGTGGAATATGCCTCCTGGCATCAATCATGAAGTGGTATAAAAAATGGATAAGCTCATTGATCACATGGCCCACTCGGATAGCCTCTCCAAGATGGATTTTTTGATTGAGCAAATAAACCTTTTCAATAATCAGGCCATGCTTGCTCAAGCTGAAATTCAACAAATCCTACATAGACTCACAATGCTCGTTTCTCTCAAATGGATGTTAAGCCTTCATAAGACAAAGATAGTAGTGATTGAACCAAATCAAGGTAGCCCATCAACCACCAATACAAAGTTACACCTTGGTATTATTAGAAGTAGAGGTCTTCCTGTCAGCAACTTTGAAGTGGGTGAACCGTCCAAAAGGAATAAAGAGCCAGTAATAAGTACTTTTTCTACAAACCCCGGTAGTAGAAATTAGTCCCCCCCCTTTTGAGGTTATCTTAGCTTCATGATGGCTAAAGTGGGTAGCACGATACTCATGGGTAACATTAATATAATGGGTAACATGGCCATAATGTTGAGATGACAAGTTCAACACATGTGGACATTGATGAGGACCGCTTGGCTAGATGGGTCTGCATGTCTACACTTAGCACATCGATGGTCATTATGATCCTCACATGGGCACTAACTTATCACTTGTTATATTTAGTTTGTTGAACCTACCTATAACTGGCATAGTTATAGTGTTAGTTGATTAGTATAGTTAGTTATGCACTATTTGAGTTAATGGGCCGCTTTCCTTTTTACGTTATATCTTATCTATACATTGTACATTGTATAGTGTGTGGAAGAAGAAGAAAAAAACTGACAGAAAACATTTTGGTCTTTGTCTCTCTTCTTTGTGTTCTTGCATGAGTTTCCTCTTATGTGTATAGTGTGTGTTTAACGCAACAACTCAATAATGTCCCCCCACCATGCAGTTCTTGACATGGTATCAGAGCGACACCATTAAGAGAGGCTGGTTTTGAAGGATGAAGTGAAGGAGAAGAAGAAAGGATTCAAGAAAGCAAGTAATGGGTAACAAGCTCTCCCATTCTTCCACTCTTTCTTTTAGATAATGCATGTGGAGGCATTGGAAGCAAGGCAGAGTAAAAATCTCAAATTGCTGTGAGATTTGGTGTGCGGGTAGAGCATTCTATATTATGCAAATATACCCTTTCGGGCTCCGACTAATTTTTTGGACATTTGAGGCCGTTTTGGACTCCATTTTAGAGCCCCAAGGTTACGGACAGTGGTTTAACGTATACTATGATTTCGGCTGTATTGATCAAAAGTGGGTGCATATGTTGCAATTTTGAATATATAATTTTGAGGTGTTTGCCAAGAAGAAATCAAACATTTTATATGCAAACAAGTTACAGATTACATGTATTGTTGAGTAATTTGTGAAAAGGGTTGCTTGATGTATTATTGTGCACTTGTTGTGAAAGATTGTAGAAGAGGTGCTTGCTATTTTGTATCATTTTTTGTGATAATGGCAAAGAAAAGTGGAAATCCCATCATTGAGAAGCTGGAGAAGAATAACTACCCTTCATGGAAGTTCCGTATGATAAACTTTCTCATTGAAAACGGCCTTTATGAGTTAGTTTTAGGTGAAGAAAAGGAGCCAGAGAGTTGAGTCTCCTTGTGATTGCAGATGATCTAAAGGCATGGAAATAATGAAATGCAAAAGACAAAAAGGTGATGTACTGGCTATCTTCAGTCACTATGCTAGGATATATCAAGAATGCAGAAACTTCACATGCAGCTTGGATAGTATTTGAGCATATGTTTTTAGTAAATATAAAGGCACGAAAGATTCAACTCAAGAAAGAGTTGAATACCTTGAAGAAACGAAAAATATTTATCAATGAGTATGTTTTGAAGGTGAGAAGAATTGCAGATGCTTTAGCAATGATTGATGTAATGCCCGATGATGATGATTTGGTTTCATATCTACTTTGGGTGGCCTTAATAATGAGAAGGCTTTGAAATTATTTGTTACTTCTATATATGTACGTAAGTCATTTCTAGATTTTGATGAGTTGGCCTCTTGCATGATTACCAAAGAGATCAATATGCAAGGTGACTCATCTGAAAGAAATAGTGAACATGTCCAAGCATTTTACTTAAGTTCAAGAAGGGGACGTGGCAGATCCTCTTCGAGTAGTTGTGGTATAGGACGTATTGGTGATAATCAGTAAAACAGGTAAAATGGACAATCTGGTGAAATGAATGTTTCCAAGGGTTGTGGAAACTTTAGAGGCAAGGGGAGCTCTAGAGGAAGAGATGAATGGTAGAACAAAGGTTCTAAAAAATCTGCTATTGTTTGCCATTACTGTGATAAAATAGGTCATATTGCAACCCATTTTTATGCTAAGAAGAATGATATCTATAGTAATAAATTGGAGCAAGTAAACTATGCATCGTCTCACTACAAGATATAGACCTTATAGCGACGTTTAAAGCGACGAAAATACAAACAACAAAATTTGCCCCCGTCGTCGCAAAAAGCGTCGTTATTGACGACGCCATAGAATCGTCGCTATAACCGTCGCTATATGCGTCGCTATATGCATCGCTATATTCGTCGCATTTGCGACGCATATAGCGACGGTTACAGAGAATTTGCGACGCTGATAGCGATGGCAATAGCGACGAATGCAGTAAATTTGCGACGCAAATAGCGACGGTAACAGAGAAAAAAAAAATTTGTGGCAGGGCAGCAAGCTGCCCTGCCACATATAGCACTGTGTGCTATATGAGAGCCATACAAAATAGTTTCTGCACTGCTTCATACAAAGCGTTTGCAAACAAAAAGAATGTATACTGAAATCATAAAACTGATGGATGAAATAAATACATGATATCGCATAAAATGCGATTGGTACAATCATAAAACAATATCACTAATACATAGAAAATGTCTACATAGATCGGGCGACTAAAAACTAAAGGTATGTGAGCTCTAAGGATCCAAGGGCGAGCTACAAATCGTCGTCCCCCGAAAGCTCTTCCCGCTGTAAAGGAGCATCAAACGGATTCTGCAGAAAAAGAAACAACATATCAATCCACCATACAATAATGCATTCAAATATCTCATGGTAACTACGGACAAGAAAGATGAGTGTCTTACTGGGCCGCCGCGTCTATACAATCGGTCGATCAATGATTTGAGACCGTGCCTCTTCGCATATCGAGTCTGAAGGCCTTGCGGATAGCGATTTGTAATGGAGTGCTGCAAAGAAAACAAAATGCTAACTGTTAGAAACATGATTGTCAGTACAAAGAATATCTCAAAAAAACAAATAAGCAAAACAAAAGAGAATCTTACAAAGTCCTCCAAATATGTCCTGTGGCCGCCACTCCCAAGATGATGTACCGATCCGGCCTCGATTCGTGCCCTCGCCGCCTCCCACTGCTGACTCCAACGTCCTGGCGAATTTGTAGCCTCCTCCCTCAGTCGATGCCAATTGTCTGCATCTAACCACTCGGGCTTTGGAGCCCCACTCTTGATTGCCTTGCATGCGTCGGATCGTCTATGTGACATGTATGCACGCATGCAATCCATCATCCAACCCGTAGTGAATCTATCCACTGCGGCTGGCACCGGGAACTCCTCGTGCAAGGATGCTACTATGTACTCCTTGCTCCCCTCCGGTATGTTCCTCCAATGATCCAGGACGTTGTGCCGAAAAACTTGTTGGCACAACTCCCTCATGCGAGCCATCACCCTCCTCCCCTCATCATTCATGATAATGGCTCCTGACCTGCCATCCACTAGGTATCCATAATCCCTAGGAGTGTGTCGTGTATGGGCCCTCTCCCATCTCCGTCCACGCTCCTAGGCATATCCAGGAGATCCTTGAACATCCGGTGTACCGACGGGGGTACCCTCTCCCGGAGTGCCACACAAAGGGGTGCCGCCAGAGGGTGTGCCACCAAAAGGAGTGCCACCAGAGGGGGTGCCACCAAAAGGAGTGCCACCAAAAGGCGTGACATCTGCCGAGGGCTGCGCAAAAGCCGGAGTAACTGGAGTGGACGTCCCCACAGGTGTGACAAATCCTGGCGGTGACCGAGCTCCAGCTGAACGACGAGACGGAGACACCGCGTCCGTGTCTCCACAGCAGCACCCCCCTGATCCTCCTGTAGTCGCAGTCCCTCCCTCTGGCCCAAGTCGCGAGCGTCGAGATCGTCTACTCGAAGCTGAAGCATCTGATCGCGCCGAAGCTGATCTAGCAGAGCATCCTAATGAAGAACGAGACAGCTCCTGATCTGCTATCTCTCTGAATCTCGCGAGCTGATCTGGAGACATACGTGCCATCATCTCCTGAAACTCCTCATCGCTCATCCCTCGACTCATCCTGAAAATGTCGATACCTGCACAGATAAAAAATAATATTAGAATAATCAATTTAAACTATACAAAGCACATTAATAAAATCATTTTTGAAAAATCCCTCTTAAAATGCATATCTTATCTACCTTTATGGAAGATCTAAACAACGAATTGAGTAATACAATTCTCCAAGAATGAAGTATTCTATGGTCCCATGTTAATCTCCTGACACAACTCTGCATACACTGGAAGGTCGATAGACATGTCACCACAAAACAACGAGTCTGTCTCGTTCTCAAAAAATTCTACGACTTCTGTATTTCCATCATTGTTAGCCGATGCAGGCTCCAAGCTTGCGGTGGCCTCCACCCCTTGCAATTTCGATCCCTCTATTTGCATATTTTCTTCATCTATGCCTGGAACATCGCTTTGATCGTATACTCTCACACCTCGAGGAGTTGAAGGTATAACATACCACCATCGAGGTTGTCGGGGATTTGGATAGAAGATTACCTGTTCACAAACACTTACAAACCGTCTTCAAACCATTGTGACCTAAACCATGTCGTATTACAATTAGCAAGCAAATGCCTAGTTGCACTTGTTCACAATGGGCTGGCAACACAAAGGTGTCGCACAAATCCATCCATTTTTTTTCGGAATCTATTTCGAGAAATCCAGATGGACCTCGTCGAACTGTTGCGCCAGCTCCTCCAAGTACCACTTTGAACCACTGCACGTCGAATATTATCATGGAGAAGCTACGGTAATCCACCGTAATAATACTTTGCAAATTCCCAAAATACTCCATCTCATCCACAACCGTGTTCGGATCCGTTGCTCGTCGCTGGCTCTCTTGCTCAAACCTTGCCATGACACCACAGTCCATTGTGGAGCGCATTTTGTCAATACGCTCCACCCGAAAATGCCGTCCGCGCGACCACGCTGCACTATATATTTTGTACTGCACATTGAAACACTCAAATTAGATGTAGCAAGCAAATTTAGATACGACACATTCTAAACCCCTCATTACCTTTGGACTACATCCCCTCGAGAACTCCCACTCCTCCATTAAGACCTCTGTCCCTTCGCTGGATGCTGCGGTCAAGGCTCCATGCAACCATCGTGTTGACATAAACCGCGGCATCTCCTCCATGCCTTCGGGATATCGAATCGGTCGGTGACACGTACTACATCGGAATTCGGCTCGTGCTTCCTCTCGATCTCGCCTTGCAATCTGGTACTTGGCGAGCCAATTCTCCATGGAGGCATGGTGCAACATACAAAAGCGATTCACCTTCTCTTCCATTGAGGCATCCATTCTTTTTTCTACCCCATTTCCAACCACCACATCTCCAGTCAGCCTGTCATCGTCCTTCAGCGTCCATACCATTTCATTGTCTGGTTCCACCGTTGGTAGCCATTGTGAGATATGCACTAACGCCTCTGACACCAGCCAACCTTCCGCCATGCTACCTTCCGGACAAGCTCGTTGTCGCACAAAGCCTTTCAGGGTTTTCATGAAGCGCTCCAGGAAGAACATCCATCGCGTATGGACAGGTCCAGCAATCTCCACTTCATCCACAAGATGCACAAGAAGGTGAACTTGTATCGTGAGCATGCTAGTGGGCAAGTATTTCTCAAAGAGACAGACCGTCTCAACTGCTCCCCGCCTTGCGGATTCAATAGAGGACGTCTTAATCTCTTTCTGTGAGATCCATTGCACCAAAGTCGACAGCTTGTAAATGGCCCCGCGAATTTCTGGAGTTAGGCATCCCGCGATCGCGATCGGTAGGACAAACTGCCAAAAATGAGAAAGCATTAAGAATAATGGTCATTTTTCAAATTTCAAAATGTCCACGCTAATTAAAATCCATTCTGTTCACAAACCTGACATATCTTATGCCAATCATGGGATTTTAGCCCAGAAATCTGGTCATCTTTAGAAAATGCGAACCTGAGAGAACGCATCATACCCGTCGGAGTGCGGATAGACTTGATTACTTGCTTCACAATGCGCTCTTCTTTGGTAGACAAAACCCAGGGAGCGCGAGGAAGCTGCACTCCCCCTTCAGCACTCGACTGCGGCCAAAGCGCCTCCATCTTACCTACCTCCTTTAAATCCATTCGTGCCCCTGTAGTGTCTCTCTTTCCTGTGATGTGGTCCCATAGCAAGCTGCCCACATTTTTGAAAATATGCATGGGATCCAACAAGTGGTTGACCTGTAAGTGGGTCCAATATGGCAACTCGTAGAAAACTGAGAACCGTCGCATTCCATTTGGATGTGAATCCGGGTTTACCATTTTCAGCTCGTACCAGCTTGCAGCGTTCATACGTGCTGGAGGTCGTCCAAGAAAACCTTCCCTGAGTTCATGATCCTCCGGCAAGAAAGCGGCGTGTCCTTGGTATACCATCTTCTTCATGGTTCGTGACCTTCGGGAGTCTAACTGTGGCCCACACAATGGACATGCATGATAACCTGAGGTAACCAGACCTGCAAGGCGATCCACGACCTAGTGAATACTTGATTGAATGAAATAAAATATAGATATTACCGGCGAGAACAATTCGGTCTGCTCACCTGAGCACTCTCCCAATCCCGGAAAGTCATGCATCGTCCACATGAGAATGGCTCGAATGTTGGCTGACCGCCGACCATCGCGCCTGCTCATATCTTGCACCGTGACCCCCTCCTCCCACAAAATCTTAAGCTCATCGACTAATGGACGAAGATACACGTCCATATTTTTTACTTTGTAGCGGTCCGAGACGAGCAAGCTAAGGATGAGATGTCCTTTCTTCGTAGAAAGCCATGGAGGAATGTTGTAGTTGACAAGCACTATAGGCCACACACTGTAAGAAGTCGAGCGCAGACCGAATGGGTTCACACCATCCATGGCGAGACCGAGCCGAAGATTCCTTGGCTCTCGCGCAAAGCCTGGGAAGGTAGAGTCAATGTGGCTCCATGCGCGCGAATCTGCTGATATTCATTGAACTCCATCCGTGGACCTATTCTGCACATGCCACGTTGTCAAGCTTGCCATGGCAGACGTGCGAAACATGTGGTTTATGCGGGGGATGAGCGGAAAGTGTCTGAGGACTTTTTGAGGGATGGTTTGCCCTTGCAAGTCCTGTCGATACCTGTGAGCACCACACTTTGGGCATGTCTCCATACTCTCGTATTCATCTCGAAACAATATGCAGTCGTTGATACATGCATGGATGTTATTGTAGTCCATGCCAAGCTTCCGTAAAACATGTCGCGCATCATCACGAGACTCAGGCATGGTGTTTGCAGGTGGCAATATATGATATTTCAATAACCTGAAAAAATCATAAAACACCTTGAAAAATCTATCCATGTTTGCAATAATACTGTTTTAAAAAAAACAATGAAGTCTGTGTGCAAGGTACCTGAATAACTCAGTCACACTCGTATCGCTCCAACCGTATTTTGCTTGCACACTTAAGAGTGCAAGCAATGTCTTCAACCGAGATACTCCGCACCCATCATATAATGGTATGGATGCTTCCTCTCTGAGCGGGTCAGATGTCTCAACATCCATGGGAATCAATGCATCGATCATTGCCTCCATCTCAGGCTCCAAGATTGTAGGCAAGTCGGGAAGGTTGTCTGTCTCCTCTGGCATTGACGGTATAGATGGGCCTTGCGAGTGGTCGATTGGCTCCTGCAATCCATCCATCGCACGTCCACGAACTCTTCTAATTGGCCGCAAAGGGTGCACTCCCCCTTGGGTCGAGACATCACCCCCCTGGATACAAAATTTACCAACAAGACCCAATCTTATTGTGTATGGGTTTCAATTAGCTTGAGAGTACAATGCATGAAAAATGCTAACTTCAAATTACCGTTTGCTGAAAGTCTGCAATCGCCTGATCAATGATCTCAGATTGAAACTCGCCAAATCGCCGTACGTGTTCTAACGACAATCGGCGTTTTCGTCTAATTGCCAACTTGCATTGAGAGCAAGGACATGGGACACGCTGATTAAGATACGACTCGCGGTCTTGAACAATAGGACCTTCTTCGTTTGCCATCTTATCTACATTACAGCAAACAAGGTTTAAATGGATAGCTTTATGGAGATGTACGTCAAGTTGCAAGTTGACCATAAACCTTGCATTGTATATAGTAGTCGAGAGATTTTCCGATGTTATATCTCGGCCTTGTATCATGCTCAACGATTTGTTTGTCCCGGTAGATAATTTTTTGTTATGTCTCGGCTTTGAGTATAAGTAATCCATTTTAAAATTAATGCGCGCCATCTATGAAATTTTATAACTATAGTAATAAAATTTATTTCAATCAATTCTACTCATAGTCATAAGACCTGAGAGAAATTATCCTATACTCAATTTAAGGGTTTCTTTTTCTATAACAATAATTTTGGGTTCATTTTGATGAAGTACGTGGCCGTATGCAAAGCACATTGCATACCATTATCAATACGTATATTATCTTAAATTTTCTTCCCTTCCCTCTCCCTCTCTTTCTCTCCCTCTCCCTCTCTTTCTCTCCCTCTCCCTCTCTTCCTCTCTTTCTCTCACCCTCACCCTCTCCCTCACCCTCTCGTTCTCTTTCTCTCCCTCTCTCATTTCCTCCCTCCCCCTCCCTCTCCCTCTCCCTCTCCCTCTCCCTCTCCCTCCCTCATTTCCTTCCTCTCCCTCTCCCTCTCTTTCTCTTTTTTTCCCTCTCCCTCTCTATCTCTCTTTCTCTCTCATTTCCTAAACAAGCAAAAAATAAAGTGATTTAAACATCCTCCAAGCAAAAGGGAGAGGGAGAGATACAATGCACTCTCCCTCTCTTTCTCTTTCTATCCCTCTCTCATTTCCTTTCCCTTCCTCTCCCTCTCACTCTCTTTCTCTCTCATTTCCTCTCCTAAACAAGTAAAAAATAAAGTGATTCAAACATTAAACAAGCAAAAGGGAGAGGGAGGGAGAGAGAGAATGCACTCTCCCTCCTTCTCCCTCTCTTTCTCTTTCTCTCCCTCTCCTATTTCCTCCCCCTCCCTCTCCCTCTCCCTCTATTTCTCTTTCTCTTTCTTTCCCTCTCCCTCTCCCTCTCCCTCTCCCTCTTCCTCTCTCTTACTCTCTCGTTTCCTCTCCTAAACAAGCAAAGAAGAAAGTAATTTAAACATTAAACAAGCAAAAGGGAGAGAGAGAATGCACTCTCCCTCTCTTTCTCTCCCTCTCCCTCTCTTTCTCTCCCTCTCTCTCCCTCTCCCTCTCCTTCTCTTTCATTTCCTCTCCTAAACAAACAAAAGAGAACGATTTAAACCTTCAACAAGTAAAAGAAAGAGAGAGGGAGACTCACCAATGAGATATGGCGAGCGTGGGCGGCTTCTCTTTGCAACGAGGGCTCCTCCTCTCCTTCACGAACAACGACGGTGGCGGCGGCGGCGGCGGCAAGTCTCTTCCTCCTCTTCTCCCACAAAGCCTTGGCTCTCTCCCTCGCTCTCGCTCTCAAAAGGCGAAGAAAACAAAATGAAAACGGCGCTCTGGTTTCGGCCGCGCTTTTTTTCCCTGTGGCGTCGCTATATGCGTCGCTATTTGCGTCGCAAATGTTACGCAAATAGCGACGCATATAGCGACGCCGACATCCGCCGTCGCTAATCAGCGTCACTATTGCCCCATTCCCTTGTAGTGTCTTCACGACAGAAGGAAGACAAAAATGAGCTTCCTTTGTTATGCAACATATGCTGAATACTATTATACGAAAGGGAACACATGATGATATATGGTATGTCAATTAGGGTGCATCTTATCATATGACCAGTCATGTTGAATGGTTTGAAGAAATGCATGACTTACAAAATCCAGGTTATGTGCAGACATGTGATGATTCATGCCACCCAATTTCACACATTGGAAAGGTTTCCTTATCCTTGGATGATGGCTAGACACATAGTCTAATAGATGTATTACATATGCCATCAATCACAAAGAATTTTGTGTCTATTGGCCAAATGGTAGAGCAAGGGTTGCAAGTTCGATTTAATGCAAAAGATTGTTTTGTAGAAGACTTTAATGATAAGTGAAAGTTGGTCACAAAAGGAAGTAGAGTTGGTTGCATGTTCACTTTAGATGTTGGAATTCCTATAATGAATGCTACTATGTAGGCTAAAGAAAAAGGAGTAGTTGTAGACATTAAAATATGGCATAAATGTATTGGTTATACAAATGCAGTGCAAAGGTTGAAATTTATGTAGTCTCAATGATTGGTTATGGGGTTGTTTGCTTTTAGAGTTGTCAAATTTCATAAAGTATGTCGGGACCTAAAACGGGCCAACACTGGCTCTAAGGCTCTAGCTGGGTGTCTATTCTCCACCAAAACATCTCACGGATTCGCAGTCAGGAGCATCTGAAGGCTACACACTGATTTAACTTCTAATTTAGATATTCGCATTTATATGGCTTGTAGTCCAACAAATAACCCTTTTTAAACTCCTTACAAGGAGCCCCTAAACATATTGGTATTATAGAATACATAAAACACATACAGGGAGCACCCCTCGGCTAATTGCTACAGCCTCACTATGGCTCTCCTACACCTTAAGGATTAGCTCCGAGATGCACATTGAACACATAAAGCACGTATGACACATACTCCTCTCTTTAATCAATAATTCCAAGAGATAAAAGATAATCCTCATAGAACACTTCCTTGAAGAAACCGATTGCTAGTCCTATGGCTTGGGATATCTCACTTAGCGTGGGGGTTCAATGTTTATGAAGACAATTGCCATGCATCCAGGATGATACAATGTGTTGAATACAATGCAACTTACTGTGAATGATTCATAGTGCTTAAACATTTTTATTCATTTAAAACAGCATTGTAATAGTGTGAAACCATGTATTTTCATGCTTTCATTCTAAATGTAATTATTACGTTACATAGGATTAGGACCGAGCATGAACATGCTATTGAACCCTTTAATTTTTAAACCACATGTATCCTATATGCCAAGTGTATTTTTAAAAAACAGCTTCAACATTTAATCATTACTTATTACCCCCTCTTTTTCCTACCGTTTAAGGTTGTGCACTCAATGGTAGGATTACAGAGCGTTTTGATGTATTTTTCTTCATAAAAAGTGATAAATACTCACTTTAACATAAAGATAGAGCTAGAGACTAAGGCTAAACCTCATGCTTCAACCATATCATATATCTAGGGACACATTATATTTTCTATTTTTAAAGTATAGAAATATTATTTTTTATTTTTCTCTATTTATTTATTAATAAATATTGATATTTACTATTTTTAATGTGGTTTGATTAAACTCGCTTGAGAATTATTTTCATCCCTCATTTCATCCCATGCGAACACCATTGATACATCAAAACCCCCAAAATCCATGATTTACTCCAAAATCTCAATTTACGGGTTTCGTTTGTATATAGAAAAATTAATTAATGATCAATTATTCCTAGTTTTTTAAATATCTCTCATAGAATAGACCATTATAAATAAAAAACAATCAATTTCAACCATTTTCAACCGAGATTTATCATAAAATAATGAAATTTATGACTTACTCATAAAACCACGCTTTATTTCACACATATCTCGTATTTGGAAGGTCGTTAATGTTACTTACTAATAGCTTCTAACACTTCATCAAACATCGATCTACGCTCCATCATGTCTCAACATCATCTCCCAATCGAAATCTCTCTAATTAGCCTACCCTCTTCTCTCATAGATCGAACCATGGAAACATGCATCAAGAGGAGAGAGAGGGAGAGAGAGAAAGACTAGATTTTGAGATTTCAAACTGGGTAGCCATTTCCTATGATACAACCAACGATTGGGAGCAACAAATTTGAAGAGTTCATTACCATGATTTGTTGAGTGGCTTCTTTACAGCCCTACCCCTCAAAAATCGAAGTGAAGAAAGAGAATGCACCATTTCTGATCAACTGCCATGGAAAAAACACCTCCCTTCCCCCCTCCTAGTTTGTAAAAAATTTGGGACCTTTGGGTCCCCAAAGGCCCAAAGGGCCATTACTTTTAAAATCTTAGTCATTATTTGACCCTTTAGATGTTCGGCCTTCGTTGCTTCATCTTCGTCCGGCCTCTAATTCAGGATTTGAAAAATCTTGTGCATCCGGCTTGAGGGCTTGAATGGCTGGAAAGCCGTCTTATCTTAATCTGACAGTTATAAAAATTATGAAAAATCCACAACCTTTGCAATTGTGTAAATTTGTGTTTCCGTCCTCCAGTGATACTAAAAATCATTGAATCTGCATCTTCGGCTTTTCCATCGGCCTTTAAATTCTACGTAAAATTTGCACCATTCCACTCCTTTTCGGCATATCCTAGACATTTAAATTCCACTCTCAATGTATGTGGAGCATGCTAGTTTGGTAAGCAAGTAAGACAGCCCTTTTTGCACGACAAAGATGTTTGCATAAATATACTTGATGTTGTGCATATAGATGTTTGGGAGCCTACACATAATGTATCTCTTGGTGGCAGTAAATACTTTGTCACATATATTGATGATTGTTCAAGAAAGCTATGGATATACTTTTTGAAGAAAAAGTCTCATATATTTGAGTACTTCAAATCTTTCAAGGCAGTTGTTGAAATAGAAATAGGCTTGAAAGTTAAGTGCTTGAGATCAGATGGAGGGGGAGAGTACCTCTCGAATGAGTTTACTGGCTTCTTGAGGTCTCATGGGATAAGTAGACAATTTACTTATTACATATATGCTCTATAGCAAAATGGGATTGCACAAAGAAAAAATAGGCATATTGTAGAAGTTGCATTGGCATTGATGGATGAAAAGAATGCCAAAACATTTTTGGTCGTTGTCAATATTATAAACATAACTCTCACAACTACAGTTCATGAGATGATTCTTGAAGAATACTTTATAGACAAGAATCCCAATGTGTCACACTTAAAAGTGTTTGGCTATATTGCATATGTTTATATGCTAGATGAGCTGTAAAAGAAGCTTGATCTGAAGGCTAAAAAATATATTTTTATTGGATACTCTTTATAACAAAAAGGGTATTGTTCTTATAACCCTATTATAGGTGAGTTCAAAGTGAGTAGGTGAGAGCGGAGTTTTGAGCCTGGGATGTGCCTAAAATTTGCCAAAAAATCTGGAATTTGGGAGAAAAATATTTAATATCAAAGGCGGCGGTTGCAGCTAGGACGATTTTGAGCACCAAGTGAAAGAGGGCTTTTAAAAGGCGCCCGAGTGACACTTGTGGATATTTGATAAATTTTTTGACTACTCTACAGGTTGCCAGGAGTTGCCAGTCAATGCAGGATGTTAAGTTGGACGTCCAGGATTTTTCAGAGCTCGAATCGGAGCTAGGACGGGGAAATAGCCACAAGATGGGCAAGATATGAAAAGGTGGATATTTGAGAGGACCAAAAGGGTGCCCTTTGGAGCCTTGACGACCCCCCCCCCCCCCCCCCCCCCCCCAAAAACAAAATAAAAAATTATGCATAGAAGATGAAAAAATGTGGAAGAAGCATGGCGTGATGGCGTGGGTAGCAACGGCCGAAATTTGTGCTCCTTCTCCCATGATGATGATTTGCAGGCTGTGAGTACCCCATGGAACAGACATTGGGGCTGATCTTCTCCCTATGGACTGATCTTATCGCCGCCCTTCATTCGTGGAATGGTGGAAGAATGAAGAGAACAGATTCTATTCTTTCTCTCTCTATCAGAGAGAGAACCAGGGAGAGAGAAAGGGAAGAGAGAAAGGCTGCATAGGAGAGAGAAAGACTGCAAGAAGAGAGAGAATAAGAGTGACGAGGAGAGAGAAATACTAGATTTAGAGAGAGAAAGACAGGAAAGATGAAGAAGCCATAGAATCTGTGAGCAAGAAGGGAGAGAAAGATTGTAATTGTATTGATATGTCAAAAAGATATGCGAAATTACATGTCCTCTCCTTTTATACCAATGTCAGTGTGACATGGCATAATATCAATATTATTTACACTAATTCCTTATTCTCAGCTTCTTACAATCCATCCCTTCCCAAAAGTTTTTGTCCTCAAAAACAAACCTAAAAGACTAGAAAAGGATAGATGAAACAGAGTACTACTCTGATACAAGGGCTACAAAAATAGGAAAAGCACTAGTTTGTACTAAGTAATGGAGAGGATCGTAAGTGGGAAATGAAGGTGCAAAATCCTACTCAAAACCTCCTGGATCAAAAGGTATTCCATCATAATGATTGTCCAAGAGAATAGAATGCCTCTCAACCACATACTCCAATCCACCCGGATCAAATGGATACGATGAAGTATCCCCATAATCAAATCCATGATCACATCCATAATCCCCTGGATCATAGGGAAGCACAATGCCATCTTCATATTCATGTATGCCCAAATCATGTATTATATCATCATCAGACATGTGCCGGTCATCATAACCATGATCAAGGTACTCATTATCAAATGTGTTCAATGGCTATTGTAAACCTTGATTAAGTGTAAATTGATGCCCAAAAATATCATCATGAGATTTCTCTAAGAGTCTAAAACCTTCAACATGACCATCTACATCTGCAAGTGTTTCATGTGATTCATCAACGAAGATGCCATCAGCTTGTACATCTTGCTCATCTGCAAGTGCCTCATGTAATTCATCAACGAAGATACCATCAGCTTGTACATCTTGCTCTTCATTGTTCACTTCTTGTACATCTTCTTGGACTCGTACATCTTCTTGGTCTTCTTCTTACTCATCCTCTTGTTGATCATGTTGTTCATTATCCAAATCTTGTTGTTGAAGAGATGGATGCTCATAAGCATAAGCATGTTGACCATAGTAACCATTCTGTTGCCAAGGTTCAATGGAATGATACTCTGCATTATGATATGGTACATCATATTTATAAGCATTAACATGCTATCCAGATGTACTTGCATACTGCTCATATTCATTTGCATGTTGTTGTTGTTCATATTCATAAGATGCATGTAAATCATAATGTGTACCACCAGCATATACATGTTGTCCATAATCATAAGCATTTGATTCAAGTGTACCATCAGCATATAGATGCTGGCCATGAGCATAAGCATTTGATTCAGGTCTTGCTGTTTTTTCCATAAGTGCCTTTGTAAGAGCAATACACTGTTGAGTCGAAACTACAAGTTTGTCAATATTAGCTTGTGTTTGAAGCCAACCTTGTCCAAGTTTGTCCATTTTAGCTTGTGTTTGAAGCCAACCTTGTCCAAGTTTTTCCATTTCAGCCTGTATTTGAAGCCAACGTTGTTCACTAGAGCTGGAGGAGCTATTGTTCTCAGCAGCCATTGCAATCAAGTTGAAGAGATATGTTATTCCTTGAAAAATAGAAGTCCAAGTAAGGTGTATGATAGCTTGACTCGAAGGTTAGGATGTCTAGTATCAATTAGAAATCCTGGTTTGAATTTAGGAATAGCAATACCCCTCTCTGTTTAAGAATTTCCAGAACTGTCCACAGTAAACTGCTAGTGAACTGCCGGTACCAAATAGGCTCTAGCTCGAGAAATATGTGTCCAAATGAGACGTTTAATGGCTCCACTCGAAGCTTATGATGTCTAGTATCATTTCCAATTGTTCCTTTGTCGTTAGAATGATGCTACTAATTTCTGTAGCAACTTTTCCAAATCTTTCCCTGTTTGGACTGCGCCCTGTTTAAGCCCTGTTCCAAGTGTTTTGAGTACTTCTTATCCAACTTGAGTCAATACCCGATACCGATACACTCAAATGAGTAGGAGAGAGCATTCCATGAATATGGCACTACAACATTGCAACCCCAAAGCATCATGCCCTTGAGAATGCTCCATTGATCTTCCATAGGCACTAGGTTGATGACGAGGAGTCAAGTGGCACAAGATTCTTCAAAAAGATCATTGCTGAGCCTTCAAGAAATGGTTCATAGATGATACTAATGCAATGTATGAATTTGGATCTCCAGTGAGCCAAGAGACAATCAGATCCATCCCATTGTACACTTGATTATCAGAGTGATGCAAAGCTTCGCTGAATCCGAAAAAGAGATGCAAATCTCAGTACAGCAGATGTCATTTCCTGATGTTGCTTCTGTAGAGTGGATGATTAATGAGAACAATTGCCAAGCCACTTGTCCTCAAAAAGTAGTAAAAAATGGGGAACCATAACCTATTCCTCCACCAAAGGGGCTGCTGAGGCCATTTCACTTTTGAATGGCACAAAATTAAGAGGATGCTGCATACAAGTACAATCTGCAATCATGTCCAGTTCAAGTGATAGGTCTGGAGACTAACTGTAATTCTTCCAAGCCTCAGGAGTCTGGTGTGCTAAAGAGGAAAAGATCAGCATATGCATTGTTTTTTGTTGAACAAAAATTTGGAACAAGTGCTGAACTATTTGGGAGCAGAAAGTGTTGGACCTCTCATACACTTCCCAATCTAAACAAGATAATTCAGCTCGTATGTTCTGGAGCATGCAGAATTGCCTGAACTGTTCAAATTGTGAACATAAGTGCCATTGATGGTATCATGAGTAGTAGCCATGGGTCACCTGGAGGCAGTTAACATGGATGCTCATTCTGCAAAGCTCTTTGCTTTAACATAGCAGTTTGTTGTAATATAGCATTTAAGAGGTTCCCTGCTGGGCATTCAAACCTCTTCCACACATCCAAAATTCTGAGGTCCTCTATTTATGTTGTAGCTCCACTAAACATCATGAAGTCTGGTCTTTATAACGATTCAAATGAACAAGAGGCATCTGCAGCAGCGCTTGGTTATGTTTCACATGTGAGTGCAATTGCTTGTCATGGTTAGAAGCCGTCCGGGCTTCCCAGCTCTTTCATTGCTGGCCATGTGCTTGGATGTGACACTACGATATCCTGTACGTTTTGGAGCTTCACGTTCTTATATACAGGACTATGCATCAGCAATGGAGTCTAACCCACCTGAAATAGGATTGAATGCTGTAGGATCATATCTTGGAAGCAGTCGTAGGGCTGTTACAGAATTCCCACAGCCTCTGCTTGTCGTGGATGAGCTTGGTCTCAGGATTTAGGGCTCAGGAGCGGCCCTTTGAATCTGGTTGGAGATGGTGGAAGGCAGAACTGGGAGGAGCTTGGCCAAGACTATGTTAATTTTCGAAAGGAACTAATTGAAATCAGGGCAAGAGCAGATAATTGTGAGGCCTTCATCTCCAAGATGAACGCTCAGATAAGAAGGGAGGCTGCAACATCATCAATGGAGTATTGAGCAGGCCATCGAGAGAGGGAGCCTGTGAGAGAGTCTCCATGATCCTGGCCGCCAAAAGCCTATGATCAGCATCAACGGCTCAACCAGCTTGGCAATACTATTAAATTTATAGTATACCTCAAAGAACACATTGTGCTCCTATACCATGTTCTTCTTTGTCAAAACCAAGACTGTCCTTTGAAGGTTGCTGACTCCGAAACTGAACGTGCGTTGAGACTTGCTAGTGTGTCTGCCTCAACAACGGCTGTGAGACACAAGGAGATGTGCCATACACAGGGAGGTGCTACTGCAAGTTGTCATATACCGGTCTGCCATAGCAATGGCAGATGAGGTTGTCCATTTGGACAGTGATGCAGAAGGTGATGAGGAGCATCCGTACTCCGAGGCCAATGATACTGCCAACGATGATGAGAAAAGATCTAAGCCTAAGAAACCCAAGAAGCCAAAGTTACCATCGCAGAGGCTGCAACCGCAATTGCTGCATCAGACTTGGCAGCATTTCTGACACAGATATCAGAATCATTTGCGAATTGCCCGATGTACAGCTTATGCATTTTTCTGATTACTTTGGAAAAGCTTTCAGTGCAGTCACACCCACTCAATTCGGTTGGAAATTTTACTTGCCAGACAGAGAGCTCCTGAGTCCGACCTGGTCTCCCACCATGTCTGTCTCTGTCACACGGAGGCTTTACCTTGTGGTGCACTTGCTCTGCTGCGTGTTACTGCTTGTCACTTGTGGCGCACTTCCTTGGCTGCCCGTTATTGCCAGTCACTTTATTGATCGAATCATGCAGCCACTCCCATTGCAAGAAGAAAGAACAGAGAAGGAAGGCCATTTCTGCTTTCCAATCCAGTAGCCGTGGAGGTGTCAGGACGTTGTTAAATCTTAACAAACACTCCGATTCTGACAACGAGAACGAGACACAAGAATATTGAGTGGATGCAATATTCGAACAGGCCAGATGGACGGGTGCTCAAGAAGGGCCCTCAGAAGGGGAGGAAGGTGTGTGAGCAACAAAATGCAGATATTTGTAGCCTCCAAGAAAAGGAAAGAAGAATCTGATGGAGTGTGATCAACACCAGGCTACTGAAAAGAAAGGAATCAATAGCTCCACATAATGTAGAGATCTTTTGCTGAAGCCATATTTGTGTCTTCAACAGCTTATCTACAAATACCCTTCTGAAAATGGAGGAAGTGCTGTCCAAGATTTTCTTCCATTTTGCCTTTAGCTTTTAAAAGAAATCTTCAGTGCTGCCTGTCTTTAGGGTTTGAAGAAGAACAAAATATCCCTGAAGCCTCTTCAAAGCCTTCAATAATGGTGCTCCACTTGTTAAGAATGAAGAGTAAAGAAAGTTTCCAGCATGAAATGCCTTCAAAAACCTCATGGCTAAAAGCTAGGAGAAGATATGTGCTGCAACTCCATGAAAGCTTGGCAAAAGCTTGGAGAAAGAGGAAAGGAAGACCTCTTTTGAAAAGTAACCACAGTTGAACCCCAAACTAAGCCCGGTTAACCATCCTTTACCCTAATTACCTTCAATTTTGCATAAAATTTGATTACATCCAGCCATTTAAGCCTTTATCCGCCATATCTAACCTTGGATATCTCCAGATGTAGTCACTTGCTAATTGTAGTTGTCCTGCAGCACTCCACTAGTCACTGTCTTGTACCATTTTTATCTGAAATTGGTTTTGAAATAGGAAAATGAGACTGAAATTGAGAGAAAATAATAGATCAAAGACTGAAGCTCTGATACCACTTGTCAGAGAGAGAACGAGGGAGAGAGAAAGGGAAGAGAGAAAGACTGCAAAGGAGAGAGAAAGACTATAGGAAGAGAGAGAATAAGAGTGAAGAGGAGAGAGAAAGACTAGATTTAGAGAGAGAAAGACAGGAAAGATGAAGAAGCCATAGAAACTGTGAGCAAGAAGGGAGAGAAAGATTGTAATTGTATTGATATGTCAAAAAGATATGTAAAATTACATGTCCCCTCCTTTTATACCAATGTCAGTGTGACATGGCATAATATCAATATTATTTACACTAATTCCTTATTCTCAGCTTCTTACACTCTCCTCCCTCTCTCTCTTCTCTATGGGCTGTTCATGTGTGCCATTTTGATGAAGGAACCAGGGAAGGAGAATGAAGGAAGTGGTGATGGAAATTGATGGAGATGCTGAAGATTGAAGTACAACATTGGATTGAGAGCAATGGAGGCTCTGTTTTCTGAGTATGCACTCATTCAAAGCGTCTTGGGTTACGTAAAAACACAGTATGACCATTTTTATGAAGAAAATGAAGGATTTTTGATAGTTTATGATGATGATTATGTTCTTATTGAATGAAAATTTGTTTGTGGGATGTTTCCATTATGAATAATTGCTTTTTATCAGAAAATTTTGGTTTCGCAATGATTTACATGCTTTATTTAATTCCCGTAAACCCGAAATGCAGTCTTTTAGTGGTAAAATGGTAGTTTTTCCGTTTCAGATGCGTAAAAAGTTTTCCCATGGGGGTAAAATGGAAGATAAATTGAATGTTAGTATGTGAAAGTGATTGGAATAAGAAAAACCAAAAAATAGTATATTTTATTACCAAATAAATCAAGAAAATGGGAAAAATAAGGAAACAATAGAAATACGTCTTGGAAAAATATAAGAATTGTTTATGGATGTGTGGTAGTGGTAAAGCATGAGTTTTAGCCTTAGTTTTCCCTATCTCTTTGTTAAATTTTGTGATTTATTACTTTCTATATATCAAAACATGACAAAATGAACCTCTACACCTGCGCAATGAAAGCAATACCTAAACATAGAGGGTTGAGAGGTTTGAATGGTGTAATTTGCGTGCTGACTATTGCTGATTTTTTGATGCACATCATGTCATAGAATTTGTGATATGTTAATTAAGAGGATAGTAGCATGAGTGTTATCTCGGTGCTATCCTTGCATCGCCGCAATGGGTTGGTGAATAAGCATTGAAAGCCTGGTTGTGCACAAGCATGCTGCTGATTTTTGAAAATGATGTTTGAGTACTTTAGAATCATTCACCTTTGCATGTGCATGAAACCATGGTATCGAAAAAAAAAACCTGGATGCATAGCACTTGTTTTCAATGACAATGACCCATGTTGAGTGTGGAAAGGCATCCTAAGCCGTAGGATAGACGTTTGTTTCTTGGGAGATTATTTGGAAAGGAAACATGGTGTATCTCCTAGAGAACTTTCAAAAATGAAGAGTGGAGTTTGTTCGTTTGTTTTATATATTAAGCAACGTATCAAGGGGCCAATCCCTGTGATGTAGAAGAGTTGTAGTGGGGTCACGGTGTTTCTACTGAGAGGTTGCCTCCCATGTATGTGATTATCGTGGTATTTATTGTCAATGTGTATGGGTTCTCCCTTTGTGGAGTTTATAGAAAGGGAAACGTTGGACTACAAAACTACAAAACTATAAACTCATGGATTAGGCTTTAGGGCAGTTTGTCCTTTAGCATTGTGTTTGTCTATTATGAGCATGAGGTCCAGCTAGTGCCATAGCCAGTGCCGGCCCATTTCAGGTCCCATTAGTGGTGCATCTTCCGAGAGCTTCCAATAAGTGGTGGTTCTTGAATCTAGGGTTTTTAGGGACCAGAAAGTTGGTTTATGTCCTCTGACAAGGAGCATCAAGCCAAAATTTAAAAAGCAAAACGTGCTGAGAGGGCTAGACGATGGTTGGAGATCGTAAGTTGATATTCTCCTCAAAGGAGTAGCCCGATGCGCATACGAGGTAGTGGTCTTAGTAACCCAACTTCTGCACATAGTCCTTTAGGTGCAGGAGGAAGCACAAGTTCTTTCTCTCTTCCACCAAGTCAACCCATTTCAAGTGGGGGTGTGATCCTATCAATTCAAACTCCTATTGTCAATCCGATTATCGCCATGGCACAACCCATTGTAATTCCTGCAGGGACGCCGGATTTGCTAGCTTTAGGATTTCCTTTGCCCAATTTTTAATGGGTTAGTCGAAGAAGATGCGGAGTTTCAAATTTATGAATTCCAAAGACTAATGTTTAATTACCATATCCAAGATGAGGGACATCTTAGGATGTTCTTTAACATGACATTAAAAGGAAGGGCTGCGGTATGGTATCATCGCATAGAGACTGGAACCATTACTACAATCGACCAATTTTATGCAGCTTTCCGAGGAGAATATGCCCTTGAAAGAGGTGGCCAATACTGGTTGCGTGTTTTGAATGGAACACGTTAAGACCCCCATGAGAATGTGAAAGCCTATGCTAAGAAGCTTAAGGAAGTGTTTCGTAAGTTACAAACTTACATTCCTATTCCGTCAGCTGCCCAATTGCAATACTTCTTGCATGGATTGGATTTCAATATTCAGGTGCAATTGAGCAGTGTGGCTTTGGCTGATATAGACACCGCCATCACAGGGGCAGAAAGAGTAGAGTCACGATTACAAACGGCCTACTCCTCTCGAATAAATCTTAATGCGGGTTTAGTACCTAGAGGAAATCTACCATTGATAAATGGAAGTCAAGGGATGCTTATGAATAACCCTAATGGGAGAGGAAGCATGGTTCAAAATGTACCTTTGTTGCCAGCTCCTCCCAGTGTGACTATGCCTATGGCTAGTCAGTTGGCTCCACCAAATGTTAGAGGCCAAGTTTCGAACCCTAATATTGTTCCTGTGAGTTAACAACCAATGCCCAATCAAATTGTTAGGCCAATGGAACGATGGATAGATGATCAAGGCTATGAGTCGAGTGCATCTAATGTCCTTGGCGAAGTTAAGGATATGATGAAGCACTACACCGACATGATTTCTTAACAATATCGGCAAATAGCTGTTGACGTCAATTTCTTGAAGAAGCAGGAGAATCTAATAGGGAGTCGATGCCTTGAAGAGGGTGGACCCTCAAGATTCAGCTGTAAGTGGTATGGCAGACAACATTTCCCTAGAAACTATCCAAATGTTAAATGTGATATTTGTGGGAAGTCGGGCCACTTAGCTGCTACCTGTTGGAGTAAGATTATTTCCCTCCAACAAGGGAATAAACAGCCAGGGCCAGTTAATCATAGAGCGCAAGGTAATAACCTCTAGCAAAATGATGGATCAAGACAAATATTGCACAGGGGAAAGACCACTATAGAGGAGTTGCCACAAGGCAATGGAGTCAACCTTATTGAGGCTGTACGCGTTAATGGCGCTGAAACCTCTAACATACGAGCCGTGACAAGAGGCCAAAAGGCTAAAGAGGTTGATAGAGATAATGCAAAACCAGTCCAAGAGAAACCCTAAGCAAGGGGATAAGGGGATGCAAGTCCTGAATCCTGGCGTGTAAGGTGGACCTCTAAGGCCTGTTGACAAAAGAGTCGATACCAAGAAGGATGAGAAAGTGCCAAGAAAGAAGGCAAGAACTAAAAAAGAAGCACCAAAGCCGTGGAGCCGCAAGAGGAACACCAAGGAAAAGGGAATTATCTTGCAAGAAAATCTATCTTGTAACATCAACAAGCTTGTTTATTATGTTTCATATGATCACAATGAAGAAAAGAACACCAGGCACAACAAATCTTCATACAACATCATGTAGATCTCCCACAGATTTGATAGAATCAACCATATTCTTCAATATCTTCATAAAATCCATCAATAGAACAAAGAAAGCAAAGGAATACACTATCTTTGAATGGAAATACATCACATAGTATTCATCTTCAATATCTTCATAGTCTTCTCTCTCAATCTCTCATATACAATCACTCTGTTTGAGTAGAATTGGTTGTCTCTGACTCTCTCTCTCTCACTCCATCAATAATACATCACATCCTCACTACAATCTCTCAAAATCACTCTCAATAATCCTTCTTAGGTCGTGGATACCCCTCCCAAGAGGTATGCCTGATATGAAGAGTCACCAGAGCCACTACAGTGTCCTTTCATAGCTCACTACTGTCACTTCACTCTAGTCTTCTCTTGAGTCTTCAGCAGCTACTTCTTCCACTTCTTTCAGCTCTTTTGCACTTGTATTCACCTCTTTCCAAGGCTAGAAAACTTTCCCAAGCTACACTCTCATCCATCAGAACACATACAGAAGCATACAAAACAGTCACATAACAGTACCAGAACAGCTACAGTACAGAACAGAACTGAACAGAGACAGAAGCTCTACAAAAGACCTACAGAAGGTTACAGAAGGTCATCAAAACCACATAAATCACTCTCAAACCATTCCAAACTCTCACAAACCATTCAATAAACTTTCACAAGATCTCAATCTTCATCAATCAATACTCCATCCCTCCTTACAGAAGACAATCGGACCAAAACAGACCAAAACAGAACAAAACAGAAGGTATATAGAACCAATCAGAACCTATCAAAACATCACAGAACCACTAATAAACATCATCAACTTCCAAAACACAATCAATATCATTCAAAACACTCTCAAACCACTTCCAAATCAATCAATCATCTCATAAAATCAACCATTTAGCTCTCAAAAATAACAAAAATTAGCCAAAAAACAAGTCATTTCAACACTCAACATATCCTCACACTTAATAAGGAAGCGTCCTCGCGACCCAGGAAAAAGGGAATACAAGTGCATTTAAAATCGCAACTGTAATCTTCAATATCTCTTAAAAAAGAATCCATCCACCACGACCCCAACTTATAACCTGTTTTTGATATAAAAATACAAAGAAAGGAAAACCCTTTATACATTAACACCTCTTATCAAACTAGAAATCACAACAAATTTGTAAAGGATATAAGATTTTTCTTCTTCATCAGCTTGCAACAGCTTCAACTCTCCATCCACGAACCCATCACCACAATTCTCCAAAATGTAGCTCGCACACGAAATCCAATCCAATAGAAAACCACCACATTCGTTTGACATAAATGAACTCACAACATAAACACTAATACAACACAACCATCTGAATGACTCCTTCAAAAAGAGATATTTTCATTAAAAAGCATCCACTATACATTGAAAAGGTATCAATGAAGATGATCCCTCTTGAAAGATTGATGTTGTCGAAAACGATCCATAGACAAGGATTCATCTACAAAGTTTTTGGGAGGATTTTGAAAAAACTGAAGACAGCACATTATTTCCAACACGACCAAGTATCTGCTAGGCAAACAAAGGGCATGAAAATACAAAATATCCAGTTGTTGGGAATCAATGCTCACATTGACATTCATGCACAACTTTGGAATAGGCTTGGAATCATTATGAGAGTGCCTATGCATATACGCCAGGTACCAAGCAAAGTGAGCAGTTAATCTCACTGAGGGATCTGCAGACTGTGAATACTGCTGAGCAAAATGAACATAGTTCTGATAAGCTTGACTGGAAGCTGTCCATTCTCCTGGAATTACTGGCCAATTGATCTGAGGTCCTGTAAGGCAATCATCCGAACTCCATCCCCTTCTTCTGGAAATTTGATTATCGAACCCTTCACAGTCACTAACCAACTGAGGTGGTTGAGATATAGAAGTGTTAGGAGAGGGTAATGGAATAAGGAAAAGTGGATGAAGTGAGGGATAGGCAAAATCATAAAAGGAAGAAAAGTTTAAAGAAGGAGTGGCAGAAATTTGGAGGGAATCACTAAGGAAGGGTGTTAACTGATAAATAGGAAATGTGGAGGGTACATTAATGGATGGAGAAGGACAGGGTGGAGAAGGGGAAAATACCCTATCCTCAATAAAGGAACAGTATGTAAAAATGGGAATTTGAGGGAAAGATGAAGGTTGGAAAAGAAGGGGTAAAATAATTGTGGAATTAGATTGACAAAGGGAAAGATATATAGCATAGCGGTGAGCCATTTGTTGGTAATAGAGGAGGGTAGGAACAGAAGGTCCTAAGAGAGGTCGTCTATGATAGGCATCAAAGAAGGAAGAATCAAACAGATTATGTTTGGAAAGATAGGCTAAGAGATCCATCCTCAGTTGATTAGTACTTTGGGCAAAGATAGGAGCTGTGTTTTGTCTTTAATTTAGGACCACAGAATCAATCATGGGATGCCACGAATTATCATGACAATCAACCACTTTGGAGGAAAAACTCTAGAACATGTCAGCGATGTGCAACTCCAAATGGTTGACATACAAAAAAGCCTGTAAGACCACATCCCCCACATACCATGCCATATCCACCTCATCTGGAATTAACAAGTCTCCTCGTAGATACATGTATGACATCAACATGGTATCTGGTGTGACAGAATCTTCAAACACCATCCTGACTACCTCTGTCAACAACTCAGCAGACCAAGCCCCACTCCATCCATCCTCTGGAAGAGGTAAATCCATTGTGGAAAGCTTCATATAGAAGATCAACTTCTGTAAGTGGTAGTGGACAAAGAAAGAATGGTCTGGTAGAACATATTCCTGAAACTGCTCAAATGTAGACCATAACAAGTCCATTCTGGACTGCAATCTTTCCACTTTATCTTGGAATAGAGGGCACAAAGTAGCCTGTCTCTGAAGAGCAGCCAAGTCCTGCTGTGAAAGAGAAGGAATCAAGGGAACATTAGGGCTTGGAGGAACAGAGCGGGATTTGGCTAGTTGATCTTGCAACTGCTTGATTTGGGAGGCTTGGGATGCCACTGTGTCATTAACAATCTGTAAAGCTGAAAGTTTGTCATCGAAGATAGCTTGGAACTCCTGCGCTTCTCTGGATATCCGCTCCTTCTCCTTTGAAAGGCTAGTAACCTGTGATTGAGCCTCTAGTAGCTGGATCTTCAAAGAAGAGATCTCATTGCTTTGGGTGGCAACTAGTTGGGTTTGTTGTTCCATTTTCTTAAACAAATCTGCTAGGGTATCCTTAGCAGAAGCTAACTCGGATGTTGCCTTATGCAACTGGTCCTTAGACTGCATGAGTTCTTCATAAAAAGACGCATACAGCTGTTGAACACAGGCTATCACGGACAACTCAATGGAGCTTTGAATATCTTTACAGAGGAAAGGAATTGCATCTCCTGAGACTAGACTATTCAGGGAGGGAACTAATATATCCCAATAAAACGTGACTCGACCAACTAACTTCAAGCAAACCACAACCTAGAAAAATTTCGACATGACCTTGAGACAAATGCGACCGAAAGCTTCATGCGATGCATCAGACAAACACCCAGAACCCCGTATCAGGCAAGAAAAGAAAAAACTGCATACCGTACCCTTAACCGTATCAAAGACAGTAAATCAAAACAAAACCACATCCGACACATATCAAGACTACATCGTTGATAAACCAGTGTTTGACCATGGAAAATAACTCTAATGACTGCGCATACCCATCCCACGAAACGATTCCTCAAAAAGGGGAATTAAGTGCAGTGAGGGGGGATTAATTTAATGAAGGGTTGATTTTAAGAAATTATTAAGAATGGGTGAATTTTTATTAGGTGATAAACCTTAGCAAGAAAACGGCGGTTCCTTATTATAAATTTAATTACCAATTATTAGGTGAAAACGGTGCGTTAAGTCGAATCCCGGACTTCGATACCCAGGCTGGGTCTCTAAATGCAAGTTCATTGATTACAAATTAAGGTGATGTGGAGCGCTTTTTTTCTAGCGCGTGCTCTTGTGACGGCTGGTTCATTTTAATTAAAAATTAAAGTGCCTCTGTAGCGCACGTAGCGCGTGCTAAGTGAACGGCGGGGTTATTTTAATTAAAAAGTTTGTGTGTGTATAGCGCAAATGCGCGTGGAAACTGTGGGTGAATAAAGAGTTCATTTTAACAATTAATTTGTGATTAAGGGGGAAATGAAAATAAATAAAGCACATAAAATAAATACCCGGAAGGGGTGTGTATGTAATGCAAAAATGCGCACGGAAGAGTCCCCCAAAAGAAGTGAATCCAGTAAAGGAAAAGTAAACACCACTGACGAAACAACAAAGACAACACCTTAGTGGATATGTTGATTTTGTTTTGTTTTTTGTTTTTGTTTTTGTTTTTTTTTGTGTATTTTAATTGTTGTAATTTGTGATTATTTATGGTTGGTTTTTGTTTGTGTGGGTGTAAGGTTTTGTGGATGTGTTTTGTTGTTTTTTGTTTGTTTGGTTTGTTGTTTGTTTGTTTTTTTATAATAATAATAATAATAATAATAATAATGAAATCAAGATATATAACATATGAAGATGTGATGAAGGGAAAAATTGAAAATGCAGCCATGGAGGAAATATCCATAATTTAGGGTAGGAATATAAGATGAGGATTTGTATGGTTAATTGTTATTTGTTGGTTTTTGTCTTTTTTTTATTAAAAAAATAGGGGTGCCATGTATGAAAATGTTTTAAAGTTAAAAATAAATGTAAAAATGTCAAAGGGGGTGAGGGAAATTTTGTAGAATTTTTTAGAATTTTTTACTATTTTGAAATGAAGTTTCTACATTTGTTGGTAATTTGGGGGATAAATTAGGAAATATTTAATTTTCAAAAATTTTGGGGGTGGAAATTTCCAATGGAAAAATTTCAAAAAATTGGCAAAAAGCGAAGGGAATTTTTAGAAATTTTTCTAAATTTTTATGAGGTGGCAGTAAATCGGGTAAAGTAGCTTAGGCTGGTAAGTAAGTTGAAAGTAAGTCAGTTAAGTCTTCTTAGTCTATGTAAGTCATGTAAGGCTGACTAAGTCAAGTCAGGTTAGTCAAAATGGAACTAGGGTAGTCTAGGTGAAGTCAGAGAAGTCAGTTAAGGCAAGTTAGTGGAGACTAACCTAAAGGGGGTTGGTTAACCTAAGTAGGGTTAGGGTTAGGGTTAGGGTTCTAACTAGGGGTAGTTAGAACTAACCTAACTAAGGTTAGTGAGAAGGGGTTAGGTTAAGTTAGTTAACCTAATGAAGGTTAATTAGGGGGGGTTAGGTTAAGTTAGTTAACCTAACTAGGGTTGTTAACTAATGGTAGGTTAGTTAAGTAATGTTAGGTGAGTTAACTAATGTTATGGTAGTTAACTAATGTTAGTTAAGTAATGTTAGGCGGCGTCAGGCGTATCGGCCGGGTCGACGGCGAGCGGCGTTTAGGGCAGGAGGCGGCGTGGGGACGGTGTCCTGGCTGGGGGCGTCTGCAACGGCGCGCGACGGGCAGGTGACAGGCGGGCGCGTCAGACAGGGGCGGTGGCTCGTGGCAGGAGGCGGCAGATGGCGACGGCCTCACAGCCCCTGGCGGGTGGCGATGGCGTCTTGGGCGGACAGCGGCGACAAGGGGAAGAGGAAGGGGAAGGAGGGGAAGGAGAGGAGAGGGGCAGAGAAGGAGGAGGGGAGGGTGAAGGAGATAGAGGGGAAGGAGGAGAAGAGGGGGGAGGAGGAGGGGAGGGAGGGAACGGAGGAGGAGGGGAGGGGGATACGCAGGAAGAGGGAGAGGAAGGGGAGGAGACGGTTAGGGTAGGGAGGGGTCGGGGTAGGGAGGGGGTGGGTAGGGGGGTGCCCAAGGGGAAGAGGGAAGGGTTAATGGGCAGGGGCCCATGCAAGGGGCGTACCCCCTCGTCCCGCGTGCGTGTGCGGGGCGAGGGTAAAAACATTTGCCGTGACGGGATTGAATGGATGCCCGGATACGAGGACGAGACACGCGGATGCGATCGGGGCGCGTTAAGACGCGTAAAATCGAAAAAGGGCGCGTTCACGCGCAAGATGGGCGCGCGAAAACACATAAAAATAACGAAAAATTAATAACTCCCAATCCGGAAATCAAAACGAAATGGCGTAAAAACAAAAAGTGGGCAGGACGACAAGGGAAAGACAGGGAAAATATGCGACGGAGGTTTCGGGAGGGGTAAAGGGTGATCACGTGCAAAAAACACAAAAAACGTATCAAAAAAACGCAATTAAAAATTAATATCGGAAAATCCGTGCATCGGAATGAGGTGCAAAAAAAAGGAAAACTGTGCAGAAAGACGTGCCCGACAATGCTATCACATCAAAACATAGTTCCGACGGAGATAAGACGCGTTCACGCAGGAAAAACCCAAAAAAAAAAACCCGAAAATGGGATCGAAAATTAATATCGGACGAACCGTTCACCGGAATGACATGAAGTAAGAAGAAAAAATGTCCGCAAGAAGGGGTGACATAGGGTTGTCACGTTAAACCGCAGTTTCGGTGGAAATAGGAGGGGTTCACATGTGAAAAACACCAAAAATACACCCGAAAACTCATTTAAAAATTAATAAGTAAAAATTCGGAAGGCGGAAAAGGGTCGAGGAAAAAGGAAAAAGGTGGGGGAAGGCACAGGGGACATAGCTGTCAAATCAAATTGGAATTCCGATGTAAACAGGGCAGGTGCACATGGAAAAATGTCAAAATAACACACGAAAAAGTCGTAAAAACCGGAAAATTAATAATGGACAAACCGTGTATCGGAATGACGTGGAATAAAAAGGAAAAATATCAGGGAAAAATGGTGGTCAGGACTATGATGTCAGATCATGGTTTCGAAGCAAGAAAAGCACGTTCACATGGAAAACCGGCTAATTTACGTAAAATGCTTCAAAAATTAATAATGCAAAAACCGTGCACCGAAATAGGGGTAGGTAAAAAGGAAAAATGGTCAGTTCAAAGAGAGGAACAGGGCTATAAGGTTGGATTTGGACTTCGGTGAACATAGGGTGCATTCACATGGCAGGACCTCAAAAATAGGGAATGAAAGAAAACTGCAAGGGAACAGCCCCAAGGGTGGGTGAAAAATGAACGGTCGGGTGGGAAGGGACCCCATCAGGGTAACAGCAAGGCATGGCAGAGAGGCAGGAGCAGGTTGAGGCATATGCATAAGGGTATGCAGGGTAGACGCGCAGGGACGCGTCCCCACACTTAAGACCTTAACGGATAGGGTTAACCGAACAACAAGGACCTAGGACCACACCTAAAACATGAATGTCACGAAGAAACCAAAGTGGGAGGGTTAGAAAAACTTGGCCCATTTTGTTGAGGATCAAGGTCAATTGTCGATGGCACGTTCAGTGTTGTTGTCGACTACTGGAGGTACCAAGGCATCATCGCTGTATACGTCCTTCATGGCAGGAACCACGCAGCAGCACCCAGGGAGGTAACTGGTGGAAGGAAGCGCAGGAAATTTGTCGATGATGAGGGATATTGCACTCAACTCACAGTCACTCAAATGGAATGAAAGAACAGTCACTCGCCCCATAACTAATATCACTCGAGGAATAAGGATTGAAACCCATATCTCATACCCGGTTTAGGAATTGACAGGGGAATGGTGTAGAGGGAGTATGCCAGGGTGCACAGTTGATGGTGCATTAGTGCATCCAACCCGTCTGGCATAAGTGCAAGGAGGAAGGCAAGGGAGCCTTACAGTGCAGTGTACCGAACAAGGTGATGTGTCCTATGATGACGGCAAAGACCCATCCCGTGGGTACATAGGGAAACGGGAACATACCTGACTCCAAGTGGTGTAACGTCCCTCAATCTCACCTCTCGGTAATTGATTGAAGAAACTCTAGTCACACTCAACCCACCCTCTGTCTCACGCTCTGTTGATAGATACAGGAGGGCAGCCTTTTCCTGAAACCCATTGATGTAATCCTCACGGTCACTTGTGTAAAGGTTGTATACCTTGTGCGCATTTGATGGTGCAACTGTGCATCCCGCCCTATGCCGGCATACGATGCGAGAAGGAAGGCCAGGGAGCCTTATGGTGCAGTGCACAGAAACAAATTGTGCTTTGTGCATTGAGAGGCCCATCCCTGCGTGCAACGCTTCATTCACACTTCTCACCTCTCATTTGATTTGAAGGGAAAAGACTGGTCACTCGCCCCACCCTTTGTCTCATGCTCTGTTGATAATTAAGAGGGAAACCATACTCACTTCCCCATCCAGTTAGGATGAAAGCTCACGTCACTTGATTGTTTGTCGATGAAGATCGCATCGTCAGTTGTTGAAGAGGCATACCCAGGGAGGTAGCCATCAAACCGAACGTTGTGTTGAAGTAGACATGTCATCTGCTAGAGGACAGTTAGACGCTCTTGCAGAGAGACCTAGGACACAGCGTACCAAGGGAGGCAGCTTCGGAATTGGATCCTAGGGATATCAATCAATGAATCCACTTTCTGGACTGCTGGGTGTTGCCACCTTTTCCACAGCCAGCTTCTCGCCCAAGGGTGTTTATCACCTTTTCTTGGAACGAGGCCTGCTATGACAGGGAATTGCTTCCTTTTCTCTCATAACAGATTTGTTTGTCGTATATATTTTTCTTTTCTTTTCTTTTCTTTTCCCCTATTCCTGAGGGTGTTTCCACCTTTTCTCGAAGAATAGGTCGGCATGACAGGGACCTACGTCCTTTTCTCCCATGACCGATATGTATATATTTTTCTCTTTTTTTTTTCTTTCTTTCTTTTTTTTCTTCGAATTGAGCAAGGGAATGGTAGAAAGTCCAGTTGTCAGAACCAACCTCGCCATTGTCGCTGGTGGAAAATAGAGGATAAGAGATCAAGGCTGGAAGGGGGATTTGAGGGAACAGAGGGTTGCGTCCACTTCATCAGGAGTGACTGAAGAACGGCTATCAGAAGTAGCAGCATAAGAAGTACAGTGCCATGCCAACGAGGGAAAAGATCAAGTGACCGTGATTGTCAAGATCCCCAAGGAGGAAAGTACTTCTTCAGGTGATATCCATTGATCAGAAAGGGATCATCAGAGGCATCCATGGTCTGCACTTGGACAGAGCCATTAGGGTTGACGGTAAGTACCTTATAGGGGCCCATCCACCGCTGTTGGAGCTTGCCAGGAAACTTGCCAAATCGTGAATCATAGGCTAGGACTAAATCACCTTCTTTGAACTCCTTGTGCTTGATGAAGCTATCATGGTAAGCCTTGCGTCGAGCTTGTGTGGCTTCCATGCATTGTAGAGCCATTCTACAAATTTCGTCCAAACATTCCAGGTGCAGGAGACGGTGTTGCAGTGAATCATCGTCCCCCAAACGCTCTTTGATAGCCACTCTCAAAGAGGGTAATTCCAGTTCAACAGGAAAAACAGCTTCTGTACCATACACGAGCTGAAAGGGTGTCTGTCCTGTTGCTGCTTTATGGGAGGTTCTGTACGCCCAGAGGGCCTCTGTAAGTCGATCATCCCAATCACGATGATGTGCGGCAATTGTTCTTGTCAGAATCGAGCAGAGGATGCGATTGGTGACTTCGACTTGGCCGTTGGCTCTGGGGTAATAAGGAGTGGACTTGCGATGGCGGACCTTCTACAACTTTGTCAATTCTTCCATGACTTTGTTAATGAAATGAGTGCCTCTATCACTTACCAACTCTAAGGGACTGCCAAAACGGGTAATGATATTCTCGTACATGAACAGGGCCACGCTGTTACTATCGTCCCGCTTTAGGGCTTTAGCTTCACACCACTTTGTAACATAATCCGTACATACGAGGATGTATCGGTTCTGTTTCCTTTTGGTAGGAGGATCGATTGGACCTACGAAGTCGATGCCCCACTTCTCAAACGGCTTCAAAGGAAGGATAGGTTGCAGTGGCATGGCACTTGTCTTGGTGGGTTTTCCCATTCTTTGACAAGCATCACATCTTTTACAGTAATCATAGGCATCCTTGTGGATGGTAGGCCACCAATATCCTGCTAGCAAGGCCTTCCTGGCTGTAGCTTCTCTTGCAAAGTGACCTCCACATGGCTCGTCATGGCAGGCCTTCAAAACAATCCCAATCTCATTTCTTGCAACACATCTTCTAAGCACTTCATCTTTGCCTTTCTTGTACAGTGCGCCACCTAGCAAGGTGTAGGGGGCTGATTCTAACATGAGCTTCTTCCTTTCCCGACTAGAAATACCAAGAGGATACTGTTGGGTTGCCAGCAGATTGGCAATGTCTGCATACCATGGAGTTACAGTTTCTACCAGGAATAGGGAAGCATCAGGGAGGTCTGGGTCATCCTGCTCCTCGTCTTCAATTTGTGGGATACGCGACAGATGATCAGCCAGAACATGGGAACGACCAGGCTTAGTAATCACCTCAAAGTCGAACTCCTGGAATAAAAGGAGCCATCTCATAATTCGTCCTTTCACATCTGCTTTGTTCATCAGGAAGGATAGGGCCTCATGATCCACATAAAATTTAAAGTGGGTGGATAGGAGGTAGTGGCGAAACTTCTCTAGGGCAAGCACCATTGCCAAGCACTCCAGCTCTGTCACTGTATAGTTCCGTTCCCTATCAGTGACTTTTCGACTTGCATAATAGATCGGTTGATCCAGCTTCGAGGAACCCTTTTGGTAGAGGACAGCACGTAAGCCTTCAATTGATGCATCAATGTGTACATAGAACTCTTTCGTCCAATCAGGAGGTTGCAGAATGGGTGCCTCAATTAGACACTGCTTTAGAGTGTGGAAGGCTTTGTCACATTCTTCCGTCCAAGTAAACTCTGCCTCTTTCCTTAGAAGCTTGTGCAAGGAGGTTGCCTTTGTTGCAAAATGGGCTATGAACCTTCTGTAGTAACCCACATGGCCTAGGAATCCCCTCAACTGTTTGAGGTTGGTGGGTGATGCCAGAGCTGCAATCTTTTCGATCTTTGCAGGGTCTGTTGATATCCCTTGTGCAGAGACAATGTGGCCCAACAGAACTCCAGAAGAGACCCCAAAGATGCATTTGTCGGGGTTGAGGAAAATCCCATACTCCCGGCATCGGTCAAAGCATTGTTCTAGGTGTTCCCAGTGTTCACGGATCAAACTATAGACACAGAAGTCATCCAAATATACTTGAATAAAGTCGTGCATATGATTTTGAAATGTGGCCATCATGACTCGCTAGAAAGTAGCAAGGGCATTGCAGAGCCCAAATGGCATCACTCGGTAAGCGTAGGTCCCCCATTCTATGGTGAAGGTTGTTTTGGACTGGTCTTCTTCTGCTATCTGCACTTGGTTGTATCCGCTAAATCCATCCAAAAGGGAATAAAGCTCATGTCATGCCACTGTGTCCAACAGTTGGTTTGTGAAAGGGATAGGAAAGTGATCCTTCTTCGTCTTGGAATTAAGCTTTCAGAAATCCACACATATTCGCAATTTGCCATTCTTCTTGGGTACAACCACAATGGGTGAACCCCATTCACTATTTGCCACTGGATAGATGAACTCGGCTTCCAGAAGCTTCAGCAGCTCCGCTTTCACCAATGTGGAATAATTCGGGTTCATTCGCCTCTGTCGTTGCCGTACTGGCTTGGCATCAGGCTCCAAGTCAATATGATGTTGACATATTGTGGGATCAATCCCCTTTAGGTCTTTGTAAGACCATGCAAACACGTCCAAATTCTCTTTCAACAAGTTGTACAAGGTTGACAACTCCTCTTCTGGGAGGCTGCTACCCACCTTCAAGTGGCGTTCAGTGCCTTCTGCATCCCCAAAGGTTAACTGCCTTTCACCTTCTACTTCACGGATGAAGGTCCCACAAACTGCTTCTGGATACAGATCCGACTCCTTCAAGGGAGTGGTGTCCTCTTCTGATGTCCCACTAAAACCAACTTCTTCTTTTGGTGGAGACTTAGGTTGCTCCTTAAGATGTTGAAATGGGATTAGAGCCGTTTTGGGTTTAGTTTCAAGATTAATTACCTCTTGGCTTGAAGGCTCATCTTTTGATGACACATCCAGGAACGTCACATAATAGGGACCCTCTGATGCCTGTTGGGTTGGTGGGATTGGTGCTTGTTGGCACAGTGCATCATCATCATCTTTTCTTGGAAAGGGTGAGTGAGGGCGGCAAGAGCCACTGTTGAAAGATGGCTTAGTCTTCTTTATCCATTCCTTATAAAGGTTTTGCATACGAGAAGATCCATTTACCAGACCGAATGGTACCATTACCATTCTGTCCCATAGCATGAGGTCGTCTGCTTCTGAAGCTTCTGAAACTTCTTCTTCAAATGTATCCTCTTCAGGTGGGATAGATTCTTCTAGCTCACTTTCATAACCTTCTTCTTCCATATCATATCCATCCTCTTCTGTCTCTGTATCTACTTCTTTGTCTGCTTCTGCTTCTGTCTCTGCTTCTGTCTCTGCTTCTGTCTCTGTAGGCGCTCTGTAACAGAAGAACAGATTCTCTATTTCCTCTCCTGCCTCTGTCTCTGCTGTGGCCATGTAACAGGGAGAGCAGTACATTCATGCTTCTATCTCACTGTCAGAAGTGATTTCAGAAGTCATTCCTGGTTCAGGCAGGAAGTATTCACCCATTGATAATGTCTTTGCATCTTTTGGAAGTCGGCTTACAGTATCCACTGTTAAGGAATGTGCCACTGTTTTCTTGGGAAGGATCTGTTTGACAGCATCTTCGTCTGCTGATGTTCCATCCGTAGCCTCATTAGGGGAGTCAGAAGATAATTCCAAGGAGGTGGATCCATGTCCTTTTTGAGAACCATACAGTTTCAGCACCACTTTGTTGGGTCCTCTACCCAAGCTCAAGGTTCCTTTGAACCAATCCGTCCTTGCTCGGGCTTCAAAAAGCCATGGTCTACCCAGTAACAAAGGGTAGGATGTACCATAAGAGTTTGGCTTCACCACCAAATAGGTTAGCCAATAATCTTTTCCAGCCACTGTAGTCTTCACATATGGGAGAATGCCCAAAGGCTTGATTCTACTCTGCTCCGCCAGTCTGATGAGCCATTGGGTTGGTTGCACGCCTTGTAGGCCTAGATCCTTCATTGTCACATCCGTCATAATGTTCACTAATGAACCACCATCAATCAGTGCATTTGCAATAAAGCAGCCTTCTATCCATACACCAGTCTCTCGAGTACCCGGATCTAGGAAGGCGTTAGCTACATCCACTTCTTTTACAGGCTCTGGAGCCTTGTTGGGCTTTGTCACTGTTGAGGGAGCAATCCTTAAACCACGTCTTCTTGTCAGTATACTTTTGAACGTTTTTCGGCAACTGGGAGACAACATCAATAATTGTCGGAATGTGAGGTTTGGTTTAAAGGTATCTAGATCTGTAACCAGATCGTATTCCTTAATAGGATCCACTGGCTTCTCTAATCGGTTAGGGAATGGGGCAACACCCATTTTCATTTTCCCTCTTTCTTCCAATAGAGACATCATGGGAACTTCTTCTGCCACTTGTGGCACTTCCTCCTCTTCTGTCTCCTGAAACTCTGGTCCTGTCTCTGTAACTGTCTCTGTAACTCTCTGTGGCACTGTAGGGCTCTGTACGGCACTGTTAGGCTCTGTTCTGTTCTGTTCTTCTGGTGGAAGATTGAACTTCACTGTTCTGGCAGGAGGGTTATTTTCTTTCTGGATAGGTGGTTCCTTCTGCTTTGCATGAGTGATGGCAGCAACTTCCAATTCCACTAAATTGGAGGTAGGCTCTTGGGCCTTGACCGGACTATCACTAGCACTGTTTTTCACTGGGGCTGGGCTTGGACAGTCTTTTGCAGTGTGGCCTTCTCCTTTGCATCGACTGCATAAGGGCTTGTAATCCACTGACCTTCTGGGATTTGGACAATTTGGTGAGATGTGTCCCTTTTCTCCACATCTATAACACTCCACTTCTGATCTCTGACCACCGCCAGACTGTCTTCCTCTGTAACTTTGAGAAGGAAATCTTCTGGGTCCGAAATTAGGGCCAAACTCTCTGGGCTTGGGTCCAATATCCTGTGTTGTCATTTTGGATTCCAGCAAGTTGAATCTTGTGTCTTCTTCCTTCCTTCTCCTATCATGCATCTCTTTCAGAGAGCAAATGTCCTTTGTATGGTTCTTCCACAAACAATAGGAACAGAAGGCCCCAGGAATGGTTGGTTTTCGTGTACATTCAGTGGCTAAATGGCCTACTTGATGACACTTACCACACCAAGTATTTGACCTCATCACATCTCTTCTTGCTCCTGCAACGTTGGATATGCTAGCGGTATTCACTTTCAACGTCTATAGTTGTTTTGTAATCACATCCATCAACTCCTTTTTGATGTTTGCAACTGAGTTGGATAAGTAATCCTTCAAGCTTTCTCCTCCGGAGGTACTAGCAGGAGGGTTTTGAGGAGTCTCTGTAATCACTGCATAAACTAGTTGGGCTGGTACAGAGGGGTCTCTGTTCTGGTTCTGATTCAGAGCTCCTGTTTGAACTATTGGCTGTTGGCTCCAGTTGGTAGGATTCCACTCTTGCTACTGATTTGGCATGGAGGAAATTGGTTAGGACCATTGTTGTTGTGGTTGAACCACCATTTGAGGCATGGATTGTGGCCACTGTGGATTTGGTGCACTGTACTGTGATACCGGGGGCATCTGTTGGTAGGAATAGGGAACAGTCCCTGGAACTGCATTTGGTGGATACATCATTCTTGGCATCAGAGGAGGTAGGACTCCTCTTCCTGTATTCATCGCTAATCTAGCTTCCACTTCATCGTACAGTCTTGCACCTTCTGTTGCAGCTTGCAGGGTGGCTGGTCTTTGCAGCTCCACAAACTTACGGACTTCTGGTTGTAATCCTCTGAGAAACATCCCCTTCTAAATGCCATCATCTAGATTATGGTTAGTCCATCTCTTCAGGATGGATTCCATTCGTGAGACATAGGCTTCTACTCTTTCTCCAGAGGACTGACTTAGGTTCATAAATTCCTCTCGCATCCGCTCTTCAAAACCTTCACGCCTGAATTTAGTGAGGAAGGCCAACTTCAGGTCATCCCATATGCCAAAAGTTCCTGCTGCTTGTCTCTCATACCACTAAAACGCCGCGCCCTTGAAAGTGGCGGGGAATATTGCCAACCAATGCTCAGGGGTTCTGGCATTGTTAGCCACACATGCTACCATAAACTTTGCTACATGAAGATTAGGGTCTTCATTGTACTCTCCCTTAGAAACTGGCAATGGGACTACATTCGCTGGCCTGTCATCAATATTTCCAGGACGGATCTGGCTTGGAAGTGGACCTCGAGCAGGAGGAGGAAGGGCTTGATGTGCCATTGGGGCTTCTGTAAAGAGTTCCGCAAGGGCGTCAAAGGCGGCTTCTGCTGCGAGCTCGTTCTCAGCCTTGATTTTTGCTTTCTCTCTTCTCACGTATCTCTGGACTCGTTCTAACGCTTGCCTCTTTATTGTGTCATTCATCAGGGGGTTGGCTCCTCTATGTTTTTAGTGCTCCACAGAGGGTTAACAGAAGGCTTCAGTCTCTGGAGGACTCTCTTGCCAACATTTCTTCTACTTCTTCCTTTTCAACGTCTCTGAATTCTGCTTTCATGCCACTGCACAGAGGAAGGTATTCGGTTTTGAAGGTGTCAAAATGCATATGTCTAAGCATTGTGGTGGTGCCATCATCATAGTAATGCCAGCTTCTGATGGTTTCAACAGTGTATGTTGTGAAAAACACTCTGTCTACCAACTTCCAGTGGGTTGCTAATTGAACAAACAGAAGATTATCAGTACACCAAGCATCCCATGTATCTTGCTGTTGAGCATCCACGAACAAATTCCAACTCTTTTCCTTCTTGTCTTTGTGAACCTCTACAGACCAAGACTCCTGAAGCTTCTTCACAATCTCCCACTTGATGTTGTCTGGAAACTTCTCAATGAATGCCAAATCTTCCATGTATGGTCATTCTCTCTGTTTCTGCTTTTCAGTTTGTCCCCAAACAGTTTGCCACCAAGATGCAAGTTTCTGCTGCTTCAATAGGAAGAGGAAATTGTCCACCACATAGAGCATGCATCATGATGGTGATGTGTTTCCGCCATTGTGGGATGAACTTCTTGTGGAAAGTGGCTTTGATTATGAGAAATTCCAACTCTTTAGTAGAAGAAGGAACTTTACAAACATCCATTGAATTCTTCTCTTCTTGGCAATGCCATTTCCTTCATTTTCAGCCTCTTCTGGTGCTTGTTGATGGCAAGATTCCCCGGCTGCGCACCAAAAACATGGAGCCCCAAGAGGAACACCAAGGAAAAGGGAATTCTCTTGCAAGAAAATCTATCTTGTAACATCAACAAGCTTTTTTATTATGTTTCATATGATCACAATGAAGAAAAAAACACCAGACACAACAAATCTTCGTACAGCATCATGTAGATCTCCCATGGATTTGATAGAATCAACCATATTCTTCAATATCTTCATAAAATCCATCAATAGAACAAATAAAGCAAAGGAATACACTATCTTTGAATGGAAATACATCACACAGTATTCATCTTCAATATCTTCATAGTCTTCTCTCTCAATCTCTCATATACAATCACTCTGTTTGAGTAGAATTGGCTATCTCTGACTCTCTCTCTCTCACTCCATCAATAATACATCACATCCTCACTACAATCTCTCAAAATCACTCTCAATAATCCTTCTTAGGTCATGGATACCCCTCCCAAGATGTATGTTTGATATGAAGAGTCACCAGAGCCACTACAGTGTCCTTTCATAGCTCACTACTGTCACTTCACTCTAGTCTTCTCTTGAGTCTTCAGCAGCTACTTCTTCCACTTCTTTCAGCTCTTTTGCACTTGTATTCACCTCTTTCCAAGGCTAGAAAACTTTCCCAAGCTACACTCTCATCCATCAGAACACATATAGAAGCATACAGAATAGTCACAGAACAGTACCAGAACAGCTACAGTACAGAACAAAACAGAACAGAGACAAAAGCTCTACAGAAGACCTACAGAAGGTTACAGAAGGTCATCAAAACCACATAACTCACTCTCAAACGATTCCAAACTCTCACAAACCATTCAATAAACTTTCACAAGATCTCAATCTTCATCAATCAATACTCCATCCCTCCTTATAGAAGACAATCATAACAAAACAGAAGGTATATAGAACCAATCAGAACCTATCAAAACATCACAGAACCACTAATAAACATCATGAACTTCCAAAACACAATCAATATCATCCAAAACACTCTCAAACCACTTCCAAATCAATCAATCATCTCATAAAATCAACCATTCAGCTCTCAAAAACAACAAAAATTAGCCAAAAAACAAGTCATTTCAACACTCAATAAGCTGGTCACGAGACCAAAAGAAAGGATGGTTTGGCGAGAAAAGAGAGCTTTGACTACCTATCATGATTTTGATTTAGCAAGTTCTCTTTGCGAAGTTAAACCAGATGTAAACCTTTTACAGTTGATTAAATTATCTCCAGGAGTACGCAAGGAATTCAAGAAGATCCTGCGTATTGGGTATATTGTAGAACCTTTGGGCATAGCATGAGTAGGGGAAGATTGGTTTGATCATGCTGAAAAGAATTGCCCTAGGGTTCCAGCATATGTGGATGGAATACTAGTAGATCATGCTATTGTAGACACTGGGTCCTCCATCAATATCATGAGTTCAGAGTTGATGGAGAGGCTGGGTCTAGGCATCCAAAAAGATAGCTCCACCCTTCTTAGAATGGTTGATGATAGTCTAAGGCAACTAGAAGGTTGCGTTACTAAAGTCCATGTTACAGTTGCAAGTGTAGAATGCTTCTTGGACTTTAGGGTGATAAAATTTGCAGGATGCCCTAGCTATCGAGTCTTGCTAGGTAGGCCTTGGATCTTATGAACAGACTGTTAAGTCGATATACCCGCCGGTCGAGTGGTTCTAGGTAGAGGTGCTAATCGAGTAATAGTCGATGCTTACCCTGAGTCTCCTCAAAGTGAGAGAGCTCCTTTATCCTCTACTGAATTAGAAAAAGCAGATGATCCATCTAGTAGTGAGACATCATCCAGTGACGAATCTAAAGAGGGGTCCACTACAGAGTATATTTGACAGATAACTCTAAATGAGCCGATAGAGCCGCAAGATAAGATAAGAGATGCAGATGTGATTGAGTTAGACCTTGGCACTCCGAATGATTCGCGGCCAATTAAATTAGGTTCCATGCTCAGTTCAGTAGAAAGGGAGGACTATGTATCCTTGATTCAAGAATTCCGCGACATCTTTGCTTGGAGTTGACGAGCTGAGAGGCATTCCCCCCAGCCTAGCTGTTCATACTATTCCTGTAAAAGAAGGCAGTCGTCCTCTGCATCAGAAAGTAAGGCGTATGCCTTTTGAATTGAGGGACAGATTGTTTGAGGAGTTACAGAAGTTGCGGAAAGCTGGTTTAATTTTCCCTATACAGCACATAGAATGGTGTTCACCCATTGTCATCAAGAAGAAGAAAAACAACCAGATCCGACTATGTATAGATTTTAGAGAGCTGAATAAGCAGACGGTTAAGGATTACTACCCGTTGCCATTTATTGACCAGATTTTGGATCAATTAGCGGGTAAGGAAATATATTCGTTTATGGATTGCTTTGTAGGATACAACCAGATGGCAATTGCAGAAGAGGATAAGTTGAAAACGACTTTCATTACTGTCATTGGTACTTTTGCGTAACATGTGATGGCCTTTGGTTTGTGCAATGCACCTGGATCATGGCAACGAGCAATAGACAAGACCTTCGGTGACATCTCCCCAAATGAGTTGAAAGTATTTATCGATGACTTGGGGGCAGCCACTATAAGGGAAAGGATGTTGATTATTTTAAGAAAGTGTTTTGAGCGCTACAAACAATTTTGTATCGCTCTTAATCCACAGAAGTGTGTCTTTGGAGTGCCTTATGGGCTATTGCTAGGCCACGTGATCAGTTCAGTAGGGATAGCAACTGACCCTGAAAAGATCACGGTTATAGTCGCTATGAGTCCACCATGCACTCTGAAAGAGGTACATAGCTTTCTGTCATCGATAGGGTACTATCGGAGGTTTATAAATGCCTTGGCAGAAAGGACGTTGCCACTAACAAATTTATTATCCTTTAGTTGTCTATTTGTATGGAGTGACCCTTGTAAGGTAGCTTTCGAGGATGTGAAACAGGAGCTAGTAAAAGCACCAGTTTTAAAAGCACCTAAAAGAGGTGAGATATTTTACATATTTTCAATAGCCACCATGCATAATATTAGCTACTGTTTAGCCCAAATCTGAGAGGAAAAATGGTATCATCCGATAGCTTTTGCTAGTCGAAAATTGGGCATGTCAGATTTTAACTACACCTACATGGAGAAGTTGTGTCTTGCGATGGTCTTTGTGACTAAAAAATTCAGGCACTACACATCCTCTATGAGAAGGTAGTTCTCTATACAAAGGCGGAAGGGCTTAGATTGCTTATGAAAAAAGCTACAACCGCCTGATTGTTTGGCAAAGTGGTTAATTACTTTGCAGGAGTTCGATTATGAGATTAAGAGTAAGCCACCGAGGTTGCAAGGAATTGTGGAATGTCTTGTGGATTTCACGGAGTCGAAAGAGACTTTGGTTGAAGGAAGTAATATTGAAGAAATATTTAAAATTGATACAGCTTCTATCCCATCTTGGTATGCTGCTATCACGCATTATCTATCAACAAGAGAGACTGGAGTTGGTTTGTCAAAATCTGAAAAGAGGAAAATTAGACAATAGGCTTTGAAGTTTTCCTTGATCGCAGGAACACTATATCGGTAGAGTGTTGATGATATCTATCGTCGATGTGTGATGCTTGACAAGGTTCCTTTCATCTTGGAAGAGTGCCATGACTCTACGTGTGGAGGGACACTTTGCTGGACGGTTGACAGCACAGAAAGCTTTAAGAGATGGATATTGGTGGCCGTCCATCTTCCAAGATTCCTTTGAGTACGTTAAGAGATGTGATACGTGTCAAAGACATGACAACAGAGAGAATAGGAAACGTCCACTTACGCCTATCATGGCTATCTTTCCATTTGAGAAGTGGGGCATTGACTTTGTGGGTCCTATCACCCTGTTGTCTACTACCTAGAAGAGGTATATTATAGTAGAAACTGATCATTTTACAAAATGGTCTGAAGTGTGGGCGACGAGGCAGGACAATGCAAAAGAGACTGTAAGTTTTCTTTTAGAGTATATTATCTGCTGTTTCGGTCCATCAAAGGAGCTAGTATTGGACCGTGGAACCCACTTTTTGAATAAGGTGATCAAAAGCTTGACTAAAGCTTAGCAAATCAAGCACAATAAAAGGACCCCTTATAATCGACAAGCCAACGGGCAAGTTGAAAGTACTAATAAACAGCTTGTGGGTATCTTGTCTAAAATAGTCTTTGAGAAGAAACGAGACTAGGACAGGAAGTTGTATGTGGCAGTATGGGCGTACAATACAGGATTCACTCTTTGAACGTTTCACGACCATAGCCCACCTGGATAAACTGAAATTACAGAGCTTATTACACCAGGAGGTAGCTAAACGTCGAATGAAGCAGTTGCACGACCTTAAAGCGAAGAAGTATACCTTTAAAAAAGGGCAATTAGTTCTGTACTACGATGCGCGTAGGGAGCTATTTCTAGGGAAGCTGGAACCTAGATGGGATGGCCCCTACAAGATTGTCAGGATAGGGAAAAATAAGTCTACAGCTTTACTAGTTGATCTGCAGGGAGTAGAATTTAAAAATAAGGTTAATCTTAATAAGATTAAACCTTATTATTTCTAAGTATGCTAACATGGAGAAATGCATTGCAGGTCCATGTTGGGGCTGATTTGAGACCTTCAAAAGAGCTTAAAGCTGGTTGATGGGGCGGTTAATTCCTTATTTGGAGCACCCATATCTAGAGTAGAGATACCATCAGGGGAAACTTATCTAGTGGAGCAAAGGATACAAAGTGATTGAGCAAGAAGATGGAACCTTTGTGTGGGAGATCAAATTCTTTTGCCATCACTGCTTACGACTATTGACAAGTATCCCTGTTGAGTTTAATGAAGAAGATGAGATGGAGCCGTCAGTTCATCCTCTAAACATGTTAAATTTTGACTATCATAATTACGAATAGAGGAGTTTGTGATGGCAGGCTATGTAAACCCATTATGGATGTACACATTATATTTTGATGAAGCGTCCAGGGGCCCTAATAAAAAAAGGAGTGTTGGAGTAGTAATCTGAGATCCCTGATGTAGAGTTACGATGAAGTTAGCTGCTTATCTCGGGGAGGGATTCACTAACCATATGGCGGAGTATAAAGCCTTGATTATGGGATTGCATATTGCCAAACAAGGTGGTATTCAATGGTTGTTAGTAAAAGGGGATTCCTAGTTGATCCTGAATCAGCTAGATGGGACATACACAGTGCAGAATCCCATCCTTTGTATGTATCATCGAACTATGATGACCCTACTTGAGGAGTTTGAGAAAGTGTCTTCTCCGTTGATTCCATGTTACTGGAATTAGTTTGCGGATTCATTGACAAATCTTGCTTATGAAGAAGACCTTTTCTTCAACTGTGGTCCTAGTTTGGTTATTACTATCAATAATGAAACAGGACTCGGTCGCTTGTGGAGAATGTTATCCGAGCATGCAATATATGGCAGGCGATGGTTGATATGGGTGATGCAAAGAGTAGCCGAGACCAATCTACTGTTATTATCCTGGACCCATAGGCTGATTAGACAACATGTTATGTGTACACCTCTTGCTATATATGTAGGAGGGATGGGTCATAATCTTATGTATTTAGTTTAGGGCTGCGAGTCCTAATTTTTCTCCTTGGAAAGGATCATATTATTGTCTATCTGTACTATTTCAGGGAGGGATTTGTAGGTGCTATTCTATTTGGTTTTGTTAGGCCAAGAGGGTGAGTTGTCTGTTTAGTATATGTGCGGTTAATGGTTTCTTGTTTTAGTCCTGTGCTAGACAGGTTTAAAGAAGAGCTTGGAAGGAGCCTTTGTTGCTGTGCGGGAGCTTCTCATGGCCCTACCCAGGTGATATCTCTCCTTTATGAGTAGCATGTTTTTATGCTATATGTGTCTATGTACTTGTAGGGGATTTTCTTTTCTTGTTGGGGACCGGCGTCCATGGCATGAAGTCCCAGGTTTAGGTTAGGTATGTCTGAGGGAGGTCTAAGTAGTCGTTGCCTCCTGTAAAGACATTGCCAGGCATCAAAAGACCTGTTTTAGAGGCAGTCCTAGTGACCCTGTTCTGCTAGCCTGCTAGGCAGCCATTCTAGGAGTTCTTGTTAGTTGTGAGGCAGTTAGAGAATCTTGCCGGAAGAATAACGATGATGATAAAGAGGAATAACCCTGAATATCTTAAAGAAAATAAATATATACAAAGGTGTGTAAAAAGGGGTCCTACCCCCTATAAAAATAGAAAGGAAAATTTATAAGCAGTTGCTCATCGCCTTGCGAAGGCTTGGTAGGTTCATGGGGACAAGTCAGACCCGGGGCCGATGCCTTGTCTTCCTAGGGGTGGAATCTTGTTGGAAAAGAAGAAAGTAAGGAAGGTTGAAGCAAAAATAAAAGTGAGATCCAGAAAAGGATTACGTGTCGCCTTGCGAGGGCTTCGTAGGTTCTTGGGTACTGAGACAGGACCTGAGGCCGATGCCCTATTCTCCTTGGGTCACTACACTCATCTCCCTCCTTTTTAAATGCCCGAGTATGGAAAAATAAAAACCTAAAAGAAGAAATGTATTAAAAGAAAATATTTCTTGATCAGGTTATAGGAGTCCTCGCCTAGTAGGAGCTCCTGGTTGTGTTGTCCTTAGTTAGGTAGGCAGTTCTCAGACCACCACTTAGGGTAACCTCTTTGATAGTTCTTTTTAGTTTGGCCGTGTTGGAGCAGTCGGTTAGTGACTCGCTTTGTTCCTTTGATCAGATTATGCTAGGCCTACTCCTTGTGGATGTCATGCCTTGGTTTTGTCAAGGGGTAGGGTGAGCATTGTGCTATGTTTTAATATGTACCTCTTTTGTATCAACTTGATGCTTCCTTTGGTTGTTTTGTGCAGATGTGTTGTGGGACGGGCTGAGTCGCCCTATCACATGGTCGCCAATGAGAGCGGAGTTTTGAGCCTGGGATGTGCCTAAAATTTGCCAAAAAATCCAAAATTTGGGGGAAAAATATTTAATATCGAAGGCCGCGGTTGTAGCTAGGATGATTTTAAGCACCAAGTGAAAGACAGCTTTTAAAAGGCACCCAAGCGATACTTGTGGATTTTTGATAATTTTTTCGACTAATGTGCGGGTTGCTAGGAGTTGCCAGTCAATGCAGGATGTTAAGTCGGACGCGTAGGATTTTTCAAAGCTTGAATTGGAGCTAGGACGGGGAAATGGCCACAAGATGGGCAAGATATGAAAATGTGGACATTTGAGAGGACCAAAAGGGGTGCCCTTTAGAGCCTTGACCCCCCCCCCCCCCCCCTAAAAATTTTATGCATAGAAGATGAAAAAACGTGGAAGAAGCATGGCGTGATGGCGCGGGCAGCAACGGCCGAAATTTGTGCTCCTTCTCCCATGATGATGATTTGCAGGCTGTGAGTACCCCGTGGAACAGACATTGGGGCTGATCTTCTCCCTATGGGTTGATCTTATTGCCGCCTTTTGTTTGTGGAATGGTGGACTGAATGAAGAGAAGAGATTCTAGTCTTTCTCTCTCCTCCCTCTCTCTCTTCTCTATGGGTTGTTCATGTGTGCCATCTTGATGAAGGAACCAGGGAAGGAGAATGAAGGAAGTGGTGATGGAGATGCTGAAGATTGAAGTATTTCACCACTGTTTTAAGGATCAACATGTGTTGTTGGCTGCATAATATCTTCTGAACTACTTTATTTGACAGCTTGTTCCATGGATAATTCCAAGGATTTCCTTTCAATCACATTTCTGAGGGCTTCCACATGTATATATGTGTCAGCTGACCTTACTTGCCATTTAAATGGGCTCTTGGTAATCCTACGCTGGAAGTTTGAAGTTGTTGTATTACGCTGACTTGCTGAATAAGAGTGGTCTACAATACTAATTTCTGAAGATGAGAGGATTGAAGTTTTGTTACTCCATGTCTGACTGCATGAGGAGCTAAAATTCTAGAGCTGAACAGTGAGCTTAATAGTGTCTATGAGGAAATGTGCCTCCTAACTCCAGAAGCTCCATGTCTTGAAATGACATTTATATCCTCCCTTGAGTAATTTGGAATGGAAGTACGAAGGTTTGATGGTGGCTCTGAGTTCTGTTCAACTTATGAAGACATGTAAACTTTCCTTGGTTTATAAGGTTCTTTTGAGAAGATTCAACAATTAAGGAAATTGGAGAAATCCTCGTAACACTCATCGGAGTCTTCAATCTTTTTCACAATGATGATTTATGCTACAGGATCGATCTTGAAGATGTTGAAACAATTGATCATAGTTTGCATTTCTTCAATCGGACTCGGGCAGCGAGCTGGTGAAAGCTCCCAGGATAAACATTATGGTGGTGATTCCAGTCTTTGGACGAAAAGCGGCAGCAACAGGGCACGAAACAGAGACAAAAGTCGCAGCAACACATTGACTATTGAGGAAGCTTTGTCTTCCAATCTCCATCTACTCCACGTTTTATTCGATCTTCATTATCCTTCTCATCTCCTTCTTTATAACCAGATCTTCCTCACCGCATTGTCTTCTGAACACCATGTCATCCGTCTTTGCAGAAGCTTTAGTCCGTCACACGGCTCTTATCATTGAATGCCAAATTCGCCTTCAAAACGTCAGCCTCATCATTTCACCTTCCCTGTTTTTCTGTTGCAGCTTTGTTACAAAAATTATCTTCTCATCTTCAGTCTTGTGCCGCTAGGGAGAGGGCCACCACATGGTCATCAAAGGCGCAGCAAGTGTCGTTGTACCAGCCGCAGAGCATGGTGTCAGAGGGGTTCCAAGAGGAACCAAGGGCAGAGGCGACGCCGATTTGCTGCTGCAGGGTCAAGAGGGCAATGATGTCGGTGAAGAGGCTAAGGCAGGCGCACTCTAGCAGTAAATCGATGACAGTCATGAGCTTCTTCCCCACCTTCGGTGTCCCTAAAAGCTCCCAATCCCCTCCTTTTTCATTGTCCTCTGATTCTTGCTTTCCCATCTCTGATTGGTGAATCTCCTTCATCTCTTTTCTTTCAATCTCTCTTCCTTTGTTTTTAGTGTTCCATGCCGTTAACTACGTGCAAAATACCAAAAATATCCAAGGAGAAAATAGAGCCTCCTAGCATCAACCCAAATATAGGTTTTCCCTCTTCCTCCTTGAATAACCTTTTACACCTTTAGCTTTGACGCTAATCTCCAATTCTGCCCATGTAAAGCATAACCTGTAATAAGGGCATTCCAAGTTATTGCATTCCGGACAAGAAGCTCATCCAACACTCCCTGTGCTTTGCCAAATGCACCACACTTGGCATACATATCCACCACAGCAGTCCCAAGTGCTGTACAAACCCAGCAATAAGTGCATTCCAAGAGTCTACATCTCGACAAGGGAACCCGTTCAGCACTCCTTGAGCTTTTCCCATTGCACATGATATTCTTGAATTTACACCTTTGTCTTCATAGCTTAAATGTCAGCTTCTATAAAGCTTCCTTTGATTCCACGGTATCCTGCACTTTTCTTCGAGTTCATAATTAAAATTATCAGCTTGATAATGTCCTTTGGCATCAGTTTTTCATATTTTTCTAATACACACACATCATGCATCCAAACAAAATCATACACATGCACTAAGGGAATATGTACATTGGATGCAGATTATCGAAATGCATCACATAAACAATGAATCACACGCAGAAAATAACACAAATGCACAACAAAAGAAATGGAGGTGTATACGACTCGAATGCGCAGTAGCACGACATCCACCCCCTCTGAACCTGTGCATCCTCCGAATGTGCCAACTATCCAGGATCATTCAAATCCACAAACAGGTCGAGTCCATCTTCTGTTTCTAGTAGACCTGTTTCTCCATCAGCTTCATCATCTATGTTGTTTTAGGCACAGGTATAGGATGTATATTCCATGGTACATGAGGAACAGTGAAGATGAGCATAGGTGCAACCAATTCGGGACTAATGCAGCCAATTTCATGTGGAAAGAAAGCAAATGCCTTACCATGACGTCCAAGCATCTCTCTAAAACATTCTTTTTCCACTGGAAGCAAGAATTCATCATTTCCAATCTTCAATTCTGCAAGAGTTTCAGCTGTAAACTTATGTCCAATATTTGCAGGGTCTCTCAACATAGGCTGCTTCATAGCTTTTTCAATCTATTCATCACTATCAGAAGGAAGCGGGCCTGCAACCGGCTTAACCTTCTTATCAACTGTTTTATATTTTGTGTCAACCTTGGCATCATTCAAGCACTCTTTTCTTTGCTGCAATTTCTGCAAATTTTCAGCAACTTTCAACTCTGTTGGCTGAAAAATTTCAGCCTTTCACTCTATGGACTGCATGGGTGCAGCCTGAAACTCTGTATGTAGAAATTTTTCTGCATTCAACTCTGTTGGCTGAATGGATTCAGCCCTCTGCAATTCTGTTAGCTGATCAAGATCAGCCATAAATTCAGTTTGCTGAGTTTTCTCAGCCTCAAACTCTGTTTTCAGCATAAAACCAGAAATTTCCTGAAACATATCCAAGGTTTGCACAGGTATGATCTTTGAACCCTTACATACATCAGTTTTCAGCATTGCTCCCATTTCAAACAATGTATCTGCATAAGACATTCCTTCATACAATCCATCTACATACTCTTCTGCTTGCAAAATACCTGCATTCTTCAATTCTTTCTCCTTACGACCAATGTACTGCCTGGCAGCTCTAGGCAAATCTGAAATTTTCTGATAACTCACTGAACTATCTGAAGAAAAACCAACAAAATTATTAGACAAAGACTGGCTGCCAGGAGGCGAGATCTCCTCTTTTCTCCGCTCCGTACCACTGGCGTCTCGCAAGACAGCGGTACCTAATGAAAATCCAACTCCTTCACAAGTAGTGGTGCCTCACGTAAGGAGTCCCTGTTTCTCGGATGATTTACCCCAACAGTCATAAACTAAACAGCTCGCATACCATCTTTACTGCGTATCCGCGCATAAGCTGACCCGTCATCCATCACTTTCGTTTCCATTCTTGCTTCTGTAATGAAAGGCTGTCCAAGAATAATCGGATAAGAGCATGAATCCTGAACAAAGCAATGATAATCCTCTCCAACATTACCAATAGAAATTCTGATACTCGGACAAGCAGCATACATATCACCAGAAGTATTATTGGTGGCTCTCATGCGCCAGCCATGCTCTGCATCCATAGGCCACTTGCCACTCTCATAAACACCTCGAGCAATAAGATTAATCTCAGAACCATGATCAACTAAAGCGACCAATGGAATTTGTTTCTCTCCAATCCTTACCACTATCTCAGTGGTCGCTCTAGCCCAATGACTTTGTGAAAAATGGCTGCGAGGAATGAGAATAGGGGTCTCATCATCTTCATACTGCATAGGCTGCACTATTTTGTCCAATTGTGGATTAACAGAAGCATTCTCAACCATCACTGCATCATCATGCTCTTCCCCAAGAGCTCCATGCCATAATCCCTGTAAAGCAGGTCCTTCCATCGCATGTCGTTTCCTCCGCAAAAGATCCTGCATCTGATCCTGTATTTCTCTTCTAGCAATCCCAAGAGCTTCTCCAACAGTAAAAGTAACTTCACTATTCAAAATTCTTTCATGAAAAATCTTACTCATATCCGTTTGCATATCAAGGTCTGACAAGAGCTTGAATCCTGGCTCTTTTCTTGGTTGCCTCTTTTCTTTCTGCTTGTCTCCCATTGGTTGTTCAGGACCTGTTTGAGCTGGAGAACTTGACATAGGTGGAGCTGTAACAGGTGGTGAAACAAAGTCACCCCCTCTAGTCTTTTTGGAGGAGCTAGGACTCTCCTCATCTCTTCTTCTCTTTTCCTCAACCATGGCATCTAAACCCTACGTTTTAGCCATATAAGCAAAAATAGAATACCTGTCAACAGGAGAATCCCATCCTGTTTCTCCTCGGATGCTAGAGCCCACACAAGTCATAGTAGATGCCTGAACTTTCCCTCTTCTCGCTATCTCCAAGGCAGAGGACCATAAAGCAGAGTCTCCATCAGATTTCTGCTCAAGCTGGACTCCAAAAGCTGAAGCATCTCCTCTAACACTCACATAAGCTGATCGCGCAGCCATATCATCAACAAGCTTCTTCATACCTCCCTTACCGAAGTTCGTGTCAAGAGGAGCGCCAGTCTCTGTCAGCCATATCTTCCCATCTTGTCCCCAAAACACTACATTCTTCTTACATGCTTCCTGAAAAGCATCACAATCTCTGCAGTGTTGGTGCTCTATACTATCGCACCAAATACATCGTCTCCCTTTTCTTTGACCAGCTAGAAAAGCAGTCGCTGGAGCAGGTGCTACAGCAGGTACTGACATAAGTTGCTCCTTTAACTTACCAACTTCAACTTTGATTGCTTCAATCGTCAAATCTGCCAAGCCTTTAATAACATCATCTACAGATAAGGGCACTGGAGCAGCAGGAACTTGTGGATTCACAGCAGGAGGAGTGGGCTTAGGCAAAGAAGTTGCAGCAGGGGTAGAAGAATAAGTCTCCAAGGATTTTTCAGGAACTGATCCTGTATTACGATGCAATCTTACTCTCCTGCGCTGCTTCTTAACAAGAGCATTCACAGCATCAATGACATGTCTCCACTTAGTCTTTAAACCTGAATCAGTAGCTTGATCTTCCAAAAGATCATCCAACTTTTCCTGTAAATCAGCATCTGCAGCTTGTAAAAATAACTCCACTTTCAGCATCTCCAAAGCTTGATGTTCTGTCCCATCTAACTGATCATACCGGCTTTCAAACTCTCGTAGAAGAGCGGTAACAGAAAGTCCCTTATTAGGCATAGAAACCCATGCTAAAAAATTCCTACGATTCATAAGACCTGTATCTTCCAGGAAATATTCATCTTTTAATGCCTTTTTAAATTCAGCCCAACTTGCATGTGCTTCTTGAATTTCTGCAATTCGACCTTCAAGAGCGCGCACCACGATCCGCAAGAAGTAGTGGCTCCAAACATCTTGAGAAACCCCAAAAAACTTCATCTTTTCTTCATACAAATGCAGGTAAGTTGACACTTGCAGGCCATTAAACTGCTTCATCTCCTGTTGGACAGCTTTCAAGGCATCCATAGCATCACTGTCACGTTTTGCATGAGCTTGCTGCTGCATATACATGGTAAATGACTGAAACAGGTTCTTCATGACATTATCATCTATCATCTCTTCTTGTGAGTCTCCCATCTTGCTGAAAAAAAAACTGACGCAGCACTTTCACGTCGGGTTCACCAGAAATGTCGTAGAGTTCATGCAAGGGCTGCAGAACACGGGGTTCAAGATATAGCAAGAAATGAGGCTAACAAGAAAAACTCAAATATTTGATGCCAAAGTTCACTATCAAGTTATTTACATGAGGATCATGTTCAGGAAAAAAACTGTAGTAACTCATATCCAGCTTTGCATTCAGATGTTCAAGAACAGTTTTGCCGTTGGCTGTTAAATTCTGCTCGGTAGTAATTCTTGTGAACAAATTTTCAGGATTCCATTCAAAGTCAAAACAAAGGAATTCTGTAGTAGGCAGCAACCCCTATGTACATAAAACAATGGAGTTCTGTGGGCAGCATTGCTCACTGTGCTAGTAGTATGGCCTGGAACATTACACTTTCAGCACTGTTTTAAGGATCAACATGTGTTGTTGGCTGCATAATATCTTCTAAACTACTTTATTTGACAGATTGTTCCATGGATAATTCCAAGGATTTCCTTTCAATCACATTTCTGAGGGCTTCCACATGTATATATGTGTCAGCTGACCTTACTTGGCGTTTAAATGGGCTCTTGGTAATCCTACGCTGGAAGTTTGAAGTTGTTGTATTACCCTGACTTGCTGAATAAGAGTGGTCTACAATACTAATTTCTGAAGATGAGAGGATTGAAGTTTTGTTACTCCATGTCTGACTGCATGAGGAGCTAAAATTCTAGAGCTGAACAGTGAGCTTAATAGTGTCTCCGAGGAAATGTGCCTCCTAACTCTAGAAGCTCCATGTCTTGAAATGACATTTATATCCTCCCTTGAGTAATTTGGAATGGAAGTACGAAGGTTTGATGGTGGCTCTGAGTTCTGTTCAACTTCTGAAGTCCTGTAAACTTTCCTTAGTTTATAAGGTTCTTTTGAGAAGATTCAACAATTAAGGAAGTTGGAGAAATCCTCGTAACACTCATCGGAGTCTTCAATCTTTTTCACAATGATGATTTATGCTACAGGATCGATCTTGAAGATGTTGAAACAATTGATCATAGTTTTCATTTCTTCAATCGGACTCGGGCAGCGAGCTGGTGAAAGCTCCCAGGATAAACATTATGGTGGTGATTCCAGTCTTTGGACGAAAAGCGGTAGCAACAGCGCACGAAATAGAGACAAAAGTCTCAGCAACACGTTGACTCTTGAGGAAGCTTTGTCTTCCAATCTCCATCTGCTCCAAGTTTTATTCGATCTTCATTATCCTTCTCATCTCCTTCTTTATAACCAGATCTTCCTCACCGCATTGTCTTCTGAACACCATGTCATCCGTCTTTGCAGCAGCTTTAGTCCGTCACACGGCTCTTATCATTGAATGCCAAATTCGCCTCCAAAACGTCAGCCTCATCATTTCACCTTCCTTGTTTTTCTGTTGCAGCTTTGTTACAAAAATTATCTTCTCATCTTCAGTCTTGTGCCACTAGGGAGAGGGCCACCACATGGTCATCAAAGGTGCAGCAAGTGACGTTGTACCAGCCGCAGAGCATGGTGTCAGAGGGGTTCCAAGAGGAACCAAGGGCAGAGGCAATGCCGATTTGCTGCTGCAGGGTCAAGAGGGCAATGATGTCGGTGAAGAGGCTAAGGCAGGCGCACTCTAGCAGTAAATCGATGACAGTCATGAGCTTCTTCCCCACCTTCGGTGTCCCTAAAAGCTCCCAATCCCCTCCTTTTTCATTGTCCTCTGATTCTTGCTTTCCCATCTCTGATTCGTGAATCTCCTTCGTCTCTTTTCTTTCAATCTCTCTTTCTCTGTTTTTAGTGTTTCATGCCATTAACTGCGTGCAAAATACCAAAAATATCCAAGGAGAAAATAGAGCCTCCCAGCATCATTCTAGCCATCGAAATCAAAAACCATTCTTCCCCTCCAAAACAGTTTAAAACCCAAATATAGGTTTTCCCTCTTCCTCCTTGAATAACCTTTTACACCTTTAGCTTTGAAGCTAATCTCCAATTCTGCCCATGTAAAGCATAACCTGTAATAAGGGCATTCCAAGTTATTGCATTCCAGACAAGAAGCTCATCCAACACTCCCTGTGCTTTGCCAAATGCACCACACTTGGCATACATATCCACCACAGCAGTCCCAAGTGCTGTACAAACCCAGCAATAAGTGCATTCCAAGAGTCTACATCTCGACAAGGGAACCCGTTCAACACTCCTTGAGCTTTTCCCATTGCACATGATATTCCTGAATTTACACCTTTGTCTTCATAGCTTAAATGTCAGCTTCTATAAAGCTTCCTTTGATTCCACAGTATCCTGCACTTTTCTTCGAGTTCATCATTAAAATTATCAGCTTGATAATGTCCTTTGGCATCAGTTTTTCATATTTTTCTAATACACACACATCATGTATCCAAACAAAATCATACACATGCACTAAGGGAATATGTACATTGGATGCAGATTATCGAAATGCATCACATAAACAATGAATCACACGCAGAAAATAACACAAATGCACAACAAAAGAAATGGAGGTGTATACGACTCGGATGCATAGCAGCACGACAACGTCTAATTGGTGATGTATTAGATGACGATAATGATCATGATAGCTATGTGCAAAGCAAAAAGCAAGAATCACAAAGCCTTAATGGACCAAAAACATCATCTGGTACTACACCTACAGTTAGCCCTTGGACTGGGAGACTAAGGAGTAGCCCCACATCTTTAGATGGATCTACAAGTGTTGTAGGTAACCACAAAGGAAAGAAAAAAGTGTTGGATGGTAATGATACATCTACTAGTCATTTGGGATTTGATGGAGATTCTAGTGGTTCAAAGAGTTTGGATGGTGATCTTGGTATTTCTTCAGTTAAGATACCACGTGTATAGAGAGCACAAAGTAATGTAAAGGCTCCACTAAGTGATCTAGTGGTAGCAGGTCTAGCAGGGTTAGATACCTTGTTAAAAGATTTGGTTTTGAAGGTTATGTAGCTCACCATTATGCTTATATGGTGAAGATAGTTGAGGATCTTGAGCCCACTCATTTTGAGGATATCGTTAGTCATGCTTATTGGATGCAATAATGGATGAGGAGATGGCTACATTAGAAGCTAGTAAGACTTGGGATTTGGTATCCTTTCCTAAGGGCAAGAAATCTATTGGCCGTAAGTGGGCTTATAAAATCAAGCATAATGTAGATGGTTTGTTAATAGGTATAAGGGTAGGTTGGCTGCAAAAGGCTATGCTCAAACATATGACATAGATTATGAAGAGAAATTTAGTCGAGTTGCTAGGATAAAAATTGTTAGATGTGTGATATCCATGGTAGTAGTAGCCAAAGGTTGGAGTTTGCAGCAAATGGATGTTAAGAATGCCTTTTTGCATGGTGGATTGCAAGAAGAGATGCATGTGGAGCAACCAACAGGTTATGAGGATCTAGAGCATCCCACATATGCATCTAGGTTAAAGAAGGTGATCTATGGGATAAAGCAAGCACCTAGAGCATGGTCTGACAAGCTCGAAGAGTATCTTATCAATATTGAATTTTATATTTCCAATACTAATCACTCACTTTATGTGAGAAGGGGAGATGTAGGTTTGGTCATCATAGTCATCTATGTGGATGACTTGATTATTATAGGTGATAGTGACAATGGGATTGTTGAAGTTAAGGACTTTTTGAACAAGAATATTTAAATGAAGGATTTGGGTGAGTTGAGATGCTTTCTTAGTATTGAGGTGATCATATGTGATGATGGCATATGGCTCTCGCAAAGGCAATATGACTTGGATATGTTATCCAAGTACCATTAGAGCAAAATTTGAAGTTGAGTGTTGATGTTGAGGATGAGATAGAAGACCCTACTATGTTTAGGAGGACTTGTCAGTCAGTTTACACAAACACCTAGAAAGCCTCATTTGGATGCAATCAGATGCATATTGAGGTATGTGAAGTCCACTTTACATTATGGACTTTTTTATGAGGCAGATAAGGATGTACATGTGTTAGGGTACATAGATGTAGATTGGACTAGTAGCATGTCAGACAAAAGATCTACTAGTGGATTCATGTTTTCCCTTGGTAGTGCATCAATTACATAGAGAAAAAAAAAGTAACCTACAATTGTTTTATCGAGTACAGAGGCTGAGTATAGAGGTGTTGCTATGGTAGCATGTGAGGTGGTATAATTGCAAAAGTTATTGGGTGATTTGGATGTGCAAGGAGATGGTCAAGTTGTCGTTCCCTGTGATAACATGAGTAGCATACAGCTAGCTAGGAACCCTATATTTCATGCTAGGGCAAAACACATTGAGGTACACTACAACTTTGTGACAGAGAAGGTACTTGCATAGGATAGATTGACTTGGTACATGTTAGCACGCTGGATTAGATAGCTAAAATTTTCACAAAGGCATTGGGTGTAGAGAAGATTTAAATATTTCAAAGCATGCTTGGAGTTACAAGGATAGAGTTGAGCTTGAGGGGAGTGTTGAGATGGCAAGCTCAACATGTATAGGCATTGATGATGGATTGCCTAGCTAGATGAGTCAGCATGTCTACACTTAGCACATCAGTGGTCACTATGATCCTCGCATGGCCACTAACTTATTTCTTATTATATTTAGTTTGTTGCATCTACCTACATTTGGCATAGTTATAGTGCCAATCGATTAGTATAGTCAGTTATGCACTATTTGACTTAGTAGACCACTTTCCTTTCTGTTGTATCTTATCTATACTTTGTGTATATTGTATAATGTGTGGAAACACTATATTAGGAAATTTTGGAATTTTCCTGCACTTTGGAAATCCTCAATACCTTTATTATTTGACCACATGGTCAAATCTTATTGTCTTACTTAAAGCTAAAGTCTACCCTAAATAATGTATAAGCTACCTTCCCAAATCCTAATTTCAAATATGGATCAAGATTTTGCCATGTGCTCAAATATGTATCACTTATTTGAAATCGAGACTTGAAAAATTCCAAATTCTCTAATATGGTGTTTGGAAAAAGAAGGAAAAAACTAGCAAGAAATTTTGGTCTCTATCTCTCTTCTTTGTGTTCTTAAGTGAGCATCCTCTTGTGTGTATAGTGTGTGTTGGGCACAATAGCTCAAGAAAATCCCCCCACCACATGATACTTGACACATAATGAGTAGCATGCATATAATGAACAGTAAGGTCACAATGTGCAACATGCATTTAATGGGCAACATGTACCTAGTAGACAGCACGGTCACAATGGATAGTATTCATACAATGGGCATCATGGATATAATGGATAGCATGCTTGCAATGGCCAACATGGCTTGAATGGGCAGCCTACTGCTTATGATTGGGAGATCTAGGATAAGATTATCCTCACCACATAAAACAACCAATCTCTATTCCCATTCTATCTAGCAGAGTGGAGTACATCAATATGGAATTCTATTTTGATCTCTATCCCAAGAAGAAAGAGAAAAAGATACACTTTGTTACTGTTCAACTTGAGTTTTTGCACATGGGAGGGTGACTCACGAATATATGTGTGTGCATCTAGAATCAAAATAAGAGAATTACAAAAACCATTTTTATACAATTTTCACATACAAAAGGATACCATCTAATGGGTTTATTTACAAATTGAATAAAAAAGTGTTTTGTTTAGTCAATGAAAATTTACACACAAGGGTATTTATAAATAGACCTTGAACGCACGTGATATGGAGGATATACATATAGTAAACTCTCTGAAATTTTGCATATACTTGGTGGTGCTATGTAAAGCATGAAAATCAACCTATCCATGGATGGGAGGACTTACAAGGCACACATTGTGCAAGTGTTTGTATCTTTGTTTGAGGGAAAGTAGTTGGCTAGGAGGTGATACCAACGAAAGTAATGTACCTTATCCAACAACCATGAGACACTACACGCACCAATTTCGCAACTTGATAATGTATGTGGAAAGTGCTAATCATGAATCAAATTGCATAAGTATATATATGGATTGGAACCCAATTTATCCATGCTACTATGATGTAGAAAAGCCTATTACACTTTTCCAAGCAATAGAGTTGGCTGAAAGGTATACTAACAATTGTATCTATTCCCCAATTTTCAAAAATTTCATAAGCAAGCATTGCCTTTCTTATTTTCGGTTTTAGAATTTTCTTGCTCATTCTCTAACATTCATGACAAGACCTACACCAATTATTTACATCTTTATGCAAACTTGGCCACCTATAACCCCTAGTCAATATTTTTTGTAGTGTAATCTATAGGCATAATGTCCTCCACAAGTTCCCTAGTGGTTTCTTTCAAGAATATGATAAATTTCCTATTTCCAAGATACTCTTCTAAGAATCAAATCCACTCCTTTTGCAAAAACAATGTAATTGACTATTTTATACCTTTCAGTCCTTCTAAAAACCCACACTTTTCTTCTTTAGGAACACTAGATGGTACCTTCTCAGTCAAAAGAAACTCTTCTTCCAACTTCTCAAGTGTCTCTTTTCCTCAATACAAAGGAATATCTACTTTGATAGCAAATAATTAAGTGATTGCAGCATGAGCAACATTAGAGCTTCCTTATTTTCTTGTTTTATTATGAATTTCAAACTCTAAGATGCAAAATGATTCAAATCTTTCCTAATCTTATGATACATTCTCGTAAGTTTGGGATTCTTGATTTTTTAGACTCCATGATTTGCTTTACTAAAAGTAGAGCATCATCTCTAATCCTCAATCTTCGAATTCCCATTCTTTGACACATTGAGATAGCTACCTGCAAAGTTGCATATTTAGCTTTATTGTTTTTGGTTGACAATTTCCTTCCTTATTAGACTTCCTTGTGGATCATAAACCAGAACCCCACCCAATGATGCTTGATGTGCCTTACGATAAGAACCATCAAAGTACATCAAAAATGAGTTTTCAATCTCTAGTCTAGCTTCTTCTTTGTAACCAAATTTTCATTTTAATAAAAATGAACTCCCCCTATAGCTCAAAAGGTCTACTATTGTTGCTTGAGTAGCATCCTCAAGCTCAAAATTCCACTTCATAACTCTCCTTGAAATATTTGAGTTATTTATCAAGTATGGCAATAATGTATAGCTAGTCCAAATTGTAAAGGGCCTAGGCAACAAGTACCTCTTGAACTTCCTATAATCAAAGATCATAGTGATCATAACTAGTTCAATCTCAGTATAACTTTTTTCTACTTGCATCTTCACTCGAGTAGCAAAGTAAATGGGTCTCATATGTCCAGACTTCCTTCCTTGTTACATGAGAACTGCTCCAATAGCATCTTCTCCTACTGAAGGATTCACAAATAGTTCTTTTTTCCAATCAAGTGCTTGAACGGATGAAACATGACCTATAGTTTCTTTGATTTGCTGAAGCACTTCCTTAGTAATTATCCATTCTAAAGGATCCTTCTTAGCTACCATCTACAATGGGTAAAGCAACTAAGAAGGCAAAAGTATGAATCTTAAAAGATATCTTACCTTGTGGATGAAAGTCATAAGCTCTTAAGTATTTGAAAGTGACACTAAAGTGACCAAAGCTTTAACTTTTTCAAGATCTGGCTCTATTTCATTTTTAGAAACCACATGACTAAAATGTTTAACTTTAGGCTAAACTATCTTACAAATTTTTGGATTCAATTGACAACCGTAACCATCCATCCTCTCAAACAATTTATCTTGATTTTCAGTATGATCAAGTCTTGAGCTACGCACACATACATCATCAATAAAATAAAATCCCTAAAAAAATTTCCTAGGAAAGGAGTTAACACTTTGTTTACCTTTCCTTGGAACCATGATGGTCCATTACTAAGAAGTTTCACTTTAGGTTGAGCTATTGTACACCTTTTTGGATTCAATTGACAACCATAACTATCCATCCTCTCAAACACTTTATCTAGATTTTCACAATGATTAAGTCTTGACCTAAGCACACGAACATCATCAATAAAATAAAATCCCTCACAAATTTTCCTAGGAAAGGAGTTAATTATTTGTTTACCCTTCCTTGATACCATCATGGTTCATTACTAAGTCCAAAAGGTAAAACTCTATAGTAAAAACAACCCCAAGGTGTTATAAAAGTTAATTTCATTTTATCTTGAGAAGTAATGGGTGACTGAAAATAACTTGAATAGCCATCACACACACTATACCTTTCATAACCTGCAACAAAATCAAGAATCTCATCAATGAAAGGAAGTAAATAATGATCTCTCTTTATGGCTGAATTTAAGGGTTTATAATTTATACAAATAAGCCAACCTCCTATCTTCTTTGGACATATGACTATCATGCTTACCAATAGGATAAATAAGCTCTGCTTGCAACAAAATTTCCACCTCTTCCTTCAATACACTCATTTTCCCTAAGATAAATTGCTTCAATTTCTAAAAAATAGGTTTTGCATCCTCTTTAATTTCTATTTAGCCCTTTCCCTTGCATACCTCTACTTTTGTACCAAGAGATGTAGATACTTTCTAATAATAGTTTGGTATTCTTATTTTTCTCTCTCTCAGGCTAGGACTCAAAATTTTTCCCAACAACTCTCTTTTTTTTTGCTAAAACTTAAGATCATTCCATCAATTCTTCCAACTCCTCTAGTTTCCCTTCTTCATCTTCTCCAATCGCAATGTTATCTTGAACTTCATCCATATTCACATCTGATACTAGAACACTAGACTACCTTTCTTCTTCCTCCTCATTTGCACTATCATCTTTTTTCATAGACTCTTGTTCTTCAAATGTTCCCTCCTCCTTGAGCAACAATAAAAGTCCCTTGTCTTTTGTTCAAGGAATTCTCTTTCCCTTATACAACATTTTTGAAACTCTAGAAAAAATTGTATCTATTTTTGTTTGATATATGAGTGTCCCTTATTCGCCTCTAAGTTTTTCTATTTTATGTTCTTCTACATGGTTTAGGGTTTTTCTCTCTTTTTATTCCTCATTAACACTTTCTCTACTACAATTGATGTCTCTTTTGGTTCAGAATCACATTTTAAGCTCTCATCCTCACTATCATCTTCCTAAGTAGTATCATTCACTTCCTCCTTTTCTTCTTCAATGTCACCTTCATTCACCGTTTCCCTTCTTAATGCCAAGTCAAACTTCCTTGCTATCCCTCTATGATCATAAATTTTTATGATTCCTCTATCCCAATCTTGTATTGCTCGAGTATTCTTGAGCCAAGGTCTAGTAAGATAAGAGAGAAATCCCCTAACCCTACTAGCATAGCATGATAATTTATTTTCATGGCTACAATATAGACTTGAACCTCCAAGTCTTGAATTATATCTATGTGCTTCACTTTAGGATGATTTGCAAGCCTAATTCAAAATCCAAATCTCATAATTATTTGGATACCAAAGTGTTCTACACATGCTTGTGTAATCACATTGACTTGACCTCCTCCATCTATATATGTGTCCCCTTATACTTTGATTTTTATATCATGCATCCACTATATGACATATTTTTGGTAGTTCTTCTACACTCAAAATTCTTATTGTTCCTCTTCTCCTTTTCTTTACTGTGGGATTTACTAACTTTTTCCATTGTCCTCTCATGCTAAGATATAACTCCATTAACTATATAAAAGCTATACATGATTTCCTACCCATCATATCCCTTAGCAAGTCATAATCACTTTCATTTTTTCCTAAAGGAATATCAAAAGTATGATAATGTTTCCTAGGTGCTATTAAAAAATTTCCCTCCTTTGTCTCCTTCTTTTCTCCCTTCTTTGCATCTCCCTCTCTCCTCACCAACCTTATTGGTTTTAGGCTCCTATCTCTCTACATGTGTCCTCCTCTATGTCGTAGGCATCACATCAATTATTTTATTTTCCTCACTCTTGTTCAACAAGGATACAATTTAATACAATCTTTCAATTCTCTTTCTCTATTAATATTAGTACTTGAGATATGGAAGGGTCTTTAATTTCAATACCGTAGTCATTCTATCTATTTGGAAGATTTTGTAGTAAATGATACATATCCCCTCCTCCTCTACGTGGATAGGGTCCATTCGTGCTTATGTGACCTATCTCTCTATAATAATAAAAAATCAAAGGTCTCCTAAAATAACCTTTTCCATCTCCTTCTCTTCCTCCTTCTATAGTTTCTTGACTGGTTTGTCTTATAAATTCCCCATTTCCTCTTCCCCAAGTCCATCCTCTCAAAGCTCCCAACCTAATGTTTTGAAGTTGCCTAGACAATTGATCCTCGACCTTAGAGGCTAGCTGAGCACTCTGTCTTGATAAGAGCTTATAGTTTTTCCCATTGCCTTACAACTTTTGGTCTCTACTCTCAATGTTTTTTGGTCTTAAAAGTTGTCTTTTTTAGTTTCTCAAATCTTCTTTCTTTTTTAATTGTAATTATTACTACTTCCTCAAAAGTATTAGGTTCCTTGATTTCTAGTTTTGTTCTCACCTCATCCTAAATTTTTTCCACAAACTATTTTTCTTTTAGCATTTTTGGTGCTCTCTCTATAGTGGCAAGGGATGTGTTCTAATGATCCTAGAATTGGTTAAATTCTAAGGCAAACAATTCTACGGTCTGGTCTTATTTTTTTTTGGCAAACTTCTATCTTTTGCCAAACGTCTTGGAAATTAATCTTTGTCTCTTTAAATTAATGAAGGAATGACTACTTGGTAGTTTCATACTCTCTAGGAACATGGGGATTTGATAAATGCAAACTTTTTTCATAATCCTCAAACAAATTTCTATCTTCATCCAACAATTCAAACCTTAAAATTTGAAGTTTCACGGCAGGGTTAGTAATACACTGGACAATACATTGAAGCTCTAGTTTTTTGAGGAATTGTTGAGGATCCTCTCCTTTTGAAGAATGAAATTCAGAAAAAGGATTGGCCATTAAAAATGGTTGTGGAAAAACAATCAATAGTTGAAAACAAAGTCAAATTAGCACTCCTCAGTGGGGGCTCCAAAAAAGATGTCACATGAGTAGTGATCAAAGACAGTTCTCTCACACAACCCAAAGGCACAAGTGAAAGGAGTACGGGAAAGAAGTAAGAATTTGCAAAGTAGAGAACTTAACTAGATAAAATAATAAAATAGGGGCAACCAACAACATCAATGCTTATTGTAGCCATAGAACACACAAAATATAAAGCATGCCTTTCCATAAAAACAAACTTGAAAGTCTTGAGTTTGATATTTGAAATTCTCAACACAAAGATTTTTATTCAAAAATATCTCCTACCTCTTCAAGATGGTCAAATTTCCCAAATGTCTAGCTTGGACTTTTGGGAAAATTTCCACTTCTTCAAACAGGCCTAGGCCACTCGTCTCTGACTTTAAATAAAGTGTGATCCTCCTTTTTCAAATATTACACCTGAAGAGACATCACCTACTTCATCGAGTTGCATATCTCTTCATGCGTGATATTTGTACATGCATCCACCTTCCAGAATAAGAGTAATACCTAGGGTGTACACTATGTTTTTATCAACATATTGAGTATGTGTAACATAATTTGGAAAAAACCACATCATCTAAGCCTTTAGGCCACCCTTCCTTAGATGTTTTTTTTCGAAAAAGAAGCATGAAGCCACAATACCCTATGAACAATTTTGTAGTATCTTATTGCATTTAGTATTCCTGGTGCGCAGATCGGACGCAGGTAGCTCACGTAGTGAATTCCCAAAGGTCCCCAAGAACAAAGCACTCTACTTTTTAGCACAAAGACCAATGTAAAAACAAGCACGACATGAGACAAGAGACAAATTGGGTTGAATCTCCCCCATGCCTTGTGTGAGCGCTTCACAAAGCATGTATTTAATATATATTTTCAATCTTTTTGCTCAAAAATAGCCCAATTACAAAAATATGACAAGCTTTTAGCTTTTGAGTTTGCTTTCTACCAAAAATAGGAAAATAAAGCTAATGGACGGTGCCCAAAGAGTCTGGCACGCCCAATCTCAATGTCCAAATAAAAATAACATATCCAGGCGCATAAGCGCATACAAAATAATAATAAATAGTCGATGTCTCTATAGACATAATCAAAATATAGGCGTGGCGCCTATCAAAATATAGTCGAAAGGTCGAAAACCCGCTAGACTCCAATGCTTTCCTCCGCCACTCCTGCTATCTCTACACATCAACTGAAGCATTCACAATCGTTAGTAAAATAACACAATTAAACCGACAAAAGTGAATACCTAGCAGTCTTCAGCTACATAAATAAATCAACTGGTTAGAAATAAATCCTAACCTTAATTTATTACGAGTGCGCACTCTAAACTCATAAACGTTTATTAATTTAATATGCATTTTGCGGAATCACCCGCTATGGAATCACCCATGTACACACTAAATTAATGAAACGCCCGAAAAGGACAGGCGTCCCCATCAACTTCTCGCACAAAGAATCCTCTTTGCGTATGAGCCCCGGTCATCTAAGTTTACGGAATCCACCGTAAAACCTCACGGAATCCACCGTGGAATATGCCTCCTGGCATCATACCCCCGGGGTGGGATAGCAATTGACCTCAATTGCTATTAGCTCAATGTGGAGCTAACAGAGTGGGGAAAGCATTTAGGTCTCTAGCGTGCATCCATTGTGCTTCTTCTACAGGATGGTTCTTAAATTTCACTAGATATCTAGAGTACCTTCGGCCAGTTCTAGTGGTCATGTAGTCAGTGTCTATGATGGCTTCTGGTTCAAGGATTTCAGTCTCTTCTTCTAGTAAAGGTGGGTTTTCATAGACAGGGTGGATAGGTAATTGTCCTCTAAATGGTCTCAATAAACTAATATGAAATGTATTATGAATTTTCCAATGAGATGGCAATTCTAACTTGAATGCATTGTCATTAATCTTATGAATGATTCTAAATGGTCCGTAGAATCTAGGGGCTAATTTGACAACTGGATGTCTATCTACACTTTGCAGTCTACGCTTTTCTATTCTAAGCCAAACATAATCATCAACTTTGAAATTCATGGCTTGTCTTTTCTTGTTGGCTTGTTTGGTATATGATTGTTGGGCTTTAGCAATCATATCCTTGACCTCATCAAAAATAGTGTTATGCATAACAGCAATATCATCGGCACTTTGTATTCTATTAGACAAAGATGCAACAGGTGTAGATAATCTATATCCATAAATAACTTCAAAAGGTGCTTTCTTTGTAGATGTGTGCGGTGTATTATTATATGCAAATTGTAATAAATGTAAATGAGTATCCCATGTCTGAGGTTTAGAGATAGTGTATGCACGTAAAAGATCTAAAATAGTGCTATTTGTGGCTTCTGTTTGTCCATTTGTTTCTGGATGAAATGCAGATGAGAAATCAATCTTTGTGCCTAGATTTGCAAACAGTGTAATCCAGAAATTATTACAAAATCTAGAATCTCTATCTGAAATAATCACTTTCGGCAATCCATGGTTAGTAAAAATAGTTTTCAAAAATAATTGTGCTGCTTGTGATGCTGTTAAAGTTTTCTTACATGCAATGAAATATGCTTGCTTACTAAATCTATCTACAATTGTCCAAATCATGTCATGATTAGATTTAGTATTTGGTAATCCAGTAATGAAATCCATAGATATATGTTCCCAAGGTTTAGATGGAATAGATAAAGGCATTAATAACCCATATTGTTTACCATGATGTCTTTTTATTCTTTGACAAATCAGACATTCAGAAACAAAATTAGACACATCTGCATCCATATGCGGCCAATAAAAATCTTCAGTTAACATGCGTAATGTAGAAATGATACCTCTATGACCTTGATATGGGGGACAATGAATTTCATTTAAAACAAAAGATCGGAATGGAATAGTAACACACAGTCTCTTTTCAAAGAACATGAATCCATCATTATATGACAATGAATCAACAGGAATGAAATTATTTTGAACTAATTTTTGCCAATCAGAATGAAAAGTAATATCCTGGTGATATGTGTCTTTCCTAGCAATCAAAGAATCAAAAGATATGATAGAAATGTTATGAATTGCAGGTCTTCTACTCAATGCATCGGCAACTACATTTTCTTTTCCAGGTTGGTATTGAATGATAGGATGGAAACTTTGAATGAATGAAGCCCATTTGATATGACGGTCAGAAATTTGGGGTTGGCTAAGTAGATGTCTAATGCTTTGCTGGTCAGTCTTTATCATGAATTCTGAACCCATTAAATAATGCTTCCATTGTTTCAATGCTTGGACAACTGCTAAGAGTTCCTTGTCATAAGTGGAATATTTGAGCTCAGAGGGTTTCAGCTTAGAACTAGAATATGCTATTGGATGGTTGTCTTGCATTAGCACGGCTCCTATTCCTGATCCGCTAGCATCGGTCACAACTAGAAAGAATGGTCTATTAAAGTCAGGCAATTGTAGGACAGGGGCATTGGTCAATGCACGTTTAAGTAAATCAAAGGATTTCTGCTGGTTTTCAGTCCATTGATAAACAATGCCTTTCTTAAGAAGTTTGGTCAGTGGTAAAGCAAGTAATGAGAAATTACGTACAAACTTCCTATAGAAACTAGCAAGACCAAGGAATGAGCGTAATTCATGTACATTTTTAGGAATAGGCCAATGCAATATTGCGTCAATTTTCTTAGGATCAACTTTTATTCCTTCTTCTGATACAATATGACCTAGATATTCTATTTCTGTCTTAAAGAATTCACTCTTGTCAGGATTTGCAAACAATTGATTTTCTTTCAGTAATTGAAAAACTAATGATAAATGCTCATAATGCTCTTTTTCACTTTGACTGAATACTAAAATATCATCAAAGAAAACAATCACACAATATTGATATTTTAGAAAAATACGGTTCATCATTCTACTGAAAGTAGCAGGTGCATTAGTTAATCCGAATGGCATAACTAAGAATTCGTAATGGCCAAACTGTGTCCTGAATGCAGTCTTAAATATGTCGGATCTATCTAACCTCACCTGATGATATCCAGATTTAAGGTCAATTTTACTAAATATAGAAGATCCTTGCAGTTTGTCCATAAGGTCATCAACTCTAGGTATAGGATACCTATTCTTTACAGTGATCTTGTTTAATGCTCGGTAGTCAATACACATCCGATAAGTATTATTCTTTTTCTTGACTAAGAGCACAGGTGCACCGAATGGAGAACTGCTAGGTCGAATTAAGCCTCTATTTAGTAATTCTTCTACTTGACTCTGGATTTCTTTTTGCTCTATTTGATTGTGCCTATATGGGGCTTTGCAAGGTGGTTGTGTGCCAGGTATTAGGTCAATCTTATGGTCTTCTGGACGTGATGGAGGTAAACCTGGTGGTAGGTCTTCTGCAAAACAGTCCTTAAAATATGCAAGAAATTCCTTATGCCTAGGGTGCATATGAGTTTCTTTTGCGTGCAATTCATTCACCCAAATGAGATATGATTTAGTATTCTTGCGTAGTGCACGTTTTGCTTGAGTATGCGAAAGCAGTGGAAACATATGAGATGCATGCATACCAAATAATGTAATAGATTTTCCTTGAAAATTAATATTCATTGTGTGTGTGGAATAATCTATATTGGGATTATGTTGGTGTCTCCATGGCATTCCTAAAATAATGTCGCTAGACTGTAATGGGACAACTAAGAAATTTCTTCTTTCAACATATGGACCAATTTGAATTTCTAAATCTTGAACTTCTTGTGTGCCATTGTACCTAGTACCTAAAAATGCAGCTTTTATGCGATAGTGTGTAGGTACTGTATGCAATTTCAATTCCTTTACCAATTTTGCTGAAATAAAATCATGCGTACTACCGTCATCATGCAATACAGTTCTTTCTTTTCCATGCACCATACATTTCATAGTCAACAATGAATGTAAAGTAGGCATACCTGGTAAAGTGTCGGAAATAGTAGTAGGATCATCTTCTTCTTCAGTGAAGTCCGGCATATCCTCATGCTCGTCTTCGTCCATAGCTCCAAGGTAGTTGATATGTGCTGATGGCTTCTTTGAATGACAATTTGCTGCGAGATGGCCTGGCTGGTGACACTTGTAGCATACGATGGGCTTGGCTTTGGTCACATTATTTGCAATGGCTGGGAGTCTGGGTATATTTGGATTTGCTTGTTGGATAGGCTTAGGATTTGGATTGACAGTGGATGGTAATGCGGGTGGTTTAGACCAATTCTTACGGAAAGGTGGTGATGAGAAACGACCTGGATTAAACCTTCTGAAATTGGAATTGAATTGTTTAGATCCATAATTACCGTTTGCTTGGAATGGCTGTGGTCGTCGATCTCTTCCACGTAACTTATCTTTAGTGTCGTGAGCTAAGGAGATAGCGTCTTCAAGGGTAGCAGGCTTGAACATGTTCACCTCAGCGTAGTAATGTCCAAGAAGTCCAGACATGTACTTCCGCTTATGTGTCGTCTCTGGTACGTCTTCAAGCATGCGTAGCTGTAGAAGTGCATTCCAAAAATGCTCTGTATACTGTGGAATAGGCTCACGGTCGCGTTGTTGAAGTAAATCCCATTGCTTGATTGCCTTCTCATGAAATTGCGGTGGAAGAAAATTTTGCATGAACTTCTTCTTGAAATCTTCCCATGTAGCAGGACATTCTATGCTCTTGCGGACGACAGTCCACCAAAGCGATGCTCTATCTATCAGATGATTAGTAACACACTTGATTTTATCTTTCTCAGGATAAGTTTCCTCATGGAAATAGTCATCAAACTGGCTAATGAATGATAAAACAGTCTTTCCTTCTCTTATGCCATTGAAAGTGCGAAACTTGAAACTTCGTTTACTTATCTTGGATTCCTTGCGAATGGTTTGTGCTTCAAGAGTGGCGTCGATGGTACGGCGTATCAAATCTTCAGCTTGAGGTTCTTCTTTATCAGTGGACGCTCCTTGTAGCTTTGTCAATTGCGCTTGCAAGGCTTGCCTAGCTCTTCGCTCTTCGTCTAATTGCAACATGATAAGATCCAGCTTTTGTTCCATGGTAGGCTCGGGTAGGTCGTCTTCAGCCATAGGATCATCCATGTGTGGGGAAGTCATCCTGTAAAACTCAACAAACCTTTCTCACTCAAAATCAGTTAGCGGGATGAGCGTAGCTCAAATTTGGGGTTACAAGGCTATGTATTTTTGGGTATTTTCTTCTTCAATTTTCAGAAATTCTGAAATATTTCTCTCTGTTTGCTGAAAGTACTTCAACGAAGTTGCAGATAGGTAAAACAGCTTGCTGCGAACAACTTTCCAGTTCAGAGTTTTTGCAAACGAACAAGTCTTCTAGGAGTTTCAAGCGTTAGTCAGTTCTGATTTAGTCTGACTTGCAGAGTTGCAGACTTAACAGACTTGCAGGGTTGTGAACTTGCTGAACTTAGCTGACTTGCAGGACTTGCAGTACTTGATTAGTGTCGACTTGCGAAACTTGTCTTCTGGAGTGCGTGACCGAGAGTTTGCAGACTTATCTGCCTTCACTGACTTGCAGAGTATAGAGGTAACTTAAGCTTAATTAGTTAAGCTTAAGCTTAATAAGCTTAAGTAATGGAGAAATAGGCCGCCGTTTTTCAGTCGTGGGGGGGGGGGCCGTTTTTGATTCCGCCGAAAATTTCGGGGGTCCTCCTCTTGATCACCACTTGACGATTTGTTGCTAATCAAGCTTCTCTTAAGTTCTTAAGCTTTGTACTTAAGCTTTGTTAATGAAGAAGATAAGAAATTTCTCACTGTTCATCATGACTTGTTCATGGAGTTGAGGGAGTGGTCCTCCGCCAACAGAGAGTGGTCCTTCGCGATCTGAGAGTGGAAACAGGGGTTCTTGATCGCCAGAAGTCTGCCTGTATCGACGGTTCGCGACGAGATTGACTGTAGAGGCCGTTTGTTCCTGGAGCTCCGCCTTCGCCCGAGATTGGTAGCGATTGGAAGCCCTTGATCTCTGCTCCGCTCTGATACCACTGGTGCGCAGATCGGACGCAGGTAGCTCACGTAGTGAATTCCCAAAGGTCCCCAAGAACAAAGCACTCTACTTTTTAGCACAAAGACCAATGTAAAAACAAGCACGACATGAGACAAGAGACAAATTGGGTTGAATCTCCCCCATGCCTTGTGTGAGCGCTTCACAAAGCATGTATTTAATATATATTTTCAATCTTTTTGCTCAAAAATAGCCCAATTACAAAAATATGACAAGCTTTTAGCTTTTGAGTTTGCTTTCTACCAAAAATAGGAAAATAAAGCTAATGGACGGTGCCCAAAGAGTCTGGCACGCCCAATCTCAATGTCCAAATAAAAATAACATATCCAGGCGCATAAGCGCATACAAAATAATAATAAATAGTCGATGTCTCTATAGACATAATCAAAATATAGGCGTGGCGCCTATCAAAATATAGTCGAAAGGTCGAAAACCCGCTAGACTCCAATGCTTTCCTCCGCCACTCCTGCTATCTCTACACATCAACTGAAGCATTCACAATCGTTAGTAAAATAACACAATTAAACCGACAAAAGTGAATACCTAGCAGTCTTCAGCTACATAAATAAATCAACTGGTTAGAAATAAATCCTAACCTTAATTTATTACGAGTGCGCACTCTAAACTCATAAACGTTTATTAATTTAATATGCATTTTGCGGAATCACCCGCTATGGAATCACCCATGTACACACTAAATTAATGAAACGCCCGAAAAGGACAGGCGTCCCCATCAACTTCTCGCACAAAGAATCCTCTTTGCGTATGAGCCCCGGTCATCTAAGTTTACGGAATCCACCGTAAAACCTCACGGAATCCACCGTGGAATATGCCTCCTGGCATCAATTCCCCTTTATCAATCCCATATATTTTGTTGAGATGGCAAGCTCAACACGTGTGGACATTGATGATGGACCGCCTAGCTAGATGGGTCCACACGTCTACACTTAGCATACTGGTGGTCATTATGATACTCACATGGCCACTGACTTATCACTTATTCTATTTAGTTTGTTACACCTACCTATAATTGGCAAAGACATAGTGCCAGTCGATTAGTGTAGTCGGTTATGCACTATTTGATTTAGTAGGCCACTTTTCTTTATGTTGTATCTTATCTATACTTTGTGTACATTGTATAGTGTGTGAAAGAAGAAGAAGAAACCAGCAAGAAAACGTTTTGGCCTCCGTCTCTCTTCTTGTGTTCTTGAGTGAGCTTCCTCATGTATATACAGCGTGTGTTTGGAGCAGCAGCTCAAGCAAATTCCCCCATCACGCGATTCTTGACATGGTATCAAAGCTGTGTCACTGAGAGAGGCTGATTTCGAAGGTTGAAGTGAAGGAGAAGAAGCAAGATTTGAGCAAGCAAGCAACAGGTAAGAAGATCTCCCATTCTTCCACTCTCTCTCTTGGATAGTGTCTATGGAGGCACTAGAAGTAGGGTCAAGCAAAAATCTCAAATTATTGTGAGATTTGGTGTGCAAGTAGATCACTGTATATTCTACAGAAAATCCCTTTAGGGCTTTCCTGTAGTTATTTTAGGCGTCTAAGGCCGTTTTCTGGCCCCGTTTTAGAGCCGCAAGGTTGCGGACAACAGTTTCATGGTACACTGTGATTTTGGTTGTATTGACCGAAAGTGGGAGCACAGGTTGTAGATTGCGAATCTATCATTTTTTAGGTGTTTGCATGAAGCAAACATAAGGTTTATCTACAAACATGTTACAGATTACATGTACTATTAAGAAATCAGTGAAAAAGGTTGCTTGGTGTATTGCTGTGCATATGTTGTGAAAGATTGCAGAAGACTAGCTTGTTGTGTTGTATCCTTGTTCGTGATAATGACAGAGAATAGTGGAAATCCCATTATTGAGAAGCTTGACAAGAACAACTACTCTTAATGGAAGTTTCGTGTGACAAACTTCCTCATTGGAAAGGGCCTTTATGAGTTTGTTTCGGGTGAAGAAAAGGAGCCAGAGCTCGGTATCCCTCCAACTGCAGATGAATTAAAAGCATGGAAAGAGTGGAATGCGAAAGACAAAAAGGTGATGTACTGGCTATCTGCACTCATTGATAATACTATGCTGGGACATATCATGAATGCACGAACTTCACATGGAGCTTGGACAATTTTTGAGAGCTTGTTTTAGTAAATACAAATGTCAAGATTTTGGAAGAGAAGGAAGGAGTCTCACTTGTAGCTTTCTCGCTTGCACAATGGGGGAATACACACAAAGGTGGAGGCTGAAAGCAGTTTTCCTCTTCTTAGTTGTGTAAGCGAAAAGAACTCAAGTACATAGAAATAGAAGAACCCTATATGTGGGTCTCAAACCAAACTCAACTAACTAAGGTGGCATACTAACTGAGCCACGAACTAGAGTAGATAAGGATAGCTGTCATCTAGCTATTATTCATGGGCAGTGTACCAACCGCATCTGTAACTGACAAGTCGGTGACATAAATGCACAACGGTCACCCTGGCATATCACAAGTGGAGCTCGATATCTCAACACTCCCCCTCGAGCTCAATCCCAATTCCTTCACACCAAGCAGGTCTCTGAACTTGTGCAACTTCTCTGTGCCCAATGCCTTCGTGAATACGTCAGCTACCTGATCCTCTGTGCTGACATAAACTAGATCAATAAGACCTAGTAAAACCCTCTCCCACACATAGTGATAATGCACCTCAATGTGCTTTGTTCTAGCATGATAGACTGGGTTATTTGCCAAGTGTATACTACTCATGTTGTCACAATAAATGACAACTGGCGCATTTGTAGGCTGATGCATATCATGAAGTAGCTTATGCAACCAAGCTACTTCACACACAGCCATTGCTGCACCCCTGTACTCAGCCTCTATGCTCAACAAGGCAACTGTAGGTTGTTTGTTGCTGCTCCAAGTGACTGCAGCACTCCCAAAATAGAACACATATCCATTGGTAGATCGTCTATCAGAAATACTACCAGCTCAATCAGCATCAGTGTATCCATGCAACTCTATCTGAACCCCAGTCTCATAAAATAGTCCATACTGCAATGTGGACTTCACATACCTGACTATGCGTTTAGCCACATCTAAATGCGGTTTCCTTGGAGCCTGCATAAATTAACTTACCAATCCAACAGTATAGCTCAAATCTGGCCTGGTAATAGTCATATAAATCAAACTTCCTACTATGAGTCTGTACATAGTAGGGTCTTCCAGAAGCTCACCTGCATCTGCGCTCAGCTTCACATTCTGCTCCAAAGGAATTGAAATAGGCTTACAGCCTATCATCCCATATTTGGACAGCATGTCCAATCCATACTGCCTCTGCAAGAGTTGTATCCCACTTGGTGATCTAATCACCTCAATGCCCAAGAAATAACGCAGCACTCCCAAATCCTTCATCTCAAACTTTTGCTTCAATAGCATTTTCACATGAAGGATATCTTCATCATTGTCACCTGTCATAATCAAATCATCAATATAAATGACAAGCAGCCTAATATCTTTCTCTGTTTTTCTCACATAAAGTGAGAAATCTGCCTTGGAAATCTGAAAGCCAATAGTGACAAGATACTATCCTATCTTGTCAGACCATGCTCTAGGTGCTTGCTTCAAGCCATACAAGGCTTTCTTCAACCTGCAAACAAACTCAGGATGAACAACATGCACATAACTTGGTGGCTACTCCATATAGACCTCTTCTTGCAAATCACCATGCAAGAAGGCATTCTTTACATCCATCTGATGTAAAGACCATCCCTTTGATGGAGCCATAGCAATGACTGCTCTTACGGTTGCCATCCTTGAAAACGAACTGAATGTTTCTTCATAATCAATGCCATATGTTTGTGCATACCCCTTGACTACTAATCTTGTCTTGTATCTATTCACAGAACCATCTGCATTGTGTTTCACCTTATAAACCCACTTACAACCAATTGCATTCTTATCTTTAGGCAAAGGTACCAATTCCCATGTAGCATTTTCTTCCAAGGCATCCATTTCTTTATCCATGGCTTTCTCCCATTTTTCTTTTCCCATGGCTTGCTCAAAAGAAGTGGGTTCTGGTTCTGTATCACTTTGACCATATATGCATAGTGAATGGCTGTAAATCCATCATATTTCAGCCTATCCACAGGATACCTAACTCTGGTAGACCTGCGCAAAGTAGGTTCACTCCTAGGTGCTCTCAAAACATCCCTGGTCTTCCTTACTCTAGGTATAACAATAGAAGGAATGCCCAACTCATCATCAATGCTCTGTTCTGAGCCACTGGATTCACCATCTACATAAGAGTGGTCTGCATTCACATCAAACATGGGTTGATCTACCTTCTCTTTTCCTTTTTGTGATACATGCATACCACTATCTGCATTGCTTTGAGAAGATTCTCCTGATCTCAATCTGCCTGTCCATGGCAAAGAATGTGAACCACTGCTAGAGGACGCTCCAGGTCCACTGATATCTTGTGAGACTGCTGTTGTGAATTCTATGCAGCATTACCATTTTGTGCATCTACATTATCAATCACATTTACTGGTTTATACCAGCTACTCATCTCATCAAAACAACATCTCTGCTCACTGTAAACTTACGAGTAGAAGGGTTATAGCATCTATACCCTTTTTGCTGCAGAGAGTAACCAATAAAGATGCACTTCTCAGCTTTTTTATCCAACTTGGATCTCAAATCATATGGCACATGAACATAGGCAATGCAACCAAAAATTTTCAAATGAGAAATATCCGGTTTCCTACCAGTATACCTGTCCTCTGGAGTCATCCCATGTATTGCTGCAATGGGAGTCCTGTTCATTATGTAGACTACTGTAGCAAGTGCTTCAGCCGAGTAAAAATCTGGCAAGTCTTTTTCATTGAGCATGGCACGAGATACCTCTCCAATATGCCTGTTTTTCCTTTTTGCAATTCCATTTTGTTGTGGGGTATGACTGCATGAATATTGCTCCTTTATGCCATGCTCCTACAGGAACCTTGCAAACTCATTTGTGAGGTACTCTCCCCCTCCATTTGACCTTAGGCATTTTATTTGCAGGCCTGTTTCTTTTTCAACCATAGCTTTAAGAGTTTTGAAATGCCCAAAAACTTCACTTTTCTTTTTCATGAAATACACCCAAAGTTTTTTGCTATAGTCATCAATAAAAGTGACAAAATAATGACAGCCTCCAAGAGATGCGGCTTTAGTAGTCCACACATCAGAGTGGATTAATTCCAATGGCTTTTTACTCTCTTGAACATTTCTAGGAAATGGTTTCCTTGCCTGTTTTCCAAACTGACAGGCTTCACATACCTTATGCATTTCTGCAACCTTGAGATTAGGCAATCCTGCAATAATATTTTGGGCCTGCATTGATTTAAGTCGCTATACATTAACATGACCAATGCGTTTATGCCAGATATCAATATCTGCAACTACACCGGTCCCATGTACAAACATTGCTGCACTCAATTCAGGCATGTCTGCATCCATTGTAAACATTCTGCCCTTCTTCTTTCCTTTTGCTATCAACTGACCTTTATTTTTCATATCCTCAACAAAGCATCCATGAGAATTAAATCTGACCTGCAAGCCCTCCTCAACCATTTGACCAACAGAAACCAAATTCTTGGTGATATTCGGGACATGAAATACATCCGATAGGTATTTCTTTTTCCCATCCTGCATAGACAAAGGAAATTTTCCAATCTGCACAATAGGATGTGCAGTATCATCACCAATCTCCACAAATCCTGGTTTTTCCATTTTCCTTGCATCCTCCATCCATTCTGCACGACCTGTCATGTGGTTTGATGCACCTGAGTCAACATACCATACATCGTTGCTTTCTTCTATACTTGTCACAGAATTATTCATGTGCTGCATCATAAACAAATGCTCATTTCTGTCATCATCTTGTCTACTAGAAGATGCATAATTCCCTTGTTGCAGTTTTTCATTCATGATGTCATTCTGCTTTTTATAGCAGTCTTAAGCCATATGACCCATTTTACCACAGTAGTAGCATTCAACATTATTGTTTGCATTTTGGCCTCTTTGCCATCCACCACGACCTCTTTGGCTCCCCCTTGTCTCTAAAGTTACCACGTCCTCCTCCATAGGACTAGTTTTCTTGAGTTTGTTGCATATTCTGATCTCTACCACGGCCTCCAGATCGGCCTCCTCTACCTCTGCCTCTACCTCTTCCAGCATTTGAGTAGAAGAAAGCTTCTTTTGAAGTTCCTCCTGAAGAAGATGCACCACCATTTCTTTGCTCCTCAGAAATTAGAAGAGCAATCAACTCCTCAAAATCAGGAAATCTTTCACACACGGAAATGGATGTTCGGAATTGTGCATAATCCTTTCCTAGACCATTCAAGGTCACGGAAACTAAATCATCATCTTCCACTGGCGACCCAATGGAAGCAAGTGCATCTGCGATTTTCTTCACCTTCATGTGGTAGTCATTGATGCTCATACTTTCTCTTTGCACATTGTGCAACTCTTGCTTGAGCTGCATTTTCCTGGCTTGCGTATTTGTGCTATACATTTTTGACAGAGTATCCCATGCCTCCTTTGGCATACTTGCATCCTGAATATGCAGAATCATAGAGTCTAAAATACTAATAGACAGCCAGTACATAACTTTTCTGGCTCTCTCATGCCATGCTTTAAATACCTGCATTTATTGTTGATTGGGAGCATCGGGAAGAACTGGTTCTTCTTCATTTCCTGCAACAAATTCCCAATATCCTTTTTCCATAAGGAAATTCGCAATTCTAAACTTCCATGCTTGGAAGTTGTTCTTGTCAAGCTTTTCAGTGACAATCTGTGAAAGAGAATCAGACGCCATTATAGAACACTGCAAAAAATTCTGTCACTGCAAAAAACACAGCTTCAGCCTCACAAGGGTAAATCTGTAAAATTGACAAAAGTGGTACTTGACCACACAGTCACTTCCTAGTGACGATTTTGCATCAACAGGCAATAAAGATGATTTTGTAACTCTCAATGTCTCTACGCACAGGCATACGATGCAATTTCTACAGTAACTTTTCACTGACGTATAGAACAGTGGTTGCACAGCATAAAACATGAACTTTTCCAGAGTGTGTGCAAAAAACTTTTGCCTCCAAAACAGGCCCTCAAATGGCCTCAAATCAAAAAAACAGGGTCACCAAGGGCTAAAGCCCTTACCCGCAGCATATACTGCCCTCTTGCCACACCACGAATGGCGTCTCAATCTGAGACAATGCACTCCTGCACTTTTCGACTGTGCTACCTGCAGAGACTTGCTCCCAAACCAAAAAAATGAAAGCAACACTCGTCCTCTTACCAGAACACTGCGAACTTGGTCTGCTTTCTTGAGCTCCTTACCACGAAAAAGGCTCTGATACCATGTCAAGATTGTGGGAGAGAAGGAAGGAGTCTCACTTGTAGCTTTCTCGCTTGCACAATGGGGGAATACACACAAAGGTGGAGGCTGAAAACAGTTTTCCTCTTCTTAGTTGTGTAAGCCAAAAAAACTCAAGTATATAGAAATAGAAGAACCCTATACATGGGTCTCAAACCAAACTCAACTAACTAAGGTGGCATACTAACTAAGCCACAAACTAGAGTAGATAAGGATAGCTGTCATCTAGCTATTATTCATGGACGGTGTACCAACCGCATCTGCAATTGACAAGTCGATGACATAAATGCACAACGGTCACCCTGGCATATCACGAGTGGAGCTCGATATCTCAACAACAAAGGCACGAAAGATTCAACTCAAGCAAGAGTTGAATGCCTTGACGAAAGGGCAAATGTATGTCAATGAGTATGTGTTGAAGGTGAGGAGCATTGCAAATGCTTTAGCAGTGATTGATGCAAATTCCAGATGACGATGATTTGGTTTCATCCACTCTGAGTGGCCTTAACAATGAAAAGGCATGGAAATCATTTGTTACTTCAGTATATGTATGGAAGCCATTTCCAGATTTTGATGAGCTGATCTGTCTCATGATTACTGAAGAGATCAATATGCAGGGTGATTTATTTGAAAGAAATGATGAACAAGTCCAAGCATTTTACTCGAGTTCAGGAAGGGAATGTGGTAGATCCTCTTCGAGAGGCCATGGTATGGGACGTGCTGGCGATAACCAGCAAAAGAGGTTCAATCAACAGTTTGTTGAAATGCAGGTTTTTGGAGGCAGAGGAGACTTTAGAGGTAGGGGGAGCTCTAGAGGAAGAGGTGGATGGCAGAACAGAGGCTCTGAAAATTGTGCTATTATTTGCCATTATTGTGGAAAAACAAAACATATTGCAGCCAATTGTTATGCTAAGAAGGATTATATTCGCAGTGATAAATTGCAGCAAGGAAACTATGCATCGTATTCACGACAGAATGAAGACAAAAATGAGCGTCTATTTGTTATGCAGCATATGATGAATGCAGTTATAGGAAAGGGGACACATGATATGTATAGTATATCGATTCAGGTACATCTAATTATATGACCAATCATGTTGAATGGCTTGGAGAGATGCTGAACTTACAAAACCCAAGTTATGTGTAGACTGGTGATGATCATGCCACCCAATTTTACACATTGGAAAGGTTCCCTTGTCCTTGTATGATGGCCAGACAAAGAGTATGACAGATGTATTACATGTGCCATCAATTACATAGAATCTAGTGTCTATTGGCCAAATGGTAGAGTAGGGGTTGCAAGTCCGTTTCAATGCAAAAGGTTGTTTTGTAGAAGACTTTAATGATAAGTGCAGGTTGGTCGCAAAAGTAGAGTTGGCCGAATGTTCACTTTAGATGCTGGAATTCTTGCAATGGATGCTGCTATGTATGATAAAGAAAAAAGAGTAGTTGTAGATATTGAAATAAGGCATAAACGTATTGGACATGCAAATGTGCAAAGGCTGAAATTAATGCAATCCAAAGGATTGGTTATAGGATTGCCTTCTTTTAGAGTTTCAGAATTGCATAAAGTCTGTGAAGCATGCCAGTTTGGTAAGCAGGCAAGACAACCCTTCTCCCATGATAGAGAAATGAGTAGAAAAATACTTGATGTAGTGCATACAGATGTTTGGGGGCCTACACAGAATGTGGGAGCAAATATTTTGTCAAATTTATTGATGACTGTTTAAGAAAGTTATGGCTATACTTCATGAACGAAAAAAGTGATGTGTTTGGGCACTTCAAATCTTTTAAGGCAGATGTTGAAATAAAAACATGTTTAAAAGTAAAGTGCTTGAGATCACATGGAGGGGGAGAGTGTCAAGATTGTGGGAGAGGAGGAAGGAGTCTCACTTGTAGCTTTCTTGCTTGCACAATGGGGGAATACACACAAAGGTGGAGGCTGAAAACAGTTTTCCTCTTCTTAGTTGTGTAAGCCAAAAGAACTCAAATACATAGAAATAGAAGAACCCTATATATGGGTCTCAAAACCAAACTCAACTAACTAAGGTGGCATACTAACTGAGCCACGAACTAGAGTAGATAAGGATAGCTGTCATCTAGCTATTATTCATGGGCGGTGTACCAACCGCATCTGCAACTGACAAGTCGGTGACATAAATGCACAACGGTCACCCTGGCATATCACGAGTGGAGCTCGATATCTCAACACTCCCCCTCGAGCTCAATCCTAATTCCTACATACCAAGCAGGTCTCTAAACTTGTGCAGCTTCTTTGTGCCCAATGCCTTCGTGAATATGTCAGCTACCTGATCCTCTGTGCTGACATAAACTAGATCAATAAGACCTAGTAAAACCCTCTCCCGCACATAGTGATAATGCACCTCAATGTGCTTTGTTCTAGCATGATAGACTGGGTTATTTGCCAAGTGTATACTGCTCATGTTGTCACAATAAATGACAACTGGTCCATCTGTAGGCTGATGCATATCATAAAGTAGCTTATGCAACCAAGCTACCTCACATGCAGCCATTGCTGCACCCCTGTACTCAACCTCTGTGCTTGACAAGGCAACTGTAGGCTGTTTCTTGTTGCTTCAAGTGACTGCAGCACTCCCAAAAGAGAACACATATCCACTGGTAGATCGTCTATCAGAAATACTACCAGCCCAATCAGCATCAGTGTATCCATGCAACTGTATCTGAACCCCAGTCTCATAAAATAGTCCATACTGCAATGTGGACTTCACATACCTGAGTATGCGTCTAGCCACATCCAAATGTGGTTTCCTTGGAGCCTGCATAAACTGACTTACCAATCCAACAACATAGCTCAAATCTGGTCTGGTAATAGTTATATAAATCAAACTTCCTACTATGCGTCTGTACATAGTAGGGTCTTCCAGAAGCTCACCTGCATCTGTGCTCAACTTCACATTCTGCTCCAAAGGAAGTGAAATAGGCTTACAGCATGTCATCCCATATTTAGACAGCATGTCCAATCCATACTACCTATGCAAGAGCCGTATCCCACTTGGTGATCGAATCACCTCAATGCCCAAAAAATAACGCAGCTCTCCCAAATCCTTCATCTCAAACTTCTGCATCAATAGCATTTTCACATGAATAATATCTTCATCATTGTCACTTGTCATAATCAAATCATCAACATAAATGACAAGTAGCATAATACCTTTCTCTGTTTTTCTCACATAAAGTGAGAAATCTGCCTTGGAAATCTAAAAGCCAATAGTGACAAGATACTGTCCTATCTTGTCAGACCATGCTCTAGGTGCTTGCTTCAAGCCATTACAAGGCTTTCTTCAACCTGCAAACAAACTCAGGATGAACAGCATGCACATAACCTGGTGGCTGCTCCATATAGACCTCTTCTTGCAAATCACCATGCAAGAAAGCATTATTTACATCCATCTGATGTAAAGACCATCCCTTTGATGTAGCCATAGCAATGACTACTCTTACTGTTGCCATCCTTGCAACCGGAGTGAATGTTTCTTCATAATCAATGCCATATGTTTGTGCATACCCCTTGACTACTAATCTTGCCTTGTATCTGTTCACAGAGCCATCCGCATTGTGCTTCACCTTATAAACCCACTTACAACCAATTGCATTCTTATCTTTAGGCAAAGGTACCAATTCCCATGTAGCATTTGCTTCCAAGGCATGCATTTCTTCATCCATGGCTTTCTCCGATTTTTCTTTTCCCATGGCTTGCTCAAAAGAAGTGGGCTCTAGTTCCTGTATCACTTTGACCATATAGGCATAGTGAATGGCTGTAAATCCATTATATTTCAGCCTATCCACAGGATACCTAGCTTTGGTAGACCTGTGCAAAGTAGGTTCACTCCCAGGTGCTCTCAAAACATCCCTAGTCTTCCTTACTCAAGGTGTAACAATAGAAGGAATGCCCAACTCATCATCAATGCTCTGTTCTGAGCCACTGGATTCACCATCCACATAAGAGTGACCTGCATTCACATCACACATGGGCTGATCTACCTTCTCTTTTCCTTTTCGTGATACCTGCATACCACTATCAGCATTGCTTTGAGATGATTTTCCTGATCTCAATCTGCCTGTCCATGGCGAAGAATGTGAACCACTGCTAGAGGACGCTCCAGGTCCACTAATATCTTGTGACTGTTGTTGTGAATTCTATGCAGCATTACCATTTTGTGCATCTACATTATCAATCACATTTACTTGTTTATACCAGCTACTCATCTCATAAAAAACAACATCTCTGCTCACTGTAAACTTACGAGTAGAAGGGTTATAGTATCTATACCCTTTTTGCTGCAGAGAGTAACCAATAAAGATGCACTTCTCAGCTTTTGGATCCAACTTGGATCTCAACTCATCTAGCACATGAACATAGGCAATGCAACCAAAAATTTTCAAATGAGAAATATCTAGTTTCCTACCAGTACACCTCTCCTCTGGAGTCATCCCATGTATTGCTGCAGTGGGAGTCCTGTTTATTATGTAGACTGCTGTAGCAACTACTTCAGCCCAGTAAAAATCTGGCAAGTCTTTTTCATTGAGCATGGCACGACATACCTCTTCAATATGCCTGTTTTTCCTTTTTGCAATTCCATTTTGCTGTGGGGTATGACTACATGAATATTGCTGCTTTATGCCATGCTCCTGCAAGAACCTTGCAAACTCATTTGAGAGGTACTCTCCCCCTCCATCTGACCTTAGGCATTTTATTTGCAGGCCTGTTTCTTTTTCAACCATAGCTTTAAGAGTTTTGAAATGCCCAAAAACTTCACTTTTCCTTTTCATAAAATACACCCAAACTTTTTTGCTATAGTCATCAATAAAAGTGACAAAATAATGACAGCCTCCAAGAGATGCACCTTTAGTAGTCCACACATCAGAGTGGATTAATTCCAATGGCTTTTTACTCTCTTGAACATTTCTAGGAAATGGTTTCCTTGCCTGTTTTCCAAACTGACAGGCTTCACATACCTTATGCATTTCTGCAACCTTGAGATTAGGCAATCCTACAATAATATTTTGGGCCTGCATTGATTTAAGTCGCTATACATTAACATGACCAATGCGTTTATGCCAGATATCAATATCTGCAACTACACCGGTCCCATGTGCAAACATTGCTACACTCAATTCAGGCATGTCTGCATCCAACGTAAACATTCTGCCCTTCTTCTTTCCTTTTGCTATCAAGCGACCTTTATTTTTCATATCCTCAACAAAGCATCCATGAGAATTAAATCTGACCTGCAAGCCCTCCTCAACCATTTGACCAACAGAAACCAGATTCTTGGTGATATTCAGGACATGAAATACATCTGATAGGTATTTCTTTTTCCCATCTTGCATAGACAAATGAATTTTTCCAATCTGCACAATAGGATGTGCAGTATCATCACCAGTCTCCACAAATCCTGGTTTTTCCATTTTCCTTGCATCCTCCATCCATTCTGCATGACCTGTCATGTGGTTTGATGCACCTGAGTCAACATACCATACATCGTTGCTTTCTTCTGTACTTGTCACATAATTATTCATGTGCTGCACCATAAACAAATGCTCATTTCTGTCATCACCCTGTCTACTAGAAGATACATAATTCCCTTGTTGCATTTTTCCATTCATGATGTCATTTTGCTTTTTATAGCAGTTTGTAGCCATATGACCCATTTTACCACAGTAGTAGCATTCAACATTATTGTTTGCATTTTGGCCTCTTTGCCATCCACCACGACCTCTTTGGCTCCCCCTGCCTCTAGAGTTACAATGTCCTCCTCCATAGGACTGGTTTTCTTGAGTTTGTTACATATTCTGATTTCTACTACGGCCTCCAGATCGGCCTCCTCTACCTCTGCCTCTACCTCTTCCAGCATTTGAGTAGAAGACAGCTTCTTTTGAAGTTCCTCCTGAAGAAGATGCACCACCATTTCTCTGCTCCTCAGAAATTAGAAGAGCAATCAACTCAAAATCAGGAAATCTTTTACGGACGGAAATCGATGTTCGGAACTGTGCATAATCCTTTCCTAGACCATTCAAGGTCATAGAAACTAAATCATCATCTTCCACTGGTGACCCAATGGAAGCAAGTGCATCTGCAATCTTCTTCACCTTCATGTGGTAGTCATTGATGCTCATACTTTCTCTTTGCACATTGTGCAACTCTTGCTTGAGCTCCATTTTCCTGGCTTGCATATTTGTGCTATATATTTTTGACAAAGAATCTCATGCCTCCTTTGGCGTACTTGCATCTTGAATATGCACAATCATGGAGTTGAAATGCTGATAGACAGCCAGCACTTAACTTTCTTGGCTCTCTCATGCCATGCTTTAAATGCCTGCATTTGCTGTTGATTGGGAACCTTAGGAAGAATTGGTTCTTCTTCATTTCCTGCAACAAATTCCCAATATCCTTTTCCCATAAGGAAATTCGTCATTCTAAACTTCCATGCTTGGAAGTTGTTCTTGTCAAGCTTTTCAGTGACAATCTGTGAAAGAGAATCAGACGCCATTACAGAACACTGCAAAAAATTCTGTCACTGCAAAGAACACAGCTTCAGCCTCACAAGGGCAAATCTGCAAAACTGATGAAAGTGGTATTTGACCACACACTCACTTCCTAGTGGCGATTTTGCATCAACAGGCAACGAGGATGATTCTGTAACTCCCAATGTCTCTGTGCACAGGCATACGATGCAATTTCTACAGTAACTTTTCACCGACCTGTAGAACAGTGGTCGCACAGCATAAAACAGGGCCTTTTCCTGAGTGCGTGTAGAAAACTTCTGCCTCCAAAACAGGCCCTGAAATGGCCTCAAATAAAAAAAACAGGGTCACCAAGGGCTAAAGCCCTTACGCGCAGCATATACTGCCCTTTTGCTTCACTGCGAAGGGTGTCTCAACCTGAAACAATACACTCTTGCACTTTCTGGCTGTGCTACCTGCAGAGACTTGCTCCCAAACAGAAAAATGAAAGCAACACTGGTTCTCTTATCAGAACACCGTGAACTTAGTTTGCTTTCTTGAGCTCCTTACCACGAACAAGGCTCCGATACCATGTCAATATTGTGGGAGAGAAGGAAGGAGTCTCACTTGTAGCTTTCTTGCTTGCACAATTGGGGAATACACACAAAGGTGGAGGCTGAAAACAATTTTCCTCTTCTTAGTTGTGTAAGCCAAAAGAACTCAAATACATAGAAATAGAAGAACCCTATATATGGGTCTCAAAACCAAACTCAACTAACTAAGGTGGCATACTAACTGAGCCACGAACTAGAGTAGATAAGGATAGCTGTCATCTAGCTATTATTCATGAGCGGTGTACCAACCGCATCTGCAATTGACAAGTCGGTGACATAAATACACAATGGTCACCCTGGCATATCACGAGTGGAGCTCGATATCTCAACAGAGAGTACCTCTCTAATGAGTTCAGTGGCTTCTTGAGGGCTCATAGGATAAAGAGGCAATTTACTTGCAGGTATACCCCACAGCAAAATGGTGTTGCAGAAATAAAAAATATGCATATTGTAGAAGTTGCATGGGCATTAATGGCTGAAAAGAATATGCCCAAATATTTTTTGTTTGAGGCTCTCCATACTGCTGTTTACGTTATGAACAGAACTCCCACAGCTGCAGTTCATGGGATGACTCCTGAAGAATGCTTTACTGGCAAGAAGGCTGATGTATCGCACTTGAAGGTATTTGGCTCTGTTGCATACGTTCATGTGCCAAATGAGCTACGGAAGAAGCTTGATCCAAAGGCAGAAAAATGTGTTTTTATTGGATACTCTTTAGAATAGAAATGGTATTGCTCTTATAACCCTGTCACATGTGAGTTCAGAGTGAGTAGGGATGTTATCTTTGATAAGATGGGAAGTTGGTATACACCTGCTGGCGATGTTTTGGATGATAATAATGATCAGGACAGCTATGTACAGAAAGATAAATAAGAATCATAGAGTCTTAATGGACCAGAAACATGATCTCGTACTTCACCTATAGTGAGCCCTTGGTTTGGGAGACTAAGGAGTAGCCCCACATCTTTAGGTGGATCTACAAGTGTTGCAGGGAAGGACAAAGGAAAGAAGAAAGTTCTAGATTGTAATGATGCATCTACCAGTCATTTGGGATTTGATGGAGATTCTAGTGGTTTGGAGAGTTTGGATGATGAGCTTGGCATTCCTTCAATCAGGATGCCAAGTGTACAGAGAGCTCATAGTAATGTAAAGGCTCCATTGAGTGATGTGATGGTACGCAGATCTAGCAAGGTCAAATATCCTGTTAAAAGTTTTGGTTTTCAAGGTTATGTATCTCACCATTATGCTTATATGGTGAAACTAGTTGAGGATATTGAGCCCACTTGTTTTGAGGATGTTGTTGGTCATGCTCATTGGGATGCAGCAATGGATGAGGAGATGGTTGCATTAGAAGCCAATAAGACTTGGGATTTGGTATCCTTACCTAAGGGTAAGAAAGCTATTGGCTGTAAGTGGGTTTACAAAGTCAAGCATAATGCAGACGGTTCAATTAGCATGTATAAGGCTAGGCTGGTTGTTGCAAAAGGCTATGCTCAAACATATGGCATAGATTATGAAGAGACATTCATTCCAGTTGCTAGGATGGCAATTGTTAGGTGTGTGATTGCCTTGGCAGCAGCCAAAGGTTGGAGTTTGCAGCAAATGGATGTTAAGAATTCCTTCTTGCATAGTGGTGAATTGCAAGAAGAAGTGTATATGGAGAAGCCAGTAGGTTATGAGGATTTAGAGCATCCCATATATGTGTGCAAGTTAAAGAAGGCGCTCTATGGGCTGAAGCAAGCACCTAGAGCATGGTCTGACAAGATTGGAGAATATCTTGTTAATATTGGATTTTGTATTTCTGATACTGATCACTCACTTTATGTGAGAAAGGGAGATGCAGGTTTGGTCATCATAGTCATCTATGTGGATGACTTGATTATTACAAGTGACTGTGACAATGGAATTGCTGAAGTTAAGGACTTCTTGAAGAAGAAGTCTGAGATGAAAGATTTGGGTGGCTAAGATACTTTCTTCGTATTGAGGTGATCAGGTGTGATGATGGTATATGGATGTCCCAAAGGCAGTATGGCTTGGATATGTTATCCAAGTATGGTAATGACAGCATGTAAGCCTCTTTCAGTACCATTGGACCAAAATGTGAAGTTGAGTGTTGATGTTGGGATGAGATAGAAGACCCTACTATGTTCAGGAGGATAGTAGGGAGTTTGATTTACATGACTATCACAAAGCCAGACTTGAGTTATGTTGTTTATCTTGTCAATCAATTTATGCAAATGCCTAGAAAGCCTCATTTGGATGCAGTTAGACTTATATTGAGGTATGTGAAGTCCACTTTACATTATGAAATTTTTTATGAGGCAGGTAAGAACATATAGGTCTTTGGATACACAGATGCAGATTGGGCTAGTCGCATGTCAGACAGAAGATCTACAAGTGGATTCATGTTTTCCCTTAGTAGTGCAGCAGTTACATGGAGCAGCAAAAAGCAACCTACATTTGCTTTATCGAGGTCCAGAGGCCGAGTATAAAGGTGCTGCTATGGCAGCATGTGAGGAGGTATGGCTGCAAAAGTTATTAGGTGATTTGGACATGCAGGGAGATGTTCCAGTTGTCATTCATTGTGAAAACATGAGCAGCATACAGCTAGCTAGGAATCCAGTGTTCCATGCTAGGACAAAACACATTGAGGTGCACTACCACTTTGTGAGAGAGAAGGTACTTGCAGGAGAGATTGACTTGGTATATGTCAGCACACACGATCAGATAGTTGACATTTTCACAAAGGCATTGAGTGCAGACAAGCTTCGAAAGTTCCGAAGCTTACTTGGAGTTGCAGAGATAGAGTTGAGCTTGAGGAGGAGTGTTGAGATGGCAAGCTCAACACATGCGGATATTGATGATGGACCGCTTGGCTAGATGGGTCCGCACGTCTAAAATTAGCACGCTGGTGGCCATTATGATACTCACATGGCCACTGACTTATCACTTATTATATTTAGTTTGTTATACCTACCTACAACTGGCAAAGACATAGCGCCAGTCGATTAGTGTAGTCAGTTATGCACTGTTTTATTTAGTAGGTCACTTTCCTTTATGTAGTATCTTATATATACTTTGTGTACATTGTATAGTGTGTGAAAGAAGAAGAAGAAACCGGCAAGAAAACGTTTTGGCCTCCATCTCTCTTCTTCTGTTCTTGAGTGAGCTTCCTCTTGTGTATACAATATGTGTTTGGCACAGCACCTCAAGTGAATTCCCCCATCACGTGATTCTTGACATACTTTACTATGTGTCATGAAGAGACTTGAGAGGAGAGAGAAAGAGGAGAGAGAAGACTACAAGAAAGAGAAACAAAGAGTGCAAAGGAGTGAAAAAGTCTAGACAAGGAGAGAGAAACACAAGAAAGAAGTAAAGAGATTGCTAGTAACCATGAAAGGACAAGAGAAGCTAGGGAGAATAAGGGAAAAGTTGTATTATTCTGTAAAAATAAAAGGATTCCTTATACATATGTCATTTATCCTTTTATATACCCCTATCCACTCTCTTACATTCTACCCCTACCCAAATGTTTTTATCCTCAAAAACAAGATTTATGACTTATTAAAATGTATGGAATAGGAATAGAAAAGAGTGTTTGAGGAAAATCAAGTAGACCATGTAAATATCTAAATACGATGATAGATATGAGATTTTGGCCACCATAGCTTCATGAAAGGCACCTACAAATAATGACAACATGCTGTCTAGTACAACACCCTACTAGAGTAAATCTAATATATTTTTTTGTAGAAACCTCTGATCAAGCCGTGCTACACATCAAAATGGAGCTCTTGGTGAGCGTTTTCAACCCATGTAGATTGGGTTTTGCTATCTATAGTTCAGAGTAAAATCTATGTAAAGTTGTCTAGAATCTTCATTGCACTAAAATATAGCCATAGATGACCAATCTTCAACCAAAAGAGCCTACCAAAGAGAAGATATTTCAGCAAGATAGATGTTGGTCTAAATGAGGTCCCTAAGCAATCTACTAACCTCCTAGATCAAAAGGTATTCTATCATAATGATTGTCTGAGAGAGGAGAATGGACATCAACCACATAATCTAGTCCACTTGGATTAAATGGATATAAGGAAGTATCCCCATAATCAAGTCCATAGTCACATCCATAATCTCCCAGATCCTAGGGAAGCACAATGTTGTCTTCATCTTCATGTATACCAAAATCATGTGTTACATCATCATCAAACATATACGAGTCATCATAACCATGATCAAGGTACTCATTATCAAATGCATTCAATGGCTATTGTAAACCTTGGTTAAGTGTAAATTGATGCTCAATAAGATCATCAAACCACATATTCAAGAATTTTGAAATTTTCATAAATCTTGGGACTTCCTAATGTGACTAATATTTGGACACATTGTAAAATATTATCTCCTTACTTGAAGGTGAAGTTCTCCCTGAAAATTATATAAGGAATCCCCCCAAGTCTCGTTAACACAAATTTAGTGATTTTGTGAGTCTTTCAAGTCCCATTCTTCATTATTTAGAATATTGGGACTCTAAAAAGACATATTTAAGTTTTCCAAAGGACACATAATTGGAAACCTTATGAAAAATGGAATCTATTGAGCTATTGAACAATAAATTTGGAGCAACAACCTGAGAGTTATAGCATAGAGAAAGTTTTAACCATGAGTGGTAAACTTGTGGAAAGTTTCCAAATTTACTAATAGTTTGTTCACTCTCAAATATGTGGTTAAGATCTAGCCACTTGTTCAAATCTTTACTCCTTATTTGAAAGTGAAACTTGGTAGATTTCCAAAATTCTCTAATATGGTATTAGATTCATGAGGTTGCTCCAAGACTCTAAAACCTTCAACATAACCATCTACATGTATGAATGCCTCATGCGATTCTCCAACTAATAAGCCATTAGCTTGTACATTTTGCTCTTCATTGTTCCCTTCTTGTACATTTTCTTGGTTATTGTCTTATTCTTGTTGATCATGTTGCTCATTATTTCCTTCTTGTTATTTAGCTTGCTCATTGCTCTCTTCTTCATCATCCACACCTTGAAAAAAACTCATCATTATATTTTGGTGATCATGAGACATAAATTGATTGGGACATAGGATACCATTGTAGTTATGAACTTGTTGATGATCAAAGCAGCTAGAAGAGTATTGATAAGCATGTCCATTATCGTCACCTCCATAAGAACTAGGTTTCTGAATCAAGGAAGGTTTAAAAGTGTAATCATTACTACATTGTTGAAAAGATGGATGCTCATAAGCATAAGCATGTTGCCCATGATAGCCATTCTATTTCCAAGGTTCAATGGAACGATACTCTACATTATGACATGGTATATCATATCTATAAGCATTAACTTGCTATCTAGATGTACTTGCATATTGTTAATGTTTGTTTGCATGTTGTTGCTTCCCATATTCATAAGATGCATGCAGATCATAGTGTGTACCATTAGCATATACATCTTGGCAATAATCATAATCATTAGAGGTGAATAATGCCCATGAGAATACTCATCATGACCATAATACTCATGATGTTGTTGATAATACTCAGGGTGATGAAAATCCATACTTGATTCAAGTCCTGCTCTATTTTCTTTTTCCACCTTCATAAGAGTAATGTACTGAATAATTAAAGCTCTAAGTTTACCAATATTAGCTTGTGTTTGAAGCCAACATTATCAATAGAGCTAGAGTTATTGATCTCAGTTGCCATTGTAATCAAGTTGCTGCTAATGCCAATGCCTTGGTTACTTCTATACTATTTTCTTTATTCAAGTCAATTAAAGCTACTGAGTTGTATAGAAAAGCATCAGTAGCATATGAGACCTGCAATGCACCAAGTGAGTGTTAAGTGGGATGATCAAGCACATCAATTTTCCATCTAGGCGTTTTTTTATGAGACTTGCAAAGTGCATGGTTTTGTTTGTGCTTCTGATTGTCTTATTACTGTTTATCTTTTGAAACCTTGGGCCTTCAGAAAAAATGAATTCATGTGGCATTTGTCCTCTCTGAACCTCAAGAGAAGGCATTTCACACTTTAACATAGGAAACACTTGATGGCTTGTGAGGCTTCAAACCTCCTATCACATGTAATGAGGCACCAAGCATTTTGACATTGCATCCAACCTACATTGAAAAAATGCATGTGTATCAAAAATATGATTTCCAATTTTTGCAAAGAAACCTCTTAGAAGAAGTGCATAGGTGTTGCATTCTAGCACTTCCTCCTAGAACGAGAAAGGCAATTCTATTCATTGCTTTCTTGTAGAGTTTCTTGACAGCCTACCTTGATGAAAGGCCTTTGATCATTGCACTCAAAGGGATGCTAAATGTTTGGTAGAGGAAGTCAAAAAAAAAAAACGAGAGATGGAGAATATTCTAGTGCTCAACCTCTATGATACCAACACCCAAGCACATGGGCTAAAGTTGGGGTAATGCTACTAGATGAGAGGCATTTTCCTTGTAATCAAGACACTAAAATTATAGAAGGCCTTTTACAGGTGCAGGCCAAAAGGTGTGTGTTGATGTTTGGGACCCTATTTTATAATGACTTCGATGAATTTTTCAACATATTTCATCTTGTAAGACTAGATTATTTGGAGGGCTTCTTGGACCAAGCTGGCTTGGTTGATTTAACTATCATCCTCAATCTCAATCAAGTGCAAAGAGAGACACTTGAAATAGTAGGAGCCACAATTGATTCTATATTTTTAGATTGGTAAAATGTAACTGTAATGATTTGCATACGTCCTTCTTAGTGTTGAAAGTGCCTTGATGTAGTATAACATGCATTAGCCCTCAAAAGAAACTGTTAGTAAGGCTAGAGCACTAAGCAATCACATCATTTTGTTCATGTGTAATTTACTTTGATTTTCCATGCTTAGTCACAAGCTATTGTAAGTACACCGACTCATATACATATGCATGCCTAGCTTGTGACCACCATTGTTAAGCAAGAAGTGGAGAAGCAGGGTGTGTCTAGCCCGATGGACCATGATGCATCCAAGTGATCCGATGACTGCATTGTAGGTTGCTCTCAATGATCAAAAGGTAGTTGATTTTGAGAAACATTTGTTGACATCTCTTCAATCCAAGGGTCATTTTGATCCAAATGTAAGGATTCTTTGTGATAATATACGACAACTCTATGAGTCTATCATACTTGATGATCATGAATTTTAATCACATGATGTTGAGCAACATATTTGGTTCTTGCATCATACATGAATTGACGAGCATGCATCAAGAAGAGTATGGCATCAATGAATTCAATTTTCACCACAGCTACCGGTATTCCTTCAAGAGATAAATCTGGTGGTAGAAGGGATGTTGTAGAGTATAATCTTGCTAGCTCAAATTAGGCAAGCTTGATGTTTTATGAAGCAAACTAGGTGCTTGTGGGTGAGAAAAATATCAAGGTTGCAAAGCAATAAAAAAGCTCCATAGTTCACACTTGATGAGCAGGAAAAACTTGCAACATAGAAGCATTGCAAGCCTCTGCCCAGTCTAGGGTTTCTGAGGATAAAGAAAAGACCAAAGAATTTGAAGATAGAGCTCAAATCTCCACCAGATGAAGTGCCAATGCCATGGCTATGATCTGTTTATTGATTAAGCTCTTCCAATGGAGTTTCCTCTATTGAAAATAGTGAAGAATTTTTGTGTTGTGCTGAAGCAAAATTTTGCTAGCACTCTATAAAATGGTGCTTGATCTCCTCTAAATCATGAATGGAAGGTCCTCCAACAACTCCTTGATGTCAGTAGGTGAAAATGAAGGAGAAAAATGAAGTAGAACATGTGGTCTATGCCATGAGACTTGAAACAGGTTTGGGAAAGTTGAAGAAGAACTTTGAAAACTCTTTGAAAAGTAACTATGTATAAGTCTTCCCACTTTCAGTGAAGCCCCTCTCTTCAAAATGCTTGTCTCAAAACTTACCTAAAACTAAGTGAGAACCTACTATTTTGACCATCCATTGGCATATCTATCCCTTGTAGCTTCAAAGGTCTTCAGATTTTTCTTCTTCCAATTCTAAATATGTTGCAAGTCACTGCTAGTCACTGCTAGTCACCATCCATGTCTTGTACCTATAGTACTTGTTTGAAATTGGTTTTTACGAATGAAAATTAGGACTGGATATTAAGAAAAATAAGGGAAAATGTATCAAAGACCAATGCTGTGATACCACTTATCATGAAGGGACCTGAGAGGAGAGAGAAGACTACAAGAAAGAGAGAGAAAGAGTGTAGAGGAGAGAGAAAGAGTAGAAACTAAGAGAGAAAGATAGGAAAGAAGGAGAGAGATGGTTGGCAGCCATGAAAGGATAGGAGGAGCTAGGGAGAAGAAGGGCAAAGCTATATTATTCTATTTTAAAAAAATGATCCCTTGTACATACATCCTTTGCCCCTTTATATGCCCCTACCCACTCTCTTACACTTTGCAACCTAGTGGAGTCCTCTGTATTTCCCACAAGGCTAGATTAATAGTTTGCTCAACTATGAATTGCTCTCTCAGTGGAGTAGACAGTCCTTGTTTTGGTATTGTTGCATGATGTAGAGTTTCCCCATCCTTGGAGATGCCACATGTAGTGTTACCCATTGGACAAGTGCTATCTTCTTCCACCCATGAAATGAAATCTTTTGAGAGCGACCTTTTTGTCATTGCTCCCTAGTTTCCATTACAAATCCAGGCTTGTGAGAACAAGTTCCTATTATTTTTGTTGATTTTCTCCTCTTGTTCTGCACCATTTCCTTGTTCCCTTCAAATTCATTGGCTCTTGAAACGTTGTAGTCCCTACCATTGCTTTATATACAATATGTGCAACTTGTGGTGGGCTTGGGATACTCTTAGCTGCAATGGATTGCAAAAGGACTTCCATGCTTGAGCCATCACCAAGGTGCTTGCTCAAAGTATAGGCATGTTGTCTTGCTATTTGATGCACGACATTAGTCATTTTTGATAAACATGCATCATACAGTGAGATCCTCTCCTTGAATCCTCCCCCAATAAGCCATGAACCATGCATGCTCTCTAAGATGTTTGTACTTGCAACCTCCACATCACTCCTAAAAAATGGCAATTGTCAAGCATTATAGTGCATGAAGAATTACTTTTCTACTAGAAATATTGCTTTTGATATAGCATAACTAATAAGGTCCATCCCTAGTAAAAAACCCAAACAAGGCAAGCTAATATTACAAAATCAAATAGGACTCCTATGATTTAGCTACTAACCCTCCATGTTCTACTAGAACAACCAGTTAATGGTCCCAAACTCCCAACTGTCTTGAGTTTTTTTTTCATTCTTTCCATCTTTGAGATTTTTTCTTTTTTTCAAGGTCAAAAGAGCATATATATTTATTCTCCTTTCGAAAAGGGCTCACCCCAAAGAGATGCAAGGCATCGGACATAGGGCACCCATCAAGGAAATCCCTATAGCCTACTAGGACCTCAGAGGTGATGGTTATCTTCTTTTGGTCTTTTTTTTTGTTTTTTCCAACCCTTCAGTGTTTAGGGTGTTTGGTTTTTTTAAAGGGTCTTGCTTTGGAAGAATAAATAGATAGACTCTTTCAAACTTGATTTATTTTAAATTATTATAAGTCTCTGTTTATAAAGAAAAGAACTAGACGGCTAGGAATTCATCACTAAATTAAATGTTTAAACATTTCAGCTCAATAGCTTTGCTCGAGGAATCTAATCTAGCACATAATATTAGTAACTCTACCTAGGAAAATAATAGATAAAGATATCCATCGTCGCAATATATCTCATCCATGCTACTATTAATCAAAATTTCGTGGAAAGAATCATGTTACCTAGCTACCCTACATTACTGACAAGAGGGATAAAGAAAAGGGAATAAACTCTATTAGATTCCTAATCAGTCACCACATACAATGAAATTCACTAGGTTGTGTACACACATCACCCCCATAGCTCACTTCTTAGTGCTAATATCCCATCCCATACTAGTGTATCTCGTTTATATACATAATCTTTTATGTGTTTAGGTATTTTTAGTTTGGTTTCTTTCCATGAAATATCTAATCCAAAATATTAAATCATTGTAGCCAATTAATATGTTACTTTTTTTCTTTTCAAAAGAGCATAGATATTGCTAGGTTAAGTAATGAAACAACCTGTTCATAAAGGTGACTTTGCAACTCCAAAGTATAGCTGAGATAAGCACGTAGTGGCTTTCAAATTATAATCATCATCAAACCTGCATAGAACTCAAGTACTAACTACTAAACCATTAACGTGTTAGATCAATAAAGAGTGAAACTCCCTTAGAAAACCAGCAATCTAGCCAAACATACTTATCATGAACTCATAGCACTGAAGGAATATCCCAATCGTGTGTGCAACTAACTATTTAACTACGTGGATAATAACTAAACTAAAGTGCGCTAAAACCTAAAATGAAAAAGCATAAAAACAAGTCTTGTTGTTAACAAAAAAAGGGTTTGTTGCTTTGTTTTGGTTTTAAAATCAAATAAAATAAGGTAAAATAAACACAAAAGAATCTAAGAAAACAAAAGATCTAAACCTAAATCCTCACATGTTCTAATATCCTCTAATATAAATAATAACCCTAACCCAAAATCATTGACATTATCAAAATCAAATTGATAAACTAAATGACTATCTATAGCATACTCCTGAATGGCCTCCAACATAGGCACATAAGAGATCATTGATCTGTTATCAGGTGCATTACTAAAATTCTCCATCATCTCATGGAGCGGGTATTAGTTGTATTATCAACATAAGGCATAGGTGCCATAGGTAAACATCCCAAAGAGCAACCTGCCATCGCATCCATGTACTGACAAATGTGGTCCCAATAAGAATAGCTATCATCTAATTCAAGGTCTAAATATGATGGAGTCAGATGGTAGACAACAACTTGATATCTAGAAAACTCCTGTTGCTCTCTATCCATCTATACTATGCTAGGGGTAAAAATACTAGCATAATCATGATGCTGATAAGTGTAACTGATAGCTTCTTGCATGGCAGTGGTACCATAGTGTTGAAAATATGCCCAATACTGCCAATACAATAACTAAGTGTGTATATAAAGATACCTCTAACATGGTCGATAAATAAACTGGGGGTGATAGTGTAAACAAAATATAGTCATAAAATGTATACCACAATACATCTCACCCCGTGAAGGATACAAAAACCTATTGTGCATTTCAAATTGGAAAATACTATAAGGACCTGCATATATAAGATCAGAACTATCTACATTGAAGCTTGAGCATCCATCCACAAAATCTCCATATCTACATCCCATGAAGAATTCTCCCTCCCTCTCCCCCCAACAAAACAAAAAAAATACTGAAATGAGCAAGAAAAACATTCAGATGATTTTATCTATACCAATCTGACCCAAACTTCCCAATTAAGTCACAAAAGGTTTCAAGTGAAGACCATTAACTCGAAAAGATTCATGTACTACTTCTAATTTCTGAATATCCACTAAACCATTAACTCGAAAAGATTCATGTACTACTTCTAAGTTTTGAATATCCACTGAACCATTATCATAAACCTCTTTAATTTGAAATGGACCAACCATCAGATATGAAGTTTCCTTGGAAATTTATAGTACTGACTATCATACAATAGAACTAAATCATTCTTTTGAAAGTCTCTAAGCTTCAAGCATCTATCATGCTAGGCTTTTTGTTGTTTATAACATGCTTCTATACGTTGTGAAGCAAACATATGATCCTCGTCAAGATTAACTAACTTGCACAATTGATTGGTAAGAGATTCCCACTCCCCAAGGAAATTAGATAATGCAACACACAAAGTAGGAACCTCCAATTCAATAAGAAATACAACTTCAATCCCATAAACCAAACTAAAAGGTGTGTTATTAGTTGTTACCTTGTAGGCAGTGTGATATGCCTAGAGTACCTTTGGCAAGCATTCATCCCAATCATGTCTATTCTCAACTCCTGTTTTGGTTAAGATTGTCATCAAAATATGATTAATAACCTCTACAGTATCATTGACTCGAGGATAATAAGGGGTAGACTTTTGGTGTTTAATTTTATAGAGATCCATCAATTTTGAAATTAAATTATTCAAAAAATGAGATCCACGATCACTAACTAACTCTAGTGGACAACCAAAGAGAGTAATAATATTCTCATAAAGAAATAGAGTGACATCCTTGCCTTGATCAATCTTAAGCGCTTTAGCTTCCACCCATTTAGTTACATAAACAGTACATACCAAAATATATCTATTAGAACGATATTGTGTAGGTGGATCAATTGTACTAACAAAATCTATACCCCACTTCTCAAAAGGTACAAGGTCTTATACAGGGGTTAATAGCATTACAAAATGTTTAGTTAGTCTCCTAGTACGTTGACATTTATCACACTTTCTATAATGTTCATATGCATCCTTGTATGATATAGGCCAGTAATAACCAGCAAAAAGAAATTTCCTTGCTATTAAATCTCCTACAAAATAGCCACCACAAGGTCCATCATGTGATGTAGTTAAAATCCATGGTACTTCATCTTCACGAATACACCTTTGAAAAAAATTTCATGAGAAAAATACTTATATAGAGAGCCTGACATCAAAATTCAAGATCATGATTGCCATAAAATACAACAACCTTCATGCTTAGTCGCAATTGGTGGATATTTAGTTGGACTAAGAAAATTTGCAATATTTGCATACCACGATAATTAAGCATTAGGTAGATCATCATCTACACCCTTGAGTGGTGATTTTTGCCTTCGAGAGGTGCTTAAAAATTGCCAAAAAAACCAAATTTCATAATTTTCCAAGATGTCGACTCTAGGAGATGCTCGTCGACAGTGGGGGACTTTGAGATGGACATGCAGTAATTTTCAGGAGTCGAATTGGAGGCTAGACAATCGAATGGGAGTGCCTGAAGCGGAGGACCAAAAGAGAGGAAGTGTAAAAGGACTTAGATGGGAAGGGGGGTGACCCTTGGGGTCTTCCACGCCCCGAAAATTTGACGAATGGGGGGGTGTTTTTTTCCCATGGAGTGAAGAAAATGAAGTCGTCTTCTTGCAGGGCGCCGAATTTTTGAGAGGGAGGGGGCTATGGAACCTCAATGTAACCCACCAAACTGATCATACCAATTGGATGATGTATTTCTTCGCCCTCCATTGCCACTATCCGCTCCTCCAATGGCTGCCCGATTGCTGAGTTCCTGTTTTAGTATTTCTCTCTCCTCCCTGTCTCTTCTCTCTATGGGATGTTCATGCGCACTACCTTGAAGGAGGAATCAGGAAAGAGATTGAAGAAAATGATGATGGAGATTAATGGAGTTGCTAAATATTGATGTGCAATATGGAATCAAGAGCGATGGAGGCTCAGTTTGTTGGTCACGCAGTCATTTAATGTGTCTCAGGTTTCGTAGAAACACGATATGCCTATTTTTTATAAAGAAAATGAAGGTTTTTCAACATTTTATGATAGAAATGATGTTCTTATTCGATGAAAAATTGTTTGAGTGCTGGTTGCATCATGTTTAATTGTTGTTTATTAGAAAGTTTTGATTTCATAATGATTTATGTATGCTATTTAAATCCAGCAAAACCCGAAATGCGGTTTTGAAGGGTAAAATGATAGTTTTGTCATTTCGGATGGGTGAAATGTGTTCCTATGGGGGAAAAGTGGAAAATAAAATTGAATTTTAGTTTGCTAAAATGATTGGTATGAAAAAAAGTTAAAAAAAATAATAGTGATTATTGACAGATAAATACTAAAAAATAAGGAAAAATAGAAATACGCTTCATAAAAATAAAGAAAAATATAATAAGTGTTTGTGAATGTATGGTAGTGGTGAAGCATGATATTTAGACTCAATTTTCTCCATCTCTTTGTCAAAGTTCGTGATTTATCACTTCTCATACATCAAAACATGACAAAATGAACCCCTATATCTATGCAATGGAAGCACTACCTAAAAGAAGGGGGTGGGGTGTTTGAATGATGCAATTTGGGTGCTATTTATTACAGATTTTTCTAATGCATATCATGATATAGGGTTCATTTTATTTTAATTAAGAGGCTAGTAGGATGAGCCTTGTCTCGGTGCTATCCTTGCATTGTAGCAACGAGTTAGTAAATGAGCATTGGAAAGCCTGATTGTGCACAACACGTACCATGGTATCAAAATACAAAGAACTGGATGCATAGCACTTTGTTTTCCTTTATGATGACCTATTTTTTGGTAGGGACACATGGTATCTCCTAAAATATGTTAAAAATGAAGGAGTGGAGCTTGTATCGTGTGTACTTTATATTAGAGCGACGCATCTTGGGGCCAATCCCCAAGGTATAGGAGAGTCGTAGTGGGGCCACAGCAATCAGCTAATGGGATGCCTCCTATGTATGTTCTTTGTGGTATTTATTACCGATATGTATGGGATACTCCATTTGTTGGAGTTTGGGGAAAGGGCCACTGGACTATCTAGCATGGACTATCTAGCAACTACAAACACATAATTAAGTCTATCTAGTACACATCAGTGTATTATAGATGCTCCTGGCACGCGAGGCCGTGTGGTGGGATTGTTTGTTGTGTGCATGAGGTCCGCCTAGTGCCATAGCTAGTGCCGGCCCATTTTAGATCCCATCAACCCTTCTCTATATCATTGGTTATTAACTGAGACATTTGATATGCAAGAACATGTGATTGATTGTCATGAGTAATTACTTCAAAATCACACTTTTGAAAAAGCAACATCTATCTCATATATTGGCCACTAACTTTGGATTTATTTAACAAGTACTTCAATGCGTCATGATCCACATAGAAGATAAACTTGTTACCCAATAAATAATTTTAAAATTTAGTAATGGCAAACACCATTGATAAGCACTCTTTCTTAGCTGTGGTATAATTTTTCTCTATCACTACAAGGATTTGAGCTAGTAGCGACACCGATTAGCGACGGCGGGTAGCGGCATCGCTATTGGCGTCGCTATTTGCATTGCATGTGCGACGCAAATAGCGACGCCAATAGCGACTCTCCACAAGGAAAAAAAGCGGGCCGAAATCGAGCGCGGTTTCATTTCGCGTTTGCACATTGTGTATTTTGAGAGCGAGAGCGAGGGAGAGAGCGACCGTCGTGAGAGAAGGAGAGGAAGAAGACTTTTCGCCGCCGTCACCGCCGTCGTTGTTTGCGAAGGAGAGGAGGAGCCTTCATCGCAAAGAGGAGCCGCCCCACACTCACCATATCTCATCGGTGAGTCTCCCTCTCTCTTTCTTTTGCTTGTTTAAGGTTTAAATTACTTTCTCTTTTGCTTGTTTAGGAGAGGAAATGAGAGAGAAAGAGAGGAAGAGGGAGAGAGAGGGAGAGAAAGAGAGGGAGAGGGAGAGGGAGAGGGAGGGAGAGTGCATTCTCTCTCTCCCTCTCCCTTTTGCTTGTTTAAGGTTTAAATCACTTTCTTTTTTGCTTGTTTAGAAGAGGAAATGTGAGAGAAAGAGAGAAAGAGAGGGAGAGGGAGATAAAGAGAAAGAGAGGGTGAAGGATGGATTTTAGGCCCCGGAACGTGCCTAAAAATAACAGAAAAATGTGGAAATGGGGGGAAAAAATACCAGATCGCGAAGGCAGCAGCTCGACCTAGGACGATTATAAGCATTAAGTGCTTGACGGGCGCCCGTGCGACACTCTGGGAATTTTCATAATTTTTCCGTATGCCCGTGCCAGTCAGTGAAGCTGCAAGCCTGTCCGGGATGTTGAGACGAGCTTACAGGAATTTTCAGATCGAAGTTCGGAGTCCGGATGTGGAAGATGGCCCGAAACCGGCCAGGGTGCCCAAGAGGGGGCCCAAAATGGAAATCCCAAAAGGTGTAAGAGAGGGGGGGTGACCTTTGGCACCCCCCCCCTCCAAAAAAAATCATGGATATGGGGGGGGCGGCGGCTGAAAAACAGTGCCGAAAAAATCGCACCCCGCCCCCCCATAGTCTATTCATGGCTTACATGTAAGCCATAGCTACGAGCACTCAGGCCCGATCAAGACATTGTGCCGATCAAATCGCCGGTCTCCGCTCCCGCAATGGTGGACTAGTTGGAGAGAGAGAAAATCAGTCTTTCTCTCTCCTCCCTCTCTCTCCTCTTAGCCCTCGTTCGTGCTTGAAGGAATAGGATGGAGATGGACGGCCGGATGGATGCCGATTCTTGACGGGATGAAAGAGCAATGCAAAACCATTGTAGATTGCTGATTCCAAGCAGAATTCATGGCTGGAAATCAATCGTAGGACGTGCCAAATTTAATGAAAAACCCGCAAGACACGGTAATAATTGTTTTTACAAAGAAAATGGTCTTTTGATGCAAATTTGGTTGATAAAAATGTGTTCATATGGATGGAGTTTTGAGTATGTCGTGCTTTGAGTTGTTTTCTAGCTGTTCATCATTTAAAAAATCAGAAAAACATGTGTGGGATAGTAGAAAATAGAAAACCGAGACACAGAAAACCATAAAAATGAAGGGAAATAGGGTTTTTTGGGCTAAAAATGATGCAATAAATCAATCTACACCTACTAAAATTTCTGTTTCTACTGAAATGAACTAAGGGCTACAGCCCATAAACTGAACTTAATTTTTAGCAATTAAAAAATGGGAGAAAATGGGGAAATTTGCAAGAAAATGATGGAAAAACCCTAAAAAATAGGGAAATTTTATATTTTGGGCTTCGGAAAATTGGGAAAATTATGAGTAATATCCGTGAATGTATAGCATGGCTGAGGCATGAAGATTTGCTTCAGATCAGCCTTGTTTTTGTGTTTTAGTTCGGTTTTGTCCGCTTTTGATATGAAAAAATAAGGTAAAAAGCCGTGAAATACCATGCAATGAAGCACAATCGTGAGAAAGGAACCATGAAAAGGATGTTTTGCACTTGTGCACGACACTGTTTTACTAAATGCTTGAGCACTAGGAATCCACCAAATGCATGGAGCATGAAAAAGAATTTAAAAGTATCAGTGATCAGCTCCTGGACATGCATTGCAATTGGTTTATGGGGATATGACCTACGTTGAGAGGCAGTGAGATACCCATGCTGTAGACTAGTCGTGGGGTCCTAAAGGGGAAAATAAGTGAGGACAATGGTACATTCCTGGACACGCTTATTTGGTACCTTGAGCGACGTTTGTGCGAAATGTCTATATGTGGAGCGACGCACTGAGGGGCCAATCCCCAAGGTGTAGGAGAGTCGCAGAGGGTTGACGGCATTCAGCCGTAGGAGGAACCCCATGTGTATGTGATTCGAGCCTTTTTGGCTATGTGAAAGGGACTCCCTCTGAGGAGTAATATTGGGTTAGGATCAGTTGGACTACAACGTATTACAAATGCAATGTTTAGGAAGGCAGAGATTTTGATAGACGCTCCTGGCCGTGAGGCCGAGGGGTTGTCTTGTGCGCAGTGACGAGGTCCGGCTAGTGCATGAGCCAGTGCCGGCCCGTTTTTAGGTCCATCAGTGGTGCGTCTGCCGGGAGTCGCTTAAAAGTGGAGGTTCTCGAATCCGGGTTGTTTAGGGACCAATTAGTAGTTTATGCCAAAGGATAGTGAGATTGATCCGTTATTTATTGATAAGCATCATCTAGGAGAAATCCAAAAGCAAGAAAGAGACGAAAGAGCTAGGCGACGTGCTGAAATTTTTAGGAGATATTCCCCTAAGCGTAGCGGTACTGAACCCTTACGAGGGAGTGGATCTAGTGGTCTTGGGGCCACAAGCAGTAAGTTAGGAGAAGGTGGAAGCTCTAGTGCTCCCCTTCCTTCTATAAGCCAGTCCACGTCAAGTACGGGAGGTGTAACCCCACCGTCCCCTATTCCTAGTGCAAATCCAATCCTTGTCATGGCGCAGCCTATTGCAATTCCAGCAGGAACGACGGATTTGCCGGCTCTAGGTTACCCGCTACCCATTTTAAATGGGTTAGTTGAGGAAGATGCGGAACTCCACATTAGGGAGTTTCAAAAGCTGATGTTTAACTGTCACATTCAAGAGGAAGGACATTTAATGATGTTCTTCAATATGACTCTCAAAGGAAGAGCTGCTATATGGTATCATGGTTTAGAAGCCGGAACCATATTGAACATTGATGCATTTTATGGAGCTTTTCGAAGGGAGTTTGCCCCTGAAAGGGGTGGGCAATATTGGTTGCGTGTACTCAACGTGACCCGCCAAGAACCACACGAAGATATTCATGCTTATGCGAAGAAGATAAAAGAGGTTTTCCGTAAGTTGGACACCTCTATCCCTATCCCCGCAGCTGCCCAATTGCAATATTTCCTACATGGTTTGGACTTTAATATCCAATTGCAGTTGAGTAGTGTCCCCTTGGGGGATATAGACACTGCCATTACACGAGCACAAGAGGTGGAATCCCGACTACAAGCAGCCTATGCTTCTCGAGGCAATTCGAACATGGGTTTAGTATTGGGAAATAATGTGTCAATGGCAAATGGCAGTAGTAGCCAAGGGATAGCGATGGCTAACCCTAATGGGAGAGGGAACATGATACAGAATGTCCCGTTATTACCAGCTCCCCCTAGCATGTCGATGCCTACGGGCAGTCAAATGGCTCCAAATGGTGGAGGCCAAGCTGTCAATTCTAACACCATGCCTGTGGCTCAACAACCAGTGCCTAATCGAATTGTTAGGCCGATGGAACGACATGGTAATGACCAAGGCTATGAGTCGAGTGCTTCCAATGTTCTTGGCGAGGTTAAGGACATGATGAAGCATTATACCGACATGATTATGGAGCAGTATCGACAAATAGCCATGGATGTCAACTTCCTTTAAAAAAAACAAAATTTGATAGGAAGTAGATACCCAAATGAGGGTGCACCGTCGAGGTTTAGTTGCAAATGGTGTGGTGGGCAGCACTATCCAAGAAATTGCCCAAATGTAAAGTGCGACATTTGTGGAAAATCTGGCCATTTAGCAACTACTTGCTGGAGTAAGATCAGTTCCCTCCAGCGAGGTAGTCGACAACCAGGGCCTGTTAATCATCATGCCCAAGGAAATGATTCCCAGCGAGAGGATGGGCCTAAACAAATACTTCAACGACCAAAGACTACAGTGGAGGAGCTACCAAGTGGTAGTGGGGTTAGTTTGATTGAGGCTGTACGTGTTAACGATGCTGAAACCTCTAATTTACGAGCTGTTCTTACAAGAGGTCAAAAGGGTAGAGAAGCCGACAAGGATAAGCCTGTCGACGGAAACCCTAAACAAGGCGACAAAGGAACACAAGTTTTGGATCCTGCCCTGGAAGGGGGACCTTTGAAGCCCGTAGAAAGTAAAGCCGATAAGGAAGCACCAAAGAAGAAGGTGAAAGCTAAGAAAGAGGCAATAAAGCCAGTTCAGCGACCTAAAGAGCGGATGGTTTGGCTTGAGAAGCGAGCTCTATCAAACTATCATGAATTCGATTTGGCGGGCTCTCTTTGCGAAGTCAAGCCGGATGTGAACCTTTTACAGCTTATTAAGCTTTCCCCAGGAGTACGTAAGGAATTTAGAAAGATCTTACGTACCGGTTATATCGTAGAACCTTTGGGAATTGCGCGAGTTGGTGATGACTGGTTTGAGCATGCTGAGAAGCATTGCCCAAGGGTTGCAGCCTATGTCGATGGGATATTAGTAGATTATGCCATTGTCGACATTGGATCATCTATTAACATTATGAGTTCTGAACTAATGGAAAGGTTGGATCTTGCGATCCAGAAAGATACTTCCACAATTCTTAGAATGGCAGATGATAGTTTGAGACAGCCAGAAGGCTGCATTACTAAGGTCCATGCCACTGTTGCAAATGTAGAATGCCTGTTGGACTTTAGGGTGATTCGTTTTGCAGGGCGTCCAAGTTACCAAGTATTACTCGGACGACCTTGGATCTTGCAAGCGGACTGCCAAGTAGATATACCCGCCGGTCGACTAATATTCGGTAGAGGTGCCCAGCATGTGATAGTTGATGCTTATCCTAAGTCCCCGTAGAGTGAGAGAGCTCCTCTATCTTCTACAGAATTGGAGACATTAGAAGATTTATCTGCCAGTGAGACATCATCGAGTGATGAGTACAAAGAGGGATCCACCACGGAGGACATCTATCAGATCACTTTGAACGAGCCGATAGAGGGCCAAGATCGTATAAGAGATGCAGATGTCATCGAGCTAGACCTTGGTACGCTTGATAATTCGTGGCCAATCAAATTAGGTTCTATGCTCAGTATAGCAGAAAGAGAGGACTATGTGGCCTTGGTCCAGGAATTCCGTGATATTTTTGCTTGGAGTTATGATGAGTTGAGAGGCATTCCTCCTAGTCTTGCTGTTCATACAATTCCGTTGAAGAAGGGCAGTCGTCCTATACGGCAGAAAGTAAGGTGTATGCCTTTTGAACTGAGGGACGGCCTGTTTGAAGAGTTACAGAAGCTTCGAAAAGCGGGTTTGATTTTTCCTGTGCAACACACGGAATGGTGTTCGCCAGTTGTGATTAGAAAGAAGAAGAATAATCAAATCCGTTTCTGTGTAGACTTTAGGGAGCTGAATAAGCAAATAGTTAAGGACTATTACCCGTTGCCATTTATTGACCAGATTTTGGATCAATTAGCGGGTAGGGAGATATATTCGTTTATGGATTGCTTTGCAGGATACAACCAAATGGCAATTGCAGAAGAGGACAAGTTGAAAACAACTTTTATCACTGTATTTGGTACTTTTGCGTACCATGTGATGGCCTTTGGTTTATGCAATGCGCCTGGTTCGTGGCAACGAACAGCAGATAAGACATTCGGTGACATATCCCCTGAAGAGTTGAAGGTGTTTATTGATGATTTAGGGGCCGCCACCGTGAGAGAAAGGCAGTTGATCATTTTAAGAAAATGCTTCGAGCGCTGTAGACAATTTTGCATCGCCTTAAACCCACGGAAGTGTGTTTTTGGAGTACCTTATGGGCTATTGCTGGGTCATGTGGTCAGTTCGGTAGGAATTGCGACAAACCCCGAGAAGGTTAAAGTTATAGTTGCCATGGGTCCACCTCGCACTCCGAAGGAAGTTCATAGCTTTCTGTCTTCGGTTGGTTACTACCGTAGATTCATCAACGCCTTAGCAGAAAGAACGTTGCCGCTTACAAATTTATTGTCCTTTAGCTGTTCGTTTGTATGGGGTGACCCTTGTAAGGTAGCATTCAAGGATGTGAAACAAGAGCTAGCAAGAGCACCCGTTTTAAAAGCACCTAAAAGAGGTGAGGTATTCTACATATTTTCAGCAGCCATGATGTATAGTATCAGCTGCTATTCAGCCAAAATTTGGGAGGAGAAGTGGTACCACCCGATTGCTTTTGCTAGTCGGAAGCTGGGGGTATCCGAAATCAATTACACTTACATGGAGAAATTGTGTCTAGCGATGTTTTTTGGGACCAAGAAGTTCAGGCATTACATTCTCTATGAGAAAGTCGTGCTTTATATGAAGGCGGAGGGACTTCGATTATTGATGAATAAGTTACAGCCGCCTGATCGGCTAGCAAAGTGGTTAATCACTTTGCAGGAATTTGATTATGAAATCAAGAGTAAGCCACCAAGGTTGCAAGGCATCGTGGAATGTCTTGTGGACTTTGGGGAGCCGAAAGAATCTGTGGCTGAAGGTAGTGATATGGAGTGGTTGTTTAAAATAGATACGGCATCTATTCCCTCCTGGTATGCTGCAATAACGCATTATTTATCCACGGGAGAGGCGGGATCCGAACTATCTAAGGTTGAGAAAAGGAGAATTAAGCAGCAAGCATTAAAGTTTGCCTTGATCGCAGGTACATTATATCGGCAAGGGGTTGATGACATCTATCGCCGGTGTGTGATGCCTGACGAGGTGCCATTCATTTTGGAAGAGTGCCATGATTCTGCTTGCGGTGGCCATTTTGCTGGACGGCTTACAGCACAAAAGGCTTTAAGAGTAGGTTATTGGTGGCCTGCCATCTTCCAGGATGCGTTTGCGTATGTTAAGCGATGCGATATTTGCCAACGGCATGATAGTCGAGAGAATAGGAAACGACCACTCACCCCTATTATGGCGATACTTCCATTTGAGAAGTGGGGAATAGACTTTGTGGGTCCTATTACTCCGTCGTCGACTACGCAAAAGAGGTACATCATTGTCGCAACTGACTACTTCACAAAGTGGTCAGAAGCACGTGCAACAAGGAAAGATGATGCTAAAGAAACTGCTAGTTTCCTTTTAGAGCAGATAATATGCCGGTTTGGTCCACCGAAAGAATTAGTATCGGACCGCGGAACCCATTTCCTGAATAAGGTGATTAAAGGTTTGACAGAGATGTGGCAATCAAGCATAACAAGACAACCCCATATAATCCGCAAGCCAATGGTCAGGTTGAAAGCACCAACAAGCAGCTTGTGGGCATCCTGTCCAAAATTGTGTCGGAAAAGAAACGAGATTGGGATAAAAAGTTATACGTGGCAGTGTGGGCTTATAATACAACCTTCAAACGAGCCACTGGCCATACCCCGTTCAAGTTAGTATACGGGGAGGAGTGTGTCTTGCCTTTAGAGATTGAGCTGCCAACTATTCGGTTTGCCATCAATCATTCTTTGAGCGATGAAGACGCACTTTTGAGCGCTTGACGACACTGGCACATTTAGATGAGCTTAAGCTGCAGAGCTTATTGCACCAAGAAGTGGCGAAGCGCCGAATGAAGCAGCTACACGACCTCAAAGCCAAGAAATACACCTTCAAGAAAGGACAGCTTGTTCTGTATTATGATGCACGACGAGAATTATTTCCAGGCAAGCTAGAACCCAAATGGGATGGGCCCTATAGGATTGTTAAGATAGGAAAGAATAAATCTACAGTGTTGTTAGCTGACCTTGAGGGGATAGAATTTAAAAATAAGGTTAATCTTAATGAGATTAAACCTTATTATTTCTGACTGCACTAATGCTATGACTGCCTTGCAGGTCTAGGCGAGATCAATCAAACATCTGCAAGGAAATCGTGATAGAGGTTGATGGGTCGTCTGATCCCTTATTTAGAACACCCATATTTGGAACAGAGGTATCATCAGGGAAAGCTCATTTGGTGGAGCAAAGGATACAAGGTGATTGAGCAAGAAGGCGGGACATTTATTTGGGAGATCAAGGTCTTCTGCCATCATTGCCTACAAATATTGAGGAGTATCCCTGTTGAATTTAATGACGATGGAGGGATGGAACCTACAGTCCACCCATTGAATATGCTGAATTTCGATTACCATAATTACGTGTAGAGTTCAGGATGGCAGGGTATGTAAACCCTTTATGGACGTACACTTTGTACTTTGATGGGGCGTCCAGGGGTCCATGCAAAAAAGGAAGTGTAGGAGTTGTCATCCGAGACCCCCGACGACGCATTGTCATAAAGTTAGCTGCTTATCTCGGGGCGAATTTTACCAATAATATGGCAGAATACAAAGCCCTGATTATGGGTTTGAATATTGCGAAGAAGGGTGGTATCCGTCAGTTATTGGTGAAAGGGGACTCTCAGTTGGTTTTAAATCAACTCAATGGGACGTACATGGTACGAAACCCCATCCTTTGTATGTACCATCATACTGCCATGGCCCTGCTAGGCGAATTTGACAGAGTGTCTTTTCAGCTGATTCCACGGAGTTGGAATCAGTTTGTCGATTCTTTGGCTAATCTTGCGTATGAAGAGGACCTCTTCTTTAATTGTGGCCCTTGTCCCGATATATCTATTGATGGTGAGACAGGACCCGGTCGTTTGTGGGGTATGCTTTCTGAACATGCCCTTTTTGGCAGACGATGGTTGCTTTGGGTGATGCAAAGGGTAAGCGAGACTCATCTGCCTTTATTATCTCAGACCCACAGACTGATTCGACGACATGTAATGCGAACACCTCTTGCGATATACGCAGGAGGGATAGGTCATAATCTAATGCACCTAGTGTAGGGCTACAAGCCCTGTTCCCCTGGGAATGGTATGCTTTGCTGTCTATCATAGTTGTTTCCAGGAGTATGTTCTGCGTAGTCATTGTTTTATTTCATTAGGCCAAGAGGGCCGATGCAGTTTTGTAGTGAAGTGTTTGATTTCATTAGGCCAAGAGGGCCATTTCCCTGTCTAGTGCAGGTGCGTTTAATCGGGTTTTTGTTTTAAGTGTTGTGTTGGACAGGTTTCGTGTTTTGTGGAATTTGGTGGAGCCTAGAAGAGCCTTTGCTGCGATGGAAGCTTCTTGTGGCCAATCCAGGTGATATCTCTCCTTTACGAGTACTTTTCTTTCGTGTTATATGTGGATTTGTACTTGTCGAGGGGATATATTTTTGTTGGGGACCGGCAACCAAGGCATGAAGTCCCAGGTTTAGGTTCGGTATATCTGAAGGAGGTCTGACTAGTTGTTGCCTCCTGTGAAGGCATTGCCAGACATTGAAAGATCTGTCCTAGAAGGCAATTCTAGTGACCCTCTTTTGCTGACTTGCTAGGCAGCCGTTCTAGGAGTCCCTGTTAGTTGTGAGGCCGATAGAGAAGCCTGCGAGATGAAAAAATGATAATGATAAAAGGGACAAAACCCTGAATCCCTAAAGGAAAAAAAAAACAATAAATACGGAGGTGTGTAAAAAGGAGTTCTAACCCCTAAAAGAAGGAAAGAAAAGAAAAATCTTAGAAGCAGTTGATCATCGCCTTGCGAAGGCCTGGTAGGTTCTTGGGGATGAATCAGACCCGGGGCCGATGCCTTGCCCTTCCTAGGGGTGACATCTTGCCAGGAAAAAAAAAGAGAAAATCAGGACGGTTGGAGCGAAAACAAAAGTGAGCGTCAAAAAAGGATTACGTGTCGCCTCGTGAGGGCTTGGTAGGTCCTTGGGTACTGAGACAGGACCCGAGGCCGATGCCCTGTCCTCCTTGGGTCACAACGCTCAGCTCCCTCCTTTTTACACGCCCGAGTATGGAAATAAAAACCTAAAAGTTGAAATGTGCTAAAAAAAATTATATATATATCTTTTGATCATGCTATAGGAGTCCTCGCCTAGGAGGAACTCCTGGTTCTGTTGTCCTTCGTTAGGTAGGCAGTTCAGACCACCACTTAGGGCAACCTCTATGATAGTTCTTTTAGTCTGGCCGTGTTGGAGCAGTCGGTTAGTGACTGGCTTCAGGCTTTCTGGCAGATTATGCTATGCCTACTCCTCGTGGATTTCATGCCTTGGTTTTGTCAGGGGTAGGGTGAGCATTGTGCTGTGTTTTATTGTATTTTTGTTTTGTAGCAGTTTGATGCTCCTTTGGTTGTTTATGTGCAGATATGTTCGTGGGTTCGACGGATTGAGTCGTCATATCCCGTGGTCGCCAATGAAGGATGGATTTTAGGCCCCGAAACGTGCCTAAAAATAGCAAAAAAATGTGGAAATGGGGGGAAAAATACCAGATCGCGAAGGCGGCGGCTCGACCTAGGACGATTTTAAGCATTAAGTGCTTGACGGGCGCCCGTGTGACACTCCGGGAATTTTCATAATTTTTCCGTGTGCCCGTGCCAGTCAGTGAAACTGCAGGCCTGTCTGGGATGTTGAGACAAGCTTACAGGAATTTTCAGATCGAAGTTCGGAGTTCGGATGTGGAAGATGGCCCAAAACCGGCCAGGGTGCCCAAGAGGGGGCCCAAAATGGAAATCCCAAAAGGTGTAAGAGAGGGGGGGTGACCTTTGGCACCCCCCCCTCCAAAAAAAATCGTGGATATGGGGGGGGCGGCGGCTGAAAAACAGTGCCGAAAAAATCGCGCCCCCCCCCCCCCCCCCCCATAATCGATTCATGGCTTACATGTAAGCCATAGCTACGAGCACTCAGGCCCGATCAAGACATTGTGCTGATCAAATCGCTGGTCTCCGCTCCCGCAATGGTGGACTGGTTGGAGAGAGAGAAAATCAGTCTTTCTCTCTCCTCCCTCTCTCTCCTCTTAGCCCTCGTTCGTGCTTGAAGGAATAGGATGGAGATGGACGGCCGGATGGATGCCGATTCTTGACGGGATGAAAGAGCAATGCAAAACCATTGTAGATTGCTGATTCCAAGCAGAATTCATGGCTGGAAATCAATCGTGGGACGTGCCAAATTTAATGAAAAACCCGCAAGACACGGTAATAATTGTTTTTACAAAGAAAATGGTCTTTTGATGCAAATTTGGTTGATAAAAATGTGTTCATATGGATTGAGTTTTGAGTATGTCATGCTTTGAGTTGTTTTCTAGCTGTTCATCATTTAAAAAATCAGAAAAACATGTGTGGGATAGTAGAAAATAGAAAACCGAGACACGAAAAACCATAAAAATGAAGGGAAATAAGGTTTTTTGGGCTAAAAATGATGCAATAAATCAATCTACACCTACTAAAATTTTTGTTTTTGCTGAAATGAACTAAGGGCCACAGCCCATAAACTGAACTTAATTTTTAGCAATTAAAAAATGGGAGAAAATGGGAAAATTTGTAAGAAAATGATGGAAAAACCCTAAAAAATAGGGAAAAAATATATTTTGGGCTTCAGAAAATTGGGAAAATTATGAGTAATGTCCGTGAATGTATAGCAGGGCTGAGGCATGAAGATTTGCTTCAGATCAGCCTTGTTTTTGTGTTTTAGTTCGGTTTTGTCCGCTTTTGATATGAAAAAATAAGGTAAAAAGCTGTGAAATACCATGCAACGAAGCACAATTGTGAGAAAGGAACCATGAAAAGGATGTTTTGCACTTGTGCACGACACTGTTTTACTAAATGCTTGAGCACTAGGCATCCACCAAATGCATGGAGCATGAAAAAGAATTTAAAAGTATCAGTGATCAGCTCCTGGACATGCATTGCAATTGGTTTATGGGGATATGACCTACGTTGAGAGGCAGTGAGATACCCATGCTGTAGACTAGTCGTGGGGTCCTAAAGGGGAAAATAAGTGAGGACAATGGTACATTCCTAGACACGCTTATTTGGTACCTTGAGCGACGTTTGTGCGAAATGTCTATATGTGGAGCGACGCACTGAGGGGCCAATCCCCAAGGTGTAGGAGAGTCGCAGAGGGTTGACGGCATTCAGCCGTAGGAGGAACCCCATGTGTATGTGATTCGAGCCTTTTTGGCTATGTGAAAGGGACTCCCTCTGAGGAGTAATATTGGGTTAGGATCAGTTGGACTACAACGTATTACAAATGCAATGTTTAGGAAGGCAGAGATTTTGATAGACGCTCCTGGCCGCGAGGCCGAGGAGTTGTCTTGTGCGCAGTGACGAGGTCCGGCTAGTGCATGAGCCAGTGCCGGCCCGTTTTTAGGTCCATAAAAGGGAGAGGGAGAGGGAGGGGGAGGAAATGAGAGAGGGAGAGAAAGAGAAAGAGAGGGAGAGGGAGAGGGAGGGAGAGTGCATTCTCTCTCTCCCTCTCCCTTTTGCTTGTTTAATGTTTAAATCACTTTCTTTTTTGCTTGTTTAGGAGAGGAAATGAGAGAGAAAGAGAGAAAGAGAGGGAGAGGGAGAGAGAGGGAGAGAAAGAGAGGGATAGGGAGAGGGAGGGGAAGGAAATGAGAGAGGGAGAGAAATAGAGGGAGAGGGAGAGGGAGAGGGAGGGAGAGTGAGAGGGAGAGGAAGAGGGAGGGGAAGGAAATGAGAGAGGGAGAGAAAGAGAAAGAGAGGGAGAGGGAGAGGGAGGGAGAGTGCATTCTCTCTCTCCCTCTCCCTTTTGCTTGTTTAATGTTTAAATCACTTTCTTTTTTGCTTGTTTAGGAGAGGAAATGAGAGAGAAAGAGAGAAAGAGAGGGAGAGGGAGAGAGAGGAAGAGAAAGAGAGGGAGAGGGAGAGGGAGGGGAAGGAAATGAGAGAGGGAGAGAAAGAGAAAGAGAGGGAGAGGGAGGGAGAGTGGATTCTCTCTCTCCCTCTCCCTTTTGCTTATTAAAGGTTTAAATCACTTTCTTTTTTGCATGTTTAGGATAGGAAATGAGAGAGAAGGAGAGAAAGAGAGGGAGAGAGAGAGGGAGAGAGAGGGAGAGAGAGAGAAAGAGAGGGAGAGGGAGAGGGAGAGGGAGGAAATGAGAGAGGGAGAGAAAGAGAAAGAGAGGGAGAGGGAGAGGGAGAGGGAGAGGGAGGGAGAGTGCATTCTCTCTCTCCCTCTCCCTTTTGCTTTTGGAGAGTGTTAAGATATATTGTGAGAGGGAGAGGAAATGCGAGAGAAAGAGAAAGAGAGGGAGGGAGAGGGAGAGAGAGGGAGAGAAAGAGAAAGATAACATATATTGGAATGATAGCATATCCATGATTATGGTAATGGTATCCACTTTGCTTTTTTTATGGGTTCCATTACATCGGCTCCTTAAGAGGGCTAAAAATTAGTCATACACTTTATAAAGTCTAATTAGGAGATTTAAGATGCACGATAATAGACTTATCGATAATGGTATGCAATGTGCTTTGCCATGGGCCACGTGCATTGGTGACTCTTTAAGATGGCTTAAAATTGGTCATGTCCTTCATAATGTCCAAGTAGGGGATCTAATTGTGATATGCATAATTCATTGTTTTTGTATTAACTTTATAGGCATAACAAATTAGAAATCATGCCAACTTGTCAACGGAAGGACTAAAAGAAAATGATACCCTAGCTAATGGTCATTACGGTACTTCATCAAAATGAACCCAAAAGTATTGTTATAGAAGAAGAATCCCTTAAATTGAGTATAGGATATTTTCTCTCAGGTCTTATGACTATGAGTAGAATTGATTGAAACAAATTTTATTACTATAGTTGATAAATTTCATAGATGACATTAATTTTAATACGCGATCCTAGGACAAAAAAACCACATTTCTAAGATGCTTTTTGTTGAGACTGATTTATTATTAGACTAAGAGATCCTCAATGATGCTCATAAATGGATTACTTATACTCAAAGCCCTCTAGTGCAGTTTTTTACAATAACGAATAATTATCTACCAGGACAAACAAATCCTTGAGCATGGTATAGGGCCGAGATATAACATCAATAAATCTCTCAACTACTATGTACAATGCAAGATTTATGGTCAACTTGCAACTTGACATACATCTCCATAAAGCTATCCATTTGAGCCTCGTTTGCTGTAATGTAGATAAGATGGAAAATGAAGAAGGTCTTATTGTTCAAGATCGCGAGGCGTATCTTAATCAGCGTGTCCAATGTCCTTGCTCTCAATGCAAGTTGGCAATTAGACGAAAATGCCGATTGTCTATAAAACACGTACGACGATTTGGCGAGTTTCAATCTAAGATCATTGATCAGGCAATTGCGGATTTTCAGAAAATGGTAATTTGAAGTTAATATTAATCATGCATTGTACTCGCAAGCTAATTGAAAACCATACACAATAAGATTGGGTCTTGTTGGCAAATTTTCTATCTAGTAGGGTGATGTCTCGACCCAAGGGGGAGTGCACCCTTTGTGGCCAATTAGAAGAGTTCATGGACGTGCGATGGATGGATTGCAGGAGCCAATCCACCACTCGCAAGGCCCATCTATACCGTCAATGCCAGAGGAGACAGACAACCTTCCCGACCTACCTACAATCTTGGAGCCTGAGATGGAGGCAATGATCGATGCATTGATTCCCATGGGTGTCGAGACATCTGATCCGCTTAGAGAGGAAGCATCCATACCATTATATGATGGGTGCCGAGTATCTCGGTTGAAGACATTACTTGCACTCTTAAGTGTGCAAGCAAAATACGGGTGGAGCGATACGAGTGTGACCGAGTTATTCAGGTACCTTGCACATAGGCTTCATTGATTTTTTTTTTTGACACTATTATTACAAACATTTGTGCTTTTTTAAGATGTTTTATGATTTTTTTCAGGTTATTTAAATATCATATATTACCACTTGCAAATACCATGCCTGAGTCTCGTGATGATGCACGACATGTTTTACGGAAGCTTGCCATGGACTACAATAACATCCATGCATGTATCAACGACTGTATACTGTTTTGACATGAATACGAGACTATGGAGACATGTCCAAAGTGTGGTGCTCACAGGTATCGACAGGACTTGCAAGGGCAAACCATCCCTCAGAAAGTTCTCAGACACTTTTCGCTCATCCCCCACATAAACCACATGTTTCGCACGTACAGCATGGCAAGCTTGACAACGTGGCATGTGCAGAATAGGTCCATGGATGGATTTCAACGAATATCAGTGGATTCGCGCGCATGGAGCCACATCGACTCTACCTTCCCAGGCTTTGCGCGAGAGCCAAGGAATCTTCGGCTCGGTCTCGCAATGGATGGTGTGAACCCATTCGGTCTGCGCTCAACTTCTTACAGTGTGTGGCCTATAGTGCTTGTCAACTACAATATCCCTCCATGGCTTTCTACGAAGAAAGGACATCTCATCCTTAGCTTGCTCGTCCCAGGCCACTACAAAGTAAAAAATATGGACGTGTATCTTCGTCCATTAGTCGATGAGCTTAAGATTTTGTGGGAGGAGGGGGTCACTGTGCAAGATATGAGCAGGCGCGATGGTCGGCAGTCAGCCAACATTCGAGCCATTCTCATGTAGACGATGCATGACTTTCCAAGATTGGGAGAGTGCTCAGGCGAGCAAACCTCTGTTCTCCGCTGGTAATATCTATATTTTATCTCATTCAATCAAGTATTCACTAGGTTGTGGCTCGCCTTACAGGTCTGGTTACCTCAGGTTATCATGCATGTCCATTGTGTGGGCCACAGTTAGACTCCTAAAGGTCACGAACCATGAAGAAGATGGTATATCAAGGACACGTCGCTTTCTTGCCGGAGAATCATGAACTTAGGGAAGGTTTTCTTGGATGACCTCCAACACGTATGAACGCCGCAAGCTGGTACAAGTTGAAAATGGTAAACCCGGAATCACATCCAAATGGAATGCGACAGTTCTCTGTTTTCTATGAGTTGCCATATTGGACCCGATTACAGGTCAACCACTTGTTGGATCCCATGCATATTTTCAAGAATATGGGCAGCTTGCTATGGAACCACATCATAGGAAAGAGAGACACTATAGGGTCACGAATGGATTTGAAGGAGGTAGGTAAGATGGAGGTGCTTTGGCCGCAGTCGAGTGCTGATGGTGGAGTGCAGCTTCCTCGCGCTCCTTGGGTTTTGTCCACCAAAGAAGAGCGCATTGTGAAGCAAGTAATCAAGTCTATCCGCACTCCAACGGGTATGATGCATTCTCTCAGGTCGGCATTTTCTAAAGATGACCAATTGTCAGGGCTAAAATCCCATGATTGGCATAAGATATGTCAAGTTTGTGAATTGAATGGATTGTAATTAGCGTGGGCATTTTGCAATTTGAAAAGTGGCCATTATTCATAATGCTTTCTCATTTGTGGCAGTTTGTCCTATCGATCGCGATCGCAGGATGCCTTACTCCAGAAATTCGCAGGGCCATTTACAAGTTGTCGACTTTGATGCAATGAATCTCACAGAAAGAGATTAAGACATCCCCTATTGAATCCGTGAGGTGGGGAGCAGTGGAGACGGTCTGTCTCTTTGAGAAATACCTGCCCACTAGCATGCTCACGATACAAGTCCACCTTCTTGTGCATCTTGTGGACAAAGTGGAGATTACTGGACCTGTCCATACGCGATGGATGTTCTTCCTGGAGTGCTTCATGAAAACCTTGAAAGGCTTTGTGCGACAACGAGCTCGGCCAGAAGGTAGCATGGCCGAAGGTTGGTTGGTGTAAGAGGCGTTAGTGCATATCTCACAATGGCTACCAACGGTGGAACCAGACAATGAAATGCTATGGACGCTGAAGGACGATGATAGACTGACTGGAGATGTGGTGGTTGGAAATGGGGTAGAAAAAAGAATGGATGCCTCAATGGAAGAGAAGGTAAATCACTTTTGTATGTTGCACCATGCCTCCATGGAGACGTGGCTTGCCAAGTCGTAGATTGCAAGGCAAGATTGAGAGGAAGCGTGAGCTAAATTCCGACGCAGTATGCGTCATCGACCGATTCGATATCCGGAAGGCATGGAGGAGATGCCACAGTTTATGTCAACACGATAGTTGCATGGAGCCTTGACTGCAGCATCCAGCGAAGGGACAGAGGTCTCAATGGAGGAGTGGGAATTCTCGAGGGTATGTAGTCCAAAGGTGATGAGGGGTTTAGAATATGTCGTATCTAAATTTTATATGTGACATCTAATTTGAGTGTTTCAATGTACAGTAAAAAATATATAGTGCAGCGTGGTCCCACGGACGGCATTTTTGCGTGGAGCGTATTGACAAAATGCGCTCCACAATGGACTGTGGTGTCATGGCAAGGTTTGAGCAAGAGAGCCGGCGACGAGCAACGGATCCAAACACGGTTGTGGATGAGATGGAGTATTTTGAAAACTTGCAAAGTATTATTACAGTGGATTACCATAGCTTCTCCATGATACTATTCGATGTGTAGTGGTTCAAAGTGGTACTTGGAGGAGTTGGAGCAACAGTTCGACGAGGTCCATCTGGATTTCTCGAAATAGATTCCGAAAAAAATGGATGGATTTGCGCGACACCTTTGTGTTGCCGGCCCATTGTGAACAGGTGCATAGAGTCATTTGCTTGCTAATTGTAATACGACATGGTTTATGTCACAATGGTTTGAACTCACTTTGTACGTATTTGTGAACAGGTAATTTTCTATCCAAACCCCCGACAACCTCGATGGTGGTATGTTATACCTTCAACTCCTCGAAGTGCGAGATTATATGATCAAAGCAATGTTCCGGGCATAGATGAAGATAATATGCAGATAGAGGGGTTGATATTACAAGGGGTGGAGGCCGCCGCAAGCTTGGAGCTCGTATCGGCTAACAATGATGGAAATACAGGAGTCCAAGAATTTTTTGAGAACGAGGCAGACTCATTCTTTTGTGGTGACATGTCTATCGACCTTCCAGTGTATGTAGAGTTGTGTCAGGAGATTAACATGGGACCATAGGATACTTCATTCTTGGAGCATCCACTTACTCAATTCGTTGTTTAGATCTCTTATAAAGGTACATAAGATATGCATTTTAAGAGGGATTCTTTAAAAATGATTTATATTACTGTGCTTTGTATAGTTTAAATTGATTATTCTAACACCATTTTTTATCTGTGCAAGTGACATTTTCAGGATGAGTCGAGGGATGAGCGATGAGGAGTTTTAGGACATGATGGCACGCATGTCTCCAGACCAGCTTGCGAGATTCAGAGAGATGGTAGACCAGGACCTGTCTCGTTCTTCGTCAGGGCGCTCTGCTAGATCTGCTTTAGCATGATCAGATGCTTCAGCTGTCAAGATTGTGGGAGAGAAGGAAGGAGTCTCACTTGTAGCCTTCTTGCTTGCACAATGGGGGAATACACACAGAGGTGGAGGCTGAAAACAATTTTCCTCTTCTTAGTTGTGTAAGCCAAAAAGAACTCTCATACAAAGAAACAGAAGAACCCTATATATGGGTCTCAAACCAAACTCAACTAACTAAGGTGCAATACTGACTGAGCCATAACTAGAGTAGATAAGGATAGCTATCATCTAGCTATTATTCATGGGCGGTGTACCAACCGCATCCACAACTGACAAGTCGGTGACATAAATGCATAACGGTCACCCTGGCATATCAGGAGTGGAGCTCGATATCTCAACACTCCCCCTCAAGCTCAATCCCAATTCCTGCACACCAAGCATGTCTCTGAACTTGCGCAGCTTCTCTGCGCCCAATGCCTTCGTGAATATGTCAGCTACCTGATCCTCTGTGCTGACATAAACTAGATTAATAAGACCTAGTAAAACCCTCTCCCGCACATAGTGATAATGCACCTCAATGTGCTTTGTTCTAGCATGATAGACTGGGTTATTTACCAAGTGTATACTACTCATGTTGTCACAATAAATGACAACTGGCCCATCTGTAGGAGGCTGATCCATATCATAAAGTAGCTTATGCAACCAAGCTACCTCACATGCAGCCATTGTTGCACCCCTATACTCAGCCTCTATGCTCGACAAGGCAATTGTAGGCTGTTTCTTGCTGCTCCAAGTGACTGCAGCACTCCAAAAGAGAACACATATCCACTAGTAGATCGTCTATCAGAAATACTATTAGCCCAATTAGCATCAATGTATCCATGCAGCTGTATTTGAACCCCATTCTCATAAAATAGTCCATACTGTAATGTGGACTTCACATACCTGAGTATGCGTCTAGCCGCATCTAAATGCGGTTTCCTTGGAGCCTACATAAACTGACTTACCAATCCAAAAGCATAGCTCAAATCTGGCCTGATAATAGTCATATAAATCAAACTTCCTACTATGCATCTGTACATAGTAGGGTCTTCCAGAAGCTCACATATATCTGTGCTCAGCTTCACATTCTGCTCCAAAGGAACTGAAATAGGCTTACACCATGTCATCCCATATTTGGACAGCATGTCCAATCCATACTGCCTCTGCAAGAGCTGTATCCCACTTGGTGATCTAATCACCTCAATGCCAAGCATTTGCTTCCAAGGCATCCATTTCTTCATTCATGGCTTTCTCCCATTTTTCTTTTCCCATCGCTTGCTCAAAAGAAGTGGGTTCTGGTTCTTGTATCACTTTGACCATATATGCATAGTGAATGGTTGTAAATCCATCATATTTCACCCTATCCACAGGATACCTAGTTCTCGTAGACCTGCGCAAAATAGGTTCACTCCTAGGTGCTCTCAAAACATCCCTGGTCTGTAACAATAGAAGGAATACCCAACTCATCATCAATGCTCTGTTCTGAGCCACTGGATTCACCATCCACATAAGAGTGACCTGCATTCACATCAAATATGGGCTGATCAACCTTCTCTTTTCCTTTTCGTGATACCTGCATACCACTATCTGCATTGCTTTGAGAAGATTCTCCTGATCTCAATCTGCCTGTCCATGGCGAAGAATGTGAACCATTGCTAGAGGACGCTCCAGGTCCACTAATATTTTGTGACTACTGCTGTGAATTCTGTGCATCTACATCATCAATCACATTTACTGGTTAATACCAGCTACTCATCTCATAAAAAACAACATCTCTGCTCAATACTGTAAACTTACGAGTAGAAGGGTTATAGCATCTATACCCTTTTTGCTGCAGAGAATAACCAATAAAGATGCACTTCTCAGCTTTTGGATCCAACTTGGATCTCAACTCATCTGGCACATGTACATAGGCAATGCAACCAAAAATTTTCAAATGAGAAATATCTGGTTTCCTACCAGTATACCTCTCCTCTGGAGTCATCCCATGTATTGCTGCAGTGGGAGTCCTGTTCATTATATAGACTGCTGTAGCAACTGCTTCAGCCCAATAAAAATCTGGCAAGTCTTTTTCATTGAGCATGGCACGAGATACCTCTCCAATATGCCTGTTTTTCCTTTCTGCTTTTCCATTTTGTTGTGGGGTATGACTGCATGAATATTGTTGCTTTATGCCATGCTCCTGCAAGAACATTGCAAACTCATTTGAGAGGTACTCTCCCCCTCCATCTGACCTTAGGCATTTTATTTGCAGACCTATTTCTTTTTCAACCATAGCTTTAAGAGTTTTGAAATGCCCAAAAACTTCACTTTTCTTTTTCATAAAATACACCCAAACTTTTCTGCTATAGTCATCAATAAAAGTGACAAAATAATGACAGCCTCCAAGAGATGCAGCTTTAGTAGTCCACACATCAGAGTGGATTGATTCCAATGGCTTCTTACTCTCTTGAACATGTCTAGGAAATGGTTTCCTTGCCTGTTTTCCAAACTGACAGGCTTCACATACCTTATGTATTTCTGCAACCTTGAATTTAGACAATCCTGCAACAATGTTTTGGGCCTGCATTGATTTAAGTCGCTGTACATTAACATGACCAATGCGTTTATGCCGGATATCAATATCTGCAACTACACCGGTCCCATATGCAAACATTACTGCACTCAATTCAGGCATGTCTGCATCCAATGTAAACATTCTTCCCTTCTTCTTTGCTTTTGCTATCAAGCGACCTTTATTTTTCATATCCTCAACAAAGCATCCATGAGGATTAAATCTGACCTGCAAGCCCTGCTCAGCCATTTGACCAACAGAAACCAGATTCTTGGTGATATTCGGGACATGAAATACATCGGACAGGTATTTCTTTTTCCCATCCTGCATAGACAAATGAATTTTTCCAATCTGCACAATAGGATGTGCAGTATCATCACCAATCTCCACAAATCCTGGTTTTTCCATTTTTCTTGCATCCTCCATCCATTCTGCATGACCTATCATGTGGTTTGATGCACCTGAGTCAACATACCATACATCATTGCTTTCTTCTGCACTTGTCACAGAATTGTTCAAGTGCTGCACCATAAACAAATGCTCATTTCTGTAATCACCTTGTCTACTAGAAGATGCATAATTCCCTTGTTGCAGTTTTCCATTCATGATGTCATTCTGCTTTTTATAGCAGTCTTTAGCCATATGACCCATTTTACCATAGTAGTAGCATTCAACATTGCTGTTTGCATTTTGCCCTCTTTGCCATCCACCACGACCTCTTTGGCTCCCCCTGCCTCTAGAGTTACCACGCCCTCCTCCATAGGACTGGTTTTCTTGAGTTTGCTGCATATTCTAATTTCTGCCACGGCCTCCAGATCGGCCTCCTCTACCTTTGCCTCTACCTCTTCCAGCATTTGAGTAGAAGACAGCTTCTTTTGAAGTTCCTCCTGAAGAAGATGCACCACCATTTCTCTGCTCCTCAGAAATTAGAAGAGCAATCAACTCCTCAAAATCAGGAAATCTTTCACGGATGGAAATGGATGTTCGAAACTGTGCATAATCCTTTCCTAGACCATTCAAGGTCACAGAAACTAAATCATCATCTTCCACTCGCGACCCAATGGAAGCAAGTGCATCTGCAATCTTCTTCACCTTCATGTGGTAGTCATTGATGCTCATATTTTCTCTTTGCACATTATGCAACTCTTGCTTGAGCTGCATTTTCCTGGCTTGAGTATTTGTGCTATACATTTTTGACAAAGTATCCCATGCCTCCTTTGGCGTACTTGCATCCTGAATATGCACAATCATAGAGTCTGAAATACTGATAGACAACCAGTACATAACTTTCCTGGCTCTCTCATGCCATGCTTTAAATGCCTGCATTTGTTGTTGATTGGGAACATTAGGAAGAACTGGTTCTTCTTCATTTGCTGCAACAAATTCCCAATATCCTTTTCCTATAAGGAAATTCGTCATTCTAAACCTCCATGCTTGGAAGTTGTTCTTGTCAAGCTTTTCAGTCACAATCTTTGAGAGAGAATCAGACGCCATTACAGAACACTGCAAAAAGTTCAGTCACTGCAAAGAACACAGCTTCAGCCTTACAAGGGCTAATCTGCAAAACTGACGAAAGTGGTATTTGACCACACAGTCACTTCCTAGTGACGATTTTGCATCAACAGGCAACAAGGATGATTCTGTAACTCCCAATGTATCTGCACACAAGCATACGATGCAATTTCTACAGTAACTTTTCACCGACCTGTAGAACAGTGGTCACACAGTATAAAACTGGGCCTTTTCCTGAGTGCGTGCAAAAAACTTCCGCCTCCAAAACAGGCCCCGAAATGGCCTCAAATAAAAAAAAAGGCCCCAAAATGGCCTCCGAAATTTCTGGCTGTCCTACCTGTAGAGATCTGCTCCCAAAATAGAAAATGAAGGCAACACTTCTCCTCTTACCAGAACACTGTAAGCTTGGCTTGCTTTCTTGAGCTCCTTACCATGAACAAGGCTCTAATACCATGTCAAGATTGTGGGAGAGAAGGAAGGAGTCTCACTTGTAGCTTTCTTGCTTGCACAATGGGGGAATACACACAGAGGTGGAGGCTGAAAATAATTTTCCTCTTCCTAGTTGTGTAAGCCAAAAAGAACTCTCATACAAAGAAATAGAAGAACCCTATATATGGGTCTCAAACCAAACTCAACTAACTAAGGTGGCATACTAACTGAGCCACGAACTAGAGTAGATAAGGATAGCTGTCATCTAGCTATTATTCATGGGCAGTGTACCAACCGCATCCGCAAATGACAAGTCGGTGACATAAATGCACAACGGTCACCCTGGCATATCACGAGTGGAGCTCGATATCTCAACATCAGCTTCGAGCAGACGATCTCGACACTCACGACTTGGGCCAGAGGAAGGGACTGCATCGGGATCAAGGGGATGCTGCTGTGGAGACACAGATGTGGTATCTCCGTCTCGTCGTTCAGCTAGAGCTACGTCACCTCCAGGATTTGTCACACCTGTGGGGACGACTACTCTAGTTACTCCGGCTTTTGCGGAGCCATCAGTAGGTGGCACCCCTTTTGGTGGCACCTCTTGAGTGCCACTCCGAGAGAGGTTACCCCCGTCGGTACACTGAATGTAGAGGGGTCTCCTGGATATGCCCAGGAGCGTGGACGAAGATGGGAGAGGACCCATCTTAGGCAAACTCCTAGGGGTTATGGATATCTAGTTGATAGTAGGTCAGGAGCCATCATCATGAATGATGAGGGGAGGAGGGTGATGGCTCGCATGAGAGAGTTGTGCCAACAAGTTTTTTGGCACAACGTGCTGGATCATTGGAAGAACATACCGGAGGGGAGCAAGGACTACATAGTAGCATCCTTGCACGAGGAGTTTCCAGTGCCAGCCGCAGTAGATAAATTCTCTACGGGTTGGATGATGGATTGCATGCGTGCATACATGTCACATAGACGATCCGACGCACGCAAGGCAATCAAAAGTGGGGCTGCAAAGCCCGAGTGGTTAGATGCAGACAACTGGCGCCGACTGAGGGAGGAGGCTATAGATTCGCCAGGACGTTGGAGTCAGCAGCACGAGGCGACGAGGGCACGACTTGAGGCCGGGGTGGTCCATCATCTTGGGAGTGGCAGCCACATGACATATTTGGAGGACTTTGTAAGTTTCTATTTTGTTTTGCTTGTTTTTCTTTTTGAAATATTCTTTGTATTGACAATCATGTTTCTAACAGTTAGCATTTTGTTTTCTTTGCAGCACTCCATTACAAATCGCGATCTGCAAGGCCTTGAGACTTGATATGCAGAGAGGCACGGTCTCAATGCATTGATCGACCGATTGTATAGACATGGCGGCCCTGTAAGTCACTCATCTTTCTTGTCCGTAGTTACCATGAGATATTTGAATGCATTATTGTATGGTGGATTGATGTGTTGTTTCTTTTTCTGCAGAATACGTTCGATGCTCCTTTGCGGCGGGATGAGCTTTCGGGGACGAGGATTTGTAGCTCGCCCTTGGATCCTTGGAGCTCACACACCTTTATTTTTTAGTCGCCTGATCTATGTAGACATTTTCTATGTATGAGTGACATCCTGTCATGATTGTACCAATCGCTTTTTATGTGATCATGTATTTATTTCATGTATCTGTTTTATGATTTCAGTATACATTCTTTTTGTTTGCAAGCACTTTGTATACAGTAGTACAGAAACTATTTTGTATGGCTCTCATACAGCACACAGTGCTATATGTGGCAGGGCAGCCACAAATTTTTTTTTTCCCTGTTACCATCGCTATTTGCGTCGCAAATTTATTGCTCGTGTCGCTATTGGCGTCGTTATGTGCGTCGCAAATTTACTGGTTGCATCGCTATTGGCATCGCTATATGCATCGCAAATGCGACGCATATAGCGACGCCAATAGCAACGTTTCTATGGTGTCGTCAATAATGACGCTTTTTGCGACGACGGGGGCAAATTTTGTTGTTTGTATTTTCATCGCTTTAAACATCGGTATAAGGTCTATATCTTGTAGTGTGTATTACTTAAATTACAACTAGCATAATAAATTGGATGATCGATATTCTTATTGCTTGCTTGGCACAAAACAACTCCCATTGCGTCCATATAAGCATTGGCATGAATATGAAACTCTTTAGTCCAATCAGGGGGGAAAACCAAGATTGTACCTTCAACCAACCTAAGTTTTAGTTTTTCAAATGTAGCTTGGCATGCTAAATTCCGATCACAAGGTTGATTCCTCTTGAGTAAGGTGGTTAAAGGTAAAGCTATTGTTTGAAACAACTTGATAAGATGGCAATAAAAATTTAGATAACCAAGAAACCCTCGTAATTGCTTCAAATTTTGCAATGCAAGTAAATCAACAAATTTTTGTACTTTTGCCAAATGCATTGCAATGTCGTTACTCAAAACTACATGGCCTAATAAGATGCCTTGTGGCATTCCAAAATCACACTTCTCTAGATTCAAAGAGACTTCTATACTCTCACAACGTTGGAATACCTCTTCCAAATGATCAACCATATTTTTTTTATCACCATATACAAAAAAGTAATCTAAGGAGACTTCCATCCATTAAGTCAAAAATTCTTGAAATTTTTTCATCATTTCTCTCTAAAAAGTAGTTGACATTGTACACAAACCAAATTGCATTACATAAAGGTAAAAGTGCCCCACTCTGTAGTGAAAGTAGTTTTGGGCTGATCTTTGGGGTTAATGAGAGTTTGATTATATCCACTTAACCCATCCATAAAGGAGTATAATTGATCTCTTGCCACTTGGTCTAACAATTGGCCAAAAAAGGGAAAAGGAAAATAATCTTTATGAGTGCGCTTATTCAGTGATAATCCACACATATGTGAATTTTTCTAAAGTTCTTCTAAGAAATATATGCATATAGGTCTAACACGAGGTTCAGTATCAATATAATGTTGACACAATTTAGGTTCCATGACTTTCATATCTGCATAGCTCCAAGCAAACACATGAGAGTATTTCTTAAGAATATTTTGTAATTTATCCAAAGAAACACCTTGTAATTGACTACCTAATAAAATAGAAACTTATTAGGTGCCACATCAAAACATGTTGTTTCAATTTCAGAATTGTGCACATAAGCTGTCTGAACCCTAATAGGCTTAATCACTATACCTCAATAGATCTCATCATGGGTACATGACATAGCCTACTACCCCCTCTTGTATATTGTCCATCATTAGCCTCGGATGGTGGATCTTGAGATGGAGGTTTACAAGATGCTTGATACATAATTAATGCCTTGAAGACTCCTCTGGTTGTGAAAACTCACTGATATCAACCATGTAATGACATAAGCTTTCTAAACCCTATTAGGCTTAGTCACTATACCTCAATAGATCTCATCATGGGTACATGACATAGCCTATTACCTACTCTTGTAGATTGCCCATCATTAGCCTCGGATGGTGGAACTTGACATGGAGGTTTACAAGATGTTTAATACATAGCTAATGCCTTGGAAGATTCCTCTAGTTGTGAAAACTCAATGATATCAACCATGTGATGATCTAACACATCTTTCTTCTCCATTGACGCTTGTGAGTTCTTTAAGCAATACAATGTACATGTATATTTATTCTTACTTTGGTCATGCAAATTTTGGCGATAATGTCATAGAATCTAATTATGACACTCAAGATATTGATGATCATGATAAGTCCATGTCCATTTCTTTTGCTACAATTTAAGTATCAACCAAGTGGAAATTTTCATTTTCTTCTCCTTATGTATGGTAACCTAAATAGTTAATAATCCTTTTAAGCTTTATGAAATTTGTTGGAGCCATTGGTTCGTGCCGTAAAAGATGTGGTTCAACCCCATCACCATAAACTGTAAAGTCCATAATCTTTTCTGCAGGATGTGGTAAAATCCTTTTCGTACCCCAATTTTCACTTACTTGTGCAAATACATTTCCCATTATTGATCTTAAGGACACTCTCCATTTGGAATGATTTAGTAAACATAATTGATGATAGAGTCAAGGGACATTTGTAGCCCCCTACCTCGTATGAGTTGGTATCATGACCCTTCTATTTTTGAATGTTGAGTTTGCCCCTGATTACAAGGCACTAATCGTTGCATCCCTCATAGCTAATTGGTCCATCAATTGAAATTATACTTGTTCCATGTTTCACTTCTCTTGTAACACTTGCTCGGTAAAATTCTTAGTCTGAATCACAATATCTTCTAAAGGATTCGTCTCTTTGATATAATATAGCTGTAAGGATTGAGCCAACTTCGAGTTCTTTAATGCTTCGTACTCTATAGTAGCTTTATCTATTTGTAGTTGAGTGATTTTATCCAATAGTGGTCGAATGAGATCACTATCCTCTACAACCTCATCTTTATTACATAAAATTTCATCCTCCAGCACATCAACTGAGTAAGATTGAATTCCTTGAAGAATTTCCACTACTTTAAGGTGAGAACTCAGCTCATCCCCCCATTTGTCTTTCCAATATAACATTTTAACATAACACAAAACAATTCTGCCATTCGGAGGATCATCATTACCTTCTTTACAAGATAGAGATTGGAAAGACCTACAACTCCTATTACTATGGGTTTCTCATAATTTCTCTCTCTAATAATGGAAGTAGAGCCATTGAATAGACAAAGGTAAGTGATCCAAACCAAATGGAATCTCATCCATCTCCATAGGAGTAAAGGTAATAGGTGGATTCTTTGTTATCATTTCATTAATTGCCAATACTATTGTAAATTCTTTAGTATTTGTTTCATCACTTGTCTCCTCTATGTTGTTCTCTGATTTTTCTTCTTGTGTAATGACTTGATAATTAAACTCATAGAAGAAATCTTGGGAATGATCATGCTCTTGTATTCCGTTAACAATTGACCCTGTACGCTCCCTCACTAAGCTATTCAACATCAAGACTAGAAGTCTCCCATTCTTCTTCCACATTTTTCTCATCCACAAAAACTTCTAGTAGATTAGATAAGGCACTACAAGAATTTTTCAACCAATTAGCTATATCACTATTGTTGTTATCTTTTGAAGAATAGTGCACAGAATATTCCCTCATTTCTTTAAAGGGTTTAACATTCTTTTGGTGCACCATATTGATTGTTGTCTTATTCCTGTCTAATGCGGCTCTATGACTAGATCCCTATATAACCAAGCATAATTTTGCTCAATCTCCAAGCTCTCATTTAATTCATCCTCAATTCTAGAGGCGTTAGATCAGTTCATATTTGTGTTCTCCTCCACGGGTTCATACAAGAATTCCTTGGACACAACTCTCAATTGTACCTAATCATGCTTGGGTCCTATTGTTATAATACCTTTGTGCTAGCTTTGGTCGCACTAGGATTGCAACAACCAAGGTTTTCCCAAAAGAATTGGGTAAGAAGTAGCTCCTTGAATAGGTCACACTACCAAAAAGATAACACTAAAGTCCAACCCCAAGATCACAGTTAGAATTTGACATAAGAGACCTAAGAGTGTCACTTTTTGTTGATCAACTAATTGTAGAATAATACTTGTAATCTCCTTCTTGTCATTCAACCCTAATTCAAGCATAATTTCTTTTGTCATTAAATTCACTACCACTCTGCCATCCAACTCAGCCCCAAATATCATGTGCTTCATCACTTCCATGTCAGCACAATTGGAGCCCCTAGGGGGTCCAAGAATAAGTCCATGATTCCTACAGATTCAATATCTTTATCTAGATTAGCAACTTTTGTATTTGGTGAGACACTCATAGGATTTCTCCTTTTAGTCCTTCACCATACTAATATGTGATATATCTCTCATCTATAAGTAGGAGCAATTTCTAGTAATTTTCTCAAGTTAATAGACAAGTGTAAACTTTCCAACTCATCCCATATATCAAAAGAACTCCCTCTCTCCTTGTCATTATCTTTAGTTGTCTTTGAGGAAATGGAGCCACTCCCTCCTTAATCTTTGGGGAATTTAAAGGAATGGGAAAAGCAGGTAGATATTTCAAATTAGGTGGTGAATTTGTCATGTTTATCATGATATATTGAATGTTTTGGTAAATATCTCTCCTGTTTTGGAGTTTCAAGTGCAACATCATTAGGCTCAGGGCCCGATTTTTTATCTAAAATAATTGCTAGGTTTGATTTTGAATGAGTGATTTTCCCTGACATATTTTTTCTTAATTGGTCTTTCCTCCAAATCCTCTACAATTTCCACTAAATTTGCAGTCAAATTAATAATGCATTTATCCTTATCTTAGCTTTGTGAAGATGTACCTTCCCCTAGACAATCCTTTTTATAATCACCTTCACGACCACACTTGGCACATAAAGGGACATAATCCTTTCTTTTATGCTCATTTGGGCAAAACCTAGCCACATGTCCATGTTGCACACATCTCTAACAAACCACACTTGTTCCTACATCATTATTCCTTTTGAAATTAGGATTTCTATATGGTGAAGATTCCTTTCCTTTCTAGAATATCCTCCTTGTCCTTGATTTCTAGACATTAGAGGTGTCCCCTAGGTCAACATACCTCTTGGCATAAATGGCATGTTAGGAGGTCATATCAGATAAGGCACATTTTGACTATCCATGTAATTATAATTTGTTTGCATTTGGGCTGCTTGTTATCATAAATGAGTTAGCTTAACCCAGCATTGATCCTCCACGTGATTGTTTCTCAAGCAATACCCATAAAATAATTTTCTTAGCTGATTCTCAAGAATCACTCTACTTGGTGTGGGGCATTTTGTTGCTAAATGCTCGAAACCATGACATTTTCCACACCAAGTGTTGGATCTTGGTAGTGTGGGATTCCTTTGCCTAGATGCTTGAGTTGATCTTGTTGCACTAGAAAACTAGCTAACTTTATAAAATTCCTTCACATTGGGGTTTACTTCAGCTAAAATCTCTTTCTTCATATCTGCCAAAGATTTGGCTTTTAGCTCATCCATCTTAAACTCATCTAGACTCCGTCGTCCTATAGATGTAGTGACTATCGATGGTGGTGGATATATTGGGGGCCCCAGATACATATTTATCCCTCAATATGGTATTAATGATGGTGTCACACCTGCACTTGTTATATACGTAGCCTAAGGAGCTATTAGAGCTCCTAAATATAATGTGCAATTGCCATAGACGGTGACATGCTTGAGGGAACTAATCTAGGGTTATTGTATAACGCCTTTCTTCTAAACTAACCTAATTGCACTCCCTCCCACCATCATGCTTCTATGTTTACATTGGCCAAATTAGCTGGTTATTTAAGGCTTACATGTTTTCAAATAGTTTCATGTAATCCCTCAATAAATTTTTATTTTTGCATATCCTCTAAGAAGCACTTTGTCCCATCTTTCTAACTGATGTTTTCATCTTTTTTATGTAATGTTCCACGGTTTCTCCAGTGTTTTGTGCTAAATAGTCAAATTCTAACCCTAAATGGTCCTGAAAGCCTTGCCTCCTAAACTTAGTTAAGAATGCCTCTCTTAACACTACATAGGTTTCCCTTGTGGTAACAAGATGATTACCATACCACAAGGCTGCTTCATCATTCAAAGTTGTTAGAAATATGTGAAGTTTCTAATGGACATCATCAATGATCTCATTTTCTATACACGTCACTTCAAACCACTGGACATGCATGTCAAGATCGTCATCCCAATGACCGGAATATTGTGTGAAATCTATAAGTTGCACAGGTGCTCTCACAACCATATATAATACTCTTAGCAGTTTCTCTAGGTCTCTGGAGATTGAAACTAGCTCTTTTGGGTTAGCAAATAGTCTACTAAGACCCCAATATTATATGAGACTATATATACTATTGTCCTATGTCATTTGATCAATGAGGTCTTCATCTGTCATATATCCTACCATTTCAGTGGGGCAAAGTTATAAAAACTCATGAAATCATCACCGTTTTGTCTTTGTCCTTTTGTATCTTCTTCTTTCTTCTCACTAGCAGTTGATTCCTTCTTTGAGCTACTCTTATTGGTACCATGCATTCCCTCGGAGCTTTCTGCTTGCCTCTCCCAATCATAATCTAACTCGATTCCAGCAGAAGACGGCTCTCCAGTGAGTTTTCCAATTTCTAGTGACAAATTTAGCCCACCTTACAAAGTATTTTGTGGCTCAATGTTCAATTTTTCTAACTACTCCACTATTCGCTCAACTTTCTTTTCCAATCTTCTTCTGGCTCTCTCATCCCATGCTGACTTCTAGCTTTCACTCATTCACTCTATTGTATGATAGCTTTCTCTACTATACACATCCTCCTATCACTCTCTATTATAAGAGCCCTTGTTTGTGTAAACTCAGCTTTCAAAGAATGTTAGGTAGTTCCTTATCCTCAGCCCCACAAGGTATATCATCACACACTAAGCTTTTTTACTAATCCTAAAATCTCAACCACTTCCTGAGCTTCATTTGTATCAAATGTTACTTTGACTCCCTTTGTTATTCCTATCCAAGGAGACACGTGAGCCCATCTATTCTCCTTAAAAACTTGTATGCTTCTTTAGAAAACCAGTCATAATGGTGGTTCACACTAATGGTATTAAGTTGGATTTCATCAACTAACTTAAAATGTGATTTTAACAGCACAATCCCCTTTACTTCATCTTGAAACATCCAATTCCAAGTGCACAATTGCTCGACATCAACCCATAATTGAGGTCCAAAGTGTTTGCTCCCCATCCACTAACTCGATATCCCTTGCCTTATCTACGATAATCCATTGAATATCCTGTGGCAATCTAGGAAAGAAGCCTCGTAAGAAAGTTTTGTTGTAACAACTCATCAGAGTCTCATTTGCTTAGGTCGCTAATTTGTTTGCTTAATCTCAAAATATTTAATTAAGTCCTGTGATAAAGTCAAATAGGTCTAAAGTTCTAATCCTAAGCTCTATAGCTTCTTCCCATCTCTCAGGGAAGACCCCTTATATGCTGCTCCTGCGATACTTGTGGTGGTTTATTATTTGGCCCCCTTTCAAGATATTGAACTTTGGAAGAAGTTTGGTTTCAACTAATTGAAAAATATTATAGATCTTCCCTCCATGTTTTATTCATTTTCTTGTGTCATCTTTGCCTTAAAATTTATTTCATTTTAGTTTATGTTTAAATTAGTAAAATAGCCAAAAACACCCTCTCTTCTCCTTAATTACAATGCTTGCTACTCCTAGAAAACACACAAAAAATGACAACCCCCTAAGAAGCCCCCATACAAATAGGAAAGATGACTATATATGAAGTCATTGTGTTAACTAAGGATTAGAAGTGGAGGTATACGCTCTCTTTATCCCCAAATTATCAGTATAAAATACATTCTATCCTTCCCTTATATAGTCCAACTATCAACTCATCCCCAATATTCCCCTTTACGTTACTTGTGATCTTTCAAATATTACTACTTAACCCTTATTTTGAATAACAACTCCAAACATATCAAACCTGATTTATTTAACATTTAAATTAGAGAAAAAAATTATCTAAAAACTCTAAACTCTCCATTAAACTATGCTAATACTTCAATAAAGCCACTAATACACACTAATCATTACTTTAGCCTTGAATAGCATTTTACATATGAAGTACTTGCAAATGGATTCCATTAGCCATGAAATTTTAACAACAAACTCTAAACATAAAATTAGCTACAGTCTCTTTTCATTTGTTTCACTAGTTTCTTTATTAACAAGACTTATTAATTTTTCTTTATTTCTACTTAGAAAATTTCATTTTACATTATTACTACTCCAAATTTTTAATATTCATTAATTATGGCCTAAATATATAAATTTTACCTTATTTTGCTTCATTTTTTATCATTTTAATCCATCCAATGCAAGAATTCAACTTCTTTTCATCCATTTCAAACTCAAAGATCATAAATTCAATGCATTCTCAAGACTAAATAATTCAAACTATGCATTTTTAATTCAATCTTTAATAGAAATTTCCATACCCGATCAATGAGAGAAATGAAGATCTTCAGCTATATTTGATGATGCTAGTGCTTGGTCCTCCTCTCCCTTCATGCTCAACAATCTTCAAGTCTTCTAATCTCCCATGTTTTTCTCTAATATCCCATCAATTTTCTTTAATCTTACTCAAAATTATCTCCCTACACCCAAGAATGCTCTTCAAGAATGAAATGATGAGGAAGGACATTAAATAAGTGATTGTCTGCAACCAAACGATGCTAAAAATGAGGCAAAGTATTGCAACCACTTTCCATAATATCTTCCAACTTCTTGAATATCCTCTTTTAAAAATTTAAGGTTTTTCCACTTGAACCAGATCTTTCTAGCACCCTTCCACATCTTTGGACTTATTTTTGACCCCGCCCATGGCTTCTCCACCCGAATTCTATGCATGCTAAATTCTACTTGCATTTCTTCCCATCTCTAAAATGTCTATGCTTTTCACTAAAAATCTTTCCCCACATATGCTTTCTACCACTTACTATTTTCGTGCTCCCTCTAAAATTCCCCTTCCAAAATATTCCAACTTTCTATTTTTAACTCCACCTCAGTATGATTAAATACAGCTTTATGATCTTATTTGTTTTAAGTTTTTATGAAAAATATTGCATAATACATAGCCAAAGCCTTTCAATTTGCATGAAAAATAGTGTAAAAATAACTCAAAATAAGTAGTTATCACCTTATGACTAGGGTCAAGTATATGAATCCATGGTCTTGTTTTTTTGTTGCCTTTTTTTATTGATTTAATTTTTTTTCTTGTCCCCTTTTGATTCGGTCACATGTTCTTTTTAACATCACACAATCTTCTTCCTTTAGTACAAATGGTAATGCACAGTGCGCAATCAAGCTTTCAGCTTTTCTTAAGCAGCATGAATGCATCCAATGCAATTTCTTGTGATATTGTCCTCAATTAGATCTATTTCTTAGAATTTAGTGCAATGTGCAAGCAAGCATAAAACTATGACATATTTCTCAATCATGAATTTTTTAATCAATGAGTAAAACATAAAAGACTGTTGCTTGGCGTGACTCTTTAGGTCCCTTAGGTGTGCATGTTGAGCTCTTTTAGGTTGAGTGATCACTCTTAATTCTTCGCATGAGTCTACACCTTTTCCATCTTTTCAACTCTTAACTCACATTTGCTCAAGATTGGTTCAAATGGTCTATGCAAGAGTCTTCAATACTTATCCTATCTCACATATACATGCAAGCTTCTCAGAGGTCTTTCCCAGGATCTTGTAATTCAAGAGAATGGATTCCTCTTGTTATGTGCCTAGCTAGTTGAATTGCAACAATTTTATCATAGTGGTGCCTCAAAATCATAGCTAAAGCGAGCCATAATCGATTGGTGGAGTATCTATGGCCCGTAGTTCATGCAAGCATTTCTCAACATAGATTGTATTAGTCACACCTTGTACTACTTAGGCCTCATAGTTGGAATTGGATTGTGTGCTAGTTCCATCCTTTTAGGGTTTCAACTTAAGGTTCAAAATTATTGTGCTATAGCTCTTACTACAAGAGTTTCTAGGGTGATGTGTGCCCTTGCTATCTTGTCTAGGTTGTCCTTTAAGGCTATTAGTTGCACTCTATCTCAAGCATCTGAGTCAATTGTACTAAGTCTTCAATAATTTCAAGGATGCAAGAAGCCAACTCCTAGGGCCAAACTAACATTGACTGAGAAGGTTATTGTTCCTCTCCTTTGATACAAGTAAGTTCTTTCATTTTTGACTCTAGGTGTGGCTCCTCCTATAGTTGACATGTTTAGCTTCCACCTTGTGCAATGCCCCGACCATCACTTGATGATTTCTTGAGATGAATTTATGAGGATATTCCCTAGTCACTTTGTGTGTACAAGATCCCTATAAGCATGTATTGAGGGGTAGCACAATGTGCTTCTACTTGAGTTCTGCCTACATGACACAACATCGTGGTTGGGTCCAACTGGTTGAGAGTCAATGACTCACACATGACCTTGGAATTTGGTCTCTTGTTGTAGTCCCCTTCGGCACTTTCTTACATCCCAACAAGAAAGTCACTTAGTATATTGTGCCTAGATTCCTACATTAGAATGTAGTCAAACGTTTTTGCAATCTATGTAGTGAATAGTCAATGCTAGTAATCTCAAGTGTCAAGGTCAATAAATCCTTTTGAGACACATGCATGAGTTTAACCCTATGCAATTGGTTATTTATGCCACAGGGGCTCAAGAAATATTTCAATTAGAAGGGAATGCTTTTTGCGAGAACTCTAAGACTTGAGCCTTCTGTGTGTACTAGGATTTGGGTCAAAGATTTGTTCATCAGTTCTAGGGTAGATTTGTGTGAAATTACTTGGGTGACATTTTAATGGTTTCAATCTTGCTTTTGAGAGGTTCTCCTCTTTAAAGGTGTGCACTGGAGAGGGTGTGGTTGGTTTCAAGCAAGCATAAGTTCTACTTTGAGCATAGGATTTGAATGGTTGAGTCAAATACTAGATCTAGATACACTATTAGACTCTAGATCACTATCTGGAGATACCTTGGAGACCAAGTTTGGTATCTTGCATGCAAGAGGCTGACTAGCATATGGACTTATTTGCATAGTATGGTTTTTGTGGTCAATGAGCAAGCAAGGAAAGTCTAGGTTTACTTAGCTATTTGGATGTCCAATCTAAAGTGATTGGTTTAAGTGTAGGTATGAGACTTGCTTAATTTGGAGAAGTATAGGTTGAGTATTAGTTGATTTGAATACTCGTAGAACTCAAAAAATGAAGCTTGGGTCAAATAAGAAATTCCTTTGAAAATACATTGTGAAAGTCCTTTGAAAGTCCTTTGAAAATAAGAAAGTCCTTTGATAATACATTGTGAAAAGCAAAACAAGACAATCCAATGCAATAAACTGTTGGGAGTAAAGAGCAGTTGTGCGTAACCACCCACATTTACTCATTGTACACTATACTTGCACACCTATACACTACACGTGGAAGGTGCCCATCATGGTCACTTTATTGTTTATTATTTTAATGACTATTGAATAAGGAAAGGGCGACCATATATTGCGACTATTGGAGTTCCCACATAAATTATCCATAAAATGGGTTTTGTTCAAGGATGGAAAATCTCGACTTTCCCTTTACAAAACTTATTATGGACTTAGTTAGTTATGTAGAGCATGAGTCCTCTGCAGAAGATAATCTATGTGATGAAAAGAGTAGCCAATTAGTGGTTACCCCATCCTCTAATACGATGGCATGGGCCGAGGTTCGCCTTGGTGTGGTCTCTACCCAAGAGAAATCATGTTTAACCATCCATCAACTTAGAGGGAATGAAACAAGCATGTTGGAAACTAGGGTACTTATGGCATCAATAGGTCATCATGCTAAAGCCATAATGCCATGGGAAAGTGCTGATATATGATGGAATATGCTTGTGGTTGAAACATCCCGTGTAATGGGCCACTATGACCAAATAGTAGGCATCATAAGGATGTTTTAAGCCCTAGCTGTTAAGGGAAAACCATTGCTTAAAAGCCACGGTTCCCAAGTTTTAAGAAGTGGTAATGATAAATCTACTTTAGATAAGGACCAAAAGCTCTTATATTAACCCGTTATGGAATTTCCTTTTAAAGGGAAAGATATGGAAGATCCTTTGAGAGGGGATCAAAATGACATGTTGCAACTTATAGGACTCCCTAGACCACTCAGTGAGTTAGCAGAAAGGGATGTCAATGAGGGTATTAACCCCCCTACATCGAAAGGGGTCGGGATGGAAGAGGTTAAAGATCCTAAGAGGCTGGACCCAGATCATGATGAATATGAAGATTTTAATGACCCGGTGTTGATCCCAAAGGAGAGGACTAAATGTCCTCCTCTTTATAGGGATCTCCCAGTGTTTTATGGGTTGCCAAATGAGGATTCGATGATTCATTTAAGAGAATATGTCCTAACTTGCATTGCAAGTGGGTTTGACGATATACATCGGATGCTTGTATTGCCATGTACCGTAAAGGGAGAGGCAAGGAGATGGTACTGGAGCCTCCCAAGAGGGTCGATCAAATCATTTGAGGAGTCTTGTGATAGATTTCTAGATGAGTATGAAAAGAAGCCCCCTATGATTCAGGTCTTAGGGCAGCTTATGCAGTTTAGACGTAAGTCTTATCCTTCTATTAAAGAGTATGCTAGAGCCTTTGATAGTACTCTTAGACTTTGGTCAAGAGGAGCTAGTGCACTACCAGATGATGTGCTATGTGAGGTCTTTCTGAATGGCTTAGAGATTGGTACGCAAATCCAAGTGGGGCTGCAGAATCCTAAGTCACTAAGGGAAGAAAAAATGTAGGCCATTGATTATGAGGGTCATATTCGGGGATGCTAGGAAAGCTTTTGGAGTTTTCCCCACTCAGTACAAGTGCATCCTAGCTTCCAACTATTTCTACAAGAAGACAGCTCACTTGTTGATACCAAGGCAGCCTATGAGGGGAACCTTGGTGGCCAAAATCTCAAAGTAGAAAATGGCCATCCTACGAGCAGTAATGACATGCCTCTTAGTGAAAAGGTTCCAAGCCATGTAAGTCCCATTAGGCCTTACAACACTTCCATGAGAGGTAGTTGTGATGGCAACATGGATAGAACCAATGGGCCTAGAGGTGCTGATAAGCATTCTTTGTGTGGTTCTAATTTTGTTGCTAGTAAGGCTCTTGAGAGACCTTTGGTGTCAGAATCATGCTTCCGGGTGGATGTTGTTCCCTTTAGTGATGACATCATGGTTCTTATGGAAAAAAATTTGCAGTGTGGACGTAAACAAGTAAAGACATCTTTTGTAAAGAGGATGCAAAATGCTAAAAGTCCACCTGTGCTTCACAAAGGTCATAAGGATGTGAGGCCATTTGGCCATAGGGATAAGTTTGCATTGAGTTCGTTAGACCAGTGCAGCAAATTGAGGGAATGCAAGAATATTAAGGGAAATGTGAGATGGGTTTGGAGGCCCAAAATCTCCAAAAGTATGGGAGGAGTGTTGGATGCAAGGCCAAGGATCCCATCTGGATATATTTTGTCGAACCCCCAAGAGGATAAGACTAGATATACATTTGACAATATACACTGCCTTGGGATACACCCATGTGATGTGCCTAGGCTTAATGAAAGGGATGAGAGGATCGAAAGACCATGCATGAGCTATGGCGGAGAGCAAGAGCAAGAAAAGAGAGAGAGAGACAGATGGAAACTCCAACAGTCACACTGTGTGACCGGGCCTTCCTTTATTCACTAGTTCTGAAAGAATAAAGAATAAGTGTGATGGTGATGGGTGCCTGCCACCTGCAGTGTGCAGTGGCGGATACTATCAGTGTAGTAATACACGGGGTGGCACGGCGGAGGCGCCTTTACCCCAACAACCTCCCACTTAAAGGCGAATCTGCCCCAGTGAGAGAGAAAAGAAAAGAAAAGACAGTACAAATGTACATAGGTACAAGGGATGAGGAAAGGCAACATCTCATCCAATGCCCATCAATCTCCTAAGGAAGGCAAAGCGCTCGGTAGTGAGGCTTTTTGTGAGCAGATTTGCAGGATTGATGTCAGTGGAGATCTTTACAAGGTCAATAGACCTATCTTCCACGACACCTCGAATAAAGTGATATCTCACCTCAATATGTTTTATCTTCTCATGGAAGACCGGATTCTTAGCCAACTGAATGGCACTCATAGAATCCGAATGCAGTGTAGGAATAGCATGAATCACAAGGTCAGAAACAAATTGGCCTAGCCAAATAGCCTCCTTGCAAGTCTCAGTGGCTGCAACATACTCGGCCTCAGTGGTAGACAAAGCCGTACACTTCTACACCCTGGACATCCAAGAAACAGCCCCTCCAGCATAAGTGAACACATAGCCAGAAGTGGACTTCCTACTATCTTTATGTCCTGCATAGTCGGAGTTAGTGTAACCCACGACCATTGTATCTTGGCTACCATAGCATATAGACATATCTGCATTGCCCTTCATGTACCTCATGATACCTTTCACGGCATTCCAATGCTTCTTGCCAGGTGTAGCCATATAACGTGCCACAACACCAATTGCATGCGCAATATCTAGACGAGTGGCTATCATAGCATACATGAGACTGCCCACTCCTGATGCATAAGGGATCTTGGCCATCTCGGCCCTCTGCTCATCTATCTATGGACAATCAGCCTGTGAAACCCTCACATGAGAAGGCAAAGGACAGCCCGCAGGCTTTACATCTTGCATGCGAAAGTGCTCAAGGACTTTATGGATGTACTCCCGCTGTGAGAGATACAAAAGCCCTTGATGCCTATCACACTTAATGCGCATCCCAAGAACATGTGAAGCCTATCCCAAATCCTTCATCTCAAAGCTCTTCTTGAGTTGATCTTTCAGAGCATCAAGCTCTGCATGAGCTTTCCTTGCTATCAGCATGTCATCAACATAGAGAACCAAAATCAGTAAACTGCCATCACGGGCTTTCTTCGTGTAAAGACACAGATCCATAGCACTCCTGCTGTAGCCCTGTGACTGCATAAAGGCATCAAACTTATGATACCATTCCTTAGGTTCCTGCTTCAAGCCATAAAGACTCTTCTTCAATTTGCACACTAGGTGCTCCCTGCCATGTTCTGCAAAGCCCTTAGGCTGCTCCATATAGATCTCGTCATGCAAATCCCCATGCAAAAATGCAGTCTTAACATCCATTTGATAAAGATCTAAGTCAAGTTGCACGACCAAGGACAAGACCAAGCATAGGGTAGTCATCTTGATGACAGGAGAGAAGACCTCATCAAAGTCAACTCCATGCTCCTGCTTAAAACCCTTAGCTACAAGTCTAGCCTTATAGGCCAGCTTGGGGTGCCCAGGGGTACTTTTTAGCTTGTACACCCATTTGCATGGCAGAGCCTTTTTGCCCTTAGACAAGGCAACAAGATCCCAAGTTATATTCCTATGGAAGGAGTCCATCTCAGACTGCATAGCCCTCTCCCAGGAGTGACTGTCACCCCTGCACATAGCCTCATCATAGGTGAGAGTCTCTCCTACATCCGTCAACAAGACATACTGCATAGAGGGCTCATAGCGATCAGGTGGATGTCTATCTCTAGCAGACCGTCTCACCGCAGGCTCTGCTGCCTACCCAACTGCCTATCCAACACCCTGGCCCTGTGTAGGGACTGCTGCAGGCTGTACTATTGGCTGTGCTAGAGACCGAGGCTCCTCCTAAAAGATCACTCTACGGATCTCAACCACCTTCTCAGGCTGCTTATGCATTTTGTGTTCATGGAAAACTACATGATGACTGCGTACTATTTTCCGCGCCTGCGGATCCCATAGGCGATAGCCCATCTCTCCTGAATCACCATAGCTAAGAAAGATGCATTTAATGCTCTTTGGATCCAACTTACTCCTCTTGTCCTTGGGCACATGGCAGAATGCCTCACATCCAAAGACACGGAGATGCACATAAGAGGGTGGCTTACCAGCCCAAACTTCCTCTGCAACCTAGAAATCCAAACCACTAGAAGGCAATCGGTTTATGACATGCACTGCCGTACTAACTGCCTCAGCCCAAAAGCTCTGTGGTAGTCCTGCATGGCTAAGCATAGAGCACACACGCTCCTGAATAGTCCTGTTCATGCGCTCAGCCAAACCATTCTGGGGTGGGGTGTAAGGGGCGGTCAACTGACGCCTAATACCCATGTCATCACACAACTGCTCAAAAGCACATGAGACATATTCTTCCCCATTGTCAGTCCTAAGGCATTTCAGCCTTTACCGAGTCTGGTTCTCAACAAGAGCAAGCCAATGCTGAAAGACTGCCAAGACATCGGACTTCTGCTTTATGGGATAAGCCCACACTTTCCTAGAAAAATCGTCAATGAAGGTAACAAAGTACTTCGCGCCACCCATAGACATACAAGGCATGGGCCCACAAACATCGGAATGCACCAAAGCCAAGGGCTCATTCATGCGTGGCCTACCCGATTTCTTATGCGTAGACCTATCCTGCTTACCATAAAGACAATGATCACACGAGTCAAAACATGCATAGTCTAAAGGCGGAAGATAGTGCAAACCAGAAAACATTTTCATTCCCTTCAAAGACATATGCCCCAAACAGGCGTGACAAAGTGATACATGTGGGATAGAACCCACTGACAAAACATGATTAACTGTAGGACCATCCACTACAAGAGGATAGAGGCTGCCAGCCTTGGCACCTTTGGCCAGTACAAGTCTTCCTTTCGTAATCTTCCAGGCAGAGTCTCCAAAACCAATGTGAAACCCTGCATCATCTAGCTAACCTACAGACATAAGGCTGCACGTAAGCACATGTACATGACGTATATCCCTGAGCACAAAAGAACTACCAGTGGAAAACTGCAACTGTATGTCACCACTGCCCACAATAGCCAAAGACTTGTCATCTCCAAGCCTGACTGACCCTAATACAGTGCGGTAGGAGTGGAACCACTCATGATAAGGCGTCACATGAAAAGATGCGCCTGAATCCAAAAGCCAACACTGTGCATATATGCTAGGAGTCTCAGTCCACTATGAGTTGTCAGATGAACTAGCTGCCAAGATAAACTCATCACCGTCAGATGGCTCCTCAGTCTGCATAACATTGATCTCTTCGATCTTTACACTAGACTTCGCAGGTACAATACTGCGATTAGAAGACTTTTCCTGCACTTTATTCTTTCCCTTGTCCTTGCACTTCTCATTGCGCAACTCATGACACTGTGGTCTGATATGGCCCTTTTTCCCACAATGATGGCAAGTGACATTAGCGTTGCGCCCACGTGACTTACTACGCGACTTTCTACGATATTTGGACCAACCCTTCTGAGAGTCATGGCCACGGCCATTCCCACAGTCATTCCTGTCATTCCTGCCTCTAAGTGTCAAAGCATGAGAAACACGAGAGGCATCCAAGTTCTTCTTGTTGATCTCTTCTTGCAGAAGAGCAATCTCTACATCAGACAATTTCAGCTCAGTATAGTAGGAGCATACAAGGCAGTATGAAAGACGTCCCATGACTCTCCAAGAGTCCCAAGAAAAAAGAGTGGGGTCACCTCATTGGGAAATGTGATACCCTGCAATGTCAGATTCTTCAAGATCACATGGAACTGGCTCAAATGAGTAGACATCGTTGCATTCTCCTTCATGTGCAGATCCATGAGTTGCTTGAGCCAATACATCTGACTAGCCGAGCTCTTCTTATCATAAAGATTCTTGATCTTTTCCCATAACTGCCATGCGGTCTGTGCCTCATCCACTACATTGTACTGAACCTGCTCAGTCAGAGAGAGTATGATTGTGGACTTACAATATGCTTCCAAGTCAAACTAGTCATCATTGCTCATACCTGCAGGCTACTGCCCGCTCAATCGAAGTGGCTTTACATGGTTCTTTTGTACCAAGACCTGCCAAATCTGGCTCTTCCAATAGCCATAGTTGGTACCATCCAACTTTGTGATATTAAATATGGCATTATCAATCAAAGACGAAGCCATAATGCAGGCTGTAAATGCAGAGACAATTCAAAGTTGCTTGCTATTTTCTGCTCTTTAAACAGCCAAAAAACCACTAAATCCAAGGCCAAATGACTGGGAAACTGACTGAGAAGCTGCTGCCCACCAAGTACGAGGTACAGTACACCAAATCAGGACATTTCAGCATGAAAAATACAGCTCAGCCCACTAATAAATGCTTGCTGTAATAAATTGTAGACCTGCAATAATGAGAGAAAACTGTCCCAAAACTGGATCCAAAGTCAACTAGACAGTGCTAGGTCCAAAGACAGCATGAAAAGGACAAAGCAAAGCCAAATGACAGTGAAAATACATGAGCTTAACACCGAGACATGTCAAATAGCATCTTCCAGTAAGAGGCACACCCTTAGACTATATAGGCAATATGTACCTGCAACTGCCAAAACCTGACACAAATAGGTGTTTGCCCAAAATGAAAGTGGATCCAAAGCAAGAGACTCAGCTCATAAGCAATCCGGAGACCAAGACATACATCAATGCAACATGCAAAGGTCGGAGGGTAATCCCAAAGTCTCAAAAAACGTCTACTCAAAGTTGTAAGCTGCTCCAAGACATGAACTGCTGCTCAAAGTTGGTCATGCATACACTATGCTCCCACTGGCACAAACGGCGTACAGGCGAGCTAAAGAGCTCAAACAACCCAAGACAAAGTACCAATGAAAAGTGACCAAGTCAATGCGTCAGACGCATCTAAGAGAGCATGACATACATGAAGCAACTGTCATAGCAACCAGTGAGCAAGACATAATCCCAATGGCAAGATCTCTGTCAAGTCAATACATCCAGAAGCAACCCAAAGTCAATATCTCTGTGAGTCGGAAGTGGTCAAAACATCCAAATCGGAGCTCCAAAATATCTGTCAAGCATGGACAAACTAAGAGGCATTAACCACGGACCAAAGCATGTAATGCATAGAGCTTATCCATCAAGTACAGACAATAAGCATAAGCGGCCCAAATGCCAGTCAAGTCGACCAAACTGCCAATGACAAACCAATAACAATGGAGCAATTGCAATGCTCAAAAGCATTTCGGAATCACGTTCATGAGTTCGAAGTTGATCCCCAAAGTGTAATACATCATGGCATAACCCATAGCATACATCCAGTATCGATAGAGAAGCAATATATGTGACAAATGAGCTTCAGCCCGCTCATGTACAATAGCTCTAAACAGTCCAAAATTGTGAATTTCCAGCCCAACAACAATGCCAAATCATGGGCAAATCGAATGCATACATTCCCAAGACATTCGGGCATCAAGTAGGCCGCATACGGGCATCAAGTAGCACAATCGGAATGGAGTGTAAGCAACAAATGCTAATGCCAATGTTGTTGCCCTGTTTTCAGCCTGTTATGACAGTTTATGACAGTCCCAAATCTGAAGAAATCTGCCCCGAATGATCAAGACCAATGCCCAAAGCTTGAATGACATCAAACATGAAGGCTAATAGCCCTCTTGATCAAGGTAGAGAACAAGAACCAATGGCCAAGTGTGGAGTTGAAGTAGACGAGTGCTAACAGCCTGGAAGAATGGCCCAATCTACCCTATTGGTGCTGAACCTGCTGCTGCTCCATGTGGGCTAAAAGGGGGTAATGGGGGGCTCAAGAAGGGCCTATCAAAGGCCTATGACAAGACTCTTTGAGCCTTGATAGGTGTAAGGCACAATATGAGGGGAATAAGCTTCAAGGGGTTGAAGCCATGGCTGCCCTTGCTGTTTGCAACTTGTAGACTGAAATAAAACCCTAAAAGAATGATCAAATACCTTAGTACCAATGCCTTGAAGGTGCCTCAATAGGCCGGGAAGGTGCTCGGGAAGCCAAGGAGTGACGAGAGCTTGGGGAGATTGGATATGGCTGCTAGGCCAAAAGGGCCAATTGTCTGTTTATTAGTGCAGGTGCAGTTAATGGTTTCTTGTTTTAGTATGTGCTAGATAGGTTCAAAGACGAGCTTGGAAGGAGCCTTTGTTGTGCGGAAGCTTCTCGTGGCCCTATCCAGGTGATATCTCTCCTTTATGAGTACTGTGGTGTTTTTATGCTATATATGTCTGTGTACTTTTAGGGGGTTTTTCTTTTCTTCTTGGGGACCGGCGTCCAAGGCATGAAGTCCCAGGTTTAGGTTGGGTATGTTTGAGGGGGGTCTGAGTAGTCGTTGCCTCCTGTAAAGACATTGCCAGGCATTGAAAGATCTATTTTAGAAGGCGCCCTAGTGACCCTGTTCTGCTAGCCTGCTAGGTAGTCGTTCTAGGAGTTTTTGTTAGTTGTGAGGTAGTTAGAGAAGCCTGCCAGAAGAAAATGATGATGATAGAGAGAAAAGAAACCCTGAATATCTCAAAGGGAATCGATATATACAAAGGTGTGTAAAAAGGGGTTCTAACCCCTATAAAAATAGAAAGGAAAATGTATAAGCAGTTGATCATCGCCTTGCGAAGGCCTGGCAGGTTCCTGGGGATGAGTCAGAGACCCGGGGCTGATGCCTTGTCTTCCTAGGGGTAGCATTTTGCTAGAAAAGAAAAATTTAAGGAAGGTTGGAGCAAAAATAAAAGTGAGCATCAGAAAATGATTAAGTGTTGCCTTGCGAGGGCTTGGTAGGTTCTTGGGTACCGAGACACGACCTGAGGCCGATGCCTTGTTCTCCTTGGGTCACTACGCTCAGCTCCCTCCTTTTTACATGCCCGAGTATGGACAAATAAAAACCCTAAAAGAAGGAATAAGCTAAAAGAAAATACTACTTGATCAGGCTATAGGAGTCCTCACCTAGTAGGAGCTCTTGGTTGTGTTGTCCTTAGCTAGGTAAATAGTTCAGACCACCACTTAGGGCAACATCTTTGATAGTTCTTTTGAGTTTGGCTGTGTTGGAGCAGTCGGTTAGTGACTAGCTTCGGACCTTCTATCAGATTATGCTAGGCCTACTCCTTGTGGATGTCATGCCTTGGTTTGGTCAGGGGGTAGGGTGACCATTGTGCTGGATTTTAAGTATGTATCTATTTTGTATCGGTTTGATGCTTCCTTTGGTTGTTTTGTGCAGATCTATTGTGGGATTCGAAAGGCTGAGTCGCCCTATCGCGTGGTCGCCAATGAGAGCGGAGTTTTGAGCCTAGGATGTGCCTAAAATTTGCCAAAAAATCCAGAATTTAGGGGAAAAATATTTAACATCGAAGGTGGCATCTCCAGCTAGGACGATTTTAAGCACCAAGTGAAATACGACTCTTAAAAGGCGCCCGAGCGACACTTGTTGATTTTTGATAATTTTTCAGACTGCCATGCGGGTTGTCAAGAGTTTTTAGTCAATGCAGGATTTCAAGCCGGACGTGCAGAAATTTACAGCACTCGAATCGGAGCCCGGACGGGGAAATGGCCAAGAAACCGGTCAAGATATGAAGAGGTGGACAAACTTTGGGCCAAATGGCTAGTGACATTTGGGAGCCCAAGAATTTTATGCAACATGAAACTTAGCATGAAATCGTGGAAAGAGAGAGAGCATGAAGAGCACGTCGTCTGCAAGCGCCGATTTTTTCGCTCCATGGAGACGGATGGAGATTCCAGCCTACAAGCAACCCACCCAACTGACAATGGGGCTGATCTACTCCTTCTCTGCTGATCATTTCATCTGTCTTCACCTATACAATGGTGGCCTAAATGAAGAGAGCCAATTCTAGTCTTTCTCTCTCCTCCCTCTCTCCCCTCTAAGGGGTTGTTCTTGTGTGCAAGAGAAAAATAAAGAATAGTGAAGGAAAGCTTGTCCGGTTGGGACCGGATTGCTTCCGGATCGATGAAGATACAAAGATTGCTGATTGTGAAGATGCTGGACATTGAATGTGGGCTGACCCGCAGTCCCGCACCAAAACCGAGATCCCGAGACATGAAGCCTAAGCGATAATTCAATTTTTATGAAGAAAAAATGAGTTTTTATGCTATTTGATTGATGAAACATTGTTCCCATGGGCTGATTATGCATCATGATGTTGTTTGCTATGAGTTTTATCAGTTTATGATCTGAAAATCAAAAAATCATAAGTGATATGGCTGAAATTAATGTTATAAAACCCATAAAACACGTGTTTAAGGGGGTAAAAATGTGGTTTTTTGCAAAATAATTGGAAAATATGAGATATAATACTTATAAAAACCTAAAATTTTGCTGTCAAGGAACCTAAGGGCCACAACCCACAATCAATCCTAATTTTTAGTCATTTTATATTGAAGAAAATAGAGGAAAAATACCAAAAAATGGTGAAAAATGGATTTTAAATGGGAGAAAATTAGGAAACAATAAAAGGAAAATCCTAAAAAATTACATGTGTATTTGTGAAATGTATAATGAAGGTAGAGCATGAGGTTGGCCTCGGTTTACCCTTGTTTCTATGTTTTCGTCCGTGTTTATTGCTTTCTTTGTAAAGAAATACACATAAAATGACTCTTTCATATCAACGAATGGAAAACATTAAATGGTAGGGTGAGAGGGGAGGTTGAGCGTCAAAGTATAATCTTAAATCTGTTTTATCTGTTGCATCATGCTATAGGACACTATTTTAAAATAAAGGGAAAGGCAGCATGAGCATAAGGCTTAGTGTTTTTTCTCATTATATAAACGTTAGCATGGAAATCATGAAGAGATTGGTTTCACACAATGCACAATGCTGATTTTCTTCTGTTTGTGCACTAAATGGTTCACATTATGCACTATGCATAGTTCATGGTATCAACGGAAAAGCTCCTGGACTGCATAGCAATTGTTTTCTTAGGAATTTGACCCACGATTGAGAATGTAAGGTTATCCCTTGTCGTAGGATAGAGGGGCGATTTCCTAAGGGACTGTTAAGTAAGGAAACATGGTATATCTCCTGGATTCGGAATGAAAGAGAGGAGTTTGTGATCGTTTGTTGTATATGTTGAGCAGTGCATCAAGGGGCCAATCCCTACGATGTAGGAGAGCTATAGTGGGGCCACAATGTTTCTATCGAGAGGTTGCCTCCATGTATGTGATTATCGTGGCATTGCCAATATGTATGGGTTCTCCCTCTGTGGAGTTTGTAGAAAGGGAAACGTTGGACTACAAAACGATGAAACTATAAATGCATAGATTAGGCTTTAGGACAGGTTGTCCTTTAGCAGAGCAGATAGACGCTCCTGGTCTGTGAGGCTGTGAGGGTGTGTTTATCTGTCATGAGCATGAGGTTCAACTAGTGCCATAGCCAATGCTAGCCCATTTCAGGTCCCATCATATGGCCAAGAGCTCAGCAAGTTCTCACACTCATTCAAAGTTGTGCTCTTCCCACTTTTTGGCCTTCTCTTCCAACTCCTCCTTGTCCTTATCCATGCTTTGAGACAACATCATCACCGCCTACTATTGTTCATTTCGCACATCTGGCATGCGTATTTTCTCCTTGTTTTGGTGGTTCAACTGATCCTCAGCTATTATTTGGGCTTGTTGTGCCACGAAGAGCTACATGGAAATGTGTGACAGCCTCTTGGATAGATCTTTGTTCCTTCGTGCGTGGGCGTCTTGGTTTCCTTTTTGCCACTGTCTTTCAGATTTGGACATAGTTTTTATCTCTTCCACCTCCTATTTCAGATCTTCTACCTCCTCTTGCAGCCTTTGGGTTGCTCGCTTGATGGCTTCTTCCTTATCTTTCTCCAAGTGTTTGATCTCCCTTTCAAATCTACCTTGCTCCACCAA